>NC_138196.1:7368098-8763723 GCF_964194105.1 Spermophilus citellus | reverse complement strand
TTTCTCTTACTTGTTTTCCCATGAAAGGCACATGTAGCAGCTTCCAGAATGAGCACAGAATACATTCCCCCCATAAGTGTGTGACAGAGAAGGAATTGACTTTCTTTGGAGAAAGACACTTAGGTGAATTTTCCAATGGAAAGTTCTCAAAATAGTCAAATAGCAAATAAAGCAGATCACCACAGGAAACTAAAATGAAGTATAGTTAAGACACAAGTTCAATGTTTCAGCATCTCCCAGCCACTGTCACACACAGAAATGACTGTTTTCTTCAACATGGTGATTCCAGAAAAGGGCAAAGAAGTAAGGATTTCCCTATCAGCTATGATGCTGCAGATGCCCATTAGCACGTTCATGGACCTGGGTTCCAATCCATTTCCATTGCTGTAGCAATCAGCATTTTGTGAAAATGAACTCCCCACCCTTTACTCAAACCATTCCTGTCTGAATTTCATGAGCATCAAAAAGTTCAAGTAGCGTTTTCTTAGCAGAGCCAGATCTCAATTCTTATTTTGCTTAACAGCAGAAACTCTTCAGGTACAACATGTTCTGTGCTCAAGAACAAAGCAGCAGATAACATTTACTGGATTCTTAGAAGTGGATCAGTTTCCTTCTGAGGACTTTACAAACATAATATATAGTAATCCTAGCACAAGCAAGCAGTCATTCACATTTTACAGATGAGGAAACCCAGGTGCTGGATAATAAAGTAATTTTCTCACTGCTCCTCCCAGCAGGGTTGTATACTTTAGCAGAGAATTGCTGCATAAAGGCATCACTATCAGCTATGGCTGAGTTTCCGGTAGACAGAAACTAATAAATATGGGCCATGGTATCTGCTTTCCACTGCACCTTGCATGTAAAGAGCTGTTGCTAATTTTATACCTGCATATACAGACTCCAGGAAGACTTGCCTTCCATCTTAGGCTCAGCTGGTTATCAGATCCTCTACAGACCCCTGGAATTGTGTTTTGCCTGCAAAGCACAGGGAGGGCATGGAGAAAATGTTTCTCCCATCTGTGTGCCCACAGCCAATGCTCAAGTCCCTTCCCAGACACATCTGGGTCCCTTCCCTGCCCCACAATCTCCTGCAGGCTTGGTGGCTGGTAAGAGCACTGGGGACAGGGGAAGAAGAGATAGGGTTGGATGAGACTGTGCAGAGCTGGGTTGGGACCAGGGAGATTAGAACATGGTATGACTTTGGTTTCACAGGAAAGACAGAATCTAGCCAAGCCCCAGTTTCTGCTCTGCTCCTCTCTGGGCCTTGAATCAGGTGCCTGGTGTTCCAGGAGATGGAACCTTCTTGGCTTCCTCACCAAGTATCAACAGATGTGGGGTGTTTTCTAGAACACTCCCTCTCCTTCCCATCCTACACTGCTCTTTCTGTTGTGGCTTTGGGGTCAAGGAGACACATTGTGACCCATCAATGGGGCTTGCCATCTGTGGAAATGCAGGTGGGGGAGAGAATATTCCTCTCAAGCTCTTAGCATAATGTTTACAGAGACTGAAAGGTTGAAGGACTTGTTCAATAAGGAATGTGCACATGTTGCCTGGATTCAACATTGAATGTCTACGAAATTTCCTCTCTCTCCCCATCCCCTCTTGCTGAACTGCTTAGAAGTTAGTTATGGACATCATGATATTTTATCTATAAACTCCTTTGCAAACATCTACTGGAAAAAAAAGATGGGAACCATTGTATTAATCAGTGAACCAATAGCATGTGTCACAGTAGTCCCTCTTTATCCATAAAGGACACATTACAGGACCCCCAGTGGGATCTCAAAAATTCAACTGGTATCAAACCCTATATACACTATGCTTCTTTCCTATATAGCAGATCCTAAAATTTACTTGATAAATTAGGCACAGCCAAAATGATTGGTAATAAACTGTAATAAAAAAGAACCATTATAACCATGTACTGTGATGAAAGTTATGTGAATATGGTCTCTTCCTCTTTCTGAAATTCTAATAATGTGGTCCTCCTCTTTTTTGTGATGATGTGAGATGATGTAACCACTCTGTGAAATGAGGTGAGGTGGATGACATGGACATCTTGACACAGTGTCAGGTTACTATGCGATGGTTACATGAACACAAGTATTGCATCACCAGGACAGTTGATCTGTAATGGATACAGGAACCAAGTAAGTAAGGATTGGGTAGCCTATACAGATGAGTACACTGGACAAAGGGACAATCCATGTCCCAGGGTAGGTGGAGGGGGATGGAATAAGATTTTATCATGCAATTTTAAATTTATGAGTGGTTTATTTCTAGAATTTTCTGTTTAATATTTTTGAACCAAGGCTGGCTGAAACAACAGCAGGAAACTGAAACCTCAAATAATATGAGAGAGAGAAAGAGAGAGAGAGAGAGAGAGAGAGAGAGAGAGAGAGAGAGAGAGAGATAGATATCTTAAGATCTTAAGAGACTGGCAAGTCCCAAACTTGAAGGGCCATTGGCAGTCTGCAAATATAGGTAAGAGTTTATTTTGTAGAATTGAATATAAAATCCCTAAGGCAGCTGGCAGACTGGAACACTCAGGTGGGATTCCTGTGTAACAGTTTAGAAGCAAAGTTTCTTTTTCTTCAGGGTTTCTCTGTCTTTATTTTCTTAAGGCCTTCAACTGATTAGGGAAGGCCTGCACACATTCTGGAAGATTCATCTGCTTTATTCAAAGTCAACTGGTTCAAATGCTGATCAATCACATCTACAAATATTGGTATTTGACCAAACAACTGGGCATCTTTTCTTAGCTAAGGTGACACATATAATTTAAAGATATGTTAAATTAAGAATGAGATTACTATAATAATAACCTGAAATTTATGATCCAATACTTCCTTAGAAGCCAGCTCTACTGTTGCATAGAAAAGGAAAAGTTTGTGTAGAGAAGGAAAAGTCTCAATGCTATTGCATCAGCTTATGCAACTCACAGAGGATTTATACAAAGCCAATTAAAATGGAAACCAGGGCTAGAGGAGGGAACATGGGATGGACCAGAAAAGGAAGCAGTTCCCTGATGGCCTGTTTTGACTTATAATCCACACAAATGTGTCACCTAGCAAAAAATAAATAAATAAAATAAAAATAAAAAGTAAAATATCAAAAGGAGGCAAATTGTAAGCAAAACAACATAAGCCACGGCTCCACCCTGGTTCTAGTCTCTTCATTGGAGGTTTTGCCCACCGAGTGATCTGGATACATTCTAAGGAAATCAGAACAAAATATAAATGAGTAGCATATAAAATCATGGAGGCTGAGATTATCACTGATTCTTAGTAAAGCAAGGGCCATGTCTGAGAAGTGTCAGAGACACTTACCATTTGGATTCTGGCAGGTACTGGACCCAGACTTGGAACCAACCAACAGCAGCTGCTGGAGGATCTGTCCCTATGTCCCTGGTCCAGTCTCTCCCTCTGAAACCCCTTCTGGCAGCCTTAGAGAGAGCATCTGGACAAGCCCCAGGTTATTACTGCACTTTGACCCCTCTGCCCAGCAGGCTGGGAGGCCCCATTCCTCACTAGATGCTCTGGAGGGTAGGCAGGGCATGTAGAATAGCTGTATGTAGAATGAGGATGTATTAAGGAAGACAAATTGAGCATCCCTTATCTCAAAATCTTAAACTTTTGAAATATAATGTGGGCACTCAAAAAGTTTTGAAATTTGGGACTATTTCAGATTTTGTGTTTTTAGATTAAGGAAGCTCAATCAGTAAAATCTCTGTAAATATTCCCAAATCCAAAATAAATTCTGAAATGTTAAATACTTCTGCTCCCAAGGGTTCCGCTGAGGGGTACTTACCTTGTGTGTACAATTGCCTGGTTCCCACACCCCTGCCACCTTGCTGTGCTCACAGAGCCTGTGAAGCCCCTGAGCCTAGGCCTGGCTGTGGTTCTGTACCTTCCCTAAGACCAGCACCAAAGGCGTGAGCTCAGAGGGCAAATTTGTTTTATTCTCAAGGCACTGAGTTTCTGTGCTTATCCAAGGGGCCTTTTAGATATGACTACTCGGTGACTTTTTTTCTCCACCAAACATCTACATGTAGGATGGTTTTTCCACCCACCTGTGCTAGCTAGGAAACTTTCAGAAGACTAAGAATGCAAGCCATACTTTCCAAAATGTGCTTCTCATGCCACTTGGAGACTGTACACTGCAGGAAAGCAAGACCACAGCACAAGGCACCCCCAACTTCATGATGTAAAGAGCTCATGCTTGCACATTCTATGGGCAAGGGGACAGTGGAAGGCGTGACCTCTTCTGCATGGCACCTGGGCCTTGTCTGGGTAGACTCTAATGGCTAGGGCTGGAATCACCTAGAAACTCCTCTCTAGCATAAGGCTGCATTCATCTTGGACTCTCTACCAGGGAGAAAGCAGATGGCCTTACGATGACTCTTCCTTCTCATGCATGAACCATCAGGGAGCCTCCAAGGATAAGTTTTCCAGGATCTTTAGACAGAAATGACATCCCTCCTTTGACTTGGCTCTGAGAGCCATGTGTCACCATTTCCATAGCATCCTGTTGATTACCAGCCAGCCTTGACCATGAGACCAGATCTAAGGGGAGGGAGTTGGTCTCCCCAACACTCAAGGGGGAGGGCCAGGTTTATTGTTTGGGGGTGACAGACATTGTCAGCTGAGCTGCCTGTCCCAAAATCAGTCCTGTCCCCTCCTTCTGCTAAAGCTGAGGCTCTGAGTTGGAGATGGGACTTGAATCCCCAACCCTCCAGCCCAGGGCTGCTGCCACCAGGCCACACATACTCCCCATGGATCATATATATTTTCCTGCTTCTAGGGCTTTCTAAATGAAATAAAGCAAACACATTCTTTCCAGGGATGTCCTACATGCAAGCAATTCTGCCCATGGTTATTTAAGATAAAAATGAAGTACGATTGGTTTTTGCTTTAAAATGAGAATCCATCTGCCACAGGGGCTGGCCCAAACCCCCATTTTCTTCTGTAGTCCCGGGAGTTTCTTCCTTAAAGGATTTCCTTAGGGATTCCATCTGGTCCTGATCGACTGGGATGTATAAAGAGAGGCCTCACTCTCAAGATCAGGCACGTGGAGGATGCTCTGTCAGTGTTTTGCCCACGGTGGGGGCGTGGGAAAAGTCCTCTTAGATTCATGATCTACTTTAGGTTTACCATCACCTCTGGACTAAGGTGAAGTCTGAATGATTATAATTAAGACCCCCAAAATACAGTAGCTAAAATAAGTTTGGTTCCTTCTCCTATGAGATGACAATGACCTGGGCCAGTGCTGCAGCTCTATTGTTTTCAATGCCTGGCTTTATTTCTGGGTTCCAGTTACTTAGGTTGGAGAGCCAGGGCAGAGGGGTGTAGTGTACACTCTGTTTCTTTTCTGAGGCATACATCACTTCCTGTCTCATTTTATTGGCCGGAACTTGGTCATATGGTCATATCTAGCCACAAAGAAGACCAGAAAATGTGATCTGTAGATCAAAGTTAACTCATCCAGTTAAAACTGAGGGTTTCTATTCCTAAATGGAAGAAATAATAAATGGAAATTGGGGACAGTGATTTGCCTCTGCACTGTGCTCACACATTTCTCTTCTTGATTTCCCATGAGAGAACAGTATTTATGGAAATGCCATGACATTAGACTTCAGGAAGCATTTGTTACTGACCACCAGTGCAGGTTACATACAGGTGCTTGCTTGCCTCTGATCGAGCAAGATTTTAAGAAAGAAATCCTGTGGTCTGAATGACCACTATTTCCCAGTCATTGGTTGTTTCTGGTATTCTGTTGGTCTTTAGAATTCAAATTCAAGTCCAAGCTCTCTCAGAAGCTAGAAGTCAACCTCAATTACTTTATCTAAAAATTAAATATTTTGTCAGGCAGCTTTCAATTATATAACAACACACCTAAGATAACTACTTAGAAAGAGTAAAGGTTTATTTGGGCTCATAGTTTCTGAGATTTTGGTCCATGTAGCCTGACTCCATTGCTCTTAGGACTGTGGAGAATGAAACTGAACTTCATGGACGGGAACATGAGGAAGAGCAAAGCTGCTCACTTCAAAATCAAATGAAAAATACTGAGAGAGGAAGGGGATGGAGTTACCCTCAGTGACCCCCCACTTTCACCCACCAGGCTCCATCTCCACCACTTCTCAATAATGACACAGACTGTTGGCCAAGCCATTTAAAATACTTGGGAGTTTGGGAGACATTTGTCTATACGGTAGCAGATACTATGTTATTTACTGTCTAGGATGAGTGTGAGGATTGAATGGAAAAATATATATAAAGCACCGGGTCATAAACATAATAGAAAAGAGTCAGGCAGGACATAAGCCACAGCGCCCGGTTTGCTAGATTAATAAATAGATCTGTGTCAGGCATGTCAAAGCAGACCCTCAGGTCCTTCCCCAAACTGTGACCTGCTGACTCTACTGCTTCTTGGGTCTCACTCCAGGGACAGCCTCATTATACTGGTGTTGGGTAGACTAGGAAACTGATTGAGTTCATTCTTCAATGTTGTGTGGTAGAAGCAACCCTGAGGATGGCGCTATAATTTGGATCTGGAATGTCTCCACAAAGCCCATTTGTCAAAGGCGCATCCTTCAGTTTGGGCGGCTTTTGAGAGGTAGTAGAACCATTAGGAGGTGGAGACTAATAGGATGCTTTAGGTGACTTGGGGGTATGTCCTCGGAGGGGATTGTAGGACCCCAGTCTCTTCCTTTCTCCCTCCCTCCCCCAACTCTCTCTTGCTTCCTAGTGATGAAATACATGGCTTGGTTCCACCTCACATTTCCTGTCATGATATATTGTCTCATCACAGGCCCAAAAGCAATGAGATTAACCAACCCTGGATTGAAACCTCTGAACTGAGCCAGTAAACTTTCTCTTTTTATAAGTTGATTATCTTAGGCATTTGTTACAGCAACAGAGAGCTGACTAATACAGATGGTATAGACTGCCTATCAATCCCTACCTGGTTTGACTGATGGCTTTCTGACTTAGGCTGAGCATCTTGGGCATCCAGTCAGTAGTCAGCTCCTGGTTTCTGGGTGCACTTAGACATGTGGGGGTTAATCAGGAGAATTGGGGATTACCCTCTCCCTGTGAGTCATGTGTAGGCATGCCCAACTCTCACAGTGCTTCTTAGATAGTCCAATTGTGTAAAAGTCTGGGATTTAGGTCTTCTGTAGGTTTCAACAGAATTATCACTTTAGTATAGACTCTGAGCACCCCCCTACCCATTGGGCTTCCTGTCTTCATGAAATAGCTCAGCCAGCTTAAGGCATCTGCTCTGATGGTCTCTATGAAAACCCTGGACAGATAGGAGTGAAGAGTTAGCAGGCACTGTCAGCAGGCAGGCTCATATAACTGACTGGATGATGTGTACAAGAGCTGATCACACCTGGCACCTAAATAAAAGGGTGAACTCACCAGATGTGAGTCTTTTTAGTTGTGAGGCTTTTTAGTTGGTACAAACATTTCTATTCTTGGCCCAAGGAGTGTCTTGATTGCAATTAAGCACAAATCCTAATGTATATCTAATGCCCATATTATCTCCTAGAGATATTGTGTCATTCTTATGTTATAAATGAGTAAGAGATGGAACTTAACCTGAACTTAAGGATTCTTGTTTTTTTGGGCTGCTGAAGCTGAAATAGGTGTTCATTTTTCACTGATTAACATAATGTCCAAATTTCCAAAGAAGGAGGAGGTGGCAGAGGAGAAGGAGGAGGAGGTGAAGGAGAAGGAAGAGGGAAGAAGAGGAAGAGGAAGAAGGATAAAGAGAAGGAAATGAAGAAAGAGAAGGAGGAAGAGGAGGAGGGGTAGGAGGAGGAGGAGGGATAAGAATGAGAAGGAAAAGAAGGAGGAGAAGAATAAAGAGGAGGAGAAAAACAAGAGGAAGATGAAGAAGAAGAAATGGAGAGAAGATGAAAGGAATGAGAAGATGGTTGAATTGACATGAGGTTGTCTTGCTTCATGTTGTTTCACACATGCCAAATATAATGACTCCTGCCCTTACCTATCCAAACCACATTTGCAGAAGCAAAGAAAATAACTTATATTCTCAGAATGTGAGAAAGAAAAAAAAAGGAAACTCTGAAGGACAGCTGACAACTCTGATTGCCATTTCCCCAGGGTCCCCATAATCCTAATTTCCATTTATGTAACAACTCAAGCATGTCCCACATGTGAAAAACAAAATGCCAGGACATAGCAGCACCACAGATACCCCTACCCTCTTAAAATGATAGGTTTTCATTTGCCTCCAATGTTATGCAAAACTGTGGAATCCAACTTTTCAAGCCCTGGTTCTTTTGAACAACAAAATATGGATCAAGCATCAATAAATAAAAACTATGTGTCCATGTTGAGTATTCCTTATCTGAAATGCCAGATGTCAGAGTGTTTTTTGACTGTGAAATCTTTGCATAGACTTTACCAGGTGAACATTGCTAATCTGAAAATCCATAATCCAAAATACTGACACTTTTTGAGCATTGTAACAGAAAGCTTCAGATTTCAAAGCATTTTGGATTTTGGATCTTCTGAATAGGGAGGTTCAATCTGAATATGGTTCAAGGAAGATAATGAAGAAAAAGGATTGGCTCCAGGAAAAATAAAATATTTTCATTTGGTTTATTCGGAAAGCAAAAAAAAAAAAAAAAAGCTGAAAATGGTATTTGCTCATTTACAGACATAAAAGAAAAATGTCAATCTCAGGAAAAACAATCTTTAGCTAAATTTGCTAGCTGAATCACAAATTCTTAAATGGCAGAGGGTGCTAGAATTTTGGAGATGACATGGAGCTCTTCATTGTGCTGTTACACACATGGCTAAAGTGCCTGGTGAGATTATAGGAAGGCAAATTCTGGAAATGGGAACTTTGAAACTGAGTTTGCATTGAGGAACAGCATTTATGTTCTCCAAGGGTGGGTGGGGTCTCACTTCTGGTTCATTATAGATTACACTCATGTCCTTCCACACCGGATTCACTGTGCTGGCCTCCTGAAGTCTACAGGCAGTGACATGTGATGGTCTGGGCACCAAGAGGAGAAACACCTGTGCCTGGCAGGCTGGGCTTGATGCAGCCTGCTCTGGCCCTGCCTGCCTCCCTCCCAGACTCATTGTTCTGTACACATAAAGGGCCTAGCAAGTCTCAACCAGGTTTAAAGTGCCATCTCTTTTCCTAGGAACAAAGAAGTCACTTCTTTCTACTAAACTTGGTGCTGCATTGTAGGAGGTAATTCACAAAAACGGTTAACATTAAAAAATTGGATTACACTTAGCACTTCTTCTTTTGGAATTCTGTCATTCATTTTATTGTTCCAATATATTTTGCAGAGAGATGGTCCCATAGTCACTCAGAGGTAAACAAAGAAACAATGGTGACCATTCTTTGTGTACTTGCTATGTGACATATGGCTTAACTGTGTTTTCTGCAATCCTTGGTTACTTAAATCAGTAAAGAACAGAGTAGAATGATCCAGTCTGTGTTTTGCAGATGAGGGGACTGAGACCCAAAGCAGCTAAGTAATTCCCAATATATCACAGCTAATGAATAAAATCCAAATACTAACCTTTCTGGTCTTAAAGTCTTAAGACATCCTCCCACATACCCCAGTGGCTGAATGTCCATTCAGGCACCAGCCAAGAGCCACCCATAGATCCTTCCAACTCCCTAGCAGACAGGCCTTGCCATGTTCTCACCTCCTCTGTGAAGAGGATTGCACCTCCCAGCATTTCTCCATAATGCTCTGCTTTGTGGTTCAAATCAAGAGCAAAAGTGGAAACCAGGGTCAGTGGCAATCATAATCCTGTAATCCCAGTTATTCAAGAGTCTGAGGAAGGAGGATCAATGCTTGAGGCCAGCCTGGGAAACTTGGAAAGACCCTGTCTCAAAATAAACTAAAAGGGCTAGGTATATACTTCAATGATACTATGCACAAGGCCCTGGGTTGAGTCCCCAATGATAAAGAAAAGAAACACAAATCAGAGGTAAAACATTATTGCTCCTAGAATGGTCAAAATATTCCTCTGCAGGGCTGGGGATGTGGCTCAAGCGGTAGCACGCTTGCCTGGCATGCGTGTGGCCCCGGTTCGATCCTCAGCACCACATACAAACAAAGATGTTGTATCAGCCGAAAAGTAAAAAAATAAATAAATAAATAAAAATATTCCTCTGTAGGCACACAGAAAAAGAAAAAAAAATCCCCAAGGGTTCTTTGAGGAAATAATGACATCCATTTTTGAAAGTACCTACTGGAAAAAAATAAAATTATGCTAATTTAAATTACTTAAAGGATCAATCTAAATGAAGATAAGCATTGAGGGAAACTACTTTAATAAATTGAAAAGAGTGACCAGTGCTTAATTCTTTACATCAGAATGTGTCCAGACTGTATTTTTTTTCCTTAAATGGTTTCACACTCCTGTTACATCTTATTATCCATGGTTACTCACCTACATTAATACTCACATTCCTATAAGCCTAGTTTCATGAGCCTAGCATCTCCTGAGTAGATAAATGCCTCCAGAAATTAATCATAAGAAAACTCAGTCTCTCTGTGACCATGGCCTTTGTAAGTTTCTGGACAATGGGTAGAAAGAGAAACATAGAAAGTGGCACACTTGAGGAACAAGACCTCAGAAGGTTTGATGTTCTAAAGACTTTCTGGAAGCTAGTGTTTTCTGTTTGAAGAAGCGAGTGAGTTCCCCCTGGCCAGGGGCATTATGAGAATTCGAGGACACTTGTCAGGACTTGCAGGTCTCAGGCACCTCTGGGACCTGGGTATTGTGGTCCTTATTCAACCCACAGCAAGAGTCAGCACACAGGACAGAGCCCCTCTGTTCCGCTCTGCCTTCAGCCCCTCCCAGCTGCTTAGCCCAGGGGTTCACTGACCAAACCCCTTTCCTTCCTGAGGGAGTTTCTCTGCCTCACTGCAGACAGGTGGGGAAGCAGAGGCACAGGTGAAGGGACTCTGCAGGGACTGCAAAGTAGGCAGCAGGCAGAGCTAAGGCCAGCTCCATCCCGGATGTTTCCTCAAGGAGGATGGAGTGTGACAAGGGCCAAGTAAGCTGCAGGAATTCCACAACCCTGCTTTTGGAAATGACTTAACTCTTAAAATAGATCTGTAAGAATTGGAGTTCAGGTGGTGATGCTCATTTCAACAACACAATGACATAAACAAAAGTCATGGCCTGGTGACTTAGTGGTGTCCTCAGTCTCTCATCTACAATAGCCTGACACCATGAAGTCAAAGGGAGCCAACCTCAGCTTTGAGACCTGGGCAGCTAGGACCACAGCACAGTTGGTGGAAGAACCGGTAATTAATTACCTTTGAGTCACAACTAACACCCCTCCTTCCTTTTTCTCGTAACCTTTCTTCTTTCTCTCTCTCTTCCTGCCTTCCTTCTGTAGTCTCATCCTCCCTCTCTCTCTCTCCCTCCCTCCCTCCCTCCCTCCTCTCTTTCTTTCTCTTCCTTCCTCCTCATTTAGGAGTCTGACCAACTCTACCACAAAATGCATGGCATTTACGATGTGTTAAAGCACACTGTACCCCAGAAGAATGTACAACTATCATATGTCAATCAAAAGTAAAAATATCAAAAGAAAAAAGGCAACTAGATTTGGCAGAGCCCTGGAGACACGCACAGGAGTGTGTGAGATGTTTTTAGTTTTAAAATGAGCACATAATATTTGTACCTATTATGAGGTAGAATTAATGATTGTTGAATGAAAAAAATAAGGACTCACAACTGGCAATGGGGCCCTTTCTCTAATCCTTTCTTTTTACTCAACAGACACAAAGGAAAAGAATGAAAATCATCCAGGGCCTGAGGGAGGTCTACCTTAGAGGCCAGAGAGAGTCCAGCCAGAAGGCCCTACCTGTGGGCCGGGCCACCAGCTCAGTGGCAATTCTCAGTTTCTTCATCTGGAGAGTGAACAGTTGGCCAAGAAGATAGGCCAAAAAAGCAATTTCACACTGACTGAGCTGTGGTTTGAAGCTACATGCATGCACTCTAGTTTAACCTACTAAATCCAGTTAAAAGTAGTTTAACCTACTAATTCCAGGTTTCTATGTCATTCATTCTAGTTCACTGGTGATTAACCTTTGTTTTTCAAAGTGATTTAATGTTTGTGATTCTGTTCCATAACAGGATTTGTACAGAAAGTCTAAGGATTTGAAACTTTTAGTAAACACCGTGTGGAAGTCTGATGCTGTAATGGGAGGGGCATGGAGTGGGGGAGAGAACTCCCCCACCTCAGAGATGTCATAAAAAAATACAGTGGTTCCTCAGCATGGTGCCCCATGGTCACTGAGGGGCTGTGAGCATCCTATACACAGGTTCACTCAGCCAGCAGAGTAGAGATGGATAACACTGGCATTGGTGAGTTTAATTCCTATAAAAAAAAACAAGTACTGCCAATCCTGGAACACAGCCCACAGCAGTCAGCAAGAGAGCCTCTCATCCTGAACATAAGCGTGGCTGTCTTGAGCAAGACTGTCACTAAACAGAAATTCCTTCCAAAAGGAATGATAAAGTTCTTTGATAGTTTTTTTTTTTTAAGACAGAAGTGGCATCACCAAGAATTATTGTTTTCCTCCTGTGACAACTGTGAAACCGTCTCACCAGAAAAAAATGACAGATAGCCAGGAAGCTTTAGATCTTGTCTGTTTCCATGATCAGTAGAAATCCTGTGACCAACAGAAAGAGAAAACAGGAGCCAGCAGCAGAAAGTGAACTGGAAAGAGCTCAGCACCCTGGGAATGGCTCTGTCCCCCAACCTGTGGAACTCTTCTCTGGGGCACTGAGGTCCTCCCTTTACCACACACTTACCTGCCACTTGCCTGAGCACAGGGTAACTAGAACACAGAGAGTCCCATAAGCACAAGGGTTAGAGGGGCAGGGAATGAGAAAAGAAGAATGATGATTCATATTATTAATAGGGAGTGCCAAGAAATGCCAACAATGGGGCACACTCTTGTCACGTGGAGGATGAGAAGCCCCACCAATGCGAAGTGGGTTGGGGTTCACACTGGGAACTATCCCTGGAGAGAAAGGCCAGCATCCTTGGAATAAGACAAGCCATGAACCCTTGCCCAACTGGGAGAGTGGAGCCCAGCGGGGGAGGTTGGAAGACAGCCAGGTTTTGTCCAGAGAATGCACAACCCATGGGAACCCAGTTGTATTATATGAGGTGAAGCCAGTTGTATTATATGAGGTGCCAGTGGTGGGGACCTGCCCTTAGGAATGGAATGCTGCTTCCTAAGGGACCTAAATGGCACCCCTGGCATTGTGCCCTATACTCCTGATACAACTACTCTAAAGGAAATTATCTGACTTAGGAAAGGTTCTTTTCATAGAAGTGCTCACTACACTTCCTTAGAGCAGTGCAATGGAAAAGTCAGCAGACGGGTTTTCAACTGGAGGGGAGACAGAGAGCCGAATGACATGAAGCCATTGAAGGGGCACTTATGATCACAACACAATCCTGGAAAAAAATATGTTTGTAAGAGGAAAGGAAAAGCCGAGTGTGAAGCATAGGGACACTCGGATCCTGATGGGATGGGAAAGAACAGGCTTGTGCAGAACAAGAGATACCAGGATAAAACTGATCGGGTGGGGGATGGGGAGGGTCATTGGCTTCTTTTCTTCCAGTTTCTAAGGTGTTTTGCAGGTGCATATCAAGGTGGAAATGCAGGCTACTGCCTACAGTTTGGAGCTGTCCTTCGACCCATGAAGCTCTCCAGCATCTGTGTTGAGGATCTCAGAAGCCCAGTACCCAAGGGGCAGAGCTGACCATGTGGGTCAGGGGGAAAATCCTGCAGGGCATAGTGCAGCCTGGAACCTTAGTATTAAATCCCCTGAGCATGTCTATGATCCCCAAAGCATTTCCACAAATATTGATGGACCAACCCTGCAGACAAATTGGCTGGACCTCTTTGGGCAGGGTTCAGGCCTGTGCTCTTGTAATTTTTCCTCCCTCCAGGTGGACAAAGGAGTTGCAAGAGAGATCAGCTTGGGTCCCTGGAGTCTGCACCAGAAAATATGTCTCCAGAGCTTCCCACAGGAGAAGCTAATCCTCCCTGGAAGAGAGATAGACTATTAAGTGGGTTTCCCATGGCTTTAATTTGGAAAAAAATTCAAGTGTGCCAATATTTATGCCAGTTTCCCCTTATCCTAGCTGCAAACAAGGCCCCTACATGTCCTCATGCCTATCAGCTCAACCCAATCAACACAGAGCCCAATTTTGACCATCTCCACCTCTTCCACCTTCCCCACCACAGAAATGTGTAGCCCAATTTTGAAGGTGGAGACTTAATATCTGAAGATGGGAATTCCCAGTTTTGGGGGAGTAGAAATGCACAGACTTTGCTATATTAAAAGGTGGGCGGAGGCTGGGGGGATGGCACATGCCTGTAATACAAACTCAGGAGGCTGTGGCAGGAGGATCACAAGTTCAAAGCCAGTCTCAGCAATTTAGCAAGACTGAACCACCCAGCAATTTATCAAGATAATTTCTTAACAAAAGAAAGAAAAATAAATTAAAGACTGGGGCTGTAGCTCAGTGAAAAAGTAACCCTTGGTTTAATCCCTAGTACCAACAAATAAAATAAGTGACACACATGTTTGTTCTGGAGCCATCTCAGACCAGCAGATGCCCTAGCCCCTAGGTGCATGTCACAGACCTCATGGGCCTAATGGGTTTCATGAGGACTCAGACTAGAGCATTTCAGTAAACTCCTCTGAACTTTTTCTCCTAGCTTCTCTCCATGTCCATAGCAGCTCCCAGAACACCCAATATTTAATGCTTGGAAAGCCATCTCCATATGGTCAAAGCCTTAGAGATCAAGAATGTGGGACAAGGGATATAGGATGACCTCACCCATTCATGAGAGCTGTTTGCTCTGGGAAGTTTATTTTCTTCCTGTATGAAGAAGGAAGTGAAGAGGACACTCTGCTACTTTTACATTATGGCTGAGTTCCTAACAGGCTTTCTCTATTCCCACCTGGAGATGTAAGATGATCCCTTCACAGAAGTGCACAAGAAGAGCCCAGCAGCTTTGCTTCTTCCCAGTGGGCTCTATGGTTCAAAGAGAAGCTTAGGATCAGATCTGGGAAGGACATGCTGGGTGGAGCACTGGGATGTCCATCATGGGCTGTCAAATGAAACCAAGGGGTAGTCCTGTTCTTCAGGTTCCTATATTTACTTTACAAAAGTCGGATTGATAACAATTCATCTCATCTGGTCCCTGTAAGCTTTTACTCTTGTCAAATTAGAGGAATAAAAATTGCTTTGGAAAGATTGTTACTGCTCCTTCAATAAGTGTCTTTATGATGCAACTTCATTTTTGGGTATTCCTTTAGCCTGCATGTAGAAAATGTCCTTCCCCAGATAGAATCTGTTTCTAGAATTTGCCATTGTCTTAGCCTTTACTGCTGCTGTAATAGAATATCACAGACTGGGTGATTTATAAACAATAGAATTCAACTTAGTTGATGGTTTTGGAGGCCAGGAAGTCCAAGAGCATGGTCCTGGCATCTGGAAAGGGCCTTTGTGCACATTATAACATGATAGAAGCTGGAAGGGCAAGAGAGAAGGAGTGACGGAAATGGAGAAATAGAAAGGAAAGGGGAAAACCCCTCCTGTTATCAGAAATCCATTCCCACCATAATTAGCCCACTCTAAACCTTTTCTCAAGGGCAGAACTCTGTGACCTGATCACTCCATGAAGTTCTCAGTGATCAGCACTGTTGCATTGGAATTCAGTTTCCAACATATTCAGTTTCCATGCTCCAACCAGAGTGTCCTTCCAGACCTGATCCTCGGCACTCTTGAGCTCCAGAGCACACTGGGAAAAAGCAAACCCCCCTCAGGACATGCCTGGCTCTCCTTGTCCACCTCTGTGAAAGAACTCAGGCATAATATGAAAGTGGCAGGGTATATGCTCATTTCATTTTTAGTAGTAAGAATGAACTTGCCTTTTCAGCTAGAGGAATTTTTTTGCAGACAATTCAATGTGTGTGTGTGTGTGTGTGTGTGTGTGTGCGCGCGTGTGTGTGTGCGTGCGCGCGCATGTACATGAATATAAGTATATAATATGTATATGACATATATTATATATATATATCTGTATATTTATGTATATGTGTATATATATGTGTATATATGTGCATATATGTGTGCATATATATATATATAATGTCAGTAAAAATTAACAGTTTTTATCTCATTTGACCCCTTAGCATTTGAATTAATTCTAGTGGCCAGGTAAAATAATCCACCTAATCTTATGTTCATTAATGCCTTTAGAGAGACAATGCTCTCAATTTTAACATTCTTCACCTGGAGTCTAAAGGGTCTCCCCAAGAGTTTCTGGGTAGGCTGGTTGCGGTGGCATATGCTTGTAATCCAAGCTGCTCAGCAGGTAGGAGAATCGAGAGAGCCAGCCTCAGTAAAAAGAAGGAACTAAGCAATTCAGTGAGACCCTGTCTCTAAATAAATACAAAATAGAGCTGGGGATGGGGCTTAGTGACTGAGTTTCCCTGAGTTCAATTCACAATGCAAAAAAGAAAAAAAAGAGTCTCTGGTTAGAATGGGGTGAGGTTTACATGAGCATAGATGGGAAAAGTCAACCTGCACCCTTGTTAACCTCTAACTGATCTTGGTATTGACCAGTTTGAATGTGAGCAGCAGACCCAGCAGGAACAACACACCTCACAACCTGCCCTGTTGCCTTCACAGCTATTCCCATGGCACACTGAAGTGACTGCAGGCAAACCATGTGTGGTTGGTTTCCTTTGAACTCTCTGTATTTCAATTCATTAAAAAATATTTTCATAGACTTTATGTGGGCAAACTGAGCTACAATAGGGTGGGAACACAGCTCAGCTAGGAATTCAACATGTTCATGTCCCTTGAAACTCAAGCCAGATCCAGCAGGTCCCATGGAACTGATAATATGTAATTTCCTTTTCATAGTATCTTCAGACTGCATTCTGCCCTCATTCTAATCTTACCAGGGAAACAAAGTAAAGGCACCTCAGGTTTTATTATCCTCAGAGCCCTGAAGCAGAGAGAGGTTCTGTGATTTGACCAAGGTCACACAGCTGGCAAACAGTGAAGGAAGAATTTGTTTTCTGGAACACACCTGACCTCCCAGGTGGAAGTGAGAGGGGCAGTGTCTTCTGTCCCTCCTTCTGTTGTTTAACCCCTTCATGGGAACCTGATCAATCAAGTCTCTTCCAGACCTTTCCTGGGCAGTTCCATCATTTATTCAGTCTCCCAATCTCCTCTCATCTGGCTCCTTCCTACATCATGGCAGCCTTGTGCTTTTCTGTAGAGAACCACAGCAGCCCATTTCACAGATGTAGCCAGATCCATGAAAAAAATTTGAGCATGCCAATGAGCTGGTGCCCCGAGGAACAAGCTCTGCTGATCAAGCAACAGGTGGGACAAAGAGTAGAGAAATGAGGTTGGAGCAGCAGGGAGAACTGAGAGCAAAGCAGGAGGCACCTGGGAAGCCCATTATAAGAGATTGATATGGGGTGAGGGAGGGTGATATGATATTCATCTCTATACAGCCTCTTAAAACTGAGTTACTCTAAAAATTACAAATTACTGTAATTTTCTGGCATTTTTTTCTTCTACCAATCTCTGTCTAGTTCATTCTGTCTTTATGCCATTTTCTTTTCCCTTCTATTATCCTTTTTAGCCTGATCCAGGCCTGATCCTCGGCACTCTTGTTCACTTAAATTTTAAAGTATTGTATTTGTTAAATAAAAGGTATATAACATCCCATTCTCTCTCTCTCCACTTCATTAAAAGAAAACAGCTGAAATTGTTTCAAAATTGTTTCTTACTGGTGTGAAAGAAGTCAGTAGTTCTTAACATAATAAAAAGTCTTCCAAAGGGTAATTACTCTTAAAAAGTGAAAGATAATGAAATTAAATTTTGGTACCCCAGCACTTCATGATTAGAAAAATGGTTAAATATTAAGTAACAAGTGTTTCTTATTGAAATTTAATATACTGTTTTACATTTTTAAAAAAACCCAAATTAGAATTTAGGAACATTTTAACATTGATTAGACTCTTCACTTTAGAATGAAACCAAAAAGTTCATGTGTGCCTAGTTAATATAGGTTGAAGAATAGTTTATAGAACTATGAAATTTCTTAACTATGAAATTTCTGTAAAGAACATAAGATACAAATACACTATATTTGTACATTAACTATGTGAGTATATTCAAATAATAGTCATGTAAGGTTGTTGTTTGGGGAAAATTCCAAGCATCACCTGGCAATCTGTGTCTAGTTGGATATAAATAATGTCTGAAATAATAGCTCAATCTGATATAATCACTCTAGTAAAGAAAAGTTTGTACATATGTGTGTGAGTGTGTGTGTTTGTGTATATATGTAAGTTTGCATACACACACACAGGTATTCAATTTGATACAAAAATATGCACCTGCTTACTAAAGACACTGCAAATGAGGATCAACATTGCAGCATTAACAACCACAAAACTTAATAAACTCACCTAAGTTGTGTGTTGTAAATACCAAATAATTACAAACAGCCATTAGGGACTGATACCAAAAGCATATGCACAGGCTCTGTGTTGCCTGAGCTAAGTAACTACAGTGTATTTTAATGTAGAATGTGTTATATAAAATCCAAACAAAGATTATAAGAGATTGATTTGGGGTGAGAGAGGGTGATATGATATTCATCTCTGTACAGCCTCTTAAAACAGATTTACTGCAATGGCTTGTGGAAGTAACAAATGTTTATTTGAATAAATATTCATTTGTTCACATCAAGTCCCAATAGAAAACTCTTTCCTCTTAAAAGGTCAAGTTTTCCTCTTATGCAGTGTTTACTATTATGGTTGCCAATTGTCTATTTAGAAGATATAACATTAAGGAGATATGTAAAGTAGAGTCTTGAAGGATAATGATGTAGAATCTGAAGCAGAGATAAATATGCTAATTAGAAACAGCAATAATTTCAGATATAAACATTATAGTGACTTACCTTATATTTCTTGACAGCATGGTGATCATTTCTCATCAACCAATCATGAATTCTCTCTCAAATTACCTTATTATCACACTGTTTGAGCTATAAAAATTTATTTAAGAAACAATATTATCAGGCTGGTGATGTGGCTCAGTGGTACATCACTTACCTAGCATGAATGAGGCCCTGGGATTGAGTCCCCAACATTGCAAAAAAAATTAAATAAATAAATAAAAATAAGAAAAATAAATAACATTACCAAAAAGTTAAGTAACTTCTTTAAATAACTATAGAAACCAAATAAAGAATTTTATTGTGAAGAAGCTTTAGAAATTATACAATTCTATATGAATAGAAATAATCATCATTTGGAAGATTGTCTGCATTTCTGCCACTTGCTGTACAAAATATTGCTTTCTCCCATGTTTACTTTTCAAGCAAACAGCAATATCAGAACTACATATAGCCTGTTTGTTTCATAATTTCATGTATTGGGGCCAGTTTATCATACCTGAAGTTATTTTGGCTCTGCAAAAGATTATTTTGGCAGAAGTTTTATTAGTATCTTCAAATTGTCTTTAAGGAAACTTGGCTAGATTTACTGCCTAAGATGGCCAGTTATAAATTTTAAACCTTATTACTGCACACTTCCAATCTCCTTCTCCAAGTCAGTAGTACTATGGTATTTTCTGGTGCAATGATTCAAACATAAATTTGTTACAGAATTCCTTAACAAATAGGATAATTTTAGGAGCAGAGTTATAATGAAATAATGATTTGGCTTTATGTTTTTGGTGCATGAAATGCCTAATATACTTGGCAGCATAACTCAGTCTCCATTATCTATGGTATTAGAAGAATAGCTATAACATGTACAGTAAAATATATAGCTAATTCAAAAGCTATTTGAGTCAGCCTTCTTTCTCAAACTCTCAGACATCTATTTATTCATGGGAAAAGGTACATTATTCTATGTACTACTACATTAACAAACCTAGCTTTCATAGAAACTGGGACAAAGCATCAATGTACCTAAATTTTTTATTATTTCCTTAGGATGAGGGGCTGGGGTTGTAGCTCAGTGGTAGAGCACTTGCGTAGTATGTGTCAGGCTCTGGGTTCCATTCTCAGCACTACATATAGTTTCTAGGGTGAATTATAAGCATTGGAATTGCAGAGCCAACATGTTTGTTTACTTACAGGTTTGAAACATATTGTTAAATTTACAAAAACCATACAACATATTCATTGAGTGTCTACTCAAATATCACTTCTCTTTAGCCTTCCTTACTCCCTGAGGCAAAATGAAAACAATTAAGTGCTATGCACCATGTTAAGAGCTGATCATACAACAATGAGCCAACAAAGTCCCTGCCTCTTGATGAGCTTATAGACTCATTAACAAGACAGACATTTATTAGATAGCTATACACACCTTGCATAATCCTTCTCCTGCACATCCCTTGAACTTTATATCTAACTCCATTATGACATTACCCTTTTAAACTTAATTGGTATTTTTTTTTTCTTGTTAGACTTAGTTACTTAAGGGCAGGGACAAACATTTGTGACTATAGTGTCTATGTGGGATCAGAGTTTCTGCAATCAGACAATCTTAATCTACATCCTGTCTCCACACTTATGCATCTTTGGATAATTTTTTGACAACTCGTGCCTCAGTTTCTTAATATATAAAATGAATGGGGATAGTTATAATAGTCACCCTATAGTGCTGCAAAAGGATTAAGTCCTAGGACATGTACAGAACTGAGAATAGTGCTTGACATATAAGTGCTTAAGAACTAGTAGCTATAACCATCTTTCCAGATCTAGTATAAATATTTTGTAATGTCTAACACCTCGCTTAATAGATAAATAAATGCATTTAACTATATTAATAATTCTGAGTTCTTCAACATAGTCAGCAATTTGATGACTAGTCTTAAAAAATAGTATGTGCTTTCATATGACATGAAATTGAAAGTTTGATTCTAAAATAATCATTATTTTTCCTCTAAGAAAATTTGTTGTCAGCTAAACAATGGCAGAAATTACATTATCAAATTAAAGAGTTAATTCAAAGATCAACATTATTTTATGTGCCATTATAAAAGAAAAATCACTACAAATTAAAATGTGATAATATTTTTTGTTACTTAGAATTCTTATTTTATGCTTGCTGAAATAATTTTCTTAAACTTATTTGGTCATTTAAGTAAAACTACTCACGTGGTGAGGTAAGGTGGCTGAGCTGGGGTCCATGTGGGAGGCAGTCGGGGTGGCAATGGCCGCAGCGGCGGCAGCAGCTTCATTCAGGACTGGAGGTAAGGCTGCGAGGCTGGGGTCCTCCTGGGGGGCAGCTGGGGTGGCAATGGCGGTGGCGGCGGCAGCATCCTTCCCCCCACCCCCGTGAGGTAAGGTGGTGAGGCTGGGGTCTGTGGGCGTCAGCCAAGGCGGCGGCGGCGGCGGCGGCGGCGGCGGCGGCTTAGTTCAAGCTGCGAGGTAAGGCCTCGGGGCTGGGGTCCTCCTGGGGGGCACCAGGGTGGCAGTGGCGGCGGTGGCAGCATAGTTCACACCGCAAGATAAGGCTGAGGGGCTGGGGCCCACGTGGGCGGCGCGGTGGTGGGTGGCCTCAGCTTCGTTTAAGTCGGTGAAGCTGGGGTCCGTGTTGGGGGTGGGGGGCAGCGGTACTGCAGTCGTTCACGCCGCGAGGAAAGGCGGGGAGGCTTAGGTCCGCTTGGACGTCAGCCGCAGCAGCCACAGCGTTTGGGCGGTGGCAGCTTAGTCCAAACCCTAGGTAAGGCAGCGGTGCTGGAGTCATTCTCGCCGCGAGGTAAGGCAGAGGGCTGAGGTCCTGGTGGGCTTCAGCTGGGCGGCGGCGGCGGCAGCTTTGTTCCAGCAGCGAGGTAAAGCGGCAGGGCTGGGATCCTTCTGGGGGGCAGCCGGGGGGGGGGGGGGCATCCGGGGTGGGTGGGGGACGGCAGCGGCGGCTTCCTTCCGGCTGCGAGGTTAAGTCAGCGGGATTGGGGTCCGCATGGGGTCAGCTGGGGCGGGCAGAGGTAAGGCGGCGGCAGCTTAGTTCAAGCCGCGAGGTAAGGTGGTGGGGCTGGGCTCCGAATGCGGGGCAGTGGGGGGAGGGAGCGGCGGCGGCAGCTTAGTTCATACCACCAGGTAAGGCTGAGGGGCTGGGGTCCAGGTGGGCGTCAGCTGGTGCGGCGGTGGCTTCAGCTGGGTTCCCGCTGAGAGGTAAGTCAGGGAACCTGGGGTCCATGTTGGGGTGGGGTTGGGGGGCAGCCGGCGGCGAGGTAAGGCTGCCGGGCTTGGGTTCGCGTGGACGTCAGCCAGGGCAGCTGCAGCGGCAGCGGCAGGAGGTAAGGCGGCGGGGTTGGGGTCTGCTGGAGGTCAGCTGCCATGGCGGTTTTGGCAGTGTCAGCTTAGTTCAAGCCCTGAGGAAAGACAGCGGTGCTGGGGTCCGTGGGGGGGGGGGGCAGCCGGGCTGTGGCGGCGGCCACGGCAGCTTCGCTCAAGCCGCGAGTTAAGGCAGCGGGGGCTAGGGTCTGCGTGGGGGGCAGCGGTGGTAGTGTCATTCATGCAGCGAGGTAAGGCGGCTGGGCTGGGGTCCATAAAGGTGTCAGCCTGGGTGGCGTCGGCGGCAGGGGTGGCGGCAGCTTCCTGCCCTCCACCACGTAAGGAGTCGGGGCTGGGGTCTGCGTGGGAAGTTAGCTGGGCGGCGGTAGAAGCTTCGCTCAAGCGGACTGGGGTCCGTGTGGGGGCCAGCTGGCCACAGGCGGCAGCTTCTTTCACACCGGCGCCCACCACCGCTGTCCGCGAGCCCGGGTGGGGCTGCCTGGCTGTTTCCATTACTTGGCGGCTTGGGCAGCGAGCTGTCCAAGCGCGCCCCTCCCCACAAAGGGCCGCGGGAGCTGCGTGGACGCCAGCAGTGGCATCGGCTCACCTATGAGGGCGCAGAAATTTGTTGCAGTTCTTGGGGCTTTGATTTTCCTTGGGCTTTTACCCCTTTTCATTAACTTTGGACAGATTTGAGTCTATTATTTAAATTGATTAATGGTATATTCCTTATTTGATGCCATGGCCTTAGACCCAATGGCCTGTCTATAACATTTACTTTTTCTTCCTAGGATGAAAGCCCCTTAAGAAAGTGGGCTTGAAATGAAGGTGAATTGTTTTGCTATCATGATGTCATACACCTATAATCCCAGGTAGGGGATTTGAAATTTTGCTTTTTTAAGAATATTACTAAAGCACAAGAAATAGAAACAAGAGTCACTAGATGGGATGAATTCAAACTGAAAACATTCTTCTCAGCACAAGAAACAATCAGTGAGGTGAAAAGTGATACCAGAGAATAGGAGTAAATTTTTACCACATGCACATCAAATAGTAACCTAATTTCCAGGATATATAAAGAACATTAAAAAACTTAATACCAAAAAACAAATTTCCCAATCATTCAATTAAATGGGCTAAGGAACTGAAGAGACACACTTCTTAGAATATAATCAATCAATCAATCAATAAAAAAATGTTCAACATCTCTAGCAATTAAAGAATTGCAAATCAAAACTACTCCAAAATTTAATCTTATTCCAATAAGAATGGCAACTATTAAAAATACAAGCAAAAATATATGTTGGTGAGTATGTGAGGAAAAAGGCCCACTGTTACACTGTTGGTAGCACTGTAAATTGGTGACACCAATCTGGAGAAGAATAAGGAGATTCCTTAGAAAACTTGGAAACAAACCAAAATTTACCCAGTTACCCCACTCCTCAGTTTAGACCAACAAGAGCTAAAAACAGCAGAATACAGAGGCATTTCCACATCAATGTTCATAGCAAAACAATTCATGACAAAAGGAGTTTAGCACCTTTTGGTATGTTGATTGGCCACTTGCATCTTCTTATGTGAATTTCCTGTTTAAGAATGAGTCAGTCACCTTAGAGAAAACATTTGGCATTTGTTTTTTGGGGATTGGCAAACTTCAATTAGAATCATTTTCTCCAAAGCCATCCATTTACCTACAAATGCCATGATTTTATTCTCTTTTATTGCTGAGTAATATTCCATTGTGTATATATGCCACATTTTTTTAATCCATTCATCTACTGAAGGGCTTCTAGGTTGGTTCCACAGTTTAGCTATTGTGAATTGTACTGCTATAAACACTGATGTGGCTGTGTCCCTGTAGTTTGCTCTTTTTAAGTCCATTGGGTATAGACTGAGGAGAGTCCTTTGCATATAGACCAAATGGTGGTTCCATTCCCAGTTTTTCAAGGAATCTCCACACTGCATTCCATATTGGCTGTACCAATTTGGAGGAATAGACCAACTCTAGATAGGGCAGAGGGGTGAGAGGGCAAAGGAGGGGACAGGGATTAGCAATGATGGTGGAATGTGATAGACATCAATATCCAAAGTTCATGTATGAAGACATGAATTGGTGTGAACATACATTATACAAACAGAGATATGAAAAACTGTGCTCTATATGTGTAATCAGAATTGTAATGCATTCCACTGTCATGTATTTAAAAAATAAAATCAATTAAATATTAAAAAAGAATTTCCTGAAATAAATTATGTAAAATTCTTTATAGTAGAGTTAGTGAGTGGAAGGGTGTGGATGTGTTGAGCGTTAGTCCTTACTATTCAGTTGTTTTCCAAAGTGGTGGCACCCACTCCTACTCCCAACCCCAGCCTCCCTGAGAGTTTCAGTTCCTCCACGTCCTCTTTAACTCTCTGTTTCATGTCTCGTATTAATATTGTTAAAAAAAGTGTATTTTAATTACAAGTCCTTGAATAGATGCATGTTGTAGTAGTTTCCCGGGGCAGCTGTGACAACTTTCTTTGAAGTTGGTGGCTTAAACAATAGAAATTTTCTAATGGTTGTGGATGCAACTGGAATGTCAGCAGGGCCAGGCTCCCTCGTGAGGATCTGGGGGAGTTTGCTTCCTAGTCTGTCTCAGTGACTAGTGGAAGGAGGCTTTCCTCGACTTGGGGTTGCATTTCTCATTTCTGTTCCATCTGAGTACAAATCTTCCCAGGGCTCCCCCGTGACTTTTTGGTCTTGGAATTGCCTTCTCTTATCTCTTATATGCACAAAGTCATTGGATTTAAGTTCTACTCTGGATCCAGGATGATTTCATCTTAAGATTTAACTTGATTACATCATATTCAGAGCTACCAGGAATTAGGGCTTAGGCATATCTTCTTGGGAGACACAAGTAAACTCCTTATGTATATATTACACATATTTTCTTCAGTTTATGACTTGTTTTTTCACATTTTTAATGATAAACTGAACTTCTTAAGTTTAATGTGATACAATGTATATTTTTTCCCCTTATGGCAGGAATTCTGGGTTTCTGTTTAAGAAATAAATATCTGTCCCAAAGTATTAAAATTCTTCTTTTATGTTTTCAACTAAAAGGTTTTTTTCTTATGTATTTAGTTGCACAATCCAAGTGGAATCAACTTTTGTGCATGGTGTGAGGTAGGGGTTAGATTTTTTTTCTCCTTATGGGTATCCAAAATGACCCAACACTAATTATTGAAAAGATGATTCTTTCTCCAAGTGGATGGGTGGGTTTGTTTTATGATATTCTATTCCATGGATCAATTTTTCTAACTTTGAAGCAGTACTCTATATTGTAATTCCTTTAGTTTTATTACTAGTTTTGATATCTAGAAAAGTGAATCTTCCATTTTTTAAAGATTTTTATGACTGTTTTTGACTTTTTGCATTTCTTTTTTAATAGAATTTTTATTTTTATTTTTATTTTTACTTTTGCATTTCTATGTAAGTGATAACACTAGCCAGTAAATTTATCTCTTCACACATACTTTCAAGAATTTTTATTAGGATTGGATTCAATTGATAAATCCATTTGAAGGGAATTGATATTGTAATTATTTAGGTTTTCTTTAGCTTGTCTCAATAATATATTGTTATTTTCAACATAGTGGTATTGCACATCTTTCATTGATTTATTTGTAGGTACTATTTTAAGACAATCATAAATGACACTGTTGTACAAATTCACTGTTTAATTTTTGTTGCTCTATAATTTTATGTGTTCACCTTATATCCAGCCACATTGTGACATTCACTTATTTCAAAAGTTCAGTCCTGTCATCTGTGAAAAATAAATTTTATTTCATCATTTCTAATCTTTATGGGGTTTTCTTGTTCTTCTTGCCTTATTTTATGAGCTAAAATCTCTAGTACAGTTAAAATTTTGATACTCCAATCATTTTATATGTATAAATAAAAAATAACCAATCACATATAAATAAATGGATGAGCAGAAGGAGAGTAGAGGAAGAAAAATGGGGCAGGAGAGAGATAACGGGAGGAAAGGGGGTAGGGAAAAGAGGGGATCGTGAACTGAAATCAAACTCCATTAATGTGAGATTTGTGGGGATGAACCCAACTATTATGTACAACTATAAAGTTCAAATAAAAAATGTTTAAAAATTTATCACTATTCCTCTACCTCAACTAAACAGATCCTCACATCATTAGCTTTCCTATTCTCCTATACTTCTTTCCCTTTTGCATAGTTTGACTATTTTAATTCCCTCAAAAAATAGCATCTTGGGGCTGGGGTTGTAGTTCAGTGGAACAGTATCTGCCTGGCACGTGTGAGGCCCTGGTTTTGATACTCAGCACCATATAAAGATAAGAAAATAAAATAAAGTTATTGTGTCCTTCTACAGCTACAAAAATATTTTTTAAAAATATCATCTTGTGAAGAAAGAATTAAATTGATATTACTTGACATTCCTCGCCTTTCAAGATTTGGAGAGATCATAAAGTCTGGTGATTAAAACGCAGATTCAGGAGCACATCAGCTTGATTTGAATTCAGACTATGCAGCTACCAAGTGGATGTTCTTGGGAATGATATTTCATCTCTATTTTGGTTTTCTTATATGACATAGTAATATTATCTATTTTATAAGGTTTTATGTGGATCAAATGGGCATATATATATACATATATCTATGCACAGTCAACTAACAAGCTTAATAAACATGAATTTTATTAATGTGTTGTCAAAGCCCACATTTACAATAATAATAATATAGGTAATAAATTGTAATCACCCCTTACTAAGCCCTTGGTGTGTAAGGGCTCTGTGACACACTTTACATGTAAAAAAAAAGTTTAATTGATCTAGTATCTAGTTTAAATTGATGATAATTTGGTTTTGTAAGTGTCATTATGCTCTAGGATAAAACAATAATCAGTGACACGTTTTCTAACCCTTGCCACATATACCCTCCTCAAACGTGCTTCACACTCTCCTGTGTTCACAACTTTGCTCACAATTTCCCAGATTCCTCCAAGAGCATTGTGCTTTACTACTCTGGAAAAATCTTACCCTTCCCTTTGTACTCTGTGCAAACTTGTGCTCCAAGGTGGAATAAAATGGAGTGAACAAAATTTAGATTCAATGTTACGCAGCATATTCCCTGTAAAATAAAAAGCATTAATTCCTTTCCCGTGCAAGATCAAAAGACAGCTTTACACCAGTGACTTGGACTCTCCTGGCCCCTTCATTAGCCAGGTTGATTCTTTACAAAGTGACTACACTGACCCTCTGGCTCTTTTTGCAGTTTCAAGACAGCCTCAACTTGGTTCTTCCAAGTGCCTCATCAGACTGAGCTAAGTTAGTGCAGAGCTTCAAGCCAAGTAAGGCATCTCAGCACGAGGTGTCAAACATAAGACAGCTAATGCTGGGAGCCGGAGGAAGAAGGCTCTTCTTGACCCTGCTCTGAGACTAGTGCATTCACAGAGAAGTGGCTGGCAGGCTCTCTTTTGATGCAGTGAACAATGAACAGCAGGAATTAGGTTTCACCATATGCACATCATGCCCCTGTGTGTGTATATGTCTGTGTGTGCACATGCACACACACTTTATTCTTAGCAAAAGACAGCATGGCAAGTCTGTGACCTATTATTTGAAAAGAACCCACCCAGGATAACAACTGGGGAGAGAGAGCTCACAGGTTGGACAAGGGCAATGGCAGAGATAGGCATCCTAAAAGGTCATTTTACATTTGAGTAAACTGAGGACAAATGAGGGCTAAGTTCCTCATGAATTTGTGTTTAATTTGTTTTCTTGTCTTCCCTCAATGTGGAGAGTAGGGCGCAAGGTTTGCCAACTATAGTTGCATTTATAAAGTCTTCATTGGGTTCTTAAATGAAATAATAATGATGCCCTTTCAGAGTTCTTAAATAATAATGATACCTATTCAATACTAGATGATCGATATGGCATTCTCCTTCCTTTTACATTTCTATCACTCAGACTCCTTTTTGGACAGTTTCTCATTTAAGTGATTTCTAGACTATGAGTCTCATGTTTGGAGATATAGACTTGTCACTACAGTCTTAAAGATGAATAGGTAGAGTCTGAATTCATTTAAATGGAGGCATACACTTTCAGGTTGTCACAGGTCAGTGTTATCTATATAGTTTCAAACCAGCTCTTCATTTATTTTTTAAAAACAAGTTTATTGGTCCCACTTGGATCCAAAAGGAATGAGTATTTGTGATTCTTGCTCTGGACATATTTTGTGGCTTATATTAAGCTTGGAATCATTGAGTTTTAAAAAGCTTTAGACTCTAAAACTAACAGTAATGTAGCTACCAAATTTGATTTTTAAAATTTATTAGAAGTTGACATATTTTCCTCTGGGTACAGTGATGCATGCCTGTAATTCCAGCAATTTGGGAGGCTGAGGCAGGAGGATCACAAGTTCAAGGTCACACTCAGTAATTTATCAAGACCCTTGGCAACTTAGACCCTGCCTCAAAATTAAAAATAAATAAATAAGTAAGTAAGTAAAAAGGACTGAGAATGTAGCTGAGTGGGAGAGTTCCCCTGGGTTCAATTCCCTAGTATCACCTCAAAAAAAAATTTTTTTTGTAAGTAGTTGGGATATTTTCTTATAGATAATCTTGAGCAGAAATTCAATAAATACAACTGATAAAAATGCTGATATTGTGTGAAGGTATGCTGTGGGGTAAGTGGCTCAGGATGGGAAAGCTAGGAATAGTGTATAATTTGCTTTCCCCCTGGGGCCCCTGGGGTATCTCTGTTGAAGGAAGGCCCCTGAAAACCAGTGAGAGATCCTGCTTCTTCACTTTACTAATCAGAAGACTGGGGCCTGGAATTAGCTTGGATACAGTTTCCAATTATGGTTCTATTTCTTGACAGGCATCTACAATCTGGGGCTGGTCAAACCTTTAAAAGTAGCTTTGTAAGCCCTCAAAGCTGTTGGGGTTTAAGTACCGCGATCAGTTTTAAAATTTTCAACATATAAACCACATAGAAATGTAGACTTTATTTTAAAATTAAAATTGATTTATAAATTTAAAATTATTATTGGGGCTGGGGATGTGGCTCAAGCGGTAGCGCTCTCGCCTGGGATGCGTGCGGCCCGGGTTCGATCCTCAGCACCACATACAAAAACAAAAGATGTTATGTCTGCCGAGAACTGGAAAATAAATATTTAAAAAATTCTCTCTCTCTCTCTCTCTCTCTCTCTCTCTCTCTCTCTCTCTCTCTCTTTAAAAAAAATTTAAAATTATTTTATTTATCTATGATTCATTTTATTTGTACATTTTGTTTATTTCATTCAATCTGATTTATAAACTTTGCTTATTTTTTCCTGTGTTATGGAATTTTATGATTTGGCTGTGGAACTATGTGTACACCTTTTGGGATTTCTCAAGTTTGCATTCTGTGTTATTATAGCAAGAACATGAAGATTGTGGGCAAGACCAGGTTGAAATCAGTTAATGAACTTATATCATGTGACCTTTGGAAAGTTATACAATCTTATTGATTAATTGTGTATATTTAGGGGGTACAGTATAATGTTTTCATCTGTGAATTCAATCAAATGTATAGATCTTCTTGCCAACTTGTCATTTTTTTTGTGTGTGTGTGTAAGAATTTCAAAAAATCTATGGGGCTGGGGTTGTGGCTCCGTGGAAGAGAGCTTGCCTAGCATGTGTGAGGCACTGGGTTCGGACCTCAGCACTGCATAAAAAAATAAATAAAATAAATTTTAAATTTCTACAGCTAAAGAAATTTAAAAAAGGAGAATTTAAAAAATCTGTTCTTTCATAATGCCTAATTTTTAGAAGATGTTCTGAGCATTAAATTATATAATGTTAGTATAGGGTTTGAAATGTAGAAAGTAGGCAATATAAAGAATTTCAACTGTACATGTACTTTAATTATAAGAGACAATTCATCTTTTGAGCCATTTGTAGAGCTCCCTCACCCATGTTAGACCCTCAGAAAATATCTGTGAGTGATGGAGACATATTACTGGAGCATGAAGAATGTGGCTTCTCCTTGGACTCAACAATCTGTACAGCTAACAGTTTTCCTGTGCTCAAAATAAAGGGTAGCGGTGGGGCAAGAATCTGTGAATTTCTGCCTGCCAAACAATAGGCCCACTGCAAGCCAAAGGAGGCTATCTCAGAGGAAGGAAACCTTCCTAAAAAGAAAAAGAAGAAAAAGAAGAAAAAAAAGTCTTTCTTTGAACAAAGAACTGCTAGTACTTAACTTGTCAGGACAGGATTTTGAAAAACAGCATTCTCAAGTATCCCTTTGTAAAAATCCTTTAAAAGAAGCCATGTAAACCTGGTGTCCACTAGCTTTTTATTATGTCTCATTGATAATGGCTTGGAAGAGCCTCATTTTTAGAAGAGGCAACACACCACTGTGAATGTGAAAAGCAAAGCTGCTTTCATGAAGCTGCTGCTCCATTGGCAAGTGAGAGCTCAGTGCTTGCAGGGTCAATTATAGATTCTGGCTGTGGCTGCTTGGTACCCAAACAAGGGAAGGAAATGCAAAAAAAAATTCACCCAAACCAAATGTTCCCTAAAAAAGAAGGAATCAATTCTTGGTTACAGTGAATACAATTGCAGAGCACCCATAGCTGAAACCCTTCTTACACATATGCCACTTTTATGAAAAAGTGAACATGTCTGATCAGAATTCTAAAGTCCTTGAATAGTTCAGTGGTCACTGAAATTCCCAAAGATAATCTGCCAAGATTCTTATGTACTTTGCAAATCTGTAAAAGAAATGTTTATGTAGTCTGAAAATTGATGGGTCATTAATTTATTCTTTAAATATTCATAGAACATTCAGATGACAGATACTGCTCAACTTGCAGAGCTGATACAGAACTGAACAAAATGTCTCTCTCATGGGGCTGATATTGCAGTAAGAGTGATTTAAAATAAGCTTCTCAATATTTTGAAAAGAGGCAGAATTCAGAAATAGGAGGGCTTCATTATATTCCCAAGTCCTTTCTACACATGTGATACTACTTGCTCAACATTTGTTGGTAAAATTAGTTCTGCCACTCCCTGGTTCTGTGACCTTGTGAAAATCAATTAACTTTAAGTTACTCACCATCAGAAAGTATGAAGATTGAACTGATCTGTAAGGAGATTTTCAATTTAAAAATTCTATATTAATGTAGATAGAATAACTCCTGTTTCCTAGGTTCTTTTTTGTTCTAGAAATAATCATTAACCCAGTCACATACACAACAGAGCTGTAAGTTCAATGGGAAATACACAAGAAGTCATGGTATTTATCCAGAAAGGAATCTATAATCTGCTGCAAACTAATCTATCATACTTGTTAGGATGATCAGAGGAAAGTAAAAACAGATCTCCAATCAATGACTGCCCATTCCACTTTCAGAAACTAAACTAGGTAAAAATAAGCAAAATAAATCACCAAGTGAGTAGTAGGAAGAAAATAACAAAAATTAGACTGGAAGTCAAAATAGAAAATAGGAAAGTGAAAATCAGAATATCAGAAGCTGGTATTTTAAGATCAGTAAAATGGATAAACTTCTAGGCAGACTGATCAGGAAAAAAACAACAACAACACAAAATTCCCAATGTCAAGAACAAGAGAAATGATATCATTACAGATATGGCTACAGATACTAAAGGGATAGTAAGGAGTATTATGAATACCTTTATAACTATAAACTCAACATCTTAAACAAAATGGACAAATTCCTTGAAACATATAAACTACCAAAGTTCATCCAAGAAAAAAAATAAACTGAATAAACCCATGTATATAAATGAAATTGAATTTGTAGGAGAATTTTTCAAAAAGAACACTCAGGGTCTAGCTGACTTCTCTGTAAATTTCTATCAAATACTTAAGGAAAAAGTCAGATTCCACACAAACTCTTCCAGAAAAAATGTTGCAACAAAATTTTTGAGCCAGGCTTACTTTCCCACCAAACCCACAAAAGGCCCTTACAAAAGAAGAAAACTCAAAGCAATATCCCTCACAAATATTGAGTAAAAACATCTTAAAATATTAACAAATTGAATACAACAACCTATAAAATATGTAATGCAGTATGACCAAGAAAGATTAATTCCAAAAGTTCAAAGTTCAGTAGACATTTAGAAATCAGTGTAATTAGTATTATTAATGAATGGGAAAAGAAAAAATATGATTATTTTAGTAGATTCACAAAAGCATTTGAAGTAAGCTAACATTCATTTCTGATAATAGCTAAGCAAACTTGAAATCAAATTTCCCTCAATTTGATAGAGTATCTTGATCATGAAAGATTGAATACTTCTTCAGTTAGGAAGAAGGCAAGAATGTTTTTTCTCACTACTTGTATTCATCAGTGTGTGGAGAATCTAGCCTGTGCAATAAGGCAAGAAATTTTTAAATGTCATTCAAAACTGTGAACTATAAAAATATCATTTGTTGGGCTGGGGATGTGGCTCAAGCGGTAGCGCGCTCGCCCGGCATGCGTGCGGCCCGGGTTCCATCCTCAGCACCACATACCAACAAAGATGTTGTGTCCGCTGAGAACTAAAAAATAAATATTGAAAATTCCCTCTCTCTCTCTCTCTCCTCTCTCACTCTCTCTTAAAAAAAACTATCATTTGTTGCAGAAGACATTATCATCATGTAGAAAATTTAATGAAATCTACAATAATGCTAATGAGAGTTTAATGAGTTTGAAGGATAGGGTATCTATGTATGAAATCAGCTGTGTTTAAAAATATAAACATTGAATCAGAAATTTAAATGAAAAACCAAAATCTCCCTTAAAAGCATCAGAATTATGAAATACTTAGGGTGAATATTACAAAAGATATTAAAAATCTGGGCACTGAGATCTCAGAAACATTATTGAGATAAATTAAAGATGACCAAAGTACCTGGAGAAACATCATGTGTTTGTGGATTGAAAAACTAATGTTCTGACATTTCCCCCTAAATTGATTCATAGATTTGTACAATCCTAGAAAAAATACAAGAATGCATTTTCTTTGTAGAAATTGACAAACATATTCTAAAATTCAAATAAAAATTTTTAATTCTAGAAATAAAAACATCTATAGTGTCAGAAAACAGATTGGTAGTTGACTGGGAAGGTCGTGTTGAGGAACTACAAGTATGATCACCAAATGGTGAAGAATGCTGGTGATAATTTATATATTTATCTTGATTGTGGTAAAATTTCAGAGGTGCAAACTTATCCAAATTAAGCCTGTGCATGCAATTGTATGTCAATTATATCTCAATGATGCTATCAAAAAAACTCACTGAAGCTGTGCATGGTGGAACAAGCCTGTAATACCAGGGGCTTGAGAGGCTGAGGCATGAGGCTCACAAGTTGTAGGCCAGCTTCAGCAAATTAGCAAAGTCCTCAGCAACTTAGTGAGACCTTGTCTCAAAATAAAAACTAAAAAGGGCTGGGGATGTGGCTCAGGGGTAAAGTGCCCCTGGATTCAATTTCCAGTACCACTAAAAGACCAAACTTTTAACCAAACCAACCAAACAATACCCCAAACAAAGAACAAACAAAACAAATACATTGAGTTGTACACCAAATTGATGTATCTTATCCCATGTAGTTTTTCCCTTAATAAAACTATTTTTTTCTTTTTTTATTGATTTAAAAAAATAAATGAAAGCAGAATGCATTACAATTTTTTATGCACATATATCACAATTTTTCATATCTCTGTATAAAGCTAATTTTTAAAAATTAAAAAATAACATAGACCTGGTAAAAATAACAGAACTCATATGTTCTCTGAGGATAATTTAAAATTTGCACTTTTATTTTGAGGAAAAATCATTTATATTTCTATAAAGATGGCTCACAAAACAGATAGTCAGGGTTAGTTATCATTTGCAGATTTTCTTTCATTTTATTAAGAAAGGTGAATTTGCCAAATCTTTTTGTACACAAGTATTTACCACACCTTACCACCATCTATTTGTAATAAAAATATAATGCATCAGACTTAGAGTATTCTTAGCCAGTTTGCCCCAGTTTAGGTCTCAGATACCATGTTAGAATGTGAGATACACAGCTAATGGGCTCTTATATTTTGAAAAACAGTGATGTTTTAGAATTTCTCATAACTGCTGCAGAGGACATGAGGACAAAGGCCTAATTGGGCTACTTTTAATTTGCTTCCATTCTGCAGAATAATAATAAATGCAGATGTCTTTCCAGTGTTAATTTCCATCCACATGGCTATATTCCATTACGTTCCACCAGCCACATTTTAATTAAGCACCCTTACTTTGGTGGTGCACTCTGTGCTTTTGGCCCATCAGAACAAGCACTTAGTCAATTAACTAGTTTATTAACCAATTGATTTTTGCTGTAGGTCCCTACCTTCTCTTACCAGTTAAAAGATGCTCTTGGAAGGCAAATAAATGGGTTCCTTTCATCTCTAAAAAGCAACAGTAAATAATGAAACATTTCAAACATGGTTTCTGTGAGGAACCTAAAGACAAATAAAAAAATACCTGCCATTTATTCTGGAATATAAAAAAGGGCTTGCAGTAGTAGCATTGCATTTGAATAAATCATATTGTCAAACTGACCTTTATTGATACACTGTTTCCCAACTTAAAGCATCAATCCTGCTGCTTAAAAGATCTTTTGTTGTACAAGACCTTCAAATCTATCAAGTAACAAAATAACATTTGCCATCTGCGGATTACCTAAATCAATAATTTAACAAGATCCTCAGTAGATTCCTCCCAACCCCTCACCCCATCCCAGTGTCTCTGTTTGCAATCTCAGTTATACAATTTGTTGAAACCATTAGAGACCAAAAAAATGCTATCTAATGAAGGTGTCTTGTGATCCTCTCTGCCAATGCTCAGAAAATGCAAAGTATGGCAGGTGACTTCCCAAGACTTGTATTTTTAGGACGTACTATATGACTTGACTTGACTCAGCATTTATGGCAACGGATGTAATTTGATATAATGTTTTTTGACAAAATTTCTCCCAGATAAACCAAAGAGATCAAATGCTAAGCCTACCCCCCACCCATTTTGCTTTGTAGGAGAGTGATTTTTACACATACAGATGTGTCTTTTCCTGAGTTATCCTTGAGATAGGTGGTGTGCTAATACATGAAAATAGGGCCTATTTTGCAATATGTCATCTACTTATTTACTCTAATTATATAAAACACATATTTTACAAATCAAAGGTGAATTAAATTCTTTCTATGTTTTTGTCCTCTGGTAACAATTACTCTTATTATCACTATTTTCCTAGTGGAAAAATGTATTTAAGATGTTCTTTTATCCAGGTGCAGGGGCACACACCTGTAATCCCAGTGGCTTGGGAGGCTGAGGCAAGAGGATTGCTAGTTTAAAGGCAGCCTCAGCAATTTAGTGAGGCCCTATGTAACTTATCAAGACTTTGGCTCTAAGTAAAAAGTAAAAAGAGCTGGGGATGTGGCTTCCTGGTTGAGTTACTCTGGCTTAATCCCCAATACCCCTTCCCCCCCCAAAAAAAGATACTGTTTTACTAAGAACTGAAGACTAAGATATGGAAGGCTGAAGGCTGATACTTTTATTAACAAGCCAGGTTATCTTTGGCAAGTACTGTTATCCTTTGGAGCCTAGGTTGCTCATATTTATTTCTGAGTATTTCATATATGCCCTGTTTAACTTCAGAGTTAACTTTAAGGTTCTGATGATACTAGTAATACTAAGGGTCATTCTTTACTGAGTGCCTATCCTACAGGTACCTTATTGAATGCTATGTATAATCTTCACTATACCTCCTTAAGATTAGTATCATTCTCCTCATTTAGAGAGCCATAGGAACAATAGGCAAATTCCGTAGGTTTACCTGGTGTGTTGCAGAGTTGGAACTGAAATCAAAGCCTGCCACAGTGTCTGGCGCGCCTTCCCCTCTGCTGTGCTGCCTCTCTGTGATGTAATGTCTGTGAAAGTGCAGCTGAGAAGCCAAAGCACTAGACAGGTGCACAGTGATATTATGGCCATTATGGTGATTAATAGTCATCATGAAATGTAGGACCTGACACCCAGAGGTGACGTTGCCCTTTCCTTGAATAGGAGTTACACTAGGCCATTAGACAGATAATTATAGTGAGATTTTTCAAAGGCAATTTTTTTTTGCCACATTCTTTATGCATGGCCTTGCCAGATCTCCATGAGAAGCAAAAAATAACAACACTGATTGATTTCCCTTTGCCACTTGCTTCAAGTGGTTCCCATCTTAACACCCTTCTCAATTGGGCCTCCATTGTCATGTGGAACTGCTGATATTTCAGCCTTCACCCAGGTTGAAGAGTTGGGCTCTTCAGTGAGTTCAAAATGTCTGCACAGCAGAGAATAAATATATCCTGTCTATTTTAAAAGCTGTTTGAGTGGTTTTATTAGAAGGCTCTTCTTTCTTTATACTCCAGGAGGCAGTAATCTGTCCATTTTCTCCACCTCACCTCACATCCTCCCCCCAAAATAAGAACTTTTAATGAATGGAGATTCTCAGAGATTTCTGTGACCAAGCTCAAGTACTACAAAGTCAGCTGACTTGAATCATATTTTTATTACAGTTGACTGGTGGATTCCAAAGACTACATGAAAAAAAAATCTACCTTGTAAAAAACATGCATGCTATTTGATGACAAAGTAGAAATGTTACACAGAAGTTCCACAAAATGGCTTATATAATGCAATGATATTATCTAAGATTTGGAACTTTTTCAACCCTGGTTTGCATCCCTCAAATGAGCACAAAATTTCTTGTGCTCTTTCAATGAGTGCAACATTGAATCTAAGGATTGTGGGAATATTTCTCTACCTGATGGGTTATCTCTCGTAAGCATCCTTTAGGTGACTGGATCCTTTAGCCATTTTGGATCCTTTTGGATCCTTTGTTAGTTTTTCCTCTAATAAAGCCTGGGTTGTGCCAGGATCCAGGTATTAGGCATCAAAAGAAATAACTAAACTAAGTGTAGGTGTAGGCAACTTTCTCTTCATATATCCACATTATATACCATGGAATATACCTGATTAATATTTATCAAACTGGGTTGATAGACTAAATCTCCCTACACTGGCCAAAATAAGAACTACATGTGGCTCCCTGGTTTTCAATCTAAACATATATTTAGATTGAAACAGGAAACCTGAGGAAGTAGACAGGAAGGTTGCACGGTTCTCCCTGACCTCCTCTAACAAGTACAACTCCTGTTAGTTCAATTTATAGATAGACTCAATTTTGAAAATTGAAATAGGGAAGAACAAAGACTTTATGCTTTATTAACTGCTAACAAATAAGGCAAAAGTAAAAAGTGGTGGGAGAGCCCAAGTGGAGGAGGAAGATGTAAAAGCAAGTGGTCTATTTTTTTCCTATATCAAATTCAGGTAATATTATATAATGGAAGTTTAATTAGCTATCAGATTTTTCTAAATTCAGTCCCTGTGCTTAAGGGAACTTTGTGAGTTCTTGTGATCCTTTCTGCCAATGCTCAGAAATGTGGGTTCATTATTGATGGTCAGACCATCACTGAAACACCCTACTGTGCCCTACCTAGATTTCAAAGTGTTTAATGGCACCAAGTTTTTCTTTCCTAACCCCAATAAAATTTATTATTTGATCACTCTCAGTTAATATTTAACAGATAGATTTTTATTAAATTAATTCATACCAATGTATAAATGATTAATATTCCTTTAATGTTCCAGTGATAGTTTCAGTTTTAAGGATGAATGCCCGTGATTATAGGGGATATCATAGAGATGTCCAATTAATGAGGACTGAGACAAAGCTGTAGAAATTATTATATCACAAAGAGGACCATATCAACTGAGATGTCATTGCAGCCTGGGGATCTGACCAAAGCATTTTTCAATAACACATTTATTTATTCAATCAGAATTTTCTACATAAGAGATAGCGAGTTAGAAACTGAGTATACAGAACAAATTACATCTATTTGTAACTTCCACTTCAAGAATTTCATCTTCCAGTAGAGGAAATAGATCATTAAGATAATGAGTGATGCATGCAATTATAGAAATATAAGAAGACATCTGGCAAGTATTTCAAATGTTTTTCCTTCCAGATAGTCTTTTCTGGATTCTCAGGTTAGGGTGAATCTTGAAGGATGCATAAGAACCAGACATATGAACAGAAGTGGGGAAGGACAGGTAGAAAACATGTTTTAGTTAGAGGTATTGCACAGGTTAGGGGCTTGGCAGGCACCCTCAACAGAGATGATTGAAGATATTTTAATGAAGGGACCGTTTATGAGCCAAAAGCAAGGTTAATGAAAATCAATAGGGGATATAGACTCCAGAAGCCTTGCCTAAGACAGCATGTAATGGGCACATTCCTAGGACTACCAGGCATTTGGAGATGGTGAGTAGGAAAGCCTATAAAAATAGCATTGAAGAACAGTCTCTCAATACAAGAAGGACCAAATAGATGAAAATGCTAGAAAATTTGTCGGACACATCAATTAGAAGTCCACTGGTGACCTTTGAAAAAAAGTCTGTCTTTTGAATGGGGGAATATATGATCATAGAGGTTTAAAGGATGGCATAGAGCAATCAGAGTGATGCTAGAGACATCACAACACCTGATCTCAATTTAAACCACAGAGATGTAGTAGAAAGACGAGAATGGTATTAACTGACACAAAGTAGACATGAAGACCAGAAGAATAGGAGACATAGAGAAAAATCCACATACACACAATCATCAGATCATTGACAAAGTTGCCAGAACACATGTTGAAGAAACAATAGCTTTTTAAATAAATGGTGCTAGAAAAACTGGGTATCCAAATGAAGAAGAATGAAACTCTATTCCTGTCTCTCACCCTGCACAAAAATGAGTTCAAAGTGGGTTGAAGACCTAGGAATTAGACCAGAAATTCTGCGACTGCTAGAAGAAAACATAGGGTCAATACTCCAACATATTGGTGCAGGCATTGACTTCCTTAAGAAGATTCTTAAATCTCAAGAAATAAAGGCAAGAATCAATAAGTGGGATGACATCAAATAAAAACCTTCTCCAGCAAAGAAAACAATGAAGAACATGATGACAGCCAGGCATAGTGGCACAAGCCTGAAATCCCAGCTACTAGAGAGGCAGAAGGAGGAGAATTGCAAGTTTTAGGCCAGTCTTGGCAACTTGCAAAACCCCGACTCAAAATAAAAAGGGCTGGGAATGTAGCTCAATGATAAGAAAGAAAAAAAAGAAAGAAAGCCAATAAATGTATGAAAAAAATTTCAACATCCTTAGCAATTAGGGAAATGCAAATCAAAACTATACTGAGATTTGATCTCACTCCAGTTAGAAAGGCAGTCATCAAGAATAAAAATAATAAATGCTGGGGAGGATGTGGGGAGAAAGCTATATTCATACACTGTTGGTGGGACTGCAAATTAGTACAACCTCTCTGGAAAGCAGTGTTGAGACTCCTGGAAAGATGAGGAATGAAACCACCCAATGACCCACTTATTCCACTCATGGGTATTTATCCAAAAGAACTATAATTAGCATACTATAGTGATACAAGCAAACTAATGTTTATAGCAGCCCAAGTCACAATAACTAAGTTATGGGATCAGCCTTGATGCCTGTCAACAGAGGAATGGAAAAATATGATATATATACACAATGGAGTTTTACTAAGCTATACAGAAGAATAAAATAATGGTATTCTCTGGCAGATGAATGAAACTGGAGAATATCATGTTAGTGAAATAAGCCAGATTCAGAAAGTCAAGGGTTGAATATTTTATTTCATATATTATGGCAGGGAAAGGGGGGAGAGAAAGAGAGTGGGGGGAAGAAAAGAGGAGGAGGAGGAGGGAAGGAAGAGGAGAGGAGAGGAGAAAAGAAAGAAAAGAGAAGAAAGGGAGAGGAAAAAATGGAATTAAAATAAAGGGGTGTTACCCCAAATAGAAAGGAGGCCAATAGAATAAAAGAAGGGGTTCAAGAGGAAAAAAGAGGGGAAGGCTTGGGGGAAATACTGGGGACAAAATCTACCAAATTATGTTATGTCTATGCTTGAATATATGAATATAACCACAGTGACTTTTGCTTATACATACATATACATATATACATATATATATATACACACACACAATTATAATGCACTGATTGAAATAATAATGGAAGGTAGATCAGTAGAGTAGAGCAAGTGGATCAGCGGGAGGGAGGAAGAAGGTAAAAGGAAGGTAATAGGAAATAAGACTTCACAAATGATGTGCATATACAAATATGGCATAATGAATCCACTATTATGTTTACTTATAATATACCAATAAAAATGATTTTAAAAACTCTTGGACATATCAGTTAGAAAACCTTTGATGAGTTTTGGAAAAATTTCTTTGAAATTTTCTTTGAAAATTTCTTTCCTATAATCATGGAGATTTGAGGTATGAAGGACAGGTTGGGACATGGAGACAGTGAATATAAATAGTCTCATTAAGCAGTTTACACAAGTGGGAGAGGATAGAAATGACATGGGTGGTTAAGGAAGAATCAGGTCAAAGAAGAAGATGGATAGATGATGAGAGTGAGAACCACCTTGTCAACTGATGAGAAGGAACAGTAATGGAAAGCAGATCTCAAGTTATAGGAAAGAGAATGCTAAATGGGCAAGGAGTTGAATTAAGAGTTGACTTACCAAATTGCAAAGGAAGTAAAAATTTCTATGTTAGGTATATGAGTTTGTTTGCATGTTCTTTTCTTTTCTTTTTTTTTTTTTTTTGAAATTGAATTTTGGAATTGCAATACAGATTACCGCTAAATAATAAAATTGTTTTCATAGTTCATCTCTAGAGTTCAACCCAAGAACATTGTGATCAGCAATTAAAACACATTTACTAACTTGTTATGTTCATTATTATGATCACTAGTAGACAAGTAGCATGTAGAAATGACTTGGTCACAGATTCTGGCCAGACTAAAAGCAACTTGGTCATTTCCACATGCTACTTGCCTACTAGTGATCATAATAATGAACATAACAAGTTAGCAAATGTGTTTTAATTGCTGCTCACAATGTTCTTGGGTTGAATTCTAGAGATGAACGATGAAAATAATTTTATTATTTAGGGGTAATATGTATTTCAATTCCAAAATTCAATTTAAAAAAAAAAACACATGCAAACAAACTCATAGATGTAGATAAATGAAACTGAGTTTCTATGATTATCATTGTTAGAAGTCTTTCCCTGGAATTGAGTCATAATATTTATCACCTTGGATGTCCTGTCTCAACCAGAGAGGAAGAAGCCCTTGGCCTGGGTGAGTTACCCAGGGCTCATCACAAAGTATATCCCTCTCTAAATGGGAAGTTCTGTGTTATACACAGAGGAGTAAGGTTTTGCTGACCTGGTGTGATGCTTGGTCCTGCTGTCTTATATGAAATGCTCCGGCAGCTAAAATGCAGTTATCCACTTAGCACCCTTATCAAATAGAAGTGCTTGTGTTGAGCTTTAAATTCTATGCTCATGCTTTTGTAAGTCCTTATTATTCCCATCAGTGAAGATGGAATGTAAATGTTAGTGGGCATCCAATGATTAGAATATGTTAAAAATTATCTCCATATGCTTTCCCTGGGCAAGATGTATTTGATGACTTATCTACCATGACCAAAGATGAGCTTTGACTGATACTGTGTCCTCCCCCCACATCTTGTAGATAGATGGAGGTGGGGTTTCTGACAGAACTGTCATCTAAAAATGGGAAAGATGCCCGTGAGTTTTGCTGCTTGGTATTAGAGTTTGAACATGGTGTGCCTTGTTTGTCTGGAAAGGATAAACGAGACTTTATATCTGGTTTTTCAGATTCTGGCCAGACTAAAAGTGATTTATATTTTCTCATTGAAAATATTTAATGGAATAAGTACAGAAAATTGATGTGAAAATAACTGGAAAAATTAGAAAGCAAGAGCTCCAGAGGATTTCATTCAAAACAAAACATGCATTCTTTAGAAGAGAAATTACAGTGCAATCTCTCAGAAAGTAGTCCTCACAGCACTAATTCTTGCAGAGTGTGGAATGGAGAATCAATGACCAGATAAGTGTGAGATGCATAGTGCAGTATTTATTATGCTCTTAAATGTACATACAACTTCAAAAGAAGAGCTATGCTCACTATTGCTGTTTTCAACCATTACCCAAAGGCACTTAGATTGATATCTCATGAATCAATCTAGAGTTCTGTTGAGCACACCTTGTCAATTGCTCAGACTGTGGAAGCCTTCCATTTGTGGCAAGTAGATAGTAGGAATCTACAACCTCAGATTATCTCGCATCCTTCAGTGGAGTGTCCTAGGAAAACTTTCTAACAAAACTTTCTTGCATTGATCACTATTTGATCCAGTATTAAATGTGCACCTGTCATTAGCACATTTAGCTGAGGTAAAAATCACTAAAATTGAATTTAGAATGAATTTACAGACTTGAAGCTTATGTTGTTGTAGTCATCATTTTAAACTTTATAAAAATGCATAATTTATAAATTGGAATCATTTTATTTATACATTTTAAAATGTTATGATCATATCTGTAATTATAAAAATTTCAAAAGTCTGAGATACCATTTTGACTAAGGGGGAAAGGGGTAGAATTATAGCAAATTTCACTGGTAATTATGTGACTGGTTCTTGCTTAGTATGTCCTGGCAGGAGGAAAAGGGTTTAGAGTCAGTGGGATGGAGGGCAGCCACTGTGAGATGGTAGAACACTGCCTCAGGTGGTAGAAATGAGGGGAGAGAGGAGAAGGTTTAGAGTCACACTGTCATCTTTCTTGGTGAGTTTTGATTGGCGAACCCACAGGTGTATTATTGCATTGCTCTGAGTATAATTTTCTCCATCTGTGAAGCAGGGGTATTGCTGCCTATCTCAGGATTCTGTTGGGAAGAGTAGAGTTTAGAAAATGTAGGTTAAGTGCATAGCACACATGGGTGGTCATCAAACATTGGTGCTTTTATTTATTTATTTTCCACCACAGTAGCAAAACTCAACTGGGAGAGATTTTGCATTTCTGCTTCCACACCAAGAGGACCTTGGTAACATCTGGGAATATTTGGGGTTGTTGCACTGGGGAGAAGTGCTCTTTGTGTCTGACAGGTGGAGGTCAGGTAGGCCAAGCATTCTTACTCACACAGGACAGCCCCCTCAGCAAATAACTATCAAGTCCAAAAGGCAGGCAGTGCTAAGATTGAGAAGCTTCGCTCCACAGCATGACAATGAAGCACTTTCTAGCATCCCCTGCTACTGTATTTGGTTATTTCAGCAGGAATCAGAGCAAGTAGAGGCATGTATTAAAGGAGAAAAAAAATAACACATCGGAGACCAGAAGTATTCAAAATGATGAAATTTTAAATTCAGAATACCATATTCACTTTAATCATATAAAGTTAGCAGTAATGAATGCACTGTGTTTACTTACAAATCAAAGTTAGTGACAGAAAACCCCCAGAAAAGAACAAAGAGACTAGGAAATATTCTGCAGAACCCGGAAAGGTAAAAATGTTGAATGCTCTTCCTCCTTTTTGATCATTAAATAGATCTATTTCTCTATGGAATTAGGGAATCCAGCAGTTGGCTTCAAGAAAATGATTACAATCTACGCTGTGCTCCTTTTCCTCAAGAAAATCAGGCATTAGAATCTAAGCCCTGGTGTTTGGGGAACATTTATACTTCCAACACAGTTATGTTCATAACACTAAACAGCTTGAGATGCCATGTCCCCTACCAGAAAGTGACAATCAGGGGTTACAGAGGAAGAATGTGTGGGAAGGGGTATATATTCCCCAAAGATAAACTTAAAATAACCCTTTTTACTCTAAACTTTTAAAATTTGGATTCATCAGAGCTTGGTGCTGATAACACCAAGGTCGCGGCCACCAAATGCCGCAGTCTGGCTGGGCACAATTCATGCGCCACTTATCAAGCAGAAATGAACTTTATTTTTAGAACACACTTGCCACACCACAGGAGCTCTTCAGGAATTCCCTCAGAGCCCAACTGCCACCACCAGCTTCCCACAAGCCTCTCAACCCCTGCCCATCCCTCCTGCTCTTGAGGCGATTGGCTGGGTCGCATGGGCAGAGCCAAAAGAGTCCCCCAGTGAGCAGCTCCGTGGTCTGAAAGGGTAGGGAAACAGCCCAATGAGCATCACCGCAGAGGAGCCAATCAGCTGGCAGCTGGAAGTTTGCTGGGGCCACGGTGAGCCAATCATCAGCTGGCAGCTGGAAGTTTGCTGGGGCCACGGTGAGCCAATCAGCTGGAAGTTTGCTGGGGCCCCTTCAGCTGTGGCTCTCAACAAATGTGTGTGCATGTCTGTGTGTGCATGTGGGAGTGTTGACACGTGTGATTTCTCTTGTGTGCACACGTCTTTGCGTGGAGATGATGTGTATGCCATCATGCAAGTTGGCTGCAGCTCACTTTACCAATGTTGTTTGGAACAATAGCAGGAAGGACAGGGATTTCTTTTTTAAAATATGTGGTGAGTTATGGGCAAAAATAGTGAGGCTACCTCTAGGCGTCATTTGATTTCCCTGGAATATGATTCCAGCAAAGCAGTCAGACAGACTCTTAGTTTCTTCTTGGATTAGAACTTCACACAAAGTTCATAAAAAACTAAAGTAAGAATCAAGGTGAAAGAAGAGAGTAAAATATTTAATGGGTAAGTATTACTCATGAGGAAAAGCTTTTTTTGAAAATTGATAGATATATAGAGAAACCCTAAGGTATCTGACACACAAAAAGAAAAGCAAATGTCAGGTGTTTTCAAGGAGAATCAGAAGACAGCAGAATCCAGCAGAACTGACTTTCACTTAGTTCTGAGATGGAGGTGCATAGAACAATGATCTGTTAGGGCCCCAAACCTGGCCTACAGGTAACTTTAATATGGGGGTTGCTGGTACCCTTCTAGCAAGAGAGACTTACTCTGTGCTGCATATTTGGGTTTCAGTGTCTTTAGACAAAGTTCCATTCCCATCTTTCCTTTGCTTATTAGAGCTGAAATTCCAATAAACAGAAATATATTACCTGAGTCCTCCATCTAGAGACTCCATGTTAGTCTAGTATTAGATCTTCATTATTCTCACGGTGTAAACTTGTAAAAATTGTCTTTTCAATGCCTTTATTTTATTAATCTGTGAAATGGAGTTTATTATTAATAGAGGAAATCCTATAGATTGGTTTATGGGAATTAAATGTGAAGTTCTGAGCACAGTGTCTAGCACATATGAATGACATGAGTTGTTATAGTCCCTATTGTTAATATTATTTGTAGTATCCTTATAATTTATGACTTCTAGTTACCTCCCTATGTGGAACAGTATATGTCATCCCAACCTTTCTCCAAATATTTGTAGCTATACGACGACATTACACAGATCTCCAGGCATTGAAATTGGATGACAAAACACTCTCTGTTGTCAAGGAGCTTGCAGCTAGGAAGGCAGGCAGGCGTGGGAGCATCTCATGCTCATACCATATGGCTAGCATTTCAGGGGTATCGTGGAAGGGCTCTTGTGGAGGTTCACCTGAACCACATCATGCTATACCAATAAAAATCAACCAGGAAAAGTGGGTCAGGTGGGATATAATATGATATTGAAGGGGACAGCACAAAGTGAAGCTTAGGAGTCATCTGCAGCGATCGTCACCTGCCATCAGTTCCTGTATGTCAGCCTCAATTGCTTGTAAGCAAGCACAGTAAGGGCCCCTCCCTTTTACCTGCCAAGTAGAACATTCTAACTTGACATGCAAAACCCCATTATTTGTGTTATTATTATTATCATCAGGTTATACAGATGTGGAAACAGGGCAGATAAAGTGCAACCCTCATGCTTAAAGGGCACTGAGTTAAGGTCACTGTCAGGGATTAAAACTACCCAGTCTCACTCCGGTTTCTGCTTATGTAATCTACTTGACCAAAATAAAACCCTGATGAAGTAACTGGTCCATAGTTTTAACGATGGCAACAGAAATCAAACCTAGTTCTTTCTGGCGTCAATGACCATTTGTCAGGGAGACTTTTAAGGTTTGGTGCAGAGGGTAAGCTATCTGTTGATGAGTTCACAGGCCAGGGCTGTTCTACACCTTGCAGGCAGGGTGAAGAGCTAGTAGAGAGTCTCTGCACCTCTTGCCTGAACCAGCTGGGCTCCCTCACAAAATGCAAAAAATGTCAGAAGGCCTGCCAGTCTCCATCAGCATGGCTCTGGAGCCATCATACCTGTGATACCCTTTACATCCTCAGCGGTTATAAGTGATCTGCACATGCAGGTCAGCACAGCACGTGCACGATGAAGAGGAGACATGCTAATTCCTCATGGGAGCATTCTTTCTGCATTTCTCTAAGTGTTGCAAGCTTGAGCAAATGAAAACACAGAACACCCAGTTAAATTGAAATTTCAGATGAACAAACAATCATTTGTTTTGGTATCAGTCCCCGTGCAATACTTGTGACATATTTACGCTAAAAATTGATTTGTTGTTCATCTGAAATTCCAATTTAAGTGGGCCTCCTGCATTTGGCAGCTCTACACTGAACATTGAGAAGGGGAAGCAGAACAAATGTGATCTGGAAGGAATTCAAGGATTCCAAATTGGTGGACAGTCAGGAAATACCTACTTTATAGATGTTTTTGTATTCAGCATTTGATGTGTACAGAGTTTCCTCCCAGAAGCAGCTTACAGTCTATTGGGGCGGTCAAGAGGGTAAGAGGCAATTGTGGAGAATGTGGCCAGACCTCATGTGTGTTATGTTTCTGTCTCCTTCAGATCCATGCCTTGCTCTGCCTCTGCCCTGATCTGCCCACTCTAGTGACAACATTTTAGGTGTGTGCTGAGGCCTGGGTCAATTGGCTTCTGGCTGGGCTCCTTCACAGAGGCACTGGTGAGAGATCACGGTGCTGGAGGAATAGGGAAGCTAGGGAAAGGCTTCTTCTCTCCCACTGTCTGGGTCACCTCTTTGAGCTTCCAGCTATCTCCAGAGGCTTGCTATTCACCAGGGTCCACAGGCCCCTACCTGTGTGACAGGTGTTCCTCTAGCCTAGGAATGGAACAGCCTCTATTTCTTGTACCCCCACTCCCTGCTTGGCCTTCTAGAAATTCCATTGCCCACACAGCTGTCTGTGTTAAATTCCCACTGCGTTAACCATCCTGCCTTAGAGTGGTGTCTGTTTCCCTCATGGGCTGTGATCATTGGAGCACTGTAACTGTGACATGGACAGGAGAAGTGGAGGAGTAGGAACCAGGAGGCACTGGGAGTCTTGAACTCAAGACCCTGATGGTAGTTCTAAGGTGTTCATCTTAGGATGTTCCAAGAACTGCGCTAAGAGTTTGTGATGGTTAATTCTGTCTGTCCACTTTCTTGGGCCACAGGATGCTCAGATGTTTGATTGAGCATTACTCTGGGTGTTCAGAGAGGGTGTTTCTGGAAGAGATTACCATATGAATCAGTAGACTGAGTAAAGAGGATTGCACCCCACTACCAAAGGTGGGGGGGGGCTCATCTAATCAGTTTAAGGCCTGAATAGAACAAAAAGCTCAATGAAGGAAGAATTCCTTTGGCCTGGTTGTCTTTAAGCCAGGATATTGTGTTTTTTTTTTTTTAGTTTTTTTTTGTTTGCTTTCTGTCCTCCTACTTGAACATATACATCACAAGCTCTCCTGGTTTATAGGCATTTGGACTTGAACTGGGACTATACCTTTGGTTCTCCTGGGTATCTAGCTTGCCATGGAAGGTCTTGGGACTTGTCTGCCTCTGTAATTATATGAGCCATTTTCTTATACTGAATCTTTTATAAAATCTAATACATTTACCTTATTTTAGAAACATTTATTGAACACCTACTATTTTCAAAGCCCTGCATGCATTCTGTTATTTCTGCACCAGGAGTTTGGAGAGACAAGGATCCTAGGATTCACACCTTACCAAGGTTCTTTCAAGCCCAAGGCTTTGACATCTCCCCAATTCCCTTCGGCCACCTAATTAAATGGGTCAGGTACTAAAGTCTGATCACACATTAAAAGGTACTGTCCCTTTTCAAGGCCTTATCAAAGATTTAGCATGTCTTTCTAAATGAACTAGGGAGCCATCCTTCAAACAGTAGAAGGTAATGGTAATTCAAAGATTTAAAAAAGGTCCAAGGGAAATGAAAATGTAGCCATAGCAGTAAAACTCTGGATGGCTAAGAGTTACAGACAATGTAGATGTATTTTGTCTTTAACTAAATAAAGAGAATCATAATAGGTATAATACGGCACATAATTATTATGTGTCCAGCCCTGTGTTGTTTTGTCTTATTCTGTAACTATTTTATTTGTATTTGTTTACTATTATTGTTTCCTTAAATATAATATTCTTCTCAGTTTCTTCTAAATACTACTGTGTGAAGAAAAAGAGAACATTGAGTTATCTATATATCTCATCTCCTTTGTTTGTAAAAAATCTACAGCCTGCATGAGCTGAATTTTTAACTCATTCACTCAGTTTAGAAAGGAGTTCAGTTATAGAGCCCTTATTATGAGTTAAAGAGAAAATGTAGAAAGATACTTACTGCATAGGACCCGCCCTAGAGGGGATTCTCCCCTATTAGTGAAGATACTTAGAGATGTACAGTGTGTGTGTGTGTGTGTGTGTGTGTGTGTGTGTGTGTGTGTGTGTTGGACTGCTGAAGAAGAACACCAAGTTCTTTTCCTTTGAGGATACTCCCAAATCTTCAAAGATAGAAACTATCCAGATAAAGAGGGGCTGTTTGAGGAAAGTCATTCTCAAGCGGAAGTGAGAAATAGTAGCAGGGTTTTGGTTCCCTTGGGGTGCTGAGGATACCTTGCAAACCAGGATGTGGTGAAAGATGATGTTGAAAGGGGTGCACTAGCAATCAGAGATTGCAATCCTCGGTGACCCATTATGGTGCTGGGTTATTTGGGTATCACCATGTGGCTGCTGCTGTTTCTTTTTGTTTTAGTTGTATGACATGTATCTATTTTTGTTTTATGAATAATTATGATGGTGTTTCAAAGTGGGGAAGAAACTACTGTCAAGAAGGCACATGAAGGAGCTGGAGGACTGGCTATTTTGCTGCTGTATTGATTAGGGTGAGAAGTGAGCAGAATCCAAATAGCATTAAGTGTGAAGTGGAGGAGACTAAGAGTACCGTGTTTCCTATTTGGGAGTACATGAGATTCTCAGTTCAGATCAGGAGCTGCCAACCCTGGGCAAATGGGGTACCAATTTGTAGTCCTCCCCAAAATGCCTGCACTCTACTCTCCAAGCTTGATGCTGATTTAATCTCTGCATTTCTGTGTAAACCCTTGCTACTGGAAGTGTTGTCTGCAGAGCAGTAACAATGACATGACAGTGACATTATACCAGCTTGTCAGATATGCATCATCTTAGGTCCCCTTCCTAACTTACTGGATCAGAAAGAGTTATAACACAATCCTCAGATGACTCGGGTGCATAGTAGGATGCCCTGAGAAAACTATTCAAACTAACTCAGGTGTTTTAAGTCATATTGTTTGCAGTTTGTTGGAGATCAAAAGCAAAGAACTCACCTCAGAAATACATAGAAGAATCAAAACAATTGCAAAACAATTAAAAGTGCTAAAAATCCTTAAAAAATGTTAACTATGAGCTATGGATAAAACAGGTATCAGAATGAACTGTGTGGTTCTGTAATTATCAGTTCCATTGAGAAAAGAATAGCTATTTATTTATTTATGTTTAATTTTCCTTTTCAAGTTCACTAGCCTTCTTTATTTTCTGTTATATATCAGCAATCAGTTGCAAGAAGAGAAAAACTGTTTTTCTCCAAAAACCATTTTCTTTCATTACTGTGGTTCTTTAAGAGGCAAATTAACATAGCAACCTGGTGACCCTAGAGCTAGTGGTCATATGTGTGACCTCTAAATGGAGGGCTGTCACACATGGATTTCCTGATCTCCTAAAAGTTTTACTATTGGGCCTAGGTGTTTTGTTTGGCAATACATGGATAGTATTCCTGCTGCTGTTCAGCTCTTTAATTGTGAGCATTCTCCCACTGTGGAATCACTAATTGGACTATTGTTTAAATTAACATAAGGGTGCCATTTTTGATAAAAAAATCTAGCTTTAGTAAACAAGACAATAACTATTGATACAAAGATAAAATAGACAAATACAATGAGAGTGACTAAAGACAAACTCACATTTTTATATGTTGTCAAACAATTTAGAAATAAGTCCCTACTCCAATAAATGGTGCCAAATCAGTTATATGGATATGTCAGACCAAATATATTTTAGATATTGATCAGTGAGATACATGGAGAAGGATAATAGTCGCTGAATTTAAGGAGAACGTTTGGAGAATATGGAAGAAAGAATGCTTTTCTTGATGTTTTTGTTTATTTTAAGTAAGTGATAAAGTGTTCTGGGATCCTTCAAAAATTAAAAAAAATATATTGGCATTTACTCCCCAACTTGTCATTCTTTCTGTCCTCACTCTGGAATTTCATTGATTATTTCCTTCATTGCTAAATCAAGCCATGCAGATCTCTCTCTCCACCCTGTTTCAGCCCCGCTTTGCTGTCCAATCATCCTCTCTGGGATAATGCCCATTTTTTCTTATAAATAACTCAAAAAATGTACTTCTTTTCTCTCTCTTTTTCATGTTGATGCACATCACCCATCTTTCGTGGGAGACATGCACCACATTCTGACTAATCTTTAATATTCATGGTCTTAGTGTTAGGCCTCAGGATAGAGAGGTGCTCTGCTCTGGAAGTTCAGGTGGAGCTTCAGAGCATGAGAAGTAGATAAGTGTAGTAGAAATCCGTGTAAAGGGGCAGGGGTTATGGCTCAGCAGTAGTGTACTTGCCTCGAATGCATGAGGCACTGGGTTCAATTCTCAGCACCACATATAAATAAATTAATTAATTAACTAATTAATTAACCAAGGTCAGTCAACACCATATATATATATATATATATATATATATATATATAAAGAATCTGTGTTAAGTCTGCGAGAAACCTCCATGGGGAACCAATTCTTGCCTACTTACTCTTGAGTATGTCTGTGGTAGATCAAAGTGTTGAATCTGCACTTCCCTGAAACAGGATTACACAGCCCCACCTGATTCCCTATTTCAGTTATTTGAATAGCACCTCCAGCAAGTTTTGAGGGAGGCTCATCCCAATGCCAGGTCCAGTCCAGCCTTACATCTTTCTCGACACATCTAATTGATTGGGAAATGGAAATCGAGACCTGTGTCATGTTAGTGGGTTTTATTATTGGAATTACTATTGCTACTATTTTAAATGGGCACTTGTTTTTATTCTGTAGTTGCTGAAAAGACTGTGTAAATTCCAGAAACCGCTACCAAGATGGAGCAGCCTTCTGACCTTGAAGCTTATAGGAAAAAAAAAGTAGAATCAGGAGATGGTGAGTGAGGAGGACAAATTTCTGATGAGGCTGCCATTTAAAAGTCTGTCTAAAATCCAGCCCAGAGCTTTTCATATCAATCAAAGATTCTGACCAATGATATAAGAAGCAAGTGTGTAATAAAATTTGATTATATGAGGTACAAACTGGCAAATCATAACTTACCAGATGTGAGGGTAATATACTTTTTTTTTCTTAAACTAAGTTCAGCATTCATTATACCATAATTTTGGGAACTATAAAAGAAACTATACAGGAGAAAGAGTTTATATAGATAATATCAAATTATGATTATCATAGTTGATCTGATTATTGAAATTTAGTTTTCTCTGATATTAAAACCAATATAATATGGAAAGTGTATAATAAAATAAGGACAGGAAACTAAGGGACATAAATTTTATTCATTGAGTTAGACATTCACTTAAGCTTCTCCATCTGTAGGGAGATAAATAATTTAGAGGTGAAACATGGCATAGAAACATTTTGTGTCCAAAGTTGATCAAGGGATTCAGCTGGCATTTATGCAAACACACTGCTAATGAAGTATGATCGATATTAAGGATTTTTTCACAAGTAGATATTTGGCCCTAATAGTGATATTAAAAATATAATAAGCTCTTTAAAATTTAATATCTTTCTTTGACGTTTTAAAATAATACTGTAAATCTTGTTGACAAATAGCCTTCAGTTAGTTCTATATATAATTAGAGAAAGACATTTTTCTTTTAATAGTATATCCATATCTATCTATATCTACATATGTATACCTATATATATCTATATCTACATACATAGATAGATATATCTACATTCGTATACCTATAGTTATCTATATGTTAGACATATAGTTTAGTTGAAGTACAGTGTATGGGGAAGGGTAAGAAGAGCTAAAAATTTAAGAATCTTTCTAAGTTGTCTTCATTTCCTCTTCTGATCAATTAACTCTGGCCTAAATCATCTAATTTATTTTCCAAGCATGTGCATTCTTAAACTATAAACAGTTTAAATTATGCAACAATCATAACCCAATTTTGACTAAGATATCAGGATATTTGGGGGGTTATTTCTAAACTTTAACAATCTAGATAATTCCTTCAACTCTTTGTTGGTGAATCTAGTTATAATTAACTAATTAAATCATATCAGCAGTTCACTTTTTCCTAGTCACAGAACTTGGAGGGATAAAAGAAGGAAGAGAGAAACTAGAGAATATATCTAAACATAAATGTCATTCCATTATAGAACCTTATTAAGTGCATTTAAATGTTTTAATTTCTAGCACTGTGTTGTTCCTAATGAACTCTGCAGGGATTGAAAATGAATTTTTCATTCTGAGATTTTTGTCTTTTTTGCATTGCAAAAAGCATTCCTCTTGAATTTCCACTAGATAAAATGAAATACATTTTAATATCGCATCAAGCTGGCCTCCTTGGAGACAACTGTCAAAAGCTCATGGTATCTTTAAATCACTTTAATTACATTTTGCTGAATGAAAAATAATGTGTAAGAAAGTGTATTAACTTTATTGTTTAGTCTTTTCCATACAGTTAAGTTATATGCCATCCAAGTAAGCCTGGGTCATTCAATTAGGATAAAGTTCAGGATGAATGGAGAGATATGGTAAAAGATTGATATGAAAAGAAAGGTTTATACAAGAATATGAACTTCTTTGAAGGTAACATGAGTGTTTTAATGTTCAAGGGCTACATAACAAAATAATTTTAATTAACTCATAGAGCCAAATATATATTGTGCACTTTACCTACATTTTCTCAAGAAATGGGATTACCCTTGGTGGAATGGACTGGCTGAGAAATAAAAGCTAAGAAAAATAGAATGGCGAAAAAAACCACAGAAGACAGAAAGTAGTTTCAAAAGTGGGTGAAGGATGGGCAAGCCAATCAGATGAATTGAGCTTCTAGTCTATGATTAAAATGGAGCCTGTGCCTGCATTGTTTATATCAGGAAACATCAAAGGCTTTCCATAGAATGTTCTTCACCCAAAAGATTATCGCTGAGCTGTACAGTTCCCAATTGGCTACGCCCATCTTTGGAGCTACTATGAGGGATTTTCCTAGCAGAGCCGAGATAAAGTTCACGTGCATTGGGCAATCTATTGCTGTGAGAGCACCACGGATAGTTCCCAAGGCCAAACCTAAATCTCTCTGGCTTCCATGCTGAGAGAAGATCCTCATGCAGTTCACTGATGGCTTCCTGCACAGCCCTTTAAGTACATGTTGCAAATGATAAAAAGCTGAGTTTATACTGAGACACATATTATGCTTATTGGAGAAAGCAAGCTAGAAGTGTCTACTTGAACTCTCAAATGGACGGTCACAGAGTTAGATGGCGGAAGAAAGGATAATGACTCCAGTGTCTGGAATGCTGAAGGGCTGAGTTGCACCAAAAACCAGTTCTGGGGTGCATTAGTGCCTAGGAAGGTCTGTACCAGGAGGAAGGTCATCATGACCAAACTTAAGGGATGCTGCCCCAATCACTGTGGCACCCAGCAATGGAAACAACTCAGCCAGTAAGTCTCCCATTCTGATTTAGACCACTCCTCCTTTGCCTTTCAAAAATCCACATTGTCACCATTTGTAAAGACATTTGCCATTTGTACTCTTTTAGACCCAATTTATGCCGGTTATCATGATACCTGCTGTACCCCCATACTCAATGTCATCTCAGAAACTCCTATGTAATACTCCCCAGGAGACAGGTCAAGCACTTTCCCTGCATCTGTTGAGATGATTGGGAGATTGTTGCTCATTCTTCTATTTATAAGACGTATTGCATTAACTGAGATTCAGATGTCAATTCAACCTTCTATTTCTGGGATTAACTCCACATTACATAGTATATCATCTTTTTATATGCTGCTAAATTCAGTTTGTGATTGTTCAGGAGTTTTGTGTTGATCATCATAAGGAATGTTGATTGTCTTTGGATGTCTCTGTTTGCCTTTAGTGAATGATAATGTTAGTTTCATAGAATGAGTTGAAATGTTTTAGGAAAGAATTTGTGGATTGGTATTATTTTCTTCTTTAAATATGTGATAGAATTCAACAGTGAAATCTTCTGTGCTTTTCTTAGAAGATTTTTAAATGACTTATTCAAATTATTTACATGTTACTGTCTTGTTTAAATTGCCTACTTTTGCTTGAGACAATAATTTCACTTTTCTTAGGAATCTGTTCACTTCATTTGTGTCATCTAGATTATTTGCATAAAGTATTACATAATATTCCTTTATAAACTTTTAATTTATGTAGGATTGATAATGATACTTCTTCTTTAGTATTTAAATTGTTACAGCTTACATTTTCACAATGTGAAAAACTGTTTTAGAAAACATTTTTTAGTTTCTTTCATTTTATCTATCAGTTTTCTGTATTTTGTTCCATTGATTTCCAGTGTGGATCTTCATTATTCCCTTTCTTCTGCTTGCTTTGTGTTTAATTTGCCTTTTTTCACCCTCATTCTTTGATCTGTAGATTAATGGTCTTTGTCTAATTTGGAAAGTTTCCAGGCATTATTTTTTTTTCAGATATCTTTCTGCCCCTTCTTTTGTCCTGGTCTTCTGAATGCAACTTCTTGAAGGTGTATATAAATTTATGCATTTTGCTCTGTGCTGAGTTATTTCAATTGATGCTTTTAAGATTTTTCTGCTTGATTATTACGTATGTAGATATGGATCTTATGTTTATCTTACTTGGGGGAATCACCAAACTCCTTTGATCTGCTCATCAATGTTCTTTATATAATTTGGAAATTTTTCAGGCACACTTTTTATTAAACTTCCTTATGACCCTTCCTTTGTCCTTCTCTTCTGGAATTCACATTACATGTATGCTGGTATGCTTCTTATTTTCTTATATGCCTATAAAATGCTATTCATTTTAAGTCTTTATTGAATATTTATTCATTAAGTTATTGTCATTATGTTTTCCTTAAATTACTTAAGCATAGATTCTTTAGTTCTTTGAACATAGTTAACAGTTTCTTTGAGGTCATTGCTAAATTCAGGATCTGAGAATACTCAAAGATAATTTCTCTTGACTGCTTTATTATTTTTTTTCTAAATATGGGTCATACTTTCTTGTCTCTTTGAATGTCTCATACTTGTTTGCTGAAAACTAAACATTTTAGATAACATATTGCAATAACTCCAGATTCTGAATTTGTTCTTTTGGAAAGCTATCGTTTTGTGTTTTGGTAACTTTGCTGAACTAAATCTGTGAAGTCTGTCTTCCCTGCAGTGTGTGTGACCACTGAGGTTTCTGCTCTGTTTTCTTGCTTTTATTTTTAGGCTTGGCTTCCTAGGGTTTGCCCCTTTGGATAGCTTAATAATCAGCCAGAGATTGGTCAGAGGTGTCTTCAAACACCTGGAGTCAGCCTTGTTTCCACCATCTGATGATGTATTTATGGGTGGACTCAGGAGTCGATTCAAACATCAAACCATATTAAGTCTGCTCTGACTTTGACTTACTGCTGGAATTTCTTGCATCTCCTTTGTGTGTGCCTACAGTCTTCATTAACCAGGTATGTACGTGTGGTTTGAGCCATTTCCTTTTTGTGATGCACATGAGCAGTCTTGGATCAACCTGGGATGTGTTTTGAACTCGTCAAACATTTTAGGGTTGTTTCACCTTTAATTCCCTGGTGAGGTCAGTTGCTTATTCTAAAAAGGACCCAACCCTCAGGCTGGTAGGAGTACTGTTCTCCTGTTTGCCTGCCACCAAGATGTTTAGTTTAATGAGCCCAACCTGAAGTGGTTATTTTTGCTGTTTTGTTCAGCTTCATAGTTGCTTTATCTGAACAAAATTCATCAACGTTACCATTCTGTCATACTGAATGTTTCATCCCATGCATGAACCTTAGAACTGTCTCTCTGATGAAAGGGGCTGTACCCTTTGTACCCCAATGTCAGCCAGTATTTATGGACCAGCCTAGGATGAAGGACATGGCCTCTCCAACATTTTCAGGTGGGCTGGCTCCCATCGGCAGTAGGCACTTCTCATAATAGGGTGGATTTGAATTAGTAGCAGTCAGCACTAAAAACAGCTGGGCATAGGAGCATCAGTCAGAGAATAAGATCTGGGTGGCACCAATGTGCCTACTATGTCACTTCAATACTACTCCTTGCCCCAGCTCTCACCCTGGAAAATGTATAGAATATCAACTTGGTTTTTCCCTTGTATATATTGAAAGTAAATACCAATTGACCACAGTCAAGTAAAAAAAGTAGTTGTTACTGTTTCTGTTGCTATAATTACACTTATTTTATTTTATTTATTTTTTTATTGATTTAAAAAAATAAATGACAGTGGAATGCTGTTATTTGTTACATGTATACAGCACAATCTTTTATATCTCTGGTTGTATATAAAGTATGTTGACACCCAATTCGTGTCTTCATTAATGTACTTTGGGTAATAATGTCCATCACATTCCACCATCTTTGCTAATCCCCTGGCCCCTGCCTTTCCCTCCCACTCCTCTGCCCTATCTAGAATTCATCTAATCCTCCCATGCTTCCCCTCCCTACCCCACTATGAGTCAGCCTCCTTATATCAGAGAAAATATTCGGCATTTGTTTTTTTGAGGATTGGCTAACTTCACTTACACTTATTTTAGAGATTTCAGGGGTAAAAACATAAGAGCTTTATGAGGAAAAAATCTGTTCTTGTGACAGAAAGTAGTACAAGAATTATTACAGAAGGACAGCTCAAAAGATCAAAGAGGTAGTTCAGGACGGGTCTCTCTCCTTCCCCTTCCTTTCTTTCTTATTTTTTTAAAAATAATTTTTAAAATTAAAATAATTTTTTAATTAAAATAATTAAATATTTTAAAATTAAATATTTTAAAATAATTAAAATAATTAAATATTTTAAAATTAAATATTTTAAAATAATTAAAATATTTTAAAATTAAAATAATTTTAAAATAATTTTTAAAATTAAAATTAAAACACATTCCTTCTAAATCAATATTCAAATTGTTGTCTCCTTTTTAACTTCTTTGTCTCCTTTTTAACTTTTTGAATAAAAACTTCTCTTTGACTTGGGTAGAATGGGAATTCTAAAAATACCATGAGGACTGAAAAATCAGTGTCATGAGCATCTAGGGGTTGTGTGTGGACTGTGTTGCGAAGTGAGGGCATACATCTGGCTTTGGGAACTCCCGGTGGTACCCCCCACAGGGATTGACGGCCTGATGCAGGTGAACTTCCCCCTGAAACTCCGCCCAAGATCCCACACAGCATCCCAGATGGGTGTGACCTGCCAAGATGCCAATCAACCCGCTGACTACTAGACATTAGAAGCAAGACTCCATCCTCGAACCCTTATCCCTGCCTTTCCTGTACCCCCTTAAATAAACCACTGGATCCATCTTTTCTTGTCTAGTTTCCGCTCCATGTGGACTAGACCTATTCAGGGACTCTGCTTTATGTAAATCTATTCCTGACTATTTGTGCTTTGTTCTTCACTTATTTTTTTTAAAGAGAGAGTGAGAGAGGGGAGAGAGAGAGAGAGAGAGAGAGAGAGAGAGAGAGAGAGAGAGAATTTTCAATATTTATTTTTTAGTTCTCAGCGGACACAACATCTTTGTTGGTATGTGGTGCTGAGGATGGACTGGGCCGCACACATGCCAGGCGAGCACGCTACTGCTTGAGCCACATCCCCAGCCCTGTTCTTCACTTATTGATGTAGACTTTAAGTTTCCAGGTGGCTTACATCCTCCTGGCAGAAGAAAGAACCTCCCCCCACCACCACCCCAATGAGATGCTGGCCATTGACCCCATTAAATCAGAAAGGGAAAATTGTTCTGAGGAGAACAAGCAATTATGAATAAAGGAATGGACTCCCGAATTCCAAACCTCATAGGTTTTGAGTCCCAGGTCCTAGACCTTCTCCAGGGCAACGCCACCCTCAGCCTCTCTGACCTCTGGTTATGTGAGTAAGTGAATGTTCCTTTTGTTTAAGCTAGTCTGGACTAATTATTCTGTCAAAAGCAATTGAGAATACTTGGTAGTTGTTAGTATTTAAAATGATCATTTTACAGGTCATACAGCTAGTAAAAAGGTAGATAAAGACTGAAATAGAGCCAGGCATGTGATCCCAATGAGGGGAGTCTGAAGTAGGAGGATGAGAAGTTTGAGGCCAGCCTCAGCAACTTAGTGGAAATCTTTCTCAAAAAAAAAGGAGAGAGAGAGAGAGAGAGAGAGAGAGAGAGAGAGAGAGAGCAAGAGTGAGAAAATGAAGGAAGGAAGGAAGGAAGACAGACAGACTGGCTGGCTGGCTGGCTGGCTGGGGGATGTAGCTCACTGGCATAGTGTCCCTGGGTTAAATCCTCAGTATTGCAAAGAAAAATTTTTAAAATGATTGAAATTGAGTCCTGTTTCCAGAGTGCAAGCCTATACTTCTCTCAATACTTTCATTCCAAAGGAAAATCATGAAGGAAATAACTATATCTTAATCATGCTTTTATCTCAGATAATCACTACTACATCATGCAATAAGTATTTGTTTAATTCATTAAAAAATCTTGAATGAAATCTACCTCTCTAAGTAATCCACATTTAATGTCTCCTTATTACCATGAAATAAAAAAAGTATTTCTTCCATTTAGTCTTAACTCAAAATATCCTTAATATGCTATAATTGAGTAATGTAGAGAAAAGTAGGTTTTTAAAAATTTTTTAGTGGTAAACTGACACATACCTTTATTTTATTTTTATGTGGTGCTGAGGATCAAACCCAGTGCCTCACACATGCTAGGCAAGTGCTCCACCACTGAGCTACAGCCTCAGCCCCAAGGGAAAAGTGTTTTGATGTCAATTCTTATTGTGCTTTTTTTGCCTTTTGATCTCTCCACCATTTTTCTTTTTATCAGCAAAGTCTTCCCCAAATGAGGAAAACAATGAACATTTTATAAACCTGCCTAGGGCTGTAAAATACACATATTCCTTTAATAGTGACAGAGGTATCTTTGGAACTTCCTCCAGAGTGAAATCCACCTCAGAAATTTGCATTTAGCAGGCAAACATAATATTGTTGAAGAACACAGAATTATAAATTCATGGACATTTGGATACTGGGGTTTCTTTATAATCCACACATCTATACTTCTAACTGTAATTTTTATGGCTATATAGTTCAAATTACCCAAGATGGATAAAGCCAGCATTTTCATTATTAAGTGTATTTGAGGGGTTTTGTAACAACGGCTCCATGAAAGCTCTTTATAACTTGAAACTCAACACAGGAAGTTTCAGGCCAAATAATGTGCTTTTTTTCTCTTTAGGGCATGAATTTGTCACCTCTTGATGTAAATCTCCCAAAGTTGATTGGTCTTAGAAGTATTCATTTTGCACAACATTTAAAAAGTCTCCTGCTTTAAAAATGAAAAATGGCAAGTGATTACTTTACAACACATTTAATTGCATTTGGAGAGTCTTTTGCCCTCAAAATGTCTCCTGGATAACCATATTAATGCTCTCCCCAAACACACTTTTGAAAAGAGTTTTATTATGGGTAGCACCTGACCTTTCAACATAATTGCATGTGGTCCAAATTAATTGTTCTGTTCTATTGTGCATTGAATAATAGGTATTCTAAGATGAGACTAATTATGCAGATACCTAATAGAGAGGATAATCTTAGAGTGAGCTCTTTTGGGTGCCTGGAATTTAGAAAATAAGGTATAAAATGACACTTAATTAACTAATAAACCAAGTGACAAGACTGACTCCACAGGAGACTTCTAGTCAACACAATTCAGAAAATTTGAAGCTTCTTTCTTAACTGAAATATAATAAGATGGAGCTTACACGCCACACTAAATATTGCCATAAATCGACATCCTAGAGAGAGAAGCATTTAATGTAGATAGGTTTAGAAAAAAATATTAAAAATTGGTTAACTATTTCATTGATTATTTAGTATAGACTCCATTCATTTGTTTTTAAGTCTCTTGGTAACTTTTTAGTATCATATCTAGGGATATAATATGGTACTATATGAAAAACATGAAAGTGTGTTATTTTAAACCTAAGTGATACCAATCTGCTGTGTCACTAACTGATTTAAGGAACTCAGTAATTGTATAACTGTATTAGTTCATTTTCCATTGCTGTAACAACATACCTGAGGCTGGAAAATATATAAAGAAAAGAGGTTTATCTAGCTCAAAGTTCTGGAGTTTCAAAAGCATGGCTACACCAATGGCTTAACTGTAGTGAGGACTTCATAGTGGGTGACTTCGCAATGGTAGAACAAGGGAGATATCACCTGATGAGAAACCAGGGAAGGGCCATTCTACCCTGCCATGAAGTTCAGGACATGGGGAGAAGGGAAGCTCCTTCTCATCACCCATCCTTCCCTCAATGTTGCCATCCCGACCAAGACAGCCTAAAGCTTCCCCTTAGCCAGACTCAACTTTGTTGTTGTTGTTGTTGTTTTATGTTTTTAGTTGTCAATGGACTTTTATTTATTTATTTATATGTGGTGCTGACGATCGAACCCAGGGCCTCACACATGTTAGGCAAGTGCTCCACCATTCCTTAGAACACTACCATTCCTTAGAACACTTACTTTAGAAAAAAAACTGGTCATTATAAATGTGTTCTCTGTGTCATTGGGATGGAGGTGAGTCTCTTCAAAATCCTCTAGCAAGTTTGACAGCCCAGGAACAGTTTTTTCAAGGATCTCTGATCCAACTCTTTAAAATGTAAATATCAAGGGAGACAGCATCCCTAGATAGCAACTGGGAGATCCCAGTTTCTGTGGGAGGGTGGGAGTCTAACTTTGATGTCCAGTTGTAAAACTACCTCCTGTGATAAACGTACAAGGATGTTCTAAGCTTTGGGGGTAAATCTGATTAACAAATGCAGATGGCCTGTGTTCTCCCTCTTACCCCAGCATTCAAAACTGCTCTTTTATTTCAGTGAAGTTGAGTTCAGATTTCTTTCCCCAGGTACTATAGCCTTGAATGAAGTCTTCCCTGTCTGCTTAACTTTGTACAATATTTGCTTTCACATGCCCTTCTGTTGATAGAATCCTCTGCTATATACAACCGTTTCCAGTCTCTCTCTCTGGTAGCTGTGTTGCCAGTACACCCCAGTGCAGTGAAGATGGTATTGATTTAAACATTTTATTGTATTCTCCCATGTGCAATGCACACAATTCTCCCCATGCACAATGCATAACATGTCCCAGTTGTTTTGCTAGCTATAGTCATGAGACGAATAGCCCAAACCTTGAAATGTAAAGGAATTAATATTTGTGATACTCCAAGGATGGACCACGTGAACCATTTTATGAGCCACATACTTTATGACATGTATTTAATCCTGTCAATATTCCTATAAAGTAAGTACATGATCTCTATTGTGTAGTTGTGTAAACTCATAGGTTATTTACTTGCCCCAAATCAATTAGCTGTAAGTGTTAAAAAGCAAGGTAGATTTAATTTCAGTTTGAGAATAGGACCTAGAGATGTGGATTGGCATCTTACCCTTCTCACTTTGTACTACCTAATTGGAATATTCACTAAATAACTCCCATTTTACCTAAGAGATTACTAGGTTTTTAAAATTTCAAGTAACTTTTACAAAGGTGGATGCAACTAATAATTATCTTGTATAATTTTTGTGAGTATAGAATAATATGGTGTGGGTACATTGACAGAGGTCCCAAATTTGGTGAATAGCCTATATGTGTTAAATATCACATTTAATGGTAGTAAGATTACACATTCTACTACCTTTTCCTCTGAGGAAACATGACACTCAGGGCAACACAACTTAGCATTCATGGACTACTAGTATGATTCGTTTATTGAAAGATGGTCGATAAAAAAGCATCCTTTAAGGGACTGTGGCTGTGGCTCATTGGTAAAGAACTTGCCTAGCATGTGTGAGGCACTGGGTTTGATTCTCTGCACCACATATAAACAAATAAATAAAGGTCCATCAATAACTAATATATTTTTTTTAAAAAGTATCCTTCAAAAGAGAGAAACATCCTATGAATAGAAGCAAATACTTGTAGTCAGTGGTTAGAAAAACTTTTGTAAGAGGCAGATGTCAAATAAGGGTTTGTCAGAGAAGTAAGAAGACCTCTAGAGAGGAGGGAAATCATGACCCTTCCTGGCTTATTGAAGTGGGAATTTTCAGGCTGATTTTTTAGCCCAGTTCTGTAGAGCCAAACTATAGAGCGGTGCCATTTTCAATACTTTAAAAGGCAAAAAATATTATTTTTCACTTTGAGAGGATTAGAAGTAACATTTGTTTCAATTCATAGCTAAAAAAAGAATGTCCTCCATGTTGATTTAATCCATTTCAACATGTAAATAACTTCTAATGATTAACTTTTTTTGGATATATATTGGGAGTCAACAGCCTAAAATTAGCTTAATTTCAACCATTTACTAATGACTACATGGCAATTTAAAAGCCATTCAAAGAATCCAGAATATGTCAGTGTATGACATATAAATTTTCCCTCTATAACACTTTCTTGTGAGTTGGTTAATTAATTCTCTTCACATAATAAACAAATTATATCTATGTTATGATATTTTAAGAAATGGACTCAATTTATTTAATTGTTCATAATCATCTCAGTTTTTTTAGGTTTTAGAACTTTGTTCTTATTAAGACAAAGAATAAAATATTAGAAAAGAAAAATAGGAAATTTGAAGTATTGGTTGAGCCTACGTGAGATTTTGTTATGATGGTATTATGTGTATATTTTTTAGGTGATTAAGTTTGCTTAGTAATTGCCTGTTGTAAGATAATCAGGCAACACCTACGAGAACAAAAGAGTGAGAATTGCTCCTTTCTTCCAGCCCAGGATACCTTTTGTAACTCACAAAGACAGAAAAGTCCACATTATCTTTCATTGTATTGAAAAACAATAATGTCGGAAGAGATTGAAGTGGAGAGTGAACTTTTCGGCTTTTGGAGAGTTTCTTTAAATGTTCATCTTAAAACTTTAATTCTGGTGTTGTGTGAAAGGTCTCCTTGGGAAACATGCTGGAGCTGCCTTGCTATGAGATGATGCTCTTCGGCAGAGGTCAATCATGCAATGGCCGATCTCTTTTAGTGTAAGCACCCTGCACCTTCAGAAATGATTTCTTCTTTAGTTAGGTGAGAATCTCTCAAGGAATATGAAAATTAAAGTAAAAAAAATCAAGCAGTTTAAGTTTTTAGATATTTTTCTTCCATTTCTCCCCAGCAGAGCCCATCCTAAGCATTGATTTAGAAAAGGCAACAGATGGCTGAGCCTTGAGTACCTTTAGCAACCTCAGGTGACAATAGGGAGATCAGGGCTAGGCTAACCGTGAAATGCAAGGATGAGGGGGATGCTGAAATGGCGTTAAAAACAGAGTAGAAAAGAGTATGATTCCATTTTTTGGTATTTATTTATTAATTTTTATTAGGGATTTGTAGTCATACACAGTAGTTGGATTTATCCTGACAAACTCATACATATATGGAAATGGATATCAGTTCATAATCCCTCCCCCCTCCCTTTCCTCCCCATTTTCCTTCCTGTCTTCCCTCCCCTCTCTCATTCTCCTTCCTCTCCTCTCCTTCCTTTGTTCCTCTATTTATATTTGATTGGTTCTATATGCATTAAAAAAAGGTGGGAAGAAATATATCAAAATTTTGATATATTATCTCATAGGAAGGTGGGTGATCCATATTCCATTTCTTGATTTTTTTCATATTTTTGACAATGATTATATATACCTTTATCATTAGAAGTTACAATATATTCTATTTTAACAAAAGATGAAGCAACAGAAACCCACTTTCTCTAAAAATGTCTCTAGTTACCATTTTAGGATTGTGATTCAATAAAGATAAAAAGACATGCAGATTTCCATTCTTTCCTTTATTTTAATCATACTTCTTAGTTCTTCTTATGTAATAGGCAAATAGGATACAAGCAAACATTGACCCTACAGATTTCATCCACGTGGAAGATTTTTAACATTATATACAATTCATATATAAATGCATTCATATATAAATGGATCTAGGTTTGTGAGTGCAGGAAGGTTGTGGTGTGCCTTACAGAGAAAGTACAAGTGTTAGATAAGTTAGTTCAGGCATCAGTTATAGTGCTGTTGGTTGTGCGTTCAGTGTGAATAAATCAATGTTGTATATTAAATAAGGAGGTTATGTATTGATCCGTTGATGAAAATGTTATAACAGGCTCATAGAAAACTAACTTGAATTTCTCTTGGAAGCAATGGTTTAGTATTTACTAATTCAGTTGTATGATGACTTTATAGACCATAACTACCTCAAATAGGAAGAATTATATATAATTAGCACATATAATTTTGTTCAGAGCTAGTATGTATTCTTAATAAATGTACGTGGGTCTTTGTGTTTTCATCCAACTGATATCTAAAGGATGACCATGGAGAAGGAAGAGGAAGTGTATCTGCAGGTGTATCTGCAGGCAACGTATTCGGACAAAGGTCTATATGTCATATTCCATTCCGAACCTGAAATACTGGAGCCAATTTTGAAAACTAAGGATGAGTATTCTAGGTAGAAGAACATGCATAAAAACATGCAGAGACATGAATTAATGGGAGAGTGAGAGGAACTTAGAATTGCAAAATTTTTCACCCTGTGCAATAGTATACTGATCCTGAGTCCATGGAGAAAGCTATGCAAGAACGGTGCAGTCCACCAAAAGACATCTTCTCACAAGCCTTGTTCTTTATTTAGGAAGCCCTGGGAAGCTACTGCAGAGCCCTAAGCAAGCAAATTTGGGGAGATTTCTATTTCAAAAACCTGGAAACCAGGTAGAAGAAGCAGGGACAAAGAGACCATTTAAGAGTCTATTTCAGGAACCAGCAGGAGCTAATCTTAGCTTCGATTACCCCACTGCCAGATCACTTGTTTCCCACACTACCTCCTGGGGCTCCCTTCTATCCCTACAGGGCCTCCCCTTGTCCCTCCACTCTGTCCATACAGGCCCTGCTCCTGGAGATCTTGGGGTCCCCATAGTCCTCTCAAAGCAGGCCACAAGTCTGAGCAGAAATGCCCAAGCTTGTTATGGATTCAGGGCCAAATTATTGAATCTTTCTGGAGATAAGACCCCAAATGAGAGTGTAATATAAAGTCTTTCTGTCCTTTATTCATCTAGTCAACAAACATTTCTTAATTGCCAATATGTACCAAATATTGGATTAGGCAAGTAATAAATGAGCAGTGGCTCAATATAGAAAAATCCCACTCCTAATTGAGTTTATTTTCCAGTAGGAAAAAAAAGCAAACAAAATAATTACATTTTGTTATTTGTGTCATGAAGAAAATAAACAGGATGGTGGTTTGATTGCAGATTAAAAGGAGGGAGTTTTTTTTTTTCTAAACAGAGGAGTCAGGGATGCTCTCTCTGAGAAGATGATGTTCAAGGCAAACTTGCAGAATGAAAAAATAAATAAAAAAGCAGACACATAAAGAATTGAGAAAAAAGAATTTCTGGACTGGACTTAGTGGTGCACACCTGTAATCCCAGTGGCTGAGGAGGCTGAGACAGGAGGATTGCAAGTTCAAAGCCATCCTTAGCAACTTAGCAAGGTTCTAAACAATTTAGCAAGACCCTGTCTCTAAATAAAATAGAAAAAAAGGGCTGAGGATGTGGCTCAGTGGTTAAGTGCCCCTGGGTTAAATCCCGAGTATAAAAAAAAAAAAAAATCCTGGGAAGAGGTACACCAATATTTTTCAACTTAGGATATACTTAGAATTCCATTTTTCTTTATAATATCATTTACGGTTTTAGTTTGTTTTCTCTGTCACTATAATCTATGCAAGAGTTGGTATATTCTTTAAAATTCTAATTCAAAAGATAAAATAGCTTCACTTTTAAATTATGTGAGCTATTCACTGAAGTAAAGCAGTTTTCTGATTTTTTTAATGCCCTCATATATGTGTTAATATCAGAAGTGATTCTACCTTACCTTTGAATTTACGATTCTACGTTGTACTGAGAGAATTCCTATGAACTAATAAAAATAGCACTATATGACATTAATAGAACCTCTACTGATTTCAGACACTATTATACATACCAACATATTATCTAATGTGCTCCACATTTGGATTGTAATTATCCCCATTTTATGACCAAAGCCCAGAGAAATTATGTAATTTGTCAGGGTCACACAGTGATTAAATGTCAGTGCTCTGAGTAGAGACTAGGCAATTTCCTTTTAGAATCTACCTTTCTGATCAAATAGCAAATATTTACGTTGGCAACCACACTTGAAATTCCAGGACCAACACTATTCTTCCATTAAAGTAACTTTTTTTTCCTAAAATTTCAAGAGAATAATCAATATCATGGATAAAATTTCTTCACTAATATTTTTTCCTCTTTTATTTTTTCTTTTAATATTGGATTATAAAATATCTTGTTTATGTTTGTAAAAATTCAATAGATATCAATAGCCAGATACTATGCTAAACACTTTTATGACTTATTAAACCTTACAACAGTTATTTTGATAGAGTTGCCATTGATATTTCCTGGACTTGAATTTGGGCTTTGCCAGTAATACCTGTATGAACATGGACAGGGGTTTAATTTCTGTGTGTCAGTTTCTCCATTTGCAAAATGCAGTCTGATTTCAGAGCTTGTGGCTTTCATCACCAGCTTTCTACCACCCAGTAACCTAGGATGGTATGATGACATAAAAATAATGTTTTAATTATCTTAAAGTTTAACATTTTGTAACTTATGGTGTTCTGCAGAGCATCGTGATTTCCAATTGCTCTTCCAATGGAAAGGTTAGAGAAGTACTGATCTACTATATATTATGGAAATGGCTTCCTCAAATCTAGGACTTGTGTCACTGAGAAGCAGTGAACCTTTAACCTGAGTTATTCCTACTTTTAAAGCCTTGTAATTACTATCCAAATGTACTGAGCATAAGCTGAACCCCACAAAATAAAATATTTTTATTTTCCAGCTTTTAAATTGAAGAGCAGATACGTTCTTTTGTCGGTAATACCAATCTCACACCTATAGCAAAACAATCAAAATGTAAAATGCCAAATCCAATTATATAACCCAGAATGCAATTTTTATTTCATTTTTTAGTTGAGTTATATCTGTGCAATTTAAATAACCAGACCATGGTATTTTAATGGGTGATTTGGCTTACCCAATGGCTAAGTCAATGAACTGCAAAAAATTGACTCTTTATTGTGGCCCATGAAACCAAGTCAACCCTGAATATAAATAGACAATTTCTCTTTTGGTACTAGAGTAAGAAGCAAATATTCTTCATATATGGAGAAGCTGATTCAACAAAGTATGTTTAATCTGATTTTTAAAATTATATATACATGTATAAAGTAACTAGATAAAACTTTTTATCGTTCTGTCCACTATATATGTTTTACTAATTCATTTGGCTAACATTTATCGAACTCCCCTTATGTACCCAGAAATATGTTAAGTGATTCCACCTCTGCCAACTGAAACAACACAATCTTCACAGCTGTTCTCTTCTAAAGGGGTTTTCTCTTTGGTAGAGAAAGAAATGGAGTCTCAGGAAAGCTATTTAATGTCTCCAAGTTATCATATGCATTAGAGAGGAGTTGATTTACAGCTCAGCATTCGGTATTATTTTTAATCCCAAATCATCCCGGGAGGTTTTTAAAAATTTAGCACCAAGGATTAGATTGATGCTAAAATGTTTGTTTTCAAATTTGATCTCTAGAGAATCTTTTCCATAAGGATCATCTTTTCTTTCTTTTTTGATTAAAAAGATGTGGTTTCCCACCCCCCACTCCTGGCCAAATAACCCAGTGAGTGGTTTGCTTCATGTATTGTTCTTCAAGGATTTGCACTTAGCCATCTTCTTATTTACAAACGTGGACTCTCTGGGTGTTCTTGACTACTGCCTCACTTTTAATTACTATCTGTAGGCTGGTAATTTCCAATTGATCATTTCCTGCTCAGATCTCTATAATAAATTCCATATGTGTATCTCCAGCAGACGACTAGTGTTCAAAGGAGCTCAAACAGAGCATGTCAATTACTGAGCAATTTAAGTATCCCCATGTCCATTTCAGTGGTCCATCTAGTCATCTTTCATTTGAGAAATCAAATGCTAGTGTTCCATCCTACATAGGAACCTGGGCTTTATCCTTGACACCTTAGTACTCAAACTGAGTTCCATCCTTTCTGTTTCCTGTTTGCTAGCAAGTCCTTCTTCCAGGTGTGTAGGATGCCAAGCATCCCTTGTGCAGGTTTTTATTGGCCTTCAAACTCATCCTTGTGCCTTTCAAGATACACCTCTAGTCATCTCCAGTCCAACAGGAAATTTCCTTTGAAAATCAAATAACCACACCTGCTCTTCACAAGTCTTTGAATGGGTTATTATTACTTTCAGAATAATGTCTTCATAAGGGGGGAAGCCGATTCAACAAATTATGTTGAATTATATACATGTATAAAATAACTAGATAAAACCTTTCTGTTGTTCTGTCCACTGTATGTTTTACTAACTCATTTGACTAATATTTATTGAACTCCCATTATATACCCAGTATGAATACTGAATATGGGTTTTTGGTCCCTTCGTAATCTAATGATTTCTTTCCTCTTTTATCTCCTCTCTTACCTTTCTTGCCATCATGCTCTGATCCATTCCTAATACTGTGCTTTATCAAAGATGCTTTATTCCCATTTCCTCCCAGACTTTTGCATGTGTGTGAAACCCTCTTCCCTCCTTTTCCCATTTCTACTTAACTCCAATACATCCTTTAAGTTTTAGTTTAAATGTCAGCTGCTCTTCAGATTGATCTGTAATCATGCTGTCTTGATCAGGTATCAGTCTTTCCCTTATGTCACCCTATATTTCCCCTATTGGAGTATTTAGGGCACAGCATTATAATCACATATATTCTTGTTTTATCTCCAAACAGAATGTGAGCTTCCAGGAAAGCAGGGACTCACTTGTTTGGTTCATAGTAGTCTCTCTCTCCCTCTTCCTCCTCCTTCTTCCTCCCTCTCTCTCTTTCTCTCTCCCTCCTTCCCTCTCGTTTCTCCCTTATTTCCCTACCTCCCGGTATATACACATCTATCTATTGAATCACTAATACATACTAGATAACTTGTGCACAACTAATTTACCTTGATCACTCATCATTTTGCCTTAGCACTGTTTGCATTAATAAAACAGCATGGGATTTTAGAGTTGGGAAGGATCTTACTTTAAATGCACTCTATCTGAGTTCCAGGCAATTCTGTCACTTATTTTCTACATAAACTTTAAGACACATCATTTGCTCTCCCTGCAATTTGGGAGACATCTGTTTAAATCCCTCTAGATTAGGTTCCTTCACTGTCTTTGATTCTAGGTTACTTTAGAAGTGGCCTCAAATCATTCATATGCTTTTAGCATATGTTGAGGAAAAAGAAAAAGCTCTGACTTTGTGTCCACCCATAACACAGTCACTTAACTGTTATTTTTGTCAACATTGTTTTTGATAATTTTGTTAATCTTTTGAAACAAAGCCTGGAATATAATCTTTCATTTCAAACACTGAAGTTTATTCTTGTTATGTTTAAATATTTTCTTTGACCACAGACAGTAGACATGGCATGGTGAATAAGTAGGGTTGACTGAGCATATGGCCAATGTGGGTATGTATTCGCAGAGAACTATGTTTCAAGGTACACTTTTTAAAATTTAACTTTGTTAGGAAAAGCATCTGTTGTCTCTTTGTGGAACAGATAGCAGCATTTCTATTCACTGTTAACCTTTAACGTATCCAGAATAATCACAGAGATGCCTTTTCCAATTCACAGTAGTAAGTGAAGATGAGAATTACTATTTGGCCAGCAGTTTATACTAAAGAAAGTCCAGGGATAATTTACCACTGGAATTTTCTCCTAAATCAAACAAACCAATCCTTCACATATATAAAATTAATCATTTCATTGATATTGGCATTCAGTCTCTACTCCATTAAATCTCTAAATTCATCCTAGAGATGGCAAAGGGAGCAAATTAAAATGGGATTCTTATAAAATGAGAAAGATAAAAAGTATGCCTTCTGAAGAAGCAATTTCATCTTAATAAATTATTTTTAATATTCTTTTTTAAATGAAGCATCACATTGACCATAAAATGAAGTGTAAAAGGGCACTGGTTGAGAAAACTCAGTTACAGAGAGACCACTGCACCCTTGAACATGAATACCTGCAATAACTTGCTTCATAAATTTTTATGTTGTATTTTACATTTTTTTAAGATAGAAAGTATTCCCAACAGGGTCATAATTAGAATTCTGACAGTGTGAGAACAACTAAAGGGAAATTATAGTTGACCTCCAGAGTATTTAGCTAAATAGTTTTAAATAGAAACATGTGGCTTTGTTGAAGACGGATTAGTGTCGACATATAAGATGTTCCTTGAAGAGAAGTCCTTGCTCTCAGACGGTGCACTCCTGCAAACACAGCCTCACACCAGAGTTAAGTGTCAATTAAGAAGACCTGGGAAATGAGCTGATTTGCCTAGGAGATTTATGAAGTACTGAAATAAAAAAGGCCTCAATCTTTAAATGTCAAATTTTAATATGTACCATATGCTAACCCTTTCTAGAAATTTTATTTTTCAGTGCTTTATCTCTGTAGTTTGAGAAGCCAACGCTCTAAGAGAGATCCTCCTGAGGCACATTCTGCATTTAACAAGACCTCTTTCCCCTGCATATTGTGTGTGTGTGTGTGTGTGTGTGTGTGTGTGTGTGTGTGTAATACTCTCTCTGCTGTAATACTTTGAGGATGTTTTTCTGAAAGATAGGATGAAGCTGATTTAGTTGTCAAGATCCAAGCAGTCTTCATAAAAGATGTGTCTTCTTAATGTAGCCAGCTTCTACTACCTCTTGGAAATCTGTTAATGCCTCTGGACTGCTGAGGACAGTGTCCAGTCCACTGTAGTTACTTATTAAATAACAGTCGTTGTACCTCTAGAGGTTCCATATATGCGCTGTATGATGGGGCCTAGGCTACCAGGGAGCAGCAGGGTTAAGTGTTCTGATGAAGGACACAGCCTTCCTTAGCCAGCAAATCCACTGTCAGAATGAGCAGGTGAATTAAACAAACAGGAGTGCAGTGCGTCCAATAGGTCTGTTCTCTGCTGGGTCTATTATGATAAGAGAAAAACATCTTAAAATAGCATCTGGTCTGTGTCAGTTGTAGAATTTCATAATATTTTCCCATTTGGGGCTATTTTACTTTCTCTTAGTGATAAGAAAATTAATTTAAGGAGGCCTCGTCCTAGGTCAGGGGATTCCAGTAGATCTGGAACTTTTCTGACTTGATCATGAATGTCACTGTCTGGGACTCCAGGTGTGCAAAGTTGTGAGAGAAAAACTTTAGGGAGGTAAAAAATTGAACTTTGTATACTTGGGGTGGTAAGAAATTGAAAGCCTGTGCTCTTCTTTCTGGGTTTCATCATACACCCAGTTCTATAGTTAATCAGGGTGGCTCCAACAAAGATCATTGACAAGGAAAGAGATATTCATCAGGGGCATGTGATGCAGAGACTGGATCACCTCGAACAGCTCAAGGACCTAGAGCTCCTGGAAGAGGGTAATTTTGACCCAACATAAAGTTAATATGAGCATTTATTTGGTAAGGAGCTACCCTGGTGGAACTGGGCAGGATGAGGAATAGTTGGGAATGTTAATGCATTGAAGATCCTTATTGGAATTTGCCAGCTTACAACAGCCTTCTACAAGTTAACTCTGTGGGGAGAGATCTTACCTCACATTTTGGCTTTTAGGATTGTCCAGAGACCTGCACCCAGGAAGGCCCTTTTCTAGAAGTGGAAAAAAGAATCCCAGACCAAAAGATGCAACTGTGAAAATCAAAATATAGTGAGCTGACCATAGTTCCTTCTAAGATTCAAAAAGTGGAGGGGACTCAAAAGTTACAACAAGGACTGCTTTCTAATAAGGCTCATGAGAGTTACAACAATTAATTAGGAAATAAAAAAGGAATAGGTGTTCATCATAAGATGTACCTATTAGAAATCTTATTATATCCAAATATCCTGTAACATCTTCTAAGTGGATTTCATAAGTCTCAGGAACATTTCATTCTATTTTCAACTTTCCAGCCCCAAATTACATGCTTTTCTTTATAAATATATATATGTGTGTGTGTGTGTGTGTGTGTGTGTGTGTGTGTGTGTGTATGTATATGTATGTATACACATACACACACATATTCTGAATGAATATATATGACCATATAAACTTTCAGTGGCTTAACTAATACTTCTTCCAGGATGAAGTCCTTAGCGGAGTACACAGATCCTTCAAGAAGCTGAACTTCACCTGCTTCTGTCAATCAACTAAGATTCTTGTAGGAAGGATCAAATTTATTCATTTAAAAAAACTCACAGAACTGAGTATGGTGTTTTGTATACAGTAGAAAATACTCAAATATTTATTAAAATTGCACTGACATAATTTGTATGGGAAACCATACTTGGAAAGCTGAGTCTTGATAGTATTCAAGTCCATTGTATAATAATGGTCTTTGGTGCCATTTCTGACCTGTGATGTGATTGTAGGTACCCTGGAGAAATTCTCCTCATGCCTTCTCTCTCTCTGCTGGTGAAGATTATACCTGCTGTTACTTTATTCCAGAAACGGGATAACCTTCTGCCTTGTTTTTTGTGTGGAGTGACCCTTTTGATAGACCCTGTGGCTCTGACCCTTTAAATAGTAGAAGTATCCTGGTGTTTTTGCTCAGCAGCGGATCATGATATTTAGAAATCCCTTCATTGAGCACCTTTGATTCTTCAGGGATGCCCATAATAAATATTCGCATTATTAAAAGAGTTATGAGCACAGTATAAAAAATGAGTACACAAGGAAGTCACCACTTGGCTTTTGATTAGATCTGCCCAAATGAAAAATGAATGAATGTGCAATTAATAATGAATCTCCTTGTGTTATTGTTTTAATTTTAACTCATCAGAGGATGTTAAAATTAAAGTGAAGCCAACTTTTGCTTTGCTGTTTTATTAAAGGCAGAATGTGGCCCTCCTGTAGCCAATTCATGAAGCATCCTAAAACGTAGTATTCTCCTATCTGTATTGCCACTTATTAGCTACTAACTTCATGCATGTTATTTATTCTCTATTAGCTTCAGTGTTTTCATTTATATAAATGGAGATAACATGTATGTCATAGATTATTTTTACAACATCAAATGAAATTGTTCACCTGATATATAGTAATCACCAAATATATATTATGGTGACAATTTTATTTGAGCCTCATTCATGTGAGTTAGGCAGTCTAATCTAGTTTTTCTTTTCATTTTAGAGATGAAGTAATATTTTCCTCTCACAGAATTGAAGTAATCTGTCAGGGAACACTTAGCTTTTCTAAATCCCACTATATTTTTTTTTTCATTGAGAAGAATATGTCAGGGAAATCTCTTTTTGTACTGTCTAGCCTCCAGAGAAGTGGGAGGTGAGTCTTATATCTGTGGCTATTGATTGATAAGAGTGGAATTTCACAATTCCTGCTTCCTTGGCTTTTTTTTTTTACCCCTTGACTGGCATGACTATGGCTCTATTTTTCATCAGGAATATACTTTCTAGACCCATCTGGATCTCCATGTATCAGCAACTTGGTGATTGGTCCTTGTTAATCTAATGTTAGAATTTTCTATTCTTGGAAATATGATCTTTTCTAAAAGATCCTGCTAATTTGTCAGCATCTCATTAGGATCCGGAGCTCTTGGTCTTTCCCTCTGTTCCAAGACCTTATGGGGTGTAAAATTTCCCTTGGAACTGAGCCACGTGGCCAAGAACTCATCACTAGTTTAGATCAGTATTTAAAATTATTAACACTGTCTAATGTGGTTCCCTGGGGATGAGATATAATGGACAGGGGTGCGGGTCCTTCCTGCTTAAAATGTACAGAAGGATTTATCTCCTACATCAGAAGGAGCTCTTGGGGCAGGATCCATTAAAACAATCTCTCACTTGATGACATTTTTTCCTATGTCCTTAGTTTTACTCACAAGGCTGTGAAATGTTGGAGGGCAAGCAGGTATTTTCTTCTCCCTGTATCTTTACCATTTGGCACTGTGTGGGCCACAGATGATGCTTTCAGGATTGATGAATGGACACTTTGGACTCTGTTGCTGCTTTCAGTGAGGGTTACATTTTCTACCTTTTCACAATGTTTGACATGGGAATTTGGAAAACAGGAACGAGTGTCAGAAGGATGCTGTCCTTGCCACTCATGTCTCCTTATGCAGCTCATGAGTGACCTGCTTATAGAGACTCTGGTTCTGTCCCCACATAGTGAGCATGTGTATACGTGCACAAGAACAGAATCCCCACACCTTGCTGGGAAGCTCTGAAAACATCATTGTTTTAATTTCTTATGCTTGTTAGAGGTCAATAGGACCCAGATTGTTGAAGTGATGCTTTCATGCTGTATTTTATAGCCAGGAATGAGAAGTTGAAATGCTGTGGATAGAATGGATAGGTTCTGTGCCATTGATAAAGAAAAAAATCATTGTGGCAATCAATACTTATAAAGGTACAGATAACTGGGTGTGGTGGTGAATTTCTGTAATCCCAGCTAATTGAAAGGCTGAAACAGGGGGGATCACAAATTTGAGTCCAGTCTGGGCAATTTAGCAGGATCCAGTCTTAAAAAAAGGCAGGTGTGTGTGTGTGTGTGTGTGTGTGTGTGTGTGTGTGTGTACTGAGAACATAATTCAGTGGTAGAGTACTTTCCTAGCATGTACACCAATGTGGATTTAATCCCTAGTACCATTAAAAAAAATCCTATAGGGGAAATATGTCTTACTTTTTAAAAATGGGAACTGGTAAAAGCCTCCATTTGTAGAAGGAAGGTAAGTATCCTGCTGAAAAATTTCTGGATTTTTTCTACCCCCATGCCGCACCCCTTCACTATTTGGATGCATGAGCATAGCGTTTTAAATAGTGCATTGGCCATGCAACTATTATTCTTTTTAAATCTCTATGCTGAATTTTTAACAGCTCTCTGCTAGAGCATAGCACTAATGACACGGTGCACAGAGGGGTAATGGATGAGGTAGGTCAGGTCCCTTGTGAGAGTAACGTCCTCTTCTACCCAGAGGCAAATGAGACCTAGCGTCCAGAGAAGGAAAGGTGCTGCCACTTGCTTTTCTATCTGCAGTTTCAGGAAGACCACAGTCAAAAGTTGGAATGTCATAGGCATTCTCCAAAAAGGATCAAAAGACCACTATCCTCCAGCAAGTAAATGCCAGCCTCAGAATTAGGTGGTCAGGATCTGAAAGGAATTAATTAATTCAGTGCTTCTGAGGAACAATCGGCTCAGAAGAGGAGGGATTGAAATAAAGAGGAAGGAGAAGCTAGGCATGGTGGTGCACACCTGTCATCCCAGCGGCTCTGGAGGCTGAGGCAGGAGGATAGAGTTCAAAGCCAGCCTCAGCAACTTAGCAACTCAGTGAGACCCTGTCTCTAAGTGAAATGCAAAAAAGGGTTGGGGATGTGGCTCAGTGGTTAAGTACCCTGACCCTGAGTTCAATCTCTAGTACCCCTCCAAAAAAAAAAAAAGAAGGGGAGAAGGAAGTAGAATGAAAAAAGGCAGGGTGGGAGGAGGAGAGAAAGAAAGAAAAAGAGAAAGAGAAGAAAAAAGAGGCAGGTCACAAATAGAGGGGTTTTTATGCAGAAAAACACCAGAAAAAAAAGAATGCTACCTTAACTTAGTGTGTGTGTGTGTGGGGGGGATTGATGAAATGAACAATTTTTTCCTCTTTTGGAATTTTTTTTTTAAGGTGGCAATACCCTTTGAAATTGGAACTGTTTACAAGACAAACTAAGTCACGTGTGAGCGACGCTATCTGCGTTCCAACACCCAGTCTAGCAAGGTATTGTGTATCCACTTAAGAAAAACTGGCTCTAATTAGGGATCTCCTGTTGAGCATCTTATTTATCAGCTTCCAGAACAGCTGTGAGCCATTCAGGATGCCACCAGTTTTTCCTCATTACACTCTCCTTAGAATTACAGATGCGCCTGGCTCATCCCTAGGGAGCTACATTCTAGTAAACACATCCTTCTATGTTTCGGGGGCTTCTCTGAAATAAGCTTGTGAACACAGGAGGACATGGTCAGTTGAAGGAGGCTTAAGAGACTTAAAGCTGTAAATACCCCCGTAATTTCTTAGGAAAGGAAAGCTGGATAATGAAAGGGATTTATAGCATGTGTGGACAAACTGAGGGAGCCAGTTTAAATGACACATTTTTGTTTTTAATCAGCTTTACCAAACAAGTTATACTGGGAATTTGTGACAGAGAAGCCACTCCTGGAAGTTATGTACTTTACTGTCACAAGTTTATTTAATCAGAAAAAAATAGAGGCAAATCAACAGGAATGAGTGAATCAATATATCTCAAGTAATATACATTTTTTTTTGCTTTGATTGTACAAACAACTGAATTTGAAGATCTTGTACAGTGAAGTCTTTCCACTCCAGGAGAATGGCTTAGTAGAAAATGCATATATTTAGCAAACAATGTAATCTTATTTCCTCTCTTCTTCCCCCCACTACTTGCTCTCAAGAATAATTCATTCTAAGTGTTAAGGAGCACAGTCATAGTTGTATTTATTCTTGATTTAAAAAAAATGGAAGATTCTTATGTTGGCAGCCATGGAGGTATCTGAAAACAAACATCCAAGATGTAAGAATCAGTTGTAAGATTTACTGAGAAATTAAAATGTGGCCAGGATGCCATGTTGATCTCTGATTGATCTCACTGCCTCTCCAGGCAATCTATTTTTTCTGGGTCATGTGACCTGTGGTGGCCAATGGGATGTCCGGTACAAATCAAGATATGATAAATACTTACATGTCGGGGGCTAGTTCCTCTGATGCTCTTGGGAGCCCAGCAACAACCTTGTAAAGAACCCCAGGCTGAGTTGCAGGTAACTGCTGACCCACGAGGAATTCCCGCAGCGATTAACGGAGCCATCCCAGACCACGATGATTACCCAGCAGATTCTTAGAAACCCTAAATTACTGAATAATGTTTGTCTTATGACAGTAGGTCTGGGGCTGGGGATGTGGCTCAAGCGGTAGCGCGCTCGCCTGGCATGCGTGTGACCCGGGTTCGATCCTCAGCACCACATACAAACAAAGATGTTGTGTCCGCCAAGTACTGAAAAATAAATATTAAAAAATTATCTCTCTCTCTCTCTATCTCTCTCTCTCTCTCTCTTTTAAAAAAAAGACAGTAGGTCTTGGGGGTCTTATTCTCAAAAGCAAAAGCAAACTTATATGGAAAGCTAGATAATGAAGTGCATTAGGCTATGTATTTGAATCAAATATCTGTGTGCAGAATAATTTCCCAGATATTGTTCAAAGTCTTGGAAAACAAGACAATCTTTCTTCTTTCAGCTTTCACTGGAAAATAATGTTACCAGCAATTACATTAAGGGTTATATGCATTGCCTAACAATGGGGATTCAGTCTGGGCAATGTGTGGATTGGTGATTTTGTCACTGTGTGGACCATAGAGTGCACTTACACAAGCCTCATAGTTTTAAGTCAATCATTCAAAGTCTTCATGTATTCAAGAGATGGGGTAAATATGAGCTGTACCAGGACACTGCAGGTGTGATGTGGCATGCAATTTTATAGTGAATATTTATTTTAAATAAGTGGGGGTATACTCTAAAATAATGTTATGGTTTAGATAAGAGGTGTCTCCCAAAAGTTCATGTGTGAGAAAATGCAAGACTGTTCAGAGGTGAAATTATTAGATTATGAGAGTTCTATCCTAATTGGTAGGTTAATCCACTTACATAGATTAACTGAATGATAACTGTAGGGAGGTTAGATGTGGCTGGAGGACATAGATCTCTAGGGAGTGTTTTAGGGGTTTATATTTTGTCAAAGGAAAGCAGAATTCGTGCTGCTTCTGGGTTGCCATGTCCTGAGCTGCTTTCCTAGGCCATGCCCTTCCCCCATGTTGCTCTGTCTCCCCTTAGCTGTAGAGCTACAGAGTCAGCTGACCATGGACTGAACCTCTGAAACCATGAGCCAAAAGAAATTTTCACCCTCTAAGTTTTCCTTGTCAAGTCTTTTGGTCACAGTGACACAAAGCTAAGATAAATAACAATAAAATTATAATATAACACATATACAAACTAGCAATATAGTTGCTTATCATTATTATAGGTCATACATAGTTATATGTGCTACACTTTGATACCAATAGCAGTGCTTCAGGGAATTTTTACATTTTTTTATAACAGCTACATTGTCACTAGGTGATAGAAAAATTTTAGCTCCATTATAATCTTATGAGACCACCATTGCATATGTGGCCCATTGTTTATTGAAATTTCATTATGCTGTGCATGACTATATTAGTAAAAAAAAAATGATGAGGAGGGCTGGAGTAGTGAGGTAGGGCTTCTAATCCCAGCCTGGGAATGTGCAAAGCCTCAAAAGCAGAGACTTGATGAAGTGTAATGGGTTAATGGTGATGGTGATGGTGTTGGTGATGGTGATGTTGATGGTGATGGTGATGGTGATGGTGATGGTAGGCAGAGAAGGGGTGCAGAGTAAGGGTTCCAGACAGTATAAATAACACACATAAAAGCCTAGAGATGGGACTGAGAATTGTCTACTGAAGAAAATAAGAGGTTGGCAGCCAGCGCTAGAACTAGCTTTCAGTTGTCAGACCTTTCATGACCGTCCACTGAGCCTCACTCCAGGAACTTACTGCTGCATTGATAAAGGTCTGGAAAACTTGCTTAAATTTTCCTTGTGGTCCATGAAGGCAATGCCAGAGAGACTGTGAGCGACATGTAGGCAAGTGAATGCAGCTTATTGTGTTGGGAGATTCATAACATCACTTTGGATGAGTAGTAAACCCTGGTGTGATGTGGCATGCAGGTTTATAGTCAATATTTATTTAAACATATCCATGTTTGAATGTCCTTGCCCACCCAATGGCAATTGTACAGGGAAATGTAGTGCAGAACAGCACACATGTCAGATGCGTGCTCCCTGATGTGTGTCAACCATGAATAGGCACTGAAGTATTGGTAACTGAATTGCCTTGAGTTCTTTACAGTCTTATTTTAAGGATAAGAACATATCATTAGGACATAAAGCACCAATTTCAAGTCATCAATTGGAAGGTGATATGTATAATAGTAATTTAATTACATTTGATGGGTACTTATAATAACACTAACATGATTGGCCATACATATTCTGTTAATTGATTTCTAGAGCAGAGATAATAATGCAAGTGTCTCATAATGACATCTTGATTTAGGAACCTCAGCCTCTCACTACCACTGCATCGGCGTTTCAAATATTTGTCAACTAATATAATTTGCATGTCTTTTTTTTATTGGTTGTTCACACCATTACAAAGCTCTTGACATTCATATTTCATACATTAGAATCAAGTGGGTTATGAACTCCCATTTTTACCCCAAATACAGATTGCAGAATCACATCGGTTACACATCACATTTTTACATACTGCCATATTAGTGACTGTTGTATTCTGCTACATTTTCTATCCTCTACTATCCCCCTCCCCTCCCCTACCATCTTCTCTCTCTACCCCATCTACTGTAATTCATTTCCCTCCATGTTTGTTATCCCATTCCCCTCATAACCTCTTATATGTAATTTTGTATAACAATGAGGGTCTCCCTCCATTTCCATGCAATTTCCCTTTTTTTCTCCCTTTCCCTCCCACCTCATGTCTCTGTTTAATGTTAATCTTTTCTACCTGCTCTTCCTCCCTGTTCTGTTCTTAGTTGCTCTCATTATATCAAAGAAGACATTTGGTATTTGTTTTTTAGGGATTGGCTAGCTTCACTAAGCATAATCTGCTCTAGTGCCGTCCATTTCCCTGCAGATTCTGTGATTTTGTCATTTTTTAGTGCTGCGTAATACTCCATGGTGTATAAATGCCACATTTTTTATCCATTCATCTATTGAAGGGCATCTGGGTTGATTCCACAGTCTAGCAATTGTGAATTGTGCTGCTATGAACATCGATGTGGCAGTATCCCTGTAGTGTGCTCTTTTAAGGTCTTCAGAAAATAGTCCGAGAAGGGCAATAGCTGGGTCAAATGGTGGTTCCATTCCCAGCTTTCCCAGGAATCTCCATACTGCTTTCCAAATTGGCCGCACCCATTTGAAGTCCCACCAGCAGTGTACAAGAGTACCCTTTTCCCCACATCCTCGCCAGCACTCATTGTTGTTTGACTTCATCATGGCTGCCAATCTTACTGGGGTGAGGTGGTATCTTAGGGTGGTTTTGATTTGCATTTCCTTGACTGCTAGAGATGGTGAGCATTTTTTCATGTACTTGTTGATTGATTGTATGTCCTCCTCTGTGAAGTGTTTGTTCATGTCCTTGGCCCATTTGTTGATTGGGTTATTTGTTTTCTTATTGTCTAATTTTTTGAGTTCTTTGTATACTCTGGATATTAGGGCTCTATCTGAAGTGTGAGGAGAAAAAATTTGTTCCCAGGATGTAGGCTCCCTATTTACCTCTCTTATTGTTTCTCTTGCTGAGAAAAAACTTTTCAGTTTAAGAAAGTCCCATTTGTTGATTCTTGTTATTAACTCTTGTGCTATGGGTGTCCTATTAAGGAATTTTGAGCCCGACCCCACAATATGTAGATCGGAGCCAACTTTTTCTTCTATCAGTCTCTGATTTGATATCTAGCTCCTTGATCCACTTTGAGTTGACTTTTGTGCATGGCAAGAGGAGGGGATTCAGTTTCATTTTGTTGCATATGGATTTCCAGTTTTCCCAACACCATTTGTTGAAGATGCTATCCTTTCTCCATTGCATGTTTTTAGCTCCTTTATCAAATATAAGATAGTTGTAGCTTTGTGGATTAGTCTCTGTGTCCTCAAATCACGAGAAAAACATCCAAGAGATTTGGGATAACTTAAAAAAACCAAACTTATGAGTCATCGGGATAGAGGAAGGCACAGAGATTCATACCAAGGGAATGAGTAACCTGCTGAATGAAATAATTACAGAAAACTTTCCAGAAATAAAAATTTGCATGTCTTTTGATTTCCATTTTCCAATTCCATACTTTTCAACATTATCCTCTATTTGCAAGATATGACATTAAAGGAAAGTTTGCACTTTTTGGTCATTTGATATTTACATGTAGATTTATCTGGAATCGTGACTGACATGCACTAAAAACTGGTTTCTTATCAAAGTTCCTAATTCTGTCTATGCATACTTCAGGTCTATATATTTTCTTAGCTTTTAGAAGTAAAAATGCCTGTAACTGAATAAACAGAATAATGGTGTTTTTTATTACTGCTTGCTATTTAATTTGTGATTTAAAATCTATGAGGAAAAGTCCCTTATATACTCTTTTGAGTGTAACTCATGGTACCCCTGTGTGACGAGCCTCATATCCTTGACTCTACCTGCTTCCCATACGAGAAGTGAACCCCGAGAAGGAGGCATAATGTGGTCGGTTGGTGTGGATAATTCATAATCAGAAGTGAAAGCTAGTTGTGTAATCTTAGACAAGCACCCCTGTGTCCCTGGGACACTGGTGCATTTTATAGGTAATTAAACAAATACTTAATGAAGAGAGCCCAGCTGGAGTTCTCTAGCCCCACATCCTCGTGCTCACTATTCTCTGGGAGCATCTTTGGTGCACCAAAGCCCTCTCGCTGTCATGCAGTCCCTTTGGACTATGGCAATGAACTGGCATGGGAATGAAAACTGGAGCTGCAGAAGCTGGTTTTCTCCATAGAGGACTGTTTCCTTACTGAAATCATCCAAACAGAATCAAACTAACTGATGAAACCCACACTCCTGCTTTTATTTTATTCTCCAACTAGGAGATCAGAAATAAATAATCATTAGTAACAATGCTTTTAGTCTCAATCCTTATGGATTTCTGAATTTTATTCATGGAGGGATTATCATCTGGGGGTGATTTTACCCCCTCCCCCAGGGCACATTTGGCAATGTTTGACCACATTTCTGGAAGCCTCAACTGTGTTTGTGTGGGGGTGGGTGTGTAAGGAGACAGTGTTCTGTTGATCTCAAGTAGAGGCTGGATATACTGTTAAAGATTAAATGATTCACAGGACATCAACAATTACCAGTCCTCAATGTTAGTGGTGCTGAGGTTTACAAACATTTCTTTAGGAATTTTTTTAAATACAAGTTATTACACTATATAATAATAAAGATATACATATTCATTGTAAAATATTTGAGGAAAAACAATGTAAGGCGATAAAGCATGAAGTCAAAATTATGCATAATCCCATACACAGAGCTAACTTCTGTTAACAGTTTTTCTATCTTACTATCTCTCCCCACGTCTAGTTATACAGTTTTAAAGGGGGATTATTGCATTCATGTTTGGTAACCTATTTTACAACTTGTACACTTTAAATACCATTCCATATAACTAAATAATTTCTGCAAAAATAATTTGGAATATGGTGGTCTGGTTTATTTTTTCCACATAATTTACACATGTAAATTTTTTCCTACATAATTTTTCTACATTATTTTTTTCCTATATAATTTAGCTGATTTACCATGGCTCAATTTTTTGTGATTTTCAGGTGAGTAATATTCTTTCACAAAATTAAATGTTATTTTCTTGGGATAAAAACCAGAGGCCAAAGTATGTTCAGTTTTCTTTCTTTCATTTATGATTTGAATTTTCACACTTAAAAGTTTTTATTAGGGTTTCTTCCCGCCAGCCCCATATAAGAGCATCTGTTTCTCACCTCCTTGCCATCCAGGACAAAGTAGCATGTCTTAAAGTGAAAACCAGTTCATTTTCTCTCATATTTTACACTTTCTTTTCATGTTATTGATTGTTTCCTTTGCTGAGAGGCTTTTCGGTTTGAATCCATCCCATGTATTAACTCTTGATTTTACTACTTGCACTTTAGGGGTCTTGTTAAGGAAGTTAGTTCCTAAGCAGACATGGTAAAGATTTGGGCCTACTTTTTCTTCTATTAGGCATAGGGTCTTTGTTCTAGTGCGTAAGTCACTCCTCAGTTGATACCCAAAGGTATAAACATACTACAGTGATGTAGCCACATCAATGTTTATAGCAGCTGAACTCAAAATAGCCAAACTACAGAACCAACCTAGGTGTCCTTCAACAGATGAATGGATAAAGAAAATGTGAGATACATATAATGACAATGGAATATTACTCAACCTTAAAGAAGAATGAAATTATGGCATTTGCTGGTAAATGGATGATGCTGGAGAATATCATGCTAAGTGAAATAAACCAATAAACCAATCCCCAAACCCCAAAGGCCAAATGTTTTCTCTGATATGTGGATGCTAATTCACAATAAGGTGGGGAGCTAGGGAAGAATAGAGGTACTTTGGATTGGACAGAGGGGAGTGAAGGGAGGGGAAGGGGTATGGAGTAGGAAGGAAAGTAGAATGAATTGGATATTATTACCCTATGTACATATATGATTACATGACCAGTGTAGTTCTACATCACCTACAACCAGAAGAATGAGAAATTATACTCCATTTATGCTATGATGTATACATCAAAACACATTCTGTAGTCATGTGTAACTAATTAGAACAGATTTTTAAAATCAGATTTTTTTACTTTAAATTTATTTAGTCTTTTAGATACACATGACAATAGAATGTATTTTGACATATTATACATACGTGGAGTATAACATTCTAATTATGATTTCATTCTTGTGATTGAACATGATGTGGAGTTTCACCGGTCATGTATTCATATGTGAACATAGGAAAGTTCATTCCACTGTCTTTCCTATTCCCATCCCTCTTCCCTTCCCTCATTCCCCTTGTCTAATCCTATGAACTTCTATTCTTCTCCCTACCCCCTTATTGTGTGCTAGCATCTGCATATCAGAGAGAACATTTGGCCTTTGGATTTTTGAGACTGGCTTTATTTGATAATCTCCAGTTCCATTAATTTTCCATCAAATGTCATAAGTGACACATAATAATTATAGATAATTAGGGGGTACAATATAATATTTTATTATATGTATCCAGTGTCTTATGAGCCATTCAGGGTAATTAGTATATTCATCACCTTAAACATCATTCAAAATCTTCTCATTATAATATAGATCTGGAGTGTTCCCTAAAGGCTCAAGTATTTAATGTTTGATTCCCCAATGTGGCACTGTTCAGAAGTGAGGCTCTTGGGAAGTGATCGGATCATGAGGGCTCTGACCTGGTCAGTGGATTAATCTATTGATGGGGTGATAATTTGATGGTGGTATTAGGGGGTGGAACTATAGGAAGTGGGCCTAGTTGGAGGAATAAGCTCTCTGTTGAGGTGCCCTGGAAGAAAGGGTCTTCCTTGTAGCTTGCCCTTCCTCCCTCTATCTCTTTCTCTGCTTCTTGACCACTATGAGGTGATCAGCTCTGCTCCCCCACTCCCTCTCCGTCATGATGTCCTGCTTCACCACACATCCATAGCAACGGAGCCAGCTGACCATGGACTAAAACCTCAAAACCCATGAACACAAATACATCTTTGCTCCTTGAAGTTGTTTTTCTCAGGTGTTTGTAATGAAAACCTGACTTACGCACCTCTCCTCTAGCTTTTCAAATACATACTGCATTATTGTTAGCTCTAGTCACCCTACTGTGAATTAGAAAACCAGGACTTATTCTTTCTAACTCTAATATTTTATCCCTTGACCAGCCTTTCCCCCTCCTCTCCCCAGCCTTTGGTAACCATCATTACATTCTCAACTTCTAAGAAACCAGTTTTTTAGATTCCACGTGAAAGAGCTTATTCAGAATATGGATTTCTATGGTGGGTTTATTTCATTTAACATAATGTTCTACAGGTTTATCCATGTTGTTGTAAATGACAGGAGAGAATCCTTTATTATGGTTGAATGGTATGCCATTGTGTACATGTACCACATTTCTTTATCTCTTTATCTGATAATGAACCCTCGGGTTTATTGCATATCTTGGGTATTAGAAATAGTTCTGTTCTACGCATGGAAGTGTAGGTATCTTTTTGCCATAATGTTTTCATTTCCTTGCATATATACCTAGTAGTGGGGTTGCTGAATCATGTTGTAGCTCTGTTTGTAATTTTTGGAAGAACTTCCACACTGAAAAACCTTTACTCTTGAAATTTAATTTTTCCCTCTTAAAAGGTGATGCATAACCAAAGAATATGCTTAGACGCCTTTTGTGAACTGGCAGAAACCATTCGATATTTCAAAGGCAGCATCCTTTGGGTTCCTTGAGGACCTCCCTTAAAGAAATTATTGATTTATGTCATCAAAAACAAAGTATTCAAGAAGGAGTCTCAGACCCTGGCTAAAAGCAAAGTATGTGGGTTTCCCAGGAGTCCCATCTGTAAAAGGGTCATTGATTTTTGACCTTTTGGGATGTTTCATCTCTCTCTTCTCTTTCACTTCTTTTTAAAAATTCCCCCAATGTTTTGTTATGTGCATGGATAACATGAAGAGGAAAGGAATAAAACTGAGGGTTAAATAACAGAATTTCCTTGCTTTTCGATTGGTGCATGCTAAGGACCTCTTGGGGGCAAGTAAAGTTTAAAAATTAAACAAACAATAATCACTGTGTCCAGGAGGATGTCTTTCTACACTAACCAGTATAGATACCTTGTCAGTTTCTGCTTGATTGTATTATAACACTTCAAGTTAGCAAAGGCAAGCTTCTGAGAGTCAATTCATTAATACAGGACCTATGTTCCCATAAAGAGCTTTATGTCAAAAGCATTAGACATAGACCACAAATTAGAATCTAATTTATTTATAAGATTTTAATGATACAGGTCTAGATTTTTCAAAAGTCACTTTAAAGTCTTCTCTCCTAAATATGCTTTGACAATTTGAGGGGCTGCTAGAGAACTATCCACTTTGCACATACTAAATTTTATATTTTAGGCAACTCAGAAGAAGTAAAGTCTCATATCAGTATAACGAAAGCCTGTAAAAAACATCACTTTTGAAACATGTCAAAACTAATGGAAAGAAAAAAAGAGGACCAATTTTCCCTGTTCGTTTGAAAATACTTTTTTTTTTCTCATACACCTACATGATGTATTCATCCGGTTTTGACATATAACAGCCGACCTCAAGATCTCAGTGGCTCAGAGCACCAATATTTATTTGATTGTTTAAGAAGATGCATGTCCTCTGATGCTGGCTGGCCTTGCCTAGGTTCTAGGTTTCAGGTTGGGTTCAGAGCTGTTCTACCTGTTTGTTCATTCACCTTGGAGCTGCAGTCACCTGGGACACATTTTCCTCAGGACAGATGGCACAAGTACGTGAGGCCAAGCCATGCACACAGCTCATTTGAAGCCTCTGCTTCTGTCATGTCTCCTAATAGTTCTTTCAAAAGCAGGTCAAGTGACCAAGACTAACATCAATGGGGAATATGCTTTGCCTTCTCTACTCCACTGTGCACAGGATCTTTAAATTATTTCTCTAATAATTTAATTCATACCTAGGACTACATTATGCTGTCTTTATTTAACTTACATAGGTTTCTGTTTTGAAAACATTATAGTCTGTTCATGTGCCTGTTCATGGGTCCCTGTTAAACAATGATATTCACAAGGCAGAAATTTTATTTTATTCTTAGCATAATATTTATAGAAGACATTTATGAACCAGGTGCTATTAGAACAATAGTTCAATAAATAAATTTAATAATTCTAATAACACACTGAAGACCCAGTCAAATGGCTGAGCAGACTCAAATTACATGTCTGATCCTAAAAATATAATACAAACATTTTTCTAAACACGAAGCATTTGAAAAGCTTATGTTTATAATACTACAGGTATTGTCATTTCAATGAATCCCTTTCAATCTGTTGTCAATATGACTAATGTGAATGATAGTGAAAATATATAAATGTGATTTTATAAACACTGAATTATTTTAACCCACGTTATCCTGAGTCTCACTTCTGTCTTATTTGTATACAAATTATTTTAAAGAGAAACTACTGCAGAAAGGAAGCAGGAGCCCATTGAGTACAAAGTGTACTTCCTAACTCCAAGAACATTCACTGTAGCCCTCTCCTGGGTACATGAGTAGTCATCTTAGGATATTAGAATTCCTCGTGATTTTCTAGTTCTTGGTCACAAGAGTGATCAGTTACCTAACAATTCTGAATGCAGGAGGAAAATGGAAAAAATATTTTATTTTATATTTCTTTAAGTGCTTTATCAACAATATTTGGAACAGAAAGACACATATATTGTTATTTGGCACACAAACGCCACTCAAGTGCACACACACATACACACAGACACACACACACACACACACAGCTTACCTGTGTGTGTTTGTCTATTGATCCTAACACAAATAGAAATGTTCTGAGAAGAAATACCCAAAGGGGAAATGGATAGTAAATCTCCATTGCCTACTAAGATGTATTTGTCTTCATGCATGTCAGAATTGGGGTTGCTACTTCAGACTTAAATCACCAAAGACCATCAAAAATAATCATCCTTGTGAACATCAGAGGCAGTTGGGATCTACAGGTATTCTATATTTATAGATCATAATAATTATGGCTTCCAGAATCAGACTTGGGTTTGGGTCCTATCTCCATCACATCTTGTAAATTCTTAAAGATTTTGTGATCTTCTATTAAATTCTCTGAGCCTTTGTTTCTTTATCCTTAAAATGATCAAAAAAGGACCATTGTAAGGATTTACAAAAATATCTAGAGCACCTAGATTGACAGGTGGCAGCAAGTCAAGTTCCAGATAAACTGTGCCTCCCAGAATGTCACCTGGGATTACAATGAAATTTTAAAATCTGTCAAATTGCATGAATAGTTTTGCACTGAAACACACAAAATCATCTCTGTCTGAGGATATTTACTGCTAATAAATAAATATACTAGTGATTGAGAACATACCTTTGTAAAAAGATCGTGAAAACCAGAATGAATGTTGTGTAGCAAAACAGTACTGAGTTTTGGAGTTAGAAATTCATCAATTATTGGCTGGCACAGTGGTACATGCCTGTAAACCCAGTGACTGGGGAGGCTGAGGCAGGAGGATCACAAGTTCAAGGCCAGCCTCAGCAATTTAGTGATGCCTTCAGCATTTACCAAGGGCTTGCACAATTTTTAGAGCCCCTATCTTAAAAATTTAAAAAATAAAATAAAAAGGACTGGGAATATATCTCAGTGATAAAGCACCTGTAGGGTCATTCCCAGTCCCCGCTCCCCCCCCCAAAAAAAAGACATTCATCCATTATTGGATTTATACTTCAGAAAAACAATTTTTCAAACCTTGATTTCCTCATTGCTAATGATATACATTTTTATTGAAAAATGCTGGTTCTCATGCACTATATGAAACCTGTGAATGTATTTATTCATGAGTTCCCTAATAAGATGTTAGGCATTGTGGGGTGCCCTGAATATAGGGGAACAAATGATACTGTCACATCCCAACAATCAACCAGAAAGAGGAAACATGGTTTTACCCTTCATAAGGCTTTCTCATTTTAAAAGTAGATACTAATAACAAGTAGGTGAAAGGGATTCTGGGAGAAATAAAAATAAAGTGAGATAGGCATTAACTAGGGTTGAAAGAGATGTCCTCTCTGGTGAAGCATTGATACTTGAAGGGTAAAATACGACGCAGCACAGAACATTCTGGACATGTAAGACAGCATGTTTGATGGCTACACAAAAGCTCTTTACTCCTTAAAATATGGATGCTATTCCATCACAAAAAAAAACATTCTGATTCTTGTAATTCTGTATAAATATGTTGGATTCCTCAAGGCATTGGTAAATTCTAAGTGCTTTAGCAACCTTGAATATTTCATTGACCTTCCAGAAGCTTTGTCTCCTCATTTCAATCCTCAGTAAATGTTAGTTTTCTGGGAAGCTTTGTTCCCCATTGTTCAATCCGGGCATGTTGAAATAGAAGGTGTTGACTTGGAAGGAAGAAAGGCAATGAAAATTGAGTCACTGAAAACCATTTATTCCATTTAGTACACGTAACCACCCAGGAATAGTGGATATTTATATAATAAATTTTTCTTGTGTTTACACAAGCACAAAACGTAGTGTAGTTTGGGTGAGGTTGACTAGATGCACATCAATTTCCTGAGCTTTCAGGATGAGGGTATTTTCAAGCCTTCCTTGTGATTATTTTGGGGTCATTTGCTTAGGTTCTGATTAATGTAATGGGGGTAGAAGTATATTCCATTTGTAAACTTGGCTATAAACTCATCTAGTTGAGTATCCATACTTAGGTTTCTTCATTCCATGGTATCTGGGGAGGTCACATGTAACGAATGGTGCTCAGGAAGAGGCTGAATTCCTAAGTTACTACTTTGAAAAAAAGACAACAGAAGAACTGTTCTCTGTCTCATGGGCAACAAATGAACTTGAACCACTGAGACCTGGGGATTGTCTATTGTAACAGCTAAGATCCCATGTACTAATGCACTAATCCTATGAATGTCAGAGGCCATTATGGCCAAAAAATACCTTGACAACAATTTTTATTTTTAAAGAAGTCATTGGTTCTTTTTTTTCCTAATCCTTTTTCAGAAAGGTACATTACAATCTATCCTCTTTCCATAATTAAAAATCCATTTTTGATGTCATCCTAAAATGAATCAAATGGGATGGGATTTAAGAGACAAAAGCACTTACAATCCATTAGGTTGAGTTTTTAACCATAAAATGATTATGAAACCCCCCAAATATTTCTTTCGTTGTTCCTTATAAATAAAGGGAAATAGCTAATGCCTCATAAAGTATGAACTAAAGTAGTCCTCACTGAAGGAAAAGCAAACTCTGGCATTAGATGTATTTTTCACAAGAAGAACTAAAATACACATATACCGAGAGAGACACACAAAACCTTCTAAAATATATGACCTTTCCATTGTCCATAGAGACAGTGTTTATGGGAACATACAATTATTAAAAGCCCTTGGTTCAAGGTAAATGTTTTCTCAAGTTACCTGCCATATAAGCTAAGCACTAATATTGGAAACCATTGGTGTAAGTTAACATGGTGGATGATCACACAGTCTGTCACAGTGGGCAAAGCAAAGGACACAGTCAGAATTCAACCTGGCCTGTTGCTCTCTGCTTTACTTAGGTAGGGCATCAGTGCCCCTCTCTGCAAAGAGGAAATAATGAGTTCTTCACCTTCAAGTTTACAAACTCCATAACCATATCCAATGAACATAAGGGAGAAAATAAACCATATCTAATCTAATGGCCGGGTCCACAACACTGTTAGGTTTTTAGCAGCTGAGATTTAAAAAAACAAATAAGGAAAAAATGGTACATTCCTGCAGCATAGTTTTGAGTACTAAATAACCAGTCTGATAGCTCTGCCTTTTCAATTCTTACTCCCTTGGTGCTATCTTTAGAGGAAATTACACATTTTTGCAAATTTTCATTATTTTTCTGTGGGTGTACCCTAAGGACAATTCAAGAATCCTTTATATATACATTATATATATATATATATATATATGTGTGTGTGTGTGTAAGTGTATGTGTATATATATATATATATATATATATATATATATATATATGCATGTGTGTGTGTATATATATCTATCTGTATCTATATATAGATAGATAGATAGATATCTCATTCATTCCAATCTTTAAGTACTCCATCCCTTCTGACTTGCTGTGCTAATACTTTCAGCCAATGTCTTGGTCTCTTCCCACTCAGAATGGAGACTGTACCATGAGTAGCCACCTATTGCCATGTGACAGACATTTCTATTTCTCCAGCCTCTCTCTGCATTCAGAGAATAATCCCCTCCCCTCTCAGGCTAATGTGCCTTCTTGTGCTCTTGAACACCTTCTTTGCATTTCCTCTGTGATCTTGTTTGGTTGATGATCCATCCTCTCATGGCCCTTTAACTTTTCCTCTCATCTGCCTCCCCTTCGCTGCCCATGAAAACACTGAAGCCTTCATGGGAAGGGAAAAAGGTCAGAGAGAATAGTATCCTTTTTTTCTTTCCTTTTCTAATCTCTCTCTCTCCCCATGAACAATATTGTCAATATTTTTCTTTTAAAAATTCACTGCGATGCGCTTTCTCCCTTGGCCATTCCACTGGGACAGCTCTGGAAACCCGGTGCCATTTGCCAACCCCAGGTGACTCCATTGGGTTGTCTTTACTTTGTCTCCTCTGTAATAGGTGATGCATTGAGATCAATCCTGGCAACTGTCACTTCTCACTGCCTTTGATCTCTCATATTTGGCTGGCTTATTTTCCCTCCCACCTCTTTGATTTCCCCCTTATTTTAAGAACTCCATGAGATATTCTTTTACCAGCATTTTAAAGTTTTTCTGCTGAAACTGATTAGTCATCTCCTTTTCTCGGTATCCTCCTTGGTAGATTTTAACTGTTTCCCTTATTTTATGGCCATCTGCATGCAAATGGTTTCTGAGTCTGTGTCTCCAACTTGATTTCCCAAATTCTGGGGCCAACTGTCTACTCTGAAGCTATACCTGGGTGTCCAACAGCCTTTTTCAACTTGATGCATATTTGTTATGTTTTATGTGCCAAGCACAGTGCTGATATTTTACACATATTGTTATTTAAAGAAGGAAAATAGCATAGTACATAAGTGGTAATTGCTATTCCAACTAGGATCCTAGCATTTGAAGCTCAGTTACTTTTTAATTCCATCCTTATTGAAGCATATGACATCAGCATCTATGTCAGATACTTCTTTCTTGGGACGAAGAAAAATGTTTTTTCAAGTCTATATTCTCCAAACCTTAGGTCGCTTTGGTTCCCATCTATACCAGGCAAATCCTTATGCCTATGGGAGAATGTATGTTGCATGCCAAATCTGCAATCCTCAGTTGAGACACCTGGATTCTTAATTTTCTTAATTAACATTTAAATAATTATCCAAAACTTAAAGACAAGGAAAATCTGCTGCTTAATTATCCAATCATAACCCATCATCTGACAGAATCAAAGAAGAGAAATGTGTGACTTTGTGTTGGAATTGTGGTGTTGAACACATCCAAATCACCCTGCATATGGAAGGAATCTTTCATGAACTTGGGAAAGATTGTTTGTAAATAAAAATCAATACGATTGGTGACTGTCCTTCAATATGAATCCTCCTGCTGGTGATTTGTAAGTTGATTCCATGTGAGTGTGAAATAACTTGGATTTCTTATTTATTTATTTATTTATTTTTTGCAGAACCTTACCACTTGTACTTTGTGGATTCTGTAGCAGTAGGCTGTGAGCTTGCACATCAGTGGATACTTAACCTCCTCATTTATTTGATTTATTTGTTTGTTTATCTTTGCGTTATGTGCCAGATTTAATTACTGGCAAAATATTTCCAGAAAAATTTACTAAGGTAACTACACAAACACATATAAAAATATCAAACATTATTTGAGGATTAACAGATCATCTGAAGCCATATCTGTATGGATCTACCTACATCAGGTTGAAATTTCCCTATATTGTGTTAGAGAGTCTTTGAGGACGAAAGGATACACACTTTTCAAAATATAGAAGGAACCTCATTCATTAATTGTGTATCTCTTTGTATAATAAAAATTCATTTACTCTAATTTCTTTTCTCATTTTGGTTTCCTCAAGTATTCTTAAAGTCTAATGATTATTTACAAGAGTTCCTATTTGGAATTAAAGCATTTTCCCAGGAGTAAATTAGTGATGTACTTACCTTACAGGTTGGTTGCAGGGGGAACATTGTAGTTTAAGATTTTTTTGGAGAAAATCTTTTTGGACCTGAGGAATTAATACCAACCACGAATAAACAATATGATAATAGAAAAGCAGATGCATTCAGGGTTCTGATAGTCTATACATTGAAAACAAATCAGGAATGCTTGCTTTTATTTATTGCATAGCCCGGTGGGTTTCCAAAGCATGTTTTTGTCTTATCTAAATGAATGATTGCATTCATGACATGCTTATGGGAGGTAGCTTTCCAGCCACAAGTTCACTTCAAAGCCTCTTTCAATCACAGCCACTGAAGTATCTAATGTTTCTAGAGGAACAATTTAAATTTTCACAAATCGTTAGTGGTAGAATAAAACAAACCTAATGAACAATTTAAAATATAATTTCAAAATACTTGTTCTTCCTTAATGAATATTGTTCTCATTATTTTCTGTGCTGCATTTTCTTGAACAATTTTTTAATTTAATGCCCAAAAATACTGGGTCAGGTTTCAGAAAAGAGATATTTGGGGACTTGGTCTCGATTAGAAATTTGTGAAGTAGAAGAATTGGCAAGAGAAGGGCAAATCATGGGGATGTGAAACACCAACACATTTTGTAATGCACTTCCCTCTTCTAAACACAATCCATTTTACAAAGCTATGACTGCAACATTGTGGGTGCATTTCTTGGTATGCCTCACATGTTGTGTTCACTGTTAATTCTGGTCACGGATTCATATCCAAAAGATAAGGAAGCCCAAACATACAATCACCCTTTCAACTTCACTTTCAATACACAACTACTAACAAATTTATCGTACTTATATAGCAACATTTAATAAGTTCTTAGTATGTCCATGCATGAAGATTGATTGGCATTGTGTCAATGAACTTCCTCAGTGACTGTACATAGCAGCTACTATGTTTTATTCCAGAGAGGAAACTAAAGCTCAGAAAGGTGATATGAAAAACTCAAGGAAATAGAGAGTAGCAGTACAAGGATTTGAATCCAGCCATTAGGAATTCAGAGCAAATATTCTTATTTGCTATACCATTGCTTGTGACATATTGACAAGTCTGAACACAAAATATGGCAAATCTGTAGCCCTTCCTCCCTGCATGGACTTTAATCATCTTTTTCCTTTATTCTTCTAGTCCCTTCCCCCCAGACAACGAGAGATCCATCTTTTGGGATTAGAGACAGATGTTCCAAAATACAGTGGGATACATTTTTTTTTCCCGCATAGGATGACTGACCTATATTTTCTTTTACTATAGGACTCTATTTCTGGAATTCTGGTGCTTATATAAAGGAGGAAATTCTCCTGTTGTGTTTATGAATACTTGTTCTTTTTTTTTCTCTGTTCAGGTTTTTTGAGTGGTCTAATATATAGAAACTCTTCCTTATTGCAGTTGGGTACCAATTAAATGGCAAGACAAAGGAAGAGGACAGATAGGGATAAAAATATTATTTTTTCTACTAATACAAGTGATACTAGCAAATATAGCTAGTATCTCTAGGAAGAATGCTTTTCAGTAATGAAAGTTAAAATGAAACAAACAGTCACCGTGTTCTGTATGACACTGGTCTGGGACAAACCTCAATCCTATGGGGTAGAATTCAATATATAATTTCTGTAGGTAACTTGTATATGGGAGGAAAAGAAGGAAAATAAATTACACACATGTAGTTTATCCTTGCAAATTTTTTTAAATCAAATAGTTCTTCCCCCCCAGAGAAGGACTTAGTTGAAGGTAAGAGAAGTCAGAGGAGCTTCTGATACATGAAACAAAAACCTCTGGAGGAGAGAAGAACCATCCTTCCCTTCAAAACTCACATGTTGTTAAAATAAGACCAAGATCAAACTGTGACATGAGCCAAAATAAAAGATAAGGATATCACCAATAGAAGAACAATGTGAAATTACAGTGATGGTAAGTACCATGTAAAATAGATACTTTTAAAGTAGAAAATTAGTTTTCTTTAATCTGGAGTCCTTTCCCTGGTTGTAGATAAAAGTGGACGTAGACATATAGTAAATTCACTATATGTCTACTATCCAATCATAGTTTTTATTAGTGTTTTCTGAAATTGTACACTCTGGCCCAAACATCTCAGGCCAGGAAAATATTAAAAATGATTCCTTGGATGCTTTGGTTAATATTTGAAAGATGATAGTATTATGATTCACCCTAAACTGCTCAACAGAGCACACATTTTAAGAGCAAAGCACTATATATATATATATATATATATATATATATATATATATATATATATATATATATATATATCTTTTGTCAATTGCTTATGATCCCAAAAAGATCAGTAGAAAATTGAAGAATAAGAGAACAGACCTCTTCTTTTGTTGTAGGAGAATGTTCAAAAAAAAGTTAAGAGGAGAATAATAGCTGAAAGTTGAGATTTGGCAGACAGTATGATATGATCTGATTTTCAATCAACTTCAAAACTGAGAATTTAAACACCTCCACCTGGCATCAAATAGAAATGACCCATCGGTCATGCAGTCAGTGTTTCTGAGCTTGGGGTATCTTGCAATAAAAGGTTGTCTGCTTTATTTTATTTTATTTCCTCCCCCAATACAACCCCAAATTCCCTCCTGCTTTTAGTCTAAGCCATTAGCTTGATGAAATAGGGCCACCTAGTAGAACGTGTGTTAGGATAAGATAGAATGTTTATGAATATTAATATCAAATTATTTTTAGTACCTCAATTTTGGGAAAGATATCTCTGAGCATCCAATTCACAAGTAATTTGATGATATACTATATTGCAGCTTTGCTCTGAAGTAATGCCAATCTCTCTGAATGTTTCACAAAGGCAGGTACATGCCTCTCATCCCATGAGGTGTTGTAGATTTCCTGCATGGCACATAATAAGTGCTCAAATAAGTTTTGATTGAATTGAACAGTGAATATAAAATATGAAAATGTATATAGAGCTTGAGTCATGTACAACAACCTTATTTCAGAAGTGTTATATTCTAATTTCTTTTCTTTCAGTCACCTAAATGGAAGATACTGGTAGAAAGTGCATAAGAGGTTCAAAGGAATAGAGAAATATGTCACCCCTTTTATTCATAAATCTCAGTAAAGGGGGATTCAGCAAGAGAAATCCTTTTTATAGGTTTAAGTTTCAGGTAGGTCCAACACTGCATAAGGAATGTACTTTACCAAACACTCATGTTTTGAGCCAACAAAAGTGTGATGGTAAGAACCCCTTTCATTTATGGAGTCATCTTTATGAGAATGCACTTTTGCACAAAAAGCTTGTTGACTAGCAAGATCATTCCCCCCCTCTTTCATTCAGTAAATCAGGGATGTATATGTTATGGTAGATAAAGGCTCATTTGTCCTGGAGTCCCCGGAGCTGAAATTTAGTCTAACCACTTCTGTGACCTTGGGGAATTGACTCCCTTCTCTGAGCTTATTATTCCTATTTTATAGATCCCTACTTATCCCTATTTTATAGTGAAGGCGAGATGAGACAACACATGGAAAGCACAACCTGGAGTACTAAATAAAAAAGGCTCTTGTTTTCTTAGGTAAACAGGTTTTTTGGTCGTGGGCATTATAACTGGCAGAAAATATCCCTTATTAATATAATTGGAAACTGCAGTTTAGAAAAAATGACTGTGTCAAGGTCACAAGCCTAATTGGTGTACACTGGGGACTTCTCTTCCATGTCTTTTGGCTTCAATATCCACTAGCATACCTTTCAAGAAGAACAAAATGGCAACTTTTTTTACCCAATAGTTCAAAATTGGGTACCACAATTGTGGATTATGCTAATAGGGATGTATCTCGAGGCTGCCAGCACCTCACCAGGATAATTTCTCTTGCCCAAGAGGGGATAAGCCACCTGAGAAAATAGAGTCTGAAATAATTAGTGAAGAAATAAAAGACAGAGTCAAAGAATAGAGTTTAAAGCAGAGCGCCTGATAGGTCCAGCCCACACAGGAGTTGGAGCTGAACAAATAAAAAATGGCTCAGGTGGGTTATTTAAGGGGGTGCATCGAAGGCAGGGATAAGGTTTCAGGGGTGGAGTCTTGCTTCATGTTGTTTAGCAGTCAACAGGTTGATTGGCATCTTGGCAGGCTACACCCAACTCAGAGAGGCTGTGGCTACAGCAGGTCACCCCCATTTTCCGTGCCATGTGGGACTTTTGGGCAGAGCTGAATAGAAATTCACATGAATCTGGGCAGTCTTCACCAGTGGGATTGTCCCTGGAAGTTCCCAAATACCAGATTTTTCCGTTCAATGGGTTTCCATACTGATATAGTCCACATATAGTCCATGGATGGCTCTCAGCAGTGATGAATGGATTACTATTTCCCATCCTGTTCTCCTCCATGGCACAGCGTGGGAGAGTTTAACATTGCATGTCTTGCTACAGATATTAATGATAACTTGCCTTATGAAGGCAGGTCAGGTGAGAGAACCTCACAGGGTCTTCTCATCTTCTGGTGCGCACATGAATGAAATGGACCCAAGAGTATCAGAGAGCAAGCCCAGTTGTCTAGAGTACAGCTTCATGCACACCATCTGTAGAGTGTACACTCCCATGTTATAGATGAGTAAAACTATAGCATAGTGTAACTAAGTAACTTACTTGCCTAAAGCCAGTAAGTTGTTTTAGGGGTATTATCAATGCTGGGCTGTCAAACTATTGCTATTATTCTTGAGTAGTTTATTTGGTAAGAAACCAGGCAGATGAGGGAGCTCAAGCAGGGTAGCAATGAAGTGAGGAAAAGCAGAGGAACTCTGGGAGACAGGAAGACCAGGGAGTTTAGGGAGGCTGCGCGGTCGGGTGTGGAAGACAGAGGAAGCAGCAGACAGGGCATCTCAAATTATACTCAATGCCCAGGTCCATGGTGGTTTTGTCCACTGATTGGCAGGTTTGACTGCCCCATTTTCCCCCGAGCAGGGGCTGTGTCTATCTTGTGTACATTGTCCCCTCCTTACCCAGAACTGGGCCTAATACTCGACAAAAACCCAAGAAACATATAATGTCAACTTCTGCAAAAGTTCTCATCTAAAAGAATGGAGAATGGTCCCATTCAAAGCAGTCCTCCACTTCTCTGTGTGACACATGGGGTTTTGTATATTCTGAACCCATCTCCTGCCTGCAGTGACCCTGTGCAGGTCATTTGGCTGGCTGGGTTTTGGGTTCCTCCACTATAGAGACAAGGCAATGATCATAAAGAATTAATGAGGGCTGGAGATGTGGCTCAAGCGGTAGTGCGCTCGCCTGGCATGCATGCAGCCCGGGTTCGATCCTCAGCACCACATACAAACAAAGATGTTGTGTCCGCTGAAAACTAAAAAAAAAGAATAAATAAATATTAAAAAAAAAAAAAGAATTAATGAAAGGAGGTTTGTCCAGGCCAGCAAGGGGTGCCAGGGAGTGGCAGGCTAGTTACCTTGCAGGAAGTGCTCAGTAAAGTGGTAGTTCTTTTCAGGGTCAATGCAGGATTCTAGACGAAGGCCACCTACCTAACCCATACTTCCAAAAATTAATCATCCAACACTCTCATAACACAAACCCAAATGCAAAGAAAGCTAATCCCCCAAGGTTTAAATTAGCTGCTAGAAAGGGCAATATTACATTGTGCCTTAAGAAACTTCAGGGGCTGGGGATGTGGCTCAAGCCGTAGCGCGCTCGCCTGGCATGCGTGTGGCCCAGGTTCGATCCTCAGCACCACATACAAAGATGTTGTGTCTGCCGAAAACTGAAAAATAAATATTGAAATTCTCTCTCTCTAAAAAAAATAAAAAACAAAAAAACTTGCAGCTGACTAGCACCTGATCCCCCAACCTAAAGGGTCAGCTCCAAGTTTCTTTAAAAAAAAAAGAAAAAGAAAAGAAACTTAAGGAAACTCACTTCCTCTTGGAAAACCACTTCTGCCCATGGATCTCAGAGTTTGGAGGCCCTGGGCCCCTTTAGACACTATCTGGGGCCAGTCATCTTGCTGACTTGTCTCATGTTGTCTTGCTATATTTTCTACTTCTTTTTAAGATATTCTCCTGGAAAGGGCTGGTGATATAGCTCAGTGGCAGAGTTCTTGCCTCGCATGCAATTCCCAGGATAGTTGCCCCCGCCCTCCCGCCACCAAAAAAAAACAACTTTCACCTGATTATAATCAAGATAATGTGGATGAATTCAGGGTTCTACTTTTCTAAGCCAAGCCAGTTAAATTCAATAAATCTAATATTTTTATGGAACTGGAATGGAGACAACAGGGTCCTAAACCTGAAACATTCTTTGCATAATTTAAACTTTTTTACAGAAAAAGAGGAACTCATTTCTGTTGTCTTCCAAACTTCTTCCAAGTAAATACAGGTTATAATTATTCCAAACTTACAAATGCAAGCAGCTCTTGGAACTACATGGGAAGTCCTATGGTCATTTTATTTATCTATCTATTTATTTATTTATTTTAGTTGTAGGCAGACACAATACCTTTATTTTATTTATTTGTTTTTATGTGCGCTGAGGATTGAACCCAGTGCCTCACATGCAAGGCAAATGCTCTACTGCTGAGCTGTGACCCCAGCCCTCCTATGGTCTTTTAAACAGGTAAGCCTCTGCGTTGTTTCAGATAACCCCACATTGAACTGATTACATACTTCATCCTGTATCATTGCAGGTGAACTGCTGACTTGGTCATGGTGTTTTACTTTTAAATTCAGAAACCTAACAGTGACTTCCCACTACCACGACAAAGAAACAGTGTCCAGAACAGGATGTAAGAGTGTCTACCTCTTCCAGCAGGGCTCTGCTCCCTGAGGCATTCCGCCTCATGGTCCCAGCAGGGCCTTCGTGGGGCTGGGATGCTCGGATCCTCTGATGGACAGCTGCACTAGACTCTGCCAGGGTCTGCGAGTCTCCACTTCTTCTAGGTCCGAGGTGACTCTCTGATCCCAAAAGAGCTGAATGACTTCCATTTTCTGGCTCAGGTACCAATGCCTCTTCTACAGACTGCCCATCCTGGATAATGTCACACACCCCAAAACAAAATAAAACAGGCATGCTTTCTATATATCACCATGAAAGCCTTCAAGCAAAAAAAAAAAAAAAAATCAAAAGCAAGAACCTTGCCAGGTTGAATGACACACGCCTGTAATCCCAGGAGGCTGAGGCAGGAGGATCACGAGTTCAAAGCCAGCCTCAGCAACTTAGTGAGGCCCTAAACAACTTAGTGGGATCCTGTCTCAAAATAAAAGTAATAAGGGCTGAGGATGTGGCTCAGCAGTTAAGCTCCCTGGTTCTATTACTAAAAAGAACAAAATTTAAAAAGGATAGAGATACAGCTCTGTGGTAGAATGCCCTTGGGTTCAATCCCTAGTAACCCACTCCCCCCCCCCAAAAAAAAGGAACTGGTTGAATTCTTTGTCTTTTTTTGGCAGTGCTAGAGATTGAACCCAGGAGCTTGCTAGGCAAGTGCTCAACCACTGAGCTCCTCTAGCCCAGTTATTTCCTCTTTAATCTAAACTCTTGAACCGTAATCAGTGCATTTTAAACTTTCCTTTCAGATACCAGATGATCATCAGCCAGCCAGTTAGTCTGGACTGACACACCACACCCTAGGATGAAGAAAGAAACTTCTCTGATGGGATGTCACCTTGAAAATGAAGCTGGGGCTGAGTGCCCAGTGGTACAGCCTCTCTCCTCAGGCTCAAAGCTCTGGGTTCAAGTCTCAGCATCAAAGAACAAAAATCAGCCTGAGTTTTGTTCCTTAAGCATTGCTTTACATTTTTTTATAGTGTATATTTCAAGTACCATGAAATCCATCCTCTGAAAGCATAAAATTCAGTGGGTTAGGGGCTGGGGATGTGGCTCAAGTGGCAGCGCGCTCGCCTGGCATGCGTGCGGCCCGGGTTCGATCCTCAGCACCACATACCAACAAAGATGTTGTGTCCGCCGAGAACTGAAAATAAATATTAAAAAAAATTCTCTCTCTCTCTCTCCCTCTCCTCTTTAAAAAAAAATTCAGTGGGTTACATATATTGCAAGATAAGTGACCCTCCTCACCAATTTCAGTTTACTTCCTCACCTTAGAAAGAACTCCTGCCTTGACCCCACCTGTCTCCAGAGCCCACAGCTGCTAATCTACTTTCTGTTTCCATGGGTTGACAGGGCTTTTGGGAGAGAATCCTGGATCTGACGCTGTCCAGTGACTTCCTCGTTGCCAATTCCTGCCTCTGAAAATGAAGATGGGAGCCACAACACACATACCAACAGCTATAGGGCCCACAAGCCAACAGGCGAGAAGTGCTTGACATGCAGTGAGCACACAGTATTGTGTCCACTTAGTTCTTTTCTTTTTTTAAAACCATTTTTTTAGTTGTCGATGAACCTTTGTTTGTTTTTATACAGTGTTGAGGATCGACCCCAGTGCCTGACACGTGCTAGGCAAGTGCTCTACCACTGAGCTCCTCCCAGCCCCCCCTTAGTTCTTCCTTCCTTCCATCTGCCTGCCCTCTCTCTCTCTCTCTCTCTCTCTCTCTCTCTCTCTCTCTCTCTTTCTTTCTTTTTGAGACAGTCTCACTAGGTTGTCAGGCTGGCCTTGAACTCCTGGGCTCAAACAATCCTCCTGCTGCAGCCTTCTAAGTAGCCAGAATACAGCACTGGCCACTGCACCTGGCTGCCCTTAACTCTCAAAGAGCTTCCCTTTCAAATCTTCATTGCAATGGAAGTTTTAGGAGGAATGCCAGGTTTACCTGTGGCTTTAAGTACCATGTGACCTTTAGGAATGAAGGGGACAGGGCCTAAGTTGCCCAGGCTTGCCTTGAACTTATAACCCTCTTGCTTTAGTCTCCAGAGACTCTGGGCTTACAGGCATGTGCCACTGTACCTGACAGTCAAATAATTATATACATAAATTATAGATGGACATAATACCTCTATTTTACTTATTTATTTTTGTGTGGTGCTGAAGTTTGAACCCAGTGCCTCACACATGCTAGGCAAGTGCTCTACCACTGAGCCACAGCCCCAGCCTCGTCAAATAATTTCTGACAAGAGTATCAAGCCTGGGCTGGGATTGTGGCTCAGTGGTAGAGCACTCGCCTCGCACGCGTGAGACCCTGGGTTCAATCATCAGCACCACATAAAAATAAACAAACAAAAGAGTATCGAGCCTGCTTCAAGGGAAGATGGGAAACCTGGATACCCAGAGCAAAAGAATGAAGCTGCACCCCATTTAACACTATCAAAAGCTAACTCAAAATGCACCGAAAGCCTCAATGAAAGACCTCAAAACCATGAGCTTCTCAGAGGAAAACCTAGGGCAGAGACTTTATGACATTGGGTCTGGCTGTTATTTCTGGGATATGACACTAAAGGCAGAAGCAAGAAGAGGAAAAAACAAACAAATGGAACTTCATGAAAAAAATGTTAGGATTGCACTGCAACAGCCACTAACAGGGTGGGGTGCAGTGGCACACCCCTGTGATCCCAGCCACTCAGGAGGCCCAGGCAGGAGGATCCCAAGCTCCAAACCAGCCTGGACAACTTCCCAAAATCCCTGTCTCAAAATATTTTAGGGCTGGGCAGTGGTGCATGCCTGTAATCCCAGCGGCTCACGAGGCTCAGGCAGGAGGATAGCAAGTTCAAAGCCAGCCTTAGCAACAGGGAGGCGTTAAGCACTCAGCAAGACCCTTTCTCTAAATAAAATATAGAACAAGGCCAGGGATGTGGCTCAGTGGTAAAGCCCCCTGGGTGCAATCCCTAGTACTACAGAAAAAGCAAAACAAAACAAAACAAAAACCTGGCGGCTGGGTTCCACTGAATGTGCCCACCAAATGAGGTTGCTGGGTGGGGAGCACTCGCCAGCTTGGCAGCAAAGCAGACCCTCACTCTGACAACTTGCATCTCGAACTCCCATCACACAAGGTGAGGGTTAATTTAAGGATGGTGGGCAGGAAGGGACAGGGATAAGAACACTGTCACCAAACATCGTTACCTGCTGGCCACCCTGTTCTGACTCTGCCCCTTCTTCACGTGCAGCAGCTAGTGCGCACCGCTCTGGAGAGGTCAGGCCGCCAGTCCCCGTTTCTGTGCATCCCAGGGAGAGGCTTCCAGTGGCCTTCTCAGGCAGCGGCGTCTCAGGATCCACCTGGCCGTGGCCTGGGTTAAGTTTAAAATGCCGGGCCAGTCCCCCCTTTCCTATGTATGACTTGCCACAAGTCTGACACCGAAAGGTCTTTGGCCTCAGGGCACAGCTCTCTAAGTCAAAGAGAGCCTGCTTCTCCCTCTGGCCTTCCTCTTCCTCCGTGCTCAGTTCTGAGTAGTCGTCGGAATCCGAAGGGTGCCCTTCGGCCAAGTCCTCTGTTTTGATGAATTTATAGTCTCTAGCTTTGTACTTAGGAGGTCGAGATATCCGTCCAGAATGAGTTTGCACCTTAAAAGATTTTTTTAACTTCTTGGCACGTTTCGTGTGCAAGCTGGAAATGAGTAAATGTGAACTGGAAGAAATGGACGTTCTTGTGGGCAGGTGAGAGGCTGCCAGAGCAGTCAACCGGTTGCCTTGGCTGCCTGGAGCCTGGGAGGCCTTGACTCTCTTTGGAGGGACTGGCTGGAGGGCGGGCAGGGGCCTCTGTACAAACACCCAAGGAACAGGAGGCCGAGGTGAGCTTCTGAGGAAGCACAGCTGTGGCCCAGTCCTCCCCGGGGGCTGCCCCCTGAGCAGCTGAGGGCTGGCCACGCACAGCCCCACCAGGCTGGAGCTCCTCCCCGGAGGCTGGCTCTGTCTTGCTGTTTGGGGCTGGATGGTGGCCAGTGGTGGCATCGGCCTTTCCTGATCTTTCACGTCTCCAGGTATCACCTTGACACATATGGTTTCTAGTTGCTTAAATATAGAAAGAGGAAACCAGGAAAGAGAAAGACAGCATTATGCTCATTGATATTTCTGTAATCATCACAAATCCACCGTTGAAACTCTAAGTTTGAACTTACATATAAAGGCTATGTCCTATATCTGTAGTGTTTATAGCAGTTTTCCAAACCTCTCTGACCACAGAGCACAGGGATACACGTTATACCACAACCAAGTACATCTGCTGAAACGCTGTGGACACAAATGAAGTAACAGTTCATGCAACACTCACCACCCTACATAAATGCCGTCTCATGTGCTATGTAGTCCACTTTTTTTTGGTACTGGGGATTTAATCCAGGGGCACTTTACTCTGGGCAGATTATCCCAGCCCTTTTTAAATCTTTTTATTTTGAGACAGGGTCTAAGTTACTTAGGGCCTCGCTAGATTGATGAGGTTAGCCTTGAATTTGAGATCCTCCTGTGTCTCCCTATTTTCTGGGATTACAGGCATGCACCACTGTCACTGGCAATCCACATCATTAAATATAAAAAAATGACAATATATATATATATATATATATATATATATATATATATATATATTAGTCATAATCTACTAAATTATTTCATGACTCATTAAGAAATAATTCCTTGCTTTAGTTTTATCCATGTGGTTTTACTTGGATTACTTAGTACTGTGCTCTAAACTGGACTCCATGCAATGTGAGCTCATTTGTTACAGTGCTGGGGATAGAATCCAGGACCTCTGGCAAGCTGAGCCTCTGGAAAGCTGGACCACCTAAACACATCCCCAGCCCAGTGCCAGTGAGCTCATTTTCCACCACCACCCCCGTCCCCCAAATGAATGAAATTCTGAAACCAAAAAAGCCATAAAGAACAAAGTAACCAACAGGGTCCTACAACCCACCTGTAAAGGTTAACACAAGCAGTTCATAAAGCCCTCCCAAATCCTTCCAACATACATGCCCCTTTCTTTACCATATCCCAAATGCCCTGTTCATTCTTGTGTATTTTTAAAATTTATACTGCATGTGACTATCTCCAAAAATATGGTTCAGTTTTGAAATGTTTTTAGACTTTATATAAATGAAATAATCTGTACCTTGATGGGCATTTTCACTCCCTATTTTGCTGTGAGAAATGCGTCCACATTGACCTGTGAAGCTCTAGGTGCTCATTTTCTCTGCACTGAGTACACTAGTCTCCTGTTGATGAACAGGTTCTCTCCCTCTGTTCTTATGGTCTGTTCTAAAATTTCATAGTATGTGCACACATGTGTATTTCTCCAAGGGCACACTTCTAGGAGAGGGACTTCATACCTTCAACAAATTAAAATATAATATCCAACAAAATTTTAAATGCCTGTGCTTTTTGATCCAGCAATTCCATTTTTTTGTTGTTTGTTTTAGATTCAATTAAAAAACAAAACAAAACACTCACATGGGCACAAGGATGAATGTTCTAGGAAGTTCAAGGTAGTACTCACTGCCTGTAACAGCAAAACTCCTAACAACTATTAAGGGAAGAGCTGTCTTCAACAACATTCCACAATATTTACTGAGTGCCAACCCTGTGCCAGACATAGTCATAGGTGTTAGAGAAGAGGAGAGGGTGGGAGCAGGACAAGGCTCATGCCCTTGTGGAGCAGAGTGAGCATTTTCTCAGAGGGAGAAAGGCAAAGGTCCAAGGCAGAGTATTTCAACCTTGGCAGAGTGACACTTCAGACCGGTAGTTCTTTGTTGTGTGGAGCTGTCCTGTACTGTAGGAAGCTGAGCACCATCCCTGCCATCACCCTCTAGAAGCCAGCGCAGCACCCCCAAGTTGTGACCCTCAAAAATGTCTCCAGATGTTGCTGAAGGCCCCTTCCCCATGGGGCAAAACACCTTCGGTTGAGAACCACTGATCTGGGACACAAACAGGTCCTCTTTTGGACTCAATCCTGTGCCAGTGAAGGGTCAAAAATGTCATCACACAGGGCAGAATAAAAACCCTCACTGAAAGCAAGCTGGGGTCCATCTCTCATCTCTATATTGCAAACAGCAGAGACAATTTGACATTTTGGTTTATGGTTTTTGTGTACAGAGCTGATGCCAGTGTCCCATGAGTCCCCAATTCCTGGGCTACCTGTGACTCACTGACAACTAGGTTTACTTTGTATATCCTTCAATAACCATTATTCGTTTCCTTTTACTATTAGTCAGAATTTTTCTCTAAGCTCTTGGTATATTACACATACACCATATTATACACACACACACACACACACACACCAAGACCTATTGTTCTAGAATGACCAGCAGCAGAATTAGTCCCATAATATATTTATCTGCTATCCAGACTGACTTACCACCTAGGTATTATACTTGATATTTTGCTATATGTGTATTTAATTCTGTAAACTTGGGGCTGGGGTTGTGGCTCAGTGGTACAACACTTGCCTGGCACGTGTAAGGCCCTGGGATTGATCCTCAGCACCACATATAAATAAAATAAAATAAAAATCATGTAAACTTACTAAGTATCTCTGATTCCTATTTATAAACAGTATCCAAGCCTATCTCACACCTGAGCTAATGGGAGGCTTTCCCCTGCCCTGCCCCAGTCCCTGCAGACCTGCTGGATTGGATCAGCTGGGATGGAGCACTACACCTATCCTTTCAAAATCTCCATTGATTCTGAATGCAGGCGAGGCTCCCCAGGGAGTAGATAGGTGAAGCAGACAGGAAAACAGTGCCACCATAGCACAATAGATAAGAGGCAGAACAGACTGAAGGTGACAGACTTGCCAAGGAGCGCTCTCAAGGGTATCTAGAAGAGTTTTTGCCAGGTGAGATACCACCTCTTCGGCATTAGTGTTGAACGTCCTCAGTCAAATCTAATTTCCCTTTCTTTTAAATTCATTTAGTTCTTCATGTTGATCTCTAGCTTTCTAACCTTGATTAGAAATTACCTGGGGGCTAGGGTTATCGCTCAGTGGCAGAGCTACAGCATGTGGAAGGCACTGGGTTTGAAACTTACCACTGCATAAAAGTAAAACAAATAAAATGCTTTCTGTCCATATACAACTACAATTTTTTTTAAAGAAGTTATCTAGTCCATGCCTTACCTTCTATTAGTTCATAACTCCTCAGGGACAAGGTACACACCTGGTTTGCCTTTGTGGCCTCCATGGCACAGTGAAGTTGAAAGATTATTAGCACAATGGGCCATAAAGTTACATTATTGTGAGTGCAGGTAGAATTTATACCATTCCCATTAGATTAGCTACAGAATATAATCCTTTTTTATTCATTACCTCCCTCCACTCAGCCCCAAGCTGGGGATTGAATGCAGCATTGCCACTGAACTACATCCCCACCCCTTTTTATATTTTGAGATAGGATCTCACTAAGCTGCTGAGGCTACCCTCAAACTTGAGATCTTCCTGTCTCAAACTCTTGAGTGGCTGGGATTACAGATGTACGCCACCACTCCTGGCTTAGAATACAATTCTTTTAGGTTCCTAAGCTTATTTTCACTTGATGAAACGTGACATTATTGGACTCTTTCTGAAGTTGCCACACCAAATCAGATCCAAAAAGTAGTGTGTAGTGAGGACACAGGCTCTGGAGTGCAGCTGCACCTATGGGACCTTGGGCAAAGTCACCCAATCTCTCTGAGCTTGTTCTTGACCTGGAAAAGGATGATAGAGAAGCATTATTGCTCCCAGCGGCCTGGGCAGAAGTTCTGCAAGTTCAAAGCCTGCCTCAGCAATTTAGCATGACCCTAAGCAACTTAGCGAGACCTTGTTTTTTTTTTAAAAAGCATTATTACATGGCTGCTGACAACTAAGCAGCTTAGTAAAGTGCCTGGCTGGGAGTAGGGAGTGTGTAAACAGCAGGAGTCACTAGATGGTGGCTGTACTGGATGGTGCCATGCTGTCTTTGACACAGATTTGCTGTGCCCAGTACATAGGGAGGCACTGGTTCTTCAGAAGAGTACAGCCAAAAAGTTCACGCAGTGAACCATCCCTACTGCCAACAAGGAAATCAGAGTCCAAAGAGGTTCTTACCTTACCTAAGGTCACACCTCCAGCAATGTTGGGGCAACATACTTGTCTTCCCAAACTAAATAAAGCAAGATAACTCTCCAGCCTTGATAACTAGGTACAAGCCTATGCAGCCCCATACCACTCAGGAAAAAAAGAAAAAAAAAAGTTGAAGACTGTTGGCTCTATTCTCTAGCCTGTTTACTAGAAGCATCTCTCTTCCTTTGGCAATTTAGGGATGAAAGTATTGTCATGTACAACCCTCAAGATAAGGGGATATGATTTTACACACAACATGCAACACCTCCAGCTTTAGGAACTGCCTGAACCCTCCCAGCTTGGGAGATCACTTTCTAAAGCCAGCTCCCCCAGCAGTCGAGAGCTCTGTGACCCAGGGAATGAACTCTCTGGGAGAGGATGACCTGTGGTATAGAGGGCTTTCACGTGTTTCACGTGTACTGGCACTGCTGGGCACTGGGGTTACAAATCACAGGCACCACTCAAGTGCCAACTCGTACAGCAAACTACTGCATTGTGCTTCCTTTTGTCCCAAGTCTGGGTCTTGGCACTTGCTCTGCTTTCCACTCTTTTACTCCACTCAGGTCTCAGCTCCATTGTCAGGCCTCGAGGACCACCCACTGGAAAGCAGCCCCCCTTTCACCCCCAGACCCGCCTTAGTTCTGCACCGTGCCGCAACCCCCGCACTAGGGGCCCCACCTGGTGCACTGTGAGCGCTCAATGGATGCTGAATGAGTGGGCAGAGGCGGGTAAGAGCCAGGCAGCGCGGAGGAGCCCAGCGCAAGGCGGTGCAAGTTCGGGGGCTGGCGACGCCGGCCTCTCCGGCCCGGCCGCTCCAAGGCGAGCCTGCCGGTCGCGAGGCGCGGGCCCCCGAGGCCTCGGTTTCCCCCACTCCCTCCCAGCGCCTCACCTGGGGTGGCAGGAGGCGCGGCGGGCGCGGGGGCTCGGCGCCCGGAGCCCGCTGCAGGGCGGCCTGCTGGGCCGCGTCCCGCAGCCGCCGTGCCGCGTCCTGCAGGACGAAGGCCGTTGGAGGCTCAGCGGGCGGCTGCGCCTTCGTCACCTGCTCCAGGACCCGCCGCAGCTGCTCGGGGTCCAGTGGGGCCAGGCGCGCCGCGTTGCCGCCCTGGCCCGGAGGAACCCGGCCGCTGCCGCCATCCCCGCCGCCACCCCAGCGCCCCAGCTCCGCGTCCGCCATGACAGCCGAACCGGGACTCGAACCCTTGTTGCTGAGCGACGGCGGCGCGAATGTGCGTCACCTGGGAAAGGGGCGGGCTACGAGTGCCCAGTAGGCCAACACACCACCGAAGGCGGCCGGGCTGGGGGCGGAGCCGGGATGGCCACGCCCCATCACCAAGGTCCGCGCAGGCCGCTCAGGTTCTATTTTGTTTGTTTTTCCGCGCTGGGGCTGGAACCCCGGGCTCCCGCGTGCTGGACAAGCGCTCCGCCTCCTGGATTATTTTCTTAACTCTACGACGTCACCTCCTCCAGGAGCTGTCCGGGTCTCCCAAGCCGAGGTCTTCCAGAGCCCCTGCCCTGTCACCTTTCAAATGTTAACGTCAGCCTACACTGAGGGTCCAGCCTGGAGCTCTGGATTCCCAGGAAGACCCCAAGATGTCCTGATTTAATAACTCCAAGAGGGAACCTAGTGTTCGCATTCTTAACAAGAGTGCCCCTCAACCCCCTAATTGTTCCCAGCTTGATCTACAAAAGCCCTAGTGCCCACGCAGACTGGGCACGTCTTGAGGACAGGGATGCTATGTTACTCATTCGGGCCCTGGCCCAGTGCACGGTGGGGGAATGAGGGAGCCACCTCTTCCCGTTTCAGTCCTGTCCACCCATCTCCACTCCTCCTCAGCCTACTCTCTTACTCCCTCCCTGTCTTGTAGCTGCAGGTGTGTACGCGTGTCTCAGCTCCTCTCCCCAAGGAGGTCAATGAAGGGAAGCGAGGACCCAGAGACGGAGACCAGGCAGAGATGCACACGAGAGTTTGTCAGAGCTGTCTTGCCCTGGTCACTCTCTCTACATATAGAAGAGAGAGGTCCCCAGATGTTCGGGTGTTCTTTTGTGGGGTAGGGGTTTGGAGTTGGGGGATAGGCTTGGGGGTGCTTGCGTCAGAGCTAGGCGGGTGGGGAATAGGGTCTTAGGTCAATGGCATCATGGGGCTTTCCGGAGTCAAGTGGTCATTTCCCTCTGGGATTGGTTTAGGGTTATGGTACCATGGGTCACCAATGGGGTTGGGGGTAGCTCCCGTAAGAAGAAGTACAGGAAAGCGAAACATCCCATAGACCGCTGCTGGAATTTTAAATCAGTACCCTATAGTTAACACTTACCAGCACCTGTTGGATGGTTATCCCCCTGCCCTGGGAGTTATGCAGTCTACATAGGAAGGAGCAGGAGGAAACTGGCTTTTGCAGCATAGTATGATGAGTGCCATGATATCGATAGGGAGGGGGCTGCGGGCCAGCCTGGTGTTGGAGAAGGTTCTGAAAGACCTTCTAATCATTTGCTTCTCACCGTCATCATCAGAGTCAATATTCAACTCTAAATTGTTCTAAATTAGCTCATTGGTAGACTCATAGTGTTGGACAGAGATCAGACTTGTGGAATTTGTTTCAATTACTTAATCCTTCCTTTTTTCTATCCTCCTCTTCCCCTCTACCCCTCCCCTCCCTCCTTCCCTCTCCTCCCCCTCCTCCCTCTTACCCTTTTCCTCTTTCAAAAGAAACCCTTCCCATCTTCCCATCCTCTATTATGAGAAAGTTTTCCTCTGATTTCTAAGCCTAGAATTTACTGCACCATTTAGAGCATGGTGCCCCATTTTATCATCTTTTTGAGCCTGTCATGGAGGGAGAAAAAAATTCCTTGAATGGGGAATTAGAATTAAACTGAATTTGAATTAAAAGAGATTAAACTGATAAAAACCAAAAATTAAGGTGCATTTTTATCAATGTATATAAATAAATACATGGGAAAATAGGACTAAGCAGGGGGTTAGAATTTTACTAACTACCTTAGTAGAGGAGGGGAGAAGGGCACTTGTGGGAAAATGACTTTTTGGAGATATAAGTGGATCCTTAGGAGAACAGGTGAGAATCTGGTAGCTTTGTGAGTATGTCTACTTAAGTATGATGCAGCATCTCTCCAGAGATGGAATGGGGGGCTGTCTTGCCCTGGTCACTCCTGTCTTGCCCTGGTCACTCTCCAGAAAGGGATTTAGGATACTTGAGCTCTTTCAAGTTCTTTCAGGAGGCTCTGCTTTTAGATGGATGAAAAATTACTGGTACTCAACTAATGTTTTCAAAATAAATTTTATGCTACAGTGGTATATTTGGAACCCCTTTAAGTTTGGAAGGTATGCAATAAGGGCAGCAATCTGCACCTACCCCTGTTACCACTCAAGGCTCAGTCTGCCAATCCCACTAGGGCTTGTCAAGAGGCAAGGTGGTGGTAGAGAATTTTATTATCAAAATCTTCCCCAGAGGCTCATGTAGGAGCAGTTTATGTAGAAGATGGGTGATCACAGACTGGCAGGCACCTTCTCGTTGGTGGAAGTTTGTGGACAAATAACACACGCGTTTGATCTCAATTATCTAGTCAGGAGATGCTTTTTGGTTCTGCAAATCTGAAGAACAAGCATTATTTCCTTGGGTTATTCTTTTTTTTTTTTTTAAACAGGATTAAGCTCAAGGGCACTTAATCACTGAGCAACATCCCCAGCCCCCATCCCCGCCTTTTTTTTTTTTTTTTTTTGTATTTTATTTAGAGACAGTGACTCGCTGTTGCTTAGGGCCTCTCTAAATTGCTGAGGCTGGCTTTGAATTCGGATCCCCCAGCCTCAGCCTCCTAGCAAGCCGCTGAGATTACAGGCTAGCACCACCGTGCCCAGCTCCTTGGGTTATTGTCACTGATTAGTTTGCCCACATGAAGCTCCTGACATATTACACAAAGCACGGGCTAGAAGCATTAGCTGCCCCAAAGCTCCCTTGCTGATTACCAGACTCAATAAAGAAAACCTACTTCACCTATGACAGAAGATGAGAAGCATGTGAACTTCAGTTAGGAGTCCAGAACCAGATCTCATCTCAGTGCTGGGCGTCACTCCGCGCTGCGTCCCTGGCCTAATCCAGCACCCTGCATATACATTGCTAGGTGTGCACAGGAGTTCCAGCTGTCAGCAGCCGCGGGTTCTTCTAATCTGCTGGCATTGACTGCATCCACGCCTATGACTTCGTCCTGAGCACTTAACCAAGGGCTTAAGCCTTTGGTCTGTGAACTTGGGCCTTGTTTGGACCAGAGGTTCACACATATTTGAGAAAAGAATGAACGATGGTGGAGACGTTTTCGTGGCGATGCTTTGGAAAAAGCCCTGATATGAAATGCCATCGCCCCTAGGAACCTGGCTGTGGTTGAACTGAACACACCGGCCAAGCAGGAGACAGGCTGCAGTGAGAAATGCACCCGCTGCCCTGCGGTTGAGATTTGGGCTCTCTTTACTATGGCCGTTCATTCCGTGAGCCTCTGGAACGCGTGACTTCCAGACCTGGACGGTCCACCACCAGAACTCGGAAACGGAGGTCCGCGCAATAGGGACCGCCAGGCGGCGCCGTCGGAGGGCCTCTGTCTCCGCATGCAGCACCGCCAGACGAGCTGGAGCCTTGGGATGGTCACGGTCCCTGGAACGCATCGGAAACGGAGGCTGCGGATGGCTGCAGGCAGGCCCCAGGGACTTAGGCATTGCGCGCGGGCCCGGGCGGAACTGGGTCGATTTCCCAGCTGAGTCCGGAAAGATGCATCTGCACGCTGGGCCTCGAAAATAAAAGACTGACTCAAAGACATCATTTCAGAAGTATTTCTGAAAAAGAGGACTTGTGGCCCGTACGGGGATCGAACCCACGACCTTGGCGTTATTAGCACCACGCTCTAACCAACTGAGCTAACCGGCCGCTCGCTTGCCCTCGGCCGCCCTGACGCCTAGAAGGTTTGGCAGCGCTCTGGCGTCGCTCGGCTAGGCGCCCGGGCGGAGTCCGCGCCGGCTGCGCCCCTGCTCCAATGGGACCCGGCAGCAGGAGCGAGAAACCCAGACCCGGGCTGGGGAGGCGGCTGTCTACAACAGCGAGGCCTCCGCAGGCAGGATGGAGACGTGGCTGGGGAGTAAGCCTTTCGAATATTCCACTTCGATGCTGTTTTTATTACCTGAGAACCCTTGCCAGGAAGCTCCGGGCATGCAGAGCCTTTAGCTAAATCAAACTTGGAAAATACGGAGAGCCGGGTTAAGGACAGAAGAACCCTCGGGTTCCCCGCCGTCCATCAAACCAGAGCCTCTGGGGTCTTGGCTTCCTTCCTGCCAGTCTTTTTTAATTGTAGAGATGTCGTTTAAAAGATATTTTGAATCCAAAGCCTTACTTGAAAGAATACCATTTTATGTTGTTTTTTTTTTCTACTTAATATTCTATCATAAGCATATCCCTAAGTAATTGCAGGTGTCACTAGTTTATTTTTTGTTCATCTTTTGAGACAGGGTCTGGCTTGAACTTGGCTGTCCTCCACCTCAGCCTCCTAGTAGCTGGGATCACAGGGCCAATGTCATTTTGTATGGTTCCTGTTGGGGATGCAGAGCCCTTGCCTAGCTTGTGTCAGGCCCTGAGTACTGACTCCTGTGCTGGGGGTCGGGGGAGTTCTTCAGCACAGAGTTTCATTGAATAGATAAAACATAGCTTTCCCCTTTTTATCTTATTTTTTAAAATGCATCCTGCACACGCCAGACGAACTCTCTACCACTGAGCCACAACCCTAGCCCCCTTTTTATTTATTTATTTTTTATTTTTATTTTTTGATACCAGGGATTGAACTCAGAGGCACTTAACCACTGCCTTGAAAATATTGGCTAGTCTGACTTTGAGCTCTCCATCCTCCTGCCTCAGAGGCACTGGGATTGATGTGCCACCTTGCCCTGCCTTTTTGTGTGTGTGGTGCTGGGAATTGAACCTGGGAACTTGTGCCTGAAAGGCAAGCACTCTACCAACTGAGCTATATCCCAGTCCCATGCTTCTCTTCTTCTTCTTCTTTTTTTTTTTAAATTAATATCTAATTTACTTTTTTAAAAAAATGTAGATGGACACAATATCTTTATTTTATCTATTTTTAAAAAATATGGTACTGAGGATCAAATCCAGTGCCTCCAGCATGCGAGGCACGCACCTTACCACTGAACCACAACCCCAGCCCTCTTTTCTTTTTAATGCTGGAAAAAATGTTTTCAATTTGCCCTCTTGTTAATGGAATACATCACATGATACAAGGTACAAGGGTTGAAATAGCTAAGAGGTAGCAAGGGGATAGGGTCTGTATATCAGGGGGAAAACAGGGTGGAGACAGCGATAGGAAGAGGACTCCACCATGTCCACTTCTGGCCCATGCGTCCTGGGGCCTCCTGGTTGCTGAAGAGCCTCACCTGGGGCGCTGCTGTGGCTCAGGGCTCCCAGAGTGCAGGAAGGGAGCCAGGTTCACATTGTCCACTCGTCTACTCTGACTTCTCCAATAAACTGCAACTGCTGCACATTCACCTCCCTGATGAAAGAAGAAGAACCAAACTCCAGCTGATTCACAGACCTTACTGAAAGGATGTTCCATAGTTCACCCCTCCATGAGGAAGTCTAGAGGACTGGTTTTAGAAAAGCAGTCAGTTGGTCCACACATACTCATCAAGCTTGGCAGTGCTGTCTCCAGATATCAGCTTAGAAAAGACAGATGTGACCAACAACAGAGAAGCTGAGGTGCCAGATTGACTACATGAGCCATGGTGGGAGGCTGGGCCAGTTTCCTGAAGTCTGTGACATTTGTGTTCCAAACAAGGATGCAGTGTGCCCCACCGTGGTAAGACCCTTCCCATGAGAGCTTCATCCTGGCTTAGGCTACATTCCCCAAGCCTCACATACCATCTGGCATAGAGCTGCTCCAGAAATAGGAGCCCACCCAGAAGCCCAGCAATACCAGTGAAACCTGAATCCACCTTGCTGTGTTGGAGTTCCTCTAGCTCACTGGACAACTCCAGTTTATGTGTGTCCTCCATTCACACATGGCTGAGGCTCATTGGGGCGAGTCAGGACCACATCCTCCAAGTGTCCTAGATGATGCCCCTGAACCCTTCCAAAGAGGACATTTTGTAGCTCCCCCCACACCTGCATAAAAATACTAGCACAGGAAGTATTATTCCCCAGCAGGTGTTTTTTTCTTTTGTGGGTCCCCTTGCACCCCCGAAACTGGAAACTGAATATTTCTGGAAAGTGCCACTTGTTGGTCCTGTTAGTTTACTGATTAGTTAGCCTAACCATGTTCTTAGTGACACATGTCCTGTTAATGTTGGGAAATACCAACTAGCTCTGTGTTACTCTCTTTTAATTGTGAAGCTCCCATAGAATGTTTCCACTCAAAAACTAAAAATAAATAGTCAAACGCACGAATTTAAAAGTCACCTTAATTTTATGTATTTTGAGATGGGGGAATATCTCCCTGCGTTGCCCGGGCTGGTCTCAAAGAGATACTCCTACCTCAGCCTCCCAAGTAGATGGGATTACCAGCCCTCACAACGGTGCCAAACCCATTTTACATTTTAAAACGAAGTCAGATTAAGCCATTTCTCTTTTGCAACTCGCTTTCCTTCCAGGCCAGCAAATAAAAATGCAGGAAGCCCACTGAATCCCACATGAACAATGAAGCATTGTTCGCAATATTTGGGACATGCTTATCCTGAAACAGTACGGAAATAGTACTGTACTGTGCCTGGCAACCCATGCCCCGGGTAACAGTGGGTTGAAAGACCCGCCTAACCCTCGGCTTTCCTTTCCGCGCACCCGCACGGCTGCTCGGTTCCCTCTGCAGCAGCCCCGCGCCCTGCTCCAGCCTGGGGCATTCATTCTCGCTTCCCCTCTTTTTTTCTTTTTCTTTTCTTTTTCTTTTTGTTTTGTTTTTTTGGTGGGGGGTACCGGGGATTGAACTCAGGGGCGCCCACCACTAGGCCACATCCCCAGCCCTCTTGTATTTTATCTAGAGATGGGTCTCACTGAGTAGCTTAGCGCCTCACCATTGCTGAGGCTGGCTGTGAACCCCGATCCTCCTGCCTCAGCCTCCCCAGCCGCTGGGATGACGCTTCCCCTCTTGCTGCCTGCTCCTCCCCAGACCTTGCGGGGCTCCCTCCCCCGACGCCCCGATCTCGGGAGGCTGCCTTCCCTTCCCATCCCTCAGAGCTGGCTGTTGTGCCCTCCGCCCCCAGGACGTGGACTGCGGGAGGCAGTGCTCCCGTCCCCTCTGCATCGCCAGCTGCGAGGACGGTGGCCGGCCCGCGGTGGTGGGCAATCGAGGTTGGTCCCGCGGAGCGAGCGAGCCTGGGCGCCCTCGGGGTCCCGCCGGCTTTCCCGCGGCCCCAGGTGCGCACCCGGCGGGGGACGTCAGGGGGCGCCCGAGGCCCGCGCGCTCCGCTCGGGCCGGCGCCTGGCTCCTGCTCCCCGGGGGGCTCGTCGTGGCCGGCGGGGAGGGCGGCCTCGGCTCTCCGGGCTCCAGAAGCTCTGCTCCACTCTGCTTCCGGCCTCGCTTGCCGGCCTCCCGCATCACCGAGTCCGGATTCGCCCTCCTTGGAAGGACTGCGGTCCTGGTGGCCCTGGTGACCGCATTTTAACTTAATGACCTCGTGAACACCCCCTCCCCGTGAAGGGCATATCAGAACTGGCTCAGGCCTTCTGCGTATCCCACGTCATTCACCTTCATTTCTTCTGTTAGTAAAGCTTCAACTTGCAAAACAGGTTTAACATTGAATTTCTCCACAACTATTCTATTTATAAATTAAATAAATAAGAAATGCCATTAGGCTGAGCGCCACCTGTAACCCCAGCAGCTTGGGAGGCTGAGGCCGGAGGATGGCGAGTTCAAGGCCAGCCTCAGTAACTTATAGAGGCCCAAAGCAACTCAGAAGACCCAGTTTCTAAATAAAATATAAAAATGGGTTGGGGATGTGGTTCAGTGGCTAAGTGCCCAGGATTCAATCCCTGGTATCAAAAAATTAAAAATGGCATTAAATGTTTAAAATATGTATATGCTCTAAATATTTACGAATTTGGTAAGTGGTACTGGGGATCAAACTCTAGTGCTTGTGAGGCAAGCACTTGACACTGAGCTACACACCAGCCCCTGATTTTAAGTTCTTAAAACACTAAATGATGCTTTTTGAAAATTGAAGTGTTATATTCAAGAAAAATAAAACAAATATATAATTTTAAGCCATATAGTACTAAAAGCTTATGATGAAGAGCATTCGTCCAGCCCATCCCCTCCCTGTCACCATCCAGCTCCTACAGGTAACCATTGTGAGCCGTTGATTTCTTCTGCCTTTTCCTCCCATAAATCTAAGTAATATGATTATACTACTTTTTTTTCAATTTTAGACACTATCTGTCAAGTTCGTTCTATACAAATTAGGACATAGTTCTTTTTCCAACATTTTCCCAACTCACATGTACTCCCCTTTCCTATCATTTTCAAATAATAATACCATTGATTTTTTAGCTAAATCAGTATTCAGTTATTTACATCGTTGTTTCTATAAACACTGTTCCCAACTCAGCCACAAGGTTTACTATAATTACATTTCTTTCTAACAGAACTGTTTGTGTTCCTCTGGGTTTACTTTGCTAATTTCCTTTTTCTTTTTAAAATTTTTTATACATTTATTTTTTTAAGAGTGAGAGAATTTTTAAATATTTATTTTTTTAATTTTCAGTGGATACAACATCTTTATTTTTTTTTTTAATGTGGTGCTGAGGATTGAACCCAGCACCTTGCACATGCCAGGCGAGCGCACTACCACTTGAGCCACATCCCCAGCCCTATATCTTTATTTTATTTATTTATTTTTATGTGGTGCTGAGGATCACTGAAAGTTCGGAGTCCTGCACATCTGAACACAATTTTTCTTCTACCCTCACACTTGGCCAATAACTAGAGAACTCTGGAACAGAGATCCCTCAGCAAGCAGAAAGCCACACTTTATTTTCTATGTCCAGTCCAATGAGATGTCCCAATTGGGACTTCCAGTGCTGGAACCCGGGTTTTTAGATATATCTAGGTTTTCTCTTTCAACACTGTTTAGAACTTCTCACTATCCCCTATGCTCTGAAATGTCATAAGTGCACCATTCCTGTGTCCTAGGTGACTAGAGTAGTGCTGGGCCATAATAAGTGCTCAGTAAATACTGGTGAAAAAAATCAAACTCCACATTCTGGCCATTCCTCAGGCCTTTCTACTCAGAAATATCCCCATCCACTCTAGAAACACTTTTGTGAAGAATGTTTCTGATGGAGATTTCATAATCTCCTTTATCTGAATTTTTTTCTTTTTCTGGGATGCTATTCTTCAGAGGTCAGACATGAGTTGATGCTTTGATTTTCCTCACTCTTCCATCAGCCAGACTTCTTTTGTTTATCTCCTAAATAATTCCCGTGAACTACCTAAACTACCTTCCTACTTTCTTTCTACACTTTTTTTGTGTTGACTATGGATCCAGGGGCACATAGATGGAGACAATAGAACTTCCAATCATAAAGTTGAATTCTGAGGGAAAAAATTGAAAGGAAAACAAAAATAAATCCAGAAACAAAAATGCTTCATTATACAATATGTACATGTCAAACTGTTAGATCATACAAAAGAAAAATAGAGAAATAGAAGGATTTTTCAGATGTTGCTTCTAATTTGCTTCAACAAATCGGTTGATTCCAGAAACCAGGTGACCTTAAAAATTTCTTTCCTTAAGGTGGGATATTCTCCCCCCTCTTACTGCTTTTCAGTGGCTTCCAATTACTCCTCCTATTATTATTATTATTATTATTATTATTATTATTATTTTACTGGGGTATTTAACCACTGAGCCACATCTCCACCCCTTTTTGGGTGGGGGGTACTAGGGATTGAACTCAGGGGCACTTGACACTGAGCCATATTTTATATAGAGATAGGGTCTCACTGAGTTGCTTAGCACCTCACTATTGCCCAGGCAGGTTTTGAACTTGAGATCCTCCTGTCTCAGCCTCTGGAGCTGCTGGGATTAAAGGCATGTGCCACCACGCCTGGCTCCATTCCTTTTAAATTTTTATTTTTGAGACAGAATCTCACTAAGTTGTTGAGACTGTCACCTAAATTGATCAGACTAGGACTTCTGATCTTCTTGCCTTAGCCTCCCAAGTCTCTGGGATTACAGGTGTGGGTCACTGCATCCAGCTGTCCTTTGACATTTTTCTAGTGTCAAAAGATAAATTCACAACATACTTAGTTATAGGTTGAATTGGATTTTGTTCCAGATTCAAGAATTGGGGCAGCTTCCATTCTTCAAAACAGAATGAGAGCTCCCACTATGCAAAAACAGAACCATGGGTTTTATAAGGTGGTAACAGAACAATAGAAAGAAAGCTGATGGGTTAGTGTCAAGTTGTATTATTTTGGCAGGAGTGAAAGCAAAGCTGACTTGGGTAGACTGGATCTCCTGTTTTGGGGAAAAACTAGTGTGTTTTGGGATCTATTTGCTTAAATTTTCAGTTTGATGGTGGCATTTAGCACGAGTGACTCCATTTTGGTTTGGTCTGGTTTGTTGTGGGCTAGTGTGGAAGCTCCTCCCAAAATGATGGCCTCCCATAGTTTATATATATATATATATATATATATATATATATATATATATATATATATATATATATATATTTGTGTATAGACTTTTCTATATGCTGGTAGAATATTGCTGATGAGTGATTTTCTACATTTAAAGTGTGAATGCCGGGCTGGGGATGTGGCTCAAGCGGTAGCGCGCTCGCCTGGCATGCGTGCGGCCAGGGTTCGATCCTCAGCACCACATACAAACAAAGATGTTGTGTCCACTGAAAACTGAAAAATAAATATTAAAAAAAATTGTGAATGCCTTTTAACCTATTAACTCCTATCAAAACAATCACACGAATGTTTAAAGATATGTACAAGGATACTTTCTGGTCTTGTTTGTAATTGTGAAAAATAAAGCATTTTTAGGGAAAAATTATATCATGTAATATAACACACCTGTTAAAAAGCATAGGTTAGGGGCTGGGGCTGAGCGGTAGCACACTTGCCTGGCATGTGTGAGGCACTGGATTAGATTCTCAGTACCACATATAAATAAATACATATATATCAACAATTTAAAAAAAAAATTTTTAAATTTTTTAAAAAGCATAGGATAGCTCTCTATGTGCCAATATTGAAAGGTGACTAGCCAGTCACATGCCATATGACTGTAATCCCAGTAACTCTGGAGACTGAAGAAGAAGGATCACAGGTTTCAGGCCAGCCTCCGCAACTTGGCAAGACCCTGTCTCAAAATGAAAAAATTAAAATTAGAAAAAGTCTGGGGATGTAATGGTAAAGCGCCCCTAGGTTCAATCCTCAGAACCCAAAACAAACTCAGAGTGACTAATATATTAAAAGAAAAAAAGAAAACTATAGAAGAATATATATGATTTATCTATGGTTTTCAATTATGGGAAAATTTGTCCAAATACATAATCAGAAATTCCAAGAAGACGCCACTCAACTATTGTCGGTCTCCTTTTCTGAGGAGGAGAGAGAATGAGATGAAGGAAAGAACTTTGAAAGTATTTCTTCAAATTTTATACATTCCTTTTCTTTATTCTCCTTGCTTCTTTTCTTCTCCGATTTCTTCAAATCAGCACATTTTACTTCTTTACTCTCAGAAAAGAGGGACGCCGATCTCCTGCAGTAGTGATAGGGATAATCTGGCTCTTCACCTGTCGCGGGTCGCATCTGCACGTAGGTCCCCCCTAGATGCATGCAGCTTTACCACAGAATGCGAGATTCGAGAAGTCAGCCACCTCGCCTACCTGTGCTCCTTCATGTCCCCTCTTCTCCGGCAACAGCGCTGGCAAAACAAACGTTTGCTCAATTAAAAAAGAAAAACGAGCTCTGTGGTAGAGCACTTGCCTAGCATGCGTGAGGGACTGGTTCAATCCTCAGCACCACATAAAAATAAACAAATAAAACAGAGGCATTCTGTTCATCTACAACTACAAGAAAGAAAGAAAGAAAGGAAGGGAGGGAGGGAGGGAGGGGGAGAGAGAGAGAGAGAGAGAGAGAGAGAAAGAAAAAGAAAAACAAGAAAAAAGAAAAACGTACAAATTCATTGGGTAATCGCTGGTACCAGACCGGTAGATGCTCAACTGCGGGATGAGGTGGCAAAGAAGAGGTGTCATTTAACGTCAGAGTTCTCGAGCCAGTAGAAGTTGCAGGATCTCTTCCGCGTTTCAGGCTCGGAATTGCTGAGTGACAGCCGGGAGACTCCAGCCCGCAAGGGTTTAAATTTGAAGCGGCGGCGGCGGTCGCTAAGTAACCACGCAGAGGAAGCGGGCCGCATTGCGCATGCGTATGTTGGCAGGCTTCTGCGCACGCGCGGCTCCACCTCGGGGGCGGTCAGGGCCGACGGTTGCCAGGGTGACGAGGATACAATATGGCGGCGGTATCCTAACGCTCTCGGGCAAGGGGCCACCACGGAGGTCCCAGCACAGGATCCCGCCTCAGGGAGAGGAGGGCAGGTGCCGGCCTTCCTGCCCTTGTCTTTTCCGCGCAGGGTCGGCCAGGGGTTGTCGCCGACCACCGCGCGCAGGATGAAGAGTGAGTGAGCCGGGAGGGCCGGGGCGGCGCGCCGGGCCGGGCCGTTCTGGGGGCTGGGCGGGCGAGTGCCGCTCCGCCCCGGCGCCGGGCGGTGCAGGCCGGAGGTGCGGGAGCCGGGTTTTCAGAGCCAGGCCGGGCGAGGTTCCGTTTCTGAACGTTCCGGGTGGCCGTGGGCGCTCGCAGCCGGCGCCCTGCCAGGGTGACGTGCTCGGCGTGCAGTCGCCGGACCTGGGCGTGGGTTTCATTTTTGGGGTCGAGCAGTAGTGTTTCTATAGCAGCTGGGTTCACAAGAACTTAGAAGCATCCTTTTAGTGAAATTAGAAACGGTTACTTAGAAGTTGGAAAGTGGGCCTCATCTTAGAAAAGGGGTAAAAAAAAGTTTGCCCGCGTTGGGTTTGTGGATCGTGGCCGATCTGCGGCCAGCAGCGCGGCTCGCTGTCGTGTTCAGCATCACTCTTCAGGTATTGTCGTTTATGGCTGTCAGCCAGAGGCGCTTACAAGTCCAGCCTCCTTTGCTGTTTCAAGTTGGAACTATGCTAGTTATATTAAACCTGCATTGTATCCTAATTGTTTTTTTGTGAATGCTGTAAATTGCACAATATATTTAAACATATCCGTCTTTGCCTCATACACTCTTCATGCTGCACTCCAAGAAGTGACTTCTCTTTGCAGTTTCCTAAATATGTGCGCGTGTGTGTGTGTGTGTGTGTGTGTGTGTGTGTAAATATGTATCTATCCCTCTCAATGTTAGCTGGTGTGGTGGAGCACACCTCTAATCCCAGCAACCCTGGAGGCTGAAGCTGGAGGATCTAAAGTTCAAGACCAGGACTGGGGATGTGGCTCAAGCAGTAGCGTGCTCCTCAGCACCACATACCAACAAAGATATTGTGTCTGCTGAGAACTAAAAAATAAATATTAAAAATTCTCTCTCTCTCTCTCTCCCCCCCCCTCACTCTCTGAAAAAAATTAAAAAAAAAATAAAGTTCAAGACCAGTCTCTGCAAATTCTGGAAGCCCTAAGCAACTTAGGCTCTGTCTAAAAAGGTGTGGTTCAGCGGCTAAGCACCCTGGTTTCAATTCCTGACACCAAAATATAAATAAATAAAAAATAAAATAAAGAAAAAAAAAACCCTAATGTTAGTAACTACATATAGGCATATGTATATATGAGTATATAAAGTACAGATGTATGGGCTGGTGTTGTGGCTCAGTGGTAGAGCACTCACCTAGCATGTGTGAGGCCCTGGGCACCACATAAAGATAAATAAATAAAGGTATTGTGTCCATCTACAAGTAAAAAATATTTTTAAAGGTATATATAATTTGCATTTTATGTTTTATGCCCTAAAGGGGCTTAACCACTTAGCTAAATCTCCAGCCCTTTTTAAAATTTTTGAATTTTGGGATAGGGTCTTGTATTGCAGAGGCTGTCCTGGAACTCCCAATCCTCCTGCCTAAGCCTCCAGAGTAGTTGGGATTACCTATGTGTGCCCCCACCCTGGCTCATCTCAGATGGTCATTTTGGTAGCTTTCAGTTACTTGGTTTAGTGATAACATCTTTTCCCTTTCTTTCTTCTATCTTAAAATCCAGTCCGAGAGTTCATGCAGCCTGTCATCTCTGGTTTAAGACCTGATCATGAATTAAATGTTTTACAAGTAGTTAACAGTGGAGAGAACATTTCAGAACAGAAAATCACAGAGACGGAATCATAGAAGCAGAATGAACAGGAAAAGTGAGTAACGGTGCAAGTTGGACCCATAGCATGGAGTCAGAATACACCTGGGCATGCTAGATTATCATGTTGGTCTTTAATTTTTGGATTTTCCAGGTATTCTTTCTTATTGTTTTCTAGGCAGTGCTCACATGTGTAGGGATGCTTTGATCAGTCTGTAGTGTATTGCTGTCCTTCTCCTTTTTGTTTTGGATCATTTGTGTAGCAGGGAGCACGCAGTTAATGCTGTGTATTGTTGAAGCTGAGCAGACATGATGGCAGCTTGGGGCCAGTCTCTGACCTTTCTTTATCATCCTGGTTTTCTTTTCTAGGTATGTATCACTAAGCAAATCACCCCAACTTAGGGACTTAACAACACATTTTTCTTATGGTTCTGTGGGTTGCCTCCACTCAACTAGGCAGCTCTCACTGGGAGTCTCATGAATTTGTAGTCATGATAGATGGTGGTTGGAGTTGAAGTCATCTTGAAAGTCTCATTCACTTGTCTGGCAGATGATGCTGGTGGTTCTCTGGGACCACAGCCTGGGCTGTCAGAACCCTACAGGAGGTCTCTCCTTGTGGCTTGGGCTTCCTCACATCATGGCAGTTGAGTTCTGGGTGTATATCCCAAGAGTAGGAAGTGGAAGTGGGCAGCTGCCTGAATGGTGACCCACACCTGTAGTGAGGCTGAGGCAGGAGGATACTTGAGCTCACAAGTTTGCAACCAGTCTGGTCAACATACTGAGACTCACCTAAAAAAAAAAAAAGTTTATCCTTATGTAATAAGTCTGTGTATGTTAGTACTCTAAAAATTAAAGTATCATTTTTTTCCTGTTTGAACTTTAGTGTGTGTGTGTGTGTGTGTGTGTGTGTGTGTGTGTTTGTGTGTGTGTTGCTAGAGATTAAATCCAGAGGTGCTCTACCACTGAGCTATACCCGCATCCTTTTTATTTTTTTAATTTTGAGATAGGATCTCACTAAGTTGCCCAGGCTGGCCTCAAACTTGTGATCCTCCCACCTGAGGTTCCAGAGTTGCTGGCATTACAGGTATGCACCACCATTGTACCCAATTCCTGTTTGAACTTTTTAATAGATTAGTTGAGCACACCTACAGAAATAGGAAAAAATTGCATGTTCTATAGTAATGGTTTTGCTGCAATATTACAGAGAGATTTTTAAAAATTATCTGTTGGGACTGGAATTGTGGCTCAGTGGTAGACTGCTTGCCTAGCATGTTTGAAGCGCTGGATTCAAGCCTCAGCACCGCATAAAAATAAATAAATAAAAGGTATTGTGTCCATCTACAACTAAAATTTTTGAAAAATTATCTGTTGTAATTATAATAATTTTGAATGGTCTCTTAAATACCAATATTTTCATAGGATCAAAGTTTCAAGGTTATCTCAATCTTTTTCCATCTTCTCCTTCCTAGTGGGTGTATTACCTCCTGTTATTTTATAAATGGTTGCATCAACTAGTATCTTTTTTTTCTTGAAAGAAAGACAAAATTGGGGCTGGAGATTTGGCTCTAGCGGTAGCGCACTCGCCTGGCATGTGTGCGGCCCGGGTTCGATCCTCAGCACCACATACCAACAAAGATGTTGTGTCCACCAAGAACTAAAAATAAATATTAAAATTCTCTCTCTCTCTCTCTCTCTCTCTCTCTCTCTCTTAAAAAAAAAAAGAAAGAAAGACAAAATTAAGTAAAAGCAATACTGACTTTGTGGTAAATTCTGACAGTAGATTTTAAGGTGGTCTCAAGACCCTCCACTACTTGGCATAATGAGTCCTGGTTAACATTTTCTTTCTTTTTTTTAATATATATTTTTTTAATTGTTGATGGACCTTTATTTTAAATGCTTATTTACATGTGGTTCTGGGAATCGAATGCAGTGCCTCACACATACAAGGCAAGCGCTCTACCGCTGGTCTACAACTCCAGTCCCCTAGTTAACATTTCCTTAGATGTAATTTTCATGGATATTTTCTGTGTATGAATATATATATTTACTACACACACATACACACACACACACATTCCTTAGACAAACACCCCCAGATAAATGGGATTACATTAAATATGTTGTAAGTTGCTAGGATGATGCTTCCATGAAGTTGTTTGAACACAAACCTTTGAGTAATTCTGTGAGTTTATCACTGTGTACTTTATTAGTAATGGACTTACTGGGGTAGTGGGTGTGGTTTTAAATTTAAAATTTTTATGAATTTTTGAATGATTTAATGTCCTTTTGTGTTGGTGTGTGTGCTGGGTTTTTGTTTGATTTTGAAGACCTGTGGAAATAGACCCCTTGCTGAGTGTTTTTTGTGGTGATGGTTTATCTTTTCCTCTCCCTACCTGCCATCTCTGTTGGACACTCCAGATTTTCCACCTGCTGGAAGACCCCAGCTGGAAACTACCCTTCACCTACCACCACTTTCTCCTGGTGTCATGCTCCCTCCTGGCTGGTTGTGACAGTCTGGAGCCAGCCTGGGGTGTTGGCACACATTCTGAGTTTGTGCACTTAAAACCATTTTAAAGTTTACAGGTGGGCTGGGGTGTGGCTCAGTGGTAGAGCACTCACTTAGCATGTGTGAGGCCCTGGGTTCAATTCTCAGCACCACATAAAATAAAGGTCCATTGACAACTAAAAAAAATGTTTTAAAAAAATAAAAAATAAAGTTCAAAGGTGACCTACTTTTTTTTTTTCAAAGCAAGTCTGCTTAATTTATTTGTGATGAAAGGCAAATTGGAACTTACTGTGTAAGATTTGCCTTCTGGTCTTCAATGCAAATCCTCAGTCCAGCGCCGAGCTCTCAAGGACTGACCTTCCTTTCCTCTGAGATCCTGTGCCTGTCTCCCCGTAAGCTGGCACTGTACCTTTCCGACAGACATTTGAAGTTCACTTTGCTGTTGGCACTTAGCCCACAGACTCACTGATTTCTTAAATATTTTGAAATGCCCATCTTTACAGACATTTAAACAAATATGAAATCATTATGAACATTATACAACATAGAAAAGCATAATGAAGAAAAGTAATCTTCAGTGTCACTTAGATATAAATGTAAAAAACTTGACATTCACATCCATTCCTTCTGTGCACATATGCATATGATCATCATCATCTTTCTATTTCACTTAATGTTAAATCAAGGCTGAACATTTTTGTATTTTATTAAGTATTATTTGAGAGTATCATTGTTAATGGCAATGTAATATTTCAGTCCATTGCTGTTCCATAATTCATTAGATCATCTCCTTGTTATCAGATGTTTAGGTTTCTAGCCTTCCTGCTGTAGAAACACTGTGATGCCCCTGTTTGTCTTTCTGTTGGGGTATCCCCTTGGGGTTGGACATCCTGAACAAAACCTTTGGATTTTCTAATATCTCTTCTCCTACTCATGCATGCAATGATTGCCTACGTAGAATACACATGCAGAAATCTTGAGGACCTGGCAGGTGAGTCAGCACACATCCCTGTCCCCAGGAAGCTCAGGACTGCCGGGGACTGTGGACGTCTGCATACTACCACTCTCCTTTCCTTATTAGCTGTGGCATGCCAGGGGCCACTCAGACAGTCTTTCTGTGCACTCTGCTGAGTGCACGTGTTTGTTGCAAACCTTTGGCAGTTGTTAGATGGAAAGGTCTCTTATTTAAAAAAAAAAAAAAGCTTTTTTTTAAAAAATATTTTTTTAAAGAGAGAGAGAGAATTTTTAAAAAATATTTATTTTTTAGTTTTCGGTGGACACAACATCTTTGTTTGTATGTGGTGCTGAGGATCGAACCCGGGCCGCATGCATGCCAGGCAAGCGCGCTACCGCTTGAGCCACATCCCCAGCCCATAAAAAAATATATTTTTTTTAATATTTATTTTTTAGTTGTATTTGGGCACAATACCTTTATTTGTTTATTTTTATGTGGTGCTGAGCATTGAACCCAGGGCTCCGCACGTGCTAGGCAAGCGCTCTACTGTTGAGCCAGAACTGCAGCTCCCCCAAAAAAGCTTTTTTAATATTTGAATGCTACTAGTTTTCATTTTTGGCTGTTTTATCTTAAGTGGGTCACCTTATGCCATTTGTCCATGTTTTCACTGAGCAATCCTATTGTCTTGTTTGTAAGTGGTCTTTTTTTTTTTAAGAGAGAGAAACTTTTTAATATTTATTTTTTAGTTTTCCGTGGACACAACATCTTTGTTTGTATGTGGTGCTGAGGCTCGAACCCAGGGTGCACGCATGCCAGGCGAGCGCGCTACTGCTTGAGCCACATCCCCTGTAAGTGGTCTTTATAATAAATACATTAGCTGTTGTTAAGTACATTTGTCACAATATTTTCTAAGATCATTATTGTCTTTACGCTCTGTTTGTGAGTTTTTGAGTTAAAACATATGGCAGGCTCAGTTCTGGATCTTTCTTCTTTGAACTTCTGGTTAAAGGGCATTCCCCTTAGTTTGACTTTTACATTCAGCTTTCTACCAGCATTGAAGGATGTTGTGGGGAAAGGATCCATCTTGAGGAGACCTCCTGATTCTGACAGGCTCTGAGGTGTGGTTTGCACCCAATAGCCGATGTCTGCCTGTCTTGGTGTGCTGTGGGTGAGCTTGAGTGCAAATGGACAGAGAAGGTGAAGACCCTCCTCCCTGCTCAGGACATCCCTGTGCCCTGTAAAATCAGGCCCTCCCCTTCCTGGCTCCAGGGATCATCGATCTGCTTTCCATTGCTAAGTGTTTCCTTTCTAGAAATCTAATAAAAATGAGCTGTGGCAAATGGGTGCATAAACAGATGTGGTCTTTTGAATCTGCCTTCTTTCATTTAGCCCAACATTTTTGCGATTCCTCACGTGGTGGTGGTGGTAGCAGTCTGGTTCTGTCGATCGCTGAGCAGTACCCTGTGGGTCATGTGAAGGTAGCACAGGGTCTGTCCATTCACCACGTCATGAGAACTTGGGTCATTTCTGGCCATGCTGAGCCAGGCTGCCATGGTGTTTTCCTCTCTCAGGTAGACTCCTAGAACGGAACTGCTGATTGCAAAGTGTGGATTTACTTTTAGAGAATCTGCAAAGCTGTGTTCTCAAGTGGCTTTCCCATTTTCTTTCTTTCTTTTTTTTTTTTAAACAATACCTTTATTTTATTTATTTATTTATTTTTATGTGGTGCTGAGGATCTAACCCAGGGCCTCGCATGTGCTAGGTGAGCGCTCTACCACTGAGCCTCAGCCCCGGCCCCAGGCTTTCCCATTTTCCATTCCCACTTCCAGGTCTAGAGACGCTTTTATTCCTCATCTTCTGAGTTTTGGGAGCTGGTTGTTCCTTGATTCTTTTGCTGGACAGCTGCCTAAGGTTGTGAAGGCCTGAGGCTGTAGCTCAGCAGAGCATCATCTAGGAGTGGAGAGTGACCTCTGACTACCCAGGAAGGTCTGAAAGTCACCGAGTCAGAAACCAAGGAGGGAGTGCTATTCACCCGGAGGAGGCGCAGCGGGTCCCTGGGCTTCTGCTGCACTGTGTACCACAGAATGTGTCCCTGGGCCTTGTCGGCTGAGCCAGTGATTGGGGGCGAGTCTGTCACCTTGTTCTTGTTAGCACATTGTGTGACAGGATCCTGCGTCCCTGTGATGGTGTTCTGCTCTGAGAGAAGTGAGGCCGGGTGGTCAGGAAGTCGTTCTGTATCATTTCATGGAGGAAAAACATTTTCAAGGACAGTTGATTGGAGCCCTTTGAAACTTTTAGAAATAATTTAGAGAGTATCCTTTCAGCAACTTTATCTTTCTTGTCCTTTTTTCTTTTATTTTAATATAACTTTATTTTATCTACTTATTTATTCTTATGTGGTGCTGAGGATCGAACTCAGGGCCTTGCATGTGTGAGGTGAGCGCTCTACCGCTGAGCCACAACCCCAGCCCCATCCTTCCTGTCCTTTTAGCCTCACTGTTAGATTTATGTAGATGGTCTGACCTGGAAAAAGGGAAACTAAGGTGGAGATCACTCTGTGCGATTGGAAATGCCCAACTATTAAAAAACAGGTGGAGATGAATAAAGAAAGGCTGGCTGCTGAGTTGTCAGTAGTGGTAATGCTGTGATTCAGATGTGTTGAGTCTCCCTGCAGCATGGTCCAGGGACGGGGAAGAGCTGGTCTTGTAGTGTGTGCCCTGGTCTCTGCTCCGGGGTTCCTCTGTTGAGGGTGTGCAGGCACAGAGAGAACAAGTGGAACCCTTTGCCTTGGGGAGATGGTGGCCATTAAGGAGAAGGTCCAAAGCAGACTGAGCAGTCATGTCACTGGAGGGCAGGGTACCTGTTCAAGGAAGACCTGCTTGAAGGTGCACCGGGTCTATCATGGGATTTGAACCCCAAGCACCATATGGTTTATATTATGTGCTTTATTCTCAGTATTTGGCCTTTAACATTAGGTGAGCCCTAGCGTTCCTCTTTGTCTTCCCCTCTTTTATAAGAAAAGGACCTAAAATTGGGAGTGTAGGGACATACTTTTAAGTCCTCAGGGCTGGGATTGTGTCTTGTCTTTGCTTGTCTGCATTATTGGGCACAGTGCCTGGTCCATAGATTGGCTAATATTTCCTCGGGTTGTTCTTGTCACTGACATCCACAGTGATTTAGTCACATTACCATGAATTCACTTAGGCTGAAGTACAGCGTAATATCACTAGAGCAGAAGTCCCAAGACCACCCCTGGATGCTTGATTTTTTTTAAGGGGCTCACAGCTATGATTTACCATGATGAAAGACACCTGGGGCCTAGTCCAGAGGAAACCTGATGAAGCACAGGGTGGGTGCTCTTTGGGTGGAGGTGCCCAGGATGCCCTTAGTTACCCCAGCAACAAATTCTGAGGACACGGGTGGACTGTGGCCTACCAGGGAAGCTCCTTAGCAATTGAGCACCCCGGGTTTTTTCTGGGGGCTGGTCACGTAGGCACCCCTGCCTAGCACTTGCTGAAGTTCTGGGTCTTGGAAGACAGCAGGTGCACATCACGCGTTGTGCGTTGGGTGAGCAGTTCAGGGATAGGGAGCCACTCTGAACTTCTACGCATGGTGGAGACTCCTGAAGTGTGTTTCATAGACACCTGCCCAAGACTGGCCTCTAAGACTCTAAGCAGAGCACCTGGGCCTGCCCGGTGGGGGCCTCTTTTCTGTCTGCGATAGACTGTGGTCTGGCAGAGGGATTTCTGGGCGTTCCAGGTTCATCCTTCCGAGAGTAGGGGACATTTTAGGCGTGTTTGAGCACAGCAGCTGTTCCTTGGCTAGGGAGAGGGGTTAAGCAAACCTACCTGGGGTCTTTTTGGTGGTTTTGTTTCAAGGAAGCTTTTTGGTGGTTACCTAGAATCCTTCTTGCCTGGTTTTAAGACTTATTGAAAAATTTTCCATTTTAGAGAGGCTCTGGGATTTAGTTAAAATGTAGTTAGCCAGTTATTTCTTCCATTTCTGTCTGGAGAGCTATGGTACCATTTTCTTTCCCCCTTATTTGACTTCATTTTAAAGTTTTATTTTACTTTGATGGGCTCAAAAATCTTTTCTGAGTGACTTCTTAAATTGGTATGCTCAGAAAGACTCTTTCCTTGAGTGAAAAAAAATTGTTGTTTTAGATTTAAAAAATGCCAGTTGTGTTCTTTGTTAGATTCTGAGGCTGTTGCAACAGGCTATCCCAGTTGGGTGGTGTAAAGCACAGAAGCTGTTCTCTCACTGCTGGGGAACACTGCCCCCCCAGGTGTCTGCAGAGGGCAGCTCCCTCCCACCTGTGTTGGGTCTCCCTGGAGCTCAGCTTCCTGTGGCTCCGCTCCAGGCTCTGTCTCTGTCACCGTGTCCCTCTTGTGTGTGTCTGTGTTTTTCAGATCGTGTAAAACATGTAACACGAGATCTTAATGGATTTCCTGCATCACAGCGTTGTCAGGCGCACACGTGCATTTGTGTTTTATAGGTTTACAACTGCTCTGCATACCTTTTCATCCTGATGACTGAAATTCTGCACCCATTTCCCCTCCCCCGGCTCCTGGCAACTCCCATTCTACTTTGTGTCTTTTTTTGTCTGTGGTACTGGGGATTGAACACAGGGCATCCTGCATGCTAGGCAGGTGCTCCACCCCAGAACACCAGCCCTTTAAATCCCCTCCTGCCTCAGCCTCCCAAGATGCTGGGATTATAGGCTTGCACCACACCTTTGTGTGTATCCTTGCATTCAGCGTCCACATGGGTAATCTAGATTGTTTTCATCTCAAGATCCTTCTGCAAGATTCTTATTCATATATATGGTCATATTCACAAGTTCCGGGAGTTAGGATGGGGATGAAGCTTTTTGATTATAGTCATTGAAAATGTATTAATGCATATACCTTTCTGTACCATGAATAATAAAGTCCTTTGTCTTCTACCCAAGAAGACACAAGCCTCTTCTGCCAGCACCCATGAAATAATAGCATTTTAATTAGTAGCTTGCAAGGAGGATACAATCTCAGACAAATACTAACATGTTCAGAAAAAAAAAATCTAGGTAGGTTGAATTCTCACAAAGTTACTTTATTAAATAGCAGATTTTAAAATGTGAAATCTTACAAATACTCTTCTCAAAAGCCTGTCAAATGACTGTGGCTGTAGCTTGGTGGTAGAGCACTTGCCTAGGACATGTGAGGCCCTAGGTTTGATCCTTAGCACACATAAAAACAAACAAATAGAATATATATATATATATATATATATATATATATATATATATATATATATATATATTTACGTCTATCATTGCTGGGTGAGGTGGTATACAACTGTACTCCCAGTTGTCTTAGGAGGCTGAGGTAGGTGAATCACAAGTTTGAAACCAGCCTCAGCAACTTGGTGAAGCTCTCTACGCAACTTAGTGAGACCCTGTCTCAAAGTAAAAAGGACTGGGGATATAGCCCAGAGGTAAACTACCTCTGAGTTCAATCCCCAACACCCCCCCAAAAAAACAAAAAAAGAGTATGTTCTTTTTTTAATCTATTATTATTATTATTATTATTGTGTGTGTGGTGCTGGGAATTGAACCCAGGGCCTTGTGCCTGCGAGGCAAGCACTCTACCAACTGAATTAAGTCCCCAGCCTATCTTTATTATTTTTATGTGATGCTGAGGATCGAACCCAGTGCCTCACATGTGCTAGGCGAGTGCTCTACCACTGAGCCACAGCCCCAGTCCAAAAGTCTATATTCTATTTCTCCATTTTATAAATTATCCCTTATTTCAGGTATGTTAGTTAAGGTAATGCTTACTAGATGCTATAATGGATAACTCCCAGCTCTCTGGTTCTTGCCTTGTCCTGTGTGGGCATTCTGGGCTGGAAGTCTTTCCTGGGTTGCTTTTTCACTATCCTGATCTCATGACTCCTTGGGTTTCCTAGTGTTTTTTTTTTTAATATTTATTTTTTAGTTGTAGTTGGGCACAATATCTTTTTTTTTAACTTTTTTTTTAACACAATGCCTTTATTTTTATGTGGTGCTGAGGATCGAACCCAGGTCCCGCCCGTGCTAGGGGAGCGCTCTACCACTGAGCCACAATCCCACCCCGGGCACAATATCTTTACTTAATTTATTTATTTATATGTGGTGCCGAGGATCGAACCCAGGGCCCTGCATTCGCTAGGTGAGTGCTCTACCGCTGAGCCACAACCCCAGCCCAGAAGGTATTGTTTTTATTAGAAAAAATTTTAAGCATGTCAGAATAGAGAGAGTAATATCAGAGCTCTAAAACATATCCTTTACCTCATTCCAACAATTATCACCATTTTGTAACTTTTACTACCACTTTTCTTTTCTGGACTATTTTTTTTTAGTTCTTCTTGTTGATTAAAAAGAAATAGTGCTCTCATAAAAAATAACATTGTGGAAATTATCTGACTTAGGAAAGGAGATACCTATAACCTTACCTGTCAGAAAGAGCCCCGTGTGCCCACATGTGGGCTCATGTGAGGTGTGTGTGCAGTCTTCAAGGATGTCTTTTTTTTATTGTGATGTTGGGGATTGAACCCAGGGCCTTGTGTATGCAAGGCAGGCACTCTACCAACTGAGCTATATACCCAGCCCAAGGATGTAATCTTTAAGGATCTTTCTGTATCAGTCTTAAATATAGATAGTGTATTCCATTATATGGATTACAACATGATCAGCCGGGTTCAGTAATGCATACCTATAATCCCAATGACTGGGGAGGATGAGGCAAGTTCAGAGCCAGCCTCAGCAACTTAGTGAGGCCATAGGCAACTTAGAGAGACCCTGTCTCTAAATAAAATACAAAAAAGGCTGGGGATATAGCTCAGTGATTAAATGCCCCTGGTTCAATCCCCAGTACCAGTCATCATCATCATCGTCATCGTCATCTAGTTCCCTATGGGGGTATTTTTGGTTTTTCAGTTTTTCCCTATTAAATACTGCTGCACTAAAAAAGGAATATGTACATAAAATTTAAAAATAATGCTGCACTAACAACCTCCTACATTTTTTAATATGGTATGTTTTAGAATTGTCGGTTCAGATATGTACATCTTTTTTTAAAATAATAACTTCAGTGCCTCACATGTGCTCGGCAAGTGCTGTACCACAATCAGCCCTAGCATATGCACATCTTAAAAAGATTTATAGATATTGTCAAATTGTCCTCCCAAATGAGTATACCGATTTATGCCTTCAGCAGTGGATGGGAGTGCACAGATTTTTTTTTAAGTGGTTCTGGGACTTGGACCCAAGGGTGCTCTACCCTGATCTACATCCTTTTTTATTTTATTTTTATGTGGTGCTGAGGATCGAACCCAGTGCCTCATGCGTGGCAGGTGAGTTCTGTACCACTGAGCCCCAGCCCCAGCCCCTTGAGCTGTATCTTGAGCCCTTTTTATTTTTTTTATATTTTATTCAGAGACAGGGTCTCACAAAGTTGCTGAGGCAGGCCTCAACCTTAACAACCTTCCTGCTTCCACCTCCTGAGGTGCCGAGGTTACAGGCATGCACCACCGTGCCCTCCTAGAGCAGCATGGCTTTACAGTCTACTTTGTCCTGGTGCAGACAGGGCCCAGAGGTCAAGGGATCTCTTAGTCCAGGCTTGTTTCTGCAGCAATGCAACTGAAGCTCCTGATGGTTGACTTCTGGTCACTTCCTCCTCCAGGGTTTCTTCCAGACCTGACTCTAGCCTGCCTGATTTCTTCATGGCCTTACTTTTGTGTTTCTGGGTCTCAGTTCACAGGAGCTTCCTGGAGGCCTCTGAACCAGATGCCCAAAGACAGTGGGAGTAGGGGCAGTAATTGTCTTCCTGCTGCGTTGCTCCTGGTTAGCCTTTCTTTCCCCGGCAGTAGTGGGCATGGAAACCAGGGCCTTGTGCACACTGGCAAGCCGCTACTCCTGAGCACAGCCCATCCCTGAGGCTGGGTTATTTGATCCTTTGAGAGGTGCACAGACTGCTCTCTGCCAAGGTTTTCTGCAGTCTTGTTCTCCTGTTATTTGGGATGTAGAAACATTTGCAACCCAGTGGGGACTTCTGCACTCAGGGCTTTCTCATTCCTTCCATTTCTCCTTGAGAAGTTGTAGTTCTTGCCTGTGCCATCCTTTTCTTGGAATCCTGTGTGGAGGCAGTCAGTAGAATCCTTCTCTGACTCTTCCCACCCCCCTGGGCCAGAGGCTGCTGCGGGTGGTAGATCATTGGCATCATCGTGGGCTCCCAGCTCTGCAGCATTCCTGCCTAGCATTCCTGCCTGTGCTCTGCCTCCTGACTGTGAAGCCAGGGCCACAGAAGCTCTGGTTGTCTTCACAGCCAACCCCACTTCAAGGGACTCATTTGATGTCAGAGGTCGTTCAGGAAAGCAGAAACTACTGTGGGTATTTCCAGCAGGAAGGTGTTTAGCATAGTGAATCAGAGGATTATAAAACCATGAGTAGGGTGGGGGGTGATGGTGGTAGCATCAAAGCCAGAAGGAGCTGCTGGCAGCTCTCAGAAAATTAGGACTTGTGCTTATTACACAAAACTGCTGCAGATGAGCTGTGCGCTCCCTAGGACCAGGGAGGGTGAAATTCAGAAGAATGCTCAGTGGTGCTGGTGAAGTGACCCTGCCACTCCACTGAACAGCCCCAGCTGGCATCATCTCACTGCTTTCCGAGTCTTATGGGATAGTGGTGCTTCTTGTCACTGAATCGGGGCTGTGGCTCCTGTCATTCAAGGGAGAGCAAGATGTCACCAGCACCCAGCCTGTTTCCCTGCTGGGAGGGCAGCACAATCTTGCTGGCCACGGATCTGACCCTCAGCAAGGTGCTGTTAAGTTATATGATGATAGTGTGCAGCATGGAAATGAATATAAAAATCTGTGCATAAATAAAATTTTGTCTTTATAATTACTTTACTTACAGACTATAAAGCAATTGGCAAAATAGGAGAGGGAACATTTTCTGAAGTCATGAAGATGCAGAGCCTGAGAGATGGAAACTACTATGCGTGTAAGCAAATGAAACAGCACTTTGAAAGGTAGGTGTCCGAGACAGCTGCCACCCATTGCTGGCGCAGCCTTGAGTTTAGGGCAGTCTCTGTCCTGGGAAAACTGTTCATTTAGTTGTAAATAAGTAGTACGATCCCTTGGGCATTGAGGGTCATGGGCTGAAGAGCTGCTTATAATGCTGGCATTTCCTTTTGTCCAGGCTTACAATGATGTCAGTGATGAATAGCGTGAGATTTTAAGTTGTAAAGGCATGACTCAAAGAGTTGTATGTGTGTTGGGGTCTTACAAATCAGACCTTCGTCCAGGTGCCTTAGAGGTGCTTGAAGTTTAATTACTTGTGAAGCATGTGGACATGATGAGGAATGATTTCCAGGTAGGGATAGAGGAACTTAATTCCTGGGTGACCTCAGCTGCCCGTCCATGGGGAGGAACTGTGGTTCGTGCTCATGCCTGTGGAAGACCGCCCTGGCTTTTTCTTTCAGAGCAGACTCTGATGGTCTCAGAGTTGGCCAGCTTCTCAACATACGCTACACCAACAAGCCCAAAATGGATGCCATTAGGAAACTGTCTGAACGAGGAAGTGAGTGCTGGCTTCATTGTAACATGAAACTTTTCAATAAAAAGTCTGAGGCCAGTAATTTATGTCTCTAAATAGCCAAAGAATTTTGAAAGCATAATTATTTCACCATATTGATGCACAGCCTTCTGGAGAGTTTTGGGGTATAGACCTTGATTTCAGACTCTAAGTATGAAAAGTCATTTCTCAGGTCAGAAGAGGAGTGTTGCCAGTTCATCTCACTAGAGAGGGTTGAGAGTAGCACTTCATCCTCATGACATCTCGTCCAGGTAGCTGTTATCCTTGCTTTGCACAGGAGGGGAGGTTCCCTGACCTTGTCACTAGCTCTGCACCTCTGGGTTCGAATCCACTTTTCACCAAAGCCAAACCCTGGCTCTTTACTGCCCAGACCACATGGTGGTTCACCTACCACTTCCAAGACTCAGCTGCTGCCAAGGTCTTCTGCTTTGCCTTTCCTGGGACTTCTTCCTCTACATATTCCACACTCTCTGTCCCCAACCCTCCATTCCGTCCATCTTTACCTTCAGACTACCAAAGACAGAGAATTAGATGCACGGTATGCTGACGATCCTGCATGGAGAGAGCGGAGAGCAGCTTCCTCCATAGGCACCCTGTGAGCCCCTGCCCCAGCAGCCAGCACTGGACTTTGAGCAGCAAGGGTGGCACCTTTGCCCACCCCCCACCAAGGACTGAGGACTGGATCCTTTCAGGTTCTCACTGTGGGGTTCAGGGAGAGAGAACTTAAAGGTGACCACAGGTGTGCTGCTGTCATTTTGGTAAAGAGGTAAGCGTACACAGTGGGTGGATGCTGAGCCCCAGAGTTTTGCACTCACAGCAGTGCTGTGAGGAGACCACACTTGGTCACACAGGTGCCCACGGGAAGAGGGATACAGGTGTAGCTCATTTTAGGAAGGTTTCTGGTGAAGAAGGTTGGCGAGTTCTGAGAGCAGACCTTTGCTAATCCTGTCACCTCCCGAATACCCACCTCTAATCACCATAGCCAGATTAAGTTTCTACCCTCTTAAAGCCTCACAGTGGACATTCAGTTCAGTGTCTGTAAGATGAAGTGTCACAGTGGCTGGTGTTTTGTGCTATTTGGATGCACAGACTCAGTCACGTGGCCCATTGCTGAGTTTTAGTTTCAACAGGCATTTGTTAACATGCCTTAGGACCTGCCAAAGCTGTGTAGTCCAAACCCAAGGAGAACTGGACATTGGATTTCATTTTGTGAGTTCTGATTTGCTCTTTATATATGTCTTCAAAACCCTAGGATGGGTCTGAGACTGTGGCTCAGTGGCAGAGCACTCGCCTAGCAGGGTGAGGCACTGGGTTTGATCCTTCACACCACATAAAAAGGCATGATGTCCATTCACAACTACAAAAATAAATAAATAAATAAATAAATAAACCAACCTACCAGCCATCCCACCCTGGGACACAGGAATCCCCTCACGGTTGGTCTGCTGTGGCCAAGGGAAGCGTTCTTTTGATATGACCTATCATCTTTTCTACGAGGCTTTCTGTGCTCCTTTTATACTTTCCTTGCTCCAGCCCTAGAACCTGCCATTTCTCTAAGGAGCCCTGATTCCTTTCATTGGAGGAAGGTATTTAGAAACTAAGATCTGGACACTGGGTGTCCTAGTACTGGGAGCTGACGCTTCCAGGGCTCTTGGCAAACAGTGCTGGTGGTGCCAACCCATCACGCCCGTGCCTGGCTCTCCTTCCCATCTCTATTCAAGTGCCTATGAGAGCATACCCATAAAATAAATAAATGGGATGAAGAAATGATTCTTTCTCATAGAAGAATTTCACTTAATACATGTAGGGGGATAAGGGAAATAGGGAACCATCATGAGAATGCACATGTAATAATTTTTGCAGTCAGAAATCATTTCTGGGGGAAACTCAAAAGTTATTTCTGACTATAGAAATAATTACGTGTTCATTATTACTTGCTTATTGTTATATGTTAAATTATTACAGGCTGATGCATGCTAAATTAATGGGTGAAACTATGAAGAGAAATAGGATTTCTATATAGCCCTAAAATATTTCCTCCTAGATACTTTATTTTTAAAATTTAATTTATTTTTAAGCTCATACACAAAACATAGAAATTATAAATATTAATGGGGTGTCATGTAATGTTTTGATACATGTATACATTGTATAATTTTTTACATTTATTTTTTAAAATTTTATTTATTTATTTATTTTTGGTACTTGGGATTGAACCCAGGGCACTTAACTATTGATATATATCATGAGCCCATTTTTTGTATTTAGAGACAGGGCCTCGCTAAGTTGCTGAGGCTTTGAATTCGTCATCCTCCTGCCTCAGCTTTCTGAGCCACTGGGATTACAGATATATACCACCACGCCTGGCACATCATGTAATGTTTAAATCAGGTTAAATATATCTGTTTCCTCAAACATTTGTCATTTCTTTATGGTAAAAACTTTCCAAATATTAATTTTTTAAAAATATATTTTAATACATTTTATTAGTTTATTTATTTATTTATTTATTTTAGAGAGAGTGAGAGAGGGGAGAAAGAGAGAGAGAGAGAGAGAGAGAGAGAGAGAGAGAGAGAGAGAGAGAGAATTTTTAATATTTTTTTTTTTAGTTCTCAGCGGACACAACATCTTTGTTGGTATGTGGTGCTGAGGATCAAACCCAGGCCGCACGCATGCCAGGCAAGCGCGCTACCGCTTGAGCCACATCCCCAGCCCTATTAGTTTATTTTTATGTGGTGCTGAGGATGAAACCCAGGGCCTCACATGTGCTAGGTGAGCGCTCTACCACTGAGCCACAACCCCAGCCCTCCAGATATTAGTTGTAACTACTCTGATTGCCATCAATAATAAATACTAGCTAGTGTTGATTGATTACTGTGGAAGTTCTGACAGATCCTCGTATTGTTTGGTATCCCTTCCTCTAGGAGGTAGGGCTTCCCTCCTTCCTCTTGAGTGTTGATTGGACTTAGTGATTTGCTTCTAAAGAATAGAAGGAACAAACAATGGCATTACAGTTAGAAACCTGGCAGGTCCCACTGTGGCTAAATTGTCCAGGTCACCGTCAGTGGTGAGACAGGGACACAGTGGACCAGGATGGCAGGCTGTGCCACCTGCATGCTTGCCTCCCCAAAGCCATAATCCCAGTGTAACCCTGAGAGCACAGCAGGGGAGTCCAGATTGGGGGACATTCCACAAAACACCTTCCTAGCCCAAGGCTGTCATGGCAGTGAAAAACAAAGACTGAGGAGCTATTGCAGATTGGAGGTGACTCACGGGATGGGATGTGATAACTTTACTGCAGGTGGTATCCTAGATCCTGGAAGAGAAAAGACATTAGTGGAAAAACATGGGAGACCTCAAGTTTAAGTAATAGTTGTACCAGTGTCAGTTTTTTAGTTTTGATAAATTTTATACAAATTGGGTAGACTCCATATTATCTTTACACCTCTTCTGAAAGTCTAAAATAATTTCAACATAAAAGGTAAAAAATAAGACAGTACAAGCAGACCAAGAAAAAAAAATAAATACAGAAGCCAGGCCCAGTGGTGCACAAGAGTTATACCAGTTACTCAGGAGGCGGAGGCAGGAGGATTGCAAGTTTGAGACCAGCCTGGACAAGTAGCAAGACCCTATTTCAAAATAAAAGATTTAAAGGACTGGGGGCGGGCCTGGGGATGTGGCTCAAGCAGTAACACACTCGCCTGGCATGCGAGGGGCGCTGGGTTCAATCCTCAGCACCACATAAAAGTAAAATAAAGATGTTGTGTCCACCGAAAGGGTTCGATCCTCAGCACCACATAAATGTAAAATAAAGCTATTGTGTCCACCTAAAACTAAAAAATAAGTATAAAAAAAAAAAGGACTGGGGATGCAGCGCAATGGGAAAGACCCCCAGTACCACAAAATAGCAAAACAACAAACAAGACAACTATAGGAGATCTGGTACTACTCATTGATCATGAACTTCTGTTCTTAAAAGTGTTGCTGTTAATTCTGATTTATATGGGAAAAAGAATTGTTAGTTTCTTTTGCTTTTGGTGTCATCTCTAAGGATGAGATTGCTAATAATTTGTAGTTTGTTGGATGTTCCAGTGTAGCTGATACTGGTCCAAGTATAATGCTGTTTCTTTGTTTCTTGTGGTGCTGGGGGTGGAACCCAGGGTTTCCTGCCTGCTAGGCAAGCAACATACCCCTAAGCCATACCCTTAAGCCATACACTCTAGCCCTTGTTTTTGTTTTCAGACATGAAAATAATACTTCTGGCTTTTACATGGGAGTATCTTTCTGTAGTATTCTGTCATCATTATCAAAGAAATTGTCTTGTTTACTTAAAGAACAATTTCAAAGTTGATTTTGGGTGCCCTTAGCCATTCGTTTCTGTTCTACTTCTCATTGTCTAAATGAGTCCTCAAAGTCACCTTGCACAGTTGCTTGGGTGGTTTGGGAAAGGTGAAGCATTGGCAGAAGAAGATCACACCATGTCACTCATGCAGGATGATGTTGGCATTCAAAGCCTCTGCCCCCTGACCCCTCCAACTTTACTTCTACTCCTTTCCTCCTACTTGAGTTGGAATTGAAATTGATGGCTTTGGGGGCTGGGGATGTGGCTTAAGTGGTAGTGTGCTCACCTGGCATGCGTGAGGCACTGGGTTCGATTCTCAGCACCACGTAAAAATAAAATAAAGGTATTGTGTCCACCTAAAAAACTAAAAAATAAATATTAAAAAAAAGAAATTGATGGCTTTTGCAGATATCTTTGCTAATATGAAGTTCAAGTAAAGTAAGACAACCAAAGGACACCTTGGTACTGTCTGGGGCAGGGCCTGGCAACTCTGGAGACTGTTTCTCTCTGTTCCTCGGAGGTGAGGTTAGCTCCTGGGCTCTAGCCTGCAGGAAGACCAAGTCGTCCTCATTTCTCTTTGTTGTCTTCACTATTTTCTCCCACCTGTAATCCCCAAAAGTATCCAGTTAAGTAGAGGCTGCCTTTGGCAATGATTTTATTCTGTATTTTGCCTGTAGAAATATTTTTAAGACCCTTACTCATGGTCTTGTTGGGGTCTCTCCTCATGCCCTGAAGCAGAAGGCTCAGTAGTGAGCTAAGCCTGGCCAGCAGAGGCGCCCACTTAAAAGCAGAACCAGAAGCCCCTCTGCTCGTAGGCTTTTAGTTTTGTGACCTTGCACAGCTCTTCATTTTTCTGTGCCCTCGTTTCCTTCCTTACACAGGAGGGACAACAGGGCATCCACCTCCTAAGGTTGTTGTGGGGTCTAGTGAAATAATGCAGGGGCACTCTCATGGTGCCTGCAGGCAACAGCCCCGAGGCTTGCCATATGAACCAGCTCTTCCTTGGCAGGTAAGGCAGGGTCCAAGGGCTTGGAGATGATTTTGGAAATTGAAGAGAGATGATACTAGCGAAAATAGTGAAGCTCATGGCAGGGACTCACCGACATCTGGTGCCAGGAACAGCACCAGGTGACTTGTGTGTCAGTGCCATTTAATCTCACTTCAACCCTCAACCCGGAAGCAAGATGCCAATGTGGCCATCTTTTGGATCAGAGAGCATGCCTTCGTCCCCCGCCCGCTTGGCACTGTGCAGCCAGAAGCTTCCGCCCAGGTCTACTCACTAAGTGGCCTCCACTTTCCTTTTAGGAACATAAAAAGCTATTTTGTAAGGAAGAAATAGAAACAAAGGCAAGAAATTCATGAGTTACTTTAGATAGGTTTTCTGCTTACTTAAAAATAAAGTATGGAAAATCTCAAACAAATACAAAGTAAAGAGTAATGAACCCTACCTAGCAGCAGGATGGAAACCCTGCTGTTTCAATTTAGTCTGTGCCTCTGCACAGCCTCTTCTCCTACCTGGTCAGTATGTATGCCTTAGTGTGGTTTGGGCTGCTAAAATAAAGGACCACAGACTGGTTGGTCAAATAGCAGATGTTTGTTTCTCACAGTTCTGGAGTCTGGAAGTCCAAGATCAAGGTGCTGGCAGATCTGGTGTCTGGTGGGAGGGCCTGCTTACAGATTTGCTCAGGGTCATCTTGTGCCCTCAGAGAGCAGAGAGGGGAGCCAAGCTTCTATAGCCTCAGGTCACAGGGCTACCTCCTCATACCTAAGTCTCCTGTCCCAGGAACACCCAACAAGGGTTAGGGTTTCCTGATATGAATTTTGGGGGATACAAACATGAGATTCATAACATTATACAGATTTGGTTTGGTTGGTTGGTTTATTTTACTGGGGATCAAACCCAGCGTCTGGCACATGCTTAGCAAGCACTGAACTGCTTTGCTGCTCGGCTGTACCCTTGGCCCCAACTGTCCTTTTTCTAAGGTAAACTTGCATATATAAATAGCTTATCTGTACAGTTTTGGCAAACAGACATTCCCATGTGATTAATGTCACCCTAAAATATTTCTTTCTTTCTTTCTTTTTTGAATATTTTTAGTTGTAGGTGGACACAATACCTTTATTTCATTTATTTTTTTGTGGTGCTGAGGGTGAAACCCAGTGCCTGACACATGCTAGGCCAGACCTCACCACTGAGCCACAGCCCCGGCCCCACCCTAGAAAATTCCTTCCCATCTCTTTTCAGTCTCTCATTCCCTTCCCAGACGGCCATGGCTGTTTTCTTTACTCCCTCCTAGAATCTCAGACTACGTGAAATCTCACATCTGTGTTCTCATGCCCAGTTCCATTGGCGCAGCAGATTGTCATGGCTATCTTAACAGGTTTGTCCCTCTTTTTGCAGGGGGTGGGTACTGGGGATTGAACTCAGGGCACTTGACCCCTGAGCCACTCCTCAGCCCTATTTGTATTTTATTTAGAGACAGGGTCTCACTGAGTCGCCTAGCGCCTTTTTTGTTGAGTCTGGCTTTGAACTCCTAATCCTCCTGCGGCAACCTCCCAAGCTGCTGGGATTGCAGGCATGCACCACGGAGTCCAGCAGAAGTTTGTCCCTTTTTTAATGCTGAGTGGTATTTGCTCCAGTCTATGACTACATACAGTTTATCTGTTCTGTCAGCGAGGTTGTTTTCTGTTGTGGCCAACCGTGAATAAAGCTGCCACGAAAGTCTTAAGACTTCTGGGTATATATTTTCTTTTTTCCTACTTAATTATTTACAAATGCAATCACTGGATCAAAGGTGGGCAAACATTAACTTTATAAGAAACTGTGGCTAGGCCTTTTCCAAAGTCATTGTAGCTTTGGATTCCCGCCGGCAAAGAGTAAGTTCCAAATGCTTCACATCCTCAGCCAGCATTTGGTGTTGGGAGCATTTTTTTCCTTTTTTAATTTAAAAAAAAACATTTTTTTGGTAGTCGTAGATGGACAGCATGCTTTTATTTTGTTTGTTTGTTTTTATGTGGTGCTGAGGGTGGAACCCAGGGCCTCACAGGTGCTAGACAAGTGCTCTGCCAGGAGCCCCAGCCCAGCCCTGGTGTTGGTAGCCTTCTAAGCTGTTGGCCAGTGTGCCATGTCATCTAGAGATTTTGGCCTCCACTTGCTAATGACCAACAACAATGACCACCAATTCACACGCCTTCTGGCTGTTCATGTGCCTTCCTTTTTGAAGTGTCTGTTCAGGTTTTTTTTTTTCCTATTTTAAATATTGGGCTATGTGTCTTTTTATTGAGTTGTTTGTAGGAGTCCTTTGTATGTTCTGTGTATAAATCCATCGTTACTTACGTTTTTGGGTTAGTTTTTGCATGTCTGATTTTCTGGTCCATTTTCCCTATGATTTCTCTCATTCTAAGAGGAGGAAGGGGAGAGGGCCAGGAAGAGGAGGGAGCTGTGACTGTGGGCAGGGCAGGGCAGGCCAGGAGAGTAGGAGGAGAGCAGAAAAGGAAGAGGAAGGAACGTCTGTACTATCTTTGCATCTTTTGATGTGCTGGGGTTTTTTTAGCAATATTTTTTAGTTGTAGATGAACACATATCTTTATTTATTTATTTTTTTTATGTGGTGCTGAGGGTGGAACCCAGGGCCTCACACATGCAAAGCAAGCGCTCTACCACTGAGCCCCAGCCCCAGCCCCTTTTTTTGTACTAGGGATTGAACCCAGGGATGCTCTACCACTGAGCCTTATCCCCAGCTGTTTTTATTTTTTACTTTGAGACAGGGTCTTGCTAAGTTGCTAAGACTGTCCTTGAACTTATGATCCTCCTGCCTCAGCCTCATAGAGTAGCTGTTATTACAGGTGTGGCCACCACATTTGGCTGATATGCTGAAATTTTTAATGTCAAACCCAGTGTAAGGAATTATCTCCTTTTTATGGTTTTTGTTTTCTGTTCTCAGTCTTAGAAATCTTTAATTATCCCCAGGCTGGAACAATGCTATATTTTCTTCTAAAAATACAACTTTAACTTTTACAATTAGGTCCATGACCCATCTCAAATTAATTTTTGTGTATATTGTGAGGTACAGAGGTCAAGGATTATCTTTTCCCCAGTGGATATCTAGTTGTTCCAACACCATTTGTTAAAGATGTTTCTAAAAGAGAAAAAAAATGTTCCTTTTCCTCATAGGCTGCTTTGTCAGAAGCCAGTTGACTACAAAAGTGTGGGTCTGGGCTGTTTCTCCCTCTGAAGGTGGTCCACATTCTCCTTTGAATGTGTATACCTTGCTTTATCCTCAAAACTTTTTGACTTGAGATGGACCACATTGTCCCTTGAACGTGCCTCTGCTTTCCTCTGCCTGTGTCTCTGGCTGGTGCATGCTGAAATTCTTTTCCATCACGGATGTCAAAAACCCTACTGGAACTCAGTTGTTCCTTTCTCTCCAGGAGCTCCTCAGACTCTTCTTCAGAAACTTTTCTTCTCCTGTGACAATCTTTCCACCTTATTCTGAACTAGTTGATATCTTTAAAAATAAAGTGTGTCATAAAAAAAAGTATAGGTCTGTCTGGACTCTATTCTGTTTCATGGATCTCTTTGATTTTGACTATCCTTTTTTTTTTTTTTTAAAGAGAGAGAGAGAGGAGAGAGAGAGAGAGAATTTTTTTTTAATATTTATTTTTTAGTTCTCCGCGGACACAACATCTTTGTTGGTATGTGGTGCTGAGGATCAAACCTGGGCCGCACGCATGCCAGGCGAGCGCGCTACCGCTTGAGCCACATCCCCAGCCCTGATTTTGACTACCCTTATTTCAACTCCCTACTGTTTTTTTTTTTTTAAGAAGGGTTTGTCATTCATTCATATATATATATATATATATATATATATATATATATATATATATATATATATATATAAAATGTATGGGTGGGTGTGTGTATATATAATATATATATATTATAAAGCAGAGAGGGGAGCCAAGCTTTGTGTAGCCTCTGGTCACAGGGCTACCTCATACACACACACACACACATACCCATAAACATATATATATATATATACACATACATGCATATATGTATTTTATGGACCTTTATTTGTTTATTTATATGTGGCGCTGAGAATTGAACCCAGGGCCTCACACATGTTAGGCAGGTGCTTTACCACTACAACCCCAGCTCCCCCTTCTGTTTTGGTTCATGTAGTTTAACAGTATGTTTTGAAGTTGGGTAATATTTATCTTCCAGCTTAGTTTTTCTTTTTGGAAACGTTTTGCCTACTTTGAGTCCTTTGTATTTCTGTAAATATTTTAGAACCAGCTTGTCAATTCCATACAAAATAAAAACTACAGAGATTTTGAATGGGATTATGTCAAATCTGTAGCAGTTCATGGAAGTATTCCTATCTTTTTTTTATATATATTGGGGATTGAACCCAGGGATGCTTAACTACGGAGCCTTATCCCCAGCCCTTTTTATTTATTTTGAGATAGGATCTTGATAAGTTGCTTAGGGCCTCACTAAGTTGCTGAGGCTGGCCTTGAACTTGTGATCTTCATGCCTCAGCCTCCTGAGCTGCTGGGATTACAGGCGTGTGTCACAGCACCTAATTTATTCTGCCTTCTTATGGTAAACACTTCATAATAAAACTTTTAAAGTCACAAATATCCTTCTAAGTGTCATCAAAACTTCAATGTGCTGTGCTTTACTTTTTGATATGCTAATTTCGCATGAGATTTCTTCCTTACCCATGGATTTTTAGAAATCTGTTGTTTCATTCCCAAATACTCGGGGCTTTTCTAGATAGTTTACGATGGCTGATTTCTGATTTGATTACATCATGGCCAGCCAGCATGTTCTGTCCATTTTCAGTCTTGGAGTTTATTAAGACTTAGCTCTGAGGCAGTGCATTCCTGTCTGGGTGAGTGCCCTGTACATCCTTGAATGATGTCGGGTGGAGGTGGTCAGTAGTGCTCTTAGGAGCTTCAGTATAGTTACTGTTTTTGTTTTTGTTTTTGTTTTTAAAGATCATTGTATCAAATATAGGAGAGGGTGTTCCCTCTCCAGCTTTCTTTACCTGTCAGTTACTTCACGTATGTTGAAACTGTTACTTACTGTATGTGCATCTAGAATCCCTGTCACCGTCACCAGGGCCATGCTGGTGTTTCAGCTGTTGAACTGCCAGCTGCATGCTGGCAGGCTCACTGCAGACCTCCGAGCGCCAGTGCCCACAGGACCGGCTCCAGCACTATGGACTGTGTAGTGTTTTGACTACAGTCCTGGCTGTGAGGGAGGAGGTAGGGGAAGGTAATGAAGAAGAGAGACCCAAAGCTCTTAGTCACAGATATTCTTAGACTCAGACTAGTCTCTCTTCAGGCTGTTCCTATGTATCAGGCTCCCATGTGGTTGCTAGCTTGAGAGCAACTGATTTAAGAGCCACATTGATTTAAAAACTGTGTAATAAATTCTGGATGTGGTCACACACGCCTGTGATCCCAGCCACTTGGGAGACTGAGGCAGGATGATCGCAAGACCAGCCTCAACAACTTAACAAGGTGCTGTCTCAAAGTTTAAAAAAAAGCGCTGGAGGGGCTGGGGCCGGGGCTCAGGGGCAGAGCACTTGCCTGGCATGTGTGAGGCACTGGGTTTGATCCTTAGCACCACATAAAAATGAAACAAATAAAGTCATCCTGTCCATTTACAACTACAAAAAAAGGTCTGGGGATATAGTTCAGTTGGTAGAGTGCTTGCCTTGTATGCACAAGGCCCTGGGGTTAATCCCCAGCACCACACACACACAAACACACACACACACCAAACACAACTACAAAAAATAAAAATAAAAAGTGTCAGAGATGTGGTTCAGTGGTTAAGCACCCCTGGGTTCAGTTCCAGGCACTAAAATGAAAAACAAAACACAATCAGAAAAACTCAATTATAATCAGAACCTTTCCCAGCTGTGCTGTGACCTAGCCCTGCTGCTGGTAGTGTGGACCTTATCCAGGTAGCAGGACCTTATCCTTTTTCTGTATAGGTCTGTAGGAGCTCAACAAACCCTTTTATTTAAGAATGGGCTGGGGATATAGCTCAGTTGGTAGAGTGCTTGCCTTGCATTTACAACACCCTGGGTTCAATCCCCAGCACCACCAAAAAAAAAAAAAAAAACAGAATTTAAAAAAAAAATTAAGCTATAGTAATGTGCTGTTGGATATAACTATTCCCCGAATAACCAAACAAGATGCTGAGCAATTGTAGGAAAGAAGAATATCCCCACAATTGGTTCCTTCAGAGTCTCTGAGATGGAAGTCCCTTGAGCATGAAGTCACTGGATCGGTGTGAATCCCCTCCCACCATGGGAGGTGCGTCCCTGAAAGGGTGTCTGGAAAGCAGGGACAGCTGGTCACTGGCCTAGCACTTACAGTGGTGTGATTTGGATATGGAAACAGTGTCAGGCTGAGCAATCAAAGACGACCCCATAGCGAGACACCTGCAAGGACTACACCTGTCCCCCCAGGCAGAGGAGATGGCAGAAAAGACAGACTTCATCAAAGATGAGGTGGAGGGAGGGGCTGGGCTGTGGCTCAGTGGTAGAGCGCTTGCCTGGCCTGTGAGAGGCACTGGGTTCAATTCTCAGCACCACATAAAAATAAAATAAAGATATTGAGTCCATCTACAACTAAAAAATATTTTTAAAAAAAGAAGATGAGGTGGAGGCTGGGTCTGCTTCTGGAATTTTGAAATGCATATTTTCAGATAGTATGTACATTTCCTATAAACTGATTAATGTAGTTTAATTATTACCCTTAATTTTAAATAAATTTGTCAATTAATTTAATCAGAAAACTTAATCTTTTTTTTTTTTTTAAGTACTGTGCATTGAACTCAGGCACTTGACTACTGAGCCACCTCCCCAGCCCTATTTTGTATTTTATTTAGAGACAGGTCTCACTGAGTTGCTTAGCGCCTTACTCTTTTAGCTGAGACTAGCTTTGAACTCGCGATCCTCCTGCCTTAAGTCTCCCTAGCTGCTGGGTTTATAGGCGTGCACCAGTTTTAATATTAATTTTTTTATCTTAATATGTAAAAGAAACTACAAGAGGATCTTTCAGGATAATAGATGGGGAAACTTTTCATGTATTTCCTAAGCTATGAGAACTTTAATTTTTATAGGATGATATAAGAATATGCTAACTTCAGTTTCTGATGAGAACAGTTTGACCCGATTAACTTGCTTGAAATATTTTCGAGTTTAAAATTTTCAAACATGGATAATGAATGTGATTTGGTAGCTGTAATTTTAAAGTTAACCTAAATTATAAATCAGTTATCTATTTTTACCTACAAATAGTATTGAGCAGGTGAACAACCTACGAGAGGTACAAGCACTGAGGCGTCTGAATCCACACCCAAACATTCTTACGTTGCATGAAGTAGTTTTGTAAGTATATTTGGAGCTTAAAAAATTATCTATTTGAAAATTTGTTATTGATCAAATCTCCTTTTAAGAAAACCGTGGTAGACTTACAATATTTATAGCTCAGAGAATAATAATTTTCATTTCACCGTACGTTGCATTTCTACTTGGGCAATTGCGTATCTGACCCCTCATTTGGAGGTGTCTTCAGAGAGGTGACCTCATATCGTGGCAGCACGCAGCATTCAAGGTTTGGCTCCTGAAGCTTGGTTTGGAACTCTGAAGGCTTGAACATGAGTCATGGCCTCCCAGGCGAGCCCTGGGATGCTATTTCATGTTCTCATCTTGTTGCTAACTGATCTCTCTGCAGTCTCTTACAGTCTTTCTTACAATAATTGATGTCATTTCAAGGCATTTCCATTTGTTCTAATTGTAGAGTAGTTTTCATAAGGCTTACCTGCCAATCAAAAAGATAGAGCCTGGCTTGTCCCTTGGTGTGCAGGGGCTCAGGAGGCCTCCTCCCACCAGCATGACCTTGCCACTTCTGGGAAGGTGCTTGTTGGCCTTGCTACAGCTCTGCAGGGACCCTGGCTTATAAAGTTGGCCTGGGAACTCCAGTCTCTGCCAGTTAAAGCTCGATGGATTTTAATCAGAGGATGCAACAGTTTTAAATTCAAAACGACTTGTTTTGACATAGCTGTGTGGCCCCTTGACATAGCTGCAGTGTTCTTAGCACGGTTTGCACATAATAATCACAACACTGTGTACACACACACACACACACACACACACACACACACACACACACTCTATGCAGAGCACTTCTGGCCAGAATCTCCTGAGACCCCTGCCAGGTGGCCTGCTGTGACACAGGCTCCCCTTTAGGGGTTGAATGGAATCCAGAGAAGCTTGTTGGCTGGGCCTGAAGCCTTGAGTATGAGTGAAATGTGACTCTCTCTTCTGCCTGGGAGTGGCTTTTGCTTTTGGCTCTCCAGTTGTAATATATCCCAATTACATGTAAATAATTAGGTACATTAAATTACTTTAAAATTAATTAAAACTAGACGTTCAGTCATAGAGCATGAGTTAAGTTCCTTTTTCTTTTATTGCTTTGCTTAGCTAATTCCCCACTTTCTTCTTTCTGCTGGGTTAATTTTATATATTCAAGACATATCTCTTTTTTTAAAAAATGGCTTTTAGAATTTTGCTTAAAATAAATTTTTACAGTTATTGAAAATTAAATTTATCTGAAATATTGGTTGAAAATCAAAATCTCTACTATTTTAATAATTATATTGCCATCTTTGGCTGATGTGGGAGTGCCTTATATTTACCAGAAATGTTTACAGTGAATTAAATATTTGATCATGTTTTCTGATTAAGACAAAAAAAATTTTAAACCTGCTTTGTTCTTCAGTGACAGAAAATCTGGTTCTCTTGCACTTATATGTGAACTTATGGACATGAATATGAGCTCATACGAGGTACGTAGACTATTTTGAAAGCTACCTTATAATACTCTTTAAGTTTGTAGCTCACCTGTATCTTGCTTCCGATCTCATAGTCCTTGGTCACCACAGAGCAGTGGTGACAACCAGGACGGCTTGCTTCTGGAGGCGTTGCTGTGGCAGGCTGGCCTCCCAGGGTGACTGCACGCAGGAAGGGGAGCCAAGGCCTCTGGTGACCCTGTGATTTGGAAAAGTGGCGCTGAAGGCAGCAGAGCATTGCAGCTTGTGCCTTCCTTGCGGGGTGCCGAGCTTTGGGGCCCCTTGTTCTGAGGTACCTCTCCCTGGGGTCTCCTTGCTGCTTGACTCTGTTCCCTGCTGAACAAGGCAAAGCTTCCCTGAAGATCCTGGCTTTGGGGAACCCCTTGCACCTTGCCATGCACTGGTGTCCGGGGTGCTCATTATTTCCATCTTTGAAACAGTAAAGCTCTGTTAGGGAAGCTTGGCCTGAGCCGGCCTCAGCCAGGGCCAGCCTTGGGTGCTTGCCGAGGGCACAGCAGAGAGCCAGCAGGCAAGGGGGCAGGTGGTTGGCCCCCAGTGAGCAAGTGTCCCGGGGCTCTGACCTCATGGGTCTGCCAGCTGTTAGGACAATGAACCTGGTGCATATCACTAAGAAACAACAGCCAGTGTCCCATTCAAATCACACTACCCAAGGTCACACGAAGAAAATTAGCTGCCCTAATGTCCTGTGAGTTCAGATGATTGGGAATAGAATTTAAGTGGAAACATCATAGGTGATTTAAAAGCTGTATTATCTCAAACAAGTTAGACTGAAAGCAGCGTGCCACGGTCCCTTCAGATAGAGAGGGAGACACTGGTGCTGAAGAGTCCAAATACAGTTGTCTTTGTGAAATGACAGGATGAAGACAGTGTTGTGTCAACATTAATATAAGGCGCCCTGGTGTCCTCACCCCTGAGGACACTCTGGGGATGCCAGAATTTGAGGATGCCTGGTGTTGCGTTTGCACATAACCCAGCTCTTGCTCCCGTGGGTTTCACGCCACCTCCTGGTGACTTACAGGACCAGATACAGTGTGGATGCTGTGGAAATGATGGCTGTTATTAGGAGACAGCGACAAGGGGGAGAGTCTGTACCTGTTGAGCACAACCATTGATGGTTGAATCTACAGATAGGGAACCCACACAGACAGGGATTGCTTGTATTTTATTATGTGATTTTAAATATTTATGTGGTCATAAATTACTAAGAAAATAAGTCGTATGTGTAAGCAAGTTTTTCTACATCCTTAAAAGTTTATGTATATAATTGGTCAAAAAACTGTGGATCTTTTTGGGAAAAGAGGAGATTGCCTCATATCTGGGATTATATGGTATTTCTTGTTTTGTTTTGTTTTTTGTGGTGCTGGGGATTGAACCCAAGGCCTTGTGCTTGCGAGGCACGCACTCTAGCACCTGAGCTGTATCCCCAGCCCTGTATGGTATTTCTTTTTTTTTTTTAAATATTTATTTTTTAGTTCTCGGCGGACACAACATCTTTGTTGGTATGTGGTGCTGAGGATCGAACCCGGGCCGCACGCATGCCAGGCGAGCGCGCTACCGCTTGAGCCACATTCCCAGCCCTGTATGGTATTTCTTATACATTACAAACCTCATGTATTTATTCGCTTAGTAATTTGTTTATTCTTGTTTAAGTACAACTCTAACAAATGTAGTCATCTGTTTTTTTGGTCAAAACCACTCAAATTTGAGCTGTTGGAGAGAACAAGCCTCTGGGCCTGGACACACCCACAGTGGGAGAAAGTGGCCGGAGATGGTCCAGCAACGGGCAGGAAGCCCAGGGGGGCAGCAGATGTGAGCAGGCCGGGCAGGAGGAGCTGTGTCAGGAGGCTGCAGGGGGCTTTCCCTCTGAGGAGTGAGCCTTGTGAACCTGGGGATTTTACTAACCAGCATCTCATTCCACGTGGTCTGGATAAGGGGGGCTGTGCTGGTTCTTCATGCTGACCCTCTGCATGTAGGTCTTGATTGTCAGTTACAATCCTTGGTTGTCAGAAACAACCCCTATGTTTTATTATTACTTTTTTTAAATTTTTTTTTTAAAGAGAGAGTGAGAGAGGAGAGAGAGAGAGAGAGAGAGAGAGAGAGAGAGAGAGAGAGAGAGAGAGAATTTTTAATATTTATTTTTTAGTTCTCGGCGGACACAACATCTTTGTTGGTATGTGGTGCTGAGGATCGAACCCGGGACGCACACATGCCAGGCGCGTGCGCTACCGCTTGAGCCACATCCCCAGCCCCTATTATTACTTTTTATAATATTCTTTTTTTTTCAACACCAGTAAGTCAACATGGCTTTTTTCTTTTTGTAGTACTGGGGATTGAACACAGAGCCTCACGCATGCTAGGCAAGCACTTTGCCACTGAACTGCACACCCAGCCCCAAATTTTGCTTTTTAAAGAACCTGTACAATCCCTTCACCTTAAGGTGATGCATCCTGATTTAGAATTCCTGTGGTGCTTCCTAGAGTGTGGTATCTTAAAACTCAAGGGGAGCCGGGAACAGTGGGGCACGCCCCCCAGGAATTCCAGCGGCTTGGAAGCCTGAGGCAGGAGGATCGGGAATTCAAACCCAGCCTCAGCAACTTAGTGAGGCCCTAAGCATCTCAGTGAGACCCTGTCTCTAAGTAAAATACAAAAAAGGGCTGGGGATATGGCTCAGTGGTTAAATGCCCCCGGGTTCAATCCCTGGTTCCAAAAAAAAGGGGGTTGTGAGAAGGAGAATTTTCAGCACATTGCTCTGTGTTTAGATATCTGAGAAATCTTTGCTCAGAATAAATATCTTTGATTTCCAGTAGGCGAGGGATTGTATAATTGCAGAAATTGAAGCCTTCTTTCCCCAGTGTCTGCCTGCAGGGACTGCAGCCGATGGCTGTACAGATCCACAGACGTCCATTCCTTATGTTGTTACTGAGCCAGGCCCCTCTGGTTTCCAGCTGTGCACTAGGCCAGTCACTAGAGCAAGGAGTTTGCAAGAGTCATTCCTAAGACAGCCAAGCATGAGGAGTGGGGAGGTCCAAGCCTTAAGTCCACTTCCTGAGGGCATTTGTGGACACCGGGGGATGAAGAAGCAGCGTGGCCTAGGGTGTGGGAGCCAATAGGAGGCAATAGTCAGCAGTCCGAGCACACTCAGCCGACCTCCATGGCTCTTCATGGGACACCTGCAGAAAATGGTGGTGTTAGCGTGATCTGAAGGTGGAATCTTTTGCTTCCTGATGTCAAAGGTCACCTTTGGGACACCCATGCTAGGCCAAGCGAAAAGGTCAGTGGCTTAGACAAAATGGTCCCATGGCCCCGAAGCATAACCCTAGCACCCGTTATCATAGTGACCCACGTGTCAGAGGACAGCAGAGCTAGTGGAGATGAATAACATAGCTCTCTGTGTGGCCTCCAGAATTAGTAACTTTGAAGCCAGTAAAAAGCCCATGGCTCGGGGGTGTCTGGGGAGCACAGGAAGTAAGAAGGCAGAGGGGTGGTTGTGGGCAGGAGGCAGGCTGTGTCCTGGCTGGCACTTACCAGGTTAGGGCTCTGTCCTCCCCGGGTCCTGTGCAGAGGTCTTGTTCTCTTGATGGGTACATGCTTAGGAGCAGATGCCGAGTGGGAACTGGGGCCGTCAAACATGGCAAGCTTTACCCTGAGGTCCAGTGTCCTGTGGGCCCAGGGCTGTGCTCAGTGCACTGAGCTGATGAAGATGCCAGCAAAGAGGGGCACCCTGAATCAGAGCCGTAAAAGGGAGGAAAGTCGCCTCAGGGTCAGTGGACTGAGTGACGGTGACCAGGGTTCGCGGCTCCTATGGCCCCAGGGCTACTCTGGATACTTCATAGGAGGTACCTCCTCTTACCTCTGCAGCAACTGCCAGGCCACTGCTGGTATCCCCATCTCAGCATGAGGAAATGCAGGCACAGAGGTCCAAGGTGATTACCTAGTGGGTGGTGAGGGGCTTGAACTTGGGCTGGTCCCACAGTGTGGGTTTTTTTTTTTTTTCCAATTTTGTTTTAGTTGTTGATGGACCTCTATTTTATTTATTTATATGTGGTGCTGAGAGTCGAACCCAGTGCCTCACACATGCCAGGCAAGTGAACTACTGCTGAGCCCCCGCCCCCGCCCACGGTGCTGTTTTTGACCACAGAGTCCTCTGACAACCCTCTTGGATGGCACTGTTATTATCAGCCCCGTTTTACAGATGAGGAAATTGGGGCTTGAAGGATGAAGTAATAACCCCACGTGAAGCTTTAAAAATGCCTGAGGCAGGGCTGAAGCTCCAGCCTCGACCTTGACTTTGCACTGCTCCCCTGAGCTCCCTCCTGTCTTAGCTCAGAGCCTCCTAGGAACAGGCACTTCCTCTGGTCTGCTCCTGTGAGGGCAACACTGATCTATTAAAAGCCAAGCAGCTTCTTCTTCTTCTTCTTCTTCTTTTTTTTTTTTTACCAGAATAGCAATTCGTGTGACTTGAATTACTACTGTCTTCAGCAATCAGGCATTCAGTAGTGCTGTTAAATAGTAAAGAGAGAGATCATGAAAGGAGGGAGGAGTGGTCACCGTCTGGACTGTCTACTTCCCGCACCCAGGTGTGCGGGGCCTGGGTCCAGCAGGGGCAGAGGTGGAGGGGACACCCTCCGGATGGTTTTGTTCTCAAGATGCCTGTGGCTGTGAACTAGGGGATGGCCAGATGAAGGTGGGTGGTTTTCTCTTTGTCCAGCAGGGGTCAGAGGAGGCTGAGGTGATGAGGGTTGGAGAAGCGCCTGTCTCCTGGAGGGTGGTAGAGAAGGGTCACAGTGGGGACCCAGCAGACCCAGGCCCCACCCTGTGAAGCTCACACTGAGGAGGAGAGACTGCCTGGGGAGGGGGAGTTGAGTTGGGCCTTGCAGGAAGTGGAACCCTCTGCCCAGGGTCCCCACCTCTGACTGCAGGGGCTCCTGCCTCAGCCCCCGCTGCCCGTCCTCTCTCTCCTTGGCAGCCTTGGCCTCCTGGACCCTGAGCTCTCCAGTGGCTCTGTGTTCTGTGAGCAGAGGGAATGTGGTACGCTGGCCCAGAAATGCCAGTCATGGCCACCAGCTGCCTGCGGTCCAGGGGCCGGGCTTGTTCCTGGGGTTGGCTTTTCAGAAGCTGTGGTGGGGCAGGCATCCTGAGTGAGTCCATGGCACTGGAGGAACGAACCAAGTAGGAAACAAGCAAGCAAACTTGGTTTGACTGTAGGTAGCAGCATGGTTAGTCTCCGTGATTAGGTGACACTCCACGTTACTGTGCTGGATTAATTCAGTTCTGTTTTTTTATTTTTTTACTTATTTTTTTTAAACATTTAGTTTTTTCAGTTATAGGTGGACACATACCTTTATTTTTTTATCTTTATGTGGTGCTGAGGCTGGAACCCAGGGTCTCAGGCATGCCAGGCAAGGCTTTGCCTCTGAGCCCCCGCCTAGCCCCAGTTGTATTTTTTATGTCTCATCAACTCTGACCCACTGATGGCAAGAGGCACTGTTTAGCCATAACACAGACCTTTATCACTGGGCATTTTTTTTTAAGAGAGAGAGAGAATTTTTTTTTAATATTTATTTTTTAGTTCTCGGGGACACAACAACTTTGTTGGTATGTGGTGCTGAGGATCGAACCCAGGCCGCACGCATGCCAGGCGAGCGCGCTACCGCTTGAGCCACATCCCCAGCCCTATCACTGGCAATTTTAATTTTATCCTGATCAAGAGTTCTTTTAGATCTATTGCATAATTTTACTCTGTCTCACTTTGTGCATAAATAAGAAGGAAAATAGAAGTTAAATAAATGTCACATCATTCCTGTTACTTCTTTGCACTTTTGACGCAGAATGATTGACGTCTGCCTTCCCTACTCGTCAGTCTCCACACCACTCAGGTGGGTGATGCAGCGTTTTTGTCACTGGAATTTTCTTCTAAGCCAAGGTCTCCTACTGTTAATTTTAACCCGAAGCAGCACAAGTTCCCCATGTTACAATGACGTTCCTTGCTGAGCTGGAGCCTAGGCCAAGGGTAAGGAGGTGGGCGTGTCACAGCATTGGCCTCAGGGCTGGACTTCACCAGGCTGGCGTCCCAGGCCGAGTCCGGAGAGCGGCTTGGCACCCAGTCCTCAGGCGTGACTGCACTGAGTGGGTGTGCCGGGGGCACCAATGTGCAGGCCCGTTTCCTCATTTGAGCTTCTCATTTTAGAGGTGAGGAAACTGAATTTCAAAGAAAGTTAAAACTTTTCCATGTTCACTTGCCTAAGATGACCCAGCTTCAAGGCACAGAACCCGAGGACCTGTCCTTGAGCCTGCCAGGCCACCAGGGCAGGGCTCTGCCATGCAGCCCTGCCTGCTCCTCTGGCTCCTCCCACAGAGAGGCGCTGGCAGTGGGGCCCCTTGGATCTCCAGGGGGCACAGTAGGGGCATGTGGGTGTCACGGGGAGCCGAGCCAAGGGTGGCTAAGGGCTTTGTTGCTGCTGAGGTAGTTTGGCATTTAAGCGGTGGGTCTTGTCCAAGATGGACGGCCAATTCCTTATGATGACTGCTCAGTGCTTTTCCTGCCTGCCTAATAGAATCCCCCAGTGTGGATTCTTCCTCATGAGAGTATATCACCTGGACTACGACAATAAATCCACCAGTTTCTGCCCCGAATTGTGACATTGAAGAAGCCTCCCGGAGCTCAGTTGGGATTTAACATCAGGAGGAAAGGCCTCCAAGCTGAGCATTTTCATCTCCAGGGTGATTCCCGACTCAGATGCACATGGAGCAGGACTTCAAGAAGGGAACCAAGCTCTAGGTGCGAATGGCGTGGATTTCCAAGGTGCTGAGCACAGCAAGGCTGCTGAGATCCTGAAGACCACCCAGAAATCAGCATGCGTGCGCTAACCCTACAGTCATCATCGCCAAAGAGAGGACTGTGCCCTGGAGAGCCGCAGCCCAGGGCCCTGCCTGTGGGATCTGCCAGGCCAGGCCCACCAGGCCCCAGGAGGCCCTTGGTAGTTCTGCTCTGAGCCCTGCCTAGCACAGTGGGCTGGGGAGGGTAGGGAGAAAGTCACAGCACGGTCACCCAACTGTGCTGAACTTTTTGTTCCCTATTTTCTAGGCCAGCTTCATTCCCTGAAAGGAAAAGGACGATGATGTGTAGGTATGACCTAGCCTGCAGGGAACTGGGACTGCAGCTGGCACTGAGGGCCACCGCGGGCTTGGTACTCACACCCTATCATTTTAATTATAGAGATGAGTTAGGAATATTGGGAACCCTCCCTCTGGTTGCCTGGTCTTTCATCCTGTCCTTGTACCATCAGGAGTGTCATACATGTAGGGGACTCTGATGAAACCCTTTTGCCCTCCTCCTCTTATCTCCCCGCAAAATGTAAAGTGTACTACTGAATAAAAAGAAATAGCAAAAAAAATACACCTGCCACGGGCACTGCTCTGGGCCTCAGTGGGCATGAGGGCATTTTCGTCTGTGCCAGGGCCCAGCGCGCACCTCTGAACCTGAGAGGAGGGCCAGGCTCCGGCCAGGGGTGGTCAGGCGCTGGCTCTTCACAAGCAGCAGGAGGGAGGGCCGTTTTCCTGCAGCGGGTGCCACAGGCTACACCGGTTCTTGGGAAGTCTTTTTCCGCTACTGGTGTCATACAGAACATTCCATGGAGCCTCCTTAATGAAGGCTGGATTTTTTTTTTTTGTAAAAATTAACTTACAAAAGTTACTAAGGTCAGGATGGCTCAGCAGACAGGGCTGCAGCGTTCCCTGAGGGCCCAGGAGGGACTCCTGAGTGAGTCATTAATGGCACCGTATTTCCTTTGTTCCAGGCTGTTTGAAAGTGAGAATCTCAGACACGTTCTCAGGCCCACAGGGTTAGGATCTGGTTTGGAAAAACTGGAGGGTGGGTTCAATATTTCCATTTTTTGTGTTATTTTCTTTCTTTAGTTTTCTCTTCTACCCATGTAGTGGCAGTAGTAGACTGTGGTTAAGAATAGAAATGCTATACTCAAAATGCTTAGGTTCAAATTCCAGCTCTGCCACTTTGTAGCTGTGTGATATGAGCTGAGTTAATAACTTTGCCAGTCAACAGTTCTCATCTAAAAAATGGAGATAAAAAATATAATAATGGCATCATATGATTATTGTAGTGAGCACTGAGTAACATATTTAGTATAGCATGTGCTCAAAAACTTTTAGCTACTATTAATATTTTACCTTCTATATCCTTTCCTATTTTCATGTACGCTACTAATTCTCTTTTAGTTTTTGAACCAAGAGGTTTTAGAGATTCTCCCTAAGATAACGGCACATTATATAGCAGCAAATGCTTAGTCTTTTTATAATTCCACCATCTCTGATTTTGCTCTTCACATTGCATTTAGATCAGGGGATTTAAACAGGAGTCAATAAACTATAGCTCCAGGGCCAAAATCTATAGCCACACTCTTTGTAGTTTTATCAGAACCTATAGAGCCCTCTTCATTCAGATAATATCCATGGTTGTTTGTGTGTTACAATCACAGAGGGACAGTAAAGACAAACCATGTGGCACACCAAAACCACTAGTATTCACTATCTAGTACTTTCCAGGAAAAAATATGCCAACATCTGAGAGTAATAAGTAGCAGAAAGGTGAAAAGATCTACAGTTAAACAACCACTATTTAAATTTCAACTCTGCCATTGATTTGCATCAGCAAGGTGATCTTGAACCTATCATTTGACATTTCTAACACCTCAGCTATAAAATACAAAGGATCACAAGCCTGTCCTACAAATCTCTGATGAAACTTTTACATAAAGTAAAATCTGGATCTCTTACATTGTTGCTTGGATAATACAATTGTCTGAGGCTTTTTGTTTGTTTATGAGCTAATTTTTTTATTATAGTTGGGAGGGCATGCACTCACCAATTCTTCATAGGCACATAGGCACCAATACTATCTTTCACAAATTTCACACATTTTCCTCATCTGCTTGGCCCTGAAGTTTAAGACTTTTAATATTAAATAATTTATGTAGGGCATTTTACAAAACGTAAAATGCTGCAAAATTTTAGTTACTTCGATTTTAAGGAAAAACAACTGATAACTGTTTCAGCCACTGGCTAGAAATAAAGGCTTTTCTAGCACTCTTTACTCAAGGGTGGGTTAAACTTTTTATTTTACCCTAAGTACCCCCACCAAGAGGTAAGCACCTCAAAATTAAGGTGGCTTTATTATATATGTGTAAAATAAGCTGCTCACTGCTTACCTGAACAATTAACTGTGTAAACCATGTGGGGTCATCTAAAGACCAAAGGTTATGAGAGTGACTAGGATTATTCTGCTTATTCCTTCCATGAGGACTAGGTGTCACTGTGGTAAGACAACTAACCTCGGAAAGATGGAAAAACATGCCTGCTACTTACTCTGATGACTCTTAATTCAAAACTCCTTACTCCAATCCTATATTTTCTATACTTCACTTAATTATATATTCCCAAGTAATACAGATTCATTTACATGAAACATCATACTCCATAAGATACCTGGGAGATAATAAATTTTAAATTATCTGTAGTCCTATGAATTTGTTTAATTGGAGTAGTCACAGGATGTTGAAAATACCCATTCTGAAAGAACAAGTCACCTGATTTGAAAAAAGGAAGAATTATTTTATTATCATGTACAGAAAACTCAGCAAAAAAGTTTTTCAAACTCTATATTGCAACCCAGTAGTGGAATATGAAATCAATTTAGGGTAATTCTTGTAGCATTTGTGGGGGAGGGAATAAGACAGAATGAATAGAACAGAATGGAATGTTCATGCTAATACTTTTCAAGTGAAGTTCTAATTTCAACTTATACACATATATATATGTATGAACATACTTGAAAGAGTTGTTTTCTAAAATTTATTTCTTGTAGATTGTGCAAATAACACTGTTGTAGGAAAGGGGATATGCTTTTTAAAAACATAATTTCAAAGAGCAGGTCTATATCTCAAATAATGAGCAGGAGTTACATTATGAAGAGGGAATGATAAATGGTGCTATTAATTTTTCTAGGAAAAATGCAAAAAACAAGAAGTAGTGAAAATGCAGATGTTAGAAGCAGTAGGTAGGAGGGGGAGGAGAAGTTAATTTTAAGTATTATCACAAAACATCCAGAAGATATGCCCTAAGATAACTATGAATACGAATCTTCATTTAAAAATTAAACTTCAGGATATATTCTATGAACTCTGGGAACTTGCCTGTCTTGTTCAGCACTGTATCCTCAATAACTGTAATAGTGCTTGATAAAAAGCATTCAACTATATGTTTAATTAGTATGTTGTTTAGCATATTACAGGCTGATATTTACACCTGGGTGTTGACAAGATTGCCTACCGAAGACATTTTATCCATTTTTCTAAGCACTCTTATTTTATGAAATGGACAAGCAAGAATTTTTAATAAATGTTGGATTTGGCTCTGAGTTCAAAACCTACTTATCTTAAACTTAAATCCTTATTCATTGATCATCTCTGATTTTAGTTCTGGAAAAAAAATTCTCAACTAGAATTAGTTTTTCTGGAAATATTCCTAGAGAGCATTGAATGCTCATAACTTGAAACAACGTTGAGAACAGGATATCTACCACAGCAAACATGGACACACCACACAAAATCTATTTTTAAAAATCACTGATAGGTGAAAGAACTCAAGGTAGCCCTTAACTGTCATTGTCTAGAAAAAAATATTTTGTGAGCCAAAGATTTTAACAGATACTCAACTTCTTAATTACAATGAAATTCCTTAAGAAAAGCAGACAAAAGGCTTATTGTTGTTTAAATTCAATTGATTTTGCCAAAGGGCTTGACCACTGTAGAGATATTACAATTGATAAATTTTTATAAACATCTTTATAGTATGTGCTACTCAGGAAAAGACTACATTGACTCATAAGTTCTTGGGAGAGTTAGTTGCTTTATTTTTAGCAAAGACAGTTAAGAATAGTATTTTTTTACGTTTATAAAGTGTCTCTCAGACAAGCATATGAAAAACCTACCCAAGCAACATCTTGCAATATTTTTCAATATTCACAGGTGGAATGGGAAAAATAAATCAAACCAGACAATATTTTGCACATGAGGAAATGAGACAATCAGAGAGATGTAAGTATTAGATAGCTTCTGGTTCCTCAAGGTAGAGCACAGCAGAGTTCACCCTTGATATGTGGGTGCTGAAGATGTAAAATAGGAAGTCTGTCGAAGAGCAAGGAAGGAACAAAGATGAGAAGTGGTAGCTCAGGCCTGTGGGCTGCCCAGTGCTCTGGGACAGGATGTAACAAAGTTTCCGCCTGAAAACATCTCCATCCCAAATCCTCAAATCCCACCATAATATAGTCAGTCGATCCTTTGACTTGAGCCTCTCATCTCCCTGGCATCTGCCTTTAAAACACAGCTCCTTCTCTGGGAAGACCCAATGGCCTCCTTCTCTTGCTCTCCACTTCATCATTATAATTAATAACTTATCTATTACTATCTCAAATTTACACAACAATTTAGAATTTACACCTAGATCTATATTATCTCATTTAATCCATGCAACCTTATGAGGTATTATATTTCTATTTTAGAAATGAGTAATTGAGATCCTCAAAGAGGTTAAGTACCTAGGAAAAGTCTTCTGAGCTTTCTTTAACATGTAACATGATGCTTTCCACATCCAATCAGCTCAATAGACAGAGTTCCCATCATGTATCAGGCACTAGGCCACATCCATAAAACCAGGCCTGCTCCCTTAGCCTACAAAATAAGAATACCTATAATGGGGCTGGGCATGGTGGTACAGCCTGTAACCCCAGTGACCAGGAGGCAGGAGGATGGCAAATTCAAAGCCAGCCTCAGTAACTTAGTGAGACCCCCATCTCAAAACAAAAAATAAATAAAAATAAAAAGGACTGGAGATGTGGCACAGTGGTTAAGTACCCCTGGGTTCAATCCCTGATACAACAACAGAAAGAAAGAAAGAAAGAAAGAAAGAAAGAAAGAAAGAAATAGAGAGAGAGAGAGAAAGAAAGAAAGAAAGAAAGAAAGAGAGAGAGAGAGAGAGTACCCATAAAGGCCCTAGGTAATTCATCAAGGAAAATAAAGAAATGTAATTAATGAGGAAGTGATATGAAAACTGCAAAGAGAACAACATAAACAGTTGCTATTAGCACCTCACCTCAATGGCGCTGAGCTTACCAGATGGCCCTGAACTTTTTAAAAGCAAAGGGCTGTTGATGATTCTGAAGGTCAGAAGATAGAGGTAGTGCTTTTAAGGGATAAGAGGGAGTAACAGAAAGACCAAACCTCATGATAATTAAGTCTCAGGCCCTCTCTGGGAAACGACCTTTGAAACACATCACTTTGTTGGCTAGCACATCTCCAAGGACTAAAGCAAAGCCTGAGGTAGGGTTGGGGGTCAAACCAAACACTGTGGGATAAAAACAGAAGTAAAAGAAGACCTCCAGGTTCTAACCAGGGGGTAAGGGTGTGGCCATTGGTAGAGTACTTGCCCAGCCTGCATGAAGCCCTGGGTTCCATCCTCAGCGAAGGAAGGAAGGAAGGAAGGAAAGAAGGAAGGAAGGAAGGACAGACTGTAAAATTTTAAGCCAGATCCAGGTTAAGGTCTGAAGAAAACTGTCAAATTTAAAGGGTTTAGAATTCACAACTGTATACCATATGAGGAAACAAAGAAGAACATGCATTAGAATCACTGTATTTTCATTCATTCTAAGATACACACTGTTCTATCTGTGAAAGTGGAATGAATCAATGAGATGATGGGTTATAAATGTCATTGTTATCTGTTCTTACAAATATGTCAAAGGATGTATCTTACAATTGAAGATAGCTTAGATTAAATTAATTAGATATTTTTGAATTACCTGTTTTCAGGATGGTTCAAGAGAATGCTTTCCATTCATGCCACCTGACCAAGCTGTGTCTTACCTGCACAGGACTTGCAACCAGGCTGGCCCTCCCTTCCTCCCTCCTGCCACACTCAAGCCTGGTCCCTCAAGCCCGGTCGTTTCTGATGCGACGGACTGCAGCAGGCAGCTCCCCTACCCAGCCACAGAGGGGCGATGATCAGACTACATTGCTGTCTGTTCACAACTCTTCTGGTTGGCTTCCCCTAAACTGGCTTGATTTCTTTTCTAAAAGCTTCCAGTTGCAGGCTTCCCCCTGGCAGTTACCTGCTTCAATAAGGGCTTCCTAAGGCTTAGCTTTGAGAAACACACAAGGAAGAGAGTGTGTCCTGACTCTCGTGTGCCCACTGCTATTGTCATGAATCTCTCTCTCACCTTCTCTGTCAGAGCTTAGTCTGTCTTGTTATCTGACCGAAAAATCACAGGGAGCCTGCCTAGCCTCATAATTTATTTTCAATAATAACTTCTGCTGCAAACACAAGTTTTATCTCTGAAACTTGACAACTTGAACCCATCACAACATGTGACAATTCCATGACGGTGCACAGGCACATAACAGACCTGTCATAAGACGTAGTCCTGTTTGCCCTGACATAGAGATCTGGTATAAAATGTGATATTCACAATAAAGAAAATAGATCTAAAGCTCAGGAAACGTCAAAAGGAAATGCACCCACAAGTCATTTTTAATAAAAACAACACTAAGAGGAAGAAAGAAATATTAACCACACACAGAACTATGTGGAAAGAACTCCCAGGAACAACTTTGGTGCTGCGTCCGGCAAAATGGACCGAGTCCGGCGGGAGACGTCGGGATTAACAAAGACACAGGAGTCCGAGGTCCTTCATCCAGGGGGAATCTGACTTTATTATCTCAGCTCATACTTATATATTTCTTGCAGACAGAATGGAAAGTCACTAGTAGGCGGGAGGAAGGAGGAGGGGAAAACAGGTGGTTAATGTCAACTCATAATGAGCCTTCAACCAGGAGCCTTATCAGACCCAAGCAGGTCAGGACGTTCCCACATGACCATCATAGGCTGAATAATATGAAAACAGACACCACAAATCTTTCAAGGCCTTGGGAGCTGGCCTCTTTGACGTGCACAACAAGAAACCAGGGCCGGCACCAAGCCCTGGGGGCCAGGGGGGATCCGAGCCAGCACTTTGGTTTTCCAAATCCAATCACTTCTAACACCATAGTGTAAATTTCAAGTCATCTGATGCCAGGCCACAGCTCTCTCTCTCTCTCTCTCTCTCTCTCTCTCTCTCTCTCTCTCTCTCTCACACACACACACACACACACACACACACACACACACACACACTCCTTCCTACAGATTGTGGATGAAAAATACAATTTCAGACCAAAAGCAACTGGTTTAAGCAAACACAATCAATGATCTTCATTCAACTTTTCCTTTTCCAAGCTTGATTCCCCCACTATTTTTCATAGGCCAAATTTTATCAGCCTCTACTGGGGATCTTATGTAAGGCCAAACTGAATTTATTCTCAACATGCAAATTCAGTGTACTTCCTTGGACAGCAGAAACAGCCTGTGAGCTCCAAAGGACATCAGGGTGCTTCATGATATCATTTTGATCCATTATGTTATTTAAAGAGACCCTGTAGCAAACAGCCCCCAGGAGACCAGTTAAGCAAGAGACAAAGAACCAGTTAAGATATTTAATGATAAGATCCTTAAAAATTATCTTTAATTAATGCCAAATATGAACAGATCATAAAGTGACAGAAGCAAGTTAAATTTCATAGATGAAAACTATGCGCATCAATTAGGTTCTCAATTCAAACATTCAATGTCCTCTACCTGGCGTGTTAAACAGTTAGGGCAAGGAAGATGCACAGTGGGTTAGACACACATCCTTAACTCAAGGGGTAAGCAATTTGCAAATTCAAGAAATAAAAAGACTTTTTCAGCTTAAATGGTTTGTTGTCCTGATGGTGCACTTCAAATTAATAAGACTTAATTTTTAACCTCCAAAATTCTTTAATACTAGAGGTATGTCCATGAAGAGATTCCATGTAGTCTACTTACAGCAGCATAAAAGGTCCCAAAACAGTGCACTGGAGAGAAGAAAGGGGCTTCCTGAAGTTTTGGAGAGGAGACAACTTTTGACCTGGAATATTCTGCGAGGGTTTTCTTGTTTTGTTTTGTTTTGTGTGTTTTGTTCCTGACACCATTTCTTCTTCTTCTCCTCTGATTGGGGTACAAAACTTTTCTAGACTCTTTGAAGTTTCACATCGTAAAAGTAAACTCCTAGTTAGCTCCTAAATGAAAATCACTGTGACTAGGGTTAATCTCCTTAAAGCTAATAGTCCTGAGGTCAGCAGGGCCTCACCCTTTACATACACCCTAGACTTTCCCAGAAAGTTTGTGGTCATTTTGCCTGAGCAAAGAGACTGGCATTTGATCCCAAGGCTTCTAACCTTACATCAATACCCTGAATGAGTTTGCACAGTGACCCAAGATAATGGGACAGTTTTGGTTAACAATTCAGCCCGTTTGCTTCTTTACAAGGTGACAAGTAATGTACATTCTTTTAAGATTTACCTGAGTCATGCTGGACAGGTTTGCATATACCCTGAAATTCCATGATATAGGTACAAGTGCTAACATAGTGAACGGCGGGCAAGAGGCCGCCTCCCAAGATAGCAATGTTGAACAAATTCCCTGTGACTCCCTAATAATCAGTGATAAGAGACTATAGACTAGAGATTAGTGAGTCCTTTCCTCTCTTCAGAATAAAGGAATGTGATTGAAGACATGCTTATAGTTTTCTGATGGCAGAAATGGGGGAATATTCCACTGGTAACTTTGGTTTTTTGGTTGAGGATTAATGTGGTTAAACCAAAATATTAATCATAAGTATAAATTTGTTCCACAAACAGAAGATTTCAAAGGTATCTTTGTTTTCTTTCTCTTTACACTGCTCCTATTAACTTTTGGATCATTAGTCAGGATTTTCAGAATCCACTTGTCCGCCAGGTTTCTGCTGCCAGACCATCTTGAGTTAGAGGGTCATCATCCACGCCCACTTCATACTTACCACAAGATCAGACTCCCCATCCCCATACTAATCCAAGTCACTTTCTATCAGTTCATTAATTTTATTTACCCTAGTACACATCCTCCTGTGAATGGTGGGTAACTTCCAGAACGATCATTGGTTCTCATCCCATCAATTATAGACACATCACTGCAAGAACCTTTCCGCCAGCTGCAGAAGAGAATCTCCACACCAAGCACTTTGCATAATTTCAGTAGCTTCTTCACCTGGTTCATCACAAAGACCATTCTATCACACATCTTCTTTATTAATACACACAGAAAAGAAAAAGAACCCATCACTTTTGTCTGTAAGCTTGGGAAACAAAAAAGGCAATGTCAGATGTCAGATGACATTGATGATGCATGCCACTATGGGTCTCACCCCTGGTCAAGACTTGTAATTATCCAGTATTCGGTCCTACTCCAGGGACAAGGATTCAGCTGTTATTTTCCAGTCACCCAGCCCATAATACAGCACCTTGGCACAGACAGCAGGGCAACAAAACATGAAGTGGACAGTTAAAATTAAACTTAAACTACAGTCATCCCCAACAGTCCTCCCAACCCTGGCGGAATATTTACCTAGACCATTTAAAGCATTTAATTAATTCACCAGCAGCTTAGATGGAGACGTCTGGAGCTTCCCGAGACTCCATTACATAATCTTTTACAAAGTCTATTCCCAGCTCCAGTGGAAGATGGATTCTTTTCCAGTTTGCGGAGCTTCCATGCATTTGCTTCCCTTTCCTGGGGTTCGGAGATTACAGCAATCGCGCTGGCCAGGAGAGTCTGGGGTCTCCGAACTCAAAATGCCTGGCACTGGTGTAGCCTTCTGGCCCCGGGTGCTCCTAGGCTAGCCGCGGTGACCACTGTGCTGGCGGGCGCTCTGAACGCGGCGATTCTCCCATTTCTCTGGGTGCGCCCCGAACCCAGGCAAGCCAAGAAGCAGCGCCGAGCAGTAGCGCGGCCGAAGGGCAGGCTCCATGCGTCCGGCTGCTGGAGGAAGAGGAGAAGGGGGGAAAAGATGAGGAGGAGGCGTGCGAGGGAGGAAGGGCCTGGCCGCCCTGGTGGGAGGAGGAAGAAGGGGAGGGGGCCAGCCAGGCCGAGAGGGGCGGGGGGGGCAGTCAATGAGCGGCGCGCTGCTGGAGGGGGGGGCGAGGTCTGGGGGATGAGGTAGGATGGGGGATGGCGCAGCCCGAGCAGCGGAGGCTCCAGGCATAAACAAGCACCTGGAGGAGCCCTGCAGGAGTGAGGCGAGCTGGGCGCACAGAGTAGACCCGTGGACCTTCTGCAGCGCCACCGCTCCCACTCCGCGGCTCAGGAGGCGGGACAGGCCCCGAGGCTGCGCAGCCGCCGCTGGCGGGCCAACTAGGAAGAGGAGACGGAGGAGGCGCCGCCAGCCCAGCCTGGAGCCCAGCGTGGCCACCGCAGCCGCCAGAAGTTTGGGTTGAACCAGAGCTGCCTGGAGGACACTTCCCCCCCCCTCACTTCCGGGAGGAGGAGGAGGGGAAGCCACCGCTGCCGCTGGCACCGACGCTAGTGGGCTCTGGGTCATCGCGGCCAGCAAGAGGGGCGGAGGACTTGCCCGGGGACCCCGAGGGGGGCGGCGAGGACCACGGGCTGCGGGTGCGGCGGCGGCAGCGGCGCGTGTGCCCGGCGCAGGGGGGGGGCGCCCGCCAGGAGCCGGCTGCGAGAAGGAGGCGGAGGCAGGAGGATATACTTGGTGGCGGGGGGGGGGGGGTGGCGGGGGGGGGTGGCGGGGGGGGGTGGCGGGGGGGGGTGGCGGGGGGGGTGGCGGGGGGGGGTGGCGGGGGGGGTGGCGGGGGGGGGTGGCGGGGGGGGCAGGGGGCTGGCCAGCTGTGGGCACCTCCCGGTCTCGCTGCTGGGGCTGCTGCTGCTGCTGGCGCGCTCCAGCACCTGGGCGCTGGTCTGCCTGCCCTGCAAAGAGTCTAAGTGCAGGGAGCCCAGGAGCTGCCTGGGGAGCATTGTGCAGGGCATCTGCAGCTGCTGCTACCTGTGCGCTCAGCAGAGGAAGGAGAGCTGTGGCGGCGCCTTTGGGCTCCATGGTGCCTGCAACTGGGGGCTTCGCTGTGTCATCCGCTCCCGCTCAATGGCAACTCCATCACTGAGTATGTCTGCGAAGGTATGGCTGCGAGCTGCGGGACCCCTCCCACCTGCCCCGTGCTGCCCCCTTGGCGCTGGCTGAGCCAACAAAGTTTGGTTGAGACTTTCAGGAGAGAGGGCTCCGCGGGAGGACTGGCAGCCGCTGCCCCCGGGAGGAAGACCCCCATGCCCCGGGTTCCCGCTCCCTTCCCCTCCCGGCGCTTAGCCAGCTGCGGGTGAGGTTGGATTTCGTGGGTGGGGATCCGATGAGGGCTGGATTGTATCCCCGCCCAGCACAGACCCACAAGTGTGGCGGGTGGGCTTGAACTGGGTGACCTGCCCTTGCCCGGAGGTGGAGGTGTCCCGGGCAAGCCCCCTGGGAGTCCGCCCCTGCTGCCCTCCCTGCATAGCGCAGTGTGGCACCTAGTGCTGCACACTGTCGTGTAGCCCTTTTCCTTTGGCGGAGGAGTCGCTTTTTCAGCACACACATTCCCTGTGTGACTCTTATGATTTTTTTCCTTGTGTTCTTCCTTCACCTCCTTCCTCCTCCACATATAAATCAGTTTCAGCTTGGAAATATGTCAGCCCAAGAGAAGTTGCCTACTGTGGGTACTCATTTATTTGCCTATTGAAAATGGTCAAAGACTTTCAATCCTGGAAAGAAAGGGGTGGAAGGTGGGGTTTGCACCTGGGAGTGAAAAGTTGTTGTGTACTATTAGAGATTGCTTTTTAAGATCCGATATCCGCGTGTGGTGTTGCCAGTGCCTTCGTTTTGTTTGATTGACAGCAGGGATTGTGTTGTAGGCTTCTCCACCGAGCATTGTGCAGCGCAGTGTCCACACTGATGGCGGGAGACAGAGATTAGATTAGTGGAATCTCCCTTGTTGGGGAACCACTGTGTCAGCCTTAGTCCTTGTCTGCCTGCCTCTACCTCGGGGTGCTGGCAAGGTTTGTGGTCTAGAGAAGCAGTAAGTTCATTTTATTTGGCAAATGGGCAGGGCTCGGGGAGTGCTAGTTAAAAGTGGGATACCTGCTCTGGCTGATGTTGGGCAATGATGCTGTTCAAGGGATCCTGGTGAGTGAACCGAGTGCAGCAGCCTCATTTGTGGGGGAGCAGTAAGGAGGGACAGACGCCCTCTTCCCTACTACTCACAGCCAGCACCCACTAGACCAGGGGGGTTTATTCTCAAGCATCCTTATGTGTGTGTTTATTGTGCTAGGATACTGAAAAGGAGTGGCAACCTTAAGGGTAAAAATGGATCTACTGAAAGGCTTCCATGCTGTTGATTATTTTTAAAAATACACACGTATTTTTTTTTAACCTGTAGTTTTTAGGGTTTGGATAGTTCTGGAAAATCGGGGCTTGAAAGCTGGTGGGCAGTAATGAATGAAGGGAACTCTTCTCAGAGGGAAGGGTGGTGCTCTTACTGTGCCCTTAGGACCTTGGTTAGAAGACCTCATTTGCCTGAAACACAAGCCTCTCACCTGGCATGAAGTTCCATTTTATAACATGGTTTTCTTTCTCAGTTCAAGAAAAGTGTCTGTTAGATTAACTTATACAATTTTTTGCCTTTGGGAATTCTGAATGACTTAGACTAAAAGATGCATCTTTGAACCCTGCCACTTAAAGTACATAACTTGATCCAGCCTCCCCACAAACCTGCAAACAAGCAATATGAAACAAGCTTCAATGCAGTGGAAACTGCTGTGCTCTGAGGACTTTGGAGGCTCCAAATATTCTAACCTTTGTTTATTCATTCTTTATATATTTCTGGTGAAAGAAATGCTCAGAAAACATTTACAGTAACCAAGTGTTTTGGCAGCAACATCCCATGTTGCAGCATGGAGTTATTTTGGCAGTGTATGGGTAAGCCTTTCATTCTTCTGAAATGATGCGATTCTTCATGGCTTCCTTTTTTTTGGTAACACCAGTGCACTTGGTTTTAGCCTTGAAAATGCTTAGAAGTATCTCTTGACATGGTTGTATCTCAATTAGTGTTCTTTGGAAGCACTTTTCATTTAACAGGCAGGCCTGTTTTCAGTCACCACACCTCTGTGCTCAGGCACTTTTTTTAAAAAAAATATTTATTTATTTTAGTTTTCGGCGGACACAACATCTTTGTTTGTATGTGGTGCTGAGGATCGAACCCAGGCTGCACGCATGCAAGGCGAGCGCGCTACCGATTGAGCCACATCCCAGCCCTGCTCAGGCACTTTTTAAAAATTATTTTAATAATTCTAAAAGCAGCAATCAATTTGCATTCTAAATCAATGAAACCAAGGTAAGGACATTGTTTCCTGGCCTGATCTAATCATTGGATGTAGACAGACATTTTCAAATGTATGTTTAAAATTCCAAAGATTTGCATATTGCTATAGTGTTTATAGAAAGCATAAAATACAAGAGTAACCTTTTCTGTTAGGAATTGGAGAGGTCTTTACATGTCACTGATTTCTTGAATGTACAGATGTTTTTTTTTTTTCTGATTTGTTTGTGTTACTCAGCAAGAAATTTCTCAATGGCCAGTGTTCCCTCAGTTTCCATTTTTATTCAGAAATTCATGTATGTGGATTATCATAACTAATATTAAGAATTGACGTTTTATTCATGTTAAAGTCTCTCATGCTGTAATTTTTGCACTAAAATGACCCCTACTGGTTGTATCTGTTAATGAAAACTCTTTTGAAAACTTAAAGTTTTCATGCAGAAACATACTACATGGTACAGAAGTGTTAGGACTAACTTACCTGGTTTTGATGGCATGATTAAACATACTACATGGTACAGAAGTGTTAGGACTAACTTACCTGGTTTTGATGGCATGATTTAAATACAAGTTACATTGCTGTTTGCCAACTTGCAATAATTTTGGCATTACTCCCATACTGGTATTGGGGCCAGGGGTCATGCTTTTAACTGCAGTTCACAAAATGAGTTAGATAAATCATGGACTAAAATGCACACTGAGTGACCAACTATTCAGTGCACATATTCAACCTGTGGCTCAGTGCCTTACATTTTTAAGGCAGCTGACCCATTGTGAGCTCTCAATGAAAGTACATGGAATAAATGAATGAAGAGTCCCCTCCATAAAAAATAAGCCTATAGAAAAATACAGTTTTCTGAAAGACTAAATAATGTGATGAGTTATATGCTATGAATCATGCAAGATGTACATAGAATTTCTTCTCAGCATAGTTTAGAATGTTATTAAGTAAATCTCGATTTAATAATTATAATTCTTCTTGACCAAGTTAATTTGAAAAATTAAGAATGGAGCCAGGCATCCAAAGTTTTCTCTCACTCTCTGTCTAAAAAGTGCTCTCTGGTCCCTGAGGGCTTGAAGTTCCCTTTCCTGTTTTCATTCATTGGCAAGTCTTCCTGCTGCCCCCTGCAAAATCCTAACCTGACTGTTTGCTTGGCTGGGTTACTCACTTCCAGGGAGATCACCTAGAATCTAGAGAAACAATTTGAGGTTTTGAATCCCCAAGGAAGAAGTCTGGATAGGAGATCTCTTTGGGGCATCAGAGCTTTGAAAACCTAAGGAAGTGAGGTTTTCTAGAAGTTATGTTTTGATTGAAGAGTGAAAATTATATTTGGACTAAGGGGATGAGGACCATATTTTTTTTTCTGTGTGGGTTAATACATTATGCTTCTCTAAGGGGTGGGGCAAGGTGAAGAAGTGTGGCCACCCTTTTGACTCTTGGTAATAAAAGTGCACATGATGGCTCGAGTTTGATAATTTGTGAGGACAGAGTGTTTACCAACTAAATGGATACTGTTGAGTTACTTTGCTCTGAGGACTGCTGTAGGGTGATTTTTTATTTCCCATATTTTTCAAAAGCACTGTTATTTAAATACTGTCTCTTTCAGAGTACAGCACCCTCCCCACCCCCCCCCCACACACCCCACAGGTATATTAGCCTTTCCTCCTACCTGTTCTTCATGGGGGCAGTGGAGAGAACTGTACTTAGAGAACTAAGACCAGAATTAGAAGGTAGAGTTTCCTTCCTTATTACTAGAAGACAGTCAGTGGGGATGTTGGCTGCTTGGAAGAAAATGTCTTGATCTGAGGTGAAGCCCAGACAACAGGCTCTAGGAGGCCAGTGAATGCACCAAAGCATTTGTTTGCACGAGTCACATGGAAGCTGCTCTCATTGATTTGTAGTAGGTTTTGGAGTTAAGAGCTCATGAATTTTAATTTTTACCAATTAAATAAGGAAGAAGAGGGGAAAAATTTAATACTTCTAGATTTAGAAAAATTTAAAAACCCAGCAGCAGTCCAGACTTTGTTTTTGAGTAATAGGCTTCATTTTCCATCTCAAAAGTCTTTGGGTAGTGTGTACTCTTGGATGCTGGAGAAAAAAAGCAGGCTGAGGGTGTATAAAGTTATATTAACAGGGTATGGGAAGAGAAACCAGTACACGTAAACAAGGAAATTATTAGTTCCTTCCAAAAGTAAATATTGACAAAACATCCAGTGAGCCACTATTCAGTGCACATATACAAATGACAGGGCTCTTTGACCTTTGCTTTGTTAGGCTTGTAGTGTTGCTGAGGAGTCCTGTCACTAGAAACACTTGGCAAAGGACAGGTGAATTACATAGTATCACAAGGACAAAAATTGCAAGTTTTGAGATGTTTGTAACTCATGTTTACAGTCACCAGGAAATCTACACCCAGTGGATTGGTACTACAGTAGTAAGCAGTCAGGCTAATTTGTAAAGAAAGCTGTCTGAAGATTCTAATGGGCATTATATGCATTTATAAGAGAGTTAAGTGATTTGGTGCAGATTTCTATGATTTTTTGGCTTGTTTATTAAGGATTAATTGTCCATATGAACAAGTGAACAGCTTGGCAATACAGGGTACAGGCATTATGAAGTTGGAGGATTTGATTAAAAAGCATACATGGCCTTAAAAAGATAATGAATGGGTAGACTAAAGAATGATGAATGGGAGATGGTAAAAAATACTTAGTTCATCTTAACACAACTATATCATCCTTTGAAGAATAATCCAAAACACATTCCAGACATTAATTGAGAAATTCCTGAAAAATGTGGGTGTGTTTAACATCACTGGGAAATGGTGCTAGCAGGAGAGATGACAGAGCAGCTTTATTGTGTGAACACAACGGGGTAGGAGGTGGTGAAATGAGTGGAAGGTAAATATGTTCAGTGAGGCAGGTGCCTATAACACTGTGTTCCATATGGCACATTTTGTATCCGAATTTTGGAGCCACCCCAGTAAAGCTCATTTAATTATTTGAGGAAGAAATGGTAGACTAGACAAGCATGCACAAAGAACACTAAGAGCCTGCTTTCTTAGTGGTCTAATTCCCCAAAGCTGCATTTTCAAAGATCTGACTTGCTTTTGCATAGAAATCAATGACTCATTCATTGATTTTTCTACTCTGTACAAGGCCTTCTGCTGGGGCAGTGGGGCAGCTGGGGAGTCTGGGAACTGCTCGGACATATTCTTGACTCCTTACATTCTTTTAATCAAGAAAAACAAAGAAGCAAAACCAAAAAAGTCAACATAATAATGTTTTAAGTTCAAGCCAAGTAGAAGTGGTTCTGGTTCTGCAAGTCTGTATGCAGTTAATTCGTGAATGAGATCCATGGATGAAATTTGTCCTCAGCACCAGAGGATCTCAGGTGATCACTTGAGACACTGGTGGCAAAGTGGGAAAGGGGAGCTGCACTTGAGCCCTTTTTTTGTGGGAAAGGGGATCCTGCCCATCCTCCTTAGAGCTTGTGGAGTGCATATCAGAGGGTTTCCCAGATTGGAGAACAGGCTACATTCTCAGCACTTTACTAGCTGTGATTCACAGTGGTGGGTTTCTTTTTGAGGGTGCTTTTCTCTTTGTTCTAGCTTGTTGTAGTAGGCGTTGGAATGTGGGTGGTGGACTGGGAAGTGCCCCTGGCTTAGCACCTCTCACCTTCTCACCTTCCCTCTCTTTGCTGCTTTCCCTGGCCATTTAGCCTGGTCACCTCATGGAAAACTGCACTTAGACTAAGACCTCAGTGTGGACAGAGGAGTGCTTGAGTATGACTATTTAAGAATGCCCTCAGAGTAAAAACTGAAATAAGTGTTCATTTGGGGCACAAGTTAAAAAAAAAAAAAGCCTTATTTTTGTTTGTTAGTTGCAAAATGAGCAGATGTCAGTTCCTTACCTCCCTCCTCCAGCCCCACTAGGTTCCCCATGTGAAATACCTATACTTTAGTAGAAGAGTGTAATGGTTAGGAACTTGGTTTCTGAGCTGAAATCTGTATTCTTTATTCTGTGTGTCTCAGTTTTCTCATCCGTATAGTGGAGGAAATAACAGGTTTGATTTAAGAACTCAGTGAATGCCCAGAAGTACTAGAAGAAATGGCATGTGAAAAACGCTAACAGTATGGCTACCAACTAGTGTAAGTGAAACAAGAAGACACAGTCTCATTCCCTTGTTCCTCCTAATCTTCATCTTCCTGAGTCACTGATTGTCAGTAATTAAGGAGTTTGGGCTTTTACAAAAAGAGTGCCTCGTTACTGACTTCAGGCCCCCTCACCCCCAACATATACACAACTGTATCCCAATACCACAAGTGCATGGAGTTAAACTTTATTAAGGCCTCTAAAGCTATTTGATGCCTCTCTTCTTAATGCACAGTTATGTCCTATCTACAAAAAATATATATTTGGGTTTTTTTGCATATGTCATAGGAATTATAAATTTAACCATTTATCTGTAGGCTAGTATTTAATTTGGGGAGGAGGGGTAACCTAAACTCACTACAATCAGAAATGTATATTTTCCTTCACAGTATATTCTAGAAGAAGATTTTTCTGCTTAACTTCTAGAGTGTTTATACTGGTGGTCCCCCCAGGATTGACCTGACTTGAGCCAAGGAAACTGCTTGTCCAGGCATAGCTTTATCCCACCAGGGCCCCAGTGCCCTGCTGATGTACTTGGTGCAAACTAGACAAAACCAGAGATTTAACCAATTCAGTCCTTTTTAGTTTAACCATTTATTCTCTTTTTAGCTCAGCTGGTCTCTGCCACGTTGTACCCACAAATTATCTATCTGTCATGGATCTGGTAGTCACTGTGCTATAAAGTAGTGATGCCGCTTTTGTAAAACTATGCCTTCAAAATTTTAATGTGCATTAAAAATGCAGGTTCTCAGGGCTGGAGTTGTGGTTCAGTGGTACAGTGCTTGCCTGGCATGTGTGAGGCCCTAGGTTTGATCTTCAGCACCACATATAAATAAATAAATTAAATAAAAGATCCATTAACAACTAAAAAAAACTTTTAAAAAACACAAGTTCTCAGACTGGTGGTATAGCTCAATGGTAGAATGTATGCCTCACATGCCCAAAGCCTAGATTGGATCTCCAGCACCCAAAACCAGAACAAACAAACAAGAATCAGGTTCTGATTCTGTAGGCCTAGGGTAGAGCCTGTGATTCTGCAGATCTAACAAACTCCCAGGTGATACAGTGTTCCTGGTCTCAGGACCACACTTTGCATAATAAAATGCCATGTGTGTAAAGCTTTTGTAGCACATAGACTATGGTATTTAATAAGACCTGATGAATGTCACTTGCTATTATAATAATTATTTTCCAGCCAAAATAAATAAGATAAAGGCCCTGCTTTCACAGAGGTGATGGCCTGATGGTAGACATGGAAAACTGAGAGAATTCAATGCAGTTCAGGACACTAAGCCCTGAGATAGGAAAGTGCTGAGCATGTCAGAGGCAACTAGGAGGGGCCCTAACTCTGACAGGGAAGTTGTATTGCAGTATGCAGCAGCAAGCAAGACCTGGGGGTCTCCTCTCTTCCCTCCTTTTTCCCATTCCTCTTGTGCAGGGTGTTTACGAAAAGAAAAATAGTCCTTGTAGCTAGAAAAACCTTTGCTCAAATCTCACCTCTGTGTTAGTTTTTAACTCTTGAGACCAAACTTGCTTAGTATTTCTGGACTACAGTTTTATCATCTATGAAAATGGTCACTAATGGCTTTCTATCAAGTAATTGTGTAGTGAGATTAGAGATAATACATCTTGTGTGTGAATACATAAATGTATATTTTTTAAGATTATATATTTAGTTGCTGCTAGAGTTCTTGGTGGCAAATAGACTTAAAAAATAATATTCTGATTTCCATCCTTTATCATTTTCTTCTTTGTTTAATCCATATGTAAACTTAGAAGTCAGAAGTCTGTTCTGGGGATGAAACTCAATGGTAAGAGCACTTGCCTAAGAATGCAAAATGCCCTGGGTTTGATTCCCAGTATTGCCATAATAATAATAACAATTATTATTATTATTATTATTATTATTATTATTATTATTATTATAGAAATCTACTTTGTGGGCATATTCACACCTCTTACATAAATTTTCTTCAGCAGGAGGCTTAGAGGGGAATTTGTGGTCTTAGATCTTGGAGAAGAGGACTCTGCAGTACTGAGAAGGAGGAGTTCCTTGGTTTGATCCAGTGCAACTGTAATTCTTAGCCTCTGAAATATCTGCATAGTGTGAACATTTGCTTCATTTTCTTGTTTGAGTTATTATTTCTAAAGATATTTCTAAAGATCTATTTTATTTGTTTGGTACCAGGGGACACTTAATTATTGAGCCACATGCTAAGCCATTTTTTTTTCTTTTTTGGGACAGAGTCTCACTAAGTTGCTTAGAGCCTCACTGAATTGTTGAGGCTGGTTAATGAACTTGCAATTCTCTTGCCTCAGCCTCCTAAACTGCTGGGATTACAGGTGTATGCCACCGTGCCCGGCTTAAAGAGCTATTTAAAATTCATATTTTGTAAGAGTTGACATGTTCAGCTTTATGGCATGTGGTTGCATGAAAGTGAGTGCCTCTGTGTTGCTTTCCTCTGCTCCAGGCCTTCTGTCCATCTGCACTTGCAAAGTACTGCAGGGTTACCATGGATTTGCCTGGTGGAGGCCCTGGACAGTCTTTGTGCCACAGAGGAAGGCTGGAAAGGAAGAACAGCTAGACTTAAAATATCTGACATTCTTTTCTCTTTAGTTCCTGGTGTAAGTGTGGTCCCACAATACTGACTATTAACTATGGCTTTTTCCATTATGTCTGGAAATGAATATGATGTTTATACAGTAAATATTGGCTGAGAATCACTGGGTTATAACTGATTTTTATTCTTGACAATTAAATCTTTTGAAAGCATGGTAGAAACTGAATTTTGCCCCCAGACACTCTTTCATACCTGACATTATAGGGCCTCTGTACCAGGAGTGCTGATATGTAGCCTATAAGCAAAGTGGGAAAAACTTCAATGATAGTTTTAGGGTTTATTTTAAATGTGTGCTAATTAAACCCAAAACAACACCCTAATTTTGAAATATCCTGAGAATGTTTGTTTTTGGAATATTTAAGAAAGAAAATTATTAAATGTATTTTAGGGTGTTGTCATTTTACGTTTCCAGTTCCTGAGAATTTGAAGCAACCTCTTTAGAAATTTTAGCTAAGTCCTTAGTAACCTATTACTATAGGTATCACAAGGTTAAAAAAAAAGATATAAGCTGTAACTAGAGACTATGCCTGTCTTATTTAGTATTTCAAAACAAAAACCATAAACAAACATCTCTGATTCAAAACAGAAAGGAATTCCTGTTAGGGCAGGATGAAACCTGAGCCTGCAGACTCCTGGTCTACAAGAGGTAACTTATTTAGCTTCTTATCCAAAGGCCACTAGCAAAACGGTTCACAGCTGTGATAAAAGCAAAGGCATCTCCGTGTGGGAGAGTTGTGACTCCAAAAGACCCGCCCAAATAAGGTAATGTCGCCTTGAGGATGTTCAACCTGAACTAGTCTTGGACTTCATTCCACGTGAGGAATCTTACTTGAGAGCTGTGGGCTTCGTGTTCCATCAGAATGTTTATAAATCATACAAAAGCAGATCTTGAAAGACTTCCCTCCCTTACTGTAGTTGGGAACTTTAGTTTTTCAAAGATATGGGCATTTATAGTCTGTGGAAAAGGATGAAGTTCAGAAAATTAAATCTTTAGAAATCAAAGTAGAAGGTTTTTAAAATGGCTTGAGAAAAGAATGGGTATGCTGGGTAGTTTTCAAAAATCCATGCTCTTGGGTCTGGGATTGTGGCTCAGCGGTAGAGTGCTTGCCTAGCAAGGGCGGGGCCTGGGTTCAATCCTCAGCACCACATTAAAAAAAATAAAGATATTGTGTTGTGTCCATAAAAAAATCTATGCTATTATATTTTAAGCAAATTTTAGGAAAACTTATTACCACTACCCATGATGTAAAACTGAAAGACCAAATAAATTCCTGTATTTTAATCAAAAGCATGTTAATGTGTTTGTTTATATCCTAGCTTGTTTCAGAAATGATTTAAGGCTGCTCATAAAGGGCTGTATCACCAAATTCCTGGATTTATATTGTAGCATGATAAAGGAGAGAAAGAATCGCTCAAGCTTCCGGGTCCCCCGACATCCCCTTGATGGCTTAGGGACTTAAATAAAACCACATCAGTTTCCACAGGTTCACTCTGCCTTAGTGTGTCTGGAGGGAATGAAATAGTTACCTATCTGCAAGTGGGAAACTGAATCAGATGACAGATCTCATGACCAGAAGAGCCTTAAGCTATGTTGTCATGACCTAGAGGCACTGGGTGGGAGTTGAATATCGTGTTTGCAGTTAGGTAAGAAGCGATGGTGGTGTCCATCTGACTGCCAGGTGCTGTAAATGGAAAGGCTTAGAGTAAAAGCCCTAGATTTCTGCCATGGTGGTGTTCAATGGGAGGCAGCAGAGCAGCCAAACATGGTTAGTGCAAAGTTAGTGACATCAGTCATACTAACGGTGGCTTAATCTGGATCCAAGGTGGACTGTACACCTCTCTTCTGTGAGCCAGCCTGCTGCCTTCATTCTTTCTCCATTTTCTCATCTGCCTCATGAGTTATTATGGCTATGAGGTAGGTAGGTGACACATGCAAAGGGAGAAGCTTGAACAGACAGGCCAAAACTTGTCCAAATTCACATGCTCATTTCTGCCTCTTGACACTAGGAGAGAGTTGAGTAATTGCTGTTCTTCCTAATACTGCAGGCAGCAGCCAAATTCTCTGCATTCTTTTACCTTTGCTGCTGTTTTCACTTGCCAGGGAGTTTCCTTAAGGAGCAGATTGAATTTAAAGAAACAACAGTAATAGTGCATGAGAGGGGAAAGGGGTGGGGGGTCTGCTGGTCAGATGCAACAGAGCTTTGCCACCTTAAATTTGAGGATAGAATGATTCTTCCCTGCAGGAGGACAGGCTGCAGGCTGTACCAGCTGCTTCACCTCTGAGTGTAGCTCAGCCATCAACCAAATAGCTTTTTGCCTCTTTGTAAGAATAACAGATCCTCACTAAATATATTGTCAGGTATAGGCCAACTTTGAAATTTGGAAAGTTGTCTCTTGGAATCTAGAAGCTTCATTCTTCCTTTGCATGTTGTTCAGTAGCAGGGTAGAGAGACAGGTTGGTGATGGTGGCCCTGAACTTGGTATAGTAATGCATATTTTTCTAAAGAATGTGGACAGCTTAGTGCAGCCTCAGCTTATTACCACCAATCATCCTGCTCTGCCTTGTAGATCTTACATTTTTGCCAAGAACAGCCTTCCGGAATGAGGTGCTGGTTAATTCCAGTTGGGCATTTATTCATTAATAAGTCTGCTGAATGCTAAATACGCCATTTGGGAGTGTGTGACATGAGAAAACTCAGCAGCTAGTTATGGTGTAGCTCTCTTCCATGACTCTCACTTTCAGTTCAATTACCTAAGCCCCCAATCCCTAGCTGTGTGAACTTTTTAAATTCTTAGTTTTCTGATATTTTGTCCCAAAAGTTTTTTTTTGTTCCAATCTATAAAACTGTTTAAAGTTTCCTAATAATTGGCTAAACATTTTATATTATACTGTAGCTTGCTCCATCTTTTCTTTTTAAAGATGATTTGAAAAGTTAAATCCTGTTCTGGATCTTTTAATGTCTCTTCCAGGCTAGATTTCTGGATAGCTATTAGTAGTCTGAAATAGCCATTGAGGGGTGGGTGGTGTTAATTTACTAACCTGAGCTTTTGCCTAAGATAAGTTCTCCTGATTCTTCTCTGGTATATAAATAGATCTTTCTTTGCTTTTCTTCCTGCTTAGTTGCTGCATATTGGCTGAAGAACCTTGAGAGCCTGAATGCCTGGGTCCCAGCATGTATGTCTGAAAAGCAGCCAGGGAGTTCAGTGTGCCTTTGCTCCAGTGAGAACTCATGCTAGGAAGCCGGTTGGACACCTCTTGCCCATGTCTCTATGCCCTCCTTCTCTGGCAAATCCCTGCCAGGACCCAGCAGAAGCCAGATTTCAAGTGCTCTGAAAGCCTCTGGAAGGATGCTTTCCATCCGTCTTTCCATTTGCTGTTGCCACGTTCTTCCCAGGTTGGTGGAATGCCACTCTTTAGCTATTGACAAAAGTTGGCGCTAAGTGTCCTATCCTGTGTGAGGAACCATTCCAGTAATTATATCTTGCACCAATAGCAAAAGGATTCTGAGGAGGAGCACTGGCCACCACCTCAGATTTATTCAGTATTGTGGGAAGTGATAATTTGAGCCAGAAAGTGATAAAAGTTCATAAAACAAGGATCTTTACAAGGTCATGGTAGACTTGCTGGGCTAAAAAGATGTGCCTGGAACACTAAAAATATTTCTCTAGCATCAGCAACTAGGCCCCTGAGTGGAACAGCAACAGTAGTGTCTTTGAGAGAAAAGAAGCTGCCATAATTCCTTCTTTCAATATGTAGTTAACATTTTGCCTTTGGGTGTAGGGTGGTGTGTACATGTGTTTTCAGTGTCTGAAGGCAGAACACAAAGAATTATTTGTGTTATCGGTGAGTGTGCTGAAAAGAACTCATGGACTTGAGGCAAGGTAAGGATAGGATGTTCTCTGTAGATCAGCAAAGTGAAAATGACTTTGCAATAGAGAATGTACATTTTTTTTGAAATGTATTACATTGGAAAAAAAGCACAGTTCTTATTAAAGTGTTTTGGCTTTGAGACTGCCTAGTTAAATGGACTATCTATGAGTAGGCAAGTAGAACTCAGGAATATTACTGATATTTCATTTCCTGTTGATTGGGACAGAAGTCTTACTGTCTTTATGGCATTGTAGGATGATTTATAGCAGGCTATCATTAAACATAGTTTTGTTTGCCCTTACATAGGAATTTTAGATGTGATGGTACAAAGAAAAAGCAGTCATTTAGGGTGAGAAATGAAAGATGTTGGTAGGGAAATTAGCAACATAAAAAGAAGCCAACGGGTTTTTTGTTTGTTTGTTTTGTTTTTTTTCCAAAGACAGTGTTGGGAAAAGGTGAACCTTTAGCAACCAACTTTATTGATTACCTATTCAGGAAATTATATTAGATGCTTTGAAAAGAGAAAGGAAAAAAAGATATTCTCTGTCAATAGAGGGCTGGAAAACTTGAGGAAGATAAAGTATTTACATGTTTTAATAATATAAAACATGTCCAAAAGAAATACTTAATTGCAGCTGCATTTGGCACTGGAAATAGTCCTTGTATTATATTTTTTATATTGTGTGTGCATATGTAAGCATATTCCCTTCCTTGAGTCAGAAGTACTTGGGTAATAATATTTTTTGAGAGAATAGGAAAGTAGAGAAGGTATCAGGAGCTAAAAAGTGAGAAGGCTTAAAGAATGATTATTAGCAAAGAAGGGACAGTAAATGTTTTTTCTTCTTTAAAGGGGTCATATTTCATATGCATAATTATTCTAACTATTTTTAATCTTAGTATAACAAACATTTAATGCTCCATAGGGCCATGGTAATTTGCATGTTATTACTAAAAGCCTACAGGTAAGGGGAAATTAGATTCCTAAATTAAAGACCTGATATTTTGTTCCTAAAATTTAGGTTTTCGAACCTTATTTCAAGTTTATTTTAACAAAGAGCATTGGTCAACATATAGCTTCTTTTTAAATTTTATTTAAATTATTTTTTAAGTTGTAAATGGATACAATACCTTCATTTGATTTATTTATTTTTATGTTTTGCTGAGGATCAAACAAAGTGCCTTACATGTGCTAGGCAACTGCTCCACCACTAAGCTACAACCCCAGTCCCAACACATAGCTTCTAATATCTAGTGCTACAAAAGTTTAGGAGGTAAGACCAGTACTTGGGAAGTGGGTAGGATCCTGGCTTTCAGATTCCCTAAAGGTGCCTTCATATCCTTTGAAGTGTTCTCTTCCTTCCAGCCTGGTACTCCAGGATGCTATCTCTGTGAAGCCTTCCTGCTCTGCCCACAAGGAACAGTGCCATCTCCCACCCCCAGTGCCCATAAATAGCTCTTTTTCCTTCACCTGTTACAGTGCTTTTCACACTGTGTTAGACTTAACTTTTCTGTCTTCCTGCCTGATTGTGATCCACTAGAGTGTCAGGATAGTGTGTTATTCTAGAGCCTGGCACACAGGAAGAACTCAGTATTTGTTGACTAAATCTAGACTCAAGGTCATCCAAGATATTATACAAAAACTTTTCCATCTAAACTGTTTAGTTTGCTTTATGGAGACAGAAACAAGTGGCACTACCCCCCCAATAGGAATACTGTCATTGCAAAAGGAAGCTCAGACAGGTACACGGCATCCACCCTAGTTAGTCTGAACATTTTTCTTACCTGATGCTTGATCAATTAGTTTCAACTGCATTTGTTTTTGTAAATATTGAGAGGTAGTTTTTACTTTTAAGTACTTTTCTTCTTGCCAATTTGCCATACAGGCATTATCTTTCATTCACAACCCCTCATCCATGGGTAAGAATTTTCCTGTGGGCAGTTGGTTGTGACCTTCTCCCTATTGCCAGGGATCTGGTGCACTGAGCAGTTGTGGTGGTCAGTGGCTTATAAACAATAATCAGTAAAATATTAGGAGTTAGCCTACAAACATATCTCAGATGACCACGTGAATTCTGAATGAGAGTGAAACAGGCTTCCAGCTTCTCAGTGGATCCAGGATGGCATCTTAAACATGTATTTTGACTACTGGGAAGGGAGTTTAGTTCAACAAATGTGAATTGAATGCACAGTCTGAGGGTTAAGTACTGAGAACAGTGCAGCCTACTTAGTATTTCCGGTGATCTCCAAATGTCTTCAGGAATTCAACTGCACTGCTGCTTTGTGGAAGGAAATCCTAAGGCACCAATGTAAGGGTAGAAGTGTATGACTCTGAGTAATGAAAATGCCTCACAATGGTTTGAACAAGAAGTCCAAAGGAATGTAATATAAGGAATTTAGGAAAGCAGAATCCCATTTGGATTTACTCCAGGCCGTATAACTTCAGGGGTTGAGGATTTTTTGATGATTAATGGCTAGAGCCCCAACTTGTTGTATTTAGGAGTGTGGAGTTATTTTTCCTTTATCACTAGTCATGAACTTGGTTGGTTGGTCAGATTTTTTATCAAAGATCTTAAAGTGATTTACAAATTAAGGCAGAATATGCCATTAGACACCAAAGGACACAAGAGCAAATTAGACCTCTTTCTGGGTGATGCCTTCAGTACTAAGCTAGTCAGCTGCTAAAGAGGAAAGGTTTAACCAAGATGAAGTATCCAGAGTCATACATGAAGAATTATCCTGGGTAGAAACTCTGATGACACCTGTGCTGTTTTATCATTTAAGTGAATATGTACTGAGATCCCCCTTTCCTAGTGCACCTTTAATTTTGATGTCTGTGCTGCAACATTTCCTTTAACTGTCCCACAGTTAAGATGCTCATCTCACCGGTGTTGGGACTTGTTGATGATGTTTGTGTCATCATTAGTGGCTTTCCCGGATACCCACTTTAGATTGTTTTATTGATAACCTGCAGTTGTTACAAAAGGCTTGAGAAGGGGAAGGAGGGGAAGCTGGAATGGATGGCTAAGTAAAGTTATAGACCGCTGGTGGTTTATGATGCTTAGTTGGCAATGAAAATTGAAGATTTCTCAGCAAGGTGGTTTTTTCAAAGGTCCACTGAAAAATTTCTTTCTTAAAATTATATTTTTAACTTTGGTGTGACTTCTTTACTCCTGAAAGCTTAAAAACTAACTCATATTCAGTCAGGGTGGCTATGTCCTCCTTTGCTGTTTTCTCTAAGACTTCATCAGCAGAAGGATCTTTTGACTTGATGACAAATATTTAGAGAGGTGTGTTACCCAAACTCGTGATTTCCATTGCCAGTTCAAGGGTGGGTAGGTTAAGGACTCTGGGCTGTTCTTGCTACTGACTTAGAACACTTATCCTCAGACTTCAGCCAAAGAAATGAATGGAGGCCAAGGCCTGGGAAGCACACTTGAAGGAGGGTATGCACATCAGACTGTAGCCAAGGTAAACAGTCCTTGTAACTGAAAAATAGACTTCCTGGAAGGAGAGAACCAGAGAAGTGGGTGTGAAGTACATCCAGCAAGTACCATTTTCAGCCACAGAGATAGCTGAATTGCCCTGAGTTCTGAAGAGAACCTCTCCCAGCTGTGTGGGGGAAATCAGTTGCTTGTTGTGCCAACAGTAGAACAGAGATGGTGCTTGGGGGGAACAGGTCATGTCTGGGCTAGAAAAGGCACACAGATGGAGCTTTTTGAGAGGGTAGACATGAAGTCAATGACTTAGGGATGGAGCCCTGCAGGGGAGCGAGTGGACTGACAGAATGGCAATAGGATGATGTCCCTGAGTCCCCATGTGTGAAAACCCACATTCTCTGACACTCTTTTTTAATAGTGGGAAAAACTGTGTCATTACAGTTGACAGCTGTGCATGTATGTTGCAGATAGTGTGATGTTCATCTCTTTGTGCAGTGTGCACACATATCAGAAAGATTCCTCACAGGTTTGTATACTTGTCCTCACAGCCTTTTTCTCTATTCTTCTGTAAATGTTGTAGTTTTTTTCCCATTCTAGTTAGTGCTGTTAGATTCTGTAAATTCCTATATAATGAAAAAAAATCCCCATATCTGGCTCTATCAATTAACATATAGGGGTAAATGTATGCAGATTGTCTCCTGAGTGGCATGCACGAAGCTATAGGTATCTTGTTCTCTCTTATGTCTTCTCTTCTACAGTGGCTGCAGTACTGATCAGATTTGTAGTTGCTAATGTCCCATCCAGGCCAGTTGTCCAGAAAGATAGACCATCAAAAAAGAAAATTCCTTAGAAAGAAATTCCTTAGAACTTCTCATGCTCAAGGATTCCTGGAACTAAGTTGCATGTGGGAAAGGGCCTTTCCTTCTAAACAGAGACCTAGGCCACTTTAATGGTCACCCAGAAAGATGTTAGCTACATTTCTTCTTTGCAGTTTGTTTTTCAAGAATCTTATTTCCCATTATTGGCTCTGAGAGCTGGGGCCAAATATTGGGTCCACTGCCATCTTTTCTTCTCAACTATTATAAAGACAGCACAATTTTACTAGGAAGTTTGGGAAATAGAGAAGATAGAGAATTATCCAAAATATTCTTGTTTCAAGCACACACACACACACACAACACTTTGACTTTTTTTGTTGTTTTTTGTTTTTTGGTGTTTTTTTTTTTTTTGGTACATATTCCTGTCTAGTCTTCCTGATATACATACAGTTTTTAAAAGATCATGCATCTTGAATCTTTCTTCTCTCCAGTTAATATTATAGCAAGTGCACTTTCCTATGTCTCTACATAATCTCCATTATTATAATTTAAGCTGAGTAATCAAATGTGCGGACAGTGTCTTTCCATTTCATTTCCTTTCCCTCTTTCCCCTCTGGCTATATAAAAAGCAAGAAGAAAAAAAGTCATTCCAGGTGAATTTAATAGAAAACTCTATGTAGCCCTAATGGAATTATATTTTCCTTCGTGCCTAGGCTCTCCAAGTGAACGGCTGCAACCGTGCTGTCTCCTCGGGCTAAGCAGGGGGCATTCTCTGCTTGTGTGTCTGATCCTTTGTGTCTAAGCTCAGACTGTGACTGTGGCTCTGGTTTTGTATTATATACTTGCTACCCCACGGACTGCCTTAACTCTGAGAGGATTGAAGTTCTGTAAAGTTAACTAATGATTTGTAGGCTTAATGCAGATAGCCAGCCCACTGGGTAGAGACACTTTAATTGTATTGCTTTTTCTCTTTTGGTAGCATATTGTAGGGTTGGAAATGTTTATTTAGTATGAAAAATGAATATAATTAGCAAGCCCTAAATAAGGACCAGATAGTAACTTCAAGATGAATTTGTAAAACTTTGTACTTTGCATAAACTGTATGTTCTTGTTACCAAGGATGTTTTGTCTGAGGATTTAAGTTTTCCATTTCTACCACTTTATAAATTAAAACTGGAGACACAGAAGTCATTCAGCAAGGCACATATAAAATGTGGAAAAACTCAGATCATTTTCAGGATTGAGTTTGTCGAATTCCTATCAGGAAAACAGACTCCTCTCCTCCCCTATATATTATTGACTTCTATAATAATAGTTTTTACAGCTCAGATACTTGTTTCATATTCAAAAAGTATAGGGCATCTGTTGTAATATTTCAGATTCATTTCTTCAGTTTTTATTTAAAAAATGCAAATTCTCCAACAAACCATTCGTACAAACATATGCAAAATGAAATCTCCAGGCTTCATATATTTTGTATACATTTAAGTGCTTGGATTATCAAAAGGGAGATGAATGTTTTGGTAATTTATTTAGTATTTACTGTTTCAGAATTAAAAATATTGGAAATATAGTTCATGTATGAAATCTACCAGTCAGTATGTTCAGTACACAAGACACTGAGCAGTTTTCTAGCTGCTGGTTATTTGAAGGCAGAGGGTACTCATTTAACTTTATTAAGCCATAGTGTAGGGCTAAGAGATGCATATGCCCAGTGAGAATCTAACATATTTTTCTGCAAAACATACTGACTTACAGGAGGACAATTTGTATGAGAAAAAGTAATCTGAAGATGAAGTAACATTACATTTAACAGTTTAACCTTGGATAACTGTGAAATTTTAATTATAACAATAGCTAATGCTAGTATGTACAATTTTAAAGAAAAATATTAAAACATAAAGTTTAATTGATATTTATTTTTGGATTGAGGTTCTTGAAAAGGGAGAAGGAGCTTTGGCCCAATATGAGGTCTGTAGCTACTGTTTTAAATTGGTTTATAAAACTGTTTAAAGATGGGAATCTATTAATAGATTTTCTCCCAATACTATGCAGTTAATCTTTAATCAGTTGATCTGTATCATCAACCAAACCTGCATGTGTTCTTAACAATGTGTTTACAAATGTCTAAATCCATTTATTATGAAATCAATTGGTGTCCTTTGTGTTCTGTGGTGAGCTGAATAGGCAGCTCATGGAGGCGAGTGTCTTAACAGTAGGTGAGTGTTAGTTAATACAGTGTTGCTGGACCGTTTCCACTCTTACAGCCCCTGGAGCTTGGCCAGCACAGACGTGGGGGGAGGAGGAGTTCAGTTTTGAGATCCCTGCGTTGATTTCTGGCTGTTGGGATCTGAGACTGTTGGAGAAAGCATAAATATAGTTTGAAAAAGATCGGAGGCTCTAGTTAGGGGTAAATGCTGGAAAATGCTGGATGGTTTTTTTAAATGGATGATTTGTTTATAGGTGTTTCATGCTTTTGCCTTTTGGAGTTGGTGCTTCCCAGGGGCCACTCTGTGTCTGGGTCTCCTTTGGTGGATATTTCAAAAATCTCCTGCATCCATTCTCTTCCTTTTCTTTTTGTTTTTGTGTTCAAACACCCAACTTATTAAACCTGCTATGTGAGTCGATTTTTTTTATAATGAACACCAAGCTCATTGGAAAAGACGTTTATGTAAGTACTACAAGCACATGGCCCTTGAAGGATGGAGTTGCAGATTCTGGAGTATGTGGCTCAGCCTGCCTGTGTGTCACTGTCTCCAGTGCAGAGGGAGAGTGAGGGGTGCAGTTTCTGAGCCTTGTCTTTTGTCTCTCTGTGGGTTAGTCACTGGCTTCCCTGCACAGGGTATGCATTTCTTACCCTTGGATCCACTCCTGTGGTTCAGGGAAACCATATGCAGCAGTTATCCTTAGGTCTTGCTCCTGATTTTCACACAGGTGCTCTCTGCTATTAGGAACCTGGGGACACTGCCCAGCCAGTGACTACAGCTCTCCTCTTCACTGCTTGCTGGTCTTACTTCAGAAGTGGCCCTGTTCTGATTCCTAGTCCTGGCCCATATGCTTGCTGCCTGGTCAGCAAATCAACCTTGTCTTGGGGCATTTTATTCCCCTGTACAGGTAGTGTACATTGTTTCCATTGCCTGGGAGTATTAGGGGTACATTTTTAAGAAACCTGGCCACAGGAAATGATTTCTTTAGAAAAAAAACCTACATGACAAATTCATTAATGAAGGCAAAATTGTGTCCCATTGGGAGTTCAGTCTTTGACATTAGTTCAGAGCCCATCCTAGCCAAGTGCCTGGTGCATGGTGCTTACCCTGGCCAGGCTCCTCAGCTCTGTTAGTTTTCATTAAAATGGGGAAAATTGCAGTATCTTTTCATGTGGGAAGTTGTGAGAAATAATTTAATTGATTCCTGTTAAGGATTAGAGGCTTGTATTTTTGTGCGTAGTGAACATACAGTAAGTGTTAGTTACCATTGTATCTTTGTACCTCAGCATGGAGCACTGTGGCTTATACATAATAGGTGCTTGTTAAACAGTTTGTTCATTCTCATATTCAGAAGGTGCCATCTGATTATTTTTGCTTGTGTGCAAAATGCAAGCACTTTTATTTCAGCAGTGTGCACGCAGTCTGCTCACAGGGAGAACAGCTCATGGTGGTAATGTACATATTTTTCTCAACAGAACGTTGAGCCATTTTCTTAGGAAGGGTGGTATGTCCAGGAAAGAGGAGGTTCCAAATTCTAGTTACTTTCTTATGGTTAGCTACACAGAAAACATTTTCTCACTAGTGTTTGGGTGTTAGTAAATAAAAGGAAAGCTCTGTTGTTGAGTCATTGCTGGATAGGAAAGAGGTGATAATTGGTCAGGAATTCTACTATTTAAAGTAATAAAAGCAGTTGCTTCGAATGAGATTAATTCATATCAGACTTTCTTTTTGTAGGGTTATATTAAGTATCTTACCCACCAGCTTAGTCAGTCTTTGCCCTCAAAGTTTATTCCTAGAGATTTATTAAAAGCAATGATTGGTTTCAAAAGGTGAAAGATAGACATTTACTTGAAGTGTAGTTGTTGAATTTCTACCTCTCAAGGATTTGTTTTCTAGACTACCTTCTGAGAGGCAAAACCTCTCAGTGATGCTTTTTATGACTTCAACTAACACATGATTGGCAGCCCAAGGCGGCCTTCCCTGGGCTTACCCCCTCTCCCCAGCACTGTCTCCCTCTTCTTCCCTCCCAAAGTCCTTTTCATTCTTTCTCCTGTTCTCATGTGCCAGAGGACTTGCCTTTCCTGGGAAGGAGTAGATCGGAGGCCATATGATGTCTACTTTTTCACCCATTTGTTCTATAGCATGGCTTCAGACTCTTCAGTTCTCCCCAGTGGAACTCTGTGTGGGGAATTCATCCCTGAGCACCATGTTGTGTTGCTCGCAGATGCCTACCTTGGGACCAGGTGGGCTCAGAGTTGTTAGTGCCCATGCAGAGGGAGGCCTCAGTAGGATGCCCATCCTGGAACCTAATTTCATAAGTCTTGGGCCTACAATCAGGGTGAGCTGGAGGGTGCTCCAGAGGCCATGCCTGGGGATTTGAGCTCTGACTTTTCAGAGTTAAAACAATGGACACAGAGATAAAAGAAAGACACCAGAAAAACCCAGGAGATGTAAATCTGAGAGGCAAAGACATCCACTAATCTAAGAAGAGAATCTGGTTTGGGGAAGTGAAGAAAATTTGGATGTCTTCTGGATGTAAGTGACATTCTGTTTGTTAGTCACAACGATCCGATCCCAAGCTTTGAAAATGACCGAGGAGAGAGGGCTGTTGACACACAAGGAATCAGAATCATGGACTTGGAAGCTTCCTTAGAAATGTATCTCTGCCAGCCTGCTCATTTTACAGGTTAAAAAACTCAGGCCCTTACAAGTGCATCCTGTTCCTAAGATTTCTACCACATCTGCAGTGATGGCCTCATCTTCCTTCCCCACCCAAAGAGGTGAGGAGCTTCCTCTTGCCCACTCTGGAAGGAATTCCTGGGGTCCTGTTGCCCTCCATGCCCCCATGACTTTGTCCCAGAATGTAGAGCGCACTTGGCCAGATCAGCCTCTGCTGAACCTTTCCCTCCCTGCTTCTCTGCTCCACCCCCGCCCCCTTTACAGGATCCGGAGCCCTCCCTGGAGTGGTGTGAAGCTACTGGGATGTGGCACTCTGACCCCTGGCAGTTGAGTGTCCTGGATGGATTTGGCCTGGGAAACAGGAAAGACTCTTGAGAGGGAAGGCGCTCCCTGTCACCTTGGGGTGGGATGGAGGGAAAGGCAATGCTGGGCAGTGTGACCCCTCACGTGGCCCGCAGGCTCCCACACAGCCCATACTAGACTTGCAGGTAGGAACAAGTAGATTCTTCAGGACAGGCCCTTGGCTGGATGCTGTGGATAGAGCAGGGCTCAGGCAGGTGAGCTGCTCCAGCAGTTGGGGTGAGAAGGAGAAGAGGTGAAGAAAGTAGGTGCAGAGAAGGGAAATTGCATGGAAATGGAAGGAGACCCTCATTGTTATACAAAATTACATATAAGAGGAAGTGAGGGGAAAGGGGAAACAAAACAAAACAAGAAAGAGAAATGAATTACAGTAGATGGGGTAGAGAGAGAAGATGGGAGGGTAGGGGAGGTGAGGGGGGATAGTAGAGGATAGGAAAGGTAGCAGAATACAACAGTCACTAGTATGGCAATATGTAAAAATGTGCACATGTAACAGATGTGATACTGCAATCTGTATACGGGGTAAAAATGGGAGTTCATAACCCAGTTGAATCTAATGTATGAAATATGATATGTCAAGAGCTTTGTAATGTTTTGCACAACCAAATTAAAAAAAAAAAAGAATTGTAATGCAAAGAAAAAAAAAGAAAGTAGGTGCCGACAAGAATCCTGAGGAAATTCTCAGAGGAGATGATGAAGAGGGTAGGTGGGGAGAAGGCATGTCCAGGGACTGTATGGCTTAGCAACCAAATATGTTAGAAGGTTCTCTAAAAGGAACTTCACCCCATTTTTATTTTAGAGTAGAGCAGAACTCATTTGAAGACCTGTGTCTTTAATATGCTCAGTCTTGGCAAATAGAGTATTAGGTTTATGAAGGGCATGGATGCACATTCCAGTGTGAAGTCATTTGTGACTTACCTGTCCTTTTCAGTTTTCTGTTACTGATGGATGCCCCTGGGGTACAGTGGGGTTATTTACCTCCCTCAGAGAGGTTTTTAGGACACGATCCATGGTGATGTCACTGCCATCAGGTTTTTGCCCCTATTCAGAATAGGGAAGCATGAGTCTTTCATTTCCTCCCAGTTGAAGTCTCTTGATGAACCAGGATGCTGAGCCAGGATGGGAACCCACCTTATGTAGACTCCTCTGTAACCCTGATCAGATCATACTGTTGCCAGACTGCAGGCAAAGTTTGCCAGGATGGTATACCAGGTTTTTATTAGCAGTATTTAAAATTGAATTCCATGCATTTGAAAAAGGAGTAGAAACAATAAGTAGATTCTACTTCTGAAACACCCATTGAAGATAAGAGACATTCTAACTGCTGCCATACCTGAAGGGATTGTGCTTCCTGAACTGAAGCTGGATCCTCTTCACACTGAGAAAATGAGCTCTTTTATATACATTTTCTTTTTAAAGCATATGAATTATTCTGTATATTTGCATGTTTATATATGCATGTGATCTAATCTGAAACATGGGAAATATAAACTTTCTTTGTAACTACTGTTTTAAAATAGAAAGTTACCTTCCTCTAATCCCCAGAAGGTTTAAGTTACTATAGTTTTTTTTTTTTTTTTTTTCTCAAACGTTCTGAAAAGACAGCTAAATGTGAATGGGTAAGTAGTGAAGAAATTAAGTGAACTTGACTCTTAGATACCTACAGAAGGATTTTAAAGTGCTGCTATTCTTTTCATGTGCCATTATTAAAGAGACTGTTACCTTCTAGAATAGTTCTCTGCTCAGATTCACAGTTCCCTGCTCCATTCTGCAAGTGGGTATTGTGGTACGTGCAGTCTTCCCAGTTCAGCATGGAGTGGAGACAAATGAAGAAGGCAACTTTGGCCCCAGTAAACTCAGGATCTGGCTGTAAACAGCTGCAGGCTTAACAGTGAAGGGTTGTGAGTAAGTATGCTGGAAAGTGAGAGAAATCGATGGGAGAAAATAAAATAAACTACTTTGAAAAAAAAAAAACATTTAAGCTGGGTAGGATAGTGCAGCTTTCTTGGTGGAAAGGAGGAGGAGTATTCCTAAGCAGAGGAAATGATGTTGACAAAGGCTCATTAAGTGAACTCACTGGTACTCAGGGAATTGATTTCTGGAGGACCTACTGTGTACTGAGTCCTGTTCCAGGTGCAGAAGATTTAACAATTGAAACAACCTAGAGTTTTCTGGTACAGAGAACAAACCAAGTTATTAAAGCATACTGTATGCCAAAGGAGATCAGTGTTAGGAAGGAAAGTAAACCGAGAAAGGGGCATGGATTATAGTGGTCAGGAAAGTCTCTTTGTGAAGTTGAAGCTGATCCTAGACGTGAAGGAGTGAAAGTGTGAACCCTACACACACCTGGGGGAGGAAATATAAGTGCCAAGACCCTGAGGCTGCTGTGGCATGGGAAGATGAGGTGCTGGCTACACAGTAGAAAACAACTGGAGGTCAACTGGGGCTGGGCCCAGGCCACTTTTACCAGTGTGAAGAGTTGGACTGAACTCCATAGGCAGGAGAGAGCCAGCATAGGGTTTTAGATTTGGTTTGTGCTTTCATCACTGAGATCCCAGAAATAAGTACCCATTGACTTGGACCTGGGTCTCTTAGGTTTAGATGTTACAGTACTACACAAAGGAAACTCCAATTTTGTGAGAAATGTGTAAATACATTTTCAAGCATGTTTTAAGATTTTCCAAAAAAAAATTTATGTATTGTTATATTTATTCATATGGTTTATTTCACATGCATTTTGTGGGTTAAATTAATGCTGTGTGAATCATGGTTCAACCAAATTACTAATGTTCCTTTCTTGACATACCCTTTGGCATGAATCCTGCTTTTCATTGTCCCCTAATTTACATTTGCTGCTTTCTGGAGAATTGTGGATGAATTTTAGGGACTTGATGCCTTTCAAGTTAGGGTATCAGGCAGACTCTGTGTTGCTGAGTTTTCTTAATAGGCTAAAGTTGTTTCTCTGGTTCTCCTTTATAAGACTATAGCCTTCATTAACAGATTATAGCAGAGTGAATTTTAATGATGTTTTAAGAATAAAGTGAATTTTAATGGTGTTTTAAGAATAAAGTTCTAGACATACACATCAAACTTTCAATTATTATGAAAATGGGTAACAGGAAATTGTATGCTGTGCACAAAAAGAGTATCTGTTGAATATTATTGGCAAATTGTGCTTTGTTGGCAGGACTAGATAGGAAGAGATTCCTTGAGTATGTAGGCACACATGAGATCAAACAGAGATAAACTAACTTCATATAAAAATGCAAAGTTTTTAAAATCAGAGGTTTGGGTTTTTTTGTGTGTGGGTTTTGTTGTATTATTTTTCAATACTGGATTGCAAACACAGGGCCTCAATGCTAGATATGTGTTTACCACTGAGCTCTGCTCCCAGCTTCAAAGATTTAGGTTTTTAGGTAAGATATTTTGGGAGGGTATTTCTTTGTAGAGCAGTAGTAAGGATCAGTTAGAGATATAATTGTTGGAATATTACTCTTTCACTATCTTCCACTTGGTTTATTTTGAAGCCTTTAGATAAATTATTAAGGTAAAGTTCACAGCAGTGTTCAAGGCGATTTGTAAAAACATTCCTTACAAAACAATTGCTAACTGATTTCACAAAGTTATTATCCTGAAAAGATTCCTTAATGCTACTTACAGATCATTTTGCCATTTAAAAATCATTATTTGCTCCTCAGGAGTCTGGCTGTATATGAAGGCATTGTTTGCCTTAGCAAAGAAATCCTTGTTTTCCTGGAGGATAGAAGAGTTGAGATCATGTTTATGTTGTTTGGTTTTCTGTTCTTTGGGTAGTTCCAAAGGTGAGCCTGCAGCTTTATTTCTTGGATGCAGGATCTGTCTGCCTGTCCCCACAGTTTGGGGACCATCCACAGTGGGCCTGGAGGCCATGTTCTCTGGAGATGGTCTTGGCCAGAGTGAACGTCAGTGGTGTCCCTGCCCCTCTTTGTCCTGATGCTCAGGTCTTGTGCATTCACTGGAACTTGGAATTTTGCCCATCCCTTGGCCGCCTCACTTCCCACTTCTTCACATTGCTTGCCTGGTGATAGCGCTGTGGAGTTCAGCCCTGCCTCCCTCAGCTCCTGTCCTTAACCAAGCTGTTTAACCCCTGGGAAGCACTTACTTCAGTCTCTGGCACCTGGCAGGTGCTCACTGTGTGCTAGCCGTTACCAGAAGCTTTGTCTCTGGGGTGCAGTGTGCTTCATTAATCCTTGCTAACTGCTCAGTTGCAATGATGAAAGATTTATATCTTTCAAAGTGCGTATTTTCAGAGCACTGTATTTGTTTTGTTGTTGTTTGAAGTTCTAATCACATTTCTTTTCACTGTAGTGATTTATACTTTTGGATGTGTGCAATCCCCATACCTACTCTGCTGGTTTGCTCTTGGTTAGTTGACTAACAGATTTGAGGTCAGAGCATACATTAATATTTATAAAATGGTACTATGCATTATTCATGTCCTCAAGTACCTTTCTGGCAAGAATTATTAACTTGTGTCATATTATCTCATGTCATGACATACAGAAGTGGCAGAAAGGAAGATAGGAGAGTTTGTCTTTAAGTTAGTATTTGTCTGACATGGTGAGGCATATTTTATTCATTCACTCACTTAGAATGTCATAAGTATTGATAAGTGCAAGGGTTGGTACAATGTAATGTTGAAGTTAAAAGAAAACTTGAGTCCATATTAATATTTTACAAGTAGGAAGACTGAGATCCAAAGATAGTCCTCAGTTATTTCTAAATAATCAACTTTTTTCCCCCATCAACAAACTTACTTTCCAGAAAATGTTTGGCCTTTAAAGACTCATATTGCTTTGCTTAAATTCAAGCCCTTTTGTCTTCCACCCTGTCCTTGTTCATTCTTCATGTAGATTTTTATTTTGTTAAGGTATTACTTATTGAGTCTTAGGATGGCTCAATGATGAAGAGTAAAACTATATTTTTATTGTCAAAGAAGACACTTTCTGATAGAGGAAATTTGATGAGCAATTTCATTATACTGCTCTATGTAGAAAATTTTGAATATATAATAGAAGTCCTACAGAGGAAATAATACGTAATTCAGTCCCTGTAGGGTGGATGATATCCACAGAAATATAAAAGACTGAGGAGGGGTTTTCAAAGCAGATGAAAAGAAGAAGCTTTGTAGGCAGAACAGCTCATGGAAAGCCATGGAGTCATGCAACAACATGGGTGGCATAGGGAACACAGGTCACCTAGTGTTGTTGGAGAAAGGAGGACATGTGATATGGAAGACAAGCGGTAGAAGAAGTGGGTTGTGATCATCTAAACAGATTTCATGTTCCGTACCATGGATATTGGGCTTTACTTTGTAGACATTGCTTTGAAACTATGTTCTTCAGAAGTTTGATGGGGCTGATCTCTTAACACACTTTGCTCATGTTATGTACATTATAACCCGTCTGTAGGAAGATCCAACACTGGAGACCAGGTATAGAAGGGGTAGCTAAAGGTGGCTTTTAGAGCATCTTGAACAAGAGATGAACACCAAAAAAATAGAACACAATTAGAATCTTCTACAAGATCATTTTCCCCTCAACCAAGATTTGTTAATTTTTAAGCAGCATTTGGTAACTGAGACTCTTCAAGGCTAGATTGACATGGAGTTATGTGATTTAACGAACAAGTACAGGGACAGCTACATTGCTTAACAGTGGAATGAATGTGTCTGGATGTGTCTGACAAGTTCAGCACTGCACGGATGTGAGTCAGGGGAGGAGACTCAAGGTTTTCCGTTAAAAATATGGGGATCTAATGTCAAAGCAGAAGACATGAAAGAAAGGTTGAGTTCTGTGGCACAGAGTACAATCAAACTAGTTGTAGCTGGACAAAACTTAAATGGGCATTCAAATACCTGTTTTGATTGTTTAAAAAAATCAGAAATGTAGCCATTTAATTACAAACTTTGAGTAACTTTCTGGTAAAACTATTATCCAGAAACTGATTGATAAACATATTTATAAATATCAAAATAAACCAGATGAGTTAGTGTGCTCTCTGAAACTGTTAATCACAAGCCATTCATGAGGCTACTTAATCTTTTTGAAGAACTATTTTTTTTTGTTTTATTAACCACCTTTGTGGCCTTTATTATTTCTATCCTTCTTGTTTCTTTGGACTTCCTCTGTTGCTCTAATTCCTTCAGTTTAATACTTAGCTAAATCATTTCTTTACCTTTCTTATATGCCCTGAGTTGCCTGTTAAACATTGTCTTGGTTGGGTCCTATCAGCATTGACATGTTGTGCTTCCATTGTTCTTCATTTTAAGTATTTGGTAAATTTGCCTAGAAATTACCCTCGTTAAAAAAAAAAGTCTTTCATAGATATGTCCAAATATATACAATAGTGGAGATAATTGTATAATAACAGAGTGTTTCAACATTGCCAATTCATGGCCAGTCCTGTTTTACTAAATAAGAATTTTTTGAAACCTTAGCTCATGAATTTTCAAAGACCAGATGTTCTAGGAAGGTCATTGAAAGTGACCATTATATCAAAAAACACTCCTGATTTGTCTTACCTGTGTGTAGTAATTTAGATTTTTCAAAACTTTTAATATAGTGTAATAATGGGAAACTATTTTAAATTTAAATTACAATTGTCATAAATATATGATTTTCTGTGACTACCCTCAATAAATTGTTAGCATTGTTCAATTTCAACAAAAATGGCAGAATCAAAGAAACATGAAGTCTACAGTGACCTCATGAATTATCCTTTCCTTCTCCTTTTTAATTAAAAAATTATAGCATAGAGAGCTACATATCTTGTTCAGGGTCTTCCAGGGCCAGATTGTGGTCTTCAGGCCAAGGCCCTGTCTGTTACACACCCCATCTCTTGATTGTCTATTTGTTTGTAATGCGGTTTAAGAGAGTTCCGGGTATAGGCAGAATGTAAAGAAGGAGGACAGCATTGTTCTGGAGCCCCAGTCTCTCCTGTTCTCTTTTCTGATTTCATGAAATCCTTACTTCTAGAGACTTAGGTTATCTTCTTTTAAATGCCTCCTCCTTGTTCCACACTAGTTTCCTGCTGTCAGAAAGGAAATTATCCTTACCTTAACATTTTCCTCTATTTCAGAAGTCTTAGGAACATTTTATTAATATATTTGGTGTGATTTTGATTAGAATAGTGGAACTTTATACTGTAAACCCCTTTGCTTAGTACCTTGCTAAGGTTTTGATGCATAATAGATAACAATATGTGTTTGAGGAGCACATGATTGAAAGAAATAATGAACGAATGATTTGCATTCTATAGTGCATTTCTGGTCCTCCTGTTACTTGTATTATTAAGGTATCTGATGAAAACTACAGTTTCAGAACATGTGCTTACCATTAGTAAATATTATGTTGTAAACTGATTTAGTAAATTGGGCCAGTACTGCTTGTTTTTCAGTGAATTCCTCACTGAGACATAGTACAGACAGATATTCCTGGTTTTTTTTATATTTAGAAGTTTGCATTTATTTAAGTCTTCAACAAATATTTGTGCATTTTAGCATTTCCATTGTTTTAGAGATTCTAGCTTTGTCCACTTTGGAATAAAGTTTCATATACCTAACATGGTTTTACTTTTTAGAAATGCCTGTAAAACAGATTTTTTGTAACTTAAGTCATTTCTACTGATAACCATAAATTTTCCCTTCCTGCTTTGCACTGATTACAGTACAAGGAAGAGAGGAAGAGGGAAGAACCAGCTTTGGAACATCAGCCTTAAGCCCGAAGCAGGGAGAAATGAAAGCTCACTGCATTAGAGTACTCCTGGAGCAGAACTAAATGCCCGATAACAGCCAGCTGAGAGCTGGGGGAGTTAAGAGCAGCAAATTTTACATTACATTGGAGTTTCTAGGCTGGCATGGAAAGAGATACCAGCATTAGCTATTTGCATCTCACTGTATCCACAGGGATATGTGAACAGTTGAAGAATTAATTTGATATATATTCCCAGAAGCCTCTCTGCTGCCAACAGAATTCCATTACTGTGAGCTTCTGAGTGTGTACTGTGAGTTTGTTTCTTGCTTTTTAATATCTGCTCTAGCATATTTCTGGTAAGTGGATTGCTACATAATGGGGTGCAGCTATCTCTTGGGTTGGAGTAAACTCCATTAACCTAAGCAGGTACAAGGTAGAAAAGGTAAGTCTATGAGTGTACAAATGCCTTCCACCTTGAGAAAGGCAGAAATTTTAGATTAACACATAGTCCTCTGTCCCGTAAGTATAGTTGTAGCTGAAACATTTTATTTCATGTTGGTAGTAATTCAGACTTGAGCAACATGATGAAAAGATATTTTGATGGGCAAAGAGGTTGACTCCAGGAGAAGTCAGGCTTGAATGTGCACAGCTGGACCCTCCAGCTCCTGGCATGGTGTGTGTGGTGGAGGAGGCACCCTAGAGCTGCTTTCCACAGGTCTGGAGTTGATGTGCTCCATACATAAATGAGACCCCTTCCTTCACATCCTTCTCAGTCCCCCCTTTTCTGCCCTCAGGATGGAAAATTTTTTTCTACTAGCCTTTGCATTAAAATATTCCATATCAATTGTTGGAGGAAGGAACTTCAGGCATCTGCTTTGTGTAACAGAAAGACTTAGTCCAGGGCAAGACTGGATGTGGCTGTTGGAAGGACAGTGATTTTACTTTGGCATCAAATGTTTGCTCTTAAACAAGGAAAAAAACTCACATTCTGCAAAATAATTCATTATACTAAAAATAAGAGCTGTTGGAAACAACAGTTAGAGGAGGCCACTTAAAACCTGTGGAAATATGTACCCGGAGGATAAATGTAAACCATAAGAACCCAAGTAAAAATACTGACACAGGCAAGCCACCCCAGATTTTGCACCTGTGTCCCTGCCAACCCATCCTTTCCAGCTGCACATACTCCAGAGCTCATTCTGCTTATTCTCAGAGCATGGGTCCTTGAAGTCAGTTACTCTTAATGGAGACCCGTTTCATCAAAATTAAACACAAGATCCAGGAGTCATATTTTCCTCCTGTTCTTTTTTTTAATACAGAGGGGAAATGTCTGTAGCTTTTTCATTTGTATGTGCAAGCTCCTTAGATAGTTAATTGTGGAAATTTCAGCTACTAGAGCTGTCATTTTTGTACTAAAAAAAAGAAATTTGAATAAAATTACCAGCCTCAGGTCTTCATATATTTTAAGATTTTTCCTTTCATCATGGAGGAGAGGGGAAACTCCTTTGGATTTTTTTTTCGTAACATTGTTCTGGGAAATGCCACGTAGAAACTAGTGCAACTTTTGCTTTATGTATTGACATCATTTTTCTATTAACCAATTTTATATTAGCTAAGTCATCTTACAGAAACATGCATTTTTATTGTTCAGTGAAAACAGGTATCCAGTATCCTTTGCTGTTCCTCAGACCTGGATCCTGTGCTCTGGTGGCTAATGTGTAGTAGCAAGGTACAATCATACTCTTTAGAAAAGCATTTTCAAATTGTGGGCTGCCAACCCCTGGGTAACCCCAGCACCTTTTCAGGTGGTACATGAGGTCAAGCTATGTCCATTATAATATTTAACTGTCCATATTCTGTTCTCTTGATGCCAACAGTGTAAAAATGTGGAATGTAAAACTATTGGCATCTTAGTCTGAATAATTGAGGCCATGGCACCAAACTGTACTTTGTGTCCTCATATTTGCCACCATGCACTGTGATAATAATAAGTAATTTTTTTTAAGTCAGTTTTCCTTAAGGATACCCAAGATTGAATACAGTACAAGTTATTAATCTCATTAAATTTCAGCCTTTGATTACAATACTGATGTTTTGTGGGATGAAGTGGGTATTCATGAAGTAATTCTGCCACACCCTGAGACACAGTGCTTCTGGCAAGGAAGGGCATTGTATTGCCAGTGGCCTTCTGAGTGGAGATTTGGTTTAGCAGTTAGATATGTGTCTTTGCTCTAGTACTCACATATGGGGACAAATTAAATGTATGAATTTGAATTCATACCTGAAATTATTCAATTTTTCTTTTTCTGTATACTTAGAGAAGATAATTTATTTAGTGTCCTGATTTGTTACTGTGACAAACTTTAAACTACATTTACAGAGGTACCTAAGTTATTTTCACCTTTCAGTCTAGGAGGCTACATTCTGTCATGTGTGGAGCATGAGGGGAAAAACCCATTTGTTCTAAATAAAGAGCAACACCTCTGTTTTTTAACCCTTTTATTTTCCCTGACAAGTCCAGGGGGGAATCAGGAACTAAATTGGAGAAGTAGAACTAGGATCCTTTGCTGTATAGCAATTTCAAAACAGAGAATTTGCCAAGTACTGTGCAGCACAACAAGCTGAGCATCCCTGATCTGAAGTCTGTAATGTTCTGAAATCTGAAATATATAATATAAAGTCTACTGAAATATTTCAGAGTCTGAGAAGCTCCTAAATTTGAAACTTTTTTAATCCCAAGCATTTAGATAAGGGATCCTCAACTTGTATTGGGCTCAGATTCACTCAGATTTCATTTAGTCTGTGATTGAATCAAATTTCATTATACCTTTGCTCCCAATCCCTGTTGATTTTCAGTTAAACTATTTTAAAGTATAATGTTCTGTAATAGAAAACTATAAAATCATTTGTCTCAGAAGTGTGTTGTATTTGATCCCATAAAACAGTTGCTGTGAAGGGAGCTATTTGTCAAAATAAAAAAGTATTGATTAGGTGGGGGCAGGGGATTGAACGGTTTCCTCTCAAAAGAAAAAAGTGTTTTAGATTTTGTGACTTCCAAATCAGTGATGCTTCCTTTCCAGGCAGACCTGTGATGTTTCTAAGTCAGACTCACCTGTGCTTCTTCCAGTGCAGTCTTGCTGCTGCCAGAGAGTTGTTGCTGAGAAAGAAGCAAATGGTATAGAGCCAGGGAGTGATCAAGGGCAGTTGTCAGTGGAAATGGTCTTCCTACAGCAAGGCAAGGAAATGCATCTGGCAGCGAATGCAGTTTGGCTCTGAGAGGGTCTTCTTGGAAGGACTCTTGATGCCAGTCCTGTGATAAGAAGTTGCAATCTTAGAGCTGAGCTGGGAAGGAGGCTAATGACAAATGATGCTTAGTTAAAAATGCACCAGTGTATCTAAACATTTCTTTAAAATGTGTGTTTCATACAGTGCTTTGATGATTAATAGTTAAAATAATAGTTGTATTTTTAAACATATTCTTTATATAGTAAACACACATGTATGTATGTATGTATGTATGTGTGTATGTACGTATTTACTGTTTTCATAAAGTTTGAATGAGACCCCAGCTCTTGCCTCTGAGAACTCTGTGTATTGGGGAAATTTGACTTAAATAAAAACACTGCAGAAGGGAGTGAGAGGCTGGAATAGCTCATTCTCTTGAGCCAGTTGAAGATGACTTTTCAGAGAGGTAGCAGTTAAACTGGGTCTTGAAGGTTGAATAGAAGTCATGAAAGAAAGAAGGAAAGGATGTGTTCTGGGTAGATCAACTTCATAAACAAAGCATGGAGGCAGTTTCAATGGGTTTGTAGAGAGAATTTTAGTGTGCTTAGAACATTAGGCTGTGGGGGAGATTGGTCAGAGTGGAGTCTGTAGAAACAGGTACATGTCAGTCCTGAAGAGCTTTGTATTCAACAATAATAGGCTTGGACTTTTTCTTCTTGGCAAGAAAGAAACACTTTGTTTATGGAGAAAGACGATTCTGGTAACTGTGAGAAATGAGGTGGAGGGACAGGAAAATAGTGTCAGGGAGACAGGTTAGAGAATTTCGTGGTAGCCCAAGAGGGTGATGTCTGCAGGAAGTTCCAATTTTAGTGGAGGGAAGAGGTTTTCACTGAGGAAACATTTCTTGGTAGATATGCAATATCTCATTGATACTGCATATATTTACCAAAATGCTAATAAGGGTTTCCTCTGAGGAATATGAAGTAGTTCAGTGGCTCAAATGTTACTTGAACTTTTGAGTTTGAAGGATTTTTTAATTACAGATGGACATATGCAATCACAGAAAGTCCTTCATGGAACATTTCACTGACATGTGTCAGGAAAGTGGTACTAATAGCATGTTGACAGGTAGACACAGAGATAAGATATCATTTAGACACACCATTTTGTTGTAACTGAAGACAAAAAAATCACCATTTCCACATTGAATTTGTTCCTAGTTTTCCTTTTGGAGTATTTGAGCAGTTGCACTGCCACCTTAGAGATAAAATGTTCCTTCCTGTAAATATTCTATGCATTATATGCTTCTAGGATCAGATGCAGACTAAGGAGGAAAACATTTTAGAACAGATCATTTGTTTGTCTGTTGAAACTCTGAAGCCAAAAGATAATCATTTTACTGATAGCTGAGCATTTGATCACATAAAGTGATCTCCTGAAATCAAAACACAGGAGATTTTCTCCTTTCTTTTCTTTGGAGAATCACCCTGAAACTCTTTGTATCATAAATGATGTTCTTCTAAAGACTTCTTAGCAATAAAATTATTTCACTGAGGGAGTTTTGCCTAGTTTGTGCATAGAGCAATAACACCAGAAGTACATGTTAGTCCCGTAAAATCCATAGCTGTTTGTTTATGCTCTCTTCTGTGAAAACACATTCCTTGTTTTTCTTCTTTTTCCCCTAGTGCTGAGGATTGAACCCAGGGCTTTGCACATGATAGGCAAGAGCTTTCCCACTGAGCCACACCCCCAGCCCAACACACATTCTTAGGATGGCATTTATTCTTGCCTTAGTGTGTGCAACAGGTTTAAGGTTTCTCAAACTCAAGCCATTTTTAAAATTCTCTTCAGATATTGTTATCAGAAACATGTTTACTATTCAACAATCAGTCCTCATTTCAGGTGTGATAAAGTATCTTTTAAAGATAATGTTAAGAGGGAGAAAAACCCATGTACTTTCCCGGAGACCCATAGAGAAATAGACTGGTTTCCTGCAAGAGTTACTTTAACTACCAAGAATCGAGCCTGACAATGTCATGTTCGTTGGATTCTTCTGAGCTGGGCTCAGCAAAGCTTGTTTTAAGATCTTTTGTATTTATTAACATCTACTCTACTCCATAATCCTCACTCAGATTGGTCTCAGCTTTAGAATGAGAAGACCTCAGTCTCTCACTAGTCCTTAGCTCATAGTGTTGGGGGCATTGCTGGCTTCAGCTCTGGGCAGTATTGGACACAACAGTCAATTCCAAAGGAGGAGGATCTCCTCCATCCTATCTCATTCTTTTTTTTTTTTTTTAAAGAGAGAGTGAGAGAGGAGAGAGAGTGAGAGAGAGAGAGAGAATTTTTTAATATTTACTTTTCAGTTCTCGGCGGACACAACATCTTTGTTGGTATGTGGTGCCGAGGCTCGAACCCGGGCCGCGCGCATGCCAGGCGAGCACGCTACCGCTTGAGCCACATCCCCAGCCCCCGTATCTCATTCTTGACTCTTAATGGTATCTGATTTTTTTTTTAATGTTCATAAGTGCCTTAATGTATTAAGTTGAAGAACTGTCTCAAACATGAGGCTGGCATCTACTGATGGAGAAAAAAAATGCAGTTTTAAGAACAATTTTGTAGTGCATGCCTGTAATCACAGAGGCTTAGGATGCTGAGGCAGGAGGATCCAGAGTTCAAAGCCAGCCTTAACAATGGTGAGGTGCTAAGCAACTAAATGAAACTCTGCCTCTAAATAAAATATAAAATATGCCTGGGGATGTGGCTCAGTGGTCTAGTGCCCCTGAATTTAATCCCTGTACCAAAATAATAATAATAATAATAATAATAATAATAATAATAATAATAATAATAAAATAATAATAATAATAATAATATTTTCATTATTATTTTGTAGATTGACAAATGTTGACTTCTTAAATTTTATTTATGATGGAAAAATCCAGAAAACTCTATTTAATGAAACCTTATTTAAATAAAAAAATTCTAAAGGGATTTCAATTATTGTTATAACATGGAGGTAGTAGAATTTGAACACAAACATTTTATATGTATCTATGTATATGGCTATATTTTAGTTTTCTCCATTATTGGTAGGAGGTCAAGTTTCATTCTTTTGTACAATTTCAGCCAATTAAAATTCACTTTCACAAACTGAGGTGTCAGAATTGGATGTTCATCTTGACATCCCTGTGTCTTGCTCTTAAACAGGTCTTTGAGTGAAGCAGCAAGAAAATATTATCTGGGTAATTGTCTTGCAGATGAGAATTGGGATGATGACCAACTGCTTGGTTTTGAACCATGCAATGAAAACCTTATCTCTGGCTGCAATATTATCAATGGGAAATGTGAATGTGACACCATTTGGACCTGCAACAATCCCTTTGAGTTTCCAAGGAAGGATATGTGCCTTTCAGCTTTAAAGAGAATTGAAGGTAAGACTTATTTTTTGTTAACCACCCATCTCTAAGGTATAGAATTGTGTAACTCTGCGCCATGATAGTATCTGAGCTTGAAGAGGCAAGGACAAGCTTTCAGAGTTCGGTCGCTTTTAGAATCCTGAATGAGATGCATTAAGTGTACCAGGTGCTGGTGTGAGGTTGAGTGTGTGTATTCCCTAGGAGGTGGAATGGAAATGCTGTGGTCCTGTGAGCAGGGTAGCTTGTGCCAGCCAGCCTAGGTCACCCTGCATAATGAATAATCTTGTGAGTGTTGTGCTTGAGATCAGCATCTGTTGTCATCAGGTCCATTCTGCTTGATTGACCGTAAGATGGTACTTCATGAGGAGAGCCTGCTAATTAGAAAGGCAGCACATCTGGCAAAATGAGGAGCTCTATAGAAGAGAAGAGACAATTGTGCATTGAGGATTGAAGGCTGATGTTGATTTTGCCAGGGGGCAGGAATTACATAGGTATGGCTAGACAATGAGGCACTTCACCTCTTGTGAGAAGTCAGAAGTTACATTAAAGTAACAAGGAAACTACACTAAAATGACCCATAACATTTGTACATTCATGCAGAAAATCTAGAAAAAAAAATACTGAGAATTTTAAAATATTATGATTCCTAACCACAGTAATATCAAGTGGAGTACCCAGAACTTGGTGCTGTGGCTCACAACCCATATTAATGATGGGGAAGAACTGAGCTTGTGTCTCATCCCTGTCTATGACCAGCATTGAATTATTCTTTAGCCCTAGTTTACTCTTGGGGAAAAAAGAAATAGAGAAAATGAGTGCGAATAGGACTTTTAAAAATGTATCTTTTATCTCTGAAATTATGTCATTCTGAGGTGGAACGGTTGATAGTACAGTTTGGAATACCAAGGATTTTTAGCTTCCAAAAGACAGGCTTATAGGGCAGTAGGGCAGGAATGAATTTTTGGAAATGTGTTACATTTCTAAGTTCTATTAAATGGTAATAAAGAACAAGAAATTTATAGTAACCTGTAAAATAGCATTATTCTTTGTATTTACCATGCTGCCAAATAATTAAAATTTAGCAGAAAACAATGGAAATGAAATTTTAGAACAGTTGACACTTTTATGTAACTTTTAATCCAGTTTTGAAATCTGAACTATACAGAGGTTTCACATAGTGGATGAGTTGCAGGCCTAGGAGTAGCCATGCCTTCTGATCCCATCATGACTCTGAGCCAGTATAGTCTGTTATCTGTCCTTATTGTCCTTTGCTCATCTCTGCCCCATCCACCAAAATGAATGTTTTGCCAACTTCAATACAGAAACTCAGATAGTTATATGTAGGTACATGTCTATTTCACTAGTTAATTTTGTTACATGAACGTATTTAAAATTGTATTATATGAAATAACAGCAATTAAAGCCATTGCTTTTTGCTATTTTTATATTTCACAAACTTATTTGAATTAAATGTTTCCAGTGCCTCATGGTGACGTGGTTATCATTGTTTTTATTTGGGCCACTTTCCAGTCATTTAATAGCCTGCTGATCATTAATTAGCCTGCACATGCTCTGCATAGCCATCTAAGTTGATTGAGATGTAGCAGGTCTAAGTATGATGCTATCACAGGAAGTTATGTCTGCAAACACAATATCTGTACATTTGTAACAAGTTAGGTGCATATTTATGATCTTTGCAGGGTAGTGATTAACTTCATTGAGTTTTTAAAAGTAATTTTAAAAGATTTTTTAAAGATCTAAGTAAATTTCTTTGCATCTATTTGAATTTCTTTACTTTTAAAAAATTTTAAATTTATTGTCAGATGACTTCTGTATACTTCAAAAGTAGAATTGGTTTGAGATCATTTGAATTTATATACTTTGCTATTCAACATAAAACAATTTGCAGCATGTGAGGTTTTTAAGAAATCGGGATTAGGGGAGGTTTTCCTTTACTGGGAAATAACTTGGAAGGAAAAAGTTCTAACTTATATTCAAATATGTATCATATATGAAAAAAATATTGATGACATCATACTTATAAATAATTAAATAATATTACAGAAGTTTGATAGTTGGGATGCCATAGGTGTTCAAGTTCAAGAAGCATGACCCAGAATTGTATATGATAAGGTATCATGAAGAGTTTGGTTAATGATGGATTTCAGGAATGAGAACATCATGGACAAAAGAATAAAATGTGGAACAGAGGATTTTTATGACTTATGTATAAGCTACTTACAGAACTGTTCTAAAAGAGCCAGGTTTTATGTTCATAGGTGGGTAATAGGAAATAAAGATGGGAAGGCAGAATGGAACCAGATTATGAAATGTTTTAAATATCGTGCAGGGAGCTGAAGCCTGGTAATGTTAGCTATCAGAAATCATTACAGCTTTATGAGCAGAGAGAAGCACAGTGTGATAAAATCAATGTTAGGCTGAATGGGGACAGGGGTAGGTGCAGAGTGGATGGCAAAGGGAGATGCTACCTTCACGAGGCTGTTGGAGAGCCGTTTCCATTACCCACACATGGTGCCTTCGGAGACTTGGCTAGAGTGGTAGCAGGGGAGACTGCAGCAAAACATCGATAAACAAACAACCTTTCGATGAAAGAACTGACAGTATCTGTTAGTGGATAAGGGAGAGGTAACAAAGCAAAAAATAATCCTAGGATTTCTAACCTGAAATTGTAGTACTATAGTGCAAGTAATAGAGATAGCATTTGGAAGTAACAGGACCTGGTGATGTGGGTGGGAAAGGAATGATAAATCAAGGATATATTTTCCCTTTAGTAGGGAGAGGAGCAGATTGAGGGAGGCCTCAAGAGTTTTGTTTTGGGCAAATTAAATTTGACATCTACATAGAGCTGTTTGTCACTTAAGTAATTGCTAATATAATTAACAGACTAGTTTTCATACATGGGTTTCTCATGTTAAGTATACTGAGGACTATAAGGGTACATCCCTGAGAAAGTCAGACCTGTCTACAAAGAGGAATAACCCTTGTTGGAAGATTTTAGAGAACAAAAATAACTCAAGTTCACACTGATTTATCAGCAGATTGATTTATCAATAATAGAAGAGATTTGTGTGGAAACCATAAAATGTGTTCTGAAATATTTTAGTCATTGCTGCATCATACATCAAGTGGGTTTTTACAGTGGTATAGATTGTGTAAAAAGTATTCCTGTTTTGGACCTGCACAGTGAACATTTTGCAAACAGGAGTATGACATTTGGGCCTTTTGCAATCATTTTTTTTTCTTTCTTTCTTTTTGTTAAAAGCACTAGAGATTACCTTAAATGGTGCATAATTTTTACTGTTATTGAGAAAATATAGACAGTCAAAAATTGACATGTGATACTGTATATCATTGTCATATACACGAGTGGACAAATAACAACTTGGCATTTGTAAGATCGTAAGTCAAGGAAGGTTTTGCAGAGGAACTGGGAATTGATTCCAACTCTTGAGAAATTTTTTGGTTTGTCCAACAGAAGTGAAAGGAGGGTGTAAGAACATCCTTAAATGAAAAGATCTTGAGCAGAGGGCCCATGTAGGAGAAAGTGGACGTGGTCAAGTCAGTGAGTTTTGGTGGCTGATTTGACTTCTGGGGGAAAGGATGGGAAAGACTCCCGTATTTGGGGGGTGAAGGGGAAAGATTGTGAAAATAAATGCTTAAGGCAGTGATAGTCAGGATGGATGTTTGGGGAGCTGATGCACAGGATGTACTTGGTATCATTTGCTAAATGTTGGATACAAGGAGAGCAGCTTTATGAGAGGTTGAATAAAGTACATACTGCATTTGTTTTGTTATGTTTGCAGTATCTATGGAGAATCAAGGGGAAGATGAGAGTTATGTGTCTGGAACTCAGAGAAAGATCTGAACTGGAGATAAGGATTTGTGAGTCATGCTCAGGCCAGGGAGAGTGTGTGTCCTTAATGACTTCTGAGTACCTTAGTGACATGAGGAGTAGGAGCATTTTTTGGAAGATTAATGTGACAGTAATGTGTATAATGGAGGGAAAAAGTGGCTGGCAATGTTAACACACCAAAAGTGAGATAAAAGGGTGGGTGCATAAAGCATTGATAGTCTGCCGCACAGTCCAAGAGACACTAAGGGCTAGCACTGTTAGCCAGCTGAAAGGGAACCCAAAGCACTGTTATTGACACCTAGGATACTAGAAATATAAAGTAATAATTTAATTGATTATTAATTGGTTGACTCATTTGCATGTTCCTGTTCTGAAATGTCTTTACAAGTGTTTGTATTAGAGTCATTCAGACCCATCCCTGGGATTAGAGTAGTTCAGAGAAAAGCACTAAGATGATTAAATAGCATAGGAAGATAAAGAAATAAGATTATTGTCACAGACTCTTGCAGTCTAGCAGAGCCCTTTCCTCGGCATTCTTCATAAGACCCTTGATGTCAGAGCTGCTTTCATTGTTTATTCATTCAGAACATGACTTCATTCAGAAAGGAAGTTTTGAGCACAGGCCGTGTGCCACAACACCTCCAGTTGGCCAGTTTGACTTTGGTTTGCCTTTACCTAAAGGACCCTTTTCTAGATGGCCGTAAGGGTGCCAAGTACAAAAATTATGCCACATTTCAGTTGTGCTGTGGGAGCTTGCTTTTTATTTTTTATTTTTTAAAAAATATGCTGTAAATTCCTTAAATAACACTTTAAGCATTTTACTTATTCTGGAAATGTCTATTGCCTAGGATATATACCTCTAGCTAGTAAGGATTGAGATTCAGATGAGAAATACTTGGTTTATATGAAGTTTGATGTCTGTATTTTTTACCTGCTGCTTAAGATAAAAGAGGTAGTTGGATTTTATGTTGTATGGCTATATTCTCTGAAGCTAAACTAGTTTTTACATAGAGAAAAATGTTTTCCATTTTATAGGTGTTTTTCTTCCAGATTATAAAAACCTCACAGCATTAACTTTTCATTATTCCATGCTTTAAATTTTGCTATTTCAGTTCTACATGAGGAAATGTTGCTATAATGAGTCTCTTATTCCTTGTTTAGTGTTTTCACACACACACATATATATACATTTTCTGTGAATGTGTGTTGGGGGGAGCGCAGGAAGGCTCACAGAAAATGTGATGGAATTGAGCTGGACAAACTTTTAGCTTTCATACCACCTTTGAAGTAATGCAACAGAATTCCCTTCTAGCCTCTGAAACTGCCTGGTGGATATAGATGCTTTTAGCTGTGGCAGGGGACCTGATGTCATTACATAACATAAGTACAGGGAAGGCAGATGCCCCCAGCCCTGATCCCATGCAGTTGCACCTGGGCCAAAGGTCCTTAGAAGGCCTGGGTGTCATGCATGGAAAGTGCCTCCTAGGTTTCTCATGTAGAGATCTTGATTCCTGAGGCCAGGTGAGGGCTGGGAAATCTGCAATTCCAGGAAACCTCAGGAGAAAGTGAGTCTACCCAGGTCTCACCACACATTGAGAGCAAAGTGTTGTTCATGGGAGTCCACTTCCCTGTACAAAGAAGCAGTTTGTTGTGCACCTCTTCAATCCCTGTGGATTTCTACTACCACTTAATGTTTTTTGGAACAAAGAATTTGCTAAAATTCCTTTATTTCAAATATTAATACCTAGTAGTGGATTCACTATGAAATTAGATTTTTTCCCCAAGTAAATGTTAAAAGAAGTTAAAATACAATGGGGACCTTTTATCTTGTTTGTGTAGGGCCAGGTAATAAAACAATCCTGAAACTTGGATGCTGAAAATCATTTTTTAAAAACTTTTTTAGTTATAGATGGACACAATACCTTTGTTGTTCTTTTAAAATTGACTTTTATGTGGTGCTGAGGATCGAATCCAATGCCTCACACATGCTAGTGCAAGCACTCTACCATTGAGCCACAATCCCAGCCCCTCATTTGTTTTTAAAAGAGTTGATCCCTTATGTTTGCTCATTTGATGTTTTTCTAAACTATTTTTTTAAAGAGAGAGTGAGAGAGGGAGAGAGAGAAAGAGAGAGAGAGAATTTTTTTAAAAAATATTTATTTTTTAGTTATTGGCGGACACAACATCTTTGTATGTGGTGCTGAGAATCAAACCCGGGCCGCATGCATGCCAGGCGAGCGCGCTACTGCTTGAGCCACATCCCCAGCCCCGTGTTTTTCTAAACTTTAGGAATATATCTAAAAGGGATTTTTTGGTCTGTAGGCTATGGAACAACCTGGGCTGTTCTTGATTTTCTGATTGTCATTAAATATCATTATCTCCAAATCTTTTCTAATATAGTATGGACTATAGGAGAAATGATCCAGTATAATTATTAATTCATAGGATCAGAAATACTAAGAGTTAAATTATATATATATATATATAATTTAACTCTTAGTGTATATATATATATATATATATATATATATATATATATATATATATATATTTCTCCCAATATAGTTAATGTAGTAGGGTGAGACTCTGGTGTACCAGAGTTAAAGTTAGGAGGCTCTTCTTACAACCTAGCATGACTGTAATTATTCTGTTGGAGAAAGGATGGAAATGGGGTGGCTACTGTATATTTTATGAGGTTTATGAAGTTCAGGGAAAGCTCATGGTCTTTCCAAACTTCTGTTAATGTACTCCTTGATAAAGAGAATATGTGTACTTAATATATTATCCCCCCCAAAAAAAAAAAATAAAAGAGAACTTCTCAAATTCTTTCTTTTTTGTTCTGAAGCCAGACAGTCAGTTTTGCAGTGACCATGCTTTCTCTGTTTTAGGACTTTCAGGTTTACAGATTGCTCATTTTTTTAGTGGTTTCTTTTTTTTTAATTAGTTGTTCAAAACATTACAAAGTTCTTGACATATCATATTTCATACATTTGATTCAAGCGGATTATGAACTCCCATTTTTACCCTATATACATAATGCAGATTCACATCGGTTACACATCCACTTTTTTACCTACTGCCATACTAGTGTATGTTGTATTCTGCTGCCTTTCCTAAACTCTACTATCCCTCCTCCCCTCCCCTTCCCAGATTGCTCTTTTTTTATGTTAGGGACTTCATTAAAATTTCTAGCATATATTGTTTCTCTTAGGCTAGTTACATCTTAAAAGCAGTACTGAATTATGTTTGTGAATATATTCTAAATTAAGGCAGTAATTCTAAATCTCTATTGCTAACCTACTCTTTTTGTAAAGACAGTCACAAATTGATAATACAGTATGTCTTTTTTAAGAGAATATATGCTTACATATATGCATACAAAGACATAAGTATTATATATATGTGTGTGTGTGTGTGTGTGTGTGTGTGTGTGTGTGTATATATATATATATATATATATATATTTATATACTTTAAAATCTAAATATAAGTATTTCATGGGGAAAAACAATAGACAAAGTTATTTTTATAAATAGTAGACTTTTAGACTGGTTGAATCAATATTTTAAGTGTTTACATTAAAGGTACAAATCTTTAGGAGAATTGCCCTTAAAAACATGTTTTAAATCATTGTTGTTTTGATGTCTTGATAACTGGCAAAAAGAAAATGAAAAGGGCTACCAAAAGGCAGAAACCAGTTTCAAATGTCTGGGAAATAAAAACAGGAAACTCAAGGAACTTGGCCTAAGACCAGTTGGAGAGGAGCAGTCAGTTGGATAATTATACCTGCATTTTAGCTGTGGGAAGTCATAGAATGACCTTCTGGTATTTGCAATTTCTTGTGCCAATCAAGAAAGAAAAGTGATGGTTAAATGATTTATATCCTTTTGCCAAGAGAAGTATGGGTAAATAAGTACAGGAAAGCATTTTATTCAACCACTTTGGGCTTTCAGAAAAGGATGGGCATAGAAACCATATTTTCCAAGGTTGCATGTAGAAAGATGCTTTCTATATACTCTACAGGTAAAGAAAGTAATAATGTTCTGTACCATGTATTCCACCTTTTCTCTGCTTTAAACTTTATGTTTTGTTTTAACTCTTAACTCTGGCTTTTTCAAGCCATGTTTTATGTCCTAAACTTTGCCTAGTCCAAACACCTGTATGATCTCTTTCCAAACCTACTCCAGGTTAGTTAAAGAAGTACCAGCAGTTGTAGATGGGCACTGTTTGCAATGTAACTATGATTTAGTTTAAGATTAAATATCCGGTACTTAATATGAATTTTTAACAAGATATTTTTTGTCATTGTTGAAAGGCCAAAAAAACCACCTGATACTTTCAGAGAAATGATATTCTTCTGGAACCTTTCAATTTCCATCTCTGTGGTGACTTACCAAAATGTTGTTCTAATGACTCACTTGACCATTGGATAGCCCTGAGGAGCCCCTCCAGTGTTTGTGGTTTCTGACTTGGCTGTAGGTGACCTCTCAGTTATTCCCAGGGCTCAGCAAGTGCTCTCATGCAAGGCTGCTGAGTTGCTGCCTGGACCAGCTGTGTCCGGCTAAGCCCTGGCCCCTGCAAAGGTTTTTCCTGACACTAGCAAAGGGTCTGGAATCCTATCCCTTCTGAGCTGCTGGCAAAGGGAACTGAGTGGAGATCACTCCCCAGTGTGGGACTGTCTTCTTCCAGAGTCTTGGAGCTGCCTTCTGTATCTGTAGGGTTCTCTCAAGACCTCTGCAGAACTGAGGTCTTCTGCCAGGCCAACTTGTCTCCATCAGCCAGGCTAAAGAGACTGTGTTCCTAAAGAGTGTACCACCCTGAGTTGTCTCTCCTGAGCTGTCCTTAGTTGGTATCTCGGGCCATTGGAAATTTCTTCATTGGTGCAATTAGTATTCCCAAACCATTATCTGGGATTGTGGACAACTCTTCCAAGACAAACTGGTTTTTATTTGTTCTGTTTTATTTGTCCTATTTTATTACTACAGATAAAAATTCCCTAGTAATATGTTTGTTCCATTTCTCAATCTTGCCAGTATTATGTATTTACTAATACCTTTAGGAAGACATTCTCTGAGGAAAAAAGCTCTTCTAAATACAGAGGGTTTTAATTTTAAAAAAAAAAAAATGTCTAGTCTACCTTTTATAAACGTGAGAGATGTGGGGTATTTTGCAACAGCAAATGTGAAAGGGTGCTTGTTTCAGTGTTGTGATGCAGTTTATATTCTTGGCAGAGGACAATTAAATCCCCCTGCAAGTGCCCCTGAAACCCTGTGGAGCACGAGTCCTGTCCACATGTGGTCCTGCTATGACCTCAGGGGACCTTGCTCACTATTCTAAGGCATGAAACAAAGAGTGTCTCCTTTGGCTCCCATCATGCCTACAGCAAGAACAAATGATTCACCATCATTGAAAATTCAGGAGTTTTCTATATAAAAATCCAGATTTATGACTTTGAAAAAAACTCTGGCAATCTAGTGATCCTGGGCTCACACTCACAAGGCCAGAGACAGCTGGGGCTGAGTGGCAGCTGTCCCCTGAGCCAGGGCACATACTCTCAGCTTCTCCATGGCCTTCGCCTGCCTGAGTTTGTTCCTCTTGGGGCGAATGGGGAAATCAAGGTCCACAGAGAAAGGAGGGCCCTCCCTGAAGATTACCCCATGATGGGGGACAATGTCCCCCCTTCACCTTCCTCCCCAGAGCTTGGCCAGAGGCTCCAAGGCCCCTCTGCCACAACACTCCCCCTCTGCTCTGGAGGACCAGCAGCCTCTGCAGCCAGGCTTGGTCTGGCTGCCTTCCTGCATAGCCCCCTCAGCAGCCTGGGCCCCAGCCCAGGCCCAGGACCCCTTCAGGTGGGAGTAGAGGTGCTGCGGGGCCTCCACAGCCTGGCCTCAGCTCCCGCAGCTTGGAACAAGAATGTCATGAAGAGCAGGGGGCGCCACCAGGCCTGGGGCGCCCTGACCACAGAGCTGGGGCTTCCTTCTGCAACAGCCCTGACTGGCCCAGCTGGACCGGCCCTGTGTCTGTGAGCCGAAGGGGCACTACAGCCACCAATCCTGGCCACCCAGGCCTCTCTTGTCACCTCTGACTTCCTTGGCCCGTTCTTTCCTGTGACCACCCCAGTCCTGTTTTTCTCTCTCTCTTCCCTCCGCTGCTCCTCCTTCTCTCTTTCAGCCAGGCTTCCTTTCTGCCTCTTTCTGTCTTGATTTGGTCGTCCTCTCTGGCATGGGTCCTTGCTCTTCTTCACGGTCCTGCCTGCTTGCTAGGTCTGTCCACTGCAGCACCATCTTGCTGACCCACAGGGGTGCCTGCCCGGCGCCTGTCTCTTGCTCTCCATCTCTGAGCTGCACCGTGTCTCTCCAGCTCTGCTGTCCCTCAGGTCTCCTGCACTGTGGGCCTCTGAGTCACCCGTCTCTCCCTCACTCCAGCTCTCTGGCCTCCCTCAGTCTGTGTCCCTGAGGCCCCCACAAGAAGGACTTCTAGGAGGTTGCTGTGCTGGATCAGCATGGCTCCAGCAGCAGGAGATTTCCTCTAGGGCTGAGGAGGGGCAGTGTGAACCAGTGGCCAGGGGCCCCAAGGAGAGGGCAGTGTCCTTTCCATGCCTGTGTCCCTTGCCCCAGCCAGCTCAGGGTATGTCCCTAGCTGAAGAAAAGGTACAGCCTCCAAGGGGCTGCTCCCTACCATTGCTTCCTCACCACTGATGCCCCCCAGAATAGACACAGTGCACACACTCCGCCAGCACCTCCAGTCCAGAACCAATGGGATAGAATTCAGGGGTGTGCTGCTCCTGGCCTGGCCTGCCTAGGCCTCGAGAGCAGGGGCTCTGGGGAAAGGAAACCACCCAGGGGCCCCTGAAATGAACCATGGGCTACAAAGAACTCATGGCAGCTGACCCTCCTCTCCCAGATGACACCCTGCTCTTCACCACTCTTCTAGGAGTGTGTTGACTTCCCCTCTCACCTATCTCTGAGGCCTGATCCTACTGTGGGTCAGCAGGTGCCTGAGCCAAACTTAAATACTTCCTGCTGAGGTTCAGGTAAACAGGGTATGTGTTTATGTGTGTGTGTGTGTGTGTGTGTGTGTGTGTGTGTGTGTGTGTGTGATGGGGGTGAGTCCATGTGCCTAGACAGAGTGGAAAAGCAATGGTCAGTGTGTGGCTGTGTGGCAGGCACACAGGGAACTCAGAGGAGAGACAATGGGTCCTGTGGCAGAGGGATGGAAGGGACAAGGCCTAGAATGGCAGGAACCAGTGTTCATGCAGATGCAGAGAGAGAAAGAGGATGGAGAAGAAGATGCCAGATGACATAAGGCCAGGAAGTTTCCTGAAGAAGAATCAGGGAGATTTGTGGGGGGAGTCTTCTACACCCCAAAACACTGTAGGAGTTCTGTGGGGTAGCAGAGACTCTTCAGAGACACACAGTGGAACCTACTGTTTGCATGACCAGTGTGTCCCATTTTGCCAGAGACTGTCCAGATTGGAGAACTGAAACCACTCAGGCCCCAGGGACCTAGGATGAGTGAGTCGCCCGACTCCCTGCCCTCCCGGGACACCAGGCAGTGTGCCCACGGACAGCTTATTACACCTCCACACAGCCCTGGGCCACGGATCACAGTGGGCAGGCCCCATTTTACAGAAGAGACCATGTGAAGACCTGGCTCTAACGTCATGTGGAGAGTGGCCGGTGTGAAGTCACAGTCTGTTGTCTGTCTGCCTTGGACTTTTTATCCTAGTCTCTGAGACCTTCAGGGACAAACTTAGGAACTTCCCTCCTCCCCCACACACATTCCGACCTCAGCAGTTTCAGTCCTGACATGAGGCACTGTCATCTGGACCCACTGCCCACGTTCCCCTGGGCTGCGGCTGGGAAGGGGGGTGGGCTAGAAAAGGGGGGCCTGGGTCCCCTTCAGCCCAAAGCCTGCCAGGGCTTCACTGGGGACAGCCACCTGTTGATTTTATGGCTTCTCCCCCATTTGGGGGCAGGACCCGCTACTGGGGAGGGGGTAAGGGTGGGAGGTGGAAACTGGGGGGAGTGCTGAGGGGGGTGTCTCCAGGGTCTCACTGGTTTCCTGGGCTCCAGGTGGTGGGTCTGGGGAGGGCTGGCCCAACCTCTGAGAGCAGGCTGGGGGCTGGCCCCTGGAGTCCCAGGCTGTGGTTCAGTGCCTCTGGTGTGCTGGGGTGTGAGGAAGTGGCTACAGAGCCAACACACAGAGCCTGTGAGGACAGGGAGCCATCACGAAGCACCCAACCTGGGCTGCTGAGGAGCCTGGAGTGGGGGCAGGCTGAGGCCAGCCTAGGCCTCCAGCTAGGGGTGGCCTGGGGCAAGGCCAGTAGAGCACAGGGAGTAGGCTCTAAGCTGTTGAGATTCCGGGGAGGCCATAGCAGGTGTCCCCTGCCTGGAGATGAATCCCTTCCAATTAGAAGCAACTCCAAGTGAGGGACGACCTTGGTGAACTTGGGATACTGGTTTCCTGTCAGGATGCCTCGGCCCTAGGTCTAGCCATGGCCTTCATGAGCTTTGGGGAGTATCTGTTCTGCCCTCTGAGTCTTAGTTTGGCCAACTGTACAATGAGGTGATTGGAATAAACAATCCTGAACAGTTCTCCCAGAGTTCATAGTCCATAATACCACAACGTTGCTGAGAGCTGAGGATTTTTTTTGGCTACGGAAGATTTCTTGAATGTTAGTTGGATGTGTTCTCTGGCTTAATTAGCAGCATCCAGAGAAGAAATTATTTATCATTTATTTACTTATTTATTTATTGGCCATGGGGGCTTAATCCAGGGATGCTCCACCACTGAGCTACATCCCCATCCCTTTTTATTTTTTTATTTGGAGATAGGGTCTCACTGTAGGGCCTTGATGAATTGATGAGGCTGGCCTCAAACTTGTGATCCTCCTGTCTCTGCCTCCTGAGATGCTGGGATTATAGGCATGTGTCTCTACCTGCCTATAGGTTTAGGACACAGGCTCTCTTCTTAAAGAATAATGTTATCTTAAAAAATACTATATATTAGGCCAGGCACAGTGGTGCATACCTGTAATCCCAGCTGCTCAGAAGACTGAGGCAGAAGGATCCCAAGTTCAAGACTGGCCTGGGCAAGGCAGTGAGACTGTGGTGGTACAGTGCTTGTCTAGCATGTATAAGGCCCTTGGTTCCATCCACAGAATGGAAAAAAAAGCCAATAGCTACACAGTAACTATTTGCATGGGCTAGAAGTTTCACTGAAGTGGTCTCATTGGGGAATTTTCTCCCAAATCCTGTAAAATGGGTATAATTATTATTGCTATTCTAGAGACAAAGAAACTGTCAGTAACGGGTGTTGAGTGATTTGCCCAGGTGTGCTGGTTGAGGAAGCAGATACCACCATTGTACCTCCCTCAACCAGACTCCAAAGGCAGCACTGTGAATCATGACTCCAAATGGCTTCTCTGGCTGATGAGGAACCAGTAACTGTCCACATTCGTTATGGTGGACCTTCCCACTCAATAGCTCTGTTCAGCTTTACAATAGGCCTGTGCACCTGCCAAGAGGATCCCCACTTTCCAGATACGGACACTGAGGAGCAGTGAGTGAAAAGCACAGCTGCCCTCTCCCTGTGTCTCCTGTGCATCGGGGTACTGCTATGCTCCCTCCACCCCACCTTGCCCACGAGGCTCACACAGAAAGCCAGCAGCACTCCTAAAGTACCTGGGAAGTGCTTTGTCTTGTCACCTACCCCCTAGGCTACAGGTGGCCCAGAGCATTTCATGATTCACTCTGGACTGAGGGTCTACAGTCTTCCCTTTTCTTCCTACCCCAGGGGTTTATTGAGTACCTACTATATTCCAGGCATTGTGGTGGTGTTCTGTGAGTTATTCCCTTAAGTTCCACAGTCACTCCGTGATGTCATTCAGACCTTCATTTTGTGGGTGAGAGACCTGAGGCTCAGGAGATTCTGTGGTCCCCTAAGTCTCCTGGCCTCCTTCTCTCCCAGGTCCTAGGGCAGAGATAAAGGGCCCTTGGGGGCCTGTTCTTATAGCTCTGTCCCCTTCAGTGGACTCATTCCAGGAAGTGACTGGCCACAGTCAGATCTTCCTTTCAGCTCCTGGAAGTGAGTCCAGGGTGAGCGGTCTCACAGTGACCTCTGTCCCTGTCTCTATCACCCACAGCTCCCGTTCCCCACTTTCCTGGAGCTGGGCTCAGGTCTCAGGTGGAGGTCCCTTTGGGACACTGATCTTCAAGTGCTCATGTGCCACCAGGGCCTCACCTCATAGGTACTGTTCTGAGCTCTTTGACCCAAATTACCTGATTTCCTATTCTGTGTAATGCAGTGAGCACATGCTGTTATCATCATCATGCCCATTTTCCAGATAAGGAAGTCGAGAGGCAGCCAGGTTCTCTGGATTGCCAGAGGCCGCACAGCCAGCAAGTGGTAGAAGCAGGATTCACACAGCGAGGGAGCCTGCTGCACACAGGCCCTGGGCCTAGTCCAGTCATGTTTGTGCTCATAGGTAAAGGTCCTTAAGTGCCATCCTCAAGGAGCATGCCCTTGACTGGAGGCAAGAGGAAGTGATTGAGGGGCTTAGCTTAGGAGGGACGTAATCTACTTTGCTTGTGACATCAATCCATCTGGCTACAGGGAGCAGGGGGCCTTGGAGGGACTAATGAGAAGCAGGAATGCTGGTGGGGAGACAGGGACCACTGCAGTCTCTGGGAGGAAGCCTGGTTCAAGGCAGTGACAATGGCGGTGGACATACAGGGCAGAGATGGAGACATTGTGGCGATGAAGGCAAGGTCCCTGGTGTTCCTCACACTGCCCTAGAGGAAAGGAGCATCCACGCTCACGAATAGGGACCCCCTGCTAAATTATGTGCCTAGAGGGACATGCTTTTCCAGTTGGCACTAGGCACTTTGTGGGCCAGCTCGGGGCTTTGACTGGACAGCTGACTGAGACAGAGGACAGTCACCTAGGAGGGCATGGGAAGGGAGGATCCCAATGTGGACCTCCTCCCTCCTTCTCCCCACTGTTTCCTGGTGCTCCCACCAAAGCAAGGCACCAGGGATGCGACAATGTCCCCATGTGACAATAGGGGACATGCAACAGACCTAAAGGTGTGGGGAAAGAGAAGTCTAGAAGGTTTGACAAGGAGCTCTTCCCAGTTGCTATTGCTGGATAGAGTGGATGAGGAGAAGTGGATTTTGACCTTATGCACTAAGGTGTTCTGTGGACATTGTTACAAAGAATGTGTCTCATGGAAAGAAAAATAGAAATTATTTGAAAAGGAATAAACCCCTCTCTTTGGTGGGGAGTGTGGATCTCACTTAAGATTTCAGATAGCACTTTGCAAATTGAGGGGATAGGACAATGGAGGAGTGACAGTTCCACCCCCTCTCGTGAAGAAGGCCCAGGCAATGTCCTCAGGCTGACTATCCCCCCAGCTCAGCACCCTAACTGACCTGAACCCTGGGAGGTGACCAGCTCAGCTTCCCTGTGCTCCTCAATTTACCCTCATCCCATCAGCCTCCTGGAGCCAAGCAGAGTGTGTACAAAAGGGATCTCGAGGTGTAGCCTTTGCTGAGGCCCTGGGAATCAGTGACAAGTTGAATGGTCTAATAAGTTAATTAAAGCTATCCCATATGTATGTGATACTAGGGCAGAGGAAGAGTTTTGACCAGGAAATCACATGGGACACCTTGACCACTTAGCCCCAGGCTCCTTGAAGAAACATAGGCCAGTTTCTCCCTGTGTCTGCCTCAGTTTCCCCATCTATACAATAAGGAGGCTGGAAGACATGGTCTCTTTAGGCCGTGCCAGCACTAACATTCCAGGAGTCTCTAATTAAAATTGTCCCCTGTGTATTAATATTCTTGTCAAGTTTTAATTAATGGCTGATGGAGTCAGAGCAGGCACCAGCTGCCACTCCCCTATTGGGAGGCAGGGGACACCCACAGGATGCTTGACTTGATAATCACCACTAAGTGGCCTTTATCCCCATACCCCCACCTCTCCACCTCAGACCTCTCCTCAAAGCTCAATTTGACACACACACACACACACACACACACACACACACACACACACACTCACACACATGCTAATTACTCAAGTGGGTCTTAGGCAGATATGCATAGTGATGTTTTGAACCCACTGCTTCACAAATATCCCTCATGGCCTTGAAATGGCCCTGGAACTCCATCATCAGGTCTGCTTTCCTAAGTCACCATTTCTATTACCAACTCCCCTGCCCCCAATTAACTCGCCACATTCTTGATTTTTAAGGAAAGATTGTTGGAAAGATGCTGTGCCTCTCTTGTCTTTAGTACTTTTTCTTAAAGTGAGGGTAATAATGGTTGCCTCATTTGTAATTGCAAAGGGCCCATAAAACAGCAGAAGATAGTTTGTCACCAGAACATGCAAAGGGCAGGTGAGAAAATACCTGTGCACTGGGAGACTGGAGGTCAATACTCCAGTTTTGTCCCCAGGTCACCTGGGGTCAGACCTTTATGTTCTCCCACCCCCTAAGCCCCTATGATAATTTCACTGACTCATGAAGGGCTTGGCTTGTGGGTGGAGTCTTCTGTTTTGTGGCATTCTTAGTATAAGAAGCCCCTCTTCTGCAGAAATCGCTTGGCACTTTAGCAAGTCGCCTTGCCCTGATGGGTAGGACAAAAGTCATCCGGGTTTCCCAAGCAAGGGCAGAGGGGAAAGGCTGCACTGGGGAGTTCTTCTCAGGGGAGAAAGGCTGGGGTGGTGGTGGGGTCCAGGATGAGGGCTATTTACAAAGACCCATGTCCCAGGCCTCTGGATTTCTGCTAAGAGTCTGCAGGACCCTTAGCTTCATCCACTGGCATTCCCAATGTCCCTGCTCCAGAGGAAGATTTTTTCCTACTTGTCTCCATGTGATCTATGGAACACCTACTATGTGCCAAGTTTTTGAGGGGTTCACCAGGTCTATGGATCCCAGCCATAGCCCTCAGGCTCTGCAGCCCCCCTCAAATCCCTGGATCTCCCATTTTTCCACTTCTCTTTGCTCCACATCTGGCTCTGGGTCAAACGTGGATCTCCTTTCAGCCTGAGAGTGTCCATCTGTAGAGCCAGAGCCGGAGCCAGAGGCGGTCCAAAAAGGAGCTCATCCATCAGCTGAGTCCAGGCAGGGGCTGGGAAAGACCACAGGGTGTCAGACCACCCAGGACGCTGAAGGAAGTGAGGAGCTTCTGGATCTCCTGGCCAGGAGGTTGGTTCTGGCCCAAACATCCAAGGAGTGGGAGGATCCAAGACGGAGCATGAGGAATCCTGAGTCTAGATCTCAGAGGACCAATAACGCTTTGTGTGACCTCAAACATTCCCTGCCTCTCTCTGGGCCTCAGTTTCCTCATCTGCAGCATGAATAAGTTGAATTCAAATGCCAGAGTCATGGAATCTCAGGGTCAAAAGTACCTTTCGAGGTCATCTAGCTGCAGCCTCCACCCAGGGGTCAGTTGAGCTCTGCTGGCACACCTCTACTGATGGGACGCTCCTTCCTTTCACTGGCATTCTGGGATCAGTCATTCCAAGTGGTCTTCCTGTGGCTTCCACCAACAGGTTCAAACTAGCTCTGTCTCCTGTGGCTACACATGGCCTGTGCCCTGTGACAGCCCTTCAGATGGGTCAATCCCAAGTTGACTCTATTCCAAGCCAAATGGTCCCTTCTGCTCAGGCTGTTCTCACAGAGCCTGCTCCGTGGTCCCTCACTGCTTGAGGACTGTCACTGGACAAAGTCTCCCAGGTATGGTCTTGGCAAGGATTCAGAGGGCGAGAACATCACCCTGCTCCTTCCAGACACAATAGGTCTTACAGCTGTCACCTATTTTAATATTTAGTTTCTAGTTGTAGTTGGACACAATACCTTTATTTTTATTTATTTATTTTTATGTGGTGCTGAGGATCGAACCCAGTGCCTCGCATGTGCTAGGCGAGTGCTCTACTGCTGAGACACAACCCCAACCCCAGCTTTTTTTGGGGGGGTCTCTTTGGGGGTCTCTTCTAGCTTAATAGCTCCACGGAGAATGGTTTTCTGATTTCTGTCTGTTATCCCAGTGCCTGGTTTAGGTATGTGTTCAGACCTGTATTAGGAATGTAAGCAACTGCTGGTTCAATCCCTGGTACAACAACAACAATAACAACAAAAGGAGACCTATGAGAGCTGGAGGCCTGTGGGTGCATGTGTGAGCACACGTGTACGTGTGCATAGGCTGGCCCCCAGAGGCAGCCTGGACTGCACATGTGTACTGGGCCATGGAAGGCCCCAGACTACCCAGACACATCCAGGCAGCTCCAATACCTGCATTCCTGCTATATTTGTCACACAGTGAGGACATGGAATAGGGGCCTGGCAACACTGGTGCTCATCAGTTCCCAAGTCCTGAAGAGGCTGGTATCTATCTATGCAGCCTGGGGACCCAGAGTGTCCCTTGCCATTCTATGTGCAACTTGCCCATGTTGTTTATGTCTTGAAGAGGTGGCTGTGTCCCACCTGTTGGCAGGGGTGACGTGGAGATGTGTCTGAAGCTATAGGGAATGACTGTGCCCCATCAGTTGGCAGGCATGTTCCTGGCTAGGAAGAGGAGGTAGGATGGAGGTGGAGCCCTGACCCTTGATAGGGGTATTCCCAGCTGTCTGCATTGTGGGTGTGGGAAGCTGCCCTGGCAGGCAACTGGGGGATCCTGTCCTTGCCTGCTCTGACTTGGCTCATCGATGTGTGTCTGTGTGTGTGTGTGTGTGTCCTTGTGCTACTCAGCTGTCGTCAGCCCCAATCTCCACAAGGGAAGTCAGCCTTGCCAGAACTCAAGGTCATAAGAAGGTCACTTCAACTATCCCAATGTCACCTGCCTGGGTCCCAGTGGAGAGGACAGACACAGATTTCAGGGATGGCTGTAGAGAGTGTGTGCCAGAGATGAACAGGGCAGATGAAGGGAAGGAGAGGGAGGGCCAGAAGGGAGCCCATTGGCCATCTTGAGCAGAGGGAGCCAACAGAGGCTGTCCAGACACACAGTCACAGATGGGGCATCCTCAGAGCCAAATGACACAGTTGCTGGAGTGGTGGGTGCAAGTGTGGGTCTAGGAGTCAGATAGTCCTGGTTCTGGCCTGGTTCTGCTGCTTCCTGGACACTTGGCCCTTTTCTCATCTGTGAAATGGGGTGGCTGGGCAAAGGTGTGGCTGTGGAACACACCAGGAAATTCAAGGCCCCTTCCTACCTTTCCCTCCCTTGGTAGCTCTCTGAGAGAGGCAGAGAGTGGCTGGCCATTGCCTTTTGGGGACCTCTGCCATGCTTGTCTGCATTCTAGTCCAGAGTTTTGATTCTCTTGGCTCGGTCCCCTTGACTTGGAAGCTTAGTTGACTAGAATGAAGGAAGGGACCAGAGTTTCTGTGAGTGACTCCTTGGTCATTTGGCTCACACTTGGGGATCACTGTCATTCCCCACGTGTAGGATCTTTCTAGAAACCCAGCCCCAAAATGCTTTTTTCTTCTTCCATCCCTTCCCCAGAGGGGAGAATGAGTGTTGGAACCAATGAGGAAAACGAGGCTGTGTCAGTGACTTCGCTCAGGTCACACAGCTGTGGGACAGACACAGAATTCGAAACCACCAGACCACACCCATTGTCCCTGGCCGCAACACACTGACTACTCAGGATTTCCACAACACTCCCGGGGTTTGCCTGCTTCTGTGTTTTTTCCTCACTCTGATTCTTTGGCCCAGTGCTGCCCTGACCCCCCCCCCACTTCCACCCCTTCTCACCTCCTGGGCCTGTGCAAATCCTCCTTATTCTTCAGAGCTGCAACGCCTCTTCTGATTCCTGGAATCTGGGGACTTTCTGGGTTCCCAGAAACCTTTGCTGCTCTCTTGTGTCACTAGATACCGTGCCCCCAGAACAAGATGAATCTTGAAGACCACTGAGTCAGACCATCTCTGTGCTCAGAGAAGAAACCCAGGAGAGCCAGGGAAAAGATGGGGCTCAAGTACACACTAGCTCTTCTCCCCAACCCTCTGACCACTGTTTCAGTCTCTCACCTGTTGAAGGTCCCCAGTCCTGTAGGACCCCTCCCTATTCTGCCTCCCTTCCCCCACCTCCCCTTTTCTCACCACCTCAGCTCTCCTGTCCTTTTCCTACCCCTTCCTTTCTTCTTTCCTTCTTGGAAGTTCATCTATTATCAAGGCCTTAAGGAAAGTATTTCAGGGGTCGGGGGTACTAGGGATAGAACCCAGGGTTTCTGTACATCTGAGCTACATCTCCAGTTATTTTTTTTATTTATTTATCTATTTATTTTTATTTTGGGATGGGGCCTCTCTAAATTGCTGAGGCTGGCCTCAAATTTGTGATCCTCCTGCCTAGGCCTCCTGAGTTGCTAATGAAATTTTGAAGCACACCCACATTTGGGCTCCAGCCAAGATAAATTAGAACAGAGCTTCTGGGCCTCCGGCCCAGGCAATGGCATTTTTATAAGCTCTCCAGGTGATTCCAATGTGAAGCCAGGATTGAGAATCTGCTCTTTGGGGAAACTTTATAAGGATAGACCCTGAAGATATGTTTGAGTCACCTAGGATAGCTTTTGCCTTAAATGTCTGTCTCCCTATCAAGCTCTGGGGCTTGTTGATCATTTTGGCAAGTCTGGCTGCTGAGTGTATGGGATACCTCCCAGCCCTGAGAGGCCAGCTGTGCCCCACTCTTCCCTCCTTCCTTCTTCCTGCCCATCTTTAAAGGAGGAGGGGTGCTGATGCAGACAAGGCGAGGGGGCTGAGAGCACAGCTGGGATTCCAAAGTTCATATCTGCTGCTACAACAGAATATGATGGACTGGCTAATTTGTAGGTAGACACAACACCATTATTTTATTTTATTTATATGTGGTGCTGAGAATTGAACCCAGGACCTCATATATGCTAGATGCACACTCTACTGTTGAGCCACAACCCCAGCCCGCGGACTGGCTAATTTATAAAGAAAATATATTTATTTTCACAGTCTTGGAGACTGGAAAGTCCAATATCAAGATGCCAGTCTCTGATGAGAGCCTTTTTCCTGTGTGCTAACATGCCAGAGAGGATGAAAGAAAGGTCATTTTTATAACAAAGCAACTTCTACAATAAACTAACTACTCCTGAGATAACATCATTAGTTCACTTATGGGGACCAAGCCCCCACTGCTTAATAACCTCTTAAAGTTCCTATTTCTCCAAAATGGCACAGTATCAGTTAGAATTCAACTCAGTTTTGGAGTGGACATTCAAACTATAGCAGAGGACTTCAATAATAATTTATCTTCATGGGTCTGTAGCCTATGTATTCCATCACTTTGTAATGTAAATAATATCCAGTTAAAATATCTGAAATCTACAAAATAAAAAAAAAACTTTGCTTGAAATAAAGAGGTGTTCTACACAAGGCTCCTCCTTTACTAACTTTATTAATATATAAAGTAAAAGAGTGACTATTATATGAAACAAAAACTTTTGTCAAAATAGGGGTACAAAATTCTGTGATAGCGAGCATTTCCTAGGAAGTATTAACATCTGCAGGCAATACAGAAGGAAGACAATGACTGCGAGGGCTCACCTATGTGAAAAATGACTGTGGTTGCAGGAACAATGATTGGTACATGCTGAGAACAGTGTGCTATGAAACTAGGAGGGCATACTGGGACAAAATTGCCTAAGAATTCAGATGAATCACATGGCTGCTTATTCTTTTAATGTTAGAAAATTAAATTTCTTTGAAGGATATTAGATTTTCAATAATAATGCTATTCAATAATAATGTCTTATTTTTAATTAAAAGAGCTTCTAAGACAATGAGATATCTCTATCTTACATGCCCATTCATACTAGGTTAATAACTATATCAATTTGGATTGTATATTTATTTTACAATCCTATTGAGTGACAGAATCTTGTTTATAACTTTTTATAGATAATGTTTCCAGAATGAAATTGGTTTGTGTTCCTGAGGCTGATATGAAATCATAATAAGTCTAAAAGAAATAATTATGCTTTTCATACCTCTCTATTCACTTAATACTGAGAGATATAGGCAAGTATATATTGCTATTTATGTACAAGTTCATAGAATAAATTAGAGTTACAAGAATGAATGTAAACTGGAAGCCTTTATAGTTTTCTAATATCTAAGCATAATTATAAATAACTAAAATAGATATTTTTGAAATTCTAATTTATTTTAAAAGTAGCATGGTATTATTGCTTAAGGTAATGGACAGTATTTAACTATAGCAATGGTAACATCGATAAGGTCATTGACTAATATATAGCGTACTTTTACTTATGTATTTTATTTAAAATATAGTCTTAGAAGTTTAAATATACTTGCTACAAATTATTTTGTAATTGTTCATTAAACATACTTAAATATATAAATCACATATTCATTTTCCATTTTTTATAACTTTTGTGAAGATGTTCATAACATCTTCTTGTGTATTGTAATTATACCAGCTAATTACATGACTGAACATATTTACATCAATTACATAGTTAGTTATAATTAGACTAATTAGACTAATTATATGATTACACAATAATCAACTCAAAATTTCTTTTAAAAAATCATGGAAACTCATATTCAAAAAGATTTCCAACATAACAGAATATCAACTTTATACGATCAACAAAATAATATTAACGTGTGATAAAGCAGGTATAATTGGTAAAGTTTAAATTCTGTATACATATATACATACATATATATCTAATACATATATATTTATGTATATGTGTATATACAGACCTTCCATTTGACAGAATGTGGATAGACAGATTGACATGTACAAACATTTGTATTCTCTGTTATACATTATACATATTTAAAAAAATAATTTTCACTATTTCCTGAATGTGGTGAATTACTTGATAAGGTTTAAATTCTTTCATAATTCTGCCTGTAATTATTTATATTTTTTTCAGTCCCTCTTGACATGGATAATCTCACTTGGAGACTACTTCACATGGCTTTTGTAGGTCCATGCCTTTTGATATGGAACCTTTTGACTACAAGAGTAATCATCTAAATTCATCTAGAACAGCTTTTTAATTCCATGATAATAGCAGAACCACTGAGAAATAGTGGACCTGGAGTCCACTATTATGGTATCTCTCTTGAGTTCCCTTCTCATATGCCCACTTTGCTGCTCTGTTCTAAATAATATTTAACAAGATATGCATGTGCAAATCACTGTACTTTATTGGGACATAATTGTTGGTCTTGAGGACTGGAAATCATCTCAAATGGTAGCATTAATTCTCATTTTAAGCCTTAAATTCTCAATATTCTCACCAATTTATTTTCTTTCTTTTTGGATGATCTAATTGCCAAAATTATTCCTCATCACAAAGACTCAAGTATACACAATATTTCAAAGATACATCTATTGCAAAAGTGACTTCTGAATTTTAATGAACAAACCTCCATTTCTATTGGATCAGATATACCTGATTATTTTATATATTTCTCTGGAGATTGCTTTCCATTTGTATTCTCTTGTCCATAGTGGTAGTTCAGTTCTTCTATGAATGGTCCATGCCTCAGGTTCATAAATCCATCTTGTAGCTTTCTTTGATGTTACTTTTGTATTCCTGTTATTACTGTTAGACTCAAAATAGTTCAAAACTATTTATTGAAAAATGTGCAAGACAAGCCATTGGCTCTCTAACCAGTAGTCTTTACTGATTTGACAACATGTGAAACACGGCACAAGTGGCAGGGACTAGAATTTAAATGGAATTTCCCCATAAAATGGAAAAGGCAAAATCAATATAAATATGCAATGCAAATGCCAGAAAACATATATACACATGCTCAAATATTACTGACATAAATAGACAAAAATATTAATTCATAAAACAAAGAAAAACATGTAGGAGGACCAGACTCAGAGGTAACAGCTTTTGGGTTGAAAGTCTTTTTTGAAATAATGGCTATCAGGCAACATTCAAAATTACCGAAGGGGTACTTGCTGTTTGGTGGATTAAACAATCATGATAAGGCTGAAAATCAGGTTTAAAATAGTTATAAAAAAGAGAAAGTTAAATTTGATGGGATCCTTCTTGTTTCAAACTCAAATATGAGCTCCTTAGAGATAACATCTCAGAATTCCTATCTGATTATATTTTCATCTTTATCACCTTTTAAGATTATATGAATTATTTGCTTAAATATTTATTGTTTCAAACATAAATGATCCATGTCTTTTTCATGGCAGTGCTAGTATTTGCAGCAACAAGTACTTGACACAGGTTATGGACAGTGATAAGCTATTCAATGAAGTGAGATTATCATTAATTTTATATAAACATTTTAATCAGAAAGTAATATGCATATAGAAAAGTACATGAAAGATAATTACACAACTTGATGAATTTTTAGAGATCATACCTCTCTTAGTAGTATGAAGATGAAGAAACAAAACTTTAGACCAGGTCACTCCTTTCCTTGTTTTAGTTAATTTTAATTCAGCTTATGGCTGTTCATTAAGCTTTGATAGCAATTGACTTTCTTTGCTATATGAAAACTAGTCTGGTTGTAGAGTACCTAATGATTAGCGTAAAGAAGAACTGTGGTTTTTCATAGTAAGCAGCATATTACTTTAGCCAGAACATATATACCCAATCAATATTTGTTAAATCAATAGTTGATGATAGGCTGAAGCATGTACCATGCCTGTGAGAGTCTAAAGGAAAAGTCATTTGTGAAAGAAAATTGAATAATGAGTCAAAAAGCACTGTTGTTATTGCATATGGGGATGGAGAGACACCAAAGAATGAATGATAACATAAATTGTGAGTCTGAATAGGTGGTGGGAAACTATGGTGGTTTCCGTTATAAATGTAACAACATCCAAAGAAAAAACTGATGGGAGTTGACAGGGTCAGCAATAGAATAGGATAATGAACTCACTAAGTTTATATGATTTTGAAACTGCTCATCAGATATATATATATATATATATATATATATATATATATATATATATATATATATGAAACAAATTCTATTCTTTGTTGGCAAAATACGATGTGTCTTGATTTTTGGAGAAGACTGTGTAATGGTCGAAAAATAGATGTCAATGAATAGCTTTAAAAAAATCACCAAAGGGAATTAAAAAAATGAATAGATTTACTTTAGAGATCAAGAATGAAAAATAAAAAGAAAGAAAATAAACTAAGAGAGAACAAACACTAGCAAGTATTGCATATAAAAGGAAAGGAAATATTAGGAAAATCAAGAATTATTAATTATAGTACTCTTGGTGATTTTTCCAATATGATATTTTTCTTTTTCAGCAGAGATTTTTAATTTATCTATGCATAGGTATTAATTGATAATATGATAATGCATTGGATTCTATGAGGAGTGTATTAGCACAAGATTGAAGATTTAAATGTGTATAATAGATAGTGAAATGGAAATCAACCAAGACATGAATAAATTATTGGGATAATAACTGCCTATATATGAAGGGTTGTTATACTAGAAAAGATAATCTAAAATGTTAAACACAAGTAGAGAAATTTGGAAGCATTAAAAAAAGATTTATTGAACTTTGAAAAAGAACATCGGCAATGGCATTACTAGGTTCAGTTATAATGAAGTGTTGGAAAAGTGATATCCATAAAATATAAATTAAGAAAGAATTTGTCAGTGAAAACAGAAACAAGATGTACTATGGAGTATAATTAACTCTATGTTGAGTTTAGTGACTGTATGTTTAATTATACATCTAAATGATAATGTTTATTGCATGTATTTGAGAATCATTACCACTGTATGATTGCTTCTAGAGTTTGAACTACATATAATAAAATTTCCAGAAATATTAAAGGTTGTTCTTTTCAGAATTCGAAGGAGTAATTATGCATATAATTATATGTAAATATTTAATTGCATATATAGTATAGTATTTTATTACTATCTATATCAGTATGTCATTTATAGTTCTATTGATTTACATTTAAGTTTTATTTCTTGTGGTATGATTCAATTTGCACCTGATTCTTATTTTGTATTATCTGTGCAAATTTTCTTGCCAAACTAAAGTGTAATCTAGATAATCTGTTACTAAAATAATATTATTTTTTTATTATACACACAAATTTCTATTGATTATTTAATATAGCCATTACATTTTTCCCTGTGTTTAATCTCTGATTATATTTATTTAACATGTATTCAACTCATAACAGGTGCCAACTAGGTAGTAAATTCTGCAGAAATAATATGCACTAAGAAAAGCCCAGGATAGTAAAGGGTAATTAGAGTATTTTCAATTAAAAAAACATATTGATTTAAAAGAATCTTTTATATGCTAACTCGTGTGTGTGGTACTGAAAATACAATAGTGGGAGCAAGCATACATAATCCCTACTCTCTAGGTGGTTACTGAAAAAAAGGAGGAATCTAGCAGAGGATAAATCCATTGCCCAAATAACTGAGACCATTACAAAGAGATAGAAATAAAATTCATTAACAGATTTCTCCTGTATCAGAAAGTGAGGGAAGACTTACTTTTGTAACTTAGCAAGAACTTGATGGAATTCATTAGACATAGAAGTAAATGGTATGCAGAAGGAGGACCCTGGAAGTGTGCATGTACATTAGACACTAAGAAAATGGAATGAGACCAGAAATGCAAGGAAAATGCAGATCACTTAGGGTTTGACAGTTGAGTTAATAGCTATAGACTTTATTTGGAAGAACAATATCAAGTCATTCATGTGATCTAGCAGGGAAATGACATTGATATGATTGGTTTTCATATTTTAAAATAGGGAAATAAAACAATAGCAATGTGAGTGATGGGTATGTTAATTACCTTGACTGTGATAATTATTCATAGTGTGTAAGTATATCAAAACATCAAGCTATATAGCTTAAATACACATAGTTTGTGTCAATTAACCTTCAATAAACATTTGCAAAAATCCTGGATAAAGTGAAGTTTATTGTACTTAAACTATAATAAGCACAATAAGGAAATATTTTTAGCTGAATATTAGTGTTTAAAGCATTACGATTAAAATTTAAAATAATTATTCAGATTAAACATGTTTAAAGGTCAATAAAAGGATCTAGCTGAGAGAAAGATAATGAATACATTAATAGGAAATTGTAATCCAACCTAAGAGTCCAGTTATTAAAGAAGAAAGAGTGGGTCTAGAGGTATAAATTTGAAATTTAATTTGGGAAATGTTGAGTTCGGATGTCTCAGAAGCATCAAATGGAAATGCTGGTTCAAAAATTTTGGTAGTAAGAGACTAATATATATCTGAAACTTAAGGGAGAATTCTGTATTAAGGATACAGCCTTTGGAAAGGGCAGGAGAATGAGGCTTGCAGTAGAAATTCATTAGCAAAAAATAATTTGTGACCTAGGGAGATTTTATAAAGCAGGTTAACTGTGTAACAAATAGAATCGCAGGGAATACCTACTTAAGTTCTGAGAGTAGGAAAAACAAAGAAATCTTCAGCAGTTCAGTATCACAGAGGGAGAAGATGTATGACCTCATTCAAAATGTCTGAGTAACCTGGTTATAGGATAACATTTTCTTTCAACGACTCTAAGCACATTTTTTTCTAAGAATTTTATATATTTAATTTACAAGAGTTCTATAACACAAAAGAACATGTCTTAAATGTATTCTAAGAACAGTCTTATGTATATTTATTTGTGTGGGATACATTTATATTTGTGTGTATAGGAAAAATCTGCAATTACAAACCATTCTTTCGTACTTTATCAGGGAGACAATGCAATGAGATTTTATATTTTTTAGAAGTGAAAAGAAACAGTAACTATATGAGGTGATGCGTATTCCAGTTAATTTAATCATAGTGAATATTTCACAATGTGAAAAATAAAAGTTTATTGTTTATTCTACTGAGGAAAATGCTGAGGTGTGACTGATTTAAAAGCAAATTTTGACAGTGAATTGAAAAGATTACATCTACAATGGCATGTATATTGTAGTGTGGATTCATTTGACACATTTTGAAGACTGTGTGCTCCTTTCTGACTAAGCTTTATTGAAAATGAATAGTGGTGCCTTTATGTATCAAATTACTAAATGTTCCACTCCTTCTTAATAGAATATTAATTATTGCAATTTGGAGAACTTGACTAATGCTGGGGAACTTGACTATGTTGGGGGAACTTGACTAATATTACCCAAGTAGAGTGAAAACAATACAACAACAACAACAATAACAACAAACAACAACAAATAAACCACATTGTTCTGGACAAGATGTAATCTGAGAAAAAAATAATCTAAAACTTATCCCAAATATGAAGTTATTTGGGACACTGTTTTGCTATTATCCTAAGTAAATTCTTTATGAGAAGTATTGTTTTAAGATTCACTAATGACTTTACAAAGGAAAGAAATTTTAGGGAATCTAATTTGAACAGAGTCAGAGGATTTTTTTTTCAGTTATTCTTTGTACCTTTTGAACAGTTTCTTTCTAATGTTTTTCCTTGGTCCTTCCTGGCTCATTTGGAGTATATGATACTTCTGGCCACTTGCCTGGTTTGGGTCTAACTATGGCTTCATAGATTTACCTAGAAGACCTAGTGCTTGAGCTTCTGAACATAAAATACAGCAAGAATAAAAATAATAAAAACACTCACAAATTCTTCTTCCATAAAGTTTTTTTTTTTTTTTACATGGTGAAAAATACATTTTAATCCAAAAGTTCTGACTATCAGCATTTAGAAAACTATTTTCAATGGTATTTACAATCAATTTTACTGTAACTTTTGTGAACAGAAGAGATGACCATATAAATAGAGCCATCTACAGTGCCTGTTCTCAACATATAACAGTAATTATATAGAAAAAGGGTAAGGGTGAGAGGTGCCACAGTTACAATCATTATGATCAGATCAGGGTAGAGGAGATAAGCATTTCCCCCCACCCCTAACATTTGTCACTCCCTTACTTAACTGATTTGCACTTGAAGTGTACACAGCAGACCTTCCAAAGCATGCTATTAGGAGTCCATGGCAGATGGCTTAAGTTGGGGTAGGCCTACCAATCACTTTTATGACTGCCCAAGCAGCACAGGTTTTCTGGGTGCTCTAGTGAAGGTGACATCTGCACTGCAGTCTATGGTTTGACCTTAAGTCTCTGTTTGACAGAGAAGGTAGATGAGACAGTGAAGAGCAGCTCTATTGAGAACAACTGAATGGTTTCAAAAAACCATTTGCTACAAAAAAATCACATAAAAGTTTAAAAAAGTCTGGGCTAATAAAATCATTTAGGAATCACTCCTTACAGTTAATGCTGTCCAAAGTCTGTCACAGCATTTTATTGATGAGGAAATACGTTTTGTGTGGCTTTATGACACATACAATTGATAACAGATACATTTGATTTAAGCTCTTGATCAGAAACCTAAAACTTAACTAATACTTATATAAAAATAGAATTCATTTTATGAGCTACTAACAATAAATTATGAAGAAAAATAGTCATACCTGTTACTAATGGTCTCCCAGGAAACTGTGTAGCCTTTGCCTGGGAGGATATACATACAAAATGTAATATTTACCTTCAAATATATTTCATTATTTTCTATTCCTTGTAATTTTCTAAGTAATAGGTAATAAACAAGCTAATGATTACTGGGTATTTAGGGGAAAAAAAACTTTGTCATTTTTCCATGTAAAAATTTCATGAAAGGAACACATGTATATCTCATAGTAGTATGATAGATGAAAACTGGAAATCCAGTTTTAATTTTTTTTTTTTTGAATGCTGGGGATCAAACCCAGGGCTTCAAACATGCTAAGCAAGTACTCTACCACTGAGCTATATCCTCAGCCCTGGTTTTAATTTTGTAACTACAAATGGTTGGCAACTGTTTCCTTAATAGTTATTGCTGGAGTAGGTCCAACATGAGTCCATATGTCGCCCTTCTCTGGTCTCGTGGGGACTGTAGGAAATGGTGATGACCGTGACTTGAAATACTCAGAAGGTGCATGGCAAACAAATTCCAAGTATTCCATCTTCCTTGGAAGATCTTCCTCTGTCCCTATGATATAGGATGCAGGATCAAACTGGTCTCTAGGGCTGGAGAGAGTGGGAATGAGCCATGTCAGGGCTGCACTCTTTTCACAATATTGGTCCTGGATAAAACCCCTGATCTGAGCATAGTAGGGCTTTCCATCTTGTTCATCAATCACAGAAACAACATCACCAATTTGGTAATACACTCCCTTGTGGAAGAGTGATTCTGCAGTGATTATGGTAGAAACAGACTCAGGAGTTTTGATAGGATTTTTTAATTTAAAAATGTCTTCTCCCTTTTCCTTTAGTAGAAACTTTCTTTTCAGCAGCTGGAGCAGATTTGTATTTAGTGTTTCTGAGCCGGGCAGACCTCCTGTGAATTTCCTGCTTACTCTGCTTGCGGCCCCCGCCCCCGCCCCCGTTGCTCTGCGGGGGTGCGGCCGAGGTGCTGGGGAAGGTCGCCGTCCGGAAGCTCCCGCCACCGCTGCACCCAGTTCCGCCGGCCGCCCGCGCCGCCCTGGCCCGTGCAGTGGTGGCAGAGGATCTCCCCCTGCGGGCCCTTCTTCCACATGGAGGACGACGTGGTCTTGCAGCCGCTGCAGGTGGGCTTCAGGCCCAGCGGCATGGTGGCCGGCTCGGGCGGCCCCCGCGGGCGCAGCGACGCGGGAATGGCGGCCGCCTTTCTTGGCCGCCCACTGGTCGGCCCGCCACCCCGGCGACACGAAGAACGGCGAGGGCAGGGATGCCGAGCTGTGGACACCAGGGCCTGGCCACGGCCACTGCCCCCTGCAGGCGCGGGACAGGCTCCGCCCGCCCGCGCCCACCACCGGCCCTGGGCAGTGCACAGCGCCGCGGGGCGGGGCCTGGCCTCTTCCATAAAGTTTTGATCTTTCACCTTTCATTGCTCAATTTACACAAGATATTAATGTATGTAAATTTAGTTATCCATCATTAGATTTGCTTCATTAGCTTTGTTCTAAAAACTCTATTTATTAGCTCTTCTTCAGGGTCTTCTTTCATAATGTTTTTATGTTGAAGTCTGCACAGATTGCAGTGTTTGTCGAATAAACTCAATTATTAAGTTTACTGTTCAAATCTTTGCATAATGATTTGCATACCTTCAGAAATAGATTTTTCTCCCCGAGGAAGTTAGTTTGCAAATAAAATGTTATGAATTTTCATTGTAGTCTCTTAGTTTTTACCTCTAGGCAAATTACAGTATTATTTTAAAATGTAGTGTTTCTTTTTTAATTTAGGGCATGTTCCTTAAGAAAATAAGACAATCTTCCATATTTTAATAATAATAATATAATTTAATACAATAGAGTGCCATTCTTTGCTCATTCCCTCGGGTTACAATAGAATTTTTTAATGACTCCTTTCTACATTTTCAGGGTGAAACAAAAATCTTAAAACTAAAGAATCTTCGACCTCAGGACTATGCTAATTACAGCTGCATTGCTTCAGTGAGGAATGTGTGTAATATACCTGAGAAGATGGTGTCATTTAGACTTTCCAACAAGACAGGTATGGAACTCTCTGTTATATGTTTACTGTCTGTAACTGATTTTTAAAAGCATTCTTCAACGTTCTTATAGACCAAATGATTTCTACAATATATGGACAATAAGCACCTTTTTTTCCCCAGAAAAATCTGGGAAATACTAAAAGCTTCTGGTAAATAAAGGTTAAATTTTAATTGCAGTATGCTCTGTGAAATGTGTTTATGTATCAAACATACAAAATTATAGTTCCTTAAAATGTGTTCATGAATACCACAAGCAAGCCTATATCCTATTCACAGAGATTTTTTAGGAATATTAGATTTTTCATATACAAATTCGTGATCTAAGTTGTTAAAAGTGTGTTGTGATCCCAAAGCTAAGTGAGAATCATTCTTTTATGTAAAGAAAGCTAATTGCTAATTTCAGCTAGGTGTTTTAGGACAGTATTTTTGCAGGAAATGTCAAAACATTAGCAGGATTGCTACTCAATATAGGCTGTGTTCAATAACACAGACCTCAGAATAACTGCAAACAAATTTAGAAGAGATTGTTAAATGAAAGAGTAAAGAAAAAGCCCATGAATTATTAACTATCTTCTGTATGATTGTATATAAACAATCACCTTCACAAATCAGTAATTGTATTGGTTTTGAAATTCCAACTTTCAGTGGTAGTGGTAATTTTTTATGATTCAATACATATATTAAAGAGTTTAAAAGAGCTCCTTTCCAAAAATAAAATCAATAAAATAAAATAAAAGAGCCCCTTTCCATTGCTTTTGTTGTGGCTAGGTCTAGATCTTAGTTCTGTCTCTTACTTGTTGAGCAAATTCCTTCACATTTCATTGCCCCATTTCCTCATAAACTTATAAAGCAGTAGGAACTAAGAGAGAATAAAATCATGGAATTTGCAGGTAAATGGATGACATTGGAGAAGATAATGCTAAGTGAAGTTAGCCAGTCCCAAAGAACAAATGCCGAATGTTTTCTTTGATATAAGGAGGCTGACTCAAAATGGGAATAGGAAGGGAGACCATGGGAGGAATAGATGAATTCTAGATAGGGCAGAGGGTTGGGAGGGAAAGGGAGGGGGCAGGGGATTAGCAAGAATGGAATGTGATAGACTTCATTATCCAAAGTACATGTATGAAGACACGAATTGGTGTCAACATACTTTATATACAAACAGAGATATGAAAAATTGTACTATATATGTGTAATAAGAATTATAATGCATTCCACTGTCATTTTTTTAAAAAAATCAATAAAAATGAAGTTAAAAAATAAAGTAGTAGGAAAGAATTAATGGGTTGATATGTCTCAGGCATATGGAATATACTTTATTATTTCTTCCAACAAAGAGCTGGTCAGCAACTCTAATCAGTTCATTTTGATGAAAAGATGAAACTTATGATTTTATTGGAAGAAACAAAGAAAGCTCATACATTGAATTATCAACATGTTCCATTGAGTTTCTAAAATTTCAAAATGTTTAATATTTTATCCATTTATTAATTTATTTATCAGAAACTTCTTGGGCCCCTATCATGAAATAATAGATGTAGGGATATTAGCAAAGTTGCAAATTGCTTTAAACTGGATAGTGTTCGATTAAGTAACACATAAAAGTCATTATAAGAAAGTTATAAGAAGAAAGTAGGGAAAAAAGTGAACATAATCAATAGTGGTAGAATTATGTTGCAAAAAAAAATGAAAATGTAACATTTTAGCAGATCTAAGACATAAAATTTAACAATCTCCTATTCTTTTAAAGAAAGGAAATAGGATATTGTGAAATAAAAATAAGATATTAACGTAAGAAAACTAGTTGTAATTATGTGGTTATTGTCATGAAATACATTATAACAATTATATGAACAATTATAACTAATTTTCTTAGCTTTGATATATGTTTAAAATACAGATGATGCAGAGAGGAAAAAATAAAGTAGAAGAAGGTTCTTGGATGGGGAAAGGCATTGCAGTGGAGTTATGAAGAACAGAAAAGTTTGATGAATTGTTACTTATGGGTACAGCTTTCTTGAAGTGCTTTATTAATTTTTAAAGTCTTTCATGTTTATTATCTCAGTTTGCCTTTATAAAAATGGGATATAAACAGGAAGATTTTAAAAAGTTATATATTTTACTATCATCTGACACATAACCATCCTTCAGAAATTGAAGTATTCCTTTTGGTTTGTTCTGAGAATAAGTAAAAATAGCATACACACAAAGAAAATATTTAAAGACTAAGAGGTGAAATTGATATTTGAGGTGCAAATTATTTTTGATATTTTTATTCTGTAAAAAATATATGGTCTTTTGTCTGAAGAACTCACAGCTCATAAAGGATAGGGACAAGATTGATCATAATGTGAGATTAAATAGGAGCCTAACCAGCTCTTTAGTTTTCACAGAGCTAGAGAAAATGAATTGAAAATCAAGCCAAGGTGTTTTGTTAGAAATACATAAAGACTTTTAACTTTAATTTTAATGGGGACAATTGTCATGAAAGGTGACAGAATTCCTGAAGTCTGTTAAAGAATCTAGGTGATTTTAACTTTGAGGTTATTTTTAATAATCACCAGCTCAGAAAGAATCTGGACTATCTTTATAGTGGGCACAGGTGTGCTATAAAAACAAATATTTTTTTCAACCTTTCACAATTCTGACCCATTCTTTATTTTTTTTCTAGTTAATATATACCTACATTGATCAAACAAGGAAAACAGTTTTTTTTCTCTTGTGAATTATATGACAAAAATTTCAGATTGATGTTTATTACAAAATGAATTATAGTAAATAATCAGGTTTAACATATAAGCTAATATTTGTTTGACTCTTCAATAACTGCAATCAGGCAGGCATGTAATATGCCTAATACTTTACATATTCAAACCAGGTTTGCTTCAGAACTTTTCCCATCTGGTTGTGCTCATAGTTGGAAGGGCTTGTGCATTTCAAATAGGTGAAATCATCTAGGTAACTCTCAAAGAGCACCAGGAATAAATTAAACATGGAGTATCTTCATGAAAGCTGTTCTATAAACTGACAAGTGCACAAAGGCTACTTCATTGCTTAAGTTACCATAGTCATAATCCATGTGAAATCAAATACTCCTTATGATTCTCATTATCATAAATCTCTAAGGGACATGATAAAATGCCCATGTTTTTTTCTTATTTTGTATTGTTGCTGGTGCATTATAGTTATATGTAGCATTTATTATGTATATAATATCAGGGTTCATTTTGGCATAATCATACATGCATGTTATATTATTTGTTCCACTTTAGTCCCCAGTACTTCCTCTTACCTCCCCAATGCCCATATTCTGTAGTCTTGGTTTACAAAATGTAAAAGAGAATGTGCACCTTACTGAGATGGAAAAAACATATTATAAACCTTGCAATATGTTTTGTTAACCTCCTCTATAAACTAATTTGTTTATAAATGTGCTAACTTTGGAAATGATTTTCATAAGGATGATCAATTAATTCACTAATATACTTTTTACACAGAAAAATTTTTACTGCAACATCTCTGCAGTCAAGTAAAGTTTTTAATTGTAATAAGTATATAGTACTTAGAAAACTAGGGTCTAAGAGTCATTTTAAAAGTCAGTGTCATCTATAGATGTCAATGTGTTTTCTCAACCTTTTCACTATGAATTGGCATTGTAGCTCATAATTTTATGCCCACGGAGGAAAGTACCCAGTAATTTATGTGCCCCATTGATTGCCTGACAATGAGAATATATCTCCTGTCACAGAAGTGTCAGTATGCATCACACCTAATCTAGTGTCTTAAAGCTTATCATGACAATTTACAACATTATATATGTGTGTGTGTGCTCGTGCATGTGTGCTGTGTGTGTGTGTGTGTATATATATACATACATATGCATAGATATATATACCTATGAGATGAAGAGCCAATTTATTTGTCTCCTGTTATGCATATTTATCAATTGACAAAGTGCTATGGCAGGGTCCTAAAGTTATTGTGGTTATTCTTCTACTTCCATTTGGAAGAAAAAAAATTATATTAGTTCTTGATTGATAAATTATTACTGTAGTATTATTTCTCATAGTTTAAAAAATAAACCTGTCAAGATTTGTAAATCAGAATCTTAATAAGAGTATGTGTATTTTGAAGTGATCCTAATTATGGCAACTGATCATAAATTATTTAAAATTTTTCAGATTATGTGTATTTACAACATAAATGTATATATAGAAATTATGAGAAAACAAATTTCATTTATTTTAATGTATTTCAAGCACTTACATGTTGATATCTCATAATTTCAAAGGCAAATAAGAATTAAGTAGGTTACCCATATTAGGATGAAAAACATATTTTGTACCTTCTTGAGAGGTTATGATGAATTCTATAAAGAAATGGGACTTGTGGGGCTAATTTTACTTAATTATATAAGTGCCTTGATTTAGTGTGTTCAACCTTAGCAGTTATAAAAAATATATAATTGAGAATTCTTCCTCCAATGCATGTTACATTTAGAAACCAACTCATCACACAAGTATACTGGCCATAGAATTAGTAGAGACCTCCATAACCTTCTTTTTGGTCTGTCCCTCTCCCTACTCTTCTTTCTCTCTTTCTCTCCTCCCACCCCTCCCTTCCTTCTTGTCCCTTCCTCTCCAGCTCTCGACAATCTGTATTAATAACTTATCATAGAATAAGAGTCAAAAAAAAACTCTCTTCTTTATGCTGGGCTACTATTTATTATCTGTTCTAATTTTTATAACTCATAGGGAATTGAAGATAAATGCCCAGCAATTACTGTGAAATTCAATGTAAAATGTTTTGTATGCTCTAGTCATTTTATGACAGTCTTCTTCAAGGTTAAAAGAAATGCAACTTACTTATCTAGGTGTTATGAAAAATAAATAATATTTTAATTATAGAAATGTTGATAGATGGGGGCATGAAACACAAATACAGAACACTTCCTCCCGTGACACAGTGCCTGTTGTCACAGAAGGTAAGTTCAAAAGCAAATTAGGAAGCGGCAACAGAAACTCTCTTGTCGCCTGTACTTGAGTACTAACCTCAATCATTTTCCTTAGTTGTATGGATTTTTTAGCTTCCTGCCTATAGAGGACAGCCATAGAATCTAGGTAATAGTTGAAATCACTTATTAGAATGTACTATGTTATTTAACTAACAATCATAAGAAAGACTCTCTAGTTTTGTGAGAAAATACATATTGAAAATATGATGATGTCTAGTGTTAGTACAGTTGGGTTGCCATAGCAGGATGCTATGGACTGGAAGTCACAAACAACAGAAACTTATATTCCCATAGTTTTAGAGGATACCCATGCAAGACAAAGTGCCATCTGGTACAGGCTCTCTTCCTGCTTTATAGATGGATGCTTTCTGGATTTGTCCTCCCAGGGCCTTTCCTCTGTTCATGCATGGAGGAAGGAGAGAGACCTCAGTGGACCTTCTTCATGTAAGAACAGCTTCCCTCTGGAATAGGGTTCCATTCTTAAGATATCATTTAACCTTAATTACCTCCCTACATGGCCTGTCTCCAAACATAATTACAATGGAAGGTAGGGCTTCAGCATACCAATTGAGAAGGGGACTAAAATCATGCCCTAACACTTTGAATTACTAAATGTGCTTTTTGTGTTTAGTATTGCTTTTCCTTTAAAAGGTCAGAAATAAGTTCATCTCATGGTGAATCAAAGCAAGAAAATGAGGAACTCATTCTTCACTAGAAATTAACTTAAGAAAGGAATTATTTTGAGAGTACATATCGTCTTGCATTCTTGGATTTGGGGTAAGAGAAAGAAAGCAATTCTAAAGGAGAAGATGAAATTTTAGTGAGGGACAAACATCACTTTTGTAATAGTATCATCACTGATTTTTAAAGACATGGTCAAAATATTAAAATAGGGATACAAATGATGGGTCAGCAAACCTATGCATTGTGGGCTTCTCTTTTTATTTCTGATTTTCTTGTTTTTATGATAGTGAAATTATTATGTGAAATATAAGGAAAAGACACCTTCCTTTCACATTTTCATGCACTAACATAAGAAATGAAAATGCTTAACAATGTTTTTTAAATCATAGATAAATCATGTTACCTAAACAACAGTATTTATTACTACAGACTCCAATGGAAAACAACAATGCTATTAGAATATTGTTGTGGAGAAGATGTTTTCTATAACTCTTTCTTTTAGAATTCATATAATAAAATTCAAAAGTTTAATTTTCAAATTTTGGTTCTGCAATTTTTGGGGTGTTACCTGGATTCCTTGATCTTGTTAAATTTCTATTTTAAAAAAGAGTAACAATAACAATAATAAATACACAGTATTTGGTTTTGTAGGCAGTAAATTCTAGAAATATAAAACTTAGAAGTTTTGGGGAAATACTAAACATTCAGTAGACACCAGTGATAATTGAGTTATTGACCTAGATAATAGAAAGAAGGAATATAATTGATGTCCTCAACCATCATTGTAAGATGATAACAAAAATCTCAAACTTTGGCTAGAATACTGTGTTCATCATTTATGACTCCTTCAAAAAATAAATTCATAATCGTGGATTTAATTCATTATCAATGGGTTAATTAGCAGCATATCAGATATTAATATTTTTCAGAAATAATTTATGAAAATGAGTGCATACTCCGGGTGTTTCTGTATGTAACTATTATTGCTAGAAATATTTAGTGTAAAACATTTTTTGGTGAAATGGATAACAGTTTGTCAAGGAAATTGAAGTAACTTGCATAGTTGTTGATATGTAAAAGACTCTTCATTTTTTAATTGCTTTGTCACTTCCTCAGATAATCAAGCATATGTGCTCTATTCTCACTAATGTAACTTCAAAAATGTGAGAATATTGGTGATGATTTGGCAGAGAATTGGAGACAACAATGGTCATTATGGAGTTTCAACTCTGGTCTTCATGAGACAGTTTCCAAAGCAACAAGATGACCCAGATTTTCCAAAATTCTATTACCATAGTAAAGAAGTTTGCATGTTGCTGGGATCTCCCTATACCTACAATATTTTGTTATCCTAGCAATGCATTTTTTAGGTTTATGGTATTTAAGTTGATTTTGATACTATTAATTTTTATATAAAATACCCCTCAAAAACTAGTAAATCTTCCAGAAGATGTTATATCTCAGAAATAATGGATCACTAAAAACAAGAAGATAAAAAGAGACATTATTAGTCAGATGAAGAAAAACATTACTCATTATTTTTAATATTATATTGTGACTACAACACTTGAGTTATTTGTAAGAAAATTTATAAGGTCAAACCATTCCTTTTATAGTTGTTTTAGTCATTTAAGTGAGAATATACTAAAATAAAATAATAGGATTTTTACAATTATAAAAACAATTGATTTTTATTTGTTGAACTGCTTCTAGATTATACATTTGTAGACAATGACTTGTTTCTTTTCAAGGCTTTATTAGTCTGATGAATCTGTAAGAATTGTTTTATTGTAGGTAATTATTCCATTGGCAAAGATGCAGTTCACAATTTCTTCATGGTTTTTGAATTCTTCACTCAAGAATATCTCCAGGATTATTTACTCTCACGTCTATGAAATTTGACTTTAGAGATTAATGGCTCTGATAATAGAGATACAATAATTCCCATATGTGTATGGAGTTAACTCAGGAAAACCAGAGTTGAACTATAATCAAATTACTTATTTGCCAGAATTCTGGCATAGATTATATCAAAGTCTCATCTCTAAGATAAGCAAACATCCCAGTTTGCCATGGACTCAAATTTACAGGTCCTAGTAAACCCATAGTTCTAGGCAAACAAGAAAAACCAGATCACCCAGTAGTTTAATTCACCATCAAGCATAGCTTTATAAAGAATAGTAATGTCCATTGTCTTAATGTAATATCTTAGTTTCTATTGTCAATACTGGTTTATATAAAGACTTAAGCAACTAAACATAAAGAAGCATGAGTGTGAAAGACCTGGTGTGGATTCTGGCTCTCCTCATACTATGGTGGTTTGTCAGATCCTTTAACTGTTTGAACTGGCTTTGCTGCTAATCACACTGATAACGTGCTATAGGATAGATTACAGATTGATGTGATGACATCATCATTTTTTTTAATGATGCAGGACAAAAATAACAGCAGCAACAACAAAACAGTAAAAATGAAGTAACTACAGATAAATAAATACATAAGCACAAAGCTAACCTATAGCTCTAAGGTCCATTCAGACAAGATCAAGTCTTACAGAATTTAAGAATATTAAATCCTGATTTTGCTATGGTCCTGTGATATATGGATCTTCAGTATTTTTATCCAACAAATAATCTCTTAACCTAACACACATATTTTAGAAAATATGCAAATCTTTTGCTCTCAGTGTGTCAGCTTCCTATGTAAGAGAAGAGGCATACATGGGAACTGATCTCCTTCAAGCTCTAAGGCATTTAGATTAACATTTTTAACATTTTCCCCAGAAAAACCTTACTCCATTATTATATTGTTAGAAGGAGATGAAATTATGTTTAAAGTGGTTAGTAAATGGGAGGTTCTTAGTTGTGGTGTGGTGTTTAGTAAATGAAAATGTCATTTTTGAAGAAGCAGTGTCTATACAATCTCATCTAGCACATTGGCTTCAATGTTTTTTTGTTAAGTATAAAATAGCAGTGATAAAACTTTTCAACAGAAATGTTAAATTTAAGTTAAATTGTAAATATTTTCAGTAGTTGGAGAAATGAGTAAATATCAAATATTGTATATTTATTAGATATGAATTATATTGTTACTATGTATATAGAGTGAGCATCCTCATTATATTAGTTCTGTTGGATTTCGTGTGGTGGTGTTTTTTTTTTTTTTTTCATTTGTTTGTTCCAGTGTTTATTTGTTTTAAACTCAGGGGCACTTAACCACTGAGCCACATCCCCCCCACCTTTTTTGAGAGAGAGAGAGAGAGAGAGAGAGAGAGAGAGAGAGAGAGAGAGAGAGAGAGAATATTTTAATATTTATTTTTTAGTTCTCGGCAGACACAACATCTTTATTTTATTTTTATGTGGTGCTGAGGATTAAACCCAGAGCCGCACACATGCCAGGCGAGCACTCTACCGCTTGAGCCACATCCCCAGCACCCCCCAGCCCTTTTTAATATTTTTATTTCAAGTCAGGGTTTCACTGTATTGCTTAGATTAATTAAGTTAACTAAGGTAACTAAGCAACTAAGTTACTGAGGCTTGTTTGAACTCTCAATCTTCCTACCTTGGCCTCTAGAGCTGCTGGTGTTATAGGTGTGCATCACCATGCTAGTTATATGGTCTTTTTGTAAACTATAGTTGTTCCCATAATGAAGAAATCTGAACATATTTTTAGTGTTCCTTAAAATAAAGCATCCTAATCAATATTAGATAAATATAATTTTTAAAAATATTATATTAGTGAAATAGGAATTGATTATTATTTCACCACAGAACACTAAAAAAATACATTTTCAAACTTAAAGAATATACAAAATGCAGTTTTCCTTCAGGTTATGTCATAAATATATTTTCTTCCCTGAAATGCTCATATGATGAAATTCACACCATTTTTTAAAGTCTCCTTGCTAAGATATTATGTCTTCAAAGCATCTTCTGACCAGGGCATTAAATCATAAGACTGAGAATTAGTATAAATTAGTGCAGACTTGTGATCACTATTAGGTAGAAATACATGTGCTACAATTAGATATGAGTTAAAAGACGCACATTGGTTCATGTGAGCTTTTAATTAAATTTGAAAAAGAGTCCATGTAAGTTAGTGGATAGGGAACCCAGGGCATTGGTACAGGGAATGCACAGAGAGAGAGAGAGAGGAAGGTTGGTAGAATGGGAAGAAATGAATAGACAGCATCACAGTGATTTTAGCTGTTTCCTCAATTTATAATTCCTGAAAAGTCTGTTGTAAGAGTTACCTTTTTGTTTATTTATTTTCTGGATAACAACATTGCTCTTCTTGCTGCTGCTCTATTGCTATAGAAATAAGGTATGTCCAGTTGTTTAGTAATATGCTTTAGCTTGTGCTTTGAATGCCATTCCTTTATTCTAGCTCCTTTTAGTCACTCGGCTTGAGTTGTTGTATTTGAGCATCTTATTGACTCATTATTCAATGACATACTATCTAGTGAATCTGCAATAAAGTCATCAGCATTGATTTCTGATAGGCACTCTGTGTAATAGGAATCTGTTGATTGTAAACTTGCCTTCTTGTTCTCTTAATGGTGCCTATCATCTCCATTTTTGGAGAATAGGTTTGAATCTGTTGACAATTACCTAACAAGGGTCAGGGGATGGCACATGGACAGATACACACACATACACACACACACACACTCACACACACACACACACACACACACACACAGGACTAAATTCTTTCTATTCTTATTTTTTTTCTTCTAATTTTCTTGATCAGAAATACATAATAACCAAAGGCCTTCCTATTTGAATATTTTCTTTCAGTTTTATGTTTAGCTCAGTCTGATGATACACTGTAATGTCATTTTTAGTCTGGAATACCCTCTGACAACACAAATAATGTGGACCAATAATTACCTACAATAAAACAACAACAATAAAAACGCAATATGTTATGATATTCATATGGAATTATGATGCTATGAAATGTGCAGATATGATACTGCATTTTAAGAGACTTAAAAACTCAGTGAATATGCAGCAGTATGCATGCTAAACACTGAATGTTTAATAATCAAAGTTAAATATGATACAGGTTTAGAAATGCACCATTACACGTATACTTATCCAGAGTTGAAGGATATGTGGTATGGATCTCACTTCCGAGTCGCCAGAGAGTTAACTAGGGAAAAACAATAAACAGAAAGGACTTTAAAAAAATCTATAATGAAAACAAATAGTGTTTGCTCTGAAAAGATATTTCAGCAAATCATTGATCAGATAAATAGGGAAATGTTGTTTTACCAAAATCTACATAAAAATTTCCAGAATTAGAATGGGAAAACTATATTTCCAGTAGCTTTGAGAAATAAAATATTGACAGGATATTCTAAAAAAGTAAGTTATGTTTAGAGAGGAGATAAAATTTAAAAGACTCAGTATTCAATCATTCATTAAAAAGTGTTAAAAAGATTTATTACCTTTTAATTTTTCCTTAAGCAACATTCCATTTTGTGTAGCTTGTTTACATCCCCTCTCTCTCTCTCTCTCTCTCTCTCTCTCTCTCTCTCTATATATATATATATATATATATATATATATATGTAATATCTCTTTAAAAATTCCCTATTATCATATAAGAGCATATCAAGAACATGGTAACAATATATTTAAATATTACCTTCTGAAATCCCAAGGAATGTACTTAACTAGACAGCCTTGAGTTGACTCTTACTGAATTACATGAGTAATAACAGTATGAAGCAGCAATTAGTATTTATAGGAAATCAACCTGATATTTAGAAACATCTACAATAAGGTCAATGGTTTAAAATTTTCATGTTCCCCATTGTAAAGCAGAATTTTATGACTTTGCAATTAAGTTCATTAAAATGAATATAACACACAACTTGAAATTAAATCCATTGTTTAGTATATATGTTTAGTTTTAAAAATATGACTTTCAAATAATATTTTAATTTTTAAAAGTAAATATAATTAAATAATATATTAAACAATAAATAAAATGATTTAATTTTTAAATAATATTTCACTTCATTTTTGTGGCTAGAACTCAATATAAAATCAATACTCTTAATAAAATTTTAAGTGTATTATACATTATTGTTGACTTTAGTTACAAAGTTGTACAGCAGATTGGTAGAGTTCGCTCATCTTGCTTGACTGTAACTTTATGACCATTGATTAGTAGTATTTCTCCATTTACTCTATACCAGGCCTGTCAGCAATGATTCCACACTTCAACCCTATGAATTTGACTATCTTTAATACTTTATGGAAGTGGAATCAACATTATTTGTCTTTCTGTGAATGGCTTATTTAATTTAATGTCATATATGATAGGAACACTGTGTAATGTATGTGTATATATATATGAAGTATATTTAGGAATCTGTTGATCATCACCTTGCCTTCTTGTTCTTCTTGTTCTATTTTCTGCATTTTAGGAGAATAGAATTGAACCTACTAAGACAATTGCCTAACACATGTTGTAGAATTTCCTATCTTCCGAAGGCTTAATATCATTCCATAATGTGTGTATCTCTCATTTTCTTTATCCATTCATCTGTTGATATATACTTTTGTTTTCTGCTTCATGACTATGGTGTTGCAGTTTATTTAGGGGAACTAGTATCTTGGACATCTTCATTTCTGTTCTTTTATATAAATACTCAGTTTGACAAGTGGGCCCCCTGGGTTATGTAATGGTCCTACGTTTAATTTTTTGAGGAACCTCCATTACTTCCCATTGAAGCTGTACCATTTTGCACTTTGAACAATGTGCAAATCTTCCAATTCCTACACATCCTTACTCACTTTATTTTATTAAAAAAATAGTAACCATCCTGAGAGGTATGAGTTGATATTTTAATTGTGGTTTTTTGAATTGCATTTCTGTGATGATTGATAACATTGAATGTTTTTTTTTTTTTCATATACATGTTAGTCATTCATTTGTCTTCTTTGGAGAAATACCTATTCAAGTATTTGGCCCATTTTCAAGATCAGATTATTAATTTGTTTTTCTGTTGAGTTGTAGTTCTTTATATGTTTTGAAGATTAACTCTTAATAGGATATTTGATTTACAAATATTTTCTCCTATTCCATTGGTTGCCTTTTCAATCTGGGGATTGTTTCTTTTGTTATTAAGAAGCAATTTAATTTTATATAATCCCACTTGCTTATTTTTGGTTGTTTTCTATGTTTTTTAAATTATTTTAACTGGTAGATAAAACTACATTTATCATGTACAATATTAATTTTTGAAGTATATATACAATGTGGATTGACTGAATTTAGATAATTAGCATACATATTGCTTAACATAGTTATTATTTTGTGGTAAGAATACTTTATTTCTACTCTCAGTAGTTTTCAAGAATATAGTTAATGATGATCACAATGATATAAAATAGTTATCTTGAACTTGTTACTCCTTTCTAACTGAAATTTCCCTTAAGCAACATATTCCCTTTTGAGAAATGTATATTCAGGTTCTTTGTCCATTTTTAAAAACTGGTTTATTTGTTTTCTTGCTATTAAAGTGTTTGAGACCCTTATGTATTTTCAATATTAATTCCTTATTTTATTATTATTTATTATTAATTCCTTATTTTATTTCATTCTGTGGATTGTTTCTTTAATCTGTTAATAGTTAATAGTTTCTTTCCCATATTGAAGATTTCAGCTCCAGTATTTAGGCTTTGGAATTAGGACTTAAGTGAATCACAAATCCATTTTACTTCTAGATGGTCAGTGTTTCTGAAATTCTGACTTGCTAATTTTTCTGGCATAAATATCAGCAAGCATTTAATTAAACTTGGAAATAATCAGCTTTAGTTTTTCATTCAAGGGTTTATCTACAATACTTCATATCCATCACAAGCTGTACTGCCTAGATGAGAATCCCAGTTCCATCATTCACTGTTATTTTACTTTGGGAAAATTATATAAACTGCTTCTAAACTGATGTTGAGTTTGGTGATAAGTAAGGTAAAGTAATAATAATACCTACCCCATATAGTTAAATGAGTTAATAGATATATAGCTTTTTTGAAGGGTGCCTCACACATATCATGGGCTGTAATTGTCTCCATCTATTTGCAGACTTCACCAGGACAGAATTTTTGTTTGTTTTGTTCTAATACCCCAATGCCTATAACAAAGCTTGGTTTATAGCTAACAACAAATATATCTTGATTTAACATTTTTTTTCCTAAATTAAAACATCACATACATTCCTCTATTTACAATTTGTTATATTACTATCATTGATTGAGCTAATTAAGCTCCTGATGTGATTCTTAATATTTTATGTATCATGGGCCCAATTTAGACATTTGAGTAACCTGAGCACAGATATGTAATAAGGTAAGGCTGTATGCCCGGGTGTTTTCCTGATCATGGTAGAAATTTGCTGTTAGGAAGTCCTTTAGAAATTATCTAACAGAATTCTCTCATTGGCAAGAGGGAAAACAGAGGCTCAGGAGACATCTATTAACATTATTCTCTAATATTAGTTATGAGCAAACCTCAGCCAAAATTATGATAAAATGAAATTAGAGAATCATAAAGGCATTCAAAACATAACCCTGAAATAAATTGTTCCCAGAATAGATTTTAAAAAAAGAAAAAATTGATCTGTGTGTTAGACAAAATCTTTTAACCAATATGAAAATACCTTTTCATAGTGTACATAGTTAAAATAATAAAGAATATGTCTGCAAAATCAACACCAAATACCTTGGAGGTAATGTATTTATCTGTTCTGTTCTATGGTTTAAGTACTCTTACAAAAGAGCTTTAAATCTTTACTGCTTTGTAAATCTGCATTGAATTGTCTACATACTGATTCTCTTCTTTAAAAAATCCATCTACCCTTTATTTTGCTTTTAGAGACATAATTTGTTTTAATTAACTTTTTTAATAATAATATTCAGATTGGGCATGGTGTCACATGCCTGTAATCCCAGCAACTCAGTGAGACCCTGTCTGTAAGTAAAATACAAAATACAGCTGGGGATGTGGCTCAGTGGTCTAGTGCCCCAGTATCCTGGTATTCTCCCTGCTCATATAATAGTATTCCCAGTATCCCCCCATAGAGTAGTAGAAGTAATAATAATGATAATAATAATAATAATATAGCTAAACAAAGAAGTAAAATAAATAATATATTTGTGAGTAGTGTACAAAATTTTGCTAGAGGATTTCTTTGTCAATATTCTTGTTAATACCATAAAATAAAGGTAAGTTAAATGGGTGAATATGAAAGAACTGGTAGGTCTTTATAACTAGTATTTTTCAATAAATAACAGAAACACTGAATCCTATGTCACATTCTTTCACATTATTTTTGTTTTCCTTCAAATTGTTTTCTGTTTAAGATTTCCGATGAATAGTGAGGCATAGGTGAAATTTCTGTTCTCTAATTTTAAAATTCAATGTTCTTTTATTCAATAAGACTTTATTGAGCACCTAATTCTTTGCCAGATTTTTTTCTTGATCCTGGTAATACTAAAAAATGAAAATAGTGCTATGTATGTGGCTTAGTGGCAGAATGCTTACCTTGCTCATGTGAGGCACTGTGTTTGATCCTCAGCACCACCAAAAAATAAATAAACAAAATAAAGATATTGTGTCCATGTGTAACTAAGAAAAAATTTTTAAAATAAAAATATTACCTTTTTCACCCTATTGTCCCATTCCTAAATATTTTACAGTGTAAAGGTAGGTATTCTAATGAACTATATTTATAGAAAAGAAGGGAAAAAATCAATATTCCTATACAAACCTTAGAAATTTGTGTGAAGAATTGATATTAATATATGAACATGATAAATTACTTGATGACTAGTTTAATAAATGGATAAGCACCTGAAGAGAATTTCAGGCAACAGAGAAATAGCACATTTATTCTCTCCTAATCTACTGATGAAGGCATCTTCACAACCCAGAACTACTCCTAAAATTCTTGTTATCTTCTGTGAAGACCAAGAATATTGTATGTACCACAGATTTCTTAGTTGGGAAAATTTGACTTGGATTATCTCTCCATGAGTGGTGGCCATCTGGGATTCTGGAGCAATAAATGAATGCTCCATTTCTTGTAAGTGTGGGTGAGCCACATCTGTCAAGACCTTTTCTTTTGCAGAATAGTGAAGGACTATTGACTAGAAGAGGGAGAGATGTGTGGTGCTAAAGTTCATCTTCATCTTATCTTTGTAGCACTTATGAAGACCTTTCAGTCTGTTAGGATTAGTTTGACAAATATTAGCATAGCTTATTGACTCTGATTATTTTTTTGCTTGACTTTTCCTCACCTTAGAACACATTTCTATTTTTCTATTTATCTTGTCAATGATTGGATCCAAATGTGTCATTTCTTCAATTTGTAAAATCTCATTTGACTGACAGATATACCTCCTGGTAACTTCCTTTACTTTCTGTGCTCTAATGATATAAACATTTAAGTCAATGATCATAAATCTATGTGATTGCAGAGTAGAGGCAGGTGATATCTACATGTGAATAACTAGGGACAATGGGAATCAGGAGGAGAGGGCTGACTTGCTGTCAGTTTGTAGGATTCTGAGTGCAGGAACTTTTTGATTGTTTTATTCATTGATATATCATAAGTGCATATCATGGGGCCTGATACATAGTAGATGCTTATTCAATAAAATTTTGTATATTTTACTAGGTAGAAAAAAAGCAAGGCCTGAAATCATGCATTCACTGATTATGATAATACAATGATAACAAAAGCAAATGCTGTACAAGCTAAAACCAAACTAAAACAAAAAGCCTATCTAGGGTTTCTCTGGTGTGAGATCCATGGGCATATGAACTGGATCTTTCCTGGACACTTTCATGAGATTTTCCATGAAGGAATGTACTGTGCCATCTTAATATATTCCACAAGTATGCATTCTGTAAACATTAAAATAATGAAAAAAGTATGTTGGCTTCAATATTTGTAGCAAAGTTTCACTTCTACATTAAAAATTATTTATGAATACTATTTTAAACATTGCCATATCCTGAAGCATCATTTTAAATAGAATTTCCCAGTATGATATCATTCTTGGGTTTCATGAGAATTAATCAATGTGAATGATAGTATTTAAATAATAACCCCACATAAATCAGTAGGTTATTTTGAGTTTTCAAATGAACTTTTAATAAATTCTCTCATTTTTATTTTGTGAAAAATATGCTGCTGCATAAATAGCATAAAATACCTTTTCAAAATGGATTTGAGTGAAAATACAATGATATCCTTACCTCAGTGAAATGACTAGTTCTTCCAAGATGAACTTTTTCCTATTATTTTTAATCAATAAGCATGGTTTAAGCATGTTCCTCTAGATACAAGCTGGACTTGTATTGTTTACCTCTATATATGATATGCGGTTTTGAAAATGGAGGCTCATAGAACAAAAGCAGAAAGTTAGTTTATTATTATCTTCTTTCTCTTCAATATGTATCATGATATCGTTCTTTTCATTTTCACTCCTGGTTGATAAAGTTGTCTCTTTCCTTGTTCTTTCTTTCCTTATCCCTTTATCGTGATCTGCAGGTAGCCAAATATTGATCATTGAATTCACATGGAAACAATATCATGCAATACCCCTAGGGTTCTGCCTTTTCTTCTAAGCCTGTCCTGAAGTTTACTACAGTTTCTCTGGACAGACTTCATATTCAGTATACTCCTAGATTTTAGGATGTAGCCAAAGTGTGAACATGGGAAGTTAAGGGCCACCCAGAGACAGTTGTTAACAAACACCCCAGCCAGTCTCCCTGCTCCTCAGAGGGAGAGATCTGAGGTGTGTTTTACTTGGCCTTGCAGAGGGCACCCATCTACAAAGAGCCTGGTTTCCCACAGCGGTAACCCACTCATTAGTCATTCTTCCTTTCTGTCATTCTTCCTTTCCCCATCTCTCCCTCATCTTTTACAATAAACCAATGATTTACGCTTGGAAGAACTTCTGAGTCAGGACTTATCTAGTGGGGATTTAAATTAAGCAAATATTCTCTGTCCTGAGCATTTAACCTCTAAATTCATTCTCATTTATTCTCTCTCTCCTCCCTTATGATTTTATCTATAATTAATGTGGTTTTCCCATTCTTAGATTACTTCTATTCAAACATATTTTATTCTCGCTCAGGGCAAATGGTAGGCTTATACAGTAGTTAAATGTTAAAAACAATTTAACCCAAGAGTCTGGCTGGAAGGCTAGACTTCTTTTCTAGAATTAAAAGATCTAAAGCCATAGAATGCCAAAGTCTGCCATGACCAAAGCGGCCAAACTAGTGAAGATTGGAAAAAAACAGAGTTACACATGCAGATCTTGAAGATAAAGGTGGGATCAAGTGGAGCACTGCCCTCTGAAGGAGAAGGAGGTCAAAAGAATTACTCCAGCAATCTTTATTATATCTGTCTCATTAGTCAGATTAAAGACTATGCAAGCATTATTTTTTGTATTCATGAAAGTTACAGAGACAGCAACAGTAGGCAGTTACGTTCTACAGTTGCAATGTCCAATGTTAGGAGCATTGTGCAACTCTCAAGAAAGTCCATTGTTTAAAGTTACTAATTTGTGGGCAGATTCAGAAGCAGTGGAACTGGTGAAGCATTGTGGTTGTCTAGCAAGGAAGTTCCTTCATTCCCAGGAGCTGAATGCCTAGAGCAAGGTCAAAGCTGATAAGACTCTAGCAACAGAGTGTCCCTACAGAAAGCATTGCCATAGCAACTGGGTTTCCTATAACTCTGCACAGAAACTTTCCCAGTCACCCAGCATTCCACAGCCATGAACTCATCAAGGACACTAATCTCAGACACTGGTCTCCAAATCACTATCACCAGTCTCCACAAAAGCCTATGAGAATATAAAGATGATTGCTCTATGTTTTCAGAGTTTTAAAATGATGTTTATATTCAATATACTTTATAATGTTACATAGTGATAAAAACCAAACCAAATCTACTACCCAAAAAGTCATTGGCTTCTGCTAAAATAGTATTCTCCTCCTACAGAATGTACTTTTGTTAACCCAGATTAAGTTTTTCATTATACCTTCAGAGGATGTGATGGTAGATGGGGTCACTAAAATTTGGAATGAGCATGAATCCCAGTCAAACTCAAACTTGAAAGAAGTGTATGCCATACTTTCAGTAGTGTCCATTTTCTTATTTCCAAAATACTAACCTCTTAATAGAAATTATATTTGAGGAACTGTCTCTGAAAAATGGAATCTTTCCTGTGTTTACTTTAGCACCTTTCTTCCTAGCAAAGAGAAATTTTCTTAGGCTGAGCAATAGATACTTCAGTGAATTCAAGGTAACTGGCCATACTTTGAGTTTTATCTCAGTTAATTAGCAGTTCCAATTTTGTTTAAATTGAAGGGAGGCCATGCCGAACCACAGCTTGGAGTATGAGGCCTTACTCTGGATAGACCTGTTTGTTGGAGATCTGTCATTTCTCTTGTGTTGGTATGTTCTGTTCTAGCTGGCCTCTTTGCTCTTTGCATTTTACCAATGTCGGGACTGAGGGCCCTTTCCTAGGACCATGGAGTCTTCCCATGAGAATACTATGTCCTTGTTTGGCCAAAAATACTCATAGAAAAAGGGGATGCAGAGATCCCCTCTGCTTATGAGAATCCAAACCTTTAAGTAGCCCAAGAGACCAGTTATCTTAGATTCACTGACATATCCATTGCTTTGCCTAAGAAAAGTTGTCTTTGCCAGGAAGAAAGGTGCTAAAGGAAACACAGGAAGGACTCCCTTTTTGAGAGATAGTTCCTCAAACATACTTTGTACAGTTATAGAAGTTCTATTAAGGGTTTGGCATTTTGGAAAATAAGAAAATGGACCTATTTACTCTGCTCTCCCTTCCTCTTCCTTTTTCTCTCTGTCTTTCTTGTCCTACCACATCACAGCCCTCCCACGACCAATAATAGCTATCTATTTATCTATCATTGCTTTCCATTTTTCTAATCTGTTTTGCTAACTATGCAAACATGTACCTACATGTCAATGTATCAATGTATTTATCTAGTGTTTCCAGCACAGAGAACAGGAAGCATGCTAGAATGTTGCATGCTTTTCTTGATGAGAAGTGTCAATCTCTGTGACAACTGCTATAGTAACTGTGCCTGCCATCATGAAATCCTGGAAAATTACCCATCTGAAATTCTGACTGGCACCATAGTCACTTGTAAGCACTATGTGTATCATACATAATGTCTATAAATTAGTGGTTTAGTTGGAACTCTTTTTATCTGATTTGAGCTGTGTTTTGGCAATAATTATAAATCATGTTTAAGATAATCCACAATTTGGTAATAAAAAGACTTCATGTAATTTGAAGGATTTCTTTTGTTTATGTATTTCACTTTTTATGCTTTTCACTTTGTTTTTCATATTTAACACATAATAATTATACATATGCATGAAGCACAATATGATAAGTCCATATATATATGCAATATGTAATGATAGAATCAGGGTAATTAGCATTTTCTATTCTGTAAACATTTATCATTTTTTTTTTTGTGTGTGTGTGTGTTTGTGCTAGGACGTTGTGAATTTTTCTAATTCTTTATAAAATGAATAATGGTGTGAATTCCAGTATCGCACTGCTGTGGAACACTGGCCCTTTTCTTCCTGGCTGGCTATGTTTTGGTTCATATCATCTAACTTGTCTCTGCCACCCTTCTTCCCTACTCATCCTAGTCTCTACTTTTATGAAATTGTTTCTCCTTATTTATTTATTTTTTTGGCTTCTACATATGAGTAGGCAGTTTCATTGGTCGTTCTGTTCCTGTTTTCTTTCATTTCTTATAAAATTTATGTTTTGCCTTTGTCTGATGAGCATCCCAAATGGTAATACTGTTCCATTTAGTGTTTCTCTTGTCTCATATCAGCCTTCCTATTTATTATTTAAAATTCAACTTAAACGTATAATCTGTCTCACATGTTGCTAGGATGAATCAATGGGCTTCTGAGCCTATAACTGTTTTAGAACAATTATTTTTATGGTAATAAGGGAATTTATACCCTCAAGGATTTTCATGTTTCTTCTTATATGAAAATGTGGTAAGTCCATCAGTATATGCTCTAGACATATACATATATTCCGCTACATCATGATTTAGTATAATGAGCTTTATCTTTCCTCATGTCCTATATGCCTACATAAGTACAGGAAAGGAAGTCAGTAGTTCATGCTCTCAGGGTGATTGAACAATTTCAGGACACCAAAAACAATATCATATACCCACAAAGCAAATGATGGGAGATCCATGAGCTTTTAAAGTCCTCTGAAATGTTGAAATCTTATAAAAACAGTTTCAATTTACAAATAAATACATTATAAAATGAAATCAATAAGTGATTGTTAATTCTATAAGAATTTATATATTTAAATGTTTATACAATGTGGTATAGGACCTCTAAAATATCAAAATGGTCTTAAAATATTTCACCCATATATAATCATAATAGTTTTGTTTTGGTAGTGATTGTGCATTTTATACTGCTCATGTGTGCTTCAAATTATTGCTTTTGCCTAATAATATTTATTAAGCACCCAGTGTATACCAAGCACTAGGCAGAACTATGAGGAAGGTAATTAAAACAATGAGCAAAGAAAGAAATTTATTCTGTGTGTCTTTTGTTCTAGGTATGGCTATAAGCACTTTAAACATGTTAAATTACCTCAGTAAGATAATTACAATTACTTTCTCTATTTCAATAATAGGAAAATGAGGCACTCAGAAATGAAATAACTCACCCTAGTTCATATAGTTACTAAGTGACAAAGTTAAGACTTGAAACCAGGTTTCAAGTCTTCCATGTTTGTGCTCCTGCCATGTAACTATCACACCATACTTCATATAGTGAAAGAAGGACACTGACTGAAAGCTCTAGTGGAAGCCTAGGTAATATTCTGTAGTATGATGCAGAAGGGAAAATATGGAGACCATGGAAACCTCTAAGAAGAATTAACTCAGAACATTTACATCACTCTTGATATACCTCCAAATTAGCAAATGATCCATCCAATTTGATAAATATTTAAATATTGTTAATAACAGATTAAAAAACTTCCCACATTAAAAATTTTCCCATGTCATTTATTTTCCTCTAGGATATGATTTAAGCTTAGGTTGTTAAAATTTCTATATTTCTTAAGCAAAATATTTAATTTTCAAAAGGCTGATTTTGGGGAATGTAAAGTAAGATGCTAGCACAATGTTGAGAATGATTTTATCTTTTGACTTCTTGGGTTTTAAAGCTATAAATTTTTTATATTAAAAGTGCTTACAAACATTGATAATTTCTTGAAATTGTTAGCCATTTTATGGTAAGCTAGAACTATTTTTAATTTCAAACAAAATCAGAGAAAATAAATGCCATCATTAATAAAACTACCTTGGACAGCACTGCATTTTCAACCCAGATTTGGGGGAGAACATAGATATAAGGTTGTGAGTGCAGCTCTGCAATGTACTATAGGTAAAAGAGAGATCTTACATCCCAGACAACAGCCAGACTGCAACCACACGAGAACCAGAGCAAAGCCACTCTGGGATTCCTGACCCACAGAAACTGAAGGATAATAAAGTTCTATGGTTTTAAGCCACTAAGTTTTGAGGTTTTGGACAACATGGCGGCCAGCGAGGAAACAGCACTGTCAGTACCTCTGCTGTAACAGGATCAGAAAGAATACACCCACAGGCGTCCTACTGAGAAACCTCTAGCAAAATTCAGCTGAAAGGAGACCTGCCTGGAACTAGTAAGTTTAATTGGAGGTGGCAGCGTGTCCCAGACGCCTGAACCTCGGCAACGCAGAGCTGGGACACAGTCCCGCCGGCTGCCGCCAAATGGCGGCAGTCCACACGTTGCGGTAAACAGAGAAGCGGGCGCTGTCTGCCTAGTCCCACGCCGGCGGTTCTGGGAACCGGCCCCAGCCGCTGGCTGCAGCGACCTTGGGGGCGGGCGCTACCTGCCTGGACGCATCCCGGTGGCTCGGTGAACTGGCCTTGGCCGCTGGTTGCAGCGACCTTGGGAGCGGGAGCTCCCTGCCTGGAACCAAGCCGGTGGCTCTGGGAAACGGCACGGCTGCTGGTTGCAGCGACCTAGGGGGCTGGCGCTACCTGCCTGGTCCCACGCTGCGGCTCGTTGAACCGGCCCCAGCCGCTGGTTGCAGCGACCTTGGGAGCGAGCGCTACCCGCCCGGACACACGCCGGCGGCTCGGTGAACCGGCCCCTGCCGCTGCCCATACGTTGCAGTGATTGTGGGAGCGGGCGCGGCCTGACTGGACCCGCGCTGGCGGCTCTGTGAACCTCCGCCAACAGCTGCTCACACGTTGCAGCCAGTTTAAGAGCGGGCACTGCCTGCCTGGGCCCCCGCCCATAGGGCTCTGTGAGTGGCCGTCAGCTGCCGCCAAACGCCCACTGCCCACACGTTGCAGCGACAGTGGGGACGGGCGCTGCCTGCCTGAGCCCGAGCCCGTCCAGCTCTGTAAATTGACACCAGCCGCAGACAGGCGGCCGCTGCCCACATGCTGCAGTGAGTGGGGGAGAGGGCACTGCCTATCCGGCTCCAGCAGGCCCAGATCTCTGAACCCCCTCTGGCGGAACAGGGCTCCAGACGACCACATCCAAACTGCCAGCCCAGAGCCACAAACGACCCCCGCCGGGCTAGGCAACAGGCCCCGCCCACAGGGCGAACAGCAGGAGTGGAGACCCGCCCAGTCCGGGTGGAAGATCTGCTGCACAGAGATTGAATCCCGACCACTGAGAGGAGGATCTTGGCCCGGTGGCCACAGCGCCATCTACTGGAAGAACAGTTAATCGCACTCTAGGGCTGCATTTATAAATTTTTTTTTTCTTCTTTTTTTTTTTTTTTTTTTCTTGTTAATTTTTTTTAATTTAATTTTATTTTATCTTATTTTATTTTTTTTTATTTTTTTTTATTTTTTTTATTAATTTTTTTATTATTAGTATTATTTTTTTTATTGTTACTGTCTTTTTTAAATGATATTTTTAATCCATTTTATCTTATCTTATTTTATTCCATTTTTAAACTTCATCTCTCATTTCTATTACTATTATTTGTCCTTAAATTCTCTTTAATTCTCTATCCTTTTCTCTCTTTCCTTCTTTTCCTCTGTCTTTACATCTCTTTTCAATTTTCTTATTCCCCCTTCCTTGAATTCTACCTGCTTACTCTCATTCTCTTTAGTGACCTCCTCACTTCCCTTCTAATACCTTTCATCCCAAGCATCAAATAAATTTATAGGAGTAAACACTAGCTCAACAGTCAAACAGAACAAGAAGCAATATGAGCAGCTTCAAAAGGCAAGGAAGAAAAGGAGTACAAACAATGCAGGATAGCCTAAATATTCAGGAGGACCTAGAGTCATCAGAAAAATGGTCATACAAAGAGCTCAAGGAACACCTTAGACAGATGGAATGGAACCTTAAAGAGGATATGAGACAGCAAATTCAAGCAGCGAAAGAACACATTGAGAATGTATTACATAAACAGATAAAAGAAGAAGTTAAGCATCTGTATCAGGAGATAGAGATTATAAAAAAGAATCAAACGATAATCTTAGAAGTGAAGGAAACTATAAACCAAATTAAAAACTCAAATGAGAGTATCACTAATAGAATGGAGCAAGTAGAAGCCAGAACTTCAGATAATGAAGACAAAATATATCATCTTGAAAAGAGTCTAGCCAACATTGATAGGACGGTTAAAAACCACGAGAGAAACATCCAAGAGGTATGGGACAACATAAAAAAACCAAATTTAAGAGTGATTGGGATAGAGGAAGGGATAGAGAGTCAAACCAAGGGAATGAGTAACCTGCTAAAAGAAATAATTACAGAAAACTTTCCAGAAATAAAAAAGGAAACAGATATACAAATTGAAGATGCATACAGGACACCGAGCACACAAAATCACAGTAGACCAACGCCAAGACACATTGTTATGAAGATATCAAATATACAGAACAAAGAGAAAATATTAAAAGCTGCAAGAGAAAAGAGACAGATTACATTCAGGGGTAAACAAATAAGATTAACAACGGATTTTTCATCACAGACGCTGAAAGCGAGAAGATCCTGGAACAACATATTTCAAACACTGAAAGACAATGGATGCCAACCAAGAATTCTGTATCCAGCAAAATTAAGCTTCAGGTACGACAACGAAATAAAAATCTTTCATGATAAACAAAAGCTAAAAGAATTTGTAGCCAGAAAACCAGCATTGCAAAGCATCTTGAACAAAACACTACACGAGGAAGAAGTGAATAACAATAACCAAAGCCAACAATGGGAAGTACCTCAATAAGGACAGATGGTGGGGGGAAAGCTAACCATGGAGAAACAAACTAAACTATAAAAAAAAAAAAAAAGAGATAAACAATCAAACATGGCTGGAAGTACAAAATATACATCAATAGTAACTCTAAATGTTAATGGTTTAAACTCTCCAATAAAGCGACATAGGCTGGTAACATGGATTAAAAAAACAAATCCAACAATATGCTGCCTCCAGGAGACACATCTGACTGGAAAAGACGTACACAGGCTGAAGGTGAAAGGTTGGGAAAAAATATATCATGCACACAGTCCTCGCAAGCAAGCAGGCGTGGCCATCCTCATATCGAATAAAATCGACTTCAAGACTAAATCAATCCAAAGGGATAAGGAAGGACATTATATACTGTTAAAAGGAACCATTCACCAACAAGATATAACAATTATCAATATTTATGCACCAAATAATGGTGCTGCGACGTTCATAAAACAAATTCTCCTCAAGTTCAAGAATCAAATAGACCACAACACAATAATTATGGGTGACTTCAACACACCTCTCTCACCATTGGACAGATCCTCCAAACAAAAGTTGAATAAAGAAACTATAGAACTCAATATCACAATTAATAACCTAGACTTAACTGACATATATAGAATATATCAACCATCTTCTAGTGTATATACGTTTTTCTCAGCAGCACATGGATCCTTCTCAAAAATAGACCATATATTATGCCATAGGGCAACCCTTAGTAAATATAAAGGTGTGGAGATAATACCATGCACTTTATCTGACCATAGTGGAATGAAACTGGTAATTAATGATAAAAGAAGGAAGGGAAAATCCTATATCACATGGAAAATGAACAATATGTTACTTAATGATCAATGGGTTACAGAAGACATAAAGGAGGAAATCAAGAAATTCCTAGAGATAAATGAAAACACAGATACAACTTATCGAAATCTATGGGACACAATGAAAGCAGTTTTAAGAGGGAAATTCATCTCCTGGAGGTCATTCCTCAGAAAAAAAAAAAACCAACAAATAAATGAACTCACACTTCATCTCAAAGCCCTAGAAAAGGAAGAACAAAACAACAACAAATGCAGCAAAAGGCAAGAAATAATTAAAATCAGAGCAGAAATCAATGAAATTGAAACAAAAGAAACTATTGAAAAAATTAACAAAACTAAAAGTTGGTTCTTCGAAAAAATAAATAAGATTGACAGACCCTTAGCCATGCTAACGAAGAGAAGAAGAGAGAGAACTCAAATCACTAACATACGGGATGAAAAAGGCAATATCACAACAGATGCTACAGAAATACAGAAGATAATTAGAAATTATTTTGAAAACCTATATTCCTATAAAATTGAGGATAGTGAGGACATCGATAAATTTCTTAAGACATATGATTTGCCCAAACTGAGTCAGGAAGATACACACAATTTGAACAGACCAATATCAATGGATGAAATTGAAGAAGCCATCAAAAGACTACCAACCAAGAAAAGCCCAGGACCGGATGGGTATACAGCGGAGTTTTACAAAACCTTTAAAGAAGAATTAATACCAATACTTTTCAAGTTATTCCAGGAAATAGAAAAAGAGGGAGCTCTTCCAAACTCATTCTATGAGGCAAACATCACCCTGATTCCGAAACCAGACAAAGACACCTCAAAGAAAGAAAACTACAGACCAATATCTCTGATGAACCTAGATGCAAAAATCCTCAATAAAATAATGGCAAATCGGATACAAAGACACATTAAAAAAATAGTGCACCATGATCAAGTAGGATTCATCCCTGGGATGCAAGGATGGTTCAATATACGGAAATCAATAAATGTTATCCACCATATAAATAGACTTAAAGATAAGAACCATATGATCATCTCAATAGATGCAGAAAAGGCATTTGACAAAGTACAGCATCCCTTTATGTTCAAAACATTAGAAAAAATAGGGATAACGGGAACTTACCTCAACATTGTAAAAGCTATTTATGCTAAGCCTCAGGCTAGCATCATTCTGAATGGAGAAAAATTGAAGGCATTCCCTCTAAAATCTGGAACAAGACAAGGATGCCCGCTCTCACCACTTCTGTTCAACATAGTTCTAGAAACACTGGCCAGAGCAATTAGACAGACGAAAGAAATTAAAGGCATAAAAATTGGAAAAGAAGAACTTAAATTATCACTATTTGCAGATGACATGATTCTATACCTAGAAGACCCAAAAGGGTCTACAAAAAAACTACTAGAACTAATAAATGAATTCAGCAAAGTGGCAGGATATAAAATCAACACACATAAATCAAAGGCATTTCTGTATATCAGCGACAAAACTACTGAAACGGAAATGAGGAAAAACACCCCATTCACAATATCCTCAAAAACAATAAAATACTTGGGAATCAACCTAACAAGAGAGGTGAAAGACCTATACAATGAAAACTACAGAACCCTAAAGAAAGAAATAGAAGAGGATCTTAGAAGATGGAAAAATATACCCTGTTCATGGATAGGCAGAACTAACATCATCAAAATGGCAATATTACCAAAAGTTCTCTATAGGTTTAATGCAATGCCAATCAAAATCCCAATGGCACTTCTTGTAGAAATAGATAAAGCAATCATGAAATTCATATGGAAAAATAAAAGACCCAGAATAGCAAAAGCAATACTAAGCAGGAAGAGTGAATCAGGCAGTATTGCAATACCAGACTTCAAATTATATTACAGAGCAATAGTAACAAAAACAGCATGGTACTGGTACCAAAACCGGCGGGTGGACCAATGGTACAGAATAGAGGACACAGAGACTAACCCACAAAGTTACAACTACCTAATATTTGATAAAGGGGCTAAAAGCAAGCAATGGAGGAAGGATAGCATCTTCAACAAATGGTGTTGGGAAAACTGGAAATCCATATGCAACAAAATGAAACTAAACCCTCTCCTCTCACCATGTACAAAAATTAACTCAAAATGGATCAAAGACCTTGATATCAAAACAGAGACTCTGCGTCTGATAGAAGAAAAAGTTGGCTCCGATCTACATATTGTAGGGTCAGGCCCCAAATTCCTTAATAGGACACCCATAGCACAAGAGTTAATAACAAGAATCAACAATTGGGACTTACTGAAACTAAAAAGTTTTTTCTCAGCAAGAGAAACAATAAGAGAGGTAAATAGGGAGCCTACATCCTGGGAACAAATTTTTACTCCTCACACTTCAGATAGAGCCCTAATATCCAGAGTATATAAAGAACTCAAAAAATTAGACAGCAAGATAACAAATCACCCAATCAACAAATGGGCCAAGGACCTAAACAGACACTTCTCAGAGGAGGACATACAATCAATCAACAAGTACATGAAAAAATGCTCACCATCTCTAGCAGTCAGAGAAATGCAAATCAAAACCACACTAAGATACCATCTCACTCCAGCAAGATTGGCAGCCATTATGAAGTCAAACAACAACAAATGCTGGAGAGGATGTGGGGAAAAGGGTACTCTTGTACATTGCTGGTGGGACTGCAAATTGGTTAGGCCACTTTGGAAAGCAGTATGGAGATTCCTGGGAAAGCTGGGAATGGAACCACCATTTGACCCTGCTATTGCCCTTCTCGGACTATTCCCTGAAGACCTTAAAAGAGCATGCTACAGGGACACTGCCACATCGATGTTCATAGCAGCACAATTCACAATAGCTAGACTGTGGAACCAACCCAGATGCCCTTCAATAGATGAATGGATTAAAAAAATGTGGCATCTATACACAATGGAGTACTATGCAGCAATAAAAAATGACAAAATCATAGAATTTTCAGGGAAATGGATGGCACTAGAGCAGATTATGCTTAGTGAAGCTAGCCAATCCTTAAAAAACAAATACAAAATGACTTCCTTGATATAATGAGAGCAATTAAGATTAGAGAAGGGAGGAAGAGCAGGAAGAAAAGACTAGCAATAAACAGAGACATGAAGGGGGAGGGAAAGGGAAAGAAAATGGGAATTACATGGAAATGGAGGGAGAGCCGCATTGTTATACAAAAATACATATAAGAGGCTGTGAGGGGAATGGGAAAATTAATAAGGAGAGAAATAAACTACAGTGGATGGGGTAGATAGAGAGGATGGGAGGGGAGGGGAGGGGAGGGGGGATAGTATAGGACAGGAAAGGTAGCAGAATACAACAGTTACTAATATGGCATTTTGTAAAAATGGGGATATTTAAATGATATGATTTTGTAATCTGCGTTGGGGGTAAATATGGGAGTTCATAACTCACTCAAAGCTTATGTAAGAAATATGCTATGTCAAGAGCTGTGTAATGTTTTGAACAACCAATAAAAAAAAAAAAAAAAAAAAAAAAAATTAACTACCAAAAAAAAAAAAAAAAAAAAAAAAAAAAAAAAAAAAAAAAAAAAAAAAAAAAAAAAAAAAAGTGCTTACAAACATTGATAATTTCTTGAAATTGTTAGCCATTTTATGGTAAGCTAGAACTATTTTTAATTTCAAACAAAATCAGAGAAAATAAATGCCATCATTAATAAAACTACCTTGGACAGCACTGCATTTTCAACCCAGATTTGGGGGAGAACATAGATATAAGGTTGTGAGTGCAGCTCTGCAATGTACTATAGGTAAAAGAGAGATCTTCTCTCTATATAATATTATGTTTTGAGCTTTTAAATTCTCTTGAGCTATTTTCTTTAAATAATCTCTTATTAAATTAAAAAAAAAACCCTCATCTTACACAAAACAATTATGGGGACAAATATCCCTTGACTAAATATCACCTTAATGTGTTTCTATAGTCCAAAATTATACTACTAATTATCTTTAATCTTGTACCTTTCAATCTTCCTAAAATGTGATATTAAACAAAAAAGCTTTGTTAGTATGATATAGTGTTAGAATTAATATAATTATATTTTAACTAAATAATTTTGTAAGACTATGCTATTTACCTCAAGAAGTCTTTCCTTTATCTTTTCATGATGGTATATTCATGATTAAGTGTATTTTCAGAATATGTAATTAATAATATCTTCTTTAAGTTTACTAACATTAAATAATTCTTTTAAACATTTTATTGTCTTGTCAATTTGTGGTGACTTCTGTGCATTATCTTCACTATACATTATATGTCATTTTTAATCATAAATCTTTATAACTTAATGTCAGCACCTTTAAAGGGCTAATATTATGACATTTTGAAAACTTCCATATTATTTAAAATGATGTTACAAGAGCCAGCATGGAACAATCATGTTTAAAAAGGTCAAACAGGCACTCAGTGTCTATCTCATGAAACCATAATGTGGAATTATTTTCTTGTTCACCTCTGGCTTTCTTTTTTAAAACAAGACAGATTATATTGAAACACAAAAGCTCCTATTAAGACTCAACTCTAAACTGGAGTTAATATTTTAAAAAATCATGTAGAACTATTAAACAGTTTAAATATGTCTAATATCAATTTAGTTCATATTTTTTAGCTCTGACTTTGACTAAACTGTTTCTGAATGTGTAAACTCAAATATCAGTATAATCTATACCCCCTGGTTTTATTTAAGGATGCATTATTTAGGGTTGTACTGCAATGCAAGCACAAAAATATTTGCCATATATGAATATAATTTTTGTGTGACTTTTATTTTGAGAGTTTGATGAGAAGGCTATAATACAGATTTTTTTCAGTTTAATGAGTGTTTTTGGTTGTGCTTTTAAAACATGAAATATGAAAAAGGGCTGAATTTTACTGGAAGAGTTTTAAAACCTGAACATTAGAATAGAAGCAGAGTGGTTTAATGGCTATCTGAGCCCTCATGTCTTTGTTTCTTTCTGAGTTTTGAAGCCGTGCTTATGAGAACACACTGCCTAGACCTTTCTGATTGATGGGATTACAACTGTACTATGGGACTGCATTGGAATTAGATGATTTTGTTATTATTTTAAGGACAAAAATTGGGCCCACTGCCTGGGAATAGACTGGGCTGATCTATGCCTGGAGTTGTGTTCTATTTATCAGAATTAATAACTTCACCTCTGAATGATCCCGAAGCTAGATAATAGACCAACTTCAAAATAAAGTACAAGGACTAAACCACTGTAATATCTATACTGGGATTGGCAAAAGCAAAAAGTGCTTCACTTAAAGAGAAAGAAAGAAATATTTTCTTTTAAAACTTTAAGCACTATTGTGTTTCCAATTTAAGAGCATTAATCTAAGGAAACATAAACTTGAATTGCCCACTCTAGTGCAAAATTTTTAATACAGTTCTATAAGTTTATGTCTTTAATTAAAATTAAAAATTATTAAATCTTGCTTAAATTTGAGCCATATATTTGGATGTTAGTATAAGAGAATATTTCATCTTAATGTGTGAGTAGATGGATGAGATATAAAGCATGCTATTGAATTCCAGTTGTGCCATATTAAAATAGGTGCATGTTCTCTTGTTTATGTTTTTTAGCATCTCCATCAATTAAACTCTTGGTGGATGATCCTATAGTTGTAAATCCTGGAGAGGCCATAACATTAGTGTGTGTTACAACAGGAGGAGAACCTGCACCCTCTCTCACCTGGGTCAGGTCCTTTGGGACTCTGCCTGAAAAGACTGTTTTGAATGGAGGAACTCTGACCATCCCCGCAATCACCTCAGATGATGCTGGTACTTACAGCTGCATCACCAATAATAATGTGGGGAATCCCGCAAAAAAGTCTACCAACATCATTGTGAGAGGTAAGTTTGCCTCTAGACTGTTACAGCAGAGATTTCTAGGTTAGCCATGCTATTCGAAAGCAAATACTGAAACATTTAATATAAAACTATATCCTCAAATATGGTATATATATGTAACATGCAGAGAATGCTGTTTTTAAGTAATGAGATAGTGTCTAATTATAAGTAGAAACAAAAATTCTTAAATGCTAATGACAATGCTTTATATTTATATTGAGTAGTTTTCATACATTTTCAGTGATACATTGAACAGTTTTTATAATATTGTTAATAGAAATACATAATTAAAATGTGGCTGGGCATACTGGCACATACCTGTAGTCTCCTCAGTGGCTTGGGAGACTGAGGCAAGAGGATTGTGAGTTCAAAGCCAGCCTCAGCAAGAGTGAGGTCCTGAGCAACTCCATGAGACCCTGCCTCTGAACAAAATAGGGCTGGGAATGTGGATCAGCACTTGAGTGCCTTTCTGTTCAATCCCGGGTACCCCACCCCCCAAAATGTGAAGATTAGAGGTGCAGCTCAGGTGGAGTGCTTGCTGAGATATGTGCAAGGTCCTGACATCAATCTCCAGCACCTCAGCAGGTGGGGGGAAAGTAAGTAAAGAAATGAAAATATGGCATAGAACATAAAACAATGTTACACAGATTCTATATTGTAAACACCTATTACAAACAGTGCTTTATGTTGAGAGGTGATACAGAGATCTATAAGATATTATCCTATACTCAAAAGATTCTACTGTCAGTGAAAATAAAATATATTGATGGCTCTGTCATATGATATAGCATGAACAAAAGGTTTAGAAAAATTTTAAAAGAATTTCTAATTATTTCTGCCTGAGGTTATTAGGGAATAGCCTAATAACCTGGTATTAGATTATTTATGGTATTTATACTTTTGAGTAAGATTTTGACATGTTGAAATTGAGCAAAGACATGGAAAAGTCAGAAACAGAAAAGGCAACACTTATTCAAGGAATTTAAGTAAAATGTGGGACACTAATCGACACCGGCAGTATACGAAGGTATAGCCATAACTGCCTTCCTTGGTCCCCTAGTGCTGCATATGCAGAACCTCTTACTCCATCCTTTTGGGGAGACTGGAAGGAGAGGAAGGAGGGTGTGCAGAGAGACTATCTGTTTCTTCATGTCCAACTTCATCTGGCATGGTCCTGGGTTGGCAATAGAACCTGAAGTCCTAAGCCTCTGAAGTCCAAATTCATATGCCCAGGAAGACCTTTGGAGCACACAAATGTGAATCACTCATGATGTCAGATTCCAATGGAAGGAAAATATAACTGAGTATATCAGTATCAACATGTGACTTTATAAATAAAGATTGTAGCAGTTTTAGTGCACACAGTTATCTGTTATCATCCAAATTATCAGCAATATTATATGATGAAAATATATATTACTCATAATATTATCATGTAAATCAAAACACTATGATTATCAAACCCTCTGCCACAAAATTGTAGGCCATATGAAATTTAATGATTCAAAATGTGTCATCATTTTATCTCTCACTTCAAAACGAAACACAGTGCCAATTAAAGTACCACAATGCTTTCCTATGAGATGCAGTATTATTGAAAAAGCTTTTTTATATTTATGTTTATTTTGTTTCAAACCATGTATCACAAGTTGGCATACATATAAAGATAAATAAAAGCAAAATAAATAGATAATCATTCCCAAAGCTTCATACTTAGATCCCAATTTTTAATCGGTTTTTATTCCAGAGTGCTTGATGACCATGGTTTTCTCTTCAGCATTATCCTTTATGTCATGAGGAGTATTTATAATTCAGAACTGTTGAGAAATTCTATCTCTGAGATTTTCTCTCAAATCATAACATGCTGTTTTGGTCACCTAGTCAGTAGCAGCTCCGAGAGGCTGTTGACTGTAAGATGCATTCTCATTTCAGAACTGTTAAGATAGGCAATTAGATCTTTAAAGGATTTTATAATCAATGATATGATCTTTATATCAATTATTCAGTAAGTTTCTCCTAGAAAACTACCACATTTAAAAGCTAAATCATTAATATCATTAATGGTTTATAGATTAAATTATATAATAATTTATATGATATGAAATAAATTATGTGGAAAGGAGACTTTAGAAGAGGTCTATATGTAAGGAATAAAAACAATTTTAAAATATTGAGAAGGAGTTTTCAGTTAGGTATAAAGAGAACTCACTCTTTTCAGAGATTAAAAAAAATTCAAAAATAAGGTTTGGCTACAGTACAAGTTGCCGGAGAGCGCCCAATTCTGAGAATGACTCTGCAGTGTAATGTAACAGAGAGGTGGCTCAGAAGCCTGGTGTCTGCAGATTATGGAAATAGCTGGCATTTGAAAAATACTGTGAAGATGAAGAAGTTGACAGTGAAGAAGAGAAACGGAGGAATGTGGGAAAGATTGTTTTTAAGATGACAAATACCTGACCATGTGCAAAAGCTAGTGGTAGTCCATCAGTGGCAGGATGGAGATGAAAGGGCTGAGAGAGAAAGGAGCGGAGGAAGTGCCTGAGCAGGCTAAATCCAAGCCCCAGTACAAAAGCAGCAGAGAAGACAAGGGATCATTTTGAGCCAGAAGGGAAAAGAGGAGAAAGGGATGAGGCTATTGATGAACTTTGATTGGTATGAAATGCACTTCAGAAATTTATACCTGATGCTATTTATTTTTCTCACTGAGGTAGGAGCCTGGCTTTTGCTGAGACCCTGATGGACTGGCTCAGGTTCAACTTTGAAAAGAGGATGGTAATACATTCTGGAGAAAGGGATTAGGGCATGAAAAAAGAAGATACATACAGCACCGAGGAGCAACAAAGACCTAAGCATTTCAAATAGCCATGATCTTAGCATTCATTAATAACTAGCACAGATTACTAGAAATTAACCTTTCTTTTCTTTTCTCAGTAGTGCTGGGGATCAATACCAGGGCCCCACACATGCTAGGCAAGTGCTCTATCACTGAGCTACACCCTGAACCCCAAATTAACCTTTAATTACCATTTAATCATGGAAATGCTTGGTGACTCTTTCTTCACTTGAATGATTGAATTAAACCAGGATATTGATTACTGCATTTATTATAATATAATTACAACAGGATTGTTGACTATTTAAAATGGCGTAATGCCTACTTTTAAATTGATGTATTTTCATTCTATTTCTTAAAAAGCAAAACTAGCAAGTTGCAATAATATACATTCAATGAGGCTTTCCAAAAATCATAAATGATATAAAAACAATTTTTAATTCAATATTTATTTTATAGAAAAATATTTTAAAACTGATAGTCAAAAATTGCATTGCCTCATTGACATAAAACCCTTCCAAAGCCTCTGTGGGGGGCAATTAACTTGATTTTGTGTCCTTTTATAAACTGGTGACTACCTATGTAAATTGAGCAGACATCTTTTCAACCACAAATTATTGCATTAAACATAAGTACAATATAAATGTATTTCTGCCATCCTTAGTCTCTATGATATGCAAGTTTTTTTTTCCTTTCCTATCTGGAATGAAGGGACTTTCTAATGCCTGCATTATATAGCTGATACTCTTTAAGTGTGGGTTTAATTGAACCAGACAGTGTGTTAACCTATACCTTCCTATAGTTCCCTCATTTTATTTGATTGAATTCCATGTGGACTGCAAAGAGAAATTAGGAGCTGATCCAGACAACACAGTACTTTTGTCAACATTCATCTTTTGCCTAAAAGCACTTCTTATCAGAATTGTTACTAAAGTTTGAATGTAATAAATGTTATTCTTGAGTTAAACAGCATGCAAAGGGATAAATGACTTGGCTTTCTTATCATTGAAACTTATCACTAAATTTAAATATACTAACAGAAACTATGTTTTTCATGTTTGATTTGCCTGGATTTCAATATTATTTTGTGCCAACATGAAAAACATAGTTTCTGTGAGTACTATTTTAAATATTATTCAGAATAAGAGAATGCTTAATAAGCATCATTTCTTTGCAACTCTGATATCTAAAAGTTTCAACTAATGAAACTAATGCAGTTTCATCAATATTTTGGTTCTAATTTGAGGATACAGGAACATTGGAGCCATGACACAATTAAACGTATGTTTTTTTTTTTTTGGAGCACTTAGTAGTTTGTGCATTTTTCAATCTGTTCATCAGACATTGTCCATATAATTCTTCAGTCATTTATTATCCTAATTTGTGCCTTCTTTCATGGCTAAAAATATCATCCAAACACTCTAGACACTACAGAAGGTACTTCATTAAGGAAAGTTTGTGTCAAGCGAAGATTACATAACTGTTGAAGTTCACAGAGATCTTCGTTTCCCCTCCCCTCCCTTTTTCTTGTATGTTGAATCTAAAAAGTTGAATCCACTGACATATAGAATAGAATGGTAATCACCAGGGACTGGGGAAGGAATGACTGGGGAGGTATTAGTCACAGGATATACAATTTCTGTTGGATAGGAGGATTGAGTTCAGAGGAGTGTCTCCATGCATGTCAAATGCTGATCAAATAATAGTGGCTGTCTAGAGAAGTATGTCCTAATGATTTTGTAGCAAGGATTATTAAATTAATCCATGAAAATGGCCATCAATAGATGAAAATTTTGGAATGGAAATGTCACATTTGCGGTACTGAGTAGATATCATTTTCCTCCCCAAAGTTTCTTTTGAAATGATTTATTTCCCTAGGGGAAAACATGTACATGAAGTCATGTAACTTTATCTTAATCATTTACAAAAGAATTTGGGGGAAAAAAACAAGGTACGTAAGTCGTGGATTATGCTGTCCTAACATCTAAATTGGATTTATATTTTCAAATGTTGATATGGATTTTTGTTTATTTTTTTTTCTTTCTAAGAAGTTGTTGTTTACCAGAACTTTGAACAAACTCAGGGTAACCGCAACTTGGTCAGATTTAAGCTCCATTGTTTTTATAGGTTGCTGACTTCACTTGACCTTCTGTACTTAAAACCATCATTTTTAGATTAATTGTCCTGAAGTTACCCATCAGGAAGAATGTTCAGTCATTGCTACTCATTATCTTCAAAGCCTTAATTAAAAATACTGAGCATATGGAAGAGAGCATGTGTGATGTTTTCAACTGTCCCTCCAGGTCAGCAGTTCTCCTCCTGAAGCTCAAATCACAATTTGTGTTGCACAATGAAAATCCAGATTCCCAAATTCTGCCCTGATATAATGTACTTGAAATTATTAGGGCATGTGACAGGCACTGTAGTTGATGTTTACTTTTAGTAAGCCACCATGCTCAATGTGCTAAAATCTGTCCCTAAATTGACATGTCCTACCTACCTTGTCATGTTATATCATTGACTCATTCTCTCCTTTGCTGAATTTACCTCACCTTGATATTTTAGCCTGAACTGAGGGGGAAAAATTGTGGGGGGAGGGTACTGGGGACTGAACTCAGGGGCAGTTGGCCATTGAGCCACATTCCCATCCCATTTTGTATATTATTTAGAGAAAGGGTCACACTGAGTTGCTAAGCACCCCGTTTTTTTGTTTTGTTTTGTTTTGTTTTTTCTGAGGCTGGCTTTGAACTCCCAATCCTTCTGCCTCAGCCTCTTGAGCTGTTGGGATTGCAAACCTGTGCCACTGTCCTAGGCTGAGGAAAATGTTTAATATATAGCCCTCCAAATTTGTTCCCTGTGCTTTTGGGAGAAAATGTTCATATATATTGTTCATTATTCCATACTGTGGCATTTTTCTGAGTACCACAGATATTCTCTTGTACACCTGCATTTTTGGTACTATGCAGGTACTGTCAATTTCATAACCCATCATATTACCCTTATTATTTTGGCTGCTAAAATACTTAGTATGAAATTTCTAGCTTACTTCTATCAAAAGAAAATACATATAAATTTATTTTGTTTATTTTTTTGCATCAAATAAGATCATTTCTGGCTTTGCCTTATTTTCCTAATTTGATATTATCAGTGCTTCTTCAGTTATTTTTACTTGATTATTTATTTTTGCCAAATGTTAATAATAAATATTGAAAGCCTTTTAAATACATCTCAGAATATGGTAAGGCATGAATTAATGAACTGCAGCTACTAACTTTTATGCTAAGTCCTATTAGAGAGAGTACAAAGTAATACCACACATATGCAGAACTCTCATAAAAAGCCCAAAGGAAAAAACACTGAGAATAAAGTGCAACTAAAGAAAATCAAGAATTGCAAAAATATAAGTATGAAAAGGGATACAACTATACATAATAGAGTTTGTGTTCAACTTTCATAACAGGAAGTATAACCAATTAGGTAAGAAGTAAAGTAGTTACTTTAAGCTGAACATGATAGTAAGAAATAAGAGCTGATAAGTTACCAACAAAGAAATTGGGAGAAACCAAAAAGCAACTGATACCAACTAAAAAATGTATGCCATTTAGTCCAGGCAGGGGAGGCATTTCAGTCACAGTCAGAAGGTACCTAGTACCTAGCTGTGCAGCTCAGTAGAGTAATTTCATGATGAAAGTGCTTGAAAATGCTTAATCTTTTAAAGTTATGGTCTTAAAGTGATGTGTTTTCAATTTCATAAAGAGACCTTTTATAAGTACATAATGTTTTCCAACTAGATAGGTCTTAATTTTGTTGTGAAGTACTATTAAATGAAGAACGTTTATCTGTTAAAAAAAATCAGTGGATAAAATTATGTATACTGTTTAAGAAAGTATTTTCACTGGGCATGGATGTTCTCACTGTGATCACAGCAGTTTAGGGGGCTGAATCATGATGATCCTAAGTTCTAGGCTAGCTTAGGCAACATGGAGAGACCCAGCTCCAAAAAGCAAAATTAAACAAAAAGTTCCAGGTAAACTAAATTCCAATTAATGCTCTAGTTTGTAATCATGAATGATAACAATGAAATAAAACATATAAAGGTAATATATTTCTTCATTACCCATGTCAACAGAAGAAACTCAGGAGAATTAATTTTGAGATAATCTTTGAAATAATAGTCTTAAAAAGCTATCATTGTTTGTTCCTAAGTTTCATGCAGACCCCAAGTAAATGTACCTCATTCATATAACATGAGCTCAAATACATATTAATTTTATTAATTTATAAGTAACAAGGAAGTATAAAGGGAGAGTCTGAGTAATTAAAGTGGTTTAAAATAGTTCCCATCAAACACACACACACACACACACACACACACACACACACACACACACATCATATATAATTGTATTTTAAAATATGTTTTACCTTGGTAGAGTATGATAAACCATGGCACTTTACTTTTAGCAGCTCCATTTATGTGTCTTCATGTGGCCTAAGTTTTTACAGAGTTATATGTGGCCACATAGGTATAAAAAAATAGTAAAAAATCCTTTATATTATAAATTACATGAAATTATGGAAATATATACAGTTTCAATGAAGAGTATCTTATGCTATATATTAGATGGCTCCACATTTTAATCTTTTATCTTTTCATGGTATCTAGAGAATTATTATTCAAAACATGATATTTTTTCATTTATTTCCTATGTTATATGAGTTTTTGCAGAATGGCAGATCGTGTGTTTTAGTTTAACTTAAACAAGTTCTCTGTAATAAGATTCTACAATATTTTATAGCATAGTTTATAAAAGGCATTGATGATACATCGTGCTCCATCACTAATTGGCTTCTACCTTTGTATGAAGGATTAATCTGTTTGTTTGACAAAATTTTATGAGTAAAAGTCATTTTCTCAGCCTGGTTTTATTGCTATGTTTTGTTGTTGTTGTTTTTTTATGTCATTATTTGATAATTTTTTATTGTTTATTATTTAAAAAAATATAAAATTTCAGTTTAGCTTAATATGAAGATAATAATCCAGAGATAGGCAACACAAACTCAATGTTATCACTGGGGGTAGAAATTTTAAATTTGTGAGTGTAAATAGCAACACACCTGTTGATTTTTTTTCCACTAATTCACCAAAGAACTGATCAACTCATTTTTTTTTTTTAGAAAAATATTTCAAAAAATGTGTATGTGGATTTTTTTATAGAACCACTTGAGAGCAGTTTGGAGACATTGTGCCACTTTACACAAAATATTCAGTGAACATTTCCTCATAAATATTGTGCATCTATTAAAATTTGGAAATTTTACTTTGACACAATACTATTTTATCTATAGCCCATATACAAATTTTGTCAGTTTTCTGATAATTGACAATGTTGATTAAACTTGTTCAAGTTAATGATTAGTGATAATAATCAATGTGCTGACTACTTGGAAGTAGCTTCAGACAGGTCCCTATGTTTAAAAAACTTTATCCTTTCTTTATCCTGTTTGTCCTTCCTTACCACCAACCTAAGTGTTGTGATTTCTACCAGGTGGAATAGAGTATGCTCAGGAAGACAGAAGTATGAAGAATCTCTGTTTTCAGGAAGTTTGAGAGTCCAGAGCATACAAAATATTTTGGAAAACAATTATGCAGAAGAGGGTGGTCTGACAGACATAGAACAGTGGAATATTTTTTAATTGCATGAATTGGGATGACATTGGATCTGGATTTGTGTACCTGGATTGGACTTGAGTACACACTGCGGAGAAAATGCCACAACAGATGAAAGCAACAGCAATGTCAAATTGTAGTAAAGGGAAGAAGTAGATCATGTGGAAGGAGGTGGCTATTGACGGAGGAGAGAGAAAGGGAAAAAAATTGGTTATAGCAAGACGTTTAATTGTGGTACACAAGCTCCGAAGTGCTACATCAAATAAAGACATTGAAGGTGATTGGAAATAAGCAACTGTAATTCAGAGGCTTAGGACCAGAGGGTTTTACTAAAATGGCATTTGTACTGAGACAAAAACTATGGGTATAAAAGCAGGTTGTGAAAGTAGAGAGGGGACCGAGGAGCCCAGTTGCAGGTCAAAGAAAGTAGAAATAGAATCAGTCTGGAAGCTAGAAACAAAATAAGGTCAGGATAAATTGTACATAACAAATGTATTGGAGAAGTTGACCCAAGCTCCTTGGAACATGTCCTCATTGGCAGTTGTTACAGGTTCTATCACTGCTGGGAATCAAAGCCATTGTGGAGAGGTTAAAACAAATGAGAGGCTTATATGTTACTTTTTGATAAGAAAGGTGAATTGGGTAAATGAAAAATAACTCTAGGAAATAAAGAAGAGAGGGACAGCTTTCTATATTATGTAGTAGTTTTTGCTTTGCTTTCTAGCTCTTAGTCACCTGGCCAAGTATTAAATCATATTATAATTCAGGCAGTCTAATTAGGAATATTTGCTCTTCACTGTTATCTATACTGATTCTATAAGAAACCATTGGCACTCAGTAACACTGGTGGATATTAATCCAAATTATGAGAATGCTAATTATTATTAGATACTCTCTAATGAAGGTGGGTACATTACTCTAAGAGTTAGAATTTCTTAAAGAAGAGTGAGCTTTAAGTAGTTTATATTGACCATTCAACCTTTCTATCATTTGGTGAAGAAATATGGAAATAATAAATGCTTTTTGAAACCTTCCTTGGGTTCTGGCTAGATAGATAAAATTTGGAAATTTTACCTTGACACAATACTATTTCGTCTATAGCCCATAAACAAATTTTGTCAATTTTCTGATAATTGACAATGTTGATTAAGTTTGTTCAGGTTAATGATTGGTGATAATAATCAATGTGCTGATTACACACATGGATTACATGTCAGTCTCTGTGAGATCAATTGAGACCATCTTCTTATTGATATTTATTGGAGGGTATTCCTTATTAATATTTCAAAATTATATTTTAAGTGCCATAATCCATTTAAAGAGATCCTTGAGGGCCATATAGAGCAAAATCATGTGATACGGACACTTTATATTGTATGCCTTAATAACCTGATAATCCTTCCAGGTGAGCTGATGTCCTGTCCAACTGACTCTGGTCCTGAATTTCTAAAGGATGGCAGGATAACTGTTTCCTAAGGAAGAGGTTTGCCAGTGTGATAGTACATCTAAATCCCTCAGAATACTTGCTGATAGGAAGAGAGGATTTGTTTTGGGGAAGCACTCAAGAAATTGTATCACTAAGTGACATTGCTCGACAAGGGGCCACAGCTGGAGAACCACGGCTCCAAACTGTAGATGCTGTAGTTTCAACTTCCAAAAAATAGGAATAGCTGCAATGGATTACTGACCTGAACACCTAATCATTCTGTCTAACAATGAGTTCAGATCAACTCTAACAACACAAAAGTCATTTTGTCTGGTAAATGTGTCTTAACATCACATTGTCATATTCAACAACTCACTAGGTAGCCTATAAAGTTGACTTAACATGGGGGCATTTGTGAAAACAGTTTTTCCTTGACCTTCCCTTTCATAGTTTTCATTTTAAAGTTATATATATATTTGATTTCTGTACCGTATGGACTCCCCTGTCTTATCTACCTCATGCCAGAGTATGGTCCTAGTTTATTTTTCTTTACATGTTATAAATCTTGTCTTATGTTCTTTAACTCTTTTATTTATTTATTTATTTTAGTTGTAGATGGACTCAATACTTGTATTTATTTATTTATTGTGGTGCAGAGGATCAAACCCAGGGCCTCATGTATGTGAGGCAAGTACTCTACCACTGAGCCACAACCCCAGCTCGTCCTATTTGTTAACTGTTAACACACACATTTTCATATGTCCCTCAACATATACTTCTTGCAACATGCCTCTCCCCCTTGATGCCACAAACACTACCTCAACAATAACTTTTCTGGGTTGTTTCTATAAAATATAAACTTGTATGCACGTCTACTTTATTTACCAACACACTATTTTTGGATTTATTCTTGAATTAAGCCTGATCATATTCCTTTGGTCCTTGTATGAAATTATTGTCATTAGCTTACCTCAAAGGATAGCTGGTGACTAGTCCTGAGAATTTCATTGTTATGATCACCATGAGAATATGGTTAAAAATACTCTCACTTCCTGTCTCCTTTATGTAGGTCTAGAATATAATTTCCACTCAGATGACTGAACAAGGAAGACTATTATTTGACTGTTGTTTGAGGAGTTGGATATTTTAAACTCACAGATACTGTCAAATATGAAATTAGTGTTTCATTTATTTGTATAGTCTATAATAGCACCATAATTTTTACTTTCCTATATTTGTTATAATTTTTTTATTAAAAAATAGCTATATTTATTTCTAAAATCTGATTTAATGACACAGGAAAAGAAATTTATATTTTAAAAAAGAAAATGTTACCCATTTCTCTTTATGGCATGTATATTAAACATTAAGTTCATTTTGGTTTTAAGTTTCTTACACTTAATTTTAGTAATCCTCCCATTTGTTGGTAACCAAGGAATTTGGATTCTTTTCCTATGGTTTATTATCAGAAGCTCTAGAGCAATAGGACATTAAAAATTAAATAGAGTTTATTACTTTGTAGAAGCAAAGCTTTAGAAAGAGATTAAATTAACCTCTTTAATTCTTAAATGCTCTTGTACTAATGTGAGATTTCATCTTGAAGCAGTGTGTGTGTGTGTGTGTGTGTGTGTGTGTGTGTGTGTTTCAACCATAAAGTTTGTCTTATTGAATTTCTAGACTGGTTCATCTATTGAAGTAATGCAGAAGACTAAATCTCATAGTGTAAAAGCAAAATTACACTGGACTTTAAACAATTACACTTGTTTAAGAAAGAAAGGCTGAACCTTTGCAACTGAGAAGAGTGATTAAACTCAATGAAATAAAAACAAAGGATTTTTAAATGGATGAAGGAAATAATGGAAAAGGAGAGAGGGATATTGCTTGATTTGGTTAAGCCATCTGTCTTATTGTCTTCTTTCACTTTCAAAGTTAGTTTTCTACCCACCAGAAAGACTGGGAGACAGGAGCATTAACTCAGAACTGGATGACTACGTTTCAGAGATGCCTCCTAGGTCCTTAGGAAAGACATTTCTGATTTGTAGAAGATTTAAATTTCAAAGAAACAGAGAAAGTGTATAGTTTCTCTAAATTTCTAAGAAGAGGAAGGTTCAGGTCTTTTGGTCAGAAAGAAGGCTGTGGGGACTGTGTAGATAGTCTCTGAATGACTCTTCATTTTCTCACCAAATGGGATACTGCAGTTAAGACAATGTACATAAATTCTAGTGAATACAGATATTTTGCATTTAGTTATTTAATATACCTGTATTATTTTCATTGCTCTTTAAAGTTAAATGACAGGATATATTTAAATGATATATGCATATTCTTCCTTTATATTGAAATATGCATTGGTATGATGTTACGCTTTTCTTCTCAAGAAACAAATAATTTCATGTTCCTGGGCAGCAAAATGTAAGGTAGAAAGTTAGTGAAAAACCCAGTGGTCTGTAATTAGATCAAAAAAAAATTAAACAAATTCTGTGTTCTCTACAAGCCTGACTTCAATTGCTGTTTGAGAACTTGAATGAGATAAGAAGAATGCCATGATAATTGTGATGCAAAGGAGAACAATCCATGCATTTGTTTTATGAAATATTATTTCATAACTTACTAGTTACAGAAACTAGTATAAGTGGTTTACAAGGAGGACAATGCCACTAATGTAAAGTGATGTGAAGTACAAAATGTAAATGATATAAAAATGCATAAGAACTAGAAAATATCATTGGGTTAATTGGTCAAGAGATCTTTGCAAACCCATAAGCCCTTGCTGCCAAAGTAGTACCATGCACAGTATTCAAGTGGGGCAGGGCTGACAGAAGAGTGGAGCCAGGTGGCACCCCACCCTGTTACCCAAAAATGGGCCCCAAGTATTGTGAGAGTTAACAGAGTAGAGAGAAATTAAGTTCAAGTGTCACCTAAACATGTTTCACTGTGAGGGAAAGACATATGGAAGACAAAACACACTGAAATTTCAAAAGAAATGGATAACTGAAAGAAAGTAGGACATCAGGGTAGTGAGAAAGGTTGGCAGATGGAAAGAATCGTTTAGGAAAGAAGAAGTCCACAGCTCTTGAAACAGAAAGGAAGAAAAGCAAGAATTCATCTGTCATACATTTTTTTTATTCTTTGTAGCTGAGGATAAAGGAACAGAAAATTAATTTGTATTTATCTAATGGAAGATTTTTAGTTTGAGTTAGTCTCATTATTTTCACCTACTTTCCAATGCTATATGATCAATTCCATAAATATTAAGGATATATTATTTTTAAAATATTTTAAAGAAATCATATTTAGCACCAGTCTTTCTAAGCTGCAGTTTATTTAATAGAATTATATTATTTTTGACAACTAATAGAATTATATAATTTTCCCTGGATAAATTCTAATTCTGATAGTGAAGGGGTATTTTTAGCTTGATAGGAATATGAACTTAAAATACTCATTAATTTTGAATATCATATGGCCTGAAAATTGTGTTGATTAACAGTCACCTAATCAAAAACTAACTGGTACTAAGACATCAGGCTGTGATTGTAGCCATACTGTGACATATTCATTTTATTTATGGCACCTAAGTGAACATTTTGGTAATTTATGAACCATGTATGTTTTCTCTTAAGATTGTGGGGACATGGTAGGAATGGCAAAATAATGATGATATTACTATTATTAATTTAATTCATTTCTTTTCCCTTCAAGGAAGAGCTTACTCCAAAAAGCATAATTTACGCCCATCAAAAATATCCTTTTTCTTAAGTTCCTGCCCCTGATACTTACCTATGGTTGTTCTCTTCAGGACATTCAAAAGAACATTAAAATTCAATCATGCTTTTCTTAAGCTGTTTGAATGATTAACTGCTATAATTAGCTTTCAGTAAATTCACAAAATAAATTGATGCTTTATAATTAAATACAAACCCAACTTCTTTTCAGTATCTGTTTCTACATTGAAATTATCAGAGGTGCTGTATTAAAGCTCTTCTAAGAAAGGGGGTAAAGTGTTTCTGTTGATGTTGTTCTTCTTTTTTAATGAGCTTCTATTCAGGCCATAGATAGGCCATTGTAGTGTTAGATAAAGGGAAGTGGGTATAAAAATAATTAATTTTATACAAGAACAACATAACAACAAAAAATCCTTACTTTTCCCATCTGCTGGAATCTTTAATATGTCCATACTTTTAATAATAAAACTTCATACTTTTTAAAACATATGATGTAGATTATTATTTCAAAATATTAAGATCAATTGTCTAAACAGATGATGTCAATGTTTGAAATTGTACGTAAGCCAACACATTGAGTTTCTTCTTAATACTGTTTGCATGTTTCAAAATGTCCATTTCAAAAATAGGATCAAACTGATAAATTAATTGTTAAAAAAAATTCAGGTAGGTTGAGAGGAAAGAAGCATGCTGCCTTCAGTGCAGATAGGCTTATTAAATAACTTTGAAATGTTTTTGAACTTCACATACCTTTGTATACTTCTTAATTTAAAAACTCAAAATATTCCCCTTTCACTTGGCCTTTTTAAATTTTATTTCTACTGGAGCGTTGATTATTCTGTGGTGCTTTTAAATGGAAATGCCTACATCAGCAATAATATAACCCAACTGTAAAGTCTTTTCATTGGTACTTTTCAATTGATAGTTTCCCTTGAGTTAAGATATTCTACAAATAAAGGGTTCTGTAATAAATACAAGAAGCCTGTTTAGAAATGTGGCAGTGTGTGTGTCCTCATATTCAATGCTCTGAGAAGTTCTGCACAAAAACAATATTTTACTCATATAGTCAACTCCCAAACTTTATCTGTTCTACTTTGCTCTAACAATACCCTTATTCACCTATTTCTGAAATATTTTGGCAAATAAGTTTTGGATGGTTTACATGTGCTAGATTCCAACTTTCCCCTTCTTCTCCCATCTTTCGTCAGAAATGATTATCAACTGAGCCCACAAGTATGTAAAGAAGCAATTTGGCCTGAAATGCAATCTTATTTACAAAACAGGATGTTGATAGGTAATACCCCTGGAGCATTATATTGGTTATTGCACTGCAGTGAGACCTCCTGTATTCTGTACAGAATCTGCATTCTCACATATGACTCTATATTAATACTGGTTGTTCAAATGTATCATTCTGCTCCCACAACAAATCCTCTGAATTCTAGAAGACATCGTATCTTCTCTCTTTCTATCCTGTTTCCCCCAGTGCATCTCGGCACATGAGACTATGAAACAAAATCAAAGACAAATGGACATATCAGACTGATTGGAAACAATTAGCATCTGTAAAGTTAATACTTTGAAATGTCAATATTAATTAAAGTAAAATTATTAGGCACAAATTATAACAAGAAACATATTTAGGATTTGGGGACCATAAAGAAGAGTAAAATGTGGCCCCACTCCCCACCTGTTAAGTCTCCATAAGGAGATAGGTGCCTAATCATGATGGAACACGTTCTATATACTCATGTTTACTATCTTTTAGGTTGCTTTGCTGATATAGTATGTTTCAAATTGTCATTCAAATGGCATCTGGTGTAACTGGAAAATACTTCATTTCTCACACAAATATTTTTATTCTTTTTATCTGAGGATAAATGAACAGGAAATCAATTTGTATTTATCTGATTACACTGATAATGATTTCTAGATCCATTTCTTTCAGCAACAGTTCATAAGTTTTTCATATTTCCAGAATGCTTCTGACATTATAAAACATGATACATGAAGGCTGGAGGAATAGCTCAGTGGTAGAGGACTTGCCTAATATATATAAGTCTCTGGATTACATCACTAGCACTGAAAAAAAAAAGAAGGAAAGAAAGAAAAAAAGAAATGAATAGAGAAAGAGAGACCAATAGTCTTTTCATTCATTTATAAACTTGGAATGGTAATCCATGGTCACTTTGTTTAATTCTTCTAAAACAGATTCTTGCAGAAGTCCAAAAACTGACACCTAATAAATCATACTTCCAAAAGAGATGATTTTTCATTAAAATTGAAAAACACATTTTTCATTTTTTTAATTCTATCTAAAATGTTTTTAATTTTCCTATTGAAGACTATATATTGTTTATGGAATAGTTTAATGAAAAAGTAATGTATTTTATAATTTTAAGGCTACATCTACAGTCAACATATATTCTCACCACCTCCTACTTGTGGAAACCACAAGTCCTGCCTTCTCCAGTGCCTGTGCTGCCTCTCTCTAGCCTAAGCTCACAATACAAATCTAGTTTTCAATAATGTAAGTCTTCCCTATAGCCATCAACATTCATAGGCACAAATCTACTTCTTACTTTAGGGAAATATCAGCAGCAAACCCTACTCAGATTTTACAGTGAATGGCCTCTGCTTTCCATGTATGTTTTAATTCCATTCACAGAGAATCTTTATATATCTCAAATTTGAGAGACCTTAGTAAGTGCATTTAGAATGTTCTTACAAGTAACCTGTCAGAAATGAATGTGAGCCAAGTTTGCACTCAATTCTCAAAATATGAAAAAGGGAGACTATGGCTATACTGCAATGTTTCCTACCTGATTATTCAGAACAGAGGCTTAGCTTCATGCCAATCTTTTACATGCATTGCCAGACTAAACAAGTACCTTCTGAGGTTCATCCATCACAATTTATGATACATTAAACCAAATCTAATGTTCTCTCAGGCTGGTGTTAGGGGATTTTCAATATTCAAGCTAAGAAATTGCATTTGGGGAAAGGGATTTCTCCTCTATTTTTCCAAAGAATGTCTTTAGTTCTATAGTCTCTTTGAGTCTATTGGACCCCAGTTATACTTCAGCACTAATCACAGATTGATTTTAAGAGTCTGAAATTGTAGCAGAAAGTGACTTTAAATTAACATTGCATGAACTACTATAAATTGTTCACTAAAAAAGAGAGTGTTTAATTATAAATGAAGGAACCTGCTTCCCAGCTGATTAACTATATTAAACACTTTATATTTTCAAAGCTCAAACACAATTGTTAATAAGCTATTTCTCACAATGGGTCTCTGAGGGGGCCTAATACTATCACCTCCTATTTTTTTAAAATGACACACTTGACCTATAAGAATTAGATAGTTCATCTTGGACCACATAGCACAGAAATGAAAAACTAGAATTAGGTTGCAATTTCTCATGTACTAATGTCTGGTTTACAGAGCTATGTTTTTGGTTTTCTGAGCAAAGTCAGTGAAAAGACTAAATAAATTTCATTGTCCTCTATTTCTACAGATGTCATCCACACACAGAATTTTATTTTCCTTAGACCATTTCATTTCTAGTTATGTTGTTACAGGAATAACAAAACCAACATAGAAAAATGACTCTCTGGTCAAATTACTTGCACCCCTTGTTCTGATATTCCTTAAATTGAGCTCAGTTAGCAGATTGAGCTGCCCTGCTTTTCTCTTTAGAATCAGTGTCAGTTGAAAAACTAGTATGAATGGTTTATGCCAAATCTTAGAATTGTCTGATACAGAGATCAAATATACTTATCAATAAAGTTTCTTTTTAGTTTGTTAAAGTACGCTTGATTATATTTTCTTCTCTCAAGCATTTTTATTCTTATTTATTGACTGTAGCTTTATAATCAGTAATAATGTTTTATTCAGCATTTTCATTGCTACAACCAAAAGGCCTGACAAGAACAATTTTAGAAATGGAAAAGTTTATTTGGGGGTTTATGGTTTCAGAGGTCTCAGTCTATAGATGGCTGACTTAATTGCTTTGGAATAGAGGTGAAGAAGAACATCTTGGGGGAATGGTGTGGCAGAGGAAAGCAGCTCAGGACAGGACACCAGGAAAAAGAGAGAGAGAGAGAGAGAGAGAGAGAGAGAGAGAGAGTGTGCATGGCGTGCGGACCCACCTGCAAGTATACTCTGCTCACAAAAACAAAATATATACCCCAAAGGTACACCCCCACCCCCAGTGACTCAACTCCTCCAGTCACAACCTACCTGCCTACAGTTATCCAGGTTAACCCATGTAAGTGGATTAATGCATTGATTAAGACTTATCCAACCAATCATTTCACTTTAAAATTTTCATGCATTGTCTCACCCATGAGCTTTATGGAGACACCTCATATCTAAACTGTAATAAATATCTTTTCTTAAATATTTTGTCTTATGAATTATTTTCCAGGAATAAAAGAATAGGTAATTCTTGCCATGGATATATATTCATTTCACATTTTTTATCAGCAGTTGATTTGTTTAGCAGTGTAAATCTAATTTGGTTGATTAATTTATAATTCTTTCAGTGTCAGTATCACTTTAATATGTTCACTATGCACAGCACAGAACTACAAAATAATGACTGCATAGTAAGTAAATGTTAATCACACAAGTATTCAAGCTTTCTGATGTGTGTTTTTATCTTCCACCAACATAAACTCTGTAATGTAAATTATTCTAAGTACCCTCATAGTACCCTAATATTAATATGAAGTTACTAGTAAGATAATATGTAAAATCCAAAAACTTTTTAGGTTTATCTTTTCTCTTTAGAAACAGAATAAGGAACATTCTTAGAAAAGAAATCCGCATGCAAGTATTATGATACTGACAAAAGTAAATGCTCTTGATACAATATTGTTTTAGATCTTTTTTTAAAGGATATTCTGTGCTCTTATATGCTTTAGAACTGTGAGTCCATTGAATTGTATGTGCACACTATTATTTACCATGGATGTTTTTATCACATTTCCCTTTCTGGATACATTGTGAAGTTGTACTTCAGTGCCTATGAATATATAAGTACTTGACTCTAAGTAATAGAAACCACAATTTATCCTAATTTTGTCCTATAGTAACCTTCTTAGAGATAAATAAGATTCAAAAGTTGAAATTTTATTATGGAAAAATGTAAACAGTATTAAAATATTCATATCCTGGTGTTTTCATTAAGACTGAAGCTTAGTACATTTTCTAAACAATAATTTTGGGTGTTCTTTTCTGTGATTCAGACTTCTTTAAGCATATAAAACATTTCTTACATTTACATACAAGCATCACAAGCATTTGGTAAATAAATGGAGCCATAATCTATGACCATGGACCATGTTTTTTTCTTTGTTTGTTTCTCATCTCACAAATCAGGGCCTCATTTAGTGCCTAGTCCCGAGAAGCACTTCCATAAATATGTCTTGAATAAAATAATATAAATGTTAAATTTGATATTCATTTATCTCTCCTCATATGCTAAGATACAAACAAGTAAACAGATAAAAATATTTGAGACTATAGAGTAAAGAAATTTAGAATCAACATTTTTTTTTAAGATTTGAAAATGTCTTCATTTCCAATTCATTCTTCTCATGTCTACAGAATTCTATGGTGTTCCTTGACCTTTCTCAGACTGAGGAAAATCTGCTTAAATTAAAGAGAGTTTGTCCCCAATTGCAGTTAGATGGCCTCTGTTATCTCCAGGTCTATTGAATTCATGTCTTTTTTCACAGTATCATTATGTTGTAACTTTAATGGTAAAAATTATTTATCAATATTGTATTCTGATAATTGTGTTTCACTACATATGCTATATTTCATCATATGAGAATAATGATGTCAAAAGAGACTGAAGAGGATGTTGGAAAAAAATGAAAATGTGGGTATAAAAGAATCATTCATAAAATGAAGCAAACTCTATTCCATATTGAGTCCCGCCATGTCATTCAAAGTTCAGGCACTAAAGAAGCCTATAGATGCAGCTCTCTAACAGTCATTACTACTGATCATAGTGTCAGCACAGCAGTGACCTGAGACCCAGAAAACACCACTTTTAGGATTCAAACATGGCAGGTATTCCAAATCATCTGCCAGAGAGGTCCATTTGGTCATCTGTAGGAGAGATCTAGCAAACAGTTTTAACTGGAAACATCCATTAGGGAAGAATAAAGCAGTTCATATAAGATGTTTTGAAATTTTTTTCCAGGTTTTCCTTCTTTTCATTTTCTTTTTTAGTTCACGTTATTTCTACACCTGAGAATGCTTCATCAATACGAAACAACTCAATTCTTGACTGGTTTTGGTCATTATAAGATACAACCTTAGAAGAATTTTCTTTAATATGACAGTTGTACAATATTTGAGTTGTTTAGAAAATTATGGAATAATTAAAAATGGCATAGAAATGGTATTAGACTAAATGATCCATGTTATTACTTTTAACTTTAATATACTGTCTTTATGTAAACAAAGTTCATCATTTGTTCAAAATTCAATTGCAAAAATATAATAGTAGCATAGTATATTGAAATTTAATTGCACATAGACTTAAAGTGTACTTTTGTATCACAGGAAAACATTATCTGATTTATAAAAACAAGTGTTTATAGTTTTTAAATGGCTTATTGTTTTAGATTATTGCTGAATTACCTAACTCAGGTTTACCACAATATTTAGAAACCTAAAGAAGCCTTATGCACATTTTATATTGTTTTGATTTACATCATTTCAGCCCAGGAATAATTACCTAAAGTGAAATTAATAATCCCTAAGGTTATTAAAGTACCACTAACTCCTCATGGAATTTTTATGTTTTAGCATTAAAAAAAAGGACGATTTTGGATCACCCCAGATCCTTATCACAAGGATGACAACATCCAGATTGGGCGAGAGGTGAAAATATCTTGCCAAGTAGAAGCTGTTCCTTCTGAGGAGTTGATATTTAGTTGGTTTAAAAATGGTCGCCCGTTAAGAAGTTCTGAGCGGATGGTTATTACACAGACTGATCCTGACATCTCCCCTGGAACAACAAACTTGGATATCATTGATTTAAAATTCACGGATTTTGGGACATACACGTGTAGGCTCTCTGAAAGGAGGAGGAATATCTGATATCAGTATTGATGTCAATATATCCAGCAGCACAGGTAAGAAATATATTTACGATGCAAATAGTGCTCATGTTTAGAATAATTTCTTTAAATTTGGCGGACAAAATAGTCTTTAGTCAAGCTAAGGACATTTGTATTTTTTTAATTTCCTAATATTAAAATCCTATTGTTTTGAATGCCCAATAAACATCAGATTGTGAGACACTGTTACTTCTATATCGATTTATGTACGATTTTGCAGAAATCATGCAAATAAAATTAATAGCATTGACAAAGATAGGTACAGGCTTCTGGGCTAAATAATATCATGCTCTCATTAACAATGAACCCTGTGTAGACTTAAAAATTATATTCATAAAATTAAAAAAAGATAACTAGAGAGTTGAGACAATTTACACAAATTTTAACAGAAATTATTTAGTTATAAATCCAAATCCTGAGAGATAATATTAACTATATATTAATTAAAAGTAATTTTAAGTAAAAGTATGTAAGAAATTTAAGTAAAAGGTAAGTAAGAAATTTCTACTAACAAAAAAAGTGATTAATGTGTTAAAGTTGCAGTTGGATGTGACATTTTGGAAAATCTCTTCGCAGAATCTGTTCTCAATGAAATTAGTTAAAACTAAAAATATATTGAAGTGAAATTCCTTCTTTTAAATTTAAAAATGAAAATAGATTATTAATTTTCTCTAAATTAAATGTGGATCTGTAGATGAGTAAAATCACAGCTGTTTGTTATGGGAGGAATCTTCAGGTGAGCTTTGAATGTGTTTTAAAGCCCGTTATCAGATGGAATTTTAATGGAAGATTCTTATATAGCACTAAGTAAATAGTGTGTGTGGCAAACATAGAGCGCTATTGTAGTGGCATGCTCTGTATTGATGAATGCTTAACAGTTGGCTCTTGGTTTCCAGTCAGACAGCATTTGACTCTTGTGTGTTATTATTCACCTGTAGCACTGTGCATTCTCATGGCTCCAAATTACAATACACACTGAATTGATTTTACTCCTGAGGAACATAGGTCCATACTTCAGGGTAACAAAATGTGCTTACTTTTCACAGTTCTGCTTTCTAAAGAATAATTTTTATCCACTGAAATTAATGTACAAGGAAAGTTGGGTGACAAAAAGTATGTGTATTTGGACATTATTCCTTTTCTATTAAAAAAAGGGTGTTTTTTTTTTTTTAATCTAACTGATCTTTGGATCGGTTGTCCTTATTTCTTGAAGGGTACTCTTCCAGAATTTAATACATAATTATAGGAATCACTTTGGTTTTTTGGTTGCTTGTCTGCTTTTGTTTGCCTATTTCTTTTTCAGAAGCGGTGACATAAAAGCTATATCCAAAGAATCAGGGCTTCTATCTAAAAGGACTCATGTGATGAGACCATGTTTCACATACTGTTAAACAAAAGGGAATCACAGAACAGAGAGGAAACAGAGAAAAACAAATAGGGAAAAAAATAGAAAAAAGGAGCATTACAAACTTACTCCTAGAATGAACCCCTATATTCACCTTTAAACACACTAGTTATATTGTCTATTTGAAACTGTGTATTTTAAGTGACAAAGTAGAAAGAAGGACCGACAGTGATTCTTGAAATTTCCAAAATCCCTAAAAGGAAAATTCAATATTACCAAAGAGCAAGTTTTACTCAGGAAGTGCCTCTTATTAAAAAGAGATTAGTTATATAATCAAATTGTCTTAACTATTATTAGTTTGCCTCATAAACAAAGGTTACAAAACTGTAGATAAAAGAAATACATTGAGTCTTCTGCCAAACACTACCCCATGAGTCTCCCTACCTACCATGCATATTGAGCCGCATCCTAGCCCTTTTTACTTTTTGAGACAGGGTCTCCCTAATTTGTCTAGATTGGCCATGAATTTGTGCTCCTCCAGCTCAGCCTGCAGAGTAGCTGGGATTACAGGTGCTCAGATGCATGCCAGCTCTTAATATTTTTAAGCCTTTTCATTTTTCATACAAACTCTTATATTGAATCTCAGAAGTTACCATGTCTTAAGAGACATATGATGTGCTACTACAAAGCATTTCTGCCTAATGTAGAAATTCATTATTTTAATCCCAGAACCATATTTCAACATATATTTTAGATGTCTTTTAAAACAGAAATATAAAGTATCCCAGAAATGTAAATCCTGGTTTAAATCGTCACAAATATTTTCAAAAGACTGTGATTTAATGTTAAACTGTGGGGATGCTTCATGCATTTTGGAGTTTGCTGATGCATTTGATTGGATAACAATAACTTTATATCTTCATGGATTTTTGAATCATTTTCACATTAGTTCAATATTATAGACTTTTCCCTCCTGTTTCTATAATCATACAAGTCATCTTTAGTAGGAGAAGTTGTTGTTTTGTCAATCTAAGATTGTTTCTTTCAGATTCCTTTCTGAGTTATTTCTATGCACCCAGCTTTCTATTCTATGGTGGTAATAAAAATGTGCCTTGCCCTTAGGCAGTTTTAATCTGAGTTGTCAAAACAGATTATATGGAAACTAGAGGTTATATGTAGCAAATGCATAGTGTGCTTTAAGTTTGTTTCAACTTCCATAGGTATGTTGAATGCTTTTGCCAATGTAGATGTAGGAAAATTTCAGAGAAATGGCATTTGAGTTAAATCCTGATAGAAGCAGCATTATGGAACTGACCATGGAAGATATGTTGGACAAAATATGTAGGATGTAGAAAGTTCCAGGAATATTCAAGTACTTATTTTTTGCATCTATTTTAGGTTATTAATTAATATTACCATATATTATATTGATTTGTTCTAATTTTATAATGTTCATTACTGAAAATATCTATTATGTGGGTAGACTGCTGGTAAAGGGAAAACTACAGTATAATAATTGTTCTAAACATATCAAAATTAAATAATTAATTTTTAAACAATTATAATAATTCAATTTTGTAAAATAAAATTTCTTCACATACTTAATTAAAAGTGCTGATGAACCTTAGAATAAAATGTTTGTAACAGTTAAATTCAGATCCATAAAGTATCATTACTTATTTGTTATTCATTGTATCAATGTAATTTGTATAGATTTTTGATATTTTGGAGGATTTGCTGCAAAATGTAGTACTGCCCCATAGTAAAGTCCTTAGTTGCTCATTAGCTTTCACGTATTCCTTTGCATGACTCAACAAATGTGCAAGTTTATAGTAAACTCAGAAGCATGTGCATCATGCCTTGAACATCTACGCAGTCAGACTGGTTATCTGTGGAACTTCCAGGGTGAGACAGCTGGTGGGCAAATATAGCAGAAGACTCAATATAGATTTTAGGATTTTTTTTCCTCCCATGTTAGAGTACACAGACATTTTATACACAAGAAGTGGAGCAAGATTTAGAGGATTTAACAAGAGTCTCAAACTTAAGCATTAAGAGCACTATGATGATCAACTTAAAAAATGAGTTCAAAATTGTAGCTTTGCTACTGACTACCTGTCTAGTTACTATAATTATGGTAGTTAACAAGTGTCTGTGCAAGCATTCACATTTATGAAATGAAATTCTTGATAACACATGACTTTATAACACAGTTCAGAATGAATAAGAATTGATAATGAGCAGGAGGGCAAATTGGAAAAAAACAGATTAAATCTACTTAACTGGATTTTTCCCCTTTTTCATTTAAAGAGGAAAGGTAACTCATGATATACTGCTGATTAAAACTACAGTTCTACAGGGTGACTATAGTGAGGAATGTGTTGGTTTCTGTAAGAGGAAGGGGTGAGTGTAAGACTATCATGTGAAGCCCTAGCAATGCTTTGATTAGAGGAGGCTTCTGTACAGCCAGGAGTGTCTATATATTTTTAAAAGTTCTTGAATGCCCAAAAAGGCATACTGAAAAAACACAATTTTATAAAATATGATACAGACTCTGAACTTTACAGTTTTCTGATTAAAGAGTCAGCTTCCTCTTGTCTAATTGGCCACTTTACATACTGGCTTTCAGCAGAATTGGTTTCATATATAAGTTTACTTTTCGGGCTGGGGATGTGGCTCAAGCGGTAGCGCGCTCGCCTGGCATGCGTGCGGCCCGGGTTCAATCCTCAGCACCACATACCAACAAAGATGTTGTGTCCGCCGAGAAGTAAAAAATAAAAAATATTAAAAATTCTCTCTCTCTCTCTCTGTCTCTCTCCTCTCTCACTCTCTCTTTAAAAAAAATAAGTTTACTTTTTAATAAGTCTTGAAAATTCCTTTTTCTCAGTTAACTCTTATGTTTATTGAAAGCAATGTTGTATCTGTCCTTGATATGGAGCAGGAAGAGCACAGTGTTTGAGTACAGTGTCAGAAGGAACACTGTCCACCAAAAAACAGTGGATCATCTCTTCTATAGCCTCACTTATAGGTTTCTGCTTTACCTTTAGACTAAGAGTGGAACTGAAGGTGGTTTAGCAGATATATTTACTATATTAGTGTTAAAACCTTGAGAGGCTATTGTGTTTAGTAAATACTCAGTACTATTGTCATTGAGGATATGTATTTCTTTGAGTAATTGCATAGACTCTAGGAAATTTTGGACTAAGCATAATCATAGAGATATACATTTTTTTCATTTTCCTTTTACTGTAGAATGATGTTAATGTTAGCCTATGTTATATATATTCATATTTAGAGATATAAGAGTTTACCAAAAAGAATATTTCATGGTTAACATTGCTTATTTGAAAATAAGTATTGGTCTTTAAATATATTATTATTAAAAATTTGACAGGTTTTTCTATCAAAACTTCAAATGCTTTCAAGAATTTTTAAATGTTCATTGGAATTATTATTATAATATGCAGTGGCTAGGAGACTTATCTGTAATCTGTGTTTGAATAGATTTCACACTTTCATACAGATCAGATGGTTCAAATAATAAAAGAAAAATTGTCAAATTAGCAATCTTTTATAAATATGTTTTTCTCACCCTAAAATAAGGTTGCAAAATGGTAAGTTGTCCACATTAAATCTTATGGCTTTGCATTATTCTTATTTTGATCACTGACAATCAATTAGCATCAGTGGGGACTGTGCAATGTGGAGCTATTGTCCCACTCCTTATTTTCTTTAACATCAACTATTCAAATAGTATAGAATATTTTGAATATTTTAAGAATAAATCACCTTCAAAACTTTACTAAATGCCATATTAAAATATGCGGAATTATTTAAGAGAGAAATTGCTAAGATAACACTAAAATAAAGTGTGATGTAGTTAATGGGAACAGTTCAGGGAAGCATACTGAATTTTCTGGTGTTAAATTGAACACAGTACATATGACTCTGTCCATTGGTACCTTTTCCTTCAATTTGCTAATCTGACCTTTAGTAAAGAACTCTCAGCCCATGTAGAAACTGCCCATACTGCAAGAAAATTGAGGCTTGGAAGTTCAATTTGAGAACCTAGGCTAACTGAAAATGCAAGTGGAAATTACACCACATGATTTACAAGATCAAAGAAAAGCCATCACCTGTAATTGTGGAATTTATTCATAAATACAGTATATGTTCAACAAAATTTTTATTCAGTAACCACTCTAGTATGGGGATATAGGAAGAAGTAAAACCATAATAAACAATAGAGTATATCTTCCAGTGAGATTATACTTTAATGACTTTACTGAGATGAAGTCTAATGCTTACTTTAATATATTATCTGAGTACTATGAAAGTGCATAGGATAATGTTCTTGAATCGGGTCAGATAGAGTTCCAAAGGGCAGGTAGCATCTTAGCTAGATTAAGAATAAGGCAATAGACCTTAGGAGGAAAAATATGTAACACTGGATCTTACTAGCTGACATTCACACAATCAGAAATAACCAAAGGCTGGCACAGTGGCACATGCCTGTAAACCCAGAAGCTCCACTGGCTGAGGCAGCAGGATCCCAAGTTCAAAGCCAGCCTCAGCAAGTTAGCAAGGCCATAGGCAAGTTATCGAGGTCCTGTCTGAAATTTTAAAAAAGGGGGCAGAGGGCTGGGGATGTGGCTCAAGCGGTAGCGCGCTCGCCTGGCATGCGTGCGGCCCGGGTTCGATCCTCAGCACCACATACAAACTAAGATGTTGTGTCCGCCGAAAACTAAAAAATAAAAAAAAAAAAAAAAAAGGGGGCAGAGGTAAGGGACCGGGAATGTGGCTCAGCAATTATGTGTCCCTAGATTCAATCCTTGGTACCAGAAAAAAACAACAGCCAAAGGATTTTCTCAGGGGAGCCTGTTCATTGGATGAATCTACAGAGTTCAAAATATAGACAGAAGAGTGGTAGAGAAATAAAGTAATTTTAAGAAACATTCCAGAGACCTAATCATCAGTTGGGCAAAGAAAATATTTTCTTTATTTTCCTAACGGTGCAGACTACTTTTGCATTGTAAGTATTCAGTGAGTAATTTAGGGATTACTTGAGAGAAAAGGCAGAAATTATTAAATAGAAAGGAATAGGGAATGTGGAGGAACAAAACATCATGAAAAGTGGGCAAATGAAACAGGAAAAGATATAGGAAGCTCAACTACCGGGAAAAGCTTGAGACTCACTCATTAACTACATGGGAGAAGTCAATGAACCTTTGTGCATCTTACATTCCTTCTCACTCCACTACAATTTTGGAATATTTTCAAGGTGGACTTTGAAGAAATAGGATGAATGAAAAGGAACACAAGAAAAAAATTACAGATTGATTATGTGTACGGAGGTATGATTTATTCAGCTGGAGAGATTGATAGGAATCAATGAAGTGCTGAGGACCACTCACAACCTCTCTTATTAAAGGGCAGTTAAGTCAATGACCAGTGCTCTCAAGTCAATTTAAGAAAAGAGCCCAATTGGCATCAGACAATGTAATGAAGTGCAGGCCCTAGACATGGGTCCTAAATTTACCACTTAGTACCTTTATGATGTTAGGTTTACCTGGACCTCAAAGCTTTACATCTATAAAATAAAGGTATCAGTTGGGTAACTTTTCCAAATGGTATTTTAATGGAAATTAGAAATTATTTGGAATATTCTCAAGAGCAATTGAACTAGAGAGAGAAGGCAAATACATTTCACCACCCTCCATTTCTTCTCCCAACTTCAGAACAAAATATATTTCTCTTTTACATATCTTCTATGTAAGCTGATATTAAACAAATGATCTGGCTTTTCACATATACACATGCACACATACCATTAAACATGTATAATTGAAAACTACCATCTTGGATGAGTTTTTCCATCCTTTCTAAAATGTTGATGTTTCTGTGATTATATCTTGCATTTTTATTGTGGTAATGCCAAGTACTGAGTTAGGGATTGTAGGTAATGAGATAGATATAGATATATAGACATGCAGATATTTTTTAATTTGTTATTTTTACATACACATGACAGTTTATTATATTTTTACATACTCTACATACATGGAGTACAACATAGAGCATGATAGTCTCTACTTCCATCCATTTACCAGAAAATGTCACATAGTTATTTTTCTTAATGGTTGAGTAATACTCCATTGTGTATGTATACCACATTTCCGTTAAGCCATTCATCTTTTGAAGGGCACCTAGGCAGGTTGTGAGAGATGTTTGAAAGAACAAATTGGTTTGGTATTAGTTGTAGCTGAGGGTATGGTGAAATATTCTTCTGTTTCTGGTAACCAATTAAAAAATCAGTTCTGATGATCAGGAGAAAGGTTAGAACAACAACAACAAAAAAGACTTCACAAGTAATTTCATTAATTAAAAACAGATGGGCTTATCCAAGAAGACAATAAATAGCAAATCAAAATATGTTCGAAGAAATGGTGGAAAAAGCAGAATTCATGACCATGAAGAAAATAGAGCATGACCCATGGCAGTCAATGAAATAGAGCACTCCAATTTATATAGTAAAGGAGAAATCCCATTGGAAAATTTTCTGTATTTATAATGTGTTCATTGCTTTAAATACTTCTTCATCAGCATTAAAAAGCACATAAATGTTTTATTTGTCCCTCATATGTTAGTAGCAATACTTATATTTTGATAATAGAAACAGATATTATTTTACTCCTAAGTGAAAGAATGAGTCTTGAAGAAGAGAGGGAGGGGACAAAAAGAGAGAAATTGTAATGGAAATGGTGGGAAAGAAAACGGAAGGGAGAGATTAGGAAAGAAGAAAGAAGATTATCAGATTTTACATATGGCATTTTGATATGAAGAACATCTGTCCCCAGATTGTATGGAATCTTCTTAGGTCACAGGTGGCTTTATAAACAGAGGAAGTAATGATTGTATCAATCCTCTTTTTAAATGACATTTAAAGGAGTTAGAGGGAATATTTAAAACATTCTTGATTGCAACTTGTTTTGGGATCCATAAGTTTATTACCATTTTTACTTTTATTTTAGGGGAAAATACAAATGCATATGCAATTATTTATTACATTAAATCATCTATTTCTATAATAATTCAATAAACATTAGTTATATTTTCATCTTATAAGTTGTTCACATAAAAGAATCCACATAATTATGGAAATAACATTGAATTTATAATTTTCTGCAACTATTATTTTACAATACCCAAATATCACGACAAAGGTTCTCTTTAAAGGTAATAGTCTAAAGGTGCCTAAAAGCTTTTATTCTTTCATTAATGAGCCCTTTCTTTACTGGGTGAAATTCAATATGTTTTAAAACTTCCATATTTTATCAAAGTAATCAATGAGACATTAGTATGTACACCTAATTTATGCTTCCTGTTCCTTTTATCCCTTTCTAATACAAGCAAGAGGAATAAAGCAACTATTTGAATTTAAAAATGACTGAATATAGATTTCTGTAATAGAGGACTGAAAAATCATTGGTTAGTTCCCTGATTTGCATTGAAAATTATAATAACTAGAAATAATTTACTGGCACTAAAAACATGATAAATAACTGATAAAGAATTAATTTCTCCTTTAAATTTATAGTTATTAATGAAATATAAATTGATTTATATTATTTTTAAAATATAATGCCAGGATCACCCTGGCTCTTTTGACTGTAGGAGAAGATAAAGGTTTGGGAAGTGCTATTATTTTCATCACATAGGCACTTATGACAGCATTTCAGGTTTTTATGTTCACAGATGACACTGCTAATTTACCATTAGGCAACTGGAGAAAAGAGAAGTAAAGAGAAGTAGCTGTACTGACTGGGTCCATACACAAACAGTTTGATCATCATGTTTCTCTGTCTTAGAAAAATCTCTAGGACCCTAGATCTTATGGCATCAGATGGAATAGTTATTAGAGTGATTTAATTTGTGTGTGATGTCTTTAAGTTTCACTTTACAGTTTGAAATGTCTAAAATCAAAGCCATTTACTTCTTGGATTCCAAAGTAGAAACTAGAATATTAATGAAAACATCTTTTCCCCTAAAATCTGCTTGCAAATATATACATTTTCAATGTCAAAAGTGACTCATTAATTTTCATAATATTTAAAATTATTCATCTTTCATTGTTGGATATCAGTGAGGTTTGGAAAGAGAGTTTAGAAAATTTGGAAAACCATTAAATTAGAATGTGTGTTGCCCAATATTGGGATATTTATATATTTTGAATAATTTTATGTTTGGTTGATTTATTCATTCTTTTTGTAGTGGTAGGAATACCACAAAGAATTCAGGACTACTTTACCCTTGAACTGCATCCTGAGAACTTGTTTCTTTTTATTGAGACAGAATCCCATCAATTTGCTGAGGCTGGCCTCAAATTTTCCAATGGTCTTAAACTTGTAATCTTTATGCCTCAACCTCCCAAACAGCTGGAATTATGTGCTTGGGCCACCATGCCTGGATGAATGTTTCTAATTAGGTTTTCTTGTTGTTATTTGTTTGTTGCTGTGCTTATTTTTACCACTGAGATTCAGCCCCAGCCTTCTTATTTTGAGACAGGGTCTTGCTAAATTGCTTAGCCTGGCCTGCAATTTTTGATCCTCCTACCTGAATCTCCTGAGTTGCTGGGATTACAGATGTGTATCACTATGCCAAGATATATTATGAATATTTTTAAATAAATAAAAATTACTGGAGTCAGTCCCCAGATTCCTATTTCATAAAACATTTTTAAAAGACTTCTAAATGTCTTAATTATTTGCATTAAACACAGAGGGCACTTACAGATTACCTATTACCTTTAATTTTCTAGAGAAGAAAATGGGACCCCTAAGCTTGTTCATTTCATTTTATACAGCTATGTCCAAACTTGAGTTTTCACTTTCAGGGTCTATGAGAGCCTTCAGCATGTACCAAGATCTTATATTAAATGTATATTTCTCTTTAATGTCTCAGGGGATTCTGATATCTGTCCCATCTGTTTGACAAAGGCTTTGTTTGAGAGAGTTCCTATGAACAGGTGTTAGAATAGTCTGGAAGGAATGGGATCATGTGACCACATACACTGTTGTGGAGCTTATAAGACTCTCAGAGTCCTAGTCCAAGAAGACCACTTAGAAGAGTATTAGGATGATAGCTTATGTTTGCAAGTCTCATTTCCCACCCACAAAATAGGGGAGAGGCCTTATGTCTTCTAACCAATGCAAAAAGATTGAACAATAATAATTTCACTAAGGAAGATTATTTTCCACATTATGCTCAGTTAAACTATCTCTATAGGAATTAAGACAATGCTATTTGTCTTGTCCTAGCTGCCTGAAAGCAATGGATGCATGGTTTAGGTCTGAGTAGCATAATTTAAATATAAACAGTATTCCTAAACTAACTTAATACTATATTAAAACTCACAGCTCACTAATGGAGATCACATTATTTATAGTGAAGTTTTTTTTTCTTTTTTAACTTTTGTACCAGCATACCAAACTACAAAAAAAAAATGCATAGGTATAAATGCAGCATGAACAGTGAATGAATATGTCCACACCCAATTTAAGAAGCAAAACATCAAAATATGCTAAAGCATTTCAAAGTATTTACAGTCCATATAATGTACAACACCTATTCACACACACACACAGAGAAAAATGAAGGTGTTTGGCATGTTTACTATATGGTATTCAAGATGTCCTTTAAGTAGGTACTATGACTATACTCACTTTACATACAATTGAGAAAAACACATAAGTAACTTTTTACTAAGTAGAGGCATACAGTATGAACCTTTGGTCAATTCAGGCTGTCAATCCTGGGTTCTTCACACAAAACTCATGGTCTCTTAATGGATTCAGCTCAAGTAATGAGGTTTCAGGCTCCAGATATGCACTGTAAGAAGGGAATTTTTTAAGAAATATTTTGTTCTAGTTGTAATAGAACAAAAATACCTTTATTTTATTTTTATGTGGTGCTGAGGATGGAACCACCTTCCCTGCGTGTGCTAGGCGAGTCTTCTACTGCAGAGCCACAACCTCAGCTCCTATAAGAAGGTCATTTTAATGAGTGAATCCATGTGAGAAACTTCAAATCATGGTGTGTCTGTCTTCTCTATTTGACTGAGGAATTGGAACCTGGGAGTCCTGTGAGATGACAATCAGCCTGCCAGGAATTTAGGATCAGGACGGAAAGATGTAGAAAAGGGTCCATGACAGTGATTTGTAGGGGAAGGGAATGACTTAGAACACTAGACTCCTTTCAAGTACATGACAGGTTAAAACATTCAGAATTTCCCAAATTTTATAGAACTTCTGTCACTAGTAATGACTAAATTAAAAATATGTAAAAAGAGAGGGGCTGGGGATATAGCACAGTTGGTAGAATGCTTGCCTTGCATGCACAGGGCCCTGGGTTCAATCCCTAGCACCAGAAAAAAAATGTAAAAAGAGAAAAGTGTCACTGCACTTTCAAAAAGTATTTATGTACAATATAAAATAGAGGGTAATTTAAATATGTGAAGTAGAAATAATAAAATGGTAAGCAGTTCAAATGTCTGTGTCTAAAATGCATTTAGCATAAATTACTGTCCACTATGAAAAAACATAAGTAGTCCACTTTTACCAAGTCTATCTAAATAATACTTGTAAACAAAATAGATTTTGTTGATATTTAAACAGAAATATCCTTGCTTGAAAATAGAATGCAATGTAAAACCATATTAATAAAATTTCACTAAACTCTATTCACATTCATATATTATTTCAGAATGAGTTATGTATCATTCCAATTGATACCATTGTGTGAGCTTTTATGTGGTTTTAAAATTATGCCCATATTTTTATTGTAGCATTTTATACTTCTCAGATCAGCAAAATGGATAATAAAGTGCAATCATGCATCAGTAGAATATTTGTTAATAAAGACTTCATGTGTTACAAGAAAACCTTGCTCCTATTTTTTAATCGACCAGTTATCTACTAACGGATCTGTTAATTAGACCTCATTTGCTTTAAAGAACATGTGGCACTGATTTGATGATGGAACATTGTGTTCACTGGTTGTTTCTTTTTGCTCTTGATAAAGCATGAAAGAGCCAGCTTCATTTTATGTCTAAATGTTTATTAAGATGGTGATAGTGTCTATTTCCACAGGATAAGACAGCTGCAGTGGTGCACAATCAGTGGTGTAATTAGGGAATTTGTAAACCACAGGCATTGTCCAGAGCAATCATTTATAAGAGGCCTAACAGTGTCACATGGGTTCTATAAGGAGACAAATGGCCTTTTCATTGTAGAAGTAAATTGATTTTTCTAGCTATTCTGCATGGAAGAGTTTACCACTGTAAGCAACAGTTGCTCTAGAAAGTAAATTGCAATCACTTGAAAGCATCTTTGCTTTCATAAGATGCATTTGCTATACAATTTATAGCTTATCTTCCTTTTAATTTAGAATTCCTTCATCCACAGGAAAGCAGTTACATAATTACCATGATCAGACAGCTCCTTTTACTTTCTGGTCCCTGGTTTTCATGGTAACACCCTGAGCTTTGTGAAAATGGACAGCACTGACATTTTGTCATCCTCATAAGAGAGGAATAGATGTATTTAGGGATGTCCAAACCTCATTACTTCATAGAAATAGAATGAGAACCGGGATATCTGTATTATGTGCCATTTTGTGAAATATCAAAATATATTTGTCTAGTGGCAGACAAATGCAACCTGCTATCCTTGGATAACAACTTCAGAGGTCCCTCTCACTATTCAGATTATGAAAGTTTATCTTTTATACCCAGCTAATGACTGATAGTGAAAGTCATTGAGTGGATTTATTTTCTTATACTGACCATTTTCCAACTTACTACCTTATTTATTGTGGTGATGTTTTAAGCCTTCTTTTGGGGAATGTTAAACAAAAATAATTTAGAATCATTTTAAGTGAGGGTTTTCCATTATTCCAACGCTCTCTCTATTGTTTGTGACCCGAATTGTCACATTTCTTCAACAAGCAAAAATTGTTTCCTTATTATTTTCTGTGCCTGGATATGTTTTACAAGTTTATACTAACCTTGAAAAATTTTCTTTTTCCCATTTCAAGTTCCACCCAATCTGACTGTTCCACAGGAAAAATCACCTTTGGTCACCAGAGAAGGAGACACAATAGAAGTGCAATGTCAAGTCACTGGAAAACCTAAACCCATCATCCTTTGGTCTAGAGCAGATAAAGAAGTTGCAATGCCTGATGGGTCAATGCAAATGGAGAGTTATGATGGAACACTGAGGATTGTGAATGTGTCTAGGGAAATGTCAGGAATGTCCAGATGTCAGACCAGCCAGTACAATGGATTCAATGTGAAGCCAAGAGAAGCTTTGGTGCAGCTCATTGTTCAGTGTAAGTAATTTCCCTTCCTATGTGTTTCAGTTTGGGGATAAGGGAAGAAATGATACTGTCAGTCTATGGGTAAATGGAAGTGAGCTTTGAAATTGGATTAGGAGGAAATATTTCTACCTCATTGCTGCCAATTTTGTAGTGTTCCCTTAATATGCTTACTACTTAGCTATTAGAAAAGAGTTGTATTTTTTTGTGTATGTGATGATTGCAATGCTATTATGTGGTCAGTTGTTGCCAAAGGATCACAAAACTATTGGTGCTGGGTATACTGGTACATACCTGTAATCCCCAGAGTTTGGGAGGCTGAAGCCTCCCATGTGGGCTTTATATTTCCTCTTAAGAGGATCACAAGTTCAAACCCAGCCTCAGCAACTTACTGAGGCCCTAAGCAATTCAGCAAAACTCTGTCTCTAAATAAATATATTAAAAAAGGATTGGAGATGTGACTCAGCTGTTAAACACCCCTGGGTTCAATCCCTGGTACCAAACAAAAACAAATATTAAAAAAAAAACCACCAGATGCAATGAGGCAATGTGAAGACTGAAAATAATGGCTAATTTGGGTTATGACACTCTTGTTTTCACAGTTTATGTTTCTACTTCAGGCAATTGAATGTTCTTTGCCCAAATTATCCTCTTATTTTAAGGAATCCCTTACCTTAAATTGTGGAGACCTAATCATTGAAATGCTTTGTTTGCATATCAGAAGTTGTAACAGTAGATTACATAATTACCTGGGAATATGGAGCTAATTCAGGCAGCTCTTAGGTGCTGAATCTCTGCTTAATTTATCCTAACAAGTGTTTAATTGTAAAGTTGAAAAAGATAATTTTTAAACTGTTTTGACTGAAATCTCAATTACAGTTATGGCAAAAATATGGTAGACGTGTGGGCTTTATATTTCCTCTTAAGAGAAACTAAATCCATAAATTTAAGAGCTAACAAAAATATAGTGATGTTACCTTTATTACTGGTGTTGACAAAATGTCATATTCAGCACAAGATATTAAAATTCAGTCCTACAATAGTGGATGATAGGAGTCACTGCACAGTTGCCTCTATTGTGTCAGGGATGAAACTGATAAAAGACACTAAGAGACACAGGCAAAGTTTAGTTCTTTTAATGTAGGTAAAGAGGTATGATTTTTCTTTATCCCAAATGGACTTCATAGAGCAGGGGTATAAACCAGCAGCATTCCTCTGAGAGGCAAGCCTCACTGCCTTGCCCACAAAGGTGACCTTTCCAGCTCCAGGTGAGGATGTCATCAAGTCCTTCAGGACACTCCCTTTTATGTCCTTCCAACTCTTCTGAAGAATCTGGACATTTGTCTAAGTATTTTCCAAGTACAAACAACTGGTAACCATCCTAGAATATTCCTGAGTGAATCAGAGGTTCATGATCCAGGACTGTGATCCCTGCCAAAATGACCAGAATCCAGGCCTACCTAAGGACAACTGATTCTTGCCAAACTAATAATGCAGAAATCCTGTAATGCTTTATAAATAAAAAACATTTTTATAGTGATTTTTTTAAATATGAAAATGATATGCTTCAACTAATTTGGATATCTATAACATGTAAGAAATATTGATAGGAGATATAAAAGTTATTTTATACATACATTCACATACATGTGCATGCATACTTACATGTGTATTTATATCATCCTCAGAAATTAGTTCCATCACTATAGCTCACAAGCTATGTTTTACATATTTTGTATTCCCAGGATAATATATTTTACATTATAGCTCTTCAGTAAGCTTGTTGAGCAGAGGTATGTTTAGATAAATAACAAAATAAGATTATCATATATATGTGTGTGTATACAAATATATACATATAAAATACATATGTAAATAAATAAAATTTTGCTTCTTGCATATCTTTTTAAATGTGTTTTCTGTGTATCTGAGAACTTCTCACATGCAGTTTGATGTGTAAGAGCCCAAGTGTATTGAGGAAGAATATGTCAAATTATTTTTACTCTTGCTGGGTGCAGTAGCGCCTGTCTGTAACCCCAGCAACTTGGGAGGTTGAGACAGGAAGATCACAATTTCAAAGTCAACTTTAGCAACAAGGTCAGAGGCAACTTTGTGAGACCCTGTCTCAAAATAAAAATAAAGAAAGAAAGAAAGAAAAAGAACTGGAAATGTGGCTTAGTGCTAAAGTACTCCAGGTTCAATCCCTAGTACCAAAAAAAAAAAAAAAAAAAAAAGAAAGAAAGAAAGAAAGAAAAAATATTAAATTATTGTAATTCTTAAGGAAACTTTTTAAGGACTTGAACTCTGCACTATAGTTCAGGATTTGCTGTCTTGAAAAGTTAATTACACTGGTAAATTCTAGAACTATTTTACACACAAATGCACATCTATAATTTTATAAATAAAAAGAAAATTAAAGACAGATTGAAAACATATAACAATATGTTCCCTATTAGACAAATTATGGAGCAGCTTTCTGTACTACTGAGATGTATATAATCAACCTATTGAACTAACATAATTACTATTTGGATTTTTTAAAAAGGAAAATTGTTCTGGAAATATATGTGTTACTAGAGACTGATATAAAGCTAATATTAAAAAAAAAACCTTTAATAATAGCAAAAACAAGAGGGCAATTTGCCATATGCACACAGGAAAATGTTGAAGCCTACCCAAAGGAATTCAAAAGTACATAGAAAAAAATATTAATTTATAAACAGAGCAGTAAAATGGCTTTCTGCCCTGAATCCTGGAAAGCCCTACTTAACTAGCTGGGTTTCTTATTTTCCTTAATAAATCAGTCCATCTGTTCTCAGTCCATCTCTTCTCATTATAAACATGATAATTCAATGTTGTCTCTCAGGCTAGACTCCTATAGCTCTTTTCCTGTTTAGGGCCATTCTTCAAGTCTTTTTTACCATGTAAGTCCTGTTAAGCATCACCTCTTTAGAATGCCTCTCAGTGACTATTGTTAAGATCTTTCCTTGACAGTTCTGTAAACACTGCCTGCTGTTAGTCTGTGCAGGACAATTTACAACCTCAAAGAATTGCTGGTAGGTAGAGCACTTCCTTAGTGTGCACAGACCCTTGGTTGAATTCCCAGCACTGTGAAAGATCAACAACAGTGACAATAAAAACAACCTAGAATTTCAAAGAGAAACTTCATTTTGAACACGCACATCAGATGTTATATTTCTTTCAAAATTATTGGTTTTTATTTCACTCTCGCCTTCTGTAGAGCTCTCCTGGAATATTTATTGTCTATAGAGGTAGTTTGAGCAACACAGATAAATACTTCCAAACACTTCTTGTACAATGTTTACACTAAAGTTATCATTTTCTAATTGAATACACTTCTTTCACCAAAATGACTTGATTCTAATGGCCTCTGGTTCCATTCCATAAAATGAATTACCCTGGTGGGATAATCAAAAACTATGCCAGAAACATTCATGTTAAGTTCAAAGTATTTTCAAAGTGTGCCAAGGGATGATGGCATCAAGACTGTACACTCAGTGACACTGTAAAGATAACTTTGAAGGGAGCATTCACTTAGGGGATTTTCTTTGACCAATAGAATCTTAGTTTTACCACTTATTACAACATATATACTTAGTGTGCAAGTATCTTAATATCTGAACATGAAAAAATGTTTCTGTTTTTCAATTAGTATTTAAGATTAAAATACTTTTGTAAAATAATGGAGACATTGCTTATTATATAGTACATAATGGACATCACTTATTATCATCATGACTAGAATTTCAATACCTAATTTCCAGTATCATTTAACCAAAACATTCATATTCTGACTTGCAAATTATTTCTTATATACCATATGTCTTAATTCATTCAGGCTGCTATAACAAATATAGCCTAAACTGGGCAGCCTACAAACAACAGAAATTTATTACACTTATGAAGCTAGGAAGTCTAAGATCAAGAGCAAGCATACTCTGTTTCCTAGCTTGCTCTCTAGCTAATGACTCGCATGGTGGAAAGGGCTTTCTACCTCTATGGGCTATCTTTTAGAACTATACTTATCCTTTTTATTAGAGTAGATTTTTTTATTAACTACTTACCTCCCCAAAGTACCACTTTCTAATTGGTCATTAGGTTTAAATTTATGAATTTGAGGGGGCAGAAATATTCAGACTATAGTGCCCTATTTTATTGTCTTTATTAAAGATAGTTGAGCCATTTCTACTATAATTTAAGTTCCTTGCAGGTGAAAATAACAAGCAATACTTGACAAATAAGTAGATTCTTGATTTACTGATCCATTGTCAGGGTCTCTGTTCTAGGAGAAAGTTATAGCTGAAAGTATTTGGTAATAAATTCTTGATTTTTTCTCTTCTCACTGGGAAACTTTATATTATACTCTAAAAGAATGTAGGTTGAAAAGAGACTTTAGTTTACCAAGAATATACTTAATATTTTAAGCATTCATTTTTCATATTTTAATGTTAATTATTATTAAATAGAACCCAGTGTTTATTACACAGTATTCCTTTATTTGAATTAAATGGCCATATTATTAGTCCCTTTGTGGTTTTTCATAGTTATTACAAACATTAATCAACTGAACCCTGAGGAAATGTTAATATTTCAAAACTTTAATATTTTCCTATGGAGTACCCTTTCCCTTCTCCCTGTACTTAATATCTGTTTTCTTAAAAAGTAAAAAAAAATAATAATTATAAGATGGTGTTCAATTTAAATTCTGTGCAAAATTCTAGAATTATGATTTCAAGTCATCATATCATACCCATATATATTACTTAATTTCCCCAGGTAGTCTCATTATTCTGAAAATTGAACTTTTAAATATACATGCTGTTTTCTAGTAAGTTCCTAGAATGAATTCACTTTAGCTGAAATGCCCCTGCTATCCTGGGCATCCTCCTTGGCTCTTTGTTTCTTCACTTTTCCAGAGAATAGAGTACCATCAATAACCATCACTGGGCTGCATAAGCATCTAAGAAAATTGTCCGAGAAACTAGAAAGGAACTCTCCCTCTGTAAGGCATTTCTCAGTGAAGAACACAGACATTATCCATTATATATCACCTGGAAAAAGGATGAGTTCATAAAGCATATGGCTCATGTAAAGAAAATAAGCACATTATTTTTTCTCTGGTTTCATCTCTGCTGCTGTCTTAATGTAGGCACCACTATAGCTTACTGTTAAGAAAAAGTTTGTCTATTATAATTTTATTTTCAACGTCTATACAAAGAAGTGCTAAAGAAACCTGCTACTTTAAAGAGGATGATTAAAAGTACAGCCTAATCTAGCCACAACTTGTGTGTATTGATCTTGTCAGTTCAGTACTCCTGCTCACCTCCAGGGATGCAGAAATGAATGCAAGTGGATAATTATGGCATTTCCGTAATACTTCAAGATTGGAACACTTCAGATATGGGATTAAGTTAAATGTATTTTGAGTGAAAGAATTTAGTGTCTTTTTTTTTTCTGGGGCCTTTTCACTTTATTAGAATATATTCTCTTCTAAAAGAAGTAAACATATACATATATAAGTGCATACATACAAGAATAAAACTTCTGCTCCTTTATAATCTCTCCTATTGAAAAAGGGATTTGTCTTTCTTCCAAAAATCAGTGTATTCTTCAAAATCAATTTCAGGCATTTCCTAAATACATTGATTTATCTCATGAAAATAAGAAGATAATAATAACAGACCATTAAAATAAATCACACAGATGTGAACAGTAATACATCACATGAACACGCTTGTCATGTTGTCAGTTTATTTTAACAACACCACCAAAATATACTGATTGAAGACCAATATATGAGGTATGAAGAAGACATGGTTCTGGGTAAGAAAAAAAATAAACACTTCAGATATTAGGTAACAATGTAAGAATCTGAATGTCAGAAAGACACCTTTTGGGGCTGGGAGTGTAGCTCAGTGGTAGAATGTTTGTCCAGGATATGCTAGGGTCACACTTGGATCTCTAGCACTGAAAAAAATCATTTCAGTCTGTGTACAATAAGTAAATCAAGAAGTGATAAATCAAAGGCTATTTCTAGAAAGGAAACACACAGTTTTCTAACCCTCCAACCAGAGACACATTCACGGGAGTATTTTACCCACCTGTAATCATTTTTCATGTAAAAATTTCCTTTTATGTTATTGTGAACAATGTTATCTTTCTTGATCATCAATTGTTTAGTGCAATATCATATTTTAATTCTTAATATCAGCCACTTATATTTTGTTTTGATATCTATTGGATTATATTATCATATATTAATAACTTTTACTTTGTAGTAGTCTCCTCTATCCTATAATCTTTCAAAGATATTAGTTTCAACTACTTTCAAACTCATGGGACTACTATAGGGCACATTTGGCATCAGACTCACTCAAAAGGATATAAAAAAGAAAGCAAAACTTACCAACATGTCTTCCAAATCCTATCCCCTGGGAATTTTTAAAAATAATGGAATATATTTTCTATTTTCATGACTGGAGGAGAAGGGATGCCATTGTCATCTAGAGAATACAGGCCAAGGATACTACTTAATGTCCCAAATGCATATGGTAGTCTCCCAATATAGAATTATTCTGCCAATATATAATTATTTGTTAGGGAGTGAGGGCCTAGCCTGCCAATTGTAGGATGTTTAGATGCCAGTAACATGCTCCTTTCAATGAAAAGTATCTTCAGTTATTGCCAACAGACTGGCAACAAGGTCATATACCACTGCCAAGAAGCAGGCTCATCTACAAGGAGACAACATCTACCTAGTTTGGGGATAAGAACTGTGGCAGAATGCTCTGCCCTATTAGAGCCTGTATCTCTTGTAATCAATCTGCAGGCATAACATCCAGAGTCCTTAAAGAGAAATGTCAGTTACAAGAACCAATACAATCAGCTCAAGTGATGGTTTCCTATCAAATATTAACATTCTTCCCTATCCAGAAACAGTTAGTATAGAAATGTCGTCCAAGATCAGAGCTGACATTCTTTCCTTGTCAGGTTACTGTGGGGATGAGAACTAGAATTTTATGAAAGGTCAAATTCTGATGAGGTGGAAAAGTTGGTTCTTTTTTTTTTTTAAGCACTCTAAGTGCATCTATTGCTTCATCTTCCAAGCTAAGCATACTTACAATTATTTCACTCTTGTATTGTTCTTTATTTGACCATAATTATAGTTGCATGAAATAGGAAAGTATATTTAGGAATCACCTGTGCACTGTTGTACCTCTTTCCTTGTAGGTCTTTTGTCTTTTTATCTGGGTTTGACAAGGCATGTCTATATATCCTGCTGTTCCATTAGTTCATTTAGATCCATCTTATGAATTTCTTTCTTCTAAAAAGAGTATTTCACTGAAGTCTTAAAGATTGTACTAAACAGAAGCAAAAGTTCTTCAAAAGGAAATTTTAGAATTTCAGCTGGTCATGCATTATAAAATTAAAAAAAAAAACAAAACATCTTCCTTGATTTTACATTTACACGACATGTTTCAAATGTGAAAATTATTCTTTCTCATTAAATTCAAACTATTTTTGAAGAAAAAGAAGTCAAGTGCTTTTCTTGAAAATTAGTGAATATATGTATCTCATTATTTAATATTTTCTTGAGGAATGGAATACAAAATGTTCTTATTGAAAAAAAATTGTTCTCTAACCTAAGGTATATAATTATGCAAAATTAATCAAGAAAGAAAAATATGAAAATGAATGGGAAATTTGATGGTATTTAAGTAAAATGGAAAGTGGCTTCTCATCAATTTTTTTTTTAACAATGAAATGTGTAGATGAAATGCCTGAAGTTTCTGATAACTCTTCAATATTCTCAGCTTCTTTTTATACATCAATGACAACAATTTCTCTGATGATTCCACTGTCTGATGATACAAGTTCTTATTCACAAGGTAACTGCCTAGTATACAACATAACATGATGGATATAGTATTTTATGTAAGTAATTTGGGTATGTAAACTTTTCACTTCAAATAATCACTAGAAACCTTCACGCACAAATGTATCAGTCAATAAATGACACACATTTACACACAGACATAAACAAGCACACACATACAGATGCAAAGGATGCAAGATTTAGAGAGAACTGAATGCTTGTGATGTATATCACCCTATTTACGCATCTTTCCATGCATCTCTCTGTCCATCTCAGCATTAGCTCCATGTTTATTATTTATTGGCAGAGGACATGTTTATTGAAAAAACACTGGTTCCTGTTAACACATTTTTCTTCCTTGCCTTTTGACTCTCTGCATTCTAATTCTGTTTTTATCTTGAAGTCATGTGTTGATTGCTACTTATTCTTCTTATCTCCAAATAGATTGTCATCCTACTATCTTCTTACTCTCCATTGACTTTGTTGGCAATATAATGACTCATATTATCATTGCTGTATAGATATGCTCCAAGAATTGTATCTGAGTTGCTCAGCTAGCTTTTGAAAAATGCCAGTTCAGTTTCCTGATGAATTTAAAAATTGAATGTGTCTAAAATTAAACTTACAGTGATTTCTCTGAATTATTTTTTCTCCTCCTGAATTCTTATCCCACCAAAAAAGATGCCTCTCTTCCCTGTTTACAGGCTCTGAGTCAGTATTCTCTCTTCCATTTTACCCAGCATGCACTGAAAATTAGGATATTAGATTCTGAAATGACAGATATGGTTTTAATTCCAGCTTTTCTACTATTACCATCATTTCTTAAAATTGCTTTTTTCATATACTTTATAATATAAATAAAGCTCATACTATGCATTTCTCTAAGAATCAAATTATGAGAAAAATATGAGAAATTATCAAATTATGAAAAATTATTAAATTTTTTAGTTCAGTGTTTAACATGTAGCTAGAACTCTCTTTATCTTGTTTTGTTTTTAAGAACCTTCCCTGATCCATTCCTTTTTCCCAATTCCAACTGGTAAAACAGTTCCAAAGGTAAAACCCTTTTACCTCCTTTAAGAAATTCCTACCATTTTCCCCTCACCTCTTATAATCTCTTTCCCCTCCCAATATTGCTGGCAGAAAAATTCCTTTTTCATCAGTAGGAAAACATTTATTGCAATTGAAAGGATATTCTTGTTTCACTATTATAGGAAAAAAAAGTTTAGTGGTTTCTAATAACTTAAACACTGACATCTTCTCAACTATGGATGCAATTCCAATTCTGTGTTTGCTCCATAATTAGTGGTTCTCCTTTCCAGGTCTACTTGAAACCAAAGCTTGTCCCATTTTACTGCTAACCTAAGGAATACCTCCAGTTGAATATGACTGGCTTGGCTTAATAAGCCACACTCTGTAGCAGAGGCCTGAAGGTAGGGCTGTTTGTTATTTGGAAACTCTCTACAGCTACTCACTACCTGTGATTAGGAGTTCCATTTCTGGAACTTCCAAACAGTATTTTCTATTCTTCATTAGGTCATGTTCAGTGTTCTAATGAAGGAGAAGTTCATTATCCTGTGATTTTTTTACCTCCTTGCCTTTTGTAATTCCATCACCTTTCTAATAAATACCCTCAAAAATCACATCTATGAGCCCACTCTTTACTGTCTTCAAGGCATCACTCAAAGACCATTTCACTTTTGGTATCCTTCAAAATCTTCAGCTATGTGAAATAGTATTTTTCAGCTTCAATTTTGTTAATGAAGAGGCAATGATATTCATGAAGTTTTTGTCATAGGTACAACTATAGGCACTTTCTAGAATAGAAGACCTGTAAATATATAGGGGAGCTTCTAATTCTGGTAATAGAGTCTAATTCTAGCAGTGCCAATCTTAATGTGTGACTTGTCTTTACCACCAAAATTTCTATGTAAATGAAGCCTATAGTAAGATGATCTCCCTTAAATAAGCTTCAAGTTTGAAAAATGTTGACAACAAAATTATCTTGTTTGTATTTAATGTATATATATAAACCAAATATCCTATTATTTATAACAGCAATCTCATAGAAATTGCATGTTTGAATTAAAGAGAGGATGCATGGATGGCAAAATTTCATTGCAACAAGTTCCCAGTGTAAAAATAACTCAGATGTGTATTCTAACAAAAGATACAGACTTTTTAAAAAGATAGATTTTTTTTAGACCAAATCATATTTTGGTCTACAATTTTATGTACTTGTACGTTTTGAAATGATTACATGTAGAGAAAATTCAGCATTTTTGAGATCTTATTGAAGAAGCATTGTTAGTGTAAAATTTCAGTGTCTGGTAAATTAAACATTTTGAAGCTTATAAAATATGTCCTCTTATGAATTTTACCTTCATCTTTTCCATTGTTTGTTTTATGTTTAACTCTTATTTATAGTAGGAATGATCACTAAGTAGAATGCAGATTCCATATACTAGTTCAAATATCAGAACACAAAAATATATTATTTTGCAATTACTTATTTTAAAGACTATGGTGTATTTGCTATCTTACTTAGGACACTTCCGAATGGTCCCTCCTTGATGTAGCCAAACATCTGCATAAATATGAAGATAAAAAATTATTTTTTGTGGTAATAAACTTAAATTATTTCATTTTTGTTTGCATGTCTATTTCTAGTAGATATTCTATGCAGTTTAATGTAAAGAAGATACACTTTGCAAAGCAACGGAAAGATATGATAGCCCACAAATTAGTATGTCTCTTTCAAAAGACATTTTATGTTAAATGCCTAATTAAAAAATTATATTTTCTTTTTTCTCTAGCAAGTGTCTGTTTTAAGAAGTTTCTAGAGATTTTTTTTCTCCAAAGCAATCTGTTAAAAAGAAGTCTTTATCCCAATATTTGAAATGCTTCATATCCATTCATTTGAATAAGACAAAACTAATTTGTTCAGCATATACACATTAGAATTTGTCCACAGTTTTTTTAAAAAAATTGAAGTAAAATGCTCATTTTGATCTTGGGAAAAACCCTTAGTCTTGGGGAAATATGATTATTTTCTTAGGCAGCTTTTCAGATTCTTAATTTTGGAAAGTCCCTCAATCTCTCTCCTCCCTTCACATTTCCTGTCCACTCCTCTCCTTTTCTATCTCTCTATACACACCCCCAACACACCCACACATACATGCATACATATATACGTACTTTCAGTAGGGTATAATTTGGATCTGTCATTTTTGTTTGAATTTGGAGCATACATTGTCACTTATTTTAAAATAAAAGGCTGTTTTTTTCTAAAATTCTACATAAGAAACACATGATGTTTTTTTTTTTATTTCTTTGTGCTTCTTAAGATGAGCAACAGACCATCCCCATCCTTGATCTCAAATTATAACTTCACCATAATTCCTGGGTTTTGACATTAATGACTAAATTATCCAATGTTGTTAAAGAGTCATGTCTAACCTATGCCCCCAAATTTAGGCCTTCATATTTTGACTAGTTCATCCAAGAATCACTTAGCACTGATGCATTTATTCATGTTATTATTAGGTGAAGAGGTTCACATAAATGAAAAAAATAATGATTTGCCTGTACATACTCTTTGTTGACATTTGATCTTAAAATGTTAGTGCCTTACACTTAATATTTCAGACTTTGTTGACTAAATTATTCTTTGTTTTATTGAGCCTGCAAAATTGGACTCAATATGTATAATATTCAAATATGAGCCTGTTGAAAATAAACTTTCTACATTCACTGATAATAACATTAACAAATAAAAAAATTATATAATCTCCTCTAAGCAACAATAATGCTACATAAATTTAATTTATATTTGAGAGTGGTTTTCTAAAATATTTCATCTTTTTTACCAAGTAGACAATATTTTTCTTCATTTGTCCATATAAAATGTTGAATGTTACATATTCTTTTACACATTTTTTGAAAAACAAACAGCCAGGTATGGTGGTTCATGCCTAGAATCCCAGAGATTTTGGGAGATTGAGGCAGGAGGATCACAAGTTTGAGGGAAGCCTCAGTCTTTCAGTGAGATCCTGAACAACTTATAGAGTTATATATCTTTTTTAAACTCAGCTTGATTATTTTGTGTAGTTTCTTATTTCTTCTATGTTGACCAAAAAAATAATTACATATTTAAATTCAAGACATTAGCATTGTTTTGATTCTTCATTTAGTTATGCATACTTTATTGCTAAATACTTTGTTCTTTTCCAAGATAACAAAACTATTTCTTGTGATTTTTAAATTATAATCAGTATTTAATTTGAAAAGCTATAATTAACCCTGGCAATTAACATTTACTTTAATCAATTCATTTAATAAATATTAATTTCTCCAATAAAAATGGGCCAATTTCTGTGCTAGGATAAGGGGAATTTAGATAAAAATTAAAAGTACTCTGTAAACTATCTAAAATTATAATCTGGAAGCAGAAAAAAATTCTTTAAGTGACAAAAAAGGACCCATGTGAACTCAGATGAAGGAGAAGTGATAGATAATTTATGCTTTGTCCTTACAATAATATGTGTTTGCATATATTTTTACAATTGAATTCATCTAAATCAGTAGATACATAAGTGCAAATATTTAAAAAGATATTCCCCAACCCTCTTACATTGTTTTTATTTTCTCAATTTAGTCTTCTTTATAAATGCCTTAAGCTTTACAGTTGATTGGTAAATTTTGCTACCCTACGTACCTCCCTATATTTCTGAGACTTTCTGGGAGCCTCAGTGTTCCTGAGAATCTCTCACTGTGATGTTTTCTTAGCATCTACCTCACTATCATCCCTCCCTTAATAACTGTAATTGTTCCCTCATATATTGGACATAACCTCTTTTCATAATTTTTCTAAAGCAGTTTTAACTTAAGGCCAAGAGGCAGAATGGATGATTAAAGGACTCCAGAAACTGGGAGAGGGGGTGGATAAGAAGAGATACTTAGAAGGAATTATCAGTGTTCCTAGATACCCACCATTAGCCTTTCTCTCTATAAACAATTTCTATTTGATAGAGAGAAAGCCTAATGGTGGATACCTAGGAAAATTTCCACTTAGGTGAGAACTTTAGTTCTTAACTCTTAGCTTCTAACAGAAGGCCCAACTCATAAATATATTATTATTTATGGTACTTTAGATTTTGATTGTAATGCTCTCTAATTGCAATGCTCTCCAATTTAGACTGTCCTGTCACAATCACATGAATTATTAAAGAAATTTTTTTAAATTTTAAAAATTATAACCAATAACACATGTCAGTTGTACACATTAATGTGATTCACTGTGGTGTTTCCATATATACATATACATACATTGTATATTGATTATTCATCCAACCTTCTAATCTCTCACCCCCTTATACCCTTCTAGCACCTTTTTTTTCTTTCTTTTTTTATTGATTGTTCAAAACATTACAGAGCTCATGATATATCATCTTTCATACATTAGACTCAATTGGGTTTTGAACTTCCATTTTTACCCCAAATTCAGATTGCAGAATCACAACTGTTACATACTCACATTATTACATAATGGCATATTAGTGACTGTTGTATTCTGCTACCTTTCCTATCCCCTACTATCCCCCCTCATCTCCCCTCCCCTCCCATCTTCCCTCTCTACCTCCTCTGCTGTTGTTCCAGCACCTTTTCAAGTCCCTAGAAATCCTTCTTCAACCTTCAGGTTGTCTTTTTATCCCCACAGCTTCTCCATATGAAAGAACAGGCAATACTTGCCCTTCTGAGGCTGGTTTATTTTGCCTAAAATAGTATCATCTGGATCCATTCATTTTTGGTGCACATGACAGAAGTTCATTCTTCTTTAAAACTGAATAATATTCTGTTGTGCATATGTACCATTTTTTATACATTTGTCCATTAAAAGGTATCTAAACTGATTCCATATGTTAGCTACTATGAATAGTGCTCAATAAATACGGGCATGCAGGTTTTGTAGGTCGACTTCATTTCTTTCAGATACAGACCTAAGAATGGGATAGTTGAAAGGTATGATAATTCCATTTTTAGATTTTGAGAAACCTCTATACTGTTTTCCACAAGGGTTATACAAATTTACATTCCCACCAATAGGGTATAAGGGCTCCTTTTTCTCCACATCATCACCATAATTTTTTTTTATTTTTTTGTTTTGTTTTCTTAATAACAGTCATTATACCTGGGGTGAATAGTACCTTGTTGTTTGTATTTGCATTTCCCTGATGGCAGTTTTTAGTATTTATTGTCATTGTATTTCTTCTTTAAAGAAGTTGTCTATTAAGATCATTTGCTCATTTTTTAATTGGTATACTTGCTTTTTGTTATTTTTTGTTTTTTTTTTGTAATGAATATTGGATATTAACCCTGTGTAAGATAAATAGCTAGAAATTCTTTCTTTCCATTCTGTACATGTATCTCACTCTGTTGATTGCTTTCTTTGCAATGCAGATATTTTTCAGGTTGACTCTAATATCATTTGTCAATTTTTACTTTTGCTTCCTATACCAATGTCTTAATTTTTATGCCCCCTTGATGTCCTCTAGTAGTTTCAGAGTTCAAACTCTTTCATTAGGAACTTTGACCCATTTTGAGTTGATTTTTGTATAGGGTGAGGGATAAGGGTCAAGTTTAAACCGCATGCATGTTGATGTCCATTTTCTGCAGTGCTACCAGTTAGAGACTATTCTTTCTTCAATGTGTATTTCCAGCACCTTTAGTAAGAGTTAGTATGCTGTACAGGTGTAGATTTGTGTCTGTTCTCTATTCTGTTTCATCGGACTGTGTCTGTTCTATGCCAATACAATGCCATTTTGTTGCTATAACTCTGTAGTAATTCTTGAAATCGTTTCTTGAAATCAAGTATTATGATGCCTCCAACTTTGCTTTGTTTTCTTTTGCTCAAGATTGCTTTGGTTGTTTGTGGTCTGTTTTCTTCCACAGGAATTTTAGGAACTTTTCCCTAGTGGAGTAAGAATGTCATTAGTATTCTAATGGGAATTGCATTCAATCTATAGATCCTTTGTATTCGGTATGTACATTTTAAATGTATTAATGCTTCCAAATCTTGAGCATGAGAGGTTTTGCCACCTTTTAGTGTCCCCTTGAATTTCTTTCTTTAGTGTTTAGTTATTTTCATTGTAGACATCTGTCTCTTCCTTAATTAAGTATGTTCCTATGGTTCTGTTTGGGATTTATTGTTTATTTTGTTTAGTTTTTTACTTAGTATTGTGAATAGGATTGCTTTCATGATTTCTTTCTCAGCAAGTTCATTGTTAATGTGTAGAAAAGCTACTGATTTTTATATGTTGATGTTTTATATGTTTATATATTTTATATGTTGGTTTTGTAGACATGCAGACACATATATGTAATCATATTATCTGCAATCAGAGATAATGTGATTTCCCCATTTCCTATTTGTGCTTTTTTTTATGCTTTCTCTGTTAATTGCGCTGGTTAAGTTTTCTGGTACTACATTGAATGAGACTGGTGAGAGTGGACAGCCTTGTATTATGCCTAATCTTAGAGGAAATGCTCTCGATTCAGTATGATGTAAGCTATGGGCTTGACGTATATAGCATTTATTACATTGAGGTATGATCCTTCTGTACATAATTTTCTCAGGGGTTTTAACATGAAAGGATATTGGATTTTATCAAATGTTTTTTTCTGCATTTATTAAGATTGTCACATGATTTTTATCCTTCATTCTATTTATGTGATGTATTACATTTATTGATTTACATATGTTAAACCATCCTGTAATCCCTGGAATGAAACTGACTTGATCATGGTGTAGGATATTTTTGATGTACTCTTGAATTCAATGGGATGGTGTTTTGTTGAGGATATTTGCATCTATGTTCATTGGGGATAGTAAATTTATAGTTTTATTTCTTTGTTGTTTCTGTGTTTTGGGAACAGGATAATATTAGCCTCATAGAATGAGTCCCTTTTAATTCTGTGGAATAGTTTGAGAAGAGAAGCTGTTAGTTCTATTTGCAAGTTTGGTAAAATTCAGCAATAGAGTCATACAGTCCTGGCCTTATCTTTGATGGGATATTGAATTGTTGATTCAGTCTCAATAGTTGTTATTTGTATATTCAGGTTTTTTGATTCACTTGATTCAGTTTTGATAGGTCATATGTTCAGAAATTTCTCCAATTCTTCTATCTTTTCCCATTTGTTAGCATATAGTTTTTTAAAGTAGTCCCTAATGATCCTTTAACTTTCTGTGGTGTCAGCTGTAATGTCTTATTTTCACTTCTAATAGTACATACTTGGTTCTTTGTTTTCTTTGGACTCATGTAGCTAAAGTTTGTTAATTTTGTTTAACTTTTCAAAAAAAATCTTTTTTATTGATCCTTTGTATTGTTCTTTCGACTCTATTTTGTTTATTTCAGTTCCAATCTTTATTAATTCTTTCCTTCTACTAATGTTGATATGATTTTTTCTTGACTTTCTAAGTCCTTGGGATGTATCATCAGTTTATTTATTTTAAATCTGTTTTTTTTTTAAATGTTGGCAACCACTGCTGCAAACATACCTGCTAGTGCTGCTTTTGCTGGATCCCATAGATTTATATTTGTTGTGCTTCTGTTTCCATTTGTTTGTTTCAAGGAATTTTAAAATTTCCATTCTGATTTCTTCAGTGGCCCACTGTTCACTCAAAAGCTTGTTTTCTGGTCTCGGTGTATGTGTGTCATTTCTAAAATTTCTTTTGCTATTGATTTATAGTTTCATTCCATGTGATTAGAAAAGACACAGAGCATGATTTCATTTTTTTACAAATTTGGTAAGAATTGTTTCATGTTTTAATATGTGCTCTATTCTACAGAAAATTCCAGGCCCTTATAAAAATAATAGGTATTCTACTTCTTTTGGATGAAATGTTCTGTAAATATCCGCTAAATACATTCGATTTATACTATAGTTTAACACCAATGTCTCTATGTTGATTTTTTTTTTTGGTCTGGTGATATATTCATTGGCAAGAATGGGGAATTGAAAGCCACAACTATTATTGTAGTCAAGCCTATCTCCCCTTTTAGGTCTTATAGTGTTTATTTTATAAAATTGGGCAATGGATCTCCATTGTCCAACGGAGACATTGGGCAATGCACCATTATTAGGTGCATATAGATCCATAATCATGGATCTCCTTATGAATTAATCTCTTGAATATTATAGAGGAACCATGTGTCTTTCTATTGTTTTTTTTCTTTAGTTCTATTTTGTGAGGTATAAGCCAAACTATTTCTGCTTGTTTTTAGAATGTTTGCTCAAAATATAGTTTTCTATCTTTTCACTTTCAGTCTATACGTGTCCTTACTGGTGAGGTGAGTTGCTCCCAGGCAGTGTATTGTTGGGTCTTGTTTTTTAATTCATTTACCCATTTTGTGTATAAGCACTGGATAGCTTATAGTTATTATTTATAGTTAGAGTTACTAAGGAAAGGAATGAACTTGTATCTGTCATTTAGTTACTTTTCCCTTAGATTTTTTGAATTTTCTTTGTCCAATTTTCCTCGTTATTCATCTCTATGGGTTGATGGCTTACTGTATTGATAATATTTTATTCTTTTATTATTTCTCATTTATCTTTTGGGATTTATGCTTTCATATGCTGTTGTGATAGTAGTTTTCTTTTTTCTACTTCTGGGTAGACTCCTCAAGCATCTGTTGCAAAGCTGGTCTGGTGGTCATGAATTCCCTTAGTTTTGCCCATCTTGGAAAATCCTTCTTTTCTCCTTGGATTCCAAAGGTTCAGTCTTGCCCTCTTGGCCTGTGGGGGTTTTGTTCAGAAATCTGTTGTTAGTGTAATTGGACTGTCCTTTAACACTACTTGACACTTTTATCTTATATATTTTAAAATTCCTTCTCCTGTTCTTTTGACGTTTGACTATAATATGTTAAGGTGAGGATTTTCTCTGTTCATATCTATTTAGGGTTCTGTAGGAATCCTGTACTTGTGTGTCCACATCATTCCCAAGATTAAGGAAGTTTTAAGCTACTATTTTATTTAATATTATTTCTATTCCCTTAACCTATATTTCTTCCTTTCGGGGGATGCTGATGATGGAGATGTTTGACTTTTTTTTTTTTGTACTGGGAATTGAACCTGGGGGTGTTTTACCACTGAGCTGGGGATGTTTGATCTTGAATGGTTTCTTCATTCTAATTTTTCTTTCTCTTTTTTTTCTATGTGAATGTGTTACTCTGAGAGACCTGTCTTCAGGCTTCCTCTCCTCCTTTGTGCATCCCAACATCTGCTCCCCACTGTGTAGCACTCTTGATATGTTTGAGAGTCAATTCACAGAACCAAGTCTGGTTAGTGAGGCAGCCACATGCTGAGCCAACCCAGTAAGATGTCTGTGGTGTCCCAGAGACTGGGATATGAAGGAGTTTATGACTCTTAGAGCACTCTAAATTCAAACACTAGTTTCCTTGTCAAGATGGCTCCTGTTTATAGAACCATTTCAGTCAGCTTTTTCTTAGCTGTGACGAAAAGATGACAACAACAACGTAAAAAAGGAAAATTTTATTTTGGCTCACAGTTTCAGAGGTTCAGTCCATGGTAGTCAACTGCATTGCTCTGAGCCAGAACTGAAGAAGAACATCATGATGGAAGAGAGGGGCAGAGAAAACACCTCAGGACATGGCAAGGAAGCAGAGAGAAAGAAAGCTCTGATTACCAGGGAGAAAATATAAAGCCCAAGGCATACCCCCAGTGACCTACCTCCTCCAGCCACACCTGAACTACTTATACTTACCACCCAGTTAATACATCATCAGTATATTAATCCACTGATTAGGTCACAGTTCTCATAATCTAATCATTTTAATCTAATCTGATCACACACCCATGAACACTCTTGCATTATCTTACATATTTTGTGGGGACGTGGACACTTCATATGAAAATCATAATAAATACCATCGGGATTGTCTGGGAAATCAAGAGATTACTTGGAAAGCCAGACTACTGTGCAGTTTTCAGGCCTATTATCTGTTTAGGCTATAAGCCTGCAAGGGCCATTAAACTTTCCAATAGCTCTGTACCTGTGCTTATAAATTTGTTGGTACTCTCTTTTTCATCTTTACAGTTGCTGCAGAGGAGTGACTCTTCTTCCCCAATTGATGAGTTGGTAGGCAATGGCATACTTTGTTTCTCTTGCTATACCACAGTCTTAGGTCTCTGGAGTTTATAAAGAGTTTCTATTTTGCTACTGATGAACCCCAGTATTCTCCCCCAGGTCTCTCACCTCCATAAGTAGCTACGCATCTGTTTATTTTGATTTTTTATGGAAGAACAGGTGAGTGTTGTGTACCTGTATTCATCCATATTAAAGGTGTTTCTTTGAGTAATAAGAGGAGAGAAAGCCAATTACCCCTGAAGAAAACCACATTTTCATGGTAATATAGTAAAATTGGCTTTAAAATAGTATACTTTTTACTGTTCTTCTCTATATAGTATGTGAATATGTTTGTTTCTTCTTGTAGTTGTGGGTATGCTGAATATATTTTTGTATAGTGTGTGTTTATGCCTGTAGGAGTACATATCAAAGATAAAACAGGCAGAGTACCCAGGGATAAAGAACAAAGAGTATTAAATTCCAGAAATATTGAGTCTAAAAGTCACAGTGATAAAAATCACACGCAGGTATTTTGCATGAGGGTCCTCTTTAATAGCTCAACATCATAGGTCTTGTTCTGTGCCACCATTTTTAAAGGTTATTAGAAGCAATATTCAGATCGAAAGGAATATATGATGGTAGTGTTAATTCATTTATGTGGAATGTTTCCTCTAACATCTGAGAACATAAATTAAACACCTACCAGAACAAGAAGATGGGCCTTGTCTTTCTAATAAAAGAGGACAAAGGAAGATTTTTTAAAAAAATAGCTGTATTTTTTAACACTATCTGGAATTTTAAAGTAATTCCCTCAGAAATCATGAGAATGTATTCTCGTGTCCCCTGCCACACACCAAAATGTTGAGAAGTATATGTAAACATAAAAGTTGCAGAGCCAGGCATAGTAGTGCATGCCTGTAATCCCAGCTGCTGGGGAGGCTGAGACAGGGGGATCACTAGTTCAAAACCAACTTCAGCAAATGGCAGGGTGCTAAGCAACTCAAGAGAGACTCTGTCTCTAAATAAAATACAAAATAGGGCTGGGGATGTGACTCAGTGGTTCAGTGCCCCTGAGTTCAATCTCTGATACCAAAAAAAAAAAAAAAAGTTCAGCTCTGATTTCATGTTTTGTTTTTTTGTTTTGTTTTGTTTTGTTTTGTTTTGTTTTTAAATCCTGAAGCTCTTTCTTTCTCCAGTCTCCTCAGTTGTCTTTGGACATGTACCTCTTTTGTAGCTGGACACCTTATGGAATTAGAATATATTTATTTCTTATTATATGAGTTTTCTACATGATTTAAAATACACATCAATGGAGTATTTTATATTTCTCACCTAAAAACAATACAAAATAAATCTAGATTTAAATTTCATTTTCTTTTTTGTATGTGAATCTAGATTAATTCTTTTTGACCCTTTGGGTTAGAAGTCCTTAATGGATCTGGGCCTTCCTATCTCGATCTGAAATAAAACCTGTCTTTATGGGCAGCAAGGGAGCATGAAGCCAGAAAAAAATGTTTTCCTTTGATAAGCTTGAAAAGTCAATTTCAAGGATAAAGCACCTTGATAAAAGTGAATCAGACTAGATAAACACAAATGGAAACCAGGGAAATAGAGACATAAATAGATATGTGATCTTCTACTTTTTCTAAGTAAGAAAGGCAGCTACTTGTAGAGTTCAGGTACTTTTCAAGATGGAATGCAACAGCAACAATAAAACAGGAAGACAGAAATTGAATATAATGAAGAATATTGTAAAAGCGACTATGAATGTGAGATGAAAATAATTTGAACAAATATTTTAAAGGCATTTGCCTATGAGTTATGAAGTATACCTAATTTGAACATATCTCATTAACTTTGAACATATCATAGGTGTATTAGTGAAGATATGAGAAATAATCAACTATTAATTTAATTGCTTTGATTTATTAATTATATACATACATTTACAAAAATATTAATATTTGTATTCACTATGAATTTTTTTGGTGGGATACTTTTCACAAGCTCTGAAATCCTAGCCCAAGTCTCATCATCACAGACTCCAAATTAATAATGTAATGAGGTTTCTGACTTTATTTTTTTCAAAAAGAACCTTGTATAGTTTTAGGTGAGTTGTTATAATGCATAAAGTCACAGGTTCGTGTTCAGTACATTCGTTTTTAATTTACATATTTAGAAATTATTTTTATGTAAAATGGTAAATCTATATTTATTATATAAAGTAGAATATAAAGAACAAATATTGAGTGTTTGAGAAATTAACTCACCTAGTCTACAATGTGACTCTTGCAAATTTAACTAATTCAAGAAAGTTGCATGATGATGGTTTCCATGTTACTTGGGAAAGCCATATTTAAATACTATGCTATGAAGGACTTTTTAGTACTCTTGAGAGTGATTCTGTAAAGAGTATATATTCCACCTTCTGTTTTTATTTTTTTAATTTATTTTTTTAGAGAGAGAGAGAGAGAGAGAGAGAGAGAGAGAGAGAGAGAGAGAGAATTTTTTAATATTTATTTTTTAGTTTTCAGCTGGCACAACATCTTTGTATGTGGTGCTGAGGATCTAACCCTGGCCGCACGCATGCCAGGCGAGCGCGCTACTGCGTGAGCCACATCCCCAGCCCTGTTTTTAGTTTAAATGATCAGTTGGTTCAACTCTCTGCCTTGCTCTTTTACCTGAAGTGAATTGATGCATGCCAACTCAGATTATTTGTATTGAGCCTCCACACTGACATATAACCTTCTGCCTCTAAACACAAGTTAACAATAACAACACCAGTAACAAAAAAACCCCCAGCATTTGTGAAATACTTTTTGCTAAATGCTATAATAAGTGATTTAGATGCAATATGTGATTTAATCTTTATGTTGTTCTACAAATGTCCATGTCATATTTTTATTCTGTTGTATGCTTATTAAAGCCCACTATGTTCCTTTTTCTAATCTAAAAACTAAGTGTCTTATAGCTTGTTAAAGGTAGATTTTGATTGATACACCTTTGTACTTTCTCGTGTAGACATTTTGGTGCTTAATTGGTATTTGAAAACAATATATAAAATGATCAAATGGTATAATAAGTGAATGAAACAATCCACCATAAGAATTCAGATGCTAAAGTATACATTTGAATTTATTGACATTTGCATCATCAATGTTTATTAAATTAACCATTTGAATGACAAGTGGATTCATTTTATGTAGTTCCCTGTCCTCACAAAGAGCTATTTTCAGTTTATAGAGAGTAGAAGACATTTGAATGAATCTCCATCCTTTATAAAATCTTTAATGTTCTATTACTTAGCTTTTGTACTTTTTCATTAACCTTATCATTACATGGTATTAATTTAACGAATCAATGTATACATGGAGATTGAAGAAAGCACCTACATCTTAATGTAAAAAAATGCAAATGCTTAAAGAGCTAATTATAACATCATAATTTGGGGAAAATGTGAGGAAAATAATGTATATTTAACTGAGTACTTGGCATTATGGTTTTTCTTTATTGATGAAAACTAAAATTCAGAAGAAAAGGACAGAGACAAAATTGAGAAAAATATTATATTTCATTGTTTCCACCTTTAACTGTTTTGCAAAATATATCCCATTGACAAAAATAATTAAATTATAATTGATTTCATTCTATAATGAAATTATAGAATGAAATCAATGAAAATTTCATTCTATGATAAATAAAATTTAAACTAAAATATATTATTATCTTTTTTGGCATTTTTAGTTTTTTCCTAATGGATATTACTGATCTACAAATGATATTCTTTACTTTTATTTGGCCCTTTTACACAGAGTTTTCTAGCTCTTATACAGTATTCAAAATAAACTGCTAGTACAACCTATAAATATTATAAGAACCTACTATAACTGTGCCTTTTTCAAAGTCAATTATTGTTGAAATTAAATACATTTTTAAAAATATGCTATAGTGTGGAACTAATAGACTCTACACGGTAGCTAGTGGAAACTGGGGAGAAAAAATCCATCTCTCAAATTCCTAATATACTACTTTGAAGGATATTTTATTGAACTGTTCTATAGGGCAAACATAATTCAGCTGAACTTATTGTTACCTTCTCAATATACAGGCAAAATAGATTCATTAGATTACCTCCTAAAAGTTTATTTATAATTGAATTATTTAAATTTCAGAACATAGGTCATCATAGAAATAAATTATGTAAAGAGCAGTATATATAAACAAGGCAGCTATGAATCATAACAAGAACATCATTATTCCAAGTTCCTAGTTTTAATTTAATATTATGTGGAAGTAATTATTTCCCTAAGTACTGATTCCATGTAAAGTTTTTGCATGGAATTCTTCACACTCCTTTTTGATTACCATTCCCTAACTCCAAATTTCATTTCCCCAATGTTGCTAAAAAATTATCTACTTCCTGATTCTTCCGAGTAAATTAATAACCAGTCTCAAATACGCTCTGTATATACACAGAATATGAATTATAAATTAAGAAAATAAAACTGGTCTCTTCTACTCTTCATGACTATTAGTAGGAAGTTCTGGTCAAAATAATTTATATTCACATGTCCATTATTTATATTCAATTATAATGAGGTTCAAAGTTTAATTAACACAATATTTAGTTTATTAACTACAGGAAGTTAGACATTTAAAGTGGTGAGGAAGTTAAGACATTTCTAAGTAATTCTTTCTATTTAATAATGCAAAATATTTTGCATTGTGTTCATGCCATAAGCAGTATACACTTATTCATTTACTTTCAATGTTTAAAATATTGTAAGAGGCAAAACTAGGTTATAACAATAAAGATTTTTAATTGAAGTAAGTAATTTCATAATATACAGATTTTTTAAAAAAGTTGATTTGTTTATTGGAATATTCCGGAAAGGTGAATTCTACCAGAGAGTTCCCTCAATATTCTTCCTCAGATTGTAAACATTCAGCTGTAATGTACTAGAAAAATTTTGTTATTCTTTTAAAATCTGAGCTTTTTCCTAATACATCAATTTTTTTTCTGATTATCAGTAAGTTTTTCTTCAGATAAGTTCAGAAAGCATATTTTGTGCATCTACATGCCACTGATTGCACTAAGTGCTGAGGAGATAAAGATTCTGAAGATTTTTTTTCATATCCTTAGGAATCTTCCTGTCTGGCTGAGAAGTCAGAAATAGCATCGAGTTATTTCCATGCTGTTCAATAAAGGAAAAGATACCACAGTTCTCATGGCTACTGGAATGTTAATAGAGAAAGATTCTTTGCTACCTAGTAGAGTGGAAAGTCAAAAATTTTCCTAAAGGAGATGTCTGAGTTTTGAAGAATGGCTAGGACTTACTCAGTTGGGAAAATGTGAAGAAACAGAAGCCAGCATGGATGAAGGCTCAGAAGACTAGAAATAGGATGCGGTGTGTACCGGTGTGTACTGGTGACAGAAAGAAACTCAGTATTGCTAGAATGGAAACAACAGAACAGGGCTAATGTAGCTGGAGAAGTGTATGTAGAACAAACTACAGAAAGAATCTTCTGGTGTCTGCTTTCCCTGAGAATCTAACAATTCAAAATTCTTACCTCCATCCAGTCCAATTCAGCAAGTATGTACATTTTTAAGTACACTGCTTTACCATGAAAAAGGCGGAATCACAATTTAATGTACAAATAGTGTTCATATTCTCAAATCCTAGTACTTTAGGTTTGCTCCTCTTCCCTTTAACTTTGTATTGTTGATGCTATTTAAAACATATATGATGAGAAAAGTGAGTATTGATTGGTTTAAAATTTTGATGATTGGGAAGCAAAGGGTCAGAGAGGCCAGCTAACATGTCAAGATTCCATAATTATGAAAGGACCTGGAAAAGGTTCAGGTAATCTTATCCAGATGGCATATATGAAAAGAATATTCAAATTGAAATCAGATATGGTTGTTTTTCTCATGATAGTTAAGTTGAGAAGCTATCACATACTAAAATGGCTAAATATTTTTCAACATATAATTACTTTATTAAAGCCCTTTTATGGTGTACTATTGTTCCAATGTTTATTCTAGAAAATAAAATAAATTTTTAAATGAGTTTTAAAAAATGGTTGCTGATTTATATAAAAAATGAAAATTAGTCTATGGGACTATTTGGAGTGCCATACAATACAATTCATTAAATTGTACTACATTAAATTCTATTAACTAATTTAAAAAGTTAGTACTAATCACTAACAATAAATATGCAGTATTTTATTTATGAGCTAGGTAGTGGGAGCAGTTTTGTATGGTTTCCTATTATTAGGTTAAAAGAGGAACAAAAGGGATAGTAGCTTAATTTTCTATTGAAGTCAGTGTGAGATCTGATAGAATGATCTATAATTATATTTATGGAGTGTTTTAATTTTTAAAAACTCCTGCAAGCACATTATTTCATTTTATCTGTACTCTCAGAGAATATATTTTATAGATAATGACATTGTAGCTTAAGAGGTTAAGTGACTTAACTAAATCATACACCTGATTAGTGACAGAACTGGGGCCAGAAATTCTAGTCCAGTGCCATTTTTCACTTCATGCTGCCAAATTATGTAAAAGATTTAAATATTTAAGTCTGTATAAAGTAGATTTGTAGGGAAGAAATGTAAAATATACTTTGCTGATTAACTGAAGAACCCAAGGGATATGAGTTCTAGCAAGTGGTACCTGTTTAAGAAATACTTAGGCAATTTTTTCCAAGACTGACTTCACATGCCAGCTTTACAGGGGGAATTGCCACTGTTTAGCTGCTTGCATAAACCAACTACAAGAACAATCACAGTAAGTCACTGGTCAGTTTCTCCAACACTATGAATGAAGAATCTTTAATCCACCTTTGCTTTGAATATTATTTTTTACAGTTTATGCCTTTGTTTTATTCATAATCCCTCTCTCCTCCTTTGTATTTATCTAGAAGACCTCTGAATTGTTTTGTTCCTCTAATATGCACATATTTCTAAAACAAAGGTCTCCTGCCTGCAAAATGTTTGTATAGAAAGAGACTTCATTACATAGTTATTCATTATGGACTACTCAAAGACATGATTATACAGTGATGGTTTACTATTTGCCATTTGAGATTCAGTAAAATTAAAATGTGAATTGTAGAGACAAATAAAGGTCTCAAGTAAAATAAACACATTTGGAAATTGCATGCTTTCCACAATAATGTTTGCCATGTTACAATTCACCCTAAGCTCATTTTATTTCCTTATATCATTATTAGAAAAGAATATAATTGAATACTTTCAGAATTTGATTCACCCAAAATTAATATAATTCTAGCAAAGAAAAAAACACACAGCATTAAAATGAGTATTATTAGCATGAGAGGCGAAACAATCTGATACATATTGATATTAGTAAAAGATCATAGCTAATCAGCAAGATAATTGTGGAACAAGAGAATGATCTAGAGACAGTGAAAAAAAATCAGTGCTTTTGCATTGCTTTTCATTTCCCTTCCTGTCTTATTTTCTAATCTTAGAGGAGAAATAAATATATCATAATTATAATGGTAACATTCTTAATAGTCTATTGTGAACGTCTAGAGCGTTCGGGTCCCTGGGTAAGGGTCGAGAAATAACTGGGACACAGGGGATGCAGAGCCAAGGCAGCAATTGCAACTGCATGCTGAGGTTTATTTGCAAGTTCCTTTTATATTCTTCTTCTAACAAAGCAAGCAATTCTTCAGTAACACTTTACCCTCATTGCCCAAAAATCATGCCTCAGCGGGTACACAGAGCTAAATTCAGATTATTCCTGTTCATTTGATAAGTACCCTCCCAAAGTTCTTTGTAGACATTATCTAATCCCTGAATGTACTGTTCCCAGGTCCAGTATGCAGGAAGCTTCTTCCTCTTGGCCAAACCTTGCAGAACTTGTGACTTGCGATAAGGGGAAGAGAACTTTTCCTCCTTCTAACTGAGGTTTGCCTCAGCTGACCTAAATCGCAGCCACAGCTCTTGCAAAAAGTCAGGCCTGAGGGAGCTAAACTCTGCAGACTCAAACCCCAACAGTCTATGAAAAGTTTTATTTTTTATCTCTCAGAATAGTGAGGTAGTTTTACTGTATTTTTATTAAGTGATCCATGTTTCTCTCACAAGTAACAGGATGCCATACAATTTTATTGTAGAGTAAGATAGCTTTTATATTGATGTGTAGGTATACTGTGAGCACTTTCCAACTGCCAGAATCATTCACTTACCAGACTCATCAAACCCTAGAGCACACACATCAAAACATGGAAGGAGCAAAATGTAAAATATGTGCATTCAGCTAATTGTTTATAAGTGATGTTGAAAAATTGTAGGGCAGCAATAATTTATGATGGGCATTTACTTTTTCATGAGAGCATCTGTATTAGACATATATAATTCTCTTGATAACACATAATATTCTCCATCATCTACCATACCTAAGCATCAGTTCATCCTTTCTCTAAAACCCTTGGCCCAGGAGTGGAGTTTCACTCACAGTACCAGAATGCCAACTCCCATATGATACAAATACTACAGGAAAGCCTCAATGGCCAGCCCACTGGTTACTTCATTGGATGTTATTGCAATTTATTATTTATCCAGGATTTTGAACTTTCTAAAGAAAATGTTTTTTTTTTTAAGTTTCTTGGTATTTACATAAGTTTGTGGAGGTAAATAGCACACTGGGGAAGAACATTGCCTAAATTGTCTTCCAAAAAGCTTATCGAACAGTCTCCAGCCTGTTCCAGGCCAAGAATTATTATTCTCCAGAATAATGTGTACTTTCCTTTTTTATGTCTACATCACTAAAATGAGATACTTACGTCATTATTTTCTGATGAAATAACTGGTTAAGGATGATTTGGCAATTGCCCATGTAAAGAAAGAGAAACAGTAAATTTTAAGTGGCATTCTTTTAGATTAAATATAATAATACTTTTTTTTCTGTTTCCAAGTCTTGGATGATGATATTGTAAGCAAGTTATTTCAAAAAGAACTAAATATTAGAGATCATCAGCATCCCTAACAATGAAGAAATTAAATCGTTTTCCTTTTCTTTATCTATAATTTATATATTTTTAAAAAATTCTCTGATGTGATAAAATAGTTGGTTGGGTGCTCAAAAAATTCATATTTTATATTAAAATTCTGGAGTGTTGCTTCTTCCTAATGTCACTAATGATATCTCATAATTTTTAAGCATTTATGACATTTTATCTTTTTTAAGTTGTAATTTACCACTTTTTCAACATTGTGTGAATTGAAGATTAGACATTAAATTTAGCTATCATAAATAGTAGTATATAAATATACTGACAATAAATGTAAGATAAAATAAATTGTATACTGATAGTTAAAAGATAATGATTACTGACCAGAAAAGTCTTTGCAATGTATTTCAATCCTTTAGAATAAAATTATAATCAGTAAAATATATTTTTGAAAATAGTTACTAATAATAGGTTTGAAATTGGTAAACAGAGGTGAAATATTTTGACTTAACATTTATTTCCCAGAAACAACTACCCTCACTGATGATCACTTTACAGGACTCTGAATAAACCAGGGGTTCTGAAGGAAACATATTGAAAATAGTCAGTAGCTTAAAGTGCTAACAGCATCAATTTGTTTAATTACAGAATAATGTATTAATTTTTTGTTTTTAATTGATAGATTCATATGGTTATTAAAATACTCCATGTGGTTATAAACATATAATAAATGTACGAATATATATTTAGAAAAACAAATTGCTCTATTTACTACCACCCAGAAGTTAGTGTAGTATAAATACTGTTAGATTGAAAACAATGTTTATACATGATAAGTGATGAAAAACAGATAAATTAATGTGTACATTTTAAAATCAGAATAAGATGATATTATATACAAGATCTTTCAGCAACCTGAAGCATAGGAATACTTCCCATCACATTCTATAAGGCCTACAGTACCCTGATATAAAAAAGACAATAACAGTATAAGAAAATAAAGCAAAATACAAGTATAAACCAATATCCTTATGAACATCATCATGGAAATTCTCAACAAAATTTTAGTAATTGAATCAACAAATTTATAAAAATAATAGCTAATGATTTGGGGTTTAGCAAAGTTGGTTTAGACAAAAAAAAGCAAGCAATATAATCACTATGTTAGTAAACTAAAGAAGAAAAATAATGTGCTTCTTCTAAGAAATCACAATAAGTCTTTATTAAAATTCAACAGAAGTTCCTGGAGGAAACAAATCCTAAAGTCAACATTATGCTCTATGATAAAAGACAAAATCACTTTCCCATAAAATAGGAACAAGGCAAAGGTGTTTTTTTTTTTTTTTTACCACTTCTATTAGTCAATGAACTAGATGTTTTAATTTGTACAATGAGGCAAGGCAAAGAAATGCCATCTGTATTGGAAGGAAATAAACTCATATTTCAGAGATTATGTTATTATCATTGCCCTCCAATAATCTGCAGTTAAGGGCAATTATTCTTTGTAAATAATCTGATGGAATCTACAAAAGATATTAGATCTAACAAGTGAGTTTAGCAAAGTTGCAGAATAAAAGATCTATAAGCAATAATTAATTATAATTCTATATTTGATCAAAGAATGATCACATTTTCTCACAGATTGTGGCTTATCTTTTCATTCTTTTAAATGTCTTTCAACAGAATTTGTTTTTAATATTGATAAAACATTATAATTTCTTTCTTTTATAAACTGTGATTTGGAAATTGTGTCTGATCTTTTTGCCTAATTCAAGGTCTCAAACATCTTCTTCTATAAGTTTTTTAGCTCCATGTCTTAGATAAAATACAAAAAAACATGATCTGGGAAAATGATAAATTGTACATTATCCAAAAAGTACCACAATCTTCTTTTGTTTTTGAAAAACACAAATAAAGAATGAAAAAAAAAATCCATGAAAATCCATTCATAAAGCCATTTAAATCCATTCATTGTGTAAGAGGCATGGAAAGAAACACATGTAGCACAGACAAAGAGAAATTTATTGAAATATATTTTTTAATCTATAGTTTTGTCATTGTTTTCATCAGCTTTTCATTGTTGTAACCAAAATACCTGTCTAGGAAATCTTAGAGGAGAAAGTTGGCTCATGATTTCAGAGGTGGAGTCCATGAATAGCCCACTTCATTGCTCTGAACTTGAGGTGAGGCAGAACATTATGGCAAAAGGGTATGACACAGGGAAGCTACTTAGCTCCTGGTGGCCAAGTAAGAGAGGGAAAGAGAGGGGATAGGAGAGGGAGTGGGGAGGAAGGGGTAGAGGGAGGAAAGAAGAGAAGCCAGGTGGAAAAGTCAACCATGTTCATTTTTATATTTGTACTATGTCTGTCTGCATCTATGTATTTGAGAGATAGAGTGCACATATAAGAGCATGAGAGAGAGAGAGAGAGAGAGAGAGAATGTGTGTGTGTTTGTTTTCCTTTTTGTTTATGGTACACAAGCACTTCTGCCTGGGAGTTAAGCAAAAGCAAAGTTCAAAAACATACTCTTCTGCAGACGCCCTCATTTGTGACAGAAATCTAAAGACTGACTTAGGCCATCCCCCAAACCATTCTTAAATTTGACAAATTGTTAGAAATAACTCATTTGAAATATACTGTATTTAAAACTGCAGATTATTAAAGGGCAAGGATAATGATTAAAGCCAGTCAAAGGAAGAGATACAGAAGGTAGTTTACGGGGATTCTAAATGTGAAACTTCCACTGTGTTCTCTATGGTCAGGAAGGGTTTCTTGCCCACCACTGATTCATGACAATATGTACAGAGCATTGTCCATCAGAGAAATATCTAATATCTACATTCAGAGATATTTTGGAGGCACCATCACATAGGCATTACTGATTGAGTCTTTATGATTGAACTCAATCACCAGGTTGACTGATATATTGATATATCTATCAGTTGGGTTTGGTGAGCTCCCACTTTGAACAAAGATTCTTCTATTTGGCGTAGCCTGAGAAGGAAGCTGATGGGACAGGCTACACTTCTCTTTGAGCAAGGGCAAATTCTTTATTACACAACTTTAAAAAAATTGTTTTTTTATTTATATATGACAGTAGAGTGTATTTTGACATATTTAATAATCAAACATGGAGTATGTCTTATTCTAATTAAGATCCAGTCTTGCAGATATACAGGATATGAAGATTCACTGTGGTGTATGCATAGGAAAGTCAGGCTAGATTCATAATTTTTAAAGGCATAAAGATAAAAAGATTGAATTAATTAAATAGAAAGATAGTCGATATGGATCCTAATATGTAATTTATAGGAAAAATTAGTAAAGGTATAAAATTCATAAGTATTATTTATCATTGATGATTTAAATGGACAAGATTTAGAGTTAGTTATTCAGTATATTGAATAATTATTGAAAACCAATTAAGATAGAGAAGAAAACTTCTGGAAGTAAAATGTTGATAGAGTAGGTAAATGGTTTTCAGGTTTTGTTTTATGATTTTTAATGGATTTAATGTCCATTTATGTATAAATTGAATAACATACACTTAACAGCAGTGTGAATGCTATTTTATTAAAAGAATATATCATCATATATTATGGTAGTAAAATATATTTTCCTAATATTCTATTAATAACTTTTTCATCATAGGTAACATTATTAGTGTATAAGATTTTTTTTGTTATTTTTGAAAATGAATATGGCAAGCCAGATGCAGTGGCACATGCTTGTAATCCCAGTGGCTCCAGAGACTGAAACAGGAGGATCACAAGTTCAAAGCCAGCCCCAGCAACTTTGAGGTACTAAGCAACTCAGTGAGACCCTGTCTCTAAATAAAATGCAAAATAGGGCTGTGGATGTGGCTTAAAGGGTTGACTGCTCCCAAGTTCAATCCCTGGTACCAGTAAATGAATAAATAAATAAAATATGTATGACAACTGAGAGAAAGTAAAACTTCAGACAATAATTCATAGTTATTGGGGAAGCAGAGTTACAATTTCAGAACATTGGGTAGTACATGATTTCACATTGTGTACTTCCCCTTGTCAATATTAAATAACATGTAAGTGATTAGGTTTAGTCAAGGCATGTTGCTGTGTTATTAATAAACTTCATGCATGGCTCAGGATTCATCAGGACAGTCATGAAAGCTATTTTTGTTTCATGATTCATTTGTAGATCTGAGCTCAAAATTTAATTTCTCTGTATATCAAGAGTGAAGCAATTTATGTAGCTATTCTTCTATGTAGGAGCTTTTAGCAAAGTACAAATAAGTAAGTGATTGCTAGGAAACTCAGGTCTCTATTCAAGTACTGTGAAAAATGTACAAAACATTGTCTTCCAGAGTGAAAAGCATTGCACAAATAATAATCAGTATACTGAACTATTCTTCAAAGTAGGTTTAAACATAAATGATTACTACCAGCTAATACAGTACACAAATTGCTAAGAAATTTTTCAGTAGCATTTTTCATAACAAACATGGAACTGCAAATAATTGCTCCTTACAAGAAGAATAAAATTGTGAGATTTTAATTTTTTTAAACTCTTGGCTAATCACTTGAAAAGAAAATAACCCCAAACAACTTCTGGTAATTTGGGTAGATTTTTACCAATCTTTGAGTTCATATTTTGAATAAAAAACATATATAATTTCAGAGTAGACATTTTAATAATTTCACATCCAAATTTGAAGTTCCAAGTTTGATTTTCAGAAATATTATTCTCCTTTCCCTTTCTCTGTGTTTACACTAGGTATTTGAACAGTGTGGTAGTTTCTTACCACATTGTCACTGGAAGAAGTTTTATTGCCAGGGAATATTTCTCAACTGTTGATAACATCTGTTAGTTTTATTCTTTTGGCAGAAAGATTATATTTAGGGCTAGCTTTCCTCACCAAATCATGAAATTATGGGCTTGAAATAATTATTCTCCTGTTGAGATTATACAACGGGCATTTTGCTGGGTCCGTGACAAAAAGCTAACCTGTAAACAAGGCCCTTTTTGTGTTTTAACCTTTGGATGGAATCCAAAAGAGTCTTATACTGAGTTCTTTATTAACAGAAAGCGATCTAGCAAGGTTCAGTGTATGGAATGAATGGAGATATTTAAATTATCTTTTAATTTTGAGGCTTTATTATAAAACACAATTGTATTAACTGTTTTGACCTCTTGAAAGACCAAGACAAATTTATTACCTTTTGGTTTCAGTGGATAAAGGAATTTCACATTTTTTTCCCTTAGAAATATTCAAGTCTGAGATAAGAGAAATTAACTATTGATATAAGCTATTTGGAAATCTCCTAAAAGACCCCCTTAATATTTTTATGAAAAATATTGGTTTTTACATACCATGTACTGAGTATAAAAGAGTCAAACAATTTAAATATCAAAGCCACAAATTATTTACTTTGCTGCTAAAAATCTTAGCCATGAATGGGAAAAAAAGGAGGTATCGGAGACTATTAATATAAATTATTAAGTGAAAGCCATTGTTGCTATTTGACAAGTGTTCTCTTTTATAAGTAGAATGGACAAGTCACTACTTAACACACACACACAGCAGATGTGTTCTAAGGACAAGATGAGTATATTATTTCTTTTTTTTTAAACTATACAATTTTTATATTTCATAAAGGATTTAAATAATTCTGAGAAGATGACCTTTCTGGAGCAGAGGATGTTTTCCCTATTATTATTCTCTATCCTGAAGTTCCTATTGAAAGATGTGACATTTCCAAAGAACTTTAAGCAAAAATATGAAAGGACAGAACAGGAAGTACAATCATGATAAGAAAATAGTTTGGCTATATGACCCCAATAAGACAAGTTAAATATATTAACACTACTTATTTTATATTGAAATGCCAGATGGTAGCCAGAAAAAAAAAGAAATCACTAAACAAAGCTGAATTCGGAGTGTGCTTTGACATTTGTAGTCATAATCTCATAGTCCTTTATGTAAGCAACTAACAATGCTTATATTTTCCGGCTCTGGGCTTGTGTGTATTTGTGTGTGTGTGTGTGTGTGTGTGTGTGTGTGTGTGTGTGTAATTAGTTACTTATATTTAAGACAAGTAAATAACTAGAAGCTTGATGCTTATACCTTCTTTGTATTTTATTACATTGTTGAACATATTGCTATATATAGTAAAATAATCTTTGAAATATTTTCCAAATAAAATTTGTATTTTGCTATTTATACATACTATCCTTACTAGAAATTATTTTTAATCATTGAATTTATTTATTAAAAAGAGCATAACATCTCAAAGGCATTTTTTAAATATGTGTTACATGTAACTTGGGATATGGCAGAACCTCAGAAATAAAAGAAATGGATAACATTTTTGGAAAATGTGTATTACTAATGTTAACAAGTTATTTACTTGTTACTTGTACCACTTTACATAGTTCTCAGTACTTCTTACTTGTTACACTATGGTCTGCCTTTTGAAGATATCTGAGAATCATTGACATTTTGACAGCTCTCTCCTCTGAGTATCCTTTAGATATACTTTTGTCTTCCTTGACACAAGCTGTTTACATACAAGAGGAGACAGGATTCTCCTCTCTCCTGGAACACTCATATGCTGGAATGGCCTTCCTGCTTCAGGGACCTTATAGCAGACAACATACTCTTTGCATGCTGCCTGGTCAGCATTGGTTATTAAACTGCCAACTCAGTTCTGATGACAGAAGGAAAGACAAACAGGTATTTACTGGGGTAATAAATATTCCATATAGCCTTGGACTAAATGTAGTTACATCCATGAAAGATTTATATTTATAGTAAACATAAATTAACTGCCCAAAGAAAATGAAAAAAAATATAGATGTCTGCATAATTTACTAGCAGACCACCTTGCATAGTTTCAAAGTACACTGATGTGATTACCAGGAGAGCCCTGTTAATGACAGGAGTTTTGGATTCCCGTTGAGGACATTATTGCTTCATACAGAAATGAGTAAAAGTAAAAATAATGTGGTCACAGAAGTAAACTCTCCCCTTTTGGCATCAAATACCTGGTCATCAGAATCCAGGATAACTGAAGGTTTGAGAGGAAGTTAATCCTATGTAATGTTTTAAATTAAAAATTACTGAGATAAGATGCCCTGTACACTGATTCCTTGTTTTAAAAACTGTATTTTGTGAGTCAAATTAACATATGCTCCTTAGTGACCTCTAGGAAACAGAAAACATAGTGAAATTTCCCTACTCTAGGTACAAACATGCAAATAAATGTACAGATACACAAAATACATGAGAATTTAAATATATAACAAATGCTATCCTAACAATATAATGGTTTAGGGGGAGGTAAAGTACTGAGGATTGAACCCAAAGGCACTCTGACCCAGTTACATCCCCAGCCAACCTCCCAATCCCACTTTTCTTTAATTTTTGAGAAAGGTTCTCCCTATGTTGCTGTGGCTGGCCTTGAACTTGGAATCCTTCTTCCTCAGCTTCCCAAGTCTCTGATATTATAGGTGTGTGTCACCATGCCCAGCAGGATATGATGTTAATGCTCAACTCAACCTAATATATTGTTCTAGTTCACACTCCTACTCCAGTAAGCAAAGCAGGATTAGCTCCTCTGGTTTGATTCCACCCCAGGCACATTCCATCTCCTAACATTTCGGTAGTCAGCTCTCAAAAATTTCCCTGGGGTTCCTTTAGAGTACCCTCTGAGGTGTCAAAATTTGTAACTGAAAGTTACATTCCTGACCTTGAAGCCAATAAATGCCAATTTAATAATGAAGACAGGATTTGAGAAAAAGGAAAAGGGAGGTTTATTTCTTTGTTAACAAAGTAGAAACACAGGAGACACTTCCCCAAAGGTTGTGACTTTCTTGACCTGGAGAGACAAGGGGATTTAAAGGAGTTTCTCTTGTTAATCTGGGAGATACTCAGTTCTTTGATCCCCAGCAGGCATTGCCTTCTGCAGTGGCTGTGCTCCTGGCAGCCAGCTAGGGGCTTCTCTCATCCTGCTTAACAAAGAGGGGTAAAGTTCATCACAATTCCTTAAAACAAAGTACAAAGGGGTGTCAGGTTTACTTGCTTTATTATCCATTTTCATATCCAATATCATTAAGTTTTTACCCAGAAGTCACACAACAAAAGGTACAAAATCAAACAAACAAAAACCATATAGAACACAGAGCAAAACAAAAGAAAACAGAAACCCAGAGCCAAAACAAAAAAACAGAGGAGAAATGCAATGTCTTGCTAAAGCTCCTGGGATAGGAGCATGTGTGTACCAGTTGGCACTTCTCTACCCTTCCAGAGGAATTCCCTACAGAACAGAACAGAGGACAGAATGATTTCTTATTACTGTCCTGGACAGGAGTATATGTGAGCCTCCCTAGGCCACCTCTCGGTCTTAAGAAGATATCTCCCTTAACCAGATACCAGATGTTATAAAGGTGCCAGTTACCTATGGAGGAATCCTCCATCAGGTGCTTGATAATAGTTTTTGTGTGGCTGTACCTGCAGTTCTCCAGGGACTGAGGCTCATTCTGAGGCCTTGGAATGTCTCAAGGTGCACACCCCCTAGAGGGCTCTGCATCCCAGCGCCCTGAAGCAAAGGCAAGCTTTAGAATTTCTGTAAGGGTCCGGCAAAGCGTCGGAGAAAGAGACCACCAAGAGACTGCTCATGCAATTGCAGAAGGGGATTTATTGGGGATCCATTCCAATGTGCTGGGGCTTCTGGCCCACTCAAGAAGGGAGAGCAGCCAAGAGCCCCAGGCAGAGGTTGAGCAGTACTTAAGTACACTTTTTGGGGAGGGCGGGAACTCTACATACATCACAGTCTCCTTTAACAAATCACCATACACCGCGGGAAAATCAAACAACAATTCTTAGACTTGATTAGTACATTCATTGGCGGGAACAGGTCGGGCAGGGGGCGATTGGTTACTTCTAAATGGGGAACACATTCAAACTGATTGGTTCAGGCCCTGTATGCCTATGTGACAAGCTACACAGGGTCCCAGGTTATTAAACAACCAGAAGGTCAGTGGGAATATTTACTGGGCAGTTCATGTATTGTCCTAACAGCTACAGGAATTTCAGGTTTTTGGGTGTAGCAGAGGAACTTAACAATACCTGGTCCTTTACTTTTTAACTTAGGCCTTGCAGCTTAGAAACTTTACAATGCCCGGTCTTTTATACTTTAACTTCAATTTCTTTTACCCTTACATTTCCAGCATTCTCTTCTTGTGGTCTGGTCTGGCAGGGTCATCTCGCTGGGGAACTCCAAAACGTTAGACCAGGATGCAAGAAAACACCACTGACTCCAATTAAAATCAAATTAAAGCAAACTTATTAATTCAACCGACCAGGCTGCCTCTCCCATCAAAACCCACAGGAACAAAACAGCAGCAGCAGCTTTCCTGAAGCCCAGCTTTATAGCCCAGAAAGTTAAACAAAGGGGGATTACAGATACAGAACTCTGACAAACATAACACTAATGGTAGTTGACATTTTTGCTGGCTCCAACATCAGAATTTATGAGGATCATTAGAGAGGGTCGTTATCTGGACAGGGAAGGCCAATATTTATGAGGTGTCACTGAAGTTTCAGAGAGGGCTGCTATCTGGTCAGAGAGCCAGGCATTCCAAGCAGGTTCAGAATTTGCAGTAATTATAGTAAAGCCGAAATTATTTTTCATGGCTTTCTGGCAAGATACTCACAATTTTGGGAGAAAATCAGGTTGGATCTATCAAAGAACACTATTCAAACAAAAACACTCCAACATGGCCCTCATCTTCTTCCATATAGACACTCATCATAACATTATAACTGGGGGTTTCCATAGGGTGAGCAGTCTAAGATGGTGTCCAAAGTAAGCTCTCATGCCCATCATTTGCTAAAAGTCATGGTGGCCTGAACACCCTTCCTGAGAAACAGGATAGATAAAATGGGCCTGTAGTTAATACTGCTCTGCTTCTCAAATTAGAGGCCTCCTGCCTGCCAAGGGTAGATTCTTTATGTGTACTGGAGTCATGAAAAAAAAAAAAAACACCTCTGTACTAGTTGCTGTAGGGCTTACAACAACTGATTTGACCAAGAGGATCCCTGTTTTTAGTTCATAGGGGTCAGGAGCCTGACCAGAGGAAGACAAGAGACTTCATCCAATATTACTCTTCTTTTTTATACTTTTAGTATTCGATGGACATATGGAATCTTTATTTAGTTTCCTGGGGTGCTGAGAATCTAATCCACAACCTCACACAGGGCCAAAAGTCTGACTCAGACAAATCTTTACAAAGTACTTTACCTAAAAGGCACAGATTAGGCCTTTTCATTTTCAATTGAAACGGTTTGCTTGAAGATTCACAAAGGGGAGTCCTAAGGCAAAGACCTCCCTGACATTCAGGGGAACAGCAAAATAAGAAAGAAAAAAGCCTGGGGACAGACTTCTCCACAAGATGAACACTGTGGAACTGACTGATCCTGGTCATGCTACTTGGGTTGCTATCTATCCAAGCAGGGATTCTCCAGAGCAAGCCTGATGGGACACACTAATTTTTGAGTTTTCTGAGATTCTTGGCATTCCCTTCAGCAATCCAGTCCATGGCCATGTCACAGAGCTTGAAGGTGGTACACATCTTGGACACAAAACCACAAGCCCCTTCAGAGAGTGGCCAAAATTCAGGAAGATTACAGGAACTTAGGATCAAGGTAGGTGTTGCCCATCTGCAAGGCAAGCAGCAGTCCATTCATCAATTGGCCATGAGGAGTGATAGAAAGCTTTCCACTAGACAGGACACATTCACTACTCCATTCTTCTCTCTACTGTCTTTAACCACAAACCCAGTGGGATCCATTGACATAGAAACACTCACCATTAGCAAAAGAACTCACTACTTAACAGTCCATTTCAAACACAAAAAAAGGTTTTCCTCCATGTCCTCAGAACATGAGACAAAATGACAAATTCAAACACACACCCACTAAGACACACAAACCCCCTCTGGACTTGGTCTGCGTCTATCCACAGTGTCCTCTAATTGCTGGGTGAAATTTTGTTCCCCCGCAGTGGACTGTCCTTTCTCAGTTCTTGTCTCCTTGCCCATCTTTCTGTAGTTGTCAGAAGCTAGCAATGAGGTAGTACATTCTATATAAGAAAAGGCCCATCTTCGGACCATTCCAGGAATTTGGCAATCCACACATCATTAGGTGCCAAAAAAGAATGACTGTTTTCTTGGAACAGACAAACACATGAACCCACTGGAACTGGGACTGGTACTGGGTGACTCAATTCCTGGATCCCAAATTCAGAGAGTTCCATCATCAAGAATTGAGGTGAGGTCACTTCCTTCAGGGAAGTGAATGAGGTCACTGCCTTGGCAACCATTTTGTCCTAACAGTTTTATCCAAGGATCCCATGAGATGGAGGATGCCCCATCTTCCTGAGATATTTTCACAAGTTATAAAGGTGTATATATACCATAGGAGCCCAAGATAAGCTATCAACACAGGCCTTTCCTGCATATCATGTTCGATTAGGGTTAGGAGTCATTCTGCTGGATGAATAAGGGAATTGGGCAACTGGGATATTTATAAGAATGTAAGGAGAAATGTAAGTATGAAAATAGAAAACGTGGTAAGATCTGAAGCACAAAAGGTGTTGGATTTTTGATTTGCATACATAGTTTTGAATTATGTTCTACAGTGATGAATCCTCTAAATCCATATACAATGGCATAAGATCTTATACCTGGGACTACTGAATGTAAAAGAGAACTTCCAGTGAAATAGAGATAGTAGGCAGGATTGCAGTGTAGGGTAAGGAAGAAGAGTGAGTTTAGGATATGGACAAAAGGCCCTTTTTGCAATATAATTTCTATTAGAGTGTAAATGTGAATGTCAGCACACATGTAGAGTCAGTCACAACAAGGCACTTGGGAAAATTGATATCAATACAGATATTAGGAGATCAGGCAAAGTACAAAATGAGTGATAAGATCTGGCATATTTTCAACAGGGGGTGTTTGAATATATTATCTGAGGAAGAAACAAATGTATACTCACCAATTGGATTAAAATTTGAAAACAATAGGCAACGTAGACATAGATGATTTTAGTAATCAATGCTCTCATTAAAATTAGGCTTTGGTGGAATCATAAGATAAGTGTGAGTTTTGCATTTTATGTCCAGAAGATTATGTGATGAAAGGAATACATGGAGCAGGTGACATGCGTATTTCTTCCACCATTCTTGGGAGCATGTTTTGAAACCCTATCATTTAGAGTTTGGGGATACAAATAGGTGTACCCTGGGTCTACGTATATAGAGATGATGCATGAATAGACCATACGGTGAATAAAAAATATAACAGGTTACTATTTTAAATAATGGATTGAATTGATATTTTAAAATATACATGAAATCTGATATTCACATACAAACATTCAATCCAACTAGTTATACATCTAGTGCTAATATTAGGGTTACTAATTATAACAAATTGTGTTTGAGTTTTGCTTCAAAAATGATGATGGAAATCAAATGTAATTTGTTATGAAAGAAATCTCATGAAAAAGCAAGTAAATCAACATGTTGAAATACATGTGGTCTGATAAAGGGAGTGATTGAAAGTGAATCATATGCATATAAATGTGTGAACTTGTGGATGAAATGATACATCCAATGATGTATATATACTAAAGAAATAGGAATATAACAATTTTGAATGAAAATTAACTTCAAAATACACATCATGTCCCATATGAATATTCTTTCATTGATGTTAAACTGGGTCACTTACTGTAGAAATATGAGGGTTAGTACACAATATTCATTAAAGTTCATTTTGAGTATTCAGAAATGAATATGTATTTTGGGAAAATGAATATATCTGAGAAATATCTTGTGAAAAGTTGATTATAAATCCACACAGATGGACATGAAAGAAACAAGGTTTTATATATATATTTCATATTTCATACAATAAAATGTAACAGTACATATGCCAATCAAAAATCATAACGGGATATATATCCTTCACATATCTACCCTAAATATTCATTTTCCTCCACGTGGTTTTATTTATAAACTTCTTGAAGTATAAATCACACCATAGTTTGAACTTTCAGTTCCCTCAGTGTATGGGGGGAGTGATCTCTTCACGGAATTTGTATTTTCCAAATTCAGAGTACTCTCAAGAATATAACTTTGATGGAATTAGGATTATATATATGTATATAAAAATATATATTGTGACCCAGGTGACAGAGACAGGGATTCAGGAAGTTGCATATTTGTAAACTTTGAAAATTAATGGAGAAGTAATATGAAAAAATGTGTGACAGGTTTTATAATATGTATCTCTGATAAAGCAAAAGGCAAGTCCAAGTATACGCCATGCCTTCTATGAAATGCCTGCACTTCTATTCTCTTAGGATTATTTTTATCCATGTTAGGATAAGTAATCAGAATCTAGTAGGTTATGGGTTAGTGGCAGAGATTCAATATTTTGAATGGCAAAAAGGAAAATGGGTCTGATATGGATGCGAAGATGTGCCACACAAAAATCTTCCACTCTCATCCACAACAATGCTTTGACATTACTATCACCCCAAATAAGACACAATGAGAGGAGAAGAGGAAGACAATCTGTGAATACATATCTGGAATGGAAAATTCTGAGAAGCTCAAAACCTTGGATGTGGGAGAAGAGATCCCCAAAATAGGGGACAAAGTAAACATTCCAGAAACATGGAGCTGTGCTTGCCTAATGACTTCTTGACAACCTGCCTCTGACCTTTGGGCAATATAAATATAGCTTTGTGTTAGGAACCATAGCTTCCTTTGTAGTGAGACCATCAAAGCTTGGTCTGCGTCTAAGTGAACAGGAGGACATGGTTTCATATTTTCCAATAAAAACAGGAGGCAGCAGAGTTGAATCCTCTCTTTGTAGGTAACTGTGGCCATTGGGGTATGAATGTCTCCCTGGGTGGATTGTGAAGCCACTGGCTCACCCTCCAGTTTTAATGGCATTTCTTGCAGCTTCCCTGGGAGACTGGTGTTTGTTTATGAAATACAAGAAGGTCAACCAGGACACAGTGCTGGAGGGAGCTCTGTCACTTGAGTTGAGTCAGGGTTTGAAGGATAAAAACCCAAACTGGGCTGCTATCCCATATATCTTTCCCACTTGAACGTAGCAACTTGATTCTGAGCATCGCACCAAATCCTCTCCCCACAACAACATGCCTTTTTATTATAGGGTCTGCTGGCTGCACCATGTCAGTCACATGTCATTTGGAAGCCAAAGACAGAACCACAGGGGCCCACCACAGATGTTTGATCACACACCTGCACTCCATTGCTCCAGGCCCACTTCCCAGCCAGCTCCTACTCACTGGCATCTCTGTTCTTCACCATGGTCATGAATTCCACTCAGTCAAAAACGGCACTCTCTGGTTAAGTCATGATGAGAAACAAGACATCTGAAGGTTCTCCAGGGATTTCTGGTCATGGGATTCTCAAAAACCTCATGGTATTGGCCTAGCCATATTTCAAGAATGAAGAAGTTGGCACTGTGGCTTTTGATTCATTCAGGAGCCATTAAGTGTTGAGGAATCTCCTTTTAGGGAGAGCTTTGGAGATCTCATGCAGGCAAGGCTTCCAAAGTAGTGGCAAAAGGTCACAGGAATCCAGGCCCATTGGGGTCGGAAATATGAGGTTCATGTGTGTTTTGGCTCTCAACTATAGCTGAAAAGGCTTTAACAGGAAAATCATGGGAAATCCTGGCTGAGACTGCCAGTGCTGTACAGAAAGCCACCCTTGGCCTCAATCTCAGTTTCCAAAGGCTGCTCTAATGCGTGGCTTCCTGAAATCCTAACACAATTAGTGGCAATAGTTCTTTGTGGTCAGTTCCAGAACTCAGTCTCTGATGGGCATCACACCAGATTTCAAGCTGAGGTGGACCCAGCCATCTTTTCCAACCACCGCACAAAAGACCACTATTCTAACAAAAACACTCCAACATGGCCCTCATCTTCTTTCATATAGACACTCATCATTACATTCTGGCTGGGGGTTTCCATAGGGGGAGCAGTCTAAGATGGTGTCCAAAGTAAGATCTCATGCCCATCATTTGCCAAAATTTATGGTGGCCTGGACACCTTTCCTGAGATACAGGATAGATAAAATGGGCCTGTAGTTAGTACTGCTCTGCTTCTCAAATTAGAAAACTCCAGCCTGCCAGGGCTAGATTCTTTATGTGTACTGCAGTCATGAAAAAACCCAAACACCTGTGTGCTAGTTACTGTAAGGCTTGCAACAACACAATTGACCCAGAGGATCCCTGTTTTTAGTTCATAGGGGTCAGAAGCCTGGCCACTGGAAGGCAAGAGACTTCATACAAAATTACTCTTTTTTTATCATCTTAGTTTTGGATGGACACATGGGATTTCTCTTTAGTGACCTGGGGTGCTGAGAATGTAATCCACAGCCACACAGGGCAAAGAGTCTTATTCAGACACATCTTTTACAAAGCACTTTACCTAAAAGGCACAGTTTAGGCCTCTTCATTTCCATTTGAAACAGTTTTCTTGAGGATTCACAAAGGGGTGGCCTAAGGAAAAGACCTCCCTGATATTCAGGGGAACAGAACAATAGGTAAGAGAAAAGCCTGGGGAAAGACTTTGCCTCAAGATGAACACTGTGTGGGCTGGGGATGTGGCTCAAGGGTATTGGGCCCTTGATTTGGATACATAGTTTTGAATTATGTTCTGCAGAGGTGAATCCTCTAAATCCATATACAATGGCATAAGATCTTGTACCTGGGACTACTGAATGTAAAAGAGAACTTTCAGTGAAATAGAAATAGTTGGCAGGATTGCAGTGTAGGGTAAGGAAGAAGAGTGAGTTTAGGATTTGGACAAAAGGCCCTTTTTACAATAGAATTTCTATTAGAGTGTAAATGTGAATGTCAGCTCACATGAAGAGTCAGTCACAACAAGGCACTTGGGAAAATTGATATCAATATGGATGTTAGGAGATTTGGAAAAGTACAAAATGAGTGATAAGATCAGGGATATTTTCAACAAGGGGGTGTTTAAATATATTATCTGAGGAAGAAATAAATGTATACTCACCAATTGGATTAAAATTTGAAAACAATAGGCAACGTAGACATAGATGATTTAGTAACCAATGCTCTCATTAAATTAGGCTTTGGTGGAATCATAAGATATGTGTGAGTTTTTCATTTTGTGTCCAGAAGATTATGTGATGAAAGGAATACATAGAGCAGGTGACATGCGTATTTCTTCCACCATTTCTGGGAGCATGTTTGGAAACCCTGTCACTTAGTGTTTAGGATACAAAGTGGTGTACCCTGTGTCTCTGCATACAGAGATGATGCATGAATAGATCATATGGTAAATGAAAGCCAATCAGTGCATTTACCATGAAGAGGAGGGTCATCAGAGAAGGGAGATATCCCTCATGCTTCCAAGGGAAGCCACATAGTCAAGCAAGGCCTGGACCCATTCTAGCACTAATGGCACTAGTGGAACTTAGAATCTGTTGTAAAGTTCCACCAAGACTCCTATGGAAACTCAGCTGTTAACAATAGATAGAAATAAAAGTCAGTTTGACTGCTTCATCTTACACTCTTAGCAAAGACAGTTAAAACCAAAATACAGCTATTCCTGGGCATTTTAAATAATAATAATAGTTAAATGTAACTTCCCAAAATAAGTAAACTGGAGGCTATAAAAGAGATTCTTAGGCAGGAATGCCTGATAACTATCAAAAGGAACTGCCAGAGTAGTTTTTAGTTTAAGGCCTACAGATACTCCTAACCTACACAGGTAGGCTTGGTGTTTGCTAATATGATTATCTAACCCTAAGTAACAGAATTAAAGGTTTCTCTATTAGACACAGAGGTCATCCTAGTAAAACGATTTTGCAATATCAGATGACATTAAATTATTAAACTGTATCTTAAGGGGAAGGACATCTGTAACTCTAAAAGATAAATGTTATGTTTACAGTTCTAATAACTGGGGATGTTAAAGTCTGGTGAGGTAACTTCTATACAGTGACATGTTCCAGCTGCTGCAACATTTATTCAGTACTCAATGGTTTTTGTTTCTCTCATAGAAGCACCCATTCCCAGATGACAACCTGTTTTTCCCCAATCAGACCTCAAACGGAATTGACTTCTATAAGGGAACTCACGTCCCGCACGTCGCCCCACATGTCTTTAAGCCCCCTCATTATTGACACCATTTTTCAGCTCTGAAGCAGCCAGGAAGAGCCATCACCCCTTCTCCTTACAGCAATAAAGAGTTCCCAAAATAAGGGGGGAATGACGCCAGAAATGGATAGACAGTGTAGATAGGTAAATCAAGTCAGGTTGGATGAATATAGGAGTCCCATTCTTAGTGATTCTGGGAAGTTGAAGATGGTCTCCTGATATTACTGTTCACCAAGATGTAGAGCCTGGCTAAATAGGCCCCCAACTGAGAGAACCATGATTGTTTCTCAAGTTTCCATAAAAAGGGGGAATGAAAAACCAGCAGCCTGGGTCAGCCCTGGGGGAGGGAAGCCTGGTCCTGAGCACAAAGCCAGAGGGGGACTTCCCTGTGTGTGCTGATGTCCTGCAAGGAGGGCTAGCACAAGAGATGGCAGGGTCTCTCCAGGGCACTGGCCTCCCCTTTGCCGCAGGGCACCTCTCTACACCCATCTCCTCCCAAGCCACCTAAGGGACAGAAACAGTAGTTAGGGCCTCACTGTCTGCAATGACACAAACCCAGGCTCTTGGCCACTCATAGCTGTGTGACCTCTGGCAAGTTACTCAACCTCTTCATCTGTAAAACAGGGGAGGAGAGCTTCTCATTGTAGGAGAATAATGCTGCTCAGCAAATCCCATCATTCTTATCAATAAACACATTATGGTTCAAGAAGCCTTGGCACACACCTGTAATCCCAGCAGCTCAGGAGGCTGAGGCAGGAAGATCACCAGTTCGAGGCCAACCTCAGCAACTTAGAAGATCTTGTCTCAAAAATAAAGGAGGTGGAGGCTGGGGATATAATTCAGCAGTAAAGCACCCTGGGTTCAATCCCCACTACTGCAAAATAAATAAAAATAAAAAGGTATTGTCCCTTTCCTGTTCTAATACACCTCACACCCCCAGCTATGGGGTTAACACAAGTAGTTACCTGGGAGTTTTCCAACCCTGGATAAACAGGGAGTCACCTAAGCAAAATCTGATGCCCAGGCCTAATTCAAAAAGGAGAGAAGGGAGACAAGGCAGCCCACCATTCAGCCTTGCCCTGGCTTAAAGTGGGAAACCACTGATCTAGTCTACTGGCCTCTAGATAGGGAAACTGAAGCACAGTGAGGTGGTGTGACTGGTGCAAAGTCACACAGCAAGCAGGAAGCAGGGCTGGACCAGAAGTTCCATACTGACTCCTGCGTGCTGCCCCAGCTCATCTAACCCTTAGTGTGTTAGCAACACTCAAGGCCTCCAGGGCCAGACACGAAAGGGGTAAAGAGGGCTTGGCTGCACTCTGGAGTCGTGGAAACTGGCAGGGCAGCGCCAGCAATCCATGCTGTGTGAGAACTCAGTGTGGGGCTGCCAGATTTCCTGGTGACTTTGAAGGACAGTTAGAAACCTGAGTTTTTGTGCAAATTTTCCTGAAGGCTTTGCTGCATTATTTCCATGTGTATCGGTTCTTTTCTATATAATTGTGTTGTTAATAATGTTTAGTTTCTCTTTAAAAGTATTATCACTTTATTCACATTTCACATCCATCAGGGTGTATTTAGTTTGCCAGATTATTTACATTTGTAGTACTATTCTCTAGTGTGATATCTGCTGTGGTGGATAAGCCCTATTTTATTGCTAAAAGCTTTGTCACTTTCCTTACATTTGTAGGGCTTCTCTTGAGTGTGAATTCTACTGTGGCAAATAAGGGTTGATATTTGAGTAAAGCATTTTCACATACTTTGCATTTGTTAGGCTTCTCTCCAGTGTGAGTTCTCCTGTAACAAATATAGTGTGATTTTTGACAGAAAGGTTAGCCACAGTCTTTATATTTGTAGGGCTTCTCTCCAGTGTGAGTTTTGCTGTGGCAAATAAGGTGTGATTTTCGACTGAAAGCTTTGCCACATTCTTTACATTTGTAGGGCTTCTCTCCAGTATGAGTTCTGCTGTGGCGAATAAGGTGTGATTTTCGACTGAAAGCTTTGTCACATTCTTTACATTTGTAGGGCTTCTCTCCAGTATGAGTTCTACTGTGGCGAATAAGGTGTGATTTTCGACTGAAAGATTTGCCACATTCTTTACATTGGTAGGGCTTCTCTCCAGTATGAGTTCTTCTGTGGCGAATAAGGTCTGATGTTCCACTGAAAGCTTTGCCACATTCTTTACATTGGTAGGGCTTCTCTCCAGTGTGAGTTCTGCTGTGGTAAATAAGGCCTACTTTTTGACTGAAAGCTTTGCCACATTCTTTACATTTGTAGGGCTTCTCTCCAGTGTGAGTTCTCCTGTGGCAAATAAGGTGTGATTTTCGACTGAAAGCTTTGCCACATTCTTTACATTTGTAGGGCCTCTCTCCAGTGTGAATTCTCATGTGGCAAATAAGGTGTGATTTTCGACTGAAAGCTTTGCTACATTCTTTACATTTGTAGGGCTTCTCTCCAATGTGAGTTCTCCGGTGACAAATAAGGTCTGATTTTTGACTGAAAGCTTTGCCACATTCTTTACATTGGTAGGGCTTCTCTCCAGTGTGAGTTCTGCTGTGGTAAATAAGGCCTACTTTTTGACTGAAAGCTTTGCCACGTTCTTTACATTTGTAGGGCTTTTCTCCAGTGTGAGTTCTACTGTGGCAAAATAGGTGTGATTTTCGACTGAAAGCTTTGCTACAATTTTTACATTTGTAGGGCTTCTCTCCATTGTGAGTTCTTCTGTGGCAAATAATGTCTGCTTTTTGACTAAAAGCTATGCCACAATCTTTACATTTGTAGGGATTCTCTCCAGTATGAGTTTTGCTGTGATAAATAAGGCCAACTTTGTGACTAAAGTCTTTGCCACATTCTTTACATTTGTAGGGCTTCTCTCCAGTGTGAGTTCTGCTGTGGTAAATAAGGGTTGATATTTGAGTAAAAACTTTTTCACATACATTGCATTTGTGAAACTTCTCTCCAGTATGAGTTTTGCTGTGGCAAATAAGGTGTGATTTTTGACTGGAAGCGTTGCGACATTCTTTACATTTGTAGGGCTTCTCTCCAGTGTTAATTCTTCTTTGGTAAATAAGGTTTAAGTTTTTAATAAGAACTTTACTATATTCTTCACAATTGTAGGGATTCTTTTCAGTGTGAATTCTGCTTTTCTTAATAAAGATTGATTTTTCTTTAAAAACTTTATCACATTCTGCCCATTGGTAGAGCATCTGTCTGTTGTGGGTTACTCTGTGGTTAATAAGACCATTTATTTTACTAAACGTTTTGCTAAATTTTTTATATTTGTAGGGCTTCTCTTCTGTATAAATTCTCTGATGGTGAACAAGGTCTGATTTTTTATATGATTCCTGGTGTTCACTCTCACTTTTAGTTTTCCATATTTTCTTTTGTTGTAAATAGTTAAGATCACAACTTCTATATTTCCCATTTATCACTTTGTGAAATATATGTTTTATGCCCTTTTCTGGTGAATATTCTTGGGTATCCTGTGGAGTCATGGCTGAAAGAAACAAAAAAATTAAAAATGCCTTATAGGCTAGGACAAGTATATTTTGCATACATAACATGAAATCAAGGTAAAATAAGTACATAAGAAGTGTAGCAGATTAGGAGATAAGTAATATTATTTATTCAAAAGGCCTTAATAAAAGAGGGGGTGCTTTACATATTCTGACCTTGGAGATAGAAAGTGTGGGGATGATGGAAACTGGCACCCTGAGTCCCACAATTGTAATTCCCAGCAGTTTCTCTCTGAAGCTATTAAGACAACTATACAGGTGCACTATCTAGTTTCTGTGGTAATGTCCTTTGGGAGAAGAGGCTCTCTGTTTGTGTTAATTGTACCTTATCTTGGTTAGCTAGCACTTGGGATTAAAATACTACTAGGTTAGGGGCTGGGGATGTGGTTCAAGCGGTGGCGCGCTCACCTGGCATGCGTGCGGCCCGGGTTCGATCCTCAGCACCACATACCAACAAAGATGTTGTGTCCGCCGAGAACTAAAAAATAAATATTAAAAATTCTCTCTCTCTCTTCTCTCTCACTCTCTCTTTAAAAAAATAAATTAAAAAAATACTACTAGGTTAGAATGTAGTCATTGTAAAAGAAGCTATGTAATTTTGGGGTATACTATGTACAGTCATGAAGAGGAGTAGCCAGTTTTTTTTCCCCTTTCACTGAATTTGAGTCTCTCTTTTCTGTTTGCGTCTTTACAGTTTTCTTCACAAGAAGATTTGTAAAACATTCTGCTGGCACTCACAATAAAATGTAAGTTTTGGTAGTTAATCTGAATAAACTGGGACATCACTAAAGAAGAAAATGGAGGATCATAAAAAATTTGAAAATGTGTTAAATGTAGGGCAGTATGTGTTCAATGATTACAATAAAAAAAAATAAACCTAAGCTTCTGAAATGTTTTTTCTGCTAAATAACTACTCTGCCAACATCTTTTAGTTTTGTTTTTTTCATTTGAACGTCTCACTGTGTCCCCTGCTCTGTGTAGGCTACAAGAGTTAACATTAGTAAAGTGTGCTAGGAACTACTTATCTAAAGTGGAGAATGTATAACATACCAAGAAACAGAGAGATTAAAGAGCAACATAATATATATTAAAGAGTAAATCTTCTTTACTAAAAATGCCCTTTTTCTTTGAAACAAAAATCTGAAACTTATTCTTACAGAGAAATTCCCAGAAGATACAACAGAAGTAAATTAAATAATAACTATTAATTAAAAATTTTAAAGGGAAATTAAACTTACCCAGGAAGGCAAAGTTTCTATAGTTCTCTAACATCACTTCTTTATATAAGTTTTTCTGAGCAGACTGAAGGCATTTCCACTCCTCTTCAGTAAAATCAATGGCTATATCCCTGAGTGATAACAGTAACTGTAAAAAGAATAGATAAATAAATAACACATTGACCACATGAACATTTGCACAGTGTGTAAGTTAATTGAAATTAAAATGACAGTTAGTGGACTATCATGTAGGTGGTGTTTTAGAACACAATGATACTATGACATACTTCTGCAGAAAAAGTGATTTAAGTTCAAAAATGTATATATATTCCACAATTCTGAAACACATTATAAAACTCAGGCATTACCACAAAATTATATATATTGTAATTTTTATATCATAATCTAAATTATGTATATTGTTCAGATGAGAAAATTATGGTAATTAAAAAGGGGATTTCTCAAATTTTAACTGTACAACAAATAATCAGAGATTTACTGAAGTGTAGAATCTTATTTGTTATTTCTCTGATAGAGCTGGCTTTTCTGAATATATAGTGAGATCTCTAGTAATCCCAATAGCAATGGTATAAGAGAGATTTTGAAATGTAACAAGGTAGAAATACCACTTAATGGAAATATTTAATAGTGAATTTAAGTTCAAACATTTTATGGTATTTATGTATGCTATTAATATAAGAGAATATCAAAAACAATCCTGTTTGCATATTCTGTTTTATAATTTTAACAATTTTTATCATACAAAATATTATATGCATACACACACACACACATATATTATATATATATATATATATATATATATATATATATATATATATATAATTTGATTGATGCATATATTGTATGATGTTTATAATAGAATATACATATAGCTTTTCAAAAAGGGTAATTTGTTTTTTTATTTTATTGGTTCTCTATATTTCTACCTAATAGTAAAATCAATTTTTATGGTATTATGCAAGCATGGGATATATCTTATCTGAATTAAAATCCTGTTCGAATATATACTTACATACCTAAGTATATATTATGGGATAGAAATATTATATAGATATATAGATATAAATATAAATATAAATATAGATATAGATATGTCTTTAATATTTCTATTCCCTTCCTTTTTATTTATTTATTTGTTTATTTATTTACCATTGTGCAATCTACTGAACTTCTTTTCTTACTCTTCCCCGCTTTATGAGCTTTAGACTTCAGATATCAGCAAAAACTTTCAAACTTTGGTTTTAAATAAATGGTTTGTTTTACTTAGCATAAAATCTCCAGATTCATCCATTTCCTGGCAAATGTCATAAAGTCATTTTTCTTTATGGCTGATTCATAGTTTATTGTGTATGTAAGCAAAATTTTTTTATCCTTTTATCATTGAATGGACCCATTCATCATTGAATGGTTGGTTTTATAGCTTAGCTATTGTGAATTGTGCTGCTATAAACATTAATGTGGCTGTGTCAATGTAGTATGCTGATTTTATATCCTTTGGGTATATACATTGCAGTCGAATAACTGGGAAAAATTGTGTTTCCATTTGTTTAACAATATCCATACAGGTTATTATGTTTCACTTAGACCTCCATACAGCTACAAAAATTGCAATTCATCTAAACCTAACATGAAAATGAAACATACAGAAAAAATTAGTAAGCCATAAAATGACTAGAATTTATTATCAAATCATCCATTCCAATGAAAAGTAAATTTTAAAAACTAAAAGTAAAGAAAGTCTTATGCAAAAGAGCAAAATTAGAAGCTATTAAAGATAAACATAACACAGAGTTACCAATATCAATGTTGGTGCTTTTAAAAAACAAATGAACCAGGTCTAGTTATGGACAACTATAGTTCTAGAGACTGAGGAGGATAAAAATAAAGGATCATAAATTTTAAGACAATATTATATATAATATTGTCATATATATATCATATATATATATGATATATATGATATATATGATATATATATATATATGATATATATGATATATATATATATATATATATATATATATATATATATATAGTATTGAGAAACTTAGTGAGGCACTTAGCAACTCAGCAATACTCTGTCTATAAGTAAAATATAAAAAAAAAGAACTGAGGAAGTGGCTTCATTGTTAAGCACCCCTGGGTTCAATCTTCAGTACAAATAAAAAAAAGTAGATACAATTAAATAAGCACTAGCAAATTTCAAAATTCAACAAATAAAAATTATGTCAATTATACAGTATATAATTGAAAATATTTGCATATATAATGATTTCTCACTTAATGGAAATACACTCTGGAAAATTTATCCTAAGTATCTTCTGCAATTTTCCAATTCTCTGAGTGCAATGACAAGAATCTCGATGGTATAGACTAGTACAAGGCTAAAAAATGCTAGATCCGTGGTTGTACATAAAGTCTACTGCTGACCAATATACCATGGTGCCACATGATTGATGTTATGAAGTTAAATCCATCAGGGTAAACCTCATAATAAAATAAATGGTGGAATTACTGAAAACAACAACAAAACTCCAAAAAGATGCTAGGATATTGGGAAAACAGTGTGTTAATAAAATGCTATTTTATACCTTAAATCATAAAATTTAACATATTTTGATACATCAAATTCTGAATATAAGTTATTAATACTTAATACTGAAATATATATGAAATTACAAAGCTCAAAAGTTTACATACAAAAGATATGGTGCATATGGTGTTGCACATCTGAAATATCTACTATTCTGGAGTCTAAGGCATGAAGTTCAAAATTTATGGCCAACTGAAGAAATTGAGCAAACTCTATCTGGAAATAAAATTTAAAACAGAGCTGAGAATATGCTCAGCAATAAGATACTTTGGTTGAATCCCTAATATCACAAAAGAAAAAAAAATATTTTTTACAATAGGCTTAAACTTATGAATTACAAAATATTAATACAAAAAATCTATTCATAAAATGATTACTTAAAAGGTGCAAAACTGACAAGATAAAAAAAAAACTAATTTCCTCACATATAATCAAATGCTTATAAGAAGAAACAGATTGCAAAAGAAAAACAGAATAAATTCTTGAAAAGCCACTTTAAAAAGGATATAGTTAAGTGTTCAATAATCATAAAAACTCAAAATCTTTAGAAATTAGGTAACATTGAATAAAATCACATCATATAGATGAATTAAATAGTATTGATGAATATGTGGACTAAATGCATTCACAAAAGAGGAAAATAATAATTTATGCTTTTATTATCCATTTGTAGAAACTGTTTTGTAATAAAATGTATATGATACACCCACACAGGAAACAGAGACTAAAATTATAGAAACTGTACATAAGAATACAGCCATATTCTTCCAGAGTGAAAAAACAAAGGGGCATGGTTAAAGAAAGAAATAATTATTAAATTCTATAAAAAGTAAACTATCAGAGCTAGAATTTTTATTGATGAATTATATCCATTTTGACAAATACTATAAAATACCATGCATGTTTTATGTCAATGTCACATGAATGTTGCATTTCATATGCAAGTATATTTACAAAAGAAATATCCAGTATTTGACAAAATAAAAATACACAAAAGCAAATAAAAGACTCAAATATTCAACATATTTACAAAGGATAAAACTATTATTAAAATGACCATTTTTCCAAGGTTACACTTTAATAGTAACTGGTAAAAATTTTATCATGCTTTACTTTTCATTAAAGAAGAAATCAAAGCAAAATCTTCTAAAATTTTCCTGGAATGTTAAATGTATATAAAATTAGGGAAAAACTCTCTCATATATAAGAGCAAATGTACTAGTGATTATTACCTGACACTAATGCATGTTATAATATTACAAAAGTGTTTTAATTTTAAGATAAATAAATCACAATACAGAAAACTACATAGGGCAATTCATATGTATGCAAATATCTTTTTATTGTTAATTAATATAGTATATAAATCAAAACTATCAATAAAATATTTAATATGAGTGAATGCTACAATCCAACCTCTAGGTAGATGTTAGAAAAAGAGGCACAGATCACAAGAAGGGACCTATGTACAGAATTAGTGTGACACTGGAATTATACAATAGCATCCACCAAACAGCAGATATAAAGAGATCATTTAAAAAAATAAAAATAAAAGCAGAATATAAGTCTCCCTCTATTTCTGGATACACCAAATAAATATATACTCCTATTTTGAACCTTCTTAAAATGTAAAGGAATTAGTGGCACACACATTGGAAAACTAAAAAAAAAAAAAAAAAAAAAAAATCTACCAAGAGTTAAGTAGAATGCACATGAGGATTTTCCTGATTTGAACAATATGCCAAGTTACTGGAACGAAATGCCCAAATCCAGTATTAATATAAATAAAGGAAGATTTATTTGGGTTTGAAATGTATTATTTAAATCTAAATTAGCTATAGTTTAAATGCTAATTTATCTGTACACACAGAGGAAGGAATAAGATATACATGAGTATCAACACTGGGGGGGGGATGAATGGTTTCCTATGGCCATGCAAGATCCATGGGCTTTATTCCATTAGACCAGAGTGGAAGAGGTGTTAAATCTTAAGGGAACTCCTTAATCCCTTAGAGGGATTTGCCAACATTCTTTAAAAATGCAAATACCTGTTGCTGACAGTTGAACTTTTATCTAGACAGTACCAAAAAATTAACAGGGAAATACAGACCACCACTGAAAGCCAAAGTGGCAGTTTAGCACTTCCTGAACTCTCTCACCCAGCTCAATTTACTAATAACGCCAGACCTAACCAATTCTTTCTGTAAGTAATTTGTCCCAATATTAACTTTTTTCCATTCAATGGACTACTTCTGAAAACTCAAAGCATTAAAAGCACTGGTAACTGTGCAGGTGAAAATCTCCCTAGATCAAAAAGGAGTGGTTTCACATTGATGTGTTAACATTTTAATGGGCTAAAATATAAAATATTAGTGAAGAAAAATGGTTACAATCACAGTTCCCTTTTTATTTCTAAAATAGGTGTATATTGTTTTTTTTTGAGCGAACATAAGGCACCCCATGTAATTTAAAAAGCTTGCATCAGAATTTTAGTGCACCAGCCAACTATAAGATCTTCTTCATGAGCACAGCTGTTAGAATGGCTACTTTCAAAAAGTGGAAAAAAGGTGGAAAAGTAAGTAGTACTCCAATTATATGAATATGGAAGAAAAAACACACTGTGCTAGACTATAAAATTAGTGAAGACATTTAAAAAAATGGAAGTTGAGAGTTCTCTAAGTTACTTTTTTGAGAAACTAAACTCTACATTTATACTGCTCTTGAACAAGAAAAGCCCCAAATACTAGTCTGGACTTATGAGAGGCATTATATTTGCCAGCTGTGGGATCCTCATTTTACATAGTTCTGAAACAGATCCAGGAAAATACCAGAGTAGGGAATGAGAATGCTTTCCTAAACATTCCACAAAAGGAAATCTGAGCACAAAGATACTGACAGGTTGTCTGCCCTCGGAGACCCAAATGAAGAATAGAAACACATGATTTTTCCAAAATCAAGTGATTCTTCTTTACTTTTCAATCATGTAAAATGCTCATAAACAACAACAACAAAAAATTTGCTTTTGATTTTTTTTCTATGGAGCTGGGGATTTGAAACAGGAGCATGTTAATTCTGGGCTACATACCTGGCCATGTTTTAAAATTTTGAGACAGGTATTTCTAAATGTCTAATTGGTCTACCTAAGTTCCTGATGTTTACCTTGAAATTGCAATCTTACTGACTTAGGCACTTGAGTCTCTGGAATTAATATGCATGTATCATTGCACCCAGAGAGAAAATAATACTTTAAAGTCTCATCCAGTTTTGGGTATAACAATTGAAAATGCCATGTTCATTTGAAACACAATATGAGTAAAGTAACTGATAATACTATAAAAACGTAAGTGATAAAACTGGAAAAGGGGGAAGTTTTCATTGAACAAGAAACTACAATTTTATATATAAATACAACTCAAAATACTAGGGCACAAATTTAAAATCACACTCAACAACTGTCTGAAAATAAATAAAATAAAATAAAATAAAATAACTACCAGGTATGTAGCTAAGTGATACAGTACCTCTGGCTCAATCCACAATACCACAATCTCCAAAAAGAAGGAGAATGAATTCAGGAGGAAAGAAAAACTGAGATACCTATAGAGTACCTCACCCAATTCCTGGAGGAAAAAAATATATGGAGTTGTGATTGTGATGATCTCCCCACTCCAGAATTCACAACAAAATCTGAGAAGATTCTGAAATGTTGCCACAAATGTTCTCAGATAGAACTTAAGGTAGGGGCTGAAGATTTTCTATAGGATACTATAGGACTTGTTAATATATGCTCCAGTTGACTGGCCAGTGGAGATTCATGGCTGACCTTTCTCAGAAGAGACACAGGACTGCAAAAACCAAAGATTACACCAGGGATTCTAGCCAACCATTGCTAGTTCCCACCATAGTCAGTGCAGCCAGTGTCAACCAGACTCACCATCCAGTCTCAGGATTTCACTGCACACTCATCATATAGTGTAGTTTTAGCAACCAACTGTCCTCTCTATAAATCACAAAGTACCTATACAGGAGAAAATATCAGGTTCACTGAACATAAGTGAGGGAGCCTAGAAATGGATACCCACACTGGCAGACTTCACACCAGATGGTCAAAACGTGCTTTTCTTTACTGAATATGTGTAAATTGGACAATGCTTACATAAGGGCTCCTGATTGGTCCCAGCTTATGTCTTCATATACTATATATGAGCCTAGTTAATTTTTGAATGACAGGAGACAACCTCAAATCCAGAAGTAAATGATGTCACAATAGTAGGGTCTTGTCTGTATATTTATTTATTTATTTATTTATTTATTTATTTATTTATTTATTTATTTTCGTTTGAAGCACTGGGAATTGAAATCCAGATCCTCAGGCTGCAGCTAATTTAAGGCAAGGTGTTCTTGGATAAGTAAAATCCAGCCAACCCAGAAAAGCATTTGCATTTAAATTTGCATAAGAGGCCTTTTGAATTTGTAGATTACATATGTAAATATAATATTTATGGATGGAAATAATACAGTGACAATCCCATAAAATTTCAGTTGACTTCTCTTGTATGGAAATAGCTTGAACATTAAAATTATATGAGGAGGAAAGATAATTTTTTACAATTAATATAAAAATAGTAAAAATTGAATTTTATACTATAACCCAAAATTTCCACTATGTGAAAATTACCATTATGTTACTAAAATATTACTAATGAAGTATATGTATTTTTGGAAGAGCACCCTCAAAACTATTTCAAGACTCCAGAAAATCTCAGTTCATAGAACCATATTTGAGAGTTATGCTTGTCCTGAGTTAAGAAAGATGAAGGACATGATCACTTCTTTTTATGCTACAGGTAAAAGATACATTTTTTATACCAATATTTCTAAGAGATATAAAAAACTAGAGAGAAACAGCCCTGAGTGAGGGCAGGGAGATTTAACCAGAAAGTATATGTTGTGTGTGTGTGTATGTGTGTGTGTGTGTGTGTATGTTTCTGCAGATCCAAAGATTTGAGTCTATTATTTAAATTAATTAATGGTATATTCCTTATTTTATGATATGTCCTTAGACCCAATGGCCTGTCTATAACATTTTCTTTTCCTTCCTAGGATGAAAGCCCCTTAAGAAAGTGGGCTTGAAGACGAATTGTGTTGCTATTTTGATGTCACACACCTGTAATCCCAGGTAGAGGATTTGAAATTTTGCTTCTTTAAGAATACTACTAAAGAACAAGAAATAGAAACAAGAGTCACTAGGTGGGATGAATTTGATCTGAAAAGATTCCTCTCAGCAAAAAAAAAAAAAAAAAAAAAAAAAAAAAACAATCAGTGAGGCAGAAAATGATACCAGAGAATAGGAGCAAATTTTTACCACATGCACATCAGATAGAAACCTAATTTCCAGGATATACAAAGAACTTTAAAAACTTAATGCCAAAAAAAAATTTCCTTAACAGTAAATGAAATGGGCTGAGGAACTGAAGAGACACACTTCTTAGAAGATAAACAATCAATCAATCAATTAAAAAATGTTCAACATCTCTAACAATTAAAGAATTGCAAATCAAAACTACTCCAAAATTTAATCATACTCCAATCAGAATGGCAGTTACTAAAAATACAAGCAAAACTATATGTTGGTGAGGATGTGGGGAAAAAGGCCCACTGTTGGTAGGACTCTAAATTGGTGATACCAATCTGGAAAAGAATAAGGAGATTCCTTAGAAAACTTGGAAAGAAACCGAAATTCACCCAGCTACCCCACTCCTCAGTTTAGACCAACCACAGCTAAAAACAGTATAATACAGTGGCATATCCACATCAATGTTCATAGCAAAACAATTCACAATAGGTAAGCTATAGAACCAATCTATATACTCTTCAATAGATGAATGAATAAAAAAATATGGTCTATATACACAGTGAAATATTGCTCAGCATTAAAGGGAATAAAATTATGAAATTGGGAAGTAAATGGATGGAGTTGGAGAATATTATATTAAGGCAAGTAAGCCAGTCCCCCTAAACCTAAGACCTAATGTTTTCAATGCTCAGTGGATGGTGATCCACAATGAATAGAGTGGGAGGTAGCATGGAAGAAATGAAGAAACTTTGAATAAGAAAAAGGTCAGGGAGGTGATGGGAGATGGTATAGAGGTAGGTAAGATGGTGGAATGAAATGAAAATCTTGTTGTACACAAAGTAGAGTTACATGGGTTTTTTAACTATACTTTCTGTAAAAAAAAGAAATAAAATTTTGTGCTCTATTTGTGCAATATGAAGTGAAATGCATTTTGCTCTATTAGCAAGTTAGAACAAATTAATAAATTAATTGATTTTTAGAAATTTAGGAAAGAAACTTGCCTTTCCCTATATATATATATATATATATATATATATATATAAACATATGTGTGTGTGTGTGTGTGTGTGTGTGTGTGTATATATATATATATATATATATATATACATATATTCTGTATATAACATGCACACATATAAGGTATATAATTTATAAACTTTTTTCATATTTTATTGATTTTTTTAAATAAATGACAACAGAAGCATTATAATTCTTATTCTATGTATAGAACACAATTTTTAATATCTCTGGTTGTAAATAAAGTATGATGATACAAATTTGTGTCTTCATACATGTACTTTTGATGATGGTCTATATCACTATTCTTGCTAATCCACTTCCCCATTTCTTTTCCTCCCACCACTCTTCTTTATTGAGAATCCATCTATTTCTTTCATGCTTCCTCTCCCTACCCCATTATGAGTCAGCCTCCATATATCAGAGGAAACATTTGTTTTTTTTTTTTTGTTTGTTTTTGGAATTGGCTAACATCACTTAGTATTATCTTCTCCAATGCTATCCATTTACCTGCAAATGCCAGATATGATTAATAAATAAATTTAGCAAAGTAGCAGGATATAAAATCAACACCCATAAATGAAAGGCATTTCTGTATATCAGTGAAAAATCTTCTGAGAAAGAAATGAAAAAAAATACCCCATTTACAATAACTTCAAAAAAAAGATATTTGGGAATCAACTTAATGAAAGAGGTGAAGGATCTATACAAGAAAAACTACAGAACCCTAAAGAAAAAAGTCAAAAAAAGACCTTAGAAAATGGAAAGATCTACTTTGCTCATGAATAGGCACAATTAATATTATCAAAATGGTCATGCTACCAAAAGCACTATACAGATTTACAGCAATTCTGATCAAAATCCCAATGGCATTCCTCATAGAAATAGAAAAAGAAACCATTAAATTTATCTGGAAAAATAAGAGACCAAAAATAGTCAAGCAATCCTTAGCAGGAAGAATGAAGCAGGTGGCATCAATATACCAGACCTTAAATTATACCACAGTACCACAGAGCAATGGTAACAAAAACAGCATTGCATTTCAAAACAACAACAACAACAAAACAAACAAACAAACAAACAAAAACAAACAAAAAAAAAAAACAGACTGCCAAAGAATGCTACAGAATAGAGGTAACAGAAACTAACCCACAAAATTACAATTATCATATATTAGACAAAGGTGTCAAAAACATGCACTGAAGAAACGATAGCTTCTTCAACAAACCACAATCTCTCACCATGCACAAAACTCAACTCCAAGTTTATCAAGAACCTAGGAATTAAACCAGAGACTCTGTGTCTAATAGAATAAAACACAGGCTCTAATCTTCATCATGTGGGATTAGGCCACAATTTCTTTAATAAGACACTGATAGCACAAGAATTAAAATAAATAAAATGAATAAATGGGATATAATGAAACTAAAAAGTTTATTCTCAGCAAAAGAGACAATCTGTATGGTGAAGACAGAGCCTACATTTTAGGAGGAATTTTTTACCCCTCACACATCACTAATTTCTAGAATACATACAGAACTCAAAAAGCTAAGCAAATAATAATAATAATAATAATAATAATAACAACAACAACAACAACCCAATCAAGAAATGGGCCAAGGATCTGAACAGAGAGTTCTTAGAAGAGAATATACAATCAATCAACATTTTTTTATATATATCTGATTGGTTATGGTGCTCCCTTTTCAGGACCAAGCACAGTTCTGGTTCAGTTTCTAAGTAAGGGAGACATGAGCCAAAAGTATTCTCAACTCTCCTTTATAAATTATGAAATACGGGCTGGGGATGTGGCTCAAGCGGTAGCACGCTTGCTTGGCATGCGTGCCGCCCTGGTTCAATCCTCAGCACCACATACCAACAAAGATGTTGTGTCTGCCAAGAACTAAAAAATAAATATTAAAAATTCTCTCTCTCTCTCTCTCTCTCTCTCTCTCTCTCTCTCTCTCTCTCTCTCCCTCCCTCCTCTCTCACTCTCTCTTTAAAAAAAACAAATAAATAAACAAATTATGAAATACAATTTTCTATGTCATTTTATAAACATAGTTGGACATGGGAAATATAGGCTTGGAGCAGAGAACATTTTTTATTAGAAACACAGTATAAAAGAAAGATAGAAAAAACATACTTATTTGCACCACCTTGAACCACAAGAGAAATGGAACCTGGAATTCAGAAAAGAAAGATTTAAACTTTTATACTTGGGAATGTGGATGACATAGATGCCTAAAGTGAAAAAGTTATTACAAGCTTTTGAAAGAAAATTTATGTGAGTGCCAGATAATTGTTAACCAATTAGTATCTGCACAGTGTCTTACAGGGGCTTTGTCAGCTATTCACTACAGAAAACTACCCATAGACAGAACTGTATGAAATTTCTTTAAAGGCCATCAATGTATTATTAGCACCTAACACAGGGATGTCAGTCTGGGGAAATATTATTTACTCTCCAGTTTAAAGAGAGTGCATTGACAATACATTTCAGGGGCAACACATATACTTTTATTTCTTTTATGTTAAGATGCTCTTCAGAAAAAGAATTCTCAAGACACATTTCTTAGAAGGGTAAATGCCTGGAGACTACAAAATGAAAAAAAAAAAAAACACATCAGTGGCCCTGAGTTACTCAGTAAAGAAATAAATTTAAAGGTTATTAGAAACTGAAAAGAAAAACAAGTAACTATTTCTAAAAATAAATATACTCATTAGTTGCTATCTCCACAACATATCATTAAGTAAACAACAAATTATGTATGAATCTTTTTAGGATTTGGCCAAATTTCATTCCATATGATTTTATATTAAACCCCAAAATCCAGATAATAGAATTCATTATTCACTGCCAAAAATATTCCAGAAGAAAATTCTTTAAGGAGTGGATATTTAGTAAATCTGTCATTTAACAATTTGAATACCATATGATTTTAGGAAATTTACTCACTTTCCTGCAGCCATAGTATAGAGATATTTCTTATTTATTGTTCCTGTAGTAATTTCCAAAGATAAGCCCTAGAATCCACTTTAAATTACCTACACTTGCAATCACACAAGAAACCTATAATAAATGATGAGGAAAGAAAAAAGGCAATTTTTAAAAATAATTTAAACTTTTTTCTTTTTCTTGAAATCAAACTTTAGCTGCATTTTTTGATCCATTTATCATCTTTTAAGCAAAAAATATATAAAATCCAGAAGTTTTAACTGCAAATTTATACCTGAGATATGTTTATTAACTATAAAAATTCAAGATCTTTAGAAATTAAAGAAATGCATAATAAAAACCCATCATGGTAAAAATTAAGTAATATTGGTGAACATTTAAAACAAATGAATAATAATTAACTCAAAAGAAGATTAAATTTGTATCTATTTGTGGAAACTATTTTGCTATTGAATATACAAAATACTCCCCATCACAGAGACTTACTGAAATTAGAGCATATGTGACCATAACATATAAGTATGCAATGGTACTCATGCAAACACTTGAAGCCGAAGGGCATTGCTCAATACAATACACATCTTGGAAGAGATAAATAATAATCTGTAGAAAAAATGGTCACTAGGGCCAGTCACATTTCATGATATATCCAGTCTAAACCACAGCATAAAACACTATGTATAAATTTTACATAGGTGCCTTATGCAAGTGGTATTACACATGTGTACATTTCTAGAAAAAAAAATGTAGAACTTATGAGAAAATAAAAATCAGAAAAAGCACATAAAAGACTAAATTATACATCCCATGTACAGATAATAAAACTTATCATTATAAAGATGATAATTTTCCCCAAAATTAAACCATATTTCTCACGAAAATTGCTATATATAAATATGAATATATGACAGTGAAGTCTATTTTTATGTATATTCTATAAATCAATAATTTAAAAAATCTATAAATAAATATACGATAGAAGAAAATATGAGAATAGAAAAAGGGGAAGTACTGGATACTTGAGGTAGAGAAAATTATATTCCATGTTTTTGGAAATGTTAAACTAAACATGATTATTAAATACAACAATAATGCAATAAAAATTTTAAAAAAATCAACAAGCTTTACTTTAAATGAAGAAACCAAAGCATAATTTTTTTTTAAATTCATCTACAAAGTTATATGTAACTTTATCCAAAAACCTTTTCAATTATAAGAGCATCAAAAGAACTTATCATGATCTACTATTCATATATATTGTGAAATTATAATATTACAATAATCATCAAAGAATTGAAAGGGTAAAGTTTCTAAGCTGCAAAGCCTGAATTAAAATGTAAAAGACCGGGCATTGTAAATGTCTAAGCTGCAAAGCCTGAATTAAAAAGTGAAAGACCAGGTATTGTTAAGTTCCTCTGCTACACCCAGAACCTGAAATTCCTGAGATAGTTAAGACAATTCCCTACTGGCCATTTAGCCTAGGGCCCTGTGCAGCTTGTCATGTAGGCATACAAGGCCCGAACCAATCAGTTTGAATGTGTACCTGCTTAGGAGTGACCAATCACCCCGCCCGACCTGTTCCTGCCAATGAATGTGCTAATCATGTATGAGATTTGTTGTTCAATTTTCCTGCGCCTCATGCTGATTTTTTCTGATGTATGCAAAGCCCCTGCCCTCCCCAAAAAGTGTACTTAAGCACTGCTTAGCCTCTGCTCTGGGCTGCTCTCGCTTCTTGAGTAAGCCTAGAGCCTCAGCGCACTGAATTGGATCCTCAATAAATCCCCTTCTGCAATTGCATGAGTCAGTCTCTTGGTGGTCTCTTCCTCCGACTTTTCACTGGACCCTTACAGAATCACAATATAAATAAGATTCCCATATGAATACATATGTATGTAAAAACAGTATACTTTATTGCAATAACAAATTCTGGATAAATCAAACCATAACAAAAATAATTTCAGCAATTTAGATAGGGCCTTTCTCAAAATAAATTTAAACCTGTTAGGGCTGTTTACTGGTGAAGAGTCCTTGCTTCCCCAATGCTGAAGTATAACACCAGAGAAGTGCACCAAGGCAAGTTTAGAGTGGAAAGTAGAAGCTTTATTAAAGGACAGTAGAAAAGACTTCTTCCCAGAGGAAAAAGGGGACCCAAGATGTAGAATCCATGAAAAGGATTTTTTGTAACTAAAGTCTTTTTAGCATTTTTATACCTAGGGTCTTCCTTCAGCTATCCTACATTCCTGTCACATTGCTGTCCTTTGTTCTATTATCTTGCAGTGATGGAATGTAGGTGGAAAGGCCCAAAGTGTGGAGGACATGTGGGCTAAAGGAGTATTCTGGGCAGGAAGGCTTTTGGGATTAGCACCTCTATGTTTACTGTGAGCTGCTTCATTAAAATTTCCTTGGGATGGGCTCAGGGCCTTGGGGACATTTTCAATTCCCCTTATCCTGGATTCCATTCTCATTATGGTGTTCATTCTTGATGTTACTGGATATTAGACCCAATTTACCTAACTACACTAACTACCTATTTGTAAATCTGGCTTCACTACCAAGGATATGGCTAGATAGTACAGTATCCCTCAGTTCACCTAACTTTAAGAAAATAATAATAATAAAGGAAGTAAAAATAAAAGAAATGAAAAGATACTCTTCAGAAAAAGAATTCTCAAGACATTTTCACAAAATGAAAATTAGCTGGCTTAAGAGGAAATTAGGTATCCCAAAATGACAACTCCTCTCCTGCAGCAAAATGGCCCTTGGAGATTTGATTTGATAAGTATTCCACCTGTCAATCTCCAGCATCTGGGCTGCAGAAACACACCTGCTACATAGTATTTTATGCAGATGCTGAGGATGCCCTTTGAGCATAAGGAAGGCAGCAAAGATTCTCTGCCACTGACATGTTCTAGACTTGGTTGTCCAATAGGACTGAGGACATAGTGGCCCAGTGGAGGACTTAAGCCTGCAGACTCCAGAGACTGCCCAGAGTACCAATCTGCTAGCTCCAGTTTTCACCACAGCCAGTCTTGTGATTCCAATAGTCTTTCTCCCCTAGCCTCCCTCACCAGGCCAATGCATACTCACAATTGCCTAGTTCTCAGGAGTCGGGCCTGCTTGGGATCCTCAGCTCATGCCCAGCAAAACAACCTGTGACTCTAAAGTGTGACACTAAAGTCCAGGCAAATGGCAAAAATTTAGGACTCAGGAGATAAGAAGTGAAACCCCATCCTCCTCCTCCCTGATGACACACAGGATTGGACAGTTCTCACAAAATGCTCTTGATTGGAAGGGGCTTCAGATCATGAACATTGAATCTGAGAGAAGTGAGCCTTTTTGGAGTGACAGGGAATATTATCCAATCCAGGCATGAATAAGGGCTAGAATCTCAGGTTTTTGAGTGCTGTTTTTTTTTTTTGTTTTTTTTTTTTTTAATCTGAGAAATGTACCCCAGAGTCTCAGGCTGCTGTTGTTTTAAGGCAAGGTTTTTTTCCATAAGTGAGAACTAAACCAACCAACATAACATTTTCATTTTGAAAGGGTAAAGTTTCTAAGCTGGAAACCTTGAATTGAAATGTAAAAGATTAGGTACTATTAAGTTCCTCTGTTACACCCAGATTCCTGAGATAGTTAAGACAACGCCCTACTGGCCATTCAGCCTAGGGCCCTGTGCAGTTCGTCACAGGGCCCGAACCAATCAGTTTGAATGTGTACCCAGTTTAGAAGTGACCAATCACCCCTGCCCAGCCTGTTCCCGCCAATGAATGGACTAATCATGTATCAGAGTTGTTGTTCAATTTTCCCGTGCCTCATGATGATTTGTTCTGATGTATGCAAAGCCCCCCACCCTCTCCAAAAAGTGTACTTAAGCTCTGCTTGACCTCTGCTCTGGGCTCCGGAAGCTCTGCTTGACCTCTGCTCTGGGCTCCGGGCTGCTCTCCATTCTTGAGTGAGCATGGAGTCCCAGCGCGCTGGAATGGATCCAATAAATCCCCCTTGCAATTGCATGAAGCTAGTCTCGTGGTCTCTTTCTCCGACGTTTCGCCTGACCCTTACATTTTAAACTTACATATAATTTCATTTCAGTTTATGGATTATATATGCTTGTATATTATTCAGGAATTAATAGACAATAATGACAATAACTATCAAATTTTATTTAATTTTTTTGATCTCTGTACTTTTTACGTGACAGGTTGAACTTCGAACTGGGAAGAAACCCCCTAAAGTAAAAATGCTCAATAAAAACAACACATAAGGGGCTGGAATTTTGACTCAGCAGTAAAGTGTTCACCTCCCATGTGCCATACCCTGGGTTCAATCCTCAGTGCCACATAAAAATAAATAAGTGAAATAAAGGCATTGTGTCCAGCTACAGATAAAAATACTTAAAAAATAAGTTACAAGGTCAGAAACCATCTCTACCTCAGAGCAAAGACTGTCCAAGGAAGGGGGCATGACCCTTGTCCTTGGAAAGACACACAGAGCACTCCTAGGCACATACCCATCCTGCTGAGCTGTTTATCTACAAATAACAGGATAAATCTGCTTTACCTGGTGTCCCTGACTCATTCAGGCTAGGTGGGGACCCATAACAACCCCCTAGAAACTACCAATCAGCATGAGACAGGGAAAATACCTGGGATGCCAGATGACCCTTCCAGTAGTTTATGGTGGTTGATAACATTTTGGGAAACCATATAGTTCAGCAAATACTTCCCTAGTGGCCTAAGTCAATTAGTTCAAATAAATCCCCATCTTGTAGTAACCAATCACCCTTACCCAACTTGTTCCCACCAGTGAATGTGCTAATGATGTTTTAGAATTGTTTATGATTTTCCCAAGGTGTGTGATGATTTGCTAAGAGATGCTATGATGTATGTGGGGTACCTGCCTTCCCCAAAGAGTGTACAAAACTGCAGCAAACACTGGGCTCAGGGCCTCTAAACCACAAGTTGCTTTGTGTGTGGAGGACTGAGCTAGCTCGCAATAAACACCTCCTTGTTGCTTACATCAGTCTTCTTCTCTGGTGGTCTTTTGGGGGTCCCGCATTTGAGCATAACAGTCTCTCCTGAAAGCCATGGGAAAAGACAGCACTCCAGTTCTCTAGGAATGCAGTTTTATAGCACAAAAAGTTGCAAAAGGGGAATATCTTGAGAAATTTGAACAGATAAGAGGATTTTGACAAGCATAATACAAAGGCAGGTAGTAGGTTAATGGTCTAATTGGTTCAGCACTTAGGGAGTAAGCTTAGATCACAACATCAGAATTTATGATGCACCACTAAAGTTTCAAGTGAGATGTTATTTGGTCATGAAAAGCCAGAATTTATGAGTCATCACTAAAGTTTCAGGGAGGGTTGTTATCTCATCTGGGAAAACCAGACATGGGTGAGTTCAAGGCACTGGCAGGCATTTCAAGCAAGTTTACAAATCACAGTAATTTATAATGAAGCAGAAATTAACTTTTTATGCCTGTGACGAGATGGCTCCCAATCTTAAAAGGAAATTAGGCTGGATTTTTCACTTGCTATGGCCATAGCTTTTAAAGTATATGTTTCATATTTTAACAAGTATGAGCATTAAATTATTAATATTAATTACTACTAATTTTTAAAAGACTAAGTAAAATAGAAACTAAGATATTTGTTATTAAATGCATAAAAATTTTGATTAATATATTGATGATATAAACATGGAAAATTTTGACAATGATAAAAAGACTTTTAATATAAGAGCTTCAATATTATAAGTCCCTCATGTTCAGTGGGTCAGTCCTTCAATATTTTTTTTTCATTTTCTTTGGTCATTTTGAATTACACTTCTACAAATGTTTGTTAAGTATACAAATTTATGATTTTGTATTTTGGAAAGTAGAAAAATGGCAGATTTGACCTCCTGTCAGGATTTTAAAAATTATAAGCTATGTGAGGAATCTTAGCATTTTTTTTCATATTTGCACACAGTCCAATTCTAGAGAGGAATGAGTTGGAGATATAGTCTACTGTCCTGAGCAGAAGAGAAATTTCCTTAGGCTATTTCTAAAGCTTTTAACTTTTCTAACTTTTCAGAATTTTTGGTAATATGGAAAAAAACATTATTTATTTTTAAGAAATGATTTGTTTGAAATTAATTATTTATCTTTCCTACATTATTTTTCATTTTCATTGATTTTTTTAGAAGAACTAACAGAACAGAATTCCAATAGTGTTCCATGTAAATTTAAAGGTATGTTTCTAATGATCAAGATAGAAAGCAGAAGCAAAACATCATCTAGTTTGATGGTTCTTCCTCAAACTACAGAGTTACTTATTTATTTCTGCCATTATTCACTAGGTTCCTGAGGTTGTAGAAATCATCAGCCAACAAAGAGAAATGTCTTTTTAGTTTGTTTCTCACAACTAATTCAATCTAAAATACACTAGTATCACTGTAGTTTCGGACCAAAGTGTGTTTCTAAATAATAAAAATATGTATACATAAATATATAAATAAATACTATGAAAATATAATATTAGATAGATTTTTTCCTGGATAATCATTTTGTAAATATTTCCCTTTAGACACAGTTCAGGGAACAAAATGTCATAATAAGACAAAAATCTTACATTGCTACACAGAGTAATTAAGGCACATACTAAGAGCTTGGTATAAAACTTGGCAAAGAGACATAAATAACTAGAGAACACCATAGAAAATTATACCTAAATGCAAAGAAGCAAATTCATAGTCTTTAAGTACATGAAGAGATAAGTTATCATAGCAAATTTTATAACTCAGTAGTTGCTAATATACAGAGATAGAGATATTTATTAAGAAATGGATTTATGCAGATTTTTGGTTTAAAAAGGGAAAGATCAAATAATGTAGGTGATTTAAACATGAGCAATAATATTTTTTCTGCATTCAGTACCTTTTTTGCAGATATATGAATTATAATTAATTACAACCAGTAAAATGCAGACATAGTGTAAAGATTATTCACTATGAGGAAAACTACTTAAAAAGCGAACCAAAACTTCCATTCTTGTCCAAATGTTTATTCCTGACAAAATGACTGCTTCTTTTGAACCATTTATGTAGCTATGATTTTTTGAAATAAATATTTTGGTGATATTTTTGCATATTACTTAATGTATTTATGCTTCACATTTTCTCTTTTGTCTTATTTTACCACATATATTCTGAAAGAAAATATTTCTAACTCCTAAACTCCCTTGATATTTGAGCTATCTTTTAAGTTTTAAGCTTAAATCATTTCTATAATGAATACTGTGCTTTCAGTAAAGAGTTACTATTATTATGCACCTGGCTTATTTACAGGAGTTTTGTTGTGTTCCTTGATTTTATTTACAGTGAAGTTTAAAAAAAAGTTAATGTTGAACCAAAACACAAAGAAAACACTACCAACTCCAATTTTAAATAAAATTAAATCAAGATTGTATTGTGTACACAAAAGCTGGCCAGGACTGTCTCTTACAAGATATCATGCTAGAGATCATCCCCCTGATCTTCAGGAAACAATTTTTACAGCACAAAAAGTTACAAAGGAGGTGAGTGTCTAGGGTATGTACTACTAACAAAATTTTGACAATCATAATGCAAAGGCAGATAGCAGATTAGGGATCTGCATGGCTAACATTCCAAGTTAGGAAATAAATTCAGCTGGGGCTGGGGCTGGGGCTCAGTGGTAGCTCACTAGTCTGGCACATGTGAGGCACTGGGCACTGGGTTCAATTCTCAGCTCCACATATAAGTAAATGAAATATAGGTCTATCAACAACAAATATCTTTATCTTTATCTTTATCTATCTATCTATCTATCTATCTATATATATATATATATATATATATATATATATATATATACCAAATAATTGACATGGACTTTGATCTAATTTGTTGTGTACTTTAGCCCTTAAGATTGAAGTTGGCCAGGCATAGTGGTTCGTGCCTCTAATATCAGCTGTTTACAAGACTGAGACATAAGGATCGTGAATTCAAAACCAGTCTCAGCAGTGGTGAGGCACTAAGAAACTCAGTGAAACCCTGTCTCTAAGTAAAATAAGGGTAGGGATGTGGTTGAGTGGTAGAGTGCCCCTGACTTCAATCCCTGATTTCCCCCCCCACAAAAAAAATGGGGCTGGGTAAATTGCTCAGCTTGTAGAGTGCTTGCCTTCTAAGCATGAGGCCCTAGGGTCAATCCCCTGTAAGGAGAGAGAGAGAGAGGGAGAGAGAGAGAGAGAGAGAGAGAGAGAGAGAGAGAGAGAGAGATATTGAACTTGCATGTAATTTAAATTCAAGTTAGTCCAACTTTTTTTTTTCCTTCCACACCAGAAGAAAAGAGTTTCTTTAAATGTTTGGAAGTTTCTGTGGGTTATTCATTTATTTATTTTTTATTTACTTCTTTTTATGTGGTGCTGAGGATCAAACCCAGGACCTTGCACATGCTAGGTGAGCACTCTATGGATGAGCCACAACCCCAGCCCCTTCTGTGGGTTATTAATAAATTGGTCTGACCATAAATAAATAAACAATCAAATATATTAATAAATAAATTAACCTTCAATTGATGACCCATTACAGTTTTTAAAATTTCTTAATTGGGACACATAAACCTCATTTAGGAGAGATTCATTTTTTTTAATATCACCTACTTTCATTCTACTTTCTTCTCATGTGAAAATCTCAGAATGATAAATTAAAATATATATTTTTTTAAATGTCCTTCAGTTCTTGTAGAAAATCATAAATGATGCATCCATTTGAAATAAAGCTTGGGAAAATAATGATTGATAATGCTGAAATTGGAGTTTTGATATGAGATAAAATTTCTTAGTTTGCCAATTGTATCTAGGTGATTGTCTCATAAATTTTAAAGGAAAAAAATCAAAAAAATAGTACTCCCACCATGTGGTATGAGGAATGATATCAGAAAAAAAAACTCATTTTAGTGTGCCATCTCAGAAATTTACTAATGGTTTAGGCAGAACACAGAGCAAAAAGAATTTAGAATAGGCTTTGGAAAAGGCATCTAGACTACCATGTGTGTTCACTTTCATTCTTTGAGTGACCCATCCTTTTTTCTTCAAATTCAATCAGGAATAACCCCTGGAACAAAGGACTTTGTTGAAGGTGTTCTTACAAGTGGGCTTCAAGGTCTTTTACATTTTAAATAGGCCTTAATGGTGCTCATTAACATCTTCCAGTTAGCCACCAGGTGTTGTTGTGTGAGGCCCATTATCCACATTACAAGATCATTCTACTATCTATTCTATTTTATATAGTTATTCACTGTGAACAGAGAACCCTATATTTGGATATGTGAACAGAGAGCTAGAAAACTAGGGGTTTATTCTGAGACCTATGGAGAGCTAAACTGAAGTTCTGGATTTTAGATTTTTGTTCTCATTTGAGATATTGCTTCCCCTACATTTAAAAATCTCAGGACTCATGAAGAGAATGAGTTAAAAGCCAGCATTATCAAATTTTTGAGGCCCTAAGAAATTCAAAGGGACCCTGTCTCTAAATAAAAAATATATAAAAAGGGGTGGGAATGTGAATCAGTGGATGAACGCCTCTGGGTTGAATTTCTGGTACCAAAAAGAAAACAACACACAAACACACACACACACACAAAATTAAACAAACAAACAAACCCTCATGAGTAACAAGCCCTAAAATCAACAGCCTATCTCATGCATGAGTACAACAAATAGATTCAGGGTTCTCTCTTAATATTTATCTCAGTCTTCACTACACAATCTGGAGACATGCTGGACTCATGGCACATGGAAGCCCACAAAGGGCTTTAGAAAGAAGCTGAAAGCACCATACAATAATGGAACAAAATGCCCAGGTTTTCAACTGCTCATCTAAGCCTCACTAGACTAGTCAGAGGCCAGTGAAGGATAAGCTGTCCCACAGAGACCCTCTGGCCACAAGATTCTGGAGTGGACCATGAGGAATCCCTAGTTATTACTGCCAGTTTCCACCATTGCCACTCTTCTCAGCTTTAAGCCACCTTTCTACCCAGTATCAAGATAAAAAGGCACACTTACCATTTTTTGGCTTTCAGGGTTCTCAGCATTCTCTCTGTGATTTGTTTTCAGATTCTGCATAGCACAGACACCTGGGCTCCAGATTCAGGACAGAAAGCCTACAAAAAATTGAAAAAATGGCGGGATCAAGATGCCAAGGGAACAGAAGATTGTGGAAGCCTGCCCCCTCATCACCGGCTGCATGAGGATAGGACAATGCTTACCTAAGAGACTGATTGGTCAAGGCTTCAGGCACTGCCTCCAGCCTGAACCAACTGAGTGCAGAATCAGTCTGAATGACCGGCTGCTCCATTGTCATTGTTAAAAGACTACAGATCAGGGCTGAGAATATAGCTTAGTCAGTAGAGTGCTTGTTTTGCTTATATAATTCCATGGATTCAATCCCCTGCACTACATACATACACTCCCTCAAAGTAAAGGACTTTGGGGACTAGGGTTATGGATCAGTGGTAGAGTGCTTCCCAAGCATGAGTGAGGTATTCAGTTAAACACCCAGCACCACACTAAAAAACCAACCAACAAACAAACTACTAATGGTATTGTGTCCATCTAAAAAAAAAAATTCAAGAAAAAAATAAAGACTTTGTAGTGGACATGTGCACCCTCACTACAGAACCCATAAACACTTTTTATATATAATTTATACATATATATCTTCCGACAGGGTATAAAATTCTCCTTGATGGCTTTTCAAATAACTTATATTACAGATATGCTTCACAACCCTGAAATTCTCCGCACGTCACTTATTATTATTATCATTATTATTATTATTGGGTTTGTGAATGTGGTTATTTTAAGGCAAAGTTTTCTTTTAATACTAGAACCTATCCCAGAGGGAAGTGCATTGACATTTATAACTGTTTATAAGGTTAAAGCAATTTGTGAATAAATATGTCTATATTTTTATTTATGAAAATGATATCACAATTTCTTTATTTTTTTTAACTTTTCTGTTCTTTGTCTCATAAAAAAACAGTATGACCTTCAAACTCATTAGCAATGTCCCCATATCCCTTCCCCCCAAAAAAATGACTCACATGTATAACTGAAATTATTGAGACTAATAAATTTTGGATCCTTTATTTTAAGTAGTGAAGTCTATAGTTTTTTTTTTTATTTTCACCCTCATATGAAGCCAATTTTTATAGCTTTCTTGTTGTGTAACAGACCTCTAATATTCTGCATATTTTACCCCAAAATCTGATCACTTTGGACTATTGATGTCAGGTTGGAGGGGATCTCAAAGTGGTCATGCACAAGGCAGAAAATGGATATAGTAAGATGTAAGAATGGAGATTGCTGAGTATGTAGATTTTGCATTACAAAATAAGTATTGGTGGACTATATGGGAGTAAAGAGAAAAAGAGCAATGAAAAAAAAAGAAAAACTTGAGCAGTAGAGGGGTTCATATGTTGCAAGTCTACAATGATGGTATGAATGTAGAGGCATAGTGTTCTTGGAAGCAGCAATAAAATTTGGGGGGAAAGTAAAAGGAAATTTTTGCACAGTTCCCAAGTAAGAGTGCCAGGTGAATGGGTTCTGTGTTCAACTCTTCCCACCTAGGAGTGGAATTTACAGTTCATAGGGTATGTTTCAGTAAGTAGTAAAACACCATTTCCATGTACCTTTACACTTTGTCATGGCTACAAGCTGACTTTGACAATTCCAGTCACATTACATATTTGCAGTTGTTAGTTATAAATTAATTAATTAATTCTATTATTTATTTGTTTCTTTTTTAATTTACTTTCTTTAGTTGTCATTGCTTTTTACATTACTGGTGATTATATAATTGCATAAGTATTCTGAATATAAATTTTTCTTAAATATTGTTTTATGTGCTTATTCATACATTTATTTTCATTTAAATGTTTTTGTTTTTGGCCAAGCCTAATTTATAATAGATCTCAATCTTTGTGTTTGAAGACTACATAAAATCACATTATTCCAAATAACTCAAGGATCTATCATCTTGGCAGAACCCTAATCACCCACTAAAGTTGACCCAGTCTGGGTCAATTATAAGCTGTGTCAAAATCTTTTTTTCTTATACAAACCTTAGTAAAGATTTTCTCTCTCACTTTTATATATTAGAGAGCAGACTAACTTTCCAAAGCAACAGTTAATTACCCAGATGTGCTTTTCAACTAGCTCACTATTATTTTTGAATTATTTACAACCTTGACACTAAGAATGTCACTGATTACTTTTTTATTTTTGCAAGCTCTCTCTCTCTCTCTCTCTCTCTCTCTCTCTCTCTCTCTCTCTCTCTGTCTGTCTTTCTCATATTACAAATTGAAATCATATATGCTTTTTTGCTAGGAAACACTCTCAGCCTTTAATAAAATATTCTATAAAAAAGGGGTCTTGCTGATTTTCTTACAGCCTCACTAAGTTGCTGAGGGTGGCTGACTTTAATGTTTTGGAATAAAATGTTACAGATGTTAGTATTTATATATATATATATATATATATATATATATATATATATATATATATAGTGTGTGTGTGTGTGTGTGTGTGTGTGTGTGTATAATTGAATACTCACCAGGAGTATATACACAATACAAGTAAAGCAAAAGTGAATGAAAAAAAATGGAATGAATGAATGAATATATAAATAAATAAAACAGATGAAAAAGAACAAAGATTTTATGTGACTGGAATTGTCAAATGTTGATTGTGGCCTCACAAATTTGTAAAGCTACTTGGAAATAGTTTTATACTACTTACTTAAACTACTTATCAATTCCACTCCAAGGTGGGAAGAAATAATCACATAATCCATTCATCTGACTCTTTCTTTTGGGGACTGTGACAGAGTTACCTTCTTCTTTTGCTTCTACCTTATTTCTGCCTCCAAAGAATCCCTTATCCTCATTCTACTATTGATCCATCAGTAGACGTTTTAAATATGAACCGTTGAGCTTGTCATTCTTTCCCTCTTTCCTTCATAGCATATTTTTTTCTACCACTATCTACTCCACAAATACTTTTTCATAAATACTCACTACTGCATGCTCAGCATCCTGCAATCTCACATCCTTAACCATCCCAATCCTGCCTTTTCCATGGATCACTTTGAGATCCCCTCCACTCAGATAGCAGTAGTCCAGAGTAAGGTAAGGTTAGGGTGTTATATATTCAGGTTTTTAGAAGTCATTTACATAATAATAAGCCTATAAAAAGGGGATGAATTTTAGCTGAGGTTAAAAAGAAAATCTACAGACTGAACTTTTAAACTGAATTGTCTAAAATTCACTAATCTCAATAATTTGGAAAAAGAAATTCTATTAAAAGAAGAGTAAAGAAAGAACATAATACATAAAGTGACAAATTTGAAGACACACCAAGTATATATATCCAAAGACTGTCATATATTGGTGCTTTCAAAAGACAAATTAATTTGAAATAAATGTGGTTAATGTGAGATGTAGTAATCATTTATTAATTTTATATAATGGTAGTATATATGTATATATATAAAATGCATCTCATATAATTATATGTTGCAAGAAATGAATTCTACAGTAATTTTCTTTAATTTTGCTAAAACACTATAAATACCTAAATCTGGGTATATGTATTACCAAATATTCAGGATACATTTTATATTTTATACTTTATAAAGTTTATCACTGACCAACAGACTTTTTTTCAATTTGTAAAAGGAGTAGTATTTATTGCCAATTAGAACATACTGCCATCATTTATTTTTCATTTTTAATTAATTTTTAATTATATATGACAGCAGAATTCATTATAATTCTTATTAAACATATAGAGCACAATTTTTCATTTCTCTGGTTTTATACAAAGTATATTTACATGAATTCATTTCTTTATATATGTACTTTATATAATAATATACATATTACACCATCATTTTTTAATAAAGTTTTTTTTTGAGAGAGAGGAGAGAGAGAGAGAGAGAGAGAGAGAGAGAGAGAGAGAGAGAGAGAGAGAGAGAATGAGAATCTTTTTTGGAGACGGACACAACAAAATATCTTTATTTTTATGTGGTGCTGAGAACTGATCCAAAGTCCCACCCATGCTAAGTGAGCACTCTACCACTAAGCCACAATCTCAGCCCTCCACCATCATTTCTAACCCCATGAACCCTCCCCTCCCAACCCCTAACAGGTCATTTTGATACACACTGAAGTATGCTATGAAGTTATAGAAAAGAAAATATACCTTATATTAATATGACTAGATAGACTTTTGTAACTAATACATAGCATAATATAATAATAATAATAATAATAATAATAACAATAATAATAATAATCAACAACTTTCCATTTAGAAAACAATAAAGTATACATCTGGTACTACAGAAATCTTTTTTAAAAATGACATATTTTCAAAAAAAAGGAATTATTTCTGGGGAAAAAGTGGTATTCTTGCTTTCTTAATATCAAGAGTAAATTATTTTCAGAAGTAATATATATTTCAATATAAAAATAAAATAGAACAAGGTTCCAGGGCACACACCTCTAATCCCATTGTATAGGCAGGCTAAGGCAAGATAATCCTGAGTTCAAAACCAGCCTCAGAAACTTAGCAAAGCCCTTAGCAACTATATGTGACCCAGTCTCTGTGTGCCACTGATTTAAATTTCCAGTAAGAAACAACCAAAACCAAAAGAATACAGAATATGGATGAGGACACAAAACAAATTCTCATGAAGTAAAGATGGAGTAGAAATTGCTGTTATTTCTTCATGAAAACTGTTTATGTATATATGAAGTACTCCTCACCAAGCAGCATAGACCTGTAGAAATTTTAGTATGTGTGTACCATGACAGTGTATAGTTATATGATAGCATAAGGCTAGCACTATACTTGTCAACACAGTGGAAATCTGGGGCCTAGGAGGAAAGAGGAGGTACATTCAAAAATATAAAAATAATAAAGCTTGAGAAAAATTGATAAATAGAGCCCAGAAATATTTTTTATTTCATTAGAGTACAAAATACCACAAAAAAAGTATTATACTGAAGTTACATCTCTTAAATACATTACATGTATAATGGCTTTCAAGGAAAATATGTAGAACTTATCACAAACTAAATAAAAATTACAAAACACATAAAACACCATGTGTGCAAATAAAACTAATCATTACAAAGACAATTATTTTAACTCAATTTAATACGTAATATTTTCCCATCAAAATTTTAGCATGTTTTTTTTTTTAAATAAAATAAGAGAGATAGATGTGGTGGTTCACAATTGTAATCCCAGCACTTTGGGAAGCTGAGACCGGTGTATTGTGAGCTCAAAGCCAGCATCAGCAAAAGTGAGGCACTAAGCAACTCAGTGAGACACCATCTCTAAATGTTATACAAAATAGGTCTGGGAATGTTGCTCAATGGCTAAGTTCCCCTGAGCTTAATTCCCAGTACCAAATAGAAGAAAAGAAAAGAAAGGTCCAAACAAAAAAAAAATCATCTTGGAAATAAAATATAGAAAGTACCTCAAAACCTTTAATAAAAAACAAATAATATTGTTATTTTTATGTGATAATTTAATTATATTGCAATAATACATAAGAATAAATCATAACATGAATCAAATCTGAAACCATATGTATATCAATAGTATTGTTAAGAGCAATAGAAAGGCATATGAAAAACCAACCATATGAAAAATAACATTAGATTGAATGAATGAATCTATCCAACATAAAGTTAGAATTGGGACCTAGTGGCAAAGTTCACTGTAAGAGTTTGTGTGCAGAATGTGAAAGGTAGTCAGTTCACACCTTAACAACACTACAAAAGGCAAATGTTAAGAGGGAATGATATTGAAAATAAAGCAGAATATTAAAATGAGACACTCTCTCTCCATCTATAGATACATTTAAGAAATAACTGCTATGAGTGTCTCTTTGGTAAAATTATAATGAGTAGAGAGATTTATATACACTGGATATTAGACCTGTCTTGAGCAATGTACAACATTTGAGACAAAATTCCCTATTGCCATCATCACTTATAGTAAACAGAAATTTGATAGAGGGGCTGAGGATGTAGCTCAGTTTTTAGAGTGTTTGCTTTTTATACACCAGGCCCTGGATTCAATCTCTAGCATCACAAAAAAAGGAAAAAAAAGAAAGGAAGGAAGGAAGGAAGGAAGGAAGGAAGGAAGGAAGGAAGGAAGGAAGGAAGGAAGGAATATGGGAGAAGTAATTTAAAAAAATGTGGTGATAGCTAGGAGCCATAAAAGCCTTTTCAAGTGTTTCATCAGCTGTGATCAAGACACAGAAATACCCAAATATCAAAGCTGTCAATTTATCTCAAAAAAAAAAAAAAAAAAAAACCACAACAACAACAAAAAAAATCTGCCAGGATATTTTCCCAAATGCTGTTGCTGACAGATGAAATTCACTCTAGCTTGTATTTTAGGGGAAATAAGGAGGAATACAGTAATCTACTCTTAGCTTGAGTGAGATTTTAGCACTTCCTGAATCCTGCCCCAACCCTGACACATTAGTAATAATGCCAGAACTACCAATTGCTCCTAGAAAAAGTTGTGTGTGTGTATGTGTGTACTGAATATCTCAACTTTAACATATTGTTTACATTACTATGTCTCTGATACACTAGTAATAATTCCAGAATTACCAATTGCTCCTAGAAAAAAGATTTTGTTTGGTGTGTGTGTGTGTGTGTGTGTGTGTGTGTGTGTGTGTACTGAATGTCTCAAGTTTCATATATTTTATGTTACTATGTCTTGAAGTTCCAAGCTCTGGAACAAAAGGTGACTGAACTTATGTAAATATCTGTAGATTTCAAACAAATGAATTTACATCCTTCCTCAGCACTTTTATGAACTATGATATCAAACAGTAATTCAGAAAGGAGGTTAAAACCAATTATCCCTGTTTATTCCAACAAATCTTTACATAATAGTCCTACATTGGTTACTTCATATAAACTATTCTCAGGGATAAATTGCATCAGTCAAAGAGATTTTTTGTAGCCTGAGCAGTGTTGTTGAAAATATTATTATAATAATCTGAAAGAGCTAGGTGTGGTTGCAAATATACTAGCAGCTGAAGAGGCACAGTCAGGAGGATTGTAATTTGAAAGACAATCTTAACAACATAGCAAGGCTATAAGCAACTTAGTGAAATATTAGTGATATATCACCTGTCTAAAAAAAAGGACTAGGGAGATAACTCAGTGGTTACCACCCCTGGACTTTAATTCCTAGCATCAAACCACACCAAACCAAACAAATATCTGAAAGATAGTAGGGACTCCAGAGTATATGTGTATATGTATAGATACAAATTTTGGTTAAAATGTAAAATTAATAAAGATACTTTTGAAAAAACTATCATGGTTCTTAAAAGCTAAAAATACAAATGCCATATAATCCACTAATAGTAATATTTAGAAGCAGAGTATTATTGTGAATGTCTGTACTCCCAGTGGCTTTGGAGGATGAAACAGGAGGAACTTGAGTACAAGACCAGACTCAGAAACTTGGCAATGGCTTAAGTAATACACTGTCTCATTAAAAGAAAAGTGGATGTAACACAGTGGTACAGTGTACAAATAAATAAAAATAAACAACAATACTTCATTTAAAAATGCCCTATAACCAAACAATTATAATTCTGGATATATATCTAAAGAAATTGGAACATTTTTGTTAAAGAAATTTCTTTATTTCCATTTTCATTGTAGGTTTATTCACAGTAGCTAATAAAAGGAATGAAATGAAGTGCATTTTAGATACAAGGTATTGTTGAAAAGGTTCCTTTTATCTAGTTGCCTTAAAGGCTGCATACTTATAATTCATACTGCTCCCTAAAAGGCAACACTGAGATACTGATTTTTCTGAATACTCCAAGAGATTTTGGTACCTCTGGGCAAACTGTGTAAGACTTTTCTAAAACTAAGGAATAGGTAAATATTGGGTTTGGAAGGTGGACAACACACAATAAATTCCTCAAGGGAGAATCTTAACTCAGACACTGTGATAAGGTGTCTGAGTCTAGGGAAGAAAAAGGAAGTAAAATCAGAGTTTGAGATAAAACTAGGCTCTCAGTTTCACTGATTACTAGGTCATTGATTTAATCCAAATAGATATTGGAAAAGGGTTAAGGCTACCAATTAAAATTTATATAAAACAGGTATTTAAAACATACCAGGAAAGAGCTGAAGGTGTGGCTCAGTGGGACAGTGCTCCCCTAGCATATATGAGACCTTTATTTTAATTCTCAGCACCACATATAAATAAATAAGTTATGAGTAAATATTAAAAAAAAAAAACAACAGGTAAGGGTCCAGGGTTGTTACTCAGTGGTAGAGTCTTTGGCTAGTATGCATGAGGAAGTGTGTTCGATACTGGATCCACATTAAAATAAAATAATAATAATAATAATAATAATAATAATAATAATAAAAATAATAATAATAATAATAATATTTTGTTCATCTACAACTAACAAAAAATTATTTTAAAAAATTTACAATAGTGCCATGGCCTGTGACCTTCTCATTAACTGTGTTCCAATTAAGCCTTTGCAATTGAACTTGCTTGTAATTTAAATTAAAGTCCAGTTTCTTTTTTTATTTCCTGCCACACCAGGACAAAGGAGTTTGCTTGAATATTAGGAATCATTCTAAATGTCACTTTAAAAAACATGTCTTACATGTGTAAAAACTCACTTGAAACCAAAATTTGTGGCACAGACCATAACCCCTGTGGCTCAGGAAAATTATACATGGGTATCATGAGTTCAAAGCCATCCTCAGCAAAAGCAAGGCTCCAAGCAACTAACTGAAACTTTCTCTCTAATAAATAAAAATAAATAAATAAATAAATGGGCTGGGGTTGTGTCTCTGTTCCCTTGAGTTAAATACCTGGTATTAATGATAGACCCAAACTGTTTTTTTTTCTCAATATTGGGAGCCATCTTGCCACAAAGCCATGAAAAGATAATTTCAGCTTTACTATAAATTACTGCAAATTCTGAACCTGCTTGGAATGCCTGCCTGTGCCTTGAACTCACTCATGCCTGGTTCTCTGACCAGATAGCAGCCCTCTCTGAAACTTTAGTGATGCCTCACAAATCTTGGCCTTCCCTGGACAGAAAAACGACCCTCTCTGAGGCTCTAATAACCTTCATAAATTCTCATGTTGGGGCCAGCAAAATTGTAAACTACCATTAGTGTTATGCTCATCAGCGTTCTGTTATCTGTAACCTTCCTTTGTGTAACTTTCTGGGCTATAAAGCTGGGCTGCAGTAAAGCTGCTTCTGCTGTCTTGTTCTCACGGTTTTGGGTGGGAGAGGCAGCCTGGTCGAAATAATAAGCTTGCTTTAATTTGATTTTAATTGTAGTCAGTGGTCTTTTCTTGTGTCCTGGTCTAACATTTTGGAGTTCCTCCACACTAGACCACAAGACCAGACTTCTGGAAATTCTGAAGCTGGCCTTTGCTCCAGGTCTCTGTGCTGGAGAGCCACTCTAGGGTGCGAGTACCTTGAGATGTTCTAAGGCCTCGGAGTGAGCCTCAGTCCCTGGAGAACTGCAGTGAACTGCCGCACTAAAACTATTTGCAAGCACCTGGATGAGGAGGCCTCCATAGGTAAGTGGTGCCTTTATGACATCTGGAATCCCGTTAAGGGAGATCTCTTCTGAAGATAGAGAGGTGGCCTGGTGAGGCTCACATATACTCCTGTCCAGGACAGTAACGAGAAATCATTCTGTCCTCTGTTCTGTTCTGTAGGGAATTCCTCTGGAAGGGTAGAGAGGTGCCAAAGGGCAGGAACCCACTCCTACCCCGGAGCTTTAGCAAGACGTTGCATTGCTCCTCTGTTTTTCTGTTTCAGCACCGGGTTTCTGTTTGCTTGTTTTTTGTTCTGTGTTCTATGTTTTTTGTTTGTTTTTGTGCCTTTTGTTGTGTAACTTCTGTGTTAAAAACTTAAGGATATTGGACATGAAAATGGGTAATAAAGCAAGTAAGCCTGACACCCCTTTGGACTGTGTTTTAAGGAACTGTGATGAACTTTACCCCCCTTTGTTAAGCAGGATGAGAGAAGCCTCTATCTATCTGGCTGCTTGGAGCACCTCTACTGCAGAGGGCAATGCCTGCTAGGGATCTAAGAACTGAGTATCTCCCAGATTAACAAGTGAACCTCCTTTAAAACCCCTTGTCCCTCCAGATTGAGAGAGTCACAACTTTGGGGCAGAATCCCCTGTGATTCTTCTTTGTTAGCAAAGCAATAAACCTCCCTTTTTCTTTTTCTCAAAACCCGTCCTCATTATTAAATTGGCATTTATTGGCTTCAAGGTAAGGAATGGAACTTTCAGTTACAAATTATGACACCTCAGAGGGAACTCTAAAGGAGCCCTGGGGAAATTTTTGAGAGCTGACTACTGAAATGTTAGGAAATATGAAGCGTGTCTGGGGTGGAACCAAACCAGAGGAGCTAATCCTGTAAGTAAAAGGAGGGACTGAGGGACTCCCAGAAGCTGCCAAAGCCCTGTTGCTTCGAGGAATTCCCTCCTTCCTTCTCTGCACTGTAAGGATTATGTCACCTCTGTCTATTTAAAAAAAAAAAGAGAAAAAGAAAAAGGGAACACTAAATGCAGTAAAGTTGCCACTGAGACACTTGATTTTACATTTCAGTTTGCCCCTGTGTGAAAACACCTGGTCCCCTTGTGGGGACATCTATGGTACCACTGGTGTAGGAGATTTTTCTCTTATCTGCTCTGTTTTAAAGGTTTCTGTCTGTCAGCCATAGTCTGGAGCTCCTTTCTGTCTGTCCCATGTCTTTGTTTCTGGCCCTTTAAGACGTGTGCAATAATGTGTTGATATTATAAATTGTTTTTTGGGAATGATCTTGGCTGAATGTATGTCTAAAAGATGATGTTTTATTATAACAATCTGGTATCTGAATAGGTTTTTGAAGCATTGCACAATCTTCCAGTTAAAAGTTGGGTTTAGGTGATTGTTTAGTTTATGATTTCAGATAATTCATGCCAGAGAACTTAAATACTTAGGATGGAAAACTAAAGAACTCTACTTCCAAGTTGGTAAGTAACTTCACAATCATTCAGTTTTTTTCACCATTTTTTTATTTGGGTAGCCTGGAAAAATGTCACTATGTGTACCAGTGCATTAATTTGGACAAGGATAGTAAATCATAGTATGGTATCTGTTGACAAAACAAGATGTAAAGATATAAAATTTTGTGAATTGTATCTTAAACTTGTATCATAATTTTCAACATCCGAACCTGACCTGAAAATTATGACTTATTGTTAAAATGCCTTAGTCCTGAAGTGTCTGCTCAGAATAGCAGTCTTTCCCTGCTCCTTCCAGACCTCAGTCAGGACTTATGTTGAAATGCAAATGAAAGAAACCTGCAAGCTCAGTAGGAGGCTGATCTGAGGCCTAAGGGGAAAAAAAGTAAATTGTATGGTATTTACAAATTAATGGCCAGTCATTTTATCTAGGACTCTTGGGTTTTTTTTCTTAGATTCTGTATTTTTTGAGCTCATGATTTGATCCTACAGACCTAGGTTAATGTTTTTCTGATCAGTTCTATCTTTAATCAATTGTGGAGTTTTTAAAAATTGCAATGGAGATTTCACCTGCAAAAAGCTACAAGCCCTTTACTATTGTGTTATGTGTGCACACTTGTGTTTTGTGTTGTATGTGTATATGTACATATGTCCATATATCATATATATGGTATACAAATTTACATATATAAAGAGCGCTCATAAAAACAAATTTTAAAAATGGATCCAAAGGTCTTTAATTCATGTGATTTAAATGGTTCAATTTAAATTGGATAAAAATATAGAAATAAATGTCTTTAATTTTAAGCTTACAAATTTTTCTAGGTGTTCAAAAATTAATAAAATATTAATGTCTATAAAATGTCTAATATGTCTTGGTTCTAGGACTTTTCTTTCAACAAGAAAAAAAATGGTTAACACTGTTCAATACATTTGTCTAATATTTTGATAAATAAGTAAAGTAATTTGATATGGGATTACTCATTTATGAGTACTTTTGTTAGATAGCTGATTGATTTACTAAGGTCTGTATAAGTTTGTTTTTATAATCAGTCATGTGTTAAAAAGACAAAAATTTCTTAAAACATAAGTTTACCCATAACATTGTGTTTATTAATTTTTATTTTTTTCTAGAGCAAGCAACCATAAAAATTAAACAACTGGTTAATTAAGAACTGTTATTTTAGAGCATTATACTGTCTTTTCTTTAAAAGCTAAACTTGGTTAATATAGAAACAACAATGTAATTGTGATGCTATTAATGTGCTCATATATTCCAGGTATACAAGTCTATAAGGTAGAAGCTTTAAAAAGCATTATATCAAGCTGGTGTTCTAAAGTTGTATGCTAATTTAAGCTTATATATATATATATATATATATATATATATATATGATTTATTTACCTGTTATCAATAAGATATGTAAAGTTTGATATTACTTTTTACATTGGGGAACAATTTAAATGTATTTTTAAGTTGATGAGAGCCTAATTTATGTAAAGGTTAATATTGTAAAGCACAAAGTATATTGCTACCTTTCCACAAAAGGTTAAAAATTTTCAGCCTTTCTTTAATTCATGTTTTAAAAGTGATGTCATATGGTATCAGCTAATGTTCATGTGATCTCAAACAATTTATGTAAACTTTGTAAAATGATATTTAAAAAGCAAAGATCAGCTTTAGAACTAGAACACTTAAGATTTATAAGGAGCCCTGCCTTACCTGAGATAAGGCTCTGTGTCCCATCTTTCCACATGTGAGAATGACTATGAAAGCAGTAGGCCAGATTTTAGTTCATTTATAGTTCTGTTCAAAAGTTGTTTTTTTTCTGTCAAGATTACTAGGATCTCAAACAGGGGATGTAATGTGTAACTCAGCCAAAATTCAAGGTAGCTATTACACAAACTAAATATGTTTTTACTCTTATGAATTTTATTTTGTTATTTCCTTATAAATGATCTAAAGATTCCCTGTTAGTGTTTTGCAGAGGTGTTGCTTTAAGGACACAACCTGGGTTAATTTAAGATAATAAGCCATCACACCTACAAGACAGATAGGATAATACAGGCCCCAATTAATAAAAGAAGATAAATAATTATAAAGTTATAGACATTATATCCCAGTACTCTTAATATAAAGCTGTTAAAATTTATTTGCTGGATGTTTAATGCTGCAGTCTGGCTGGGCACAAATCACGAGCCACTGAAGCAGGAACAAACTTTATTTCTGAACTCTACCAGCACACTCCACACAGGCTCCCAGAAAATCTGCCCGAATGCCACGCGGCTCCTCCAGGAACCAGCAGCCAGAAATATCCCTCCTCTGGCACTTCCCCAACCAATGGAAACTCTCTGGGAATCCCCGCAAGAGCTCAAGTGGAACTCAACGAGAAATCCGTGAGAACTCGCTGGCATCACCTCTCAACCACTACTTCTGGCAAAAAATGCCACAAGTCATCCCGACTCAGCTGTGGCCCTCAGCAGTTTAAGATTAAGTTTTAAAATTAAAGTTAACCCTGAGGCTCACCTTCCAGTTCCATGCAATTTCCCTTCTCTCTCCCTTTCCCTCCCACCTATCATCCCTGTTTAATATTAATCTTCTTCTCAGGCTCTTCGTCCCTACCCTGTCCTTGATTACTCCCCTTATATCAAAGAAGACATTTGGCATTTGTTTTTTAAGGATTGGCTAGCTTCGCTTAGCATAATCTGCTCTAATGCCATCCATTTCCCTCCAAATTCCACTTGAATCAAACTGTAAAATATGGTATATTAAGAACTATGTAATGTTTTGAACGACCAACAATAAAAAAAAAATTAAAGTTAAATGAAAAGGGCCAAGAAAATCAATATTTGGCTCTTGCCCTCTGAGTCACTCTGAACCCAGGGAACAGGGGACTTCTCTAAAGAGCTTTGCAACTCTGGGACACAAAACCTCCTGATCAGGGAGATTAATGAGACCACTGGAGAACAGAAAGCCAATCAGTGCATTTAGTATGAAGAGGAGGGTCATCAGAGAAAGGAGACATCCCTGATGCTTCCAAAGGAAGCCACATGGTCAAGAAAGACCTGGACCCATCCTAGCGCAAATGGCACTAGCAGAACTGAGAAGCTGCTCTCAAGTTTCCCCAGGAATGACTCCCACAAAAACACAGCTGACTGTTAACAATAGATACAAATAAATGTCAGTTTGGCTGCTTCATCTTAAACACTTAGCAAAGACATTAAAATCAAAACACAGGCATTCCTGGGCATTTTAAATAATAATAATAATAATAATAATAATAATAATAATAATAATAATAATAATTTAAGTTATACACTTCATGTTAGCCTCCCAAAATAAGTAAGACTGGAGGCTACAAATAATAATCCTCAGAGAGAATCGCCTGATAACTATAAAAGAGACTATCAAGAGGAGCTGCCAGAGACAGAAGTTTTTAGCTTAAGGCCTACAGATATTCCTAAATTACACATGTAGGCTTGGTGTTTGCTAGTATGATTATCCAGCCCTGAGTAACAGAATTAAAGGTTTCTCTATTAGACACAGAGGTCATACTAGTAAAAAGAGTTTACAAGATCAGATGACATGTTCCAGCTGCTGCAACAATTATTCAGTACTCAGGGTTTTTGTTTCTCTCATAGAAGCACCCTTCCCCAGATGACTTCACAACCTGTTCTTCCCCAACCAGACTTCAAACCGAACTGACTTCTAAAAGGAAACTCATATCCCTCATGCTGTGCTCACTCATGTCACCCCCTCTCAGCTCAAAAGAAGCCAAAATGAACGATATCTGTCTTCTTACAACAATGGAGCCAAAAATAAATAGACTGTCAATATATGTAATTAATTAAGTCAGATCAAATAAGGGAGACAAGTTTTGGGTGAGTTCTAAAAAGTTGGAGATTGTTACCTGAGGGATTAAAATTCCCTCAGTGCTCTTCCCCTACCCTATAAAAGATTTGAAAGGGACACATAACAAAAGGGAGCAATGATAGACCCAATGTGATCTTTTCTCAAAATTGGGAGCCATCTCGCCACAAAGCCATGAAAAGATAATTTCAGCTTTACTATAAATTACTGCAAATTCTGAACCTGCTTGGAATGCCTGCCTGTGCCTTGAACTCACCCATGCCTGGCTCTCTGACCAGATAGCAGCCCTCTCTGAAACTTTAGTGATGCCTCACAAATCTTGGCCTTCCCTGGACAGAAAATGACCTTCTCTGAAGCTCTAATGACCTTCATAAATTCTGATGTCAGGGCTAGCACAAATGTAAAAAATTACCATTAGTGTTATGCTCATCAGAGTTCTGTTATCTGTAGCCTTCCTTTGTGTAACTTTCTGGGCTATAAAGCTGGGCTGAAGGAAAGCTGCTGCTACTGTCTTGTTCCTGTGGTTTTGGGTGGGAGAGGGAGCCTGGCTGGTCAAAATAATAAGCTTGCTTTAATTTGATTTTGATTGGATTCAGTGGTCTTTTCTTGCATTCTGGTCTAATATTAAAAAAAAAGAAAAAGAAAAAAGAAAAAAGCTTAATTGCGGGCAAATAAATTAAAGAAACAAACAAACAAACAAAATAAAACAAAACAAACCCTTAATTTTGAACGGATTCACTATACTATTGTGAGGATGGCCTTAGACCTGGCCTAAACAACTCCATTTTAAAAACATCAGTTTGAAACCTTCAGTCTCACCAGGCATGCCCCTCAACCTGAGAAACAGAGTGAGGCCTCTGGCAAGTTGTCCTCACCTAGTAAGAGGGAAGGATGAGAAGGCCAGCGTGCAGACCACCAGAACAGATGTTTCTGGCCCTAGAGTAAATGATGTCATGGAAAAATCTGGTGGTACCTAATAAGGATTGAAAAGAAGGTAAAAAAGCCTCAAAATTTAGTATAAATAATAGAGCAAATGAACAGGTGTTCAGCCAACTCAATCAAAAATGCACTTGAGCTCCAGAGGCTAATGAGGACTTACAATGACATCTCATTACTTCTCATCATTTGCATTATCCTCACCACTCTTAAACTCTACAGAAACATAATGACCTTAGTGAAAGGAGGAAAGGTAAAAGATTATATGATGTTTTTCTCATGTGATGAAAACTTGATTTCAGTGAAAATAAACCCAATGGGGAAAATAAAACCAAGAGGCAAGGTGTCTCACACACCCAACATATATATTTTTATGAATAAAAATTTCATCACAATTACTTTAAAATTTTATTTAACTTACTGCTGTCTGGACTCATGAGAAAGCAAATTGTATTTTAATCATCTAAGCAATGTCCTAAGGCAGTAATATTTTCCCAGACGGAAAAACAATATAACACATGAGTACAATTTAAAAATTTCTATTAAAAATTAAGGACAGCTAAAATCAATTGCAATAACCTAAATCACTATATCCAAAATATTATTATTTTGACAATATAAATTAACTAATAAATAAATGTATTTTTCAAGTTTCATCCTAAACTTCACTCTTGACCTCTCAGAGATATCTATGTTCACCACAGCTATATTCCATGTTTGAGATCTATGAATACCCTGACTTTAGCAAGGTGAAAAAACTGAACAACTTAGTTCTGTGTCATAGGTTATGAAATAAACTTACCAAATATCATTCTCTCAGGGCCAAACAACAGCAGAGACTGTGCACTTTGAGAAAGCTGCCATCTACAACTCAGAAATATACAAAAGTTCACATTGTTTCTCACAGGATTCTGGGCACAGATCCATTTCCATTTTAGATATCATAGTGCAACCAAAAGAGATGGGTATCACAGGATAAAAGACTCTAGGTCATCAGATCATCAGTAACCCAGAAACTAGAGTCTAAACATTTTAAAGAAAAAATATTTTGCAGTTTTGTCTTTAGACATTAGGTTGTGATTTCAATTTTCTTCTTTGGTATGGGGTATTGTGAGAATATCATCAAACATTAAAGGCTTAGAAGTGTACATACATTTCTATATAATTCAATAAAGCCTGTCAAGAGATTAAAGTTTAAATTTAAATTAATAAAAATTTAACCACTACCTATAAGGCAGAACGTGTTTTCCACATAACTTCAGTTCCACGTTTGATTGAATCCTGGCATTCAGCCTATGGTTGGTGGACTAGTTATCTATCACTGAATAAGAAGAAACTATTTAAAAATTATTGTCTCATGTGTGGGATTACCATCAATTAAGGCTGGTTTCATATGGGATCTTTTTACTGCATGTAATTAGGTGATAGTTGATAAGGATACTGAACTTCAGAGGGAGATATGGTTGCCAAAAAAAGCATCCTTTATCTCAGAATCAAATAAATTAAGGTGGGCTCATTCTCATAGAGGTGACAGTGTGGTTAAAGCAAAAACAAAGTATTCAAAATGTTTCCTGACTAATACACTTTCATAGTCAGAGATTTACATAAGTCAAACACATAAAATAAGAGCTCAGATCCAAAGTTTGGGAAATATACTCTGCACTTTGGCTACAAGAGGAGTAAAAACACATTGTCAACTTTATGTGTACAGATAAGGCTAAAGAATTGCTAATATGTTGACACTCAGTATCATTTTGCCTTTTGTAATAGATGAGGTTTACATAGCTGTTCAGTGTGAAAGAATATTTGAAAGGTCTCACAAATATTAAGCAACTTTACTGGAATTCAGGATCAAATATATGTGACCCCAAAGCCACAACTCACATCCTTTAGACTACATGAATTTTTAATCTTTCATTATTGTCTTAGAAGTTAGATGGTGGCACAAAAAAGCAGGACTTATCCTGGGGAGATACAGACCAGAGGACGAAGAGCAGAGTGCAGCCCTGGGGGCCTCGGATCCTCCTTGTGACCTTCTACACTGACTCCACAGGCTTCATCGATGTCTTCATTGGTTAAACAGCAGCAGTCCTGGCTGGGAAACACTCAGAATGAGTTTCCTCCTCAGACTCTTCCCCACCCTGACCCCATGGAAAAGCCTTAGGGGGATGGGGGAAGAAAACACTACTGCCCCAGGGAACCATGAAATAAGGGGCAGCCCACAGCAAGGGAGTGGGCAGGACTGCCAAGACCACCCACCCCCAAGAGCAAACGGTACAATGTTGGCTTCCTGGGAGAGAAGCCCCCACCCTCTCCACCACCCCACTGAGGGGAGGTTTGAGGAAAGAAGTGTTTGAGAGCAGCTAAGAGACAGAGAAGGAGTAAAACCACCTGGAAATCAACCCACGCCAAGCACAAGGTATCACCAGAGGGGGCAGCCGGCAACCGTACCAACCCTCAAATCGCCTACCTCCCCCTTCCTTCCCACACTGAAGGCCCCACAGGAAAACACTAGGGGCTCACCTGCAGGTACAAGAACGACTTACTTCTACCTCAATTGTTTCCATAAGATAATCTGCTTTCAACAAGCAATCATAAAAATGTAAAATGATAAAAATTATTGCAAAAGAGGACCAACGTTGACGAATGTCTACTACCCATTTTTGAGGTTTACGATAAAGCTTGTGTGATCAAGACAGCCTGGTATTTGCTATAGACACACAGAGAGACTGTAAAAACAGGTCAGCATTAACACAGGAAGCTAATGTTATACGAAGTTGCAAAGGTAGTCAATTGAATAAGGAGAAGTTTTTTCCACAAACCATGCTGAACAAATGATAACAACTGGATGTCCAGATGCAAAGAAGAGATGAACCTGGACCCATATCTCACCCTTCACATAAAAATAAGCTCAAAATGGATCACAGGCTTCAGTGTTGAACTATAAAGCATCTAGGAAAATCTTTTTGTGATTTTGAGTTAGGTAAACAGTTTTCAGACCCTACCCCAAAAGTAGGATCCACAAAAGAAAAAAAAAACTGAAAACTTTTATCTGTATCAAAATTAACTTTCAGACACTGATACAAGAATAAAAAGTCAAACAAAAGACTGACAGAATATATTTCAGATTGAAGACTTATATTCAGAATACATGAAAAACCCTCAAACAATAATAAAAAAAAACTACTTTTTTTTAAATAGGAAGAAGAAAAGATACAGGGGTGTCATAAAACGCTCAGTGTTACACAAATTAAGGACAGTGTCACTCCCCTGAGTTCTGATGAGGCTGACTCCTTGCTACACAGTAAGCTGAAGGTTTGGTTTTTCAGAGGCAGAGTAGGTTTATTTATACTTGATATCCAGAACAGTGCTCCTTCATTTCAGTGTTATGTCTTTAAACATAAATATGTTCAACATTATTAATTAATAAGGGAAATTTATAATTAGGGAAATTCAAGTCAAAACTACCAGGAGATACCATAGACTCTCTGAACTGAATGAATCCTGAAAACATCAAGGGTCTGGCCAACTCCCGAGCATGCACACAGCCACCTCCACCTGCACAATCACTTGTGAGGTTGGAGCTTCCTAACATGCATCTATCAGGGCTCAGAAATGCCCCTTCCTGGTATTACTAACTGAAACTTGCAGCCACACACACTCTCACATACAAATGTACATAAGTGTTAATAGTAGCTTTATTTATAATCCTCCAAACTGGGAAGAACCCAGCTTTTCTTCTGCTGGTGAATGGGTAAACAAACTAAGTATCCATACAAGAGAAGGCCACTCTGTCATTAAAGGAAAAACCTCAATGCCTCATACAATGTGCATGAATCTTAAATGCATTCTGTAAATGAAAGGACCCAGATTCAGAAGACAGCATGTAAGACTGCATGTATACGACACTTAGACAAACAAAATTATCAGGACAGGTCAGTGGTTACAAAGGTTGGCATGAGGACAGGGTTCTAAAAAAAGAGAAGCAAATGGGAATGTGGGGGTGACAGCTGCTCTGTATCATCACTGGGGAGGATTCATGACTCTATGTATCTGTCAAACTTATAGAAGTGTGTTCCACAAAGAGTCAATTTCACTGAATGCAAAGAAAACTAATAAATTACTACTGTTAATCTGTCTCTGAGAAAACAAAACCTGCAGCTCACTGCGGAGCAGCAAAAAGTCAACCTAGTCAGAAATCAGGGGATGACACTATCCTTAATTTGTATACCACTGAGCAATTCATTTAGAAAAGGAACTTGTTAATGGATGACTTCTTCCCAGTTGGTACCTGGAGGTTCCAATGCTCTTAGACCAGCTCATTCCCAGGGAAGGTGCCATCTGCTCCTAGTAGCACACTGAGTCAAAACCCTGCGTTTCTGTGTTCTAGGACAGGACCAGCCATCGGCTCTTGGTTAGCGTACTCACCTCCTTGGAGAGCTCCTGGCTCTGGGCACAGACCCTTCACATGTAGAACCTGCCCAGCTGTCTGCTCTCCTGCTCCAGTGTTCACCCCTCCTCTCCACTCCCTGGAGCTCAGCCCAGGTTCTACTTATGCAGGCAGGTCTTTGTGACACACTGCTCTAAAGCTACCAGGTAAGGATCTCAATGTCTATACTGCTAGAACAATCATCAGAGTCCATCACAACTGTAATTAACTAAGAAACCAAGGAACTGGGGAAGAAGGAACCGCCTACATATCCCTCACCATGATATTTTTAGCAGTTAGCAAAGGACCCAGCAAAAAGTGAGGATCGATAAATACTTACTGACTGAATGAATGAACAAGCAGGTTTATTTTAGTGTTGATATCCAGAACAGTGCTCATTTGTTCCAGTGTCACATCTTTAAAAGTAAACCCAACAGTTCATTGCTGGCTCACATTCAGCTCCAAAGGAGCTCTTTTAATTAATTTCATGTGTTAATCTGGCTGGGCCAGGGGATGCTCAGGCACTGGTCAAACATTGCTCTGGGCATGTCAGTGAGGGTGGTTCTGAATATGTGGACCAGTGAGCAGATTGCTCCCCTCCTGTGGGGGGGGGAGTTGAAGGCCTGATAGAAGAGAGAGCTGATGTGGCCACCTGACTGCCTGAGATGGGATACCAGCCTTTCCAGTCTTCAGACTCAAAAAACTCACTCCTTCTTGAGTTTTCAGAATGCCAACTTTCAGACTAACACTTCAACTACCAGCTCTGTTGATTCTAAGGCCTCTGAATCCAGATTGGAACTATCTATTGGTTTTCCAGGTCTGTAGCCTACTAATGACAGAAGCTGGAACTTCTAACCCTCCATAACTGTCAGCTAATTCCTTATAATAAATATATTTTTTAGTAGTTTCTCAGGAGAACTCTAATATAGGACTTCCTATAAAAATTTTCCCTTACATTAGTTACTTTCTTAAATTCCTGACATACTTGGACTTTTTTAGGCACACTTTGTATCTTGTACCCACAACACATCCATTTTGCTTCCTACCATCTTTGTAGTGCTGCCCCCACTTCACTGTGTCCAAGTACTGAATATGGCCCACTGTGTAACTTTTTGGTTTGGGTTCTAGGAAGAAACAAACTAAACTGCTCTCCAGGGACCTGCTAAACCTACACAAAAACAAACAAAACAAAAAAATGTGTTATCATTAGGAAAAGGGTACTTTTCAAATGTGGCAAAACCTAGTGTGGTCACTTCAGAGGAATAGTGGGGACTCAGTATTTTCTTTAGACTTCAGAGGTGCTATAGAAAAACAACCCTGTACCGACCCGGTATTCCAACTCCAAGTGCAGGGGTCACACAGTTCCTTAGCTGTCATGCTCCTGGTGAGTACCTTAGCGTGTCACCACAAAAAGCTCAAAGGCAAAGATCCCTCCACACACCACCTCACCATCACTGTCTCTGGCCCACTGTAATGTTGAGGGAAGTGCATCTTCTGAGAAAAGTCTGTTTTTTTAATATTCATAATAGTTCTATTTCATGCCAGCAAGAGCATTTCCCCAAACCATATATTTCCAACTAAAAAGTTAAATATAATATATATGATAGCGAAAACTTGAACAAAATGTGGCTCAGTACAGCCCTGGCCTATCATGTAAGGCCCTGAGTTTGTCCCCTAACAACACAAAGTAAATGATTTAAAAATTTTTTAAAAGTTGGACAATACAAAAAAAAACTAAAAATATTTGCAGCTATTTGAAATAAACAGCATTAATTCTTTAAACACTTTTTCAATTGAAGGTCACGGTTTAATCCAACTAACCGCCATAGGCTCCCAACACTTCCCCAATCTTCAAATGATGTTAGGTCCACTATTTTTGTTCAAATAATAGGACCAGATAACTCTTTCAATCGGAGGCAAAGTTATATTTCATTAAATTCATTGATCTTTGAGAGAGAGTGTGAAAGGAATAAAGAAATAAGGATAGAAAGAATTCACTGAAGACCACACACCCTAAGCAAATGTGTGTCTCCAGCATGTTTTCTGAGATAAACTCTTCAATCATGTTTGTTATTAAATAGCACCAACATGCACTGACTCAACACAAGGCATCTCTTTGTTATGGACTTGGGAGAACACAGTGTAGGAATGCGAGGAGGAGCAACCAGACAGGACTCAGACAGGAGATCAAGCCAGGTGGAAAGGAACAGAGAAAGGTTCTGGGACTCACACTCTGAACAGGAAGGCAACTCTCCCACTGCACTGCACTTGGGACTCAGAATGTCCTCAAGTGCACGCACACATGCACGCACTGTGCTTTCCGGTGATTCTAAAAGTGAGAAGAATACTTAAATCTTTAACTCCCTGAATGCTAAAATTCCAGTTATTTCCCTGGCCTATAGCAATGCAATATTGCTGCAATAATCATGGAATGTTACTGAAACACAGATTTTAGAAGCGATTTCTCATTCTGCTCTAAATATACAAAGATTTTGATTTGTCATGCAATTGTTTACCCCTTCCTAAGTCTCCTAACTAGCGCAGTAAGAAGAAAAAATAGTTTTTCTCTGAAAAACTGTGTGCATCTGGTGAAATAAAATGGGGGTAGAAGAGAAAATTTTGGATACAATAATAGCAAACCAAAATTACTGATCTACTTGAAAGCAGTGTATTAATTCAAGCTGTTCTACTTCCAAAAGTGGATAAAGAAACAAAATTCTCAAGTAATAAACACAGGGGATCATATGCGAACCCTGAAAAGTATGACTAAGGAGTGATATAACTGGTAGCTGTTTTTAATCAGTGGCTTTCTCCTGGGATGTGATGGTTACAGGGATGTAAGGTATTTATTTGTCTCATAAATCAAATATATGTGGTGTATATGCTAATTCATTTTCTTCTTCAAACACACCTAAAACTTGAACATATAAAACCATCTAGCTATGGTCCAAATGTCTGCATTCCTCCCAGGATTCACAGATTAAATCCTAGCCTCCAATGTGTCAGGGGTGGCCTCTGGCAGTGAGTGGGTAGAGGGGCAGAGCCCTCAGGAATGGGATATTAGTGCCCTTGCAAAGGAGATCTCAGAAGCTGGCTCATCATTTGCTACCTTGCGAGGACAGAGCAAGAAGTTGTCAGCAATGATCTTCTGTGATTTATCAGAATGTGCCTTCAATACACAAAGACTGCTGTTGCAGGTTCCATCTTGTTGCTGTATGATACATGCAGGCTACCGCAAAGTCACCAAGGTGCACCCACCCAAAGTACCCTCAGATAAGACACTGTTTAAGTATCTATACTTTTTTCTACATTCATTATCAATCACCTTGATTTTAAGAAGTTTTAAAAATCAGATTACACTTAGGCTATGTTTTGGATAAATGTCCCATAAAGGCCCATGTGATAAAGGTCAGGTCCCCAACTTGTTGTTACTGGGAAGTCACAGAACGTATAAAGGTGGGACCTACTTGGAGGTCTTCAGGTCACAAAGGGTGCCTTTGAAGGAGACAGTGGGACCCTTGCCCCTTCCTCGTCCTCTTTCACCACCAGGCCATGAGGAGAGTACTTCTACTTTGCCACCAGTCCCACCAGAGGCCTACAGGCAATGGGTTCACCTTATCAGGGACTCCAGCCTCTAACTGTGAGCTAAAGTAAATCTTTTCAAAGTTGATTAGCTCAGACATTTGTTATAGTGACAGTTGACTGACACCAAGTAGCATTACCAAATTATCTATTTTAAATATTGTAGCCTGAAATGCCATTACCATCTGGTGAAATTTAGCATCAAAACAGTATAAATCTAGGGGCTGTGCAGGGGGCTCAGTGGCAGAGTACTTGCCCAGAGCATGAGGTTCGCTTGCTCTAAAGAGCAGTTCTGAGCACTGAGTACTTTCTGAAATCATCAAGAGTGCATGCTGACCATCTCTTCATTAACAAATTGTTAAATTCTCTAAAAAACCCAGACTTTAAAATTTAAGTTCCTACAGAAGATGAGAGTAAAGCAGAAAAATTGAAGTACTATTCATTTTTAATCAATATATCATGTATTCTCTTGGAAAACAAACTTAGATTCTATCTTGTTTTCTTAGAAACAAAATCAACCCAATCGTTATCTAAAGCATATGGGAAAAGAAGAAGAAAAAGAAGTATCATTAGTACTTTCAACCAGTTTGGGATGGAATATTACCTATTAGTTTAAAAGAAAAACCAAAAGAACCTAGTAAATGTACTTGAAAATTAAAATCAGGAAAAAGTTTGCCCAAAATATGGGATAATATGTGTCCCTGAATTTTTGCCTAGTGACTATAATACTTTCACATTTTTATGAACTGTCTAGCCCTTGCTAAAACATAGTCCAGAGATATGGAACATGAAAACAAAAAGAAAAACATATCCAAAGAGAAGAAGCATTTTGAAGAGTCAGAAACTGTTTGAGCCTTGCTTGCCCCAGAGCGTGTGGTGGCAGCCTGGGTACTTGCTGGCGGGAGTGAAGGGACGAGGAGTCCCCCGCCTCCAGCACCAGGACTCACTGTCTGAAACCAGAGCTGGGACAGGGGCTGGCCTATACAACAATAAAAGAAAGATGAAATTAAAAATGTGGGGGAGTATGCTCACTGGAGCACACAGAGCTAGCCGCGGTGGAGACAGCAACTGACCACTTCAAGTCAATATTGAATCTAAAAAGTCAGCAGCTTGCAGGAGGAACTTTACCTTTCCATTTGCAGCCCTCATAGTCGGTCACCCTGCGGACAGAATGATAAGGTGATCAATAACCCCTGAAGTAAGAATAACAGAGTTCCAAAGGGGGGGGGAATAAAACTCAGTGCTCACAAGAAGGCAGCAAACCCAGAAGCGGAGTGTGTACACACGTCTAAGCTAAAGTAACTCACCAAATTGCTAAGGCCTTAAAACATGCATTTGTATTGTCCAGAGAAATAAGGGCAGGGGCAGAATTGACTTTTTAAAAAGGAAATAACTTAATGAAGAAAGGCATAAATCCAGTAAAACAAGAAAAGTCAAGGGCCTTCTGCAGGATGAAGCACAGTAGGCCCCAGCACGAACCTCCCCTGTAGCAACTGGCCACTGACAGAGAAAAATGACAACTGGATTTTTACAGACACAAGGGGGCTGCAAAAGCAAAAAAGTGAGATGAATTGAAACTCCAGAGCTGGAGCTCTTTCAAAGTGAGGAACAAAGTGACTGCTGGTTTCTTCTCAGGGGTCATTTGTTGATTGGGGACACAGGCTAATTCTACAGGTGCAGACTAAGAACTGGGACTTGGCTGCCTTAAGGGACTGTACCAAGGGAGCAAAGCAGCAAGGTTTGTAGGAGTCAGTGTGTCCCTTTTACGGAGCAGAGTGCATGTGTGATGGGTCCTGAACACAAGGTTCATTTTCCCTAAGGGACTTTGCTAAACTGTGGGCTTTGCTTGGAAGCCTGAGAGACCAGGCCAGGTGTGTCTAAAGCCACCTTGAGGGCTCCACTGGCGGCATGGGAGAGAAGAATTCTGCTAAGCCAGAATGCTTGCTTTAAACACAGAACTCCAGGATATGTAAGGAATCCAGGCCAAAAGCACCGCACATTAACATTTCCCAGGGAAGTGAATTAGCAAGTCAGAGCTGAGCAGAGCTGAGCAAACCAACCATGCCAAGCACAGACAGGAAGCAGAGGCCTTCCCAAGGTCAGCAAGGACCCCAGCCCAGCTTGCTCTCACCTGTACCAGTTCCTCACCAGCCTGGCCAAGCAGGGAGGGGGAAAGCCTTCTCTGCCACCGTGATCATCTATCACCATCTGACATACCATTAAAAAACTGTTAGATAGGAAAAGGCAAAGAATCGGAGATTAGTAATCTATAGAAAAGAGATAATTAATATAGGCTGAAATTACCCAGAGGTTAAAATCACTGTGATTAAAATATTGGAGAAAACAGATGTATATAAATGGGTGAAAGATGGAGAATTCCAACAACAAATGGAAGCTATAAAAATCAGCAATGAAAATTCCATAAGAGAACTAAAGAACATAATTATTAAATATGAGGGATTCTGGATGCATTCACTACTATCCTGATTACAACACAGACAGGACAGAAATTCACAACACACAGAACCTGACCACAAAGCAAAAGCTGGGGGCCTAGTGGGAAAATAAAAATTCAATACACATTACTACAAGACCATAAAGGGACAGAATTTCCAAGGGCAGTTGGAGGCATGTCGCAGAGCGGAAGATGAAAATGCACACCCCACAGCCCAGCAACCTGGCCCCTAGCAAGCAGGCTGCAGCTCCTCTCCCTACTTTACTCCTAGTACAGGTTCAATGGATGCTTGAGAATGTTCTCAGCAGCACAGCATTGCTTCATGAAGTAAGACAGCTGTGCACATTTCCAAATGAGTAACAAGACAACAGAGAACTGAATGATGGCTCACAGAATAGAATTCTGCCCATGCACTAGTGAATCATTAGCCCCGTGCAACAGGACACACCTAAAGGGCAGTGTTACACACAAGGTGCTGTAGGATGACACCAGGGGTGTGCCACCATCCACACACAAGGGCAGTTTGCTAAGTGTAAGCTGGATAGACCTGGGGGACCCTAGGCCTCAGATCATTTTAGAAAAGTCGCTCTCTCCCAAGGTCGAGGTGGGGTTTTCCAGAGGCCACATGTAGAAACAGAGCTGGAAATGCAGCTGTCCTTTAAGTCCAATATTTAAAACCATTTGCAAAGAATGAAAGAGCCACTGTTTTAAGTGATGGTTTTGGTTTTTCATTCCCACTTATTTCTGGCTTGGATAATATAGGTATTCTTTCATCAAAATTTTATTTATGTTTGCATGTATAGTTTTATTATTATCATTACATTAAAACACTATATAAAATTATCAATTTAAGTTTCAAATACAGCTAATGCTGATAGATATAACCTACATAAAAAACAGCTCTTTGGATCCTCAATAAATTTTGAGTTTAAAGGGTACCTAGGATGAAGGTGCTTGAAAATCATGGCTTCAGAACAAACCCTGAACAGCTGATCTGCACACCTCCTCCATGCTCAAGCCACGTGGCTGAAGAGCAGATTCACAGGGTGCTCACCCATGGCTGGCAAGATTTAGGAGGGACACACAGGGTTCCTAAAAGTGCAGATTGTTTTCTTTAAAACAAAATCAAATACAGATTTGAAGCAAATATGGCAAAAAGTGGGTGGGTACGTGTATTTGCCTTTTTACTTATTTCACTATATAACTGAAACACTTGCGGGTAGGGAATCTATCACTTGCCCCACAAATTCATTTTCTCCAACTGTATATTTCCTTTAGTGCCATTAATTTTCCCTGTGAATCCCACTAGGTCCATTGGATGAGGTCTATTTCTCTCAGCAACTTCACACACACACTGACTAAGAGTAGACCTAAAAAGTTTTTCCCCCTTTTCCAAATGAATATGAATTTTTTTACTGATAATCTTTCAGAAATCGGAACCCCACAGATGAAATTATAGATTTATGGAGAGGGAAAAGGTGACCTCAGAGACTCCATCACATGACATAATCTGATGCAATGTCCTTAAAAAAGAGTCAATAAAAGGGAATATCAACATTATTTGAAAAGATAGAAATAAAATAATCAAAAGTACTGGTTTAAAACAGATCCTTTTCATCTAAAACTATCTTTCATGTATATTTAAATTTCTCTACACATACACACACACACACACACACACACACACACACAAACACACACACACACACAAACACAAAACCATGGATGAAAAAGGCTGACATGATTAAAGCAATACATCTTACCAACTGTCCAAAATGACAATGTTTTAAATTAAAATAAGTAGTCATCCATTAATGAAGCAATAGTTATTGAGTCCCTAATGCCTAAGAACATGGGAGGATAAAACAGGCATTCACTCTGTTCATTCCAACAGGCAGGCAGGACGTCAAGGAAAAGAGAATGCACACAGAAATACTCCAGATCACGATAGATACTAAAAATTCAGGAAAAAAAGAAGTAGGGTGATGTGGTTTTGACTGGACAGGGAGACTCCACAGGGCTCAGTGGAGATGGAGAGGGCAGAGGCAGCCCTGAAAAGGACACTTCGGCCATGACAGGCTGGCAGCCAGCCAGACACCTGCTGGCTGGACTCACCTCCTTCAGAAGGTAACAGGGCTGTGAGGGAGGAGCTCGGAGCAAGGGCACAAGAGGGAGACAGCAAGCTGAAGGGTGGGCAGGGAGCAGACCAGAGAAACTCAGAGGGTTCAGCAGGGCAGCAACATGACCTGATGCTTGGACTATCTGAAGACAGAGGGACCCAGCATCAGGAAGGCAGGCAAGGAGGCCACTACTGTGGTCCTTCTGCCAAGAAACAGTGGGTAGGGGAGCAACCATGGAGGGGAGGCAGGAGGAGGAGGACAAAGGAGCCCTGGGCTCAGGAAAGGGCTGAATACAGCTTAGCAATCAACAGCAATGCCCATATTCTTTTTTTTTTTTTTTTTTTTTTTTAAAGAGAGAGTGAGGGGGGGGGGAGAGAGAGAGAGAGAGAGAGAGAGAGAGAGAGAGAGAGAGAGAAATTTTAATATTTATTTTTTAGTTCTTGGCGGACACAACATCTTTGTTGGTATGTGGTGCTGAGGATCGAACTCGGGCCGCACGCATGCCAGTTGAGCGCGCTACCGCTTGAGCCACATCCCCAGCCCTTGCCCATATTCTTAACAAGAAAATAATGACTTCCGCTTGGGAATATTATGTTCTCAGTCTGTTTTAGCTATTTTCTTACAACGGTACAGCAAAATACACAAACTCAAAATAACAACGATTTCTCTTTTGTTCTGTCTGTGTATTTTGATCTGCTCTCTCCTGGACAAAAGGTGCAGATGGGTCTGTCCCTCCTCACCTCTGTCCTCACCCTGGACCATCTCCAAGTCCTGGGTAGGTTCTTGTGGAAATGATGGTAGAAACACAGGAGGACAAATCCCACTTTAAGCCTCTGTTTGACAGGTCACTTTTGATAATGTCCCACTGACCACAGTAAAACTCAGGGCTGAGCCAGAATCACATGGCATTAAATACCCACTTCTCCATATGAAGAAGACCATGGATACTCAGAGGGACACAGAACACAGGTAGTAACCCAGCCAACACAGTGTCAGTGTGGTTGAATCAAGACATGGTGCACTAGAAAGGCAATGACATTTAGGATCTTTATGAGATTAGGATAACAGGATAGAGAAATTGGTTTGAAGTTTAAAAGAAAATGATAAAGTCTGAAGACACCAATGAGATCAATAGAGACTAAAGATCACAACCAACCAGTATACAGTTCAAAGAAATTTGTAAGAAAAGAAAATAAGTATTCACTTATTTTAATACATAAAATTAAGCAATTTTATTTCATAAAATTAAAAAATAGCAAAATCACTCAACAAAGTAAGAGGCTAAATATACTTTAAAAAGTTTCATAGTTTAACAAGTATATAATACTCTTACTAAACATTAAGAAAAATAAGACTATGCTTACTTGTCCATATCGCTAAAAGCTTTACCACTGTTTGCTATGCTTAGAAAATATTTCTTAATAGAATGAATGTGCTAAATATGCTCTGCTGAGGTCATAGAAACACACTGTTCACCTGAGAGGAGGCAGAACTGAGTCATGAAGAGTTTTCAACGCTAAGCAGAGAAATCTGCATTGGTTATGCAGCTTACCACAGGCAAGAGGAAGGACCTGCAGAAGGCACTGGGCAACTGTGCACAAAGGAATCCAACAGACCGACCAGGAACAGGTGAATACAAATTCTAAATTAGTAAAAGAACACAAGAACTAACCCAAGAAACAGATGGAATATCTTAGGAGTAATATAATAGGAGAGAGTCAAAGAAAATGCTAGAATCCAGCCTAGGGCAGTGCTTCTCAATCTCAAGGACATGAGGGTCCAGTTACAAAGCAGATTCTGAGTCAGGAACCAGAGATTCTGCCTCTTCATGGACCTCCAAGGTGGGGCGAGCACTGCTAACTTCAGATCACTTCTGAGAAGAAAGGACCCAGAGAATGGAGCCATTATGGAGAACTTCCTGTGCAGCAGCTTTCCCAGCACTCCAGACACTGCAGGAGCATCTCATCACATGCTCTTCCACCACGCCATGGCCTCCTTCATGGCGTGCACCAAGCATGACTTGTGTGTCCAGTTCTGATGTTCTGTTCAGTGTACCTCCTCCCACTTAACATGGTGCCCTACTTGGCGCACCACTTGAGCCCTGATGCTTAACTTCGCATGCATCTGGCACATGGCCTGCACCGAGGATTTAAGAAATGAATGAACAGAAATACTGGTAAAGAAAGGGCACCTGCGTGCAAAGAGACACTCCTGAGAACAGACAGAGGCTCCAGGTGCAGATCTGATGGCTGTATTAATGTGCACAATGGAGCCATGAAAGAAAATAATGTAGGGGACACACAAAGAAAGAACATCCAATGAAGCTCTCGGGGGTACTCTGGAGAGAACCTAGGGGAGGGGACAGCAAGGAACACAGTCAGCAGGAGGTTCTCAAAGGATGAAAACACTCAAATAATGAAAAAAAAATTAAAACACAGCCTCTAGGCCAAGGCAGATGGAGCACTGAGCACAGCACAGGCTAAGCCTCCTGCTGCAAATGGGAAATTCTAGGAGGTTCAGGAGGAGCAGGAGACAGGGAGGAAGGGAGGAGACAGCACTCCATGTTCACACCCAAGGCTATCTGCTGCCCATCTGAAGGAAGATGCAGCCTAGTGTGTTTGAAATGCCTCCAAGAGCCAGGCTGACATACAGAAAAAAAATGAAATGTTCTCTTATAAAGCAGGGATGGGGCTTGGCTCAGATCAGAGCACGCAGCACGTGCCCCCTTCCCCACACAAACAGCAGCTGACCCACTTCAGGGGAGTAAAAATCCAATACTGTCAAAATGGACATTTTTATTTTTTGTCCCAGGAACACACAAAAATTGGAATATGTGTGTGAACCTTCCTGAATTGGGCAGAGAATATATTGAATTTGTAGTGTACCACTGGATTCTCTCTGACCTACACAAACAAGCAAAAAACCCGACTTATCCAAAGTGAATAAAAGTACAAGACTGCAGAGCAGAACTGAGAGTGTGGCTGGCTTTGAGCAGACCAACATGCAAACAGGGCCAATATGGTGAGCCACCAAGCACAGGTGGCCGAGGCCGAGGACAACTGGCTCAGCAAGTGGCCCAGAGCACCACAACAAAGCAGGAGGCCTTCTCTGTGAGGCCCAGGAAGCCACCCAGCATGAAGAGAAAGGGTGGAGGAGGGGTGGGAGACTTGGGATGAATGGAAGTCCATCCTGAAGTCCACCCGACACAGCTCCAAGTCAAAAGCCAGATGACCACAGTGGGAAATGGCCTCAGACTGGGAAAACTGTTTATGAAAATACACTGATTTATTTTATTTTAAATTTGGACAGTCCCAACACTTTTCAGTGATCTTTTCATCTGACACTATTTGAGCATGGACAGCGAGGGCTATCTGAAATGGTACTAGGTGTACGACACGGATTGTGGAAGCAGAATGTTCTGTGGAGAAAACACTCCACAAGCGAGGGCAAGAAGGCAGCAGCCCTCCTGATCTCAGCCCCTTTGTTGACTGTGCCCAAAACACCTGGAGCCAGTTGAGACAGGAGACAGCTATCTGGCCTCTTAAAACTCCCTGGACTGATGCCATATTCATGCACGCTCAACAGCAGACAGCAGGTCAATTAATCACCATCCCAGCCTGGTCTGCAGTTAAAACTGACCTAAATCATCAGCTACCTCTGTTCTCTCTTATGAAAAGCTTGGGCGTTCTTTCAGCTAGGCTGCGACAGTCTAGATGGGCAGCAGCATTGTATGCTGCTCTCCCTCAGAGGACAGCTGGCATTATGGTATGTAAAGTGCCACACAAAGCACAAGGGTCCATATAAAAAATTCATCAGAAATGATGTCATAAAGAAGCATATGCCTAACAGAAGGGGTACTAGATACAACATATGCCTAACAGAAGAGGTGTGAGGACAACTCAAGGTAGAAGTTGAGAGACAGTAAAGTGAAGAACCATCAATGCTACAGAAACAGATAAAAAGCTGGGAAAGAACAGTCCATCACTGAGGGACTCTTATCTGACACAACAACAAGTGTCAGGGTGGTCTCCCAGTTCGCCATCTTGTCCTACCAAGCCATGCTGCCTTCCAGCATGGACTCGAGTTTCCTGCAGAACTCTCAAAACCTAGACAACTGATCTTAAATTGTCATCAGTTTCATTCTGTCTGTGCTTCATCTGGGGTGCCCTGAAGACACTCTTTCTTCCTACTGCACAGAGCGACACAGGAAGCCATGCCATGCACAGAAGACTCACTCCTGGTCCTGCAGATGTTGGCCTGAAATGAACACAGGCTCTGACATGACCAGGACGAGGGTCGGGAGTTCCAGCTCTGTGACAGCCACATCCCACAAAGACCCAGGGTTCAAGGTCCGAGAGTAGGTTCACCCGGAGCTCCAACCAGACCCAGCCTTCAGCCACCCCCCAGCCCCTCCCCAGGTCCTAGATCCTGGAAGGCGTCTTGAGTCCCAGGTCACCAGGGAGCTCCACTCTAAGCCAACACTAGACGAGGGCCATCCAACAAGACACACAAGGGCCTAACAGAAGCGGAAGGGACAGGAATGGAAGAAGCCAATCCAAGAACGATTTAGTTGTCATGAATTTTTTTTTATGAACTGTTCTTAAAAACACACAGCTTTTGCTCTCAATATTTGTGGTCTTAACCACAAATATTAATTAATGATATTAATTAATTATCATTCTTAATTAATGATATTAGGGCTAGAGTTGTGGCTCAGTGGTAGAGCATGTGCCTAGCATGTATGAGGTTCGATTCTCAGCATTGCATATAAATAAATAAAGGTTCATCAACAACTAAAAGAATATTTGGGCTGGGGCTCAGTGGTAGAGCACTCACCTAGCACATATGAGAGACTGGGTTTGATCCACAGCACCACAAAAAGATAAATAAATAAAATAAAATTATTGTGTCCATCTACAACTAAAAATATTTTAAAAAATAATTGATTTTAAAAAATTCATGACAACTAAATCTAAGAAATGACATACTGTGCCAAGTCAGAAGGGAACATGACAGTATGGAACTAGATTAATATGAAATTCCTTCTACCACTCTTTGTTATTCAGGAAAATGGAACTCTGTAAGTTGTTACTTAATGTGAACACACAGTCATATCATTGCATGTAAGAAGTCAGCATACAATATTATCTGTTTCACCTAGTATTAAGAGTAAAATATAGGGAAAAATAGAAAGAAAAACTGAAGAAAAAGTAAGTGGCTAAAAAAGCATCTATTACTAAATCACTTCTCTGAAAGTTCCCCAGCTTAGTGGATCTGAGAATAAGGATTTTTTCTTTATCAATTTCTCACTACTAATAAATTGTTTCACATGACTATGTGGAACTATCAACATTATCAAATTTTAAATGTTAAGAAAATAATAATATAAAAGCTGGTTTTGGATTTTGTTTTTTTTAAAGTGAAAAAAATATTCTGTGTATCTTTGCTTATATTTATATTTCATCTCATCACATAGCTACTTCTATCTACCTCAAAAAACCACAACTCCTTGAAAACAATGGTCCTCTGTCCCACTGTCTGGCTGTTAAATTACAACTATACATGCCCTGATAGAATATATTCCTATTAAAATTCCTTGAAGCACCTATTTAAGAAGTCAGTTGACTTAGTCAATTTTCTGCTTCTGCAACAAAATATCAGAGAATGGGGAATTTATAAACAAGAGAGGTTTATTCAGTCCTCCATTCTGGAGGGTGAGAAATCCAGGATGGAGGGGCAGCATCTAGTGAGGGATTTCTTACTGGTTAATGTGGTAAAAGGGCAAGCAAATGTAGACACAGGATATAGAGGATGGAAAGACAAAGTGATTAGCACCCATTATCAAGAATAGCACCTACTGTCAATCAGAAAAGCAGTGCTGGTGTGGTTTTCACACACAGCTCTAAATGTTTCTTTCTTCCCTTTGATTAGCTAATAACTGCAAATTACACAAGAAAAAGAAAATATGAGGAACAACGGAGTACGAGAAAAATTTCTTTTAGAAAAATCAGTGATACTATAGTGAGAGGTATGCTTAAGTATTAGAACATCAAAAATATATAGTTATCAGGATTTAAAACATTTAGGTATTAGAAATTTATATATGCATTCCAATAAATTACAAAATTATATAATTTTAATTAATTAGGGTCTCTTGAATTCTTTGAAAATAATCATTTTAGGTGTCATCCAAATAGTTTATGAACTTACTGATGACAAAAAGATTAAAACTCAGGTCTTCACAATTGATGGTTATCTTGAGAAAAAGTAATAAAAGATGTTTTGTGTAGAGACCATAGTCTCTTTAAAGGAAAAGTTTCATTTTCAAGACTCCCTCACTGGCTCAATGACAGTGACTGCACAGTAGACCCACTCCATCACACCTGCCACCTCCTGTCCGTTCCACAAGCAGTAACTCAGACATCCTCATAGACTGGTGAATGATTTGGATGACCAAAAGACACACCCTGACTTCTACTGGACTGCACTGACAGATTAAAGGCCCCAAGAGTCCTATACTTCTAAAAAGCAAGACTCTGTGAGTTTAATAACCCCTCCCAAGTTTAAGTTCTACACTATCATTCCTAACTCTTAGCCACACCGTGAACCAGCCCTCACTCTCCAACTTCACTGCACACCAACTTCTACATCACTCCTCTTTTCATAAAGTCCTTAAAAGAAACCTATTATTACAAATATGGAGAGATATACTTCAAATGCCACTTAACTAGCTTGGACAGTTTACTGAACTTTCCACCCCTCAGTTTCCTCATACGTAAATGGGAATGACCTCACAGAATATTATGAAGATGAAATGGTTTAATATTTATAAAACTCTTAGAACAATGACTAACATACTGTTTGCTATAATTATTAAATATTATCAATATACCTTCAAACTTTATAGATTTCATGACACTAGATTTGAGGAGACCATAAAAACAAGCATCACCCTTTAAAGAGCTACTCAAAACTGTTCCAAGTCCTCCTGGAGACACACTCATATGAACCTCCAGTGCACAGTGTTCCATAATCCTTGGGGCACAAACTTTTACCTGCTGAAGCCTAGTTAATATGGGAAGAAAAAGGTGTGTGGCAAAATGAGTCATTCAAGTAGAAGGGAGGCCACAGCCAGCACACAATAACCAATTGCTACTTTCACAATGACCAAGGAAGTGACAGGCAAAAATTATATTTTCAAGAAATTATGTTTTCTTGAGCAAATTTTGAATCTGCAGCCACTTCAAAAAGCAACTTGCTTAGATCAGTCCACTCACCATGAACAAATGCTTAACTAAAATTAGGGGGGGGGGGGAATGTTCTCTGCACCACTCACTAAAAGCACTAAAATAATATCAAATTTTCATTATGTTACAAATATCACATAAACTTATAATTCAACTTTTCAATAAGTTAATATGGGAATAATCCCAAAACCACATTAGCAAATTTTCTTCAGACTCTTAATGCTTATGACGCCTTTTAAGGAGAAATTTTCATGTAAAAAATAATATGCTATAAACAAAAGTGTACTGGCTTCTACACTGGGATTTCTTCTACTTCAGCTCATAGTATAGATAGTTAATCCTCCCTGAAAATGAGGCCTGGTATCCAGGCAGCTAACTGTTCTTCTTTATCATAAGAACAGACTCCCCTTACCACTGACAGTTACTGTTAGAACATTCTGTTACTTAACAAGAACAGTTAAGACTTTTAATCTATATACTGTGCAATACAAAGTTCTGTTTCTTCCCATACTAAAATAAACAGCTGTACTCACAACCACCTATTAAGCCCAACTGCATGGCACTAGTAAAAGTATCTCAAAAAAAAAAAAAAAACTTGCTAAAAATCACTAATTGTTGCACAGAACCCTAAACATTATGACATTCTTTGCTGTTACCTTTTGGATGCTTCTGCTGGGTTCCTCTCACATTCCCCAGGCTATAAGAGGCTTTGAACAGCTTGTCCTCATATCCTTGGAGTAGTCCACTGCGGCATATCTGGGCAACCAGACCTCTAAGGAACCCTCCAACACACAAAGTATCAGAGTCCTGGGCTTTGCAGAAATGAAAGGCCAAAGCCTGGCGATGTAAACCTCTCTGCAAGCTTGTAGGTGAACTTGGCCATAAGAGTTCAGTACACAGGGCTGTCTTGCCACTACCAGGCCCTCCTACCAACAACACACTCCAGGCAGCTGCCTTTCCTGAGACAGCACCAGCATTATTCCCAGAATTCATCACAAAGGACCGTGTGTTGACAGCACTACTGCAGCAGCTGGTTTTCTCCTGGAGGCAATGCTGAAGCTTGTGGAAAACCCACTCCCTACAGTAAAAGTGCTTCCCTTGCAGTAAACTCGTTTGGGCCATTTTGCAGACTTTTTCTTCCCAAGGATTAGTCATAATAGGTTTTCTATCTTCAACACTGGCTAGGAGATAGGTACACCAATATAGTCTTTATATCCATTTGGACATAACTTGCATTTGAATGACAAAAGAAACCAGTTACAGAGAAATTCAACAGTCACAATTTATCAATACAATGTGCATGACTGTATTTGCTTCCATATTCTTGATTAGCAGAGAATATATTAATTGTTGAACAGACGCAAAAACAACTGGTTCCAAAGCTTGCCCATAGTTTTTGTATATCTTGATGGGTCATATAGCTCCATCGTTATGTCTGGAGTTTATGTGACTGTAGAGATTCTAAGCATACAGATGAAATAATAAATCTGGAAAACTCAAAAAGAGAAAACTCAGTCTTTCAATATATAACAAATGCTTCTCCAGACACCAAGTGTTAATTGTGTGTGTGAAAATCAGATGTAGAAAAGCTGTCCATTATCTTAAATGTCATCAAAGAGATAGCATTTATATAGTACATAGGTAGCTCTGTATTTCCTGTTGAAGGATGACCACACCAAGGACTAGTTCTTGCCAGTTTTAGGCATCTGGGCAACTGCCAGGGAACTGATTCAGATTTTCCTTATGTGGCAGAAATGACAAACCACTGTTTACAACTTCTTAATTCAAAGCATTCATAAAACGCATTTTTCAAGACAGCAGATTCTTAATAAACGGGTTCCTGGGTCTTAAGATGTCCAGGTAATCCACAATTTCCATCAGTAACTAAAACGAAACAAACAAAAATATCTTAGTGCAAAATACCATATATTAAAAGCTTATTTACAGTTCACCCATTGATCTCAAAAATCCATACACCTCATCTCTGGCACTTTCAAGAAGTTGGGACACTTACCCCTCAAAGATACTCGTTCTATTTCCCTTTTGCATTATTTTCTTCTATGGTTGTAATTCCCAAGCAGCCGATTTTATTAATTTAATATCGATTTTTGAAACCTTTTCACCCTAGAAATGGAGAAAAAGAGACTTGATGCACTTGATGGAGTGACACCCTTCATTTTGGCCCAAAGGCTCTGAGGCTAGCTTGGTGGAACAGCGCCTCCAAGGAAGCGCTCTCAGCCCGCCCTGCATGGCAGTAGGGGGCTGTCGACTGGACCCGCCGCACTTCTTTGTTGGTAGTTTGCAAAATCAAGGAAAAGAACCCCAGGGTTGTGGCTGGATGAGAACTGGTTCACAGAAAAGAGAAGGCGACAGTCCCTTCCAAACACACTACAGCGTGACTCCTTCCCCGCGCTGCACCAAGGGCGATGCGCAGGATGGGTCAGACGCCACCTCCCGCTCAGCGCAGCGGCCAACTCCTCCCGAGCCAGGCGCGGGGCAGTGGCACCAGCGGGGCAGCCCGAGTCCAGCTCGGCCGGGAGACAAAAGGGTCCGGGTCCGGCGCCCGGGCCGCCGTGGATGGCCGCCTGGCAGAGACCGCGCCCTGCACCGCGGTCCCCCAGCCCGGCACGCCCGCCGCCGCCCGCCCCGCCCCTGGGGTGTGTCTCCGGGAGGGTGCGGGGTCCTCCGAGCCCCCGTGAGGGCCGCGGCCGGCGTCCAGCGCGGCGCCCCCAACCCTCCTAGCCCGCTGCGCGGGGCGCGCCGGAACGGGGGTGGCGTGGAGGGGAGGCGGGTCTCCTCTAGCCCCAGCCGCGCGCTGCCTAACGAGGGAGGGCCTCGCTCCCGCCGCCGCCGCCCCTGGGCACCGTGGCCCTGCCACCGCCGGCCCTCGGTACCTCGGGCCCCGCGGCCGCCTCACGCACTGGCTGCGCGAGATGCCGCCACCAGCAGGGCTCCCGGATCCGGCTGCAGCCGCCTCCTCTGCTGGCCTGAGGTGCGCTCCCAGCTGCAGATCCGCCTCTTGGTTCCCTGTGATGGCCAGCTCCAGCTGCCCCAGCAGCCCGGGCCGTGACCCTCCCCACCCCCACCGGCCAGCGCCCACTACCGCCACAGTCAGGGCAGTGACTGTCTCCAGCAGCGGGACCCGCCGGCTCCGCCCCTAGGCCCCGACCCGCCCCTTTTTCCCGCCCGCCCAGGCCCCGCCCGCTCTCGAGGCCCCGCCTCCGCCGTCCCACCTGCTCACCCGCCCCACCAGGCCAGGTCCCCGGCGTCGGCCCTTCCTCACTCGCGGGCGCTCGCCCGGGCAGGTCCCTTTGGGCTGCGCAGGCCCCGCCCCTGAGGCCTTTCCCCTGTTCCCTGGCGGCCTGTGCCCGCTACTGCCGGACCAGACCGCTTGGGACCTGCAGCCGCTCGGTGGGGTCGCCTTTCGGGGTGGGCGTCGGGGCTCCGCCTTTCGGGGGGGGGGAGGGGGACGGGGGGTGCGTTCTCGGGACCTGAGAAACGTGGTGCATTTATTATTTTTATTGTTTTTGCTAAGATGAAAAGTTCTCCTATTTTCCGGTCTGTTTCCCAAAATACCAAGCCACTCTCCCTGGTTTTAGGAATTTCAAAGTATAACAAGCATACATAAGTAGAAACACAACCAAATAGACCTGCTTGTGCTTACTCTCCCATATTGCTTATTCATGGCATGAGGCTTGATGTTTAGCTTTAACTTATGTACCCTTAATTTGGTGATTCTTTTTCCAGAACACAACCAAAATGACAGTAAAGTTTAATTTTTCCATAATTAGATGAAAGTTGATTTTTTGAAACTATAAATTATGATTTAAACAGCTTATTTGTTTTAATATTTTTACTGGCACATTATAGTTGTACATAATAGGGGATTTGTTGTAACATATTCGTACATGAACACAATGTGAAATTTGGCCAGAGTAGCATTAACCAGTATTTGTCCTTTTTATCGCTTGCTCCCTCCCCCGATCACTCCCCTCAACTGATGTCTCGATTTATAGATTTACATGAGATTCCCCCCACACACACACACCTTTATTTTCCCTTTTTCTCTCTAGCTTTCACATATCTGAGAAAACATACCACCTTTGACCTTCTGAGTTTGGCTTATTTCACTTAACCTAAGATCTCAAGTTCTATTCATTTTCTTATACATGCCATAATTTCATTTTTCTTCCTGGCTGAGTAAAACTCCTTTGTGTATACATACCACATTTTCTTTATCCATTCATTCACTGATGGATGCCTTGGCTGGTTCCATAGTTTGGCAATTGTGAATTTAGCAGTTATAAGATGGGTATGGATCTGTAGCTGTACTATGACTAATTCTTAAGGATAAATACTATGCAGTGGTTTAGCTGGGTCATATGGTGGTTCCATGCCAAGTCTATTGAGGAACCTCTACACTAATTTTCCTAACTGGTTGTACTAATTTACAAACCCATCAACAGTATAAAAGTGTTCCTTTTTCTCCACATCTTGTCCACCATTTATTATTGTTTTTATTCTTAATGGCTGATGTTCTAACTGGAGTAAAGTGAAATTTCAGTGTAGTTTTGCTTGCTTAAGCAGTTTTTAAAAATATATTATTTGTTCTAATTAGTTATACATGATAGCAGGATGCATTTTGGCACCTCATACATAAATGGAGCAGTTCTAATCATGACTTAGTTTGCCATGCAACACAGTTGTCACTTTATATGTTTACTGAAAATTTTAAATGAGAAACATGTATATCACATTCCATTTCCATTAAGCCACTTGCTAGTGTGATAATTAAAATAGTTTCTACCTGACGGGGAAATTCCAGAAACTTGGTTTGGTGGGCCTTTTTAATGATAACTATCCCACAGCATGGAATACAGTTTATAGTAATATCATCTACATCTAAGCAGTTAATAATCTTCAGCCCATCTAGAATTTTAATTTTTTACTTTAAATAAACTTTATTTCAGGGCTGGGGTTGTGGCTCAGTGGTAGAGCACTCACCTCACAGGTGTGAAGCCCTGGGTTCAATCCTCAGCACCACCTCAAAATAAATAAAGCTTATTTCACATACAAATAAAGTTTATTTCATTTTTTATTACTTTTTGCTTTCCTCAATAGAAAAGTTTTAATAATAACAATTTTATAATACTTCTTTTTGTTAATTACCTGCATGCTAAAAATAGCATGAGCAGAGTTCGTACTCCTGCTACTATTCACATTGTTTAATCAGTTTCTTAGCCATCATTTTCTCCAATAGTAGGTACTGGCATTTTCTGAAAAATGCCTTTTTTTTCATACGGCTTTCCTTATTTTTCTTTAAAAGACTTCCTGAAATTATCTTCACAACTGCATAAATTTGAAGTTACTGACACCTTCAATTACTGCTTCTCTATAGAATCTTAAATCAAACATTTTCTCTGTTTGTAGGAAGGTATCTAATATGTTCAAAGCAAACTCTGCTTAATATATTCTCAATTCTGGTTTCTTTATACTAAGAAGAACAAAATGTTCAGCTTAAATCTTTCCATAGAAATTGTCTTTTGAAAATCCACTTAGAGCTACACACGTCAACATATATTTTTACAAGAGGAAGTTCAACATATATTTTAAATTTGTTTGCTTTGATGATCATAAGCAAATTTGTAGACTGCACAGATTGACATCTCAATTTTAGCACATTTGTATACAAAATATAGTTTGTTGTTGTTGTTTTGGTACTAGGGATGGAAGCTGTGGCCTCCTGTGTGCTAGCACTCATCCTATCACTAAGCTGCATCCCCAGCCCCAAATATAGTTTCATCCAATTAGAAGCAGCAGCTCCATCAAAAGATTCTCCCCACAAGTTCAAGTATCCCAAAGCACAATTATACATTTCAAAATTAGGTTTTTTTATAAAGTTTATGCTCTTCATGGAGTACATTGATTTTCTTTTTTTTTTTGGCAGAGATAAATTTCAATTTATTTGTAAGCTCAGTTTTTGGTCTTTATAAGACTTTAAAGCTGCTGAAGGTGAATAATCTGATTTTAGAGTGCCAATGATTTTGAATGAAATGCATGATAATGTAGAGGTTTGTGTTAGTCCTCCAGTTTAACTAGTAGGTCCATAGGTTTACTCACAAGAGAACGCTTTCAGGAGCCTTCCCAGCAGGCTTTCCCACTGGGCCACAGTGTACAAAAGCATTCAGCATACTTGCTTCCCACTCCACCATAGGCAAAACCATCTCTATTTCACATGTTCCAGACAAACCTCACGAGATTTTTCCACATGTACCAGTGGCTCTCAGAAGTAGCAGCCTGGTGGGGCTCGTGTGTGGAAAGTGGCAGAAGCAGGCCACAGCATGCCAGGCACTAGGCTGACACACTGAGTCCCAGCAGCGTCACCGGCCTCCCAAGCTTCTTTGATTATGACCAGACCCAGGACTGCTTGGAGGTGCAAATGTACCACCTCCCATATCAAGCCATATGTACTTACTTATTTTCAGATAGCACCCCGCACAGTACTCTAGTTACTTTGAATCTGGAAAGGTTCAGGAAGAAAGTTCTCACTGGCCATCTTTCATATTTCCCCACAAATTTAAATTCTGTCCTCTCACACTAAGACAATGAAGGTCTATCAAACTCATCCCAGATGATTTTAATGTGAATACTAATAAGAGCCTTATCTACACAAACACGTGCATTATGTTAGTTATGTTGATGGGTCTTGAGGGAGACCTAGACCATGCAAATGATTTGATTGGCATGACAAGTGTATTCATAGGGATAGCCAGCTGTGTTGCTCTCTTAAATACTCTTTTAAAAGAACCCTTGTTTAAATTTCACATTAAAAAAAATTACGTGCCAGCTTTATTCAGTGTTGTTCTTGAAAGCATGTCTTAAAATAGTCTTTACTTATAAAATGTGAAAGAAAAAAGCCTCTCCTTCAAAAAATTAAAAGAACCCCCAAATATAATTCATTTTGCAGAATTACCAGCTAAGCAAGATGAAGACTTGCTAGCTATGATTATCAGGTAGCTGATTACAGCGCTTTACCTGTGTTCCTTAGACCCCTAAGCTAGAGCAAAAACTCAGTCAAACCCCCAAATTACACCTATTGTACACATGATAACATGAATTCACATTCTTGTCCATTCCTTGTATACAGCAAGGAATTTTAAAAAGGAAATTAGAATCCTCTAATGTATGTCTATTCACTGGATTCTCAGAACTGATTTTCCCAACTCTTCTACTACAGGTTTCTGTGTAGTTTAAATGACCTCTTAATGCCAGCCGTCTCCCTCAGCCTGTCATCAGGCGTCTCATATTGATAAATGTCACTCATGAGTATTCTCTGAACTATATTTGAAGTATCTGAGACTAGCAGAAACGGACTTAGTAACAAGTTGCTTTCCTGACTCCTGTGTCATGTGGTCATGTATAATAATAGCAATAATTGCATATAATTATACTACTTTGAACCTAATGGTAAATGTTATTTGTTAAGGTGACATTCATAATTTATTATGTCCACTATGCATTCTCTGATGAGGTTTCTGTGAATCAGATAAATTACTCACTTGTGCATAATTTATTATTAACTTGACAAGTTCCCAAGAAAATAAATGTGATTATTTCTTGTCCTCAGTCTCTGCTCTTCTAAAACCATACCTCCTTCTTTCCTTTCCCCAAGTCTCTGTAACTTGCTCAACAAGCATGCCTTAGCACTGGTGACCTTGGGAAGGTATATCAGATTCATTTGGAAATTATTAAAATGTTCTGAAAAACACAAAAATAAATTGGAAGGCAGCGTCTGTGGGGTGAGACATTTTCCTAAGGTCACAGAGGCTCCTGGGGGACCATGTTTTCCATCCCACAGAGGTGGCAGGGTACTGTCACATTTCCCTGTGGCAATGGCTCAGATGGGGCCTAGGACCCAGCAGCACCAGGAGTCACACGCAGGGTCCTCAGTTTCTCAGAATGTTTCCTTTCACCTTGTCTGAGTTAGGCTGGACGTTACATGCCCCCCTGGTGTAACTTGTACATTTTTTACTGGTCAATTTCTTCTAGGTTCCCATATTTCTTAGCACTGTCAGTTGGCCAAATTCATAATCCTTCCTTTGGGGAGTTAAAATGTCCTTTTCTTTTTATTTGATTTTGACTAAGCCCTTTCTGAAAAAGAAAGAAAAGAAAAGAAAAGAAAGAAAGAAAGAGAGAGAGAGAGAGAGAGAGAGAGAGAGAGAGAGAAAGAAAGAAAGAAAGAAAGAAAGAAAGAAAGAAAGAAAGAAAGAAAGAAAGTTATTCTGACAGAAGGGTGTAAGCAAAATCACAAGTCTGGACCAAGTTGGTTGAAGAGCTCACTGTACTCTACACCTGGTGCCTTAACTGAGCAGCACATTCCCTTTTCATTCCCTTTTGGATTCCCTTTTGGATTGCTGTGCCAGGAACACTGGAAATGCCACCCTGCAATTAGTCTCTGAGAAGCATGTGTGTAGATTCCTACACTCTTGAAAAGGAAGCAGTATTTCCACGCCTTTCTCCCCCAGTTACATGTGGTAGGTAGCTAGACTCCAAAATGCTTCCAGTGAACTTTGCCTCCTGCAGTTTATGTCCCCAAGTGGTCCCCTCCTGCTGTAGCTTGTGGGCCTGTGCCAGGGGATCAACTCAGGCTTCCATGAGAGGAGGACAGCAGCTTCAGGCCCTGCCTTGGGCTGCACCCTCTTAAAACCATCAACCAAAGGTCTGCCCCACCCCCTTCAGAAGCAGTGCAGAGTGGCCCCAAAAGGCCATCCAAGGGACAGGGAGAGGCCCAGCCAGCCACATCCCAGGGGGCAGTGGGTCCTGGGATGATTCCAGCCTCCACCACCATGAGCAGCAAGTTTATGAAGAACCCCAAGAGAGACCAGGGAAAAAATTGTCCAGCTGAGCCCCCAGGAACCCCAGAAATATAGGGGCTGACAAGGCTAGTGGTGTTTTGAGGCTCTGGGGGAGGGGCTTGTGTAATAGTAGTGAGTAAGTTAAACACTGTCAGATGGAAACAATAAAAAACTTCACGATCCACACATAGGCTGAGCATCCTGAATCCAGAAATCTGAAATCCAAAATGTTCCACATCTGAAATTTTTCAGTGTCCCCATGACCCTACAACTGTAAACTTCCATGCCCAGCCTCACGGAATGGTCACACAAGAGTCCCACCGCATTTATTGTTGCAATCTCAAAAAATAATAAAACATTTTTTTTCCAATCAAAACAGGTACATTAAAAGCCTAGAGTAAATGAAAGGGAGGGAATCAAGTTTATGCTTAGAGACCCACAATCTGGAATAAAGAAGGAAACCAGGGACAGGGTACACACCTGTCATCCCTATGGCTCAGAAGGCTGAGGCAGGAGGGTTGTGAGTTTAAAGCCAGCCTCAACAACTTAGTGAGGCCCTAAGAAACTCAGGGAGATCCCCAGTACCAAGAAAGAAAGAAAGAAAGAAAGAAAGAAAGAAAGAAAGAAAGAAGCAATCCTTTTGTCTAAGAGAACACATGACATAATAGTAATAAAAAATAAGCTATGTTGTACATAGTTCAGGAGGGAGTATGTCTTTGGATTTACTTTAAAGTGAAGTCATATTTGAATGTTAGGAGCTTCATGGTTTGAGGACAGTATAGGGTCACCACAGATAACTGCACAGGCTGGGTACTGCACAACTTCGGGTGACATTATTCAAATGGACTGTGATGCACTTCTCAGGGACTAGAGGGCATCAGGTTGGGAACATAGTTAGAGGTCATATTGAGTATGGGTAATAAAGCCCCCAAACAATGGTTTAATCATGAAGAGGTGTTTCTCTTGGGCAACAAAAAGTTAGGCAGGACTAGTTTATATGGTGTACAAAGCCATCAGAAACCACCCTGATGTCTCTCTTCTGCCATTATATGTAGCTTTTGTATTCATTGTCACCTCTTATAAAATGAAAAGTTTGTTCCAGGTTGCCAGTGGCTGCTGCCCATTTCAAGTAAAAGTCTTAAATCTGGGGAATCTCCTCGGTTTAACAGGAGAGTTGGTCTCAAAGTGTTTCTTACCCACTAGAAACAGGACAGAGACAGGGAACAGTAGAAGGTGACTGGCAGAGACACTGAATTCAGCAAAGGAAAACCTGTCCCTAGATTCTCAGCACATTTCCATTTGTGTCAAATTTACCAAAACTATGCAAAGTAGGCAGGGAAGTAGATTGCACATTCTGGACACATGTCGCTTTGAAAAAAATCAGGGTCCTGGTGGTAAGAAGCAATTAGGAATGTGTGACTCTCCCCAAACCGCTCAGCATGGTGGAGCATAAATAGGGAAGCAGAGAGCCAGAGGAAGCCAGGCTTGGGACTGCCCAGGGAAGGACAGCGGGAAGCCGAGGAACCAGATTGTGATGCATGCATATGATCCCCCAAATTGTCCATCCTGAAGTGCATCCTGGGGAAGAAGTGCCAGACAGCCAGGCGGGGCTCTGCTAGTGAGACAGGCGGTAGGACAGGTAGCAAGGTTCCTTTTGGTATTTCAGATACTGGGGGAAAATTCTACCTGAGAAAATCAATGATCCCAAAGAGGTAAATGAATATTACTTCTTTTGGCCTATGGCAAGAATTTTTGCCTTTAATTTGAGATTCATCAAGTAATTCTGCTTGGCTCATTGAAAAATTCTAAACTTTAGGGGTTGGAGTTGCAGCTCAGTGGTAGAGCACTTTCCTAGCACATGTGAAGCACTGGGTTTGATCCTCTGCACCTCATTAAAGTATATATATATATATATATATATATATATATATATATATATATATATGTGTGTGTGTGTGTGTGTGTGTGTGTGTGTGTATTTATACACACATATATATGCATATATATATGTATATATATATATATACACACACAAATAAAATAAAATGAAAAAAAATCTAAACTTTGAGGATAAAATTTTTGTGCTAAAATGAAACTATTTCTGTAACAATGATTTTGTTTCTCAAGCTAGAGCCTAGATTTCCACATGTGGGCTCCATTTCTCACATTGGTCTAGGTTAATTTTACCCCAATAGATTTTCTCACTCCTCTAAGCCAAGGAGAAAAGAAATTCTCAAGAAAAAGGTGAAATAAGATAACAATAAATCAATAAAGACATCTTAACAATAAAAGCAAAATCTAGTAGAAAAACAGATGATGGTTTAATGACTGAAGAATTTTTTTAAAAAATGTGTTTTAATGAAAATGTGTGTGCGTAAATTTAAGCTAAATATTTTAGCGTCACATGACAATTAGGATAGCTCCCTGATTGAAAACAGAAATCATTTGTCTTAAATGAATACTGACAGTTGTCATAAGTGACAGCTGAGTTGGAGCACCACCTCCTACTTAAGTTGGGGCATATTTAGGAATATATGCCCTTATCAGACTGAGGATAGCAAGAGCCATAACAATCCCTCTAGGGAAAGTAGTATTTATTGCATTTTTCAATTTCCCCTACTAATAATTGAAGGGATTAAATAAATGAAATCCAGAACTACTGCTATTTATGTAAATATACTTTAAGGAATTGGTAAAACAAGTCAGTCGTTATTCAGATATTACAAATAAGAAAATAAAAAATGACTTAACAGACTTACAGACCAGCCTCACAGCTGCGGTGGTGGAAGATAAGACAATGCTCTAGGAACCAGTAACAGAAATTTGATTTTCCATGTGTGGACCTCATTGTATTTAATACTATTAAATTAAATAGTAATTGTTTCTTTCATCATCATTGTGGATGATCATCGTTTAGAGTAGAGGATACAGATTTATGATTGTTTGAGTTCAGACCTGGTGAACATAAAATGACACATTTCTTAGAGGGGGAACCCTTCCTCATGAGAGCTTTTATAGCTCCAACCTAAAGATTCTGTATGATTGACTAAGGAAGGCCAAGACATTCCACTGACAATGGAACCCTCCGGAATAAAGAAGAACCAGGCCCACAGAGTTGGCAGCAGAAGAGCTGCGGGGCCCCTGCAGCAGCCCCACTCTGGTTTGGCTCTGCTGAGGCAAGAGGCTTTTGTGTCTCAAGGTAGAGCCTAGATTTCCACATGTGGGCTCCATTTCTCACATTGGTCTAGGTGAATTTTACCCCAATTGATTTTCTCACTTCTCTAAGCCAAGGAGAAAAAAAATTCTCAAGAAAAAGGAGAAATCAGATAACAATACAATGGAGGAAATATTACATCAAGAATTGGCTGCCTGTCCCTGAGAAATTGAAGATGGTTTGAAACCTGCAAGCTCTTACACTGATAAAACAATACTGTAAATTTTAATTTATTTAAAGATAAAATACTCTAATTTTTGAATAGGAGAAATTAATTACAAATTTTCAAAGTATAAAAATAATCTTTTCTATTAATATTATTCTCTAATGCATTTTTCTGAAAATGATGAACGTGATATTACCTCCTTTTGACTCATTGAATAGAAAAAAGATTAAAAAGTTGGAGCAGAATATCTTTGTATATAGCAGTTTGTAAAGAAGGCTGTGGTAAAGTGGAGCTTTTGAAAGAGGACTCACTTTTTGTACCAGCTTTTGGTGGAGGATTAGATTTTTGGACTCTGTGGCTGCACTGAATCCCTTAACCTGAAGCTTAGTGGCTGAAAACAACCCTTACCTATACTTCTCACTATGCTGTGTCCAACTGGTTGCTCTGACATCTGTTGGGCCCCCTCATGCAGCTGCCCTGGGTGGGGGGGAGGTCACTGCATGTGTAGTTTAGCAGCTGAGAGATGCTAGAATCTGGTACTGGGTCTTCTTCTCTTCCTGGGGGTCCAGAATTCCTCAAGGGCTGGGGGAAGTGGGGGAGGAGGTTGTGAAAAGCTGTGAAAGCTGGTGAGGTCTAGATTCTGAAATTTCCCCACATAGCTTCCTATCACATCTTATAAAAGTCAAGGCAGTTGACCAGGATAGCTCAGCATCAGAGGTGGGGCCAAATCCCACTGCTATTGGCATAAGGTTCACAAAATTGTATGTTTTTCAAAGACCACAAATGGAAAGAAACCTTTGAAAACTTGATATTTCATATTAATTCCCCACCAGAGAAAAACAAAAAACACACATATACCAGTTCTCTGTCCATTTTAAAGAAAGCTGATCTTCTGTGTTACCTTAGAATCAGGATGGTCTGATTCAAACAGCTGCATTTTTATGGATTTAATTCTATGTACTGTCTAACATGAATAAACAGGAAAACCACAAGATAAAAACATTTGTCCATCTTTACCTTTTTCAGTGTTAGATTCTGTGTTTAATGAAAATTGCATTTTTATTCAATAGAACATGATTTTTACAGAAGTTAAGGCTGAGAAACTTGAAATATAGTAGTTCAAAAGAAACTTAGAACTTTTGGAAAATATTTTGTTTGACCTCAAATGGAACATTACTCATATGAATGAATACATAACAATATGATAGTACTTTTCAAGTTTTATAAAAAGCTTTTTATTTTAATCAATTTGTCATTTTGTCTCTGATTACATTCTTTTAATCTGAGGAGGTTAAAAGCAAATAGTTTTTAATCTTCTGCAATCATGGGTAGAAGGAGCTTCCCTCAAAGAAAAAAGCAGATATTATTTTTGCTTAATTAATTAATGTGCCTTAAAAATATGTTGAAGCATATGAGCATTTTGCAAAAAATAATTTAATAATTACTGTAACTTCATAATTGGCATCAGTTAAGTCTTTCCAAGATACATTTCTTATTTGATAGAATTTTTGTAGTGAACTGATTTTATAATCCCTGTTAGTTTAATTGGGCTAACTTTAAAGTGAAATCAATGAGTAATATTTTATTACTTTTATTTTTTATGTGCATTCATTATTTGCTTCTGGAAGAATTTAGAAATGCCAATTACATAAGTGTCTAGCACTTCAGTCTGTAATTTGCGATGCATAAGAAAAAAGAAGGACTTTTGGATATGTACACAAGTTACATAAAAGAAACCTGGCACAGTTCCTGAACTTCAGGAGAACCGAGGTGCTGCCATTGGATGCCACATGGGAACCTGTAGAGAGAATTACATAATCAAAATATGCTCAGATGGGAGCAGGGACAGTCATGGTAATGTTCATTGTAGGGGGTTATATCAGGAGCTCACTTATCATGCACTAAAGTAAATGAAGAAAAGTCCCCGTTCAAGCAAGATTATAGAACTAAACCCCACCTTAGGGGTAACTGTCAGGGAGAATCTTTGTTCAACTCTATTTTGCCCCACTGTTGCTGGCCTTTGAAGATGGAGATGACCATAAGTAGGGATTGGAAAATGGCTACAAGTGCCAAGAGTGACTGCTGCCCAAATACCCAGGAGGACATGGGAACCTTAGTCTGCAACTGCAAGGAACTGTATTCTGCCAGTCACAAGAATGGGCCTGGGAGAGGACCTGATTTTCCTGAGGGAAACAGGCCAGCAGGACCTCAGTTGGTTCCCTCCTTGAGCTGGGAACTCAGCTGAGTCCTGCTAGACATCTGTGTACAGAAACTGGGAGATAACGAGTGGGTCCTTTTCTAAGTTTCTAAGTTTGTGATCATAGGTATGGTAGCAACAGAACACTGATAAAAATGCTGGTACCAGCCATGCTACCATAACAAAAAACTCAAATATGTGCAAAGTGTTTTGGAATCTGGTGGTAAACTAAAGTTGCTGGAATTTTGAGGAGAATAATAATAATTTTAAAAGCCTAGATTGCTTTGAAAAACTGCTATAAGTATGGACCCTAAAAGGACTGCAAGGGAGTGCTCAGAAGAAAGAAACCTCATGTTATTGGAACTGCAGGAAGGGAGACCCTTGTTCCACAGTGGCCGGAAGCTTAGGAAAATGGTAGGAGGTAGGACCTGTCCATGGTGAGTTTACAAGTTGGGTTGAGGAGATGTCTAAGCAAAGTGTTGAAGTGAAAACTGTTTTATTATTTATGTTTATAGTAAAATTTAGGGTGGGGAGAGAAAGGGAGAAACTGAGAAAAGAGCTGTCAATGTGGGAAATCCTCATCCTCCACAGATGGCAAAAGGTGCTAAAAATAAGAGACAGCTGCTCTGGAGGTTAGCACAAAGAGCTGAAGGGGTGCAGCAGTACAGCCCTTTTCTGCGATCTCAGGAAGATGGAAAGGTCCCAGCACTCAACACCAGGGGTTCAAGTTATGCCCGTGGGTCTTCTCAGTCCTTTCAGAGAGCCACCAGGGAGCTTCTTGGAATGATCCTTCAGCCACCCCAGAAGAAGCTGAAAATGGAAAAGGAATGACCTCAGCAAGATGTGAGCACATGTTCTGTCTCACGAGGCATCCACAGGGGCCCTCAAGGAACTGGGCTGTCTCATCAGCAGGAGAGTGGCCTGTGGGAACTGACAGGGACAGACTTCAGGACAGGGGAAGATGCTCAGAACTATCAAGATCTCTGGCAAGAGGGGGCTGGGCAAGCCATGCGGCTACTAACACAAGCTCCCTTCCATGCAGAAGCAAGAAGACACAGTGAAGCTCCCAGAGGGCAGATAATCCAGGTAGGATCTTCCTGGGCCTGGGGACCTAATGTAGAGCAATTCCCCCATTGGATTCAATTTTCCCCAGGTTTAAAGAAGAATGCCAGGAATTGTCAGTTTTCAGTCCCCATGTAACAAATTAGCACAAAGGTAGTGACGTAAAACAGCACAAATTTTTTGGAACCTGTTGAGAGCCACAGCTGAGTCAGAATGACGCCTGGCATATTGCCAGAGGGAATGTGCCGCAGTCCTGCTGCAGCAAACGGGGGAGGGGGGGGTGACGAGCAACTTGTGTAGATTGATACAGCAGGAGTGGAAGCCGTTTATTGTAGGACAGGAGCGGGATTTATACATTCCACACAGCTTATCTTCATTAGCATAAACTATATACAGCAGTCAACCAATAAGAAATCTCCACACTTAATGGCTCGCTTTTGTTACTTCTCAAACCACTCCCTCTGGCATTTTGCCAGGCACCATCCAGACTTGTTTATAAACTCTAACATTTCTCTGGCAAAATGCCAGGCACCATCCTGACTTGTTTACAGACTCTAACAGGAATGGTTGAAAGGTGAGGCCAGCGAACCATTGAGATGATGATTTGAGTTAAGCTGTATATAATTGTTGTGATGCTGGATTGATTGGGTTGTATATGGACCCTCTTGGGGGGTGGGAAGGGCGGCTCTGGGAATCTGCCTCGGGCGCCTGATACTTTGTAGTCCTGTTGCAGGGCCCTTCTTTTGGAATTGCTTTCAGAATTTATTGGAAATTTTTGAAAGGTGACAAGTCTTGTTCTCTAAAGATTAATTAATTTTCAGCAGTAACTAAATTTCCAAAAAGCAAAGTATGGTATATAAATTTGGGCTCAAAACTAGACAAAGGTTATGAAAGGACTAGAAATCAAGTAGACATAATTTCCCATATGGCTTTTAACTGACTGTAAAGAAAACTCAAGAAGAACATTTAGAATAGTTGAAATCAGTTGTAACTTCTCAGATTAACTTTGCTTTTATAATTAGTTTGACATTATCTTAAAATCTAAGTACTTTCATATCATATCAAACATTTTAGCAGATAACACTAACTTGAATCAGTTACTCTTAGTTTCTTTAACTACATTCATTGTATTCAAATAATAATAATAATAATAATAATAATAATAATAATAATAATAATAATAAATGTGTTAGGCACCATTCTGCTTCAAAGGTGTGTCTATCAAAATTTGTGTGAAATTACCAAAGGAAAGTAAGCTTTTACCTTGTAGGTTGAGTTCTGTTGCCTATTATAACAAGTAATTCAGCCTCAGGTGATTCTGTGCAGAGTTCTCTATTTGCTGTAATTCTAAATTTTTATTTATATTGTCAGAGAAGCTGACAGGTAAGGGGTAAGTTTCATGAGTTACACTTAGACCTAAAGACCTTGAACTTTACTGAAATTGTTTAGTAGCAATGAATCACAGCCCTGCATCACCTGAATCCTTTTCCTCTAACCAGAACACTGCTGCTGACTGTGTTGATTTCCATATAGGCTGCAACCAAGAGCAATAATTAATCTTCTTACTACAAACAGTAACTCTAGAGTTAAAATGTTGACTCTCAAGAGAATGTATGTGAGGCCGGAGACCTACCAGGTGACCCGACGATAGTGTACCACTCCAAACCAAAAATTTCACAGTAGGAAAACTGTGGCAGATTCCTAGACTACAAAGTTGGAAGACATCAAATCCAGCATGGTTTTTTCTTCTGTTGATAAACTTACAGATTTCTTCTGTAAGAAAAATTCTGAAGAAAGGAATTACCTTATTTCCATAGTCAATGTGTAACCGATTATGTTTTTCTGTCTCTTCTGCTAGTTTTGGAATGCCTTCAACCTTGACTTCTGTTTATCCTTCTCTTTACAATGAATGTTATCAGAGCAGTCAGTTACTTTTATGTTCATGGTGCATGGCACAGAGAAGGTAATGAAGAAATCTTTTTGTTGGAACAAAGAAAAGAAATAAAATAACTTCCTGGATTTTGCAAGCTTAAAAATAGTTTTGAAGTCAAACTTTCTGTATTAAGATTTTATTTATTTTTATGATGTTGGTGAATAAAAAATTATTTCCTCCAATTGAACATTAATTCCCTTAACTATAATACTGGGGTATATAATATGACTGTTGTAAAGATTAAATGAGATAATACAAATAAAGGTGATAATATAATAAGTAGGTATTATATAGTGTTCTAACTGTAAATAGCTTTATTCTGTTTAGCTTTTAATACTTCAAAGGGATGTCATGAACCTATTAAAGAATCTAATGGAATCCCCTCATCATCCCCTCATCACTCCATAGCTTTAGCAAGCTCTTCAAACTATCTAAGCACAATTTACAATAGCTAAATTATGGAACCAACCCAGATGCCCTTCAGTAGATGAATGGGTAGGGAAATTTTGGTATATATGCACAATGAAATATTACTCAGCAATAAAAGGGAATAAAATCATGGCATTTTCTGGTAAATGAATGGAGTTGGAGAATATAATGCTAAGTGAAGTAAGCCAATCCCTAAAAACCAAAGGCCAAGTCTTTTCTTTGATATAGGACACTGACTCATAATGGTGATGGGTGGGGAGCATGGGAGGAATGGAGGGACTTTAGATAGGGCAAAGGGGAAGAAGAGGATGGGAGCGGGTATGGGGATAGGTAAGACTGTGGAATGAGTTAGACATCATTACCCTAAGTTCATCTGTGAAGAGACGAATGGTGTGAAAATACTTTGTGTACAATCAGAGACTTGAAAAATTGTGCTCTATATGTATAATATGAAATGAATTGCATTCTGCAATCATATATAACAAATTAGAAAAAAAAATAATTCATTAAAAGAAAAACTACCTGTATGCTCCATATCAAGAGTCTCTCACTGACACTAGTCACATTTCCCCCCACTTATATATCATGAACCATTAGTGAAATGAAGTCTACTTATTTCATAGGGACTGATTTTATTGGGGGGGGGTGACAACTTGCCAAGGATCGAACTCAGGGGCACTCGACCACTGAGCCACAACCTCAGCCCATTTTTGTATTTTATTTAGAGACAGGGTATCACTGAGTTGCTTAGCACCTCACTGTTGCTGAGGCTGTGTTTGAACTCAAGATTCTCCTGTCTCAGCCTCTGGAGCTGCTAGAATTATAAGTCTGTGCCACATCGTCCAGCCCCATTATATTTTTAACTAATATGAACAAACAGAATTGAGTGGAGTAGAGTGCAGTGGAGTGGAATAATAGAATAGAAGAATAGAGTCTATGTTTTGCATTTAGTGGGATAAATAAAGGTAAACATTTTGTGAAACTTGCCTTAAGATATACGTGCACAGTATGCTTATGCGCCTACATATGTATTTTAGGTTCAAATATATCTTGCTTGATCAAGATGGCTCACACAGAGCATCCTGCAGATTTCTATGCCTTATCATTTTCATCACCCTTGCTGTTCTTAGTTTCACCTTGTTTGCGTAATTTCCCAACATCTAAGCACAACAGCTACATTTGCAATACAACTGATCACAGAGATCATACTCATTTAAAAAACAGATTAAATCGACCAAGTGATCACATTATCAAGTGATCACAATAATTGTATGCTAGCTTCACCAATAACACAAAAGGTCATGTTCAGAAGGCAAGATGCATCAAATTTTGAGTGCTCCACATAGATGACCTATATTCCAGAGTTTCTTAGACTATGACCCAAGAGCATGTTATAAACAAAGCAGGAAAATGAAGGTGCACTGTTCTAGATGATGTCAGAAATTGTTCTAAGTCAAACTTTGTATCAGAGCATGACGCCTTACATTAAAATTTTAATGAATAAATATTCCAGATTTTTGTAATTAAGATGCTTTAATCCAATTTATCCACTTTCTTAACTTGAAACTAGAATCAGAACGTGAATCAAATATGTCAAGTGGTTTTCTTACAACACATAATTCCACAACTATATATAAAATGTTTTTTGTTCGAATGATGTATAATAAAGACTGTTCACAAAAAAAAAAAAACTAAAATGCCTGCAGATGATGGAGACACCTTTGAAATTCTCCATTCCAAGGACCATTAATCTAATTTTATTCTTCTTCTTGAATTAATATCTCTTCAAAAAAGGTTAGTTTCTCATTGAGTCTCTGAAATGCAGTGTAGCTGTTCCTCCCTCATTGTTAATGTCTTGTTTATTGAACTTTTTCAAGAATTAATCTAATTAAACATTGAGTTTACTTTTTTAAGACTTGTATTGTTTCACAAGGAAAAGACATAAAACTATTTGAGGGAAAAATGCAAGCATTTATTGTTTTTTACCTGGTGCATTTTTACTCTTTTTGCCACATTAGTGATTTAATTTACACTAAACAAACACAACTCTCTCCAATACAGTTTAATTCAATGCAGCTAAATTTGTATTTGGCAACATTGTACTATATTTAGGATAGACACATTAGTTAAAAGAGCACATAAACAAAGTATTTCTTTTTGATATTCTATGAACTCAACCTTAGAGATTTTAGGAAGATTTGCCAGAGGAATTCCAGAAGTTATAAGTCATTATTTATTTAATTACTCTTCTAGGGAATGTTTGGAACTTTTCATGAATCTATATCTCATGTAGATGCTTGCCTTAATTGTTGATTGAATGAAGAATTAAATAGTCAATGTGTTAGAAATTATAAACATAATTAAACTTTTAAGTTTAGCAATTCCTGGTCTGTTGACTAAAAATATCTGGATGTTCTTTGAGGCAAAACATCTTTAATAAGCTTTAGAATATATATGTTTTTTGAAGATTTGTAACTTAATATATATTATGTGAAGAGTTGAAATAAAGCAACTAACTATTCAAGCCAGATTAAGAGTACCAGGAAACATATCATTGGTGTAATAAATGGTGCTTTGTGCATGCAAATTTAGGAAATAGAATTTACAGGCATAAAATAGAATTTGTAACAATGGCAACAGAAGCCAAACCACCAGAATATAGTCACATGATGTGGTTCCTTAAAGAGCATTAGCTCAGCAGTCAGGAAGTTTTCATTTTATTTTTCTTATTGTCATGACTATTCTTAGTTTGTTATCTTTCATAAACTGAACATCTAATTATAAATGTATGAAACAAATACAAAAGCAATATTTTTGTTTTGGAAATAAGATACTAAATTGGTTGCTTTAGTTACAAAGTTCATATTCAGGCAATTATGACTACCCTTTTAATGTCTGTAATAATATTTTTTTTCCAATAGCATATTTTTTGTTACCTCAAAAGGTGACATTCTTGAGTAATTTATAAGTTCAGAAATTATAAAAAATTAAATGTGCTCCAGTAATGTTTAAAACTTTAAGAGTTTTTCATTTAAATGCTGCCATTCATTCTCTCATAAAAACTGAACAGAATTCTAACTGCAAATTAAAGAAGGATGGACAGACTCAGTCATTTTCATTTATAATTCTTTATATCCAGTCCCAGAATATAATTTGGAGTCCAAACTAAACAGTGAGGGCAGGGACCACATTTATCTTTCACTGATCAAGTTACCAGCCCCCAGTAAGATTTCAGTTAATATAGTTTGAGTAAGTGAAAGAACAAAACTAAATCCAAGAAAATGAAACCTGATAAAACCATTTGTGCTTTTAACATAGAAGAGCAAAGGCTTCCTAACAAGCATTTTTCTCTTGAAATTTCCTATTACAAAATAGTATAAATTTCTTTGGAAACATAAGCATTTTTTATTAATATATTGTCAATAAATTTAGAAAAGCTTGTGATTTTCAGAATTAGGCAAATTTTCTCCACCAATAAGAAGAGGGGGAATTGATACAGTAAGTTATAATGTCTTGATCCAAAAATATTGGATCACACCAGGCAAGTGAAGGTCCTAACATGCACAAGAGTGCAGGTCCTGAGCAAACCCACACACAAACAAACAGAAAAGTTATTTTTCATGTGCTAAGAAGATGTCTGATCACTCATGGCCTATCTTCTGTTTAGCTGTGGTTTTTTATTAATAGAAGCACAAAAGAAAGGCTATGGGGTGGGATGGCCAAGTTTTGCAGAGCATTCTGGAGATGATGCACCTGCCTATACTATTTAGCCCAGGGGCACCCAAATTTAGGTTGACACATTTTGAAGTCTGTGATAAACATTTGCAAAATTAAAAAATATTGACAGTGAAGTGAGTTTTTTATTAAAGTATTTTTTCAACTTTAAAATCTCATTTTAAACAGAAGTTTTTAAATAGAATATTATTGAATAGTAAATTTTGCTGTTTCCAAGCTCAAATAATTTTAAACTTTAGACAATTGGTAACAGAAACACATTCTGAGATTGCATTAAAAAGAAGAAAATGGAAAACATTGCAAGTGCAAGAAGAAAACATTAGATTAAAGGAACAAATTTCAGTGTCTCTATTTATAACTGCCATTGATTGATGAAGACAGAGAGTCTAGGAGTACTATGAATGTGTGCTGCGTCCCTCCCCTGACTCAGGCAATGGCAAGGCCCTACTGAGGTGGATGGTGCAAGGCGTCCATCCTCTGGAGGAGCGCAGTGTGTTTCTGGGAATGGGCTGGTTTGTTTTTGTGTTCCTTTAATAAGTATAGTTGCAATTTGTCATATGACCATTAAGTATGAAGGAAAAAACATGACTTACCCAATTAATGCAACTACTTCTAAAGAATAGATCTGTTTGTTCTAAATGCAATGATTCAGCTATGGAGCGTAAATTGTTAATGTCTAATGAAAAACTCCCTGTATTCCTGTCAAGGAAGTTTTTGAGAAATTAAATTAAAATCTAGAGAAGAAAAATTAATGTTAAGAAGACAGATTAGTGCTTAGTACTGGGCAACTTGTTCTTGTTCCTGTGCACAATGGTTTGTGCTCTTACTCTTGTTTGATTAAAATTAATAACAAGTCAACCACTTGCTGTAACCATGGCACCGGTTCCAGTCAGTAAGTCAAGAAAGAATAGTCAATGTATGGGCCAATAGTTTGGGACATTTCTAACTATTATTAAAAGTTAACTAAGCAGAAACAGCTCAAAGCAAAATGTGAACTGAAAGTACAAATGCTTGCTTATGCATAAGCCAAGATACATTCTTCTATTCTAATTGTAGCTATGTAATATTTTGTTTCTTTGAATAATGATTCCTGTTTTGTAACCACAAAGTACTGTGAGCCTGCCAAAATAAAAAGTATATATGATCAACTTCACAAGTAAAGACTGGGATCAGCACCTTCACTTTGGTGTCTATGTTATTTCTCCACCCGCTCTTTCGCCAAGTCTTCACCATCCATTTGTCTCCTGAGAACCCCTGTTGGAGCTGGTCTCCAACAAATGGGGTCCCTTCCTCTTTTATTCATCCTCTGAAAGAATCCAGCTTCCCTTGATACTTCTGTGGAAAATGGCATTCAACTGTACCAAAGGAAAAAAAAATGAAAAGATGCCTTTTTTTTAAAGAATGAAAATGGCTTTGGTTCTCAAAGGCTCTTTCTTTTACATTAATTTATTTGGACCTCACCAAGTTATGATGGAAAGTCTTACAATTTATTGTGTAAGTAGTGCACAGATGCAAGAAATAAAGGAAAACAACACTTACTCCAAAATAAACTCACTCTACTTAGGCAAATTGTTATTACCAAGTTATATTGTATTTTAAACAATAACTGATGTGCCTGAATTCATTTTAAAAAAGCTAAACATAAGTTGAACTTTTCTATGAGTATGATTTAATTATTAAGATATCTACTTCAAAGTTCAGAGATGCATGAAAACTAATATATTAACTTTCATAGAAGTCTTTTTAAGAGAGGGAGCCTGATACTTCTTCAAAATAGATAAGCCAGGTTTTTAGCTGGCTTTTTACCCCAGGAATATTTACTATAGGATTATTATGTAATTAAATTAATTTATCATGTAAAAGTATTAAGTATAAATTCACATAATTTCTCTTGGTAAGTAAATAAGCAAATAAAAATACATAAAACATACCCCAAATCATTGTATTTGGGGACTATAGCAGAATCATAATACCTTTGAGCTAATGTCATTACCATATTCTCTCACGCTTTAAAATAACAATTTCCTTACACATTTATACATATATTCACACACATAGACACACACAACAGGTTCATACACTCACATAAATACACACACATGCATAGACTTTAACCCTTTTGCTTTACATTTGGACATTTATAGCTAAAACAAACCACCATGTGCCCTATATGACTAAATAAAACTTTAAAAACTCTCCTTTGGGGAATTGTTAATTTTTTTATATCACTGAAAAATTTATTTACTGCCTCCATTAATTATGTAGGAGAATCAAATGAGTCTTGAAGATTTAAAAGACTGCAAACAAGTTTGGCAGAAACACTGCATTCAGAATAGGAAAGATAACATATATGCAATGATGAAAATGATACACTTAGGTAAAGGAATTTGGAAACAGTTGTAACAATGGAGAAAATAGACATTTCAACTCTGAGCTGGACCCTAGTATTTAGATTTTTCTTTTCAAAGTTACTCATATGTTAAATAAGGATAATAGTAACTACCACCCTGGTCATTGTGGAGATGATCAGGCATGTTAAATGACTAGCTCTGGAACAAGTATATTTATTAGAATTAGCAAATAAATGTTCATTATTACTAATGGTATTTGATGACATTAATAGTTATAATCATACTTGGTTGTGATCTTCTTTCCCATCACCCCCCTCACACTGAAGCTTACTTTACACTTCTCTCATGATCCTTTTCACCTGTCTGATTATTAATATTCTGCTACTAGTTGTTGAACTGTGTGGGGCCAAGTATTATGATGAGCTGATGTGTGCATCCTACAAAGCAAGGTCTCTCCAACTACAATCTTGTTACCATGATTTTATTCTGTTTTATTTTTATTAAATTTATCTTAACTGATACATAAAAACATAAAAAATACACAGATTTTGGAGGCTATCATGTAATGTTTCTGTATATGTAAACATAACTTACTTATTTATCTACTTAACATACTGGGGATTGAACTCCAGAGGCACACTAACACTGAGCTACATCCCTACCATCTATTTCTCCCCCCCCCTACTTTTTTTGAGACAGTCTCACTAACTTTTTGAGGCTGGTCTTGAACTTAGGATCCTCCTGCCTCAGCCTTCTGAGCAGCAGGGATTACAGGTGTGTGCCATGTCACTCAGCTACATGTAAATACTCTCAATAATTCTGGACAGAGTTCCAAGGTTTTGCACTTTAATGATGATTCTGGTTCCTCTCATCATGCTTAGAGTACAAAGGTGCTACCGTACTTACCACATTGCAAGATAGTCTATATTTCTTGAATTAAAATGACAAAATAAAGCACACAATTTAAATTGTAAACTTAATGATTGAAACAACAATTTTTCAAAGACGTTCAGAGGGAGAAACTACAGAAAAATTTTTAGGAAGAGAGTTTTCTCAAGTTCTAAAAATTATAAAAACGAAAATGGTCAGGATAGAAAGAAAACAAATTTAGACTTGTAGAAGACTTTGAGCCAAGTTATGGATGGAGCAGAATGGAAGGAATGTCCATGCATTAGTGCAGCCTGCATGCTTTTTTGAAACATAAGCTTTAGATTAGTTTAAAAATCAGTTCAAAAATATTAGTTGATATAAATGTTTATCTGAAAATGAACAAACGTACAAAGTTTTTAAGTAGAGTCTGTGAAATAATCATGATGTTTTTAGGACAGCTATTCCTTACAAGCATATAAGGTAGTTGAGAGTAAAGAGAAATGTGGAAGACAGGTCCTTCAATAAGGTCTTAGGTTCAGCTTCTATCTGTATGTTCAGTGAGATTGTCGGAATTTAAATGTAAGATATCCTTGCACATGCTTTCTATTGCTATGTTAAATCTCATGCTAACACTAAGACAATTAAACAAGAGTATTTGTATATTTTAGCCTCAAAATAAACTTGTTTTTGTCTCCTTCTACCAATTAAATGTTAATATGATGCATTTTTCCTGATTTCAAGCATCTCCAAATTTTTGAGGTCTCTTACAATGTTCCTAACTGAATTCTATTGGGAGACTCATATTTAGCAAATATCACTGTTATTTTTTTAATATATAATAAAATTTTAATGAAACGCTTAAAGCATGAAACTATTAACAACCCATGGATGGGGTGTGAAAAGTAAGCCAATTGCTTACCTTCCGAAACAAAGTGAAAAAATAGAATGTAGCATTGCCTACTATATTTAATATCAGAGCAAACTGTCATGTTTGTGGAAAGCAGTTTTGATTGTATTGTAAAATAATTGACAAGTTTTGACCATAAATTCTTAAAGTTTACAGCTGAAAAAAAATCACTCACTAATGTATATTTCAGTGTATCTAATTGCAGTTTTACCTATTATGTGATTCATTTCTAGGGGGAAGTAAAATGAGACTTGTCCCATATTATTTAGTAGTAACATCTAACTATAGGATATAGCTGGCATAAAATAATCAAAGAGTAACTCTCATTAGTGATGTCTAAGATCAAGTGATTTAGTGTACTGCATCACTTAGAACCAATGAAGCAGAGTAAGCAATTTGCAGAAAAAGTTTTTAAAAAATAGTGAAATGGCAAAGCAAGGCAACTATCATTAACAACAACAACAACAACAACAACAACAACAAAGTAATGATCTTATTATAGACATTGTATGCCATCTCCACTCTAATTTTCACAACTCTGGATTTATTTGCCAGATTTGCAATAATGTTTTCTTCTGTCACATAATTTTAACTTTAATTCAGGTGTAAAATAAGAGTACTGTTTAATACTGTTTAGATCTTTATTACAGGTTTCACATTTAAGTTACAGTGTTTCATATGCCCATGTGCAGTATCCATTAATACAGTTGCTTTCCTGCCCCTCCTTTTCTAATCTGAGATATAGTAATTTATTTACATATCAAAGTCTGAAGGTAAGCATCCATTAATTCATACTATGTATGTGGTAGAAAAGATTATTTTATATGTGGAAAACTCAATAGAAATAACAGAGAATTCAAAATATCATTGTTACAAGGCCTTTTAGAAATAGATCTCAGTTTTTTGAACTGTGAGATCTGATTTAAAAATTCATGAGAATAACTTTCCTGTGAGAAGGCTCAGGAAGTTATGAGTATGACAGACGTGCAGCCTGGTGTCTCAGCATCTACATTCACGTTTGGGGATCAAAAGGATTTCTCCCACACAACCTCAAATTCTTAGTTATACCTTTTGTTTGGTTCTAACTGCTTCCCCAACTAACAGCACCATAGTTAATAGTGTGGAATACAGTGATTACCATACCTCATTATACAGTCAAATGTTGCTCTATCATTTTTCCCCTTCTCTGGAAATTTCATCTTTATTCTTTGCAACCTGTCTGTTTATCCTCAGTAGCATTCTTCGCCTATAAATGATTTTATATTCTCTAATTTTTAATCCCACTTGTAGACTGACATATAGATTTTGAGCCTGTTTCTTTCCCCCGTTAAGCACAGACCCAAATGTCGCCATTCTTGTCACGTGTACAATTCCATCAAGTTTCAGCGTGTCATTTATACACAATTTTATTTCTTCTTACTCCTTTCACACACGCCTACCACTTACGTACAGCAACTTCACTACATTCATATTTCATAAACTTCATCAGTATTCAGCCAAATCCTCCCCAGAAGTAAGCTAGGTATTTTTAACAGTGCATTGCCTCTTGCACTGGCTTGAGGATCCAATACTAAGTGGCACATTTTCCTGCACCCCAAATGAGTTCACCTATTACGGTCTGTGCATACATGCAGAAACTCCCTAATTGTTTCAGAAAACTTGAAGATAGTTCATGATCGAAATGCCAACACCCGTTAACATGAAGATATTCAAGGCTAGGGATTGTCAATCCCCTATACCATAATACTTCCTATTTTTTCCCAAGCTTTGATGGAGTTTCAGAGAAAACACACCTGCTGATATAGAAACTCTCCCTGGGACAGCCTGGAGTCCTCTGCCATGTTTTAAGGTACATGAAACCTGAACCCTCAGCATCAATGGGCACTGCACAAGGCTCTCCAACCAGCCAGCAGGGCCCCAGTTCAGTAGATAAGCCAATCACCAAGAACCTACAATGCCATGCCACTGTTAATGTGCCATAGCATGTAATGTGGGAAGACAGTTCACAATGATGACATGTCAGTTGAAGCCATAAAAATCTGTTAGGGGGAAAAAAAAACTGTTCTTCCATGAACACAAGGGAATTGTTACCTGTAATTCCTTTTAGCATCAGTATGTAAGAGCTGAAGCAAAAGCCAGCTCTGCCTGAACCATAAGCTGTGCTACATCCATTCCTCACCACACCCTATTTCACCCTATTTCTGTAGACAATTTGATGTCTTTGATCCAACAACAATAACAACAACAACAAATAATAGTCAGTTGTTACTGACTAAAAAGAACACCAAGACTCCCAAGCTGAATTCCCTACACTGTGACATCCAAGATATAAGCACATACTATCCTTAGGTCAAGTGAGACGAGCCCAAGGAAGCCAGCCTCTGACTGTGGTATGGCTCCAAGGATGCTTTCCATGTAGGTGGTGCCAACTGAAGCCCAGGCCTGAGCTTGGAAGTAGAGCTTCCTTCTGCACAATCTAAATGTTCTTTACCGACATTCTTAAAGTTTTTCCTTCTAACCTTCGAGCTTTCTAACACTCGGGACTCATGAGCCCCTTTGCCAAAGATACCTCTTTAACCTACCTAAGGAAGAGGTAAAATTAGCTGGCATTTCTGTCCACCATTACATGGAGGGAACATTACATGATGTTATGGTAATATAGTAAATATATAACTTATTGTAAGTGTAAGAACCTTCCTGAATATTTAAGAATTAGTTTGCATCTCCTATAACTCTAGAGAAAGAATTAAGAAGACTAGATGCTAGACAGAATTTTCCTATATATTAAAAACCTCAATTAACCAGAATCAACTAATGAAATTTCTAATTTGCTGCTTGCAACTTAGAAAACAAGGGAAGCAAATAACAAAACATTCCTGCTGATGATTTAACAAAAAGAAAAGGAAAAAAGAAAACAATTTTCATGCTGGGATCAAGACAGATTAGTCCAGTCTCTGACACTGTCTCCATTTATAGTTCTGTAATGTATAATCAGAATTCATACTCAGAACAGTGACCCTGTGGCACCATAAGATTCTCAAGCCTCAAGGAAAGATTCAATTATATCCTCAATGTTCTTTCTAGGGTAGGAAAGGGGACCAGTACACTTTAAAAAACATTCAATAAGGAAAAGAGAAAAAAAACATTTCAGATTAATCTACTGTTAGTCAGAAAAAAATCAATTCATCAGTAATGCCTTGGTACCCTTACAGAAAAATCATGGTTTACTGAATATTAATCAACACTTGAATGCTGATTATTTGGGATTTTTAAAGCATTAATTCAAAATGATACGATTTTATTTTTTAGCAGCCTACAAAAATGGGTGAAAAATTTAACAGCTTAATTCCAAAGCAACCCTTCCTATTGTGAATTAGATACAAAAGGTAAATGTAAGAGAGTGATGGGGGGAGAGGAAAAGAGAAAGAGCAGACTATTCCTGAATTCTAACCAAGGAATACAATCTCCACATTCAGAAAGGATTGTACATTCTAAGTTAGTGTTTGCTCCAACCACTGAAGGCCTTTCAAAAGGACTTTTTGCTCTGGAGGAATTTATCACTAATCTGGGATCAATGGGTCAGGAGTCTCCATGAGGGAATGAATGATGCTGACCTCAAAGTCCCTGTACATGGCTCATGGAAGACAAAGAGGGTGGGCAGCAGATATCCTGTTAGGATATATAATTATAACCCCCACACACACACCATACACACACAGGGTAGTTACATGACATCTCTTTTCCCAGATGCCTGAAATGCAGTTAGATATTTTTGCTTTCTCAGATGCAGGAGTACGTACAAAAACTTAAAATAATAATAATAATAATAATAATAATAATAATAATAATTCATCAAGTGGACTAGGAAGATGGAGGGGAAAGGGAAAGTACTCTCAAAAAACGTAGCCCAGAGAGTCCACACCACACCAAGAGAATTTTCAATAACACCCAACTCAATCTGTCCTGCTAACATTACACTACAAGTTCCTACGGGGGTGGGGGGGGGACAACCACAACAAGGAATCTGGAGAAAAAGTACATCTTAACTCAGAAGTGACAAGAAGATTGGCCAAGGGCTGGTCTTACTGGCATTCCAAAGGTCAGGTCCACAGAGTATTCAGTTTGCTTCCAAAGAGATTCAGCTGTCATCAAACTCCTCAGACCACTGTCATCACGAGGCCTGGCTATCACCGTTCCCATTCTCAGGCCTCCTTGTGTCCCACTTCAGGAGTCTGTGTGGAATGAGGGGGCATGTGCTGTGTGCTCCCACCTCTGCTGCCCCAAACACACAAGCAGAAGGGTCTCATCCTGAGGGGGCATCAGTGCAGGCTTCATCCGAGCTTCAGTTTCAGAAACAGAGACATTTTCTAAAGTCAAGGGCTCCACATCATGCCTGTAGGTTTTGGAAAATTCCAGCAGGTGACTAACATAAAAAGAGTCTGCTATAAATGTTTTAGCCACTCAAGACTTGAATTCTAGATTAATAATTCAATTCTTTTTAAGAAAGAAGGGGGGGAGCAACAGAAAAGGTTATAACTATCATGAAATGCATTTTCTAAAATTATTCTATTACATTTTTAAAGCGTATAATTATAAATGTTTTTATGAGCAATTTACCAGAAAATTAAAGTCCCTCAGTTTAAGAAAAAATCACTTCGTCCCTGTGGCAAAGGATTTTCTCCCAGCCAGGAGCACTTTCAAACTATAGGGCTTCATTTATTCACTGTAGAGAAGCCAGATTCATGCCGGAAAAGTTGATCTGAGAATCCATCTCTAGAAAGGGTGCTAACTTGCTAAGGGAGAGAACCTACTAGAAAGTGATTCACCTGAGATTAAAAGGAAGAGAGGAGGGGACATACTTTTACAGTCAAGGAGTTTTGTGGTTCTAGAAGTCCTCAGGTCTACAAATAAATTGTAGGCCCTGTTAACTGATTTTAAGTCAATCTAAGCCAAGCTTCCAGGGGGTTCGATCTCAACCCAACCGAGCTTTTTTTTCAATGTTAATCCCATCTTTTGGCTTTGATTTTTCCCTTAGGTCAGCTTGCTCTAAAAGCCTTCAACCTTCTGCACTGGTGTTGCAAATCCAGTGCATGGAATCCAGCCCTGTGAGGATAACTTTACTGAAGTAAAATATGTAAGCTTCCGGCATGCATATAATAACGAGATTCTGAAAAAGGGTTTTTTAACAACAGTTATGTCACAATGCTCATGGCTCCCTGAAGTCTCTGAAAGCCTTGTTAAATTAAAGATTCGCTGTGTTTTTTTTCCACTTCATTCTTACTTCCCATGTTGCCTCTTGCCTGTCTTTTTTTTTTTTCTGGTTTTCATTGTGCTGTAAAGATGGGACTGAATGACACCAGCCATCATTAATACCACCTAGAAAACGGAAGAGTTTCATTAAAACTGCTAAGGTTCCCTGCAGTTGTAAGGATGGGGGGAGGTCATCTTTCAGATTATAAAGTCACACATCTGATTTTGGAAGCTCAGGCGCTAAAGGTACACAGCCCATTCACACTTGAATTCCCAGGAGGTAGGAATTCAGCAATAGCCTCAAGTCTATCTAGGTAATGTCTCATGAGGTCACCTCAATGTCATGAGAATCCAGACCACATTCTCTGTGGACTTCAAACACTCACTGGCTAGAGGCTAACCGCTATCTTTTTGGGCAGCATCTCCCAAGTCAGAAAGCTTCTCATTTTCCCCAATGCAAAGAACTCCACTCAACCCTCCTTGAGGTTGAAAATGCTAATTATAAGGTGATGATGTTTGTTTTTCCTTTGACTCGTGTGCCTTTATGTTTTAAGTATTTAAGAGGCATAATCACCTAGTGTGTAGGTTAATTTCTTTCCAATATTGTAATTTATGCAACATTAATACTGGATGCCAGCTCCAATTTTCTTACTGCTTACACTCTGGAAGCAGACTTGCATATTCTGCCAACTCCATTACATCATCTGAAAACCCAAACATTTCCCATTTTCAAATCACTCTCAACTACCAGGCATACTTACACATTCTCTCTTTTTCTCCCAGCTCACACACAAAGATTGGTACCCCTGAGGAGCAGACGCTACATCTGAGGTTAAAGTCTGCAAATGCACATAATTTCTGGAAGCTATTACTACTGCTGTGTTAGCTGAAGGATGCCTCCATCTCTGACCTTCCTTTTTCCATTCAGACTGTTATATAACCTAGTGCCTGCGAGCAGGATGTGTGTTGAGTGTTTGGGCCTTACCTCCGCCCTCCCACTAAATCTCCTAAGAGCCATGGCCAGGATGGACAGAATGGGGGGGGGTCTAAGAGGAAAGGGGATATAGGTCAGCAGGTCAGCTGCATAAGATGCATCCTACTCCTAGTTTATTCCTCTCCCCTTTGTGCTGAGCCTAGGTGGTATTGAATGCCCCGCCGTTATATAATTTGCAAGAACAGCAAGTTACGGATTTGCTAGTCGGTTCTGCAGCTTGCCACCCCTATCTCTTGCAAGAACACCTTCTGGCAAGAACGACACCTGAAGATGCTAATAACATACCCGAGGGGGGAGGGGCTGAAAAGGGGGGGTGATAACACAAACCAGAAATTAGTGCCGCTTCCTATATACTATGCTCCCCTTCTTAAAAAGAGAGAGAGGAAAAAAAGCCTCAGAAACACATGAAGGGGATTTTCTCCAGTGTTTCTGATTAACCCTGTTACATAACCCGCTCGCATTCCAAATCCACCGTCTCAGGGTCTAAATATACTCTTTGCAGCCAAAAGCTCTCCGCACACAAACTCACCGATCTAGCTGCAGGTCCGGCCCCCAGCCCTCATCCCCTTTCCTTTCGCCCCAGCCTTACTGCCCCCCTCTAGCTCAAACCACGGTTCAGCGTGGTCACTCTTCAGAAATCGCCTTTAATTAAATGTTTTTCGAGTGTGTCATCCTGATGGCTTTTACTGTACTCGAATTCCGTGAATGGGAAAGCGCCCAGACAGGGGGTGTGGCTAAGGTGGGGGGGGGATAACTGTAAAACAGCCAGCACATGATCAGCCATATTCCTACCTCCAACTATAACATCAAAGAGGAAGGGAGCGGCTCCCAGGGCCCGGTTCGCCTTTCCCCAGCCCTCCCCATTCACCGCCTGAAACCCAGTGGCTAGAGGAGGGGGCGCGCTGGGCCGGTGCCCAAGCCGGGGTCGGAGAGATCCTCTCTGTCCCCAACCCCGGGCAGCTCCCGCTAGCCCGCTTCCTCCGGAGTGACAGGCGTGATTTATACATTATTTACAACAGTAATTAAAGCCGTAGCTTCCTCCTGCTCTTTGAAAACTCCAGGCGCATTCAAATAAATAATCCCCCATACCTGACAGAGATAAGAAAAAAATCCCACATCAGGTTCAAACTCCTTTAAGAAAGAGAGAGAGAGAGTAAGCTTTCCTCAACAACCTACTTTAACTAGGAAAACGCCAGGAGGGACATCGGAGCCCGCCTCCCAGCCCCCATACACACTCCAAACACCAAAATGAAGTGTACAAATCTCCCAGGGAGGGCAAAAACCGCTCTCACTATCCAACCAGCATTCAACTTGCACTGACCAGCCCCAGGTTATTGCAGAAACACTAGGAATCTCAGAAAGGGAAGGATTCCCAAGGCAGAAATAAGTTTGGGTGCCTATCGAGCTTTCTTGCTCTGCTTGTTTTCTTTGTAGCGGCTGACTCCGACTGCGCGTGGAGTGCCCCACCGCACCGCCGCCCTAGGTGCGCTGGCGCGCACACGCCCCGGGTCTGCAAACTTGCGCATCTCCACTCGCCGCTCCCGCAACACAACTTGGCTAGCACCTCGCGCGCCCGCACCCTGTTTCTTCTGGCCTTTCCTCCAAAGCCCAAATCCATCGCCGTACTCCAGAGAGGGTGCCCGCGTCGCTCCCAGACCCCGGAGCGCCCGCTCTCCTTAACCCCCGGGGCTTCCCCGGTTGCTAGGAGCCACAAGCATATATACGATGTATGGCACCTTTGGTTGTAAAGTGACGCCAGCTAGCCACTGAGATGATTATGTTAAAATTTACATTCATATGCAAACTGGACTCCCGCTGTTCACCTTGGCCTGCTACCGGACTCAAGTTACGGGACTTTACGGGACTGCTGGAGAGTTCCCATTGGTTGGGGAAGGATAGTAGGAGGGAATTCCGGAGGAGGTGGGAGGAGACGGGGGGGTTCCGGTCGGCGCGCGGTTCCGGTCGGACACCCTCGTGGGAGGACCGGTTTTTGACTTGCTGGCGCTGAGAGTGTTAGCGGCTTTTTCAAAATAAAGTTTTGTTCCTGCTTGATTGGCTCGTGATTCTGTGCCCAGCCAAGACTGCGGCATTTGGCGGCCCGTGCGGGGAACGCCTGAAGCTTAGAGGTGAGTAAATTGCTCGCCCCTGAGGGAAGGCGACAGGATGGATGACCTTCTCAGAAAACAATGTGTTCTTGTTTTGATTTATTTTGTTTTCATTTCGAGCTCCCTAGCCCTAGAATTTTCTCAGGCGAACTGGAAAAAATGGTTGGCTCAAGGTTTGAAGTTATTCAGCCCTGAGAAAGAGAAAATTGATACAACCATTGTCTGCTCCGTCTTTGTTTCATTCTGCTTCGGCTTTGTTTTATCCTACCTTATTGGGTTAGGTTATAGTAGATTAGAATCCAATAAAAAACAAACCGAAAAACTGTTAAGTAAATTGTTAGAGGTCCAGACTATGGTAGAAAAAACGCTAGGTCAAGCAAAAGAGAAGGTCTCTCAAGCTAGTCAGACAGAGGAGAATTTAAAGAAAGCAAGCTTAGAGGACAAGCAGCCATCAGGTGGAGAATTACAACAGGAGGTTGCTACCAACTCCGTTCTATCACCAGAGGGCGTAACTCAGCCAACAGCTCCATCTACCGCTGAGCGGCCCTCAACTACCGTAGTTGATGGACGGAATTCTGAGGCAGGACCCCAAAGATTAGCATGCCCTGTACTTGAGCAGGCAGGAGGGCAACGAATTCACCGTGCTTTAGATTTCAAAACAATAAAGCAATTAAAGGAGGCTGTAACGACCTATGGGCCGCAAGCTCCCTTCACAATAAGCATGGTTGAATCTGTTACCAACTTGGACATGACACCAGCAGATTGGGCTAACATGTGTCGATCTGTGCTAAACGGAGGACAATATTTGTTATGGAAGGTTGCCAATGAGGAATTTTGCATGGAGACAGCTAGGCGAAATGCAGAAGCTGGGTACCCTCAAAGAAATATGGACATGCTTTTGGGGAAGGGACCTTATGAGGGTCAAAGACAACAAATTGAATATGACCCTGGTGTGTACGCACAAATTGCTGTAGATGCAGTTAGGGCATGGAAAACTTTACAGGGGCATGGAGACTTACAAGGTCAATTATCTAAGGTAATACAAGGAACTAATGAACCTTATGCTGAATTTGTAGATAGACTTATTCAGTCAGCCTCTAGGATATTTGGAAATACAGAACAGGTAATGCCATTTATAAAACAACTGGCTTATGACCAAGCAAATCGTTGCTGCAGAGAGGTCATTAGACCATGGAGACATGAGGATTTAAACACATATATTAAATTATGTAGAGACATTAATGAACAGGGGCAAGTCTTAGCAGCAGTACAACAGGCTTTAGATGCCAGGCCAAGAACATGCTATAATTGTAATCAAACAGGACATTTTAAAAGGAGTTGCCCCATAAGAGGAGGGTTTAACAAAGCTGGATATCAAAGGAATAGAATACCAGGTATTTGCCCACGATGCCGTAGAGGGAGACATTGGGCTAATGAATGCCGTTCTCAAACCACCATAGAGGGTATTCCGTTATCAAAAAACGGACAAGGACCAAGTGTTTACCCACGATATCGTGGAGAAAGGTATCAAGCTCCATTGCCAAAAAACGGACTAGAGGGCCCAATGCCCCGGGGCCCCAAACCACAAATATATGGGGCAATGGAGGAACCCAACAGCCCCATCAAGGTAGTGCCCAGGACGCATTATCCATTAAATCCCTCATCAGACAAACTAGAGGGAGCGCAGGGCTGGACATCTGCGCCTCTGCCAGAGCAGTACTAACCCCAGAGATGGGAATTCAAATCATTCCCACAGGAGTAAAAGGACCTCTTCCCCAGGGAACAGTAGGCTTATTATTGGGACGCAGTTCTTCTACACTAAAAGGACTTATGATAAGTCCTGGGGTAATTGATCCCGATTATGAAGGTGAAATAAAAATTATAGCTAGTTCTCCAAGAGGTATATCAGTAATTTCACCAGGAGATAGAATAGCACAGTTATTAATAATACCCAGCCTGCATGATAAATTTTCCAGTTGTAATGTAGAAAGAGGTTCCAAGGGATTAGGCTCCACAGGTGTAGATTGGGCTATGCTGTCTTTAAATTTAGATTCTCGCCCAATGCTAAAATTAAAAATTCAAGGACATGACTTTAATGGGCTGCTGGACACAGGAGCTGACCTCAGCATCATATCTCGTCAAGAATGGCCAGAACATTGGCCATTACAACAAGCCACTCAAACGCTTCGAGGCCTAGGAGTGGCAACAAATCCCCATAGAAGTGCTATGGTATTAGATTGGAGGGATCCTGAAGGATGTGAAGGAACTATACAGCCCTATGTATTGGATCATCTTCCTGTAAATTTATGGGGACGAGATGTCCTAGATCAATTAGGATTGACATTAACAAATAACATCAATCCTAACGCGCCCACTACTAGGGCTAAACAAGGCTTTAGGAAAGAAAAAAGATTAAGAGAACAAGAACAAGGTATGACAGCACCTATTCAAATAGATCAAGAAATAAATAGACATGAATTGGGTTTTCAGAAAGGGCCACTGAGACAATCAAAATTACTTGGAAATCAGAAAGACCAGTGTGGGTTCCTCAGTGGCCCTTGACTAAAGAAAAGATACAAGTAGCCCATGACTTGGTCAGACAACAGTTAGCGGAAGGACATATACAACCTTCCGTATCCCCCTATAATACTCCCATTTTTGTCATTAAAAAGAAATCTGGTAAATGGAGATTATTACAAGATTTAAGAGCCATTAATAATGAGATGGTTATTATGGGACCTGCTCAATCAGGGATTCCTCAATTGTCTGCTTTACCAAAAACCTGGCATGTTTTAGTTATAGATATTAAAGATTGTTTCTTTTCAATTCCAATTCATCCCGAGGATAGTCCACATTTTGCATTTACTATCCCTGCACTGAATCATGAAGGTCCTGATCAGAGATATGAATGGAAAGTACTCCCTCAAGGGATGGCTAACAGCCCAACTATGTGTCAAATTTATGTTAATAAAGCAATCCAGCCACTTAGAAACCAAAATCCTGAACTACAAATATTTCACTATATGGATGATGTGTTACTGGCACATAAAGATAAAAACACATTACTAGAATGTTATGCCACACTTACAAATTTATTGAAAAATTATAATCTAGAGATAGCAATAGATAAAGTACAATTAAATCTTCCAATTAATTATTTAGGAGTTCTATTATCCTCAACCATGGTCCGTCCACCAAAAATTCAAATACGAGTAGATCAACTCAAATCACTTAATGACTTTCAAAAGTTATTGGGAGACATAAATTGGATAAGGCCTTATCTAGGCATACCAACAGGAGAGTTAGGACCTTTATTTGATATTCTAAAAGGTCCATCAGATCCAAATTCACCCCGCATGTTAACGCCTGAAGCAAGAAAAGTATTAAAAATCATTGAAACATATATGGAAAATATGCATTTGGATAGAATTGATATAAGTTTGCCTTTATTATTTATTGTACTACCAACAAAAAATATTCCTACAGGAGTATTTTGGCAAGAAGGTCCATTATTGTGGATACATTTATCTTATTCCCCTAACACTATTCTTACTAGATATCCTGAGGCTGTAGGACAATTAATACTCAAAGGAATAAAAGCAGCTAAGGGAGTGTTTGGGATTTCTCCCAATAAAATTATTACTCCATATACTATGGATCAAATTGATGAGTTAGCTAATGAGTTAAATACTTGGGCAATAATCCTGTGTAAAACTAGTGTTTCATTTGATAATCACTTACCATCTAATCCTTTGTTGTCTTTTTGGTCTAAGCATCCTGTAGTTTTTCCAAAAATGACAAGAAAAACCCCTATCATAAATGCTCCAAATATATTCACTGATGGGTCAAACAATGGTACAGCAGCAGTAGTTACTCCTGATCAAACTTTTACATTTTTAGTACCCAAACAATCAGCTCAAAAGGTAGAGCTTAATGCAGTATTACAAGCTTTTATGATGTTTAAAGATTCTGTATTTAATTTATTTTCTGATAGTCAGTATGTAGTTAATGCTATTAATTCCCTTGAAGATGCTGGTAGGATTTCCCCTTCCTCTACTGTTTTCTCTTTGTTTTCCGCTATACAAAGTCTAATCTGGGACCGAAAAGATCCATTCTTCATAGGTCATATCAGGGCACATACAGGATTGCCTGGAGCCCTTAGTATGGGCAATGAACTAGCAGATAAATCTACACATGACATACATATTTTCTCCACAATAGAAGAAGCTATAAATTTTCATAAAAGGTTCCATGTCAATGCTAATACTTTACAAAAGCGTTTTAAAATAACTAAAGAACAGGCCAGACATATAATAAAACAATGTCAAAATTGTGTGACATTTTTACCACAAGTTAATCTTGGAGTCAATCCTAGAGGACTAATACCTAACCATATTTGGCAGATGGACGTCACACACTTGCCAGAATTTGGAAAATTAAAATATTTACATGTTACAGTTGATACCTCTTCCGGATTTTTGATGGGCTCCCTTCATGCCGGAGAAAAAACTAAAGATGTTATAGCTCATTGCTTACAAAATTTTGCCACTGTGGGCGTTCCAAAACAGTTAAAAACGGACAACGGTCCTGGTTATACTTCCTCCTCTTTTAAACAATTTTGCTCATCATTTGGTATTACTCACATAACAGGAATTCCATACAATCCACAAGGACAAGGCATAGTTGAAAGAGCTCATCAAACTATTAAAATGTACTTATTAAAACAAAAGGAGGGAATTGGAAAGGGGTATATATCCCCCAAAGATAAACTTAAAATAACCCTTTTTACTCTAAACTTTTTAAATTTAGATTCATCGGGACTTAGTGCTGCGGAAAGACATTTGTACCCCAAAAATGTACATAAGCCTAAGGTACTTTGGAAAGATATTCTAACAGGACAATGGAAAGGCCCGGATCCAGTGATAGTCTGGAATCGGGGCGCTGTCTGTGTTTTCCCACAGGATGAACAGCAACCGATTTGGATTCCAGAGAGATTAACTAAAACAATTTCTACAGAAAAAGAAGATGATTTGACTCAAATCCATAACAGCTGACATCCAGAGCTCCAGCTTGGCTGTTCTTACATCTGCGACAGTGATTAACCAAGGTTTTTTTTTTCAGTATCTATTTTATTATTGCATTTTTCCACATCATAAAGTTCTATTTTATTTTTGAGCTCATACAAACCTAGGTTAATGTTTTTCTGATCAGTTTTATTTTTTGACTGTGTTTTATTTTTTATTTATTTATTTATTTATTTATTTATTTATTTTTTTTTTTTTTTTGACTGTGGAGTTTTTAAACATTGCAATGGAGATTTCACCTAAGTATAGTTACAAGGCCTTTATTTACTATTGTCTTATGTGTTGTATGTTGTGTGCACACTTCTGTTTTGTGTTGTATGTCTGTATGTGTGTATGTCCATATTTCTTATATGAGGAGCGCTCATGAAAAAATGGATCCGAATTTTTTCTTTATTCACGTGATTTATATGGTTTAATTTAAATTAGGTGAACAGCTGTTTATGATTGTTGTTAAAGATGGTTAACAGATCTGTTTGTTTACTAATTTAAATTTGGTAAACGGCTGTTAAGGATTGTTTTTAAAGGAGTTTAACAGATCTGTTTGTTTACTTTCACCTTTTCTTTTTATTATATTTAATAATTCTGTTCAGGATAATGTCTCTTTACCATCATTGCCAGAATTTCCATCTCCATCCCAATTCCAGTGAAGACTGAGATAAAACCAAACTACAGCTTCTATGATAGCTATCACAGTAAACTGTATAAACTGATGCATCAATGAATATAACTCAACAAGTAATGCTATCAAGGACTTGATTTACTTTGGGAGGATATGGACATATTGATAGACTCCTCCAATTTGAACTGCTTGCAGAACTTGCCTGGACTATATATCAGTTGCATACATTGTGAAATATCATCTGGTGCACCGAATTGTGGTACTGCTGGCATATTTTTGCTGATGGTGTCACCAGTGATGCAATTTCCTTGCCAGCTCACCCCATGTTTATTGTGGTAATACTGGCATATCTTTGCTGATGGTGTCACCAGTGACGCAATTTTTCCAAAGGAGCCGTCAATTGGCTTGGTGTCGTGGCATTTCTGTATCCTCCTCCCTTCTACTAGTGATGGTCTAAATTTGGGGGCCAACAGAGGTGAGGCAAAGAACCTCACCCCCCCACTGGCACCAAGGCTAAATTTGGGGGCCAACAGAGGTGAGGCAAGAACCTCACCCCCCCACTGGTGCATAGGCCTATCCACAAGCATGGCTGAATGCTGGACCGGTAGTCAGCGACGGGTTGCTCTGATTACAGTGGATTCAACCTAAGACAGGAAGCTGACGCCTAAAGGTCAGTTCTCCCATGACGGGTAAGAACCATATGTTAAATTGGACAACCTACCAGGCACGGTCCCTAGCCACATTGCTTGTTGCTTAATTAAACAGAAGGGGGCAGATGCTAGGAGCCACAAGCATATATACGATGTATGGCACCTTTGGTTGTAAAGTGACGCCAGCTAGCCACTGAGATGATTATGTTAAAATTTACATTCATATGCAAACTGGACTCCCGCTGTTCACCTTGGCCTGCTACCGGACTCAAGTTACGGGACTTTACGGGACTGCTGGAGAGTTCCCATTGGTTGGGGAAGGATAGTAGGAGGGAATTCCGGAGGAGGTGGGAGGAGACGGGGGGGTTCCGGTCGGCGCGCGGTTCCGGTCGGACACCCTCGTGGGAGGACCGGTTTTTGACTTGCTGGCGCTGAGAGTGTTAGCGGCTTTTTCAAAATAAAGTTTTGTTCCTGCTTGATTGGCTCGTGATTCTGTGCCCAGCCAAGACTGCGGCACCCGGTTACTCACTCCTCCCACCCCCCAAGCTCTGCGGGGGACCGAAAACACACCCCCGACTCCAGCAGCTGGGGCCAAAACTGTCAAAAGGGGAAAAGGTAAAGGAGGAGGAGGGTGGCCATAAGCAGATATATATATTTTTTTCCTTCTTAAAAGGACACTGCCGCTTTAAAAGTTTCTTTCCCGGGCCCCCACTCCTTGATTCTCCTTATTTTGGGGAGCGTATTTCATTTCGGCCACGCGGCTTTCCTCCGGTCTTTGCAGAAAAATCAAAGCCAGGGGTTGGGTCCGCCGGCTGTCAACCCTCCCGCCGCCTCCCCCGCCCCCCTCTCCTCCCGCAAGCCGAGAACGGGCTGCAAAAGTTTGCAACATTTCTGGGGGGCAGAAGGGGGAGGGGCGAGGGGGTGCTCCGGGCTTCGGGCCCAGCTGCAGGCTCGCGCTCCGCCGCGGGACCCCGCGCCCTGGGCGCCTGCTCCCGGCCGCCCCCCCGCTCCGCGCCGGGCTCCGCCGCCCCCTCCCCAGCCCCTCTCCAGCCTCCTACCTCTGCTGGTGCTGGAATAGCTCTGTCTGCGCACCGTGGCGGGCGGCTCACTCTTGCGGGCGGATTCCTGGTTCAGCGGGGTCTCCCTGGAGCCGGCGGCCGCGTCCGCGCCGCTGCGCCCGGCTCGCTGGCCGCGGGGTCGGGGGCTGCCGGAGCTGACTCCATGTTTTTTCCCAATGTAGAGATCGCTGGAGATGGAGAGCTCCGAGACTCCCTCTATCTTCTGTTTTCAGAGCAACTCTATGGTACCAAAAAAAAAAAAAAAAAAAAAAGGGAGAAGGAGACTGGCGAGAGCAGGAGGGAGAGAGCAGGCGGCGGCGGGCGGGCGAGCGAGAGCGCGAGGGAGCGCGCGGAGTGTCTAGGTGGACGTGTGTGTTCGCCCGAGAGGGGATAGGAGGCGGGTCTGGCCACAGGCAGCGCTAGCGAGAGCTTCTCCAGCCGGCCCCCACACCCACATTCCCCACCCTCCAGACCCCAGACCGAGAGCCACAGACAGGCTGCCAATTTAGGGAGGTGGGGAAAAGAGGGGAGGAGGAGGGGAGTTCCTCCTGCGCCCCAATCTTCCCGTCTCCTCAACCCAGGGACAGAAATTTAAATCGGCGAGATGAATCTGTGTCTACTTTTGAGACTCTCTCTCTCGGGAACAGAACTCACCCCTATCCACAGCCAGCCTGGGAGGAGACAAATGCGGTTATCCACGTTGAGAAATCTCAGGTAGCTCCCTGCCAGTCCTATCCAGGGCTGAGTGGAAACTAAGAAAGAATTAGAACTGGACTAACACCCCAAAGAAGGAGGAGAATGGAGGACGTGGCACTTTTTACTTTGAAACGGGACAGTCAGTGGGTTTCCAATCATCGACAGCTAAATTCTGATGTGGTTGAAAGAGGTCGCTTTCAGCTCCTTTGCTGTTTCTTCAGCGAGGAATCCAGAAGCCAGCCGTTTGGCAGGGCACTTTTTACTGAAGAAAACTTTGGCCTGTTTGTTGGATGACTGTCTAAATTGCAGAAAATATGCCACACTGCCTCTAACTCCTGCGTGGCCGCTGATTGTTGATTCCCACTGGTAATTTTGCTGTTAAGTGTAGTCTTGCCATAAAAGATTGATATACTGGCGTGGTATTCAAAATGTCTGGATGATAGAATTAAGATACTCCTAATAAGTCACATCATTGAAAGCATTATTCTAAGATCTCCTTCATTTGAAACAACCCATCTTCTAGTGGATGCTTAAAACCTAAAATTACATTAATGTAACCTTCATCCCAAACTACAGTATAAAGGAACAATACAAATTGAATGGATGGAAATATTCAAGTGGTAGTATCTTGATATCTCTATCTCAATATCAATCCACAATTTTCTTTTGCCTGCAAAGACACTGATGAAATCAGTCCATTTTTAACATACACCCCCATCTTCCTTTCACAAGGCTCAAAAATTTTGACAATAAAAATATTATTATATACGAGAGGGTGGCACAAATATGTGTTTAAGGAGGTGGGGTGGGGGAGAGAATTGGGGAACATTGTGCATTTGCTAACTTTCTAGTTTGGAAAAAATGCTTTTTAAAAAATAAGGGGGTTAAAATCTTGTTAGATAATAGCTTAGGAGGAACTTCTATATGCCAAATTTCACACATGGTTGAAGTTACTGTTACTGACCTTGATCTGATTTCATACACAATGCTCTTTGCCATGGTCTGTGTATTAATCAGCAAACCTGTGGTCCACTCTTTGGGGTGATGTAAATGAGATGTGAACAGTTTTGATACCTTAATCCAGTCTCTGCAAGGATCCCTGGCTTTAGCCTGTCTGTTGGCGCCTACACACAATGCCATGATTGTCTCTCTATCCCAAATCAGATGTGTGAGTTTCCCCATACATCAAAGAACAGATTTCCAGAGTAGCCTTCACATCATTTACCATTGGTTAGCCTGTTAATAATGTTCTTGTTGCAATTGACCTAACTGATCACACTTGACTTTTCTAAGTAAACAAAAATATCAAGGGAACAGTTTAATCAACAATTTCCTCTGGGACAGTGAGCATCTTAAACTATATTAACTGCATTGTATTTTTAAAGAATACTTAGAAACATACTTTCGAATTAAATTTCACCAATAATTCTATGTAGAATGCAAATAGTTCAAAAAGTAACCTAGCTTCCTTTTAAGTACCAGTAGCAACTTGTTAATATTTTTTTGGTTAAATCTGCTCCCCTGGTCATTCAACTGGTACTTTTACTTTTCTAATTTAACTAAGGTGGGATTTAGTCACTCTGGATAGATCTCCCAGAAAAGCAGCTCTACTGATCTTAACCAGTTAAGATAGGCTTTATATTCCCTTCAGAGAGCGGTCCCAGCTCCAAAAAAACATTTCTCCTCACTCTCTAAGACAATTACTGCTTCTGCAATTTAAAACAATTGGGAACTCAAGTGCTTTCCCCAAGGGAAAAATAAAAGTGAGTTAGATACATTCCTTGACTGTCAATCATTGTTACTAAAGTGTAAATTTCCTGGATTGGGGAAGCATTTCAAACCTGAAAAGCACAGTGATTGGGTTTATATTTCTTTCCTTCCCTCCTGCCCCTTTCCTGATTACTAATTAGGGCTTTCCAATTTTCCAAATATTTGGAGAGATGGGAGCCTTTCTTAGATGTGCTCATTGACAAAGGGCAACAATGTTTGCTCAAAATGGTTATTTTACCTTGCTGTGAGTTCTCAGACAGGCAAAGGCTTGGAAAAATTGTGCTTTGTAGAAGAGATAAGCCTAAATCCAGGTTTTTGCTTCTCTTCTTTTTCTCTCCAGCCCTACAAGGACCCTACCTACCTCCTTGTCAATCCCAGGCTCCCCTCCTGATGGTAGCCCTACATTTCTCCTACTCTAAAAGTAATTACTGGGAGTCCTTGTCTCTGTCCCTCTCTCTCCCCGACCCCTAGTTCTCCCTGTCCTAATGTACTTGCCATGTTCTATAAATTCTACTTCTATGACACCTGCCCTCTCCTGTGTTCATTCAATTCAAGCCACTATTGCTCACCTAAACTATTGCAGTGACCTTCCAAATAACTGGCCTTCAGTCTTATAACCATTCTATCCATTCGAGATAGCACTGCTGAGTAAATTACCCTGAACTACAGCTCTCATTTCCCACCATGTCATTCCCCTGCTTACAAGACTTTAATGTCTCCCCATTGCCTATCCAATTAACTACTAACTAGTCAACACGGTATTAAAGGCTCTACCTCACTTAACACCGTATTCCTACACCAAGACTGGCGACTCAATCTCATCTTGGGGAGGAGCGCCTAAGGTTAGTTGGAAAGGTGTGGGCTGTGATTCATTAAGCTGTCTCCTATGGATGGAAGCAGTGTGACACTACTGCCATTAGTCTGAGTTTGCCAAACTGCCTTTTATACTTATATAATCCCTTTAATACACATGTAGTTGTCTGGTCACACCACATGCTATGCTGGTCCCTCCTATTCCTCCTCCCCCTCCTTCTCCTGTATGATCTCTAGGATGTAGATAATTGTCAGTGTCACTTCTCAGACCTCAGTGACCTTCCTGTCTTCTCTGTTTACTGAAACTTACTTTTTTTTTTCAAGATTCATTCTCTATGACAACTCCTCTGTGAAGACTTCCTTGATTCCCCCCAAACCAAGTATTTGAATTTAGTGCTTTACACCCCTCTCAAAACACTGGATATGCTCCTTCTAACTTTTGCTAGGGTTGTTCGACCATTTGCCTTATCCTCCGTAGACACTATGTCCTTACACATAGTAGGCAGTCATTAGTGTTAGTGGATTAGGGGTAGGGGGGCTGATAAACTAATCATAAAATAGCATGTCCACACAGTGATTCCATTACACAACAAGAATGAAAACCTAAGCATTTCAACTTTCAATCACTTGAAATAAGCTTTTCCTTCCTGGATAAAAGATTAGTTAACATGTATGGGCTGTTAAAATTTATATATGCAAAAAAAGTTGACAGTTATTTTCTTGCATTTCTTGGAGAGAGAGAAGGGAAATGATGGAAATATATAGTCAAATTTCCTTGGGAGTGTAGAGCTTTCTACAACATGCATGAGAACAAAGAAGACAGAACATTCAAACTGGGTGCCCAGACAACAACTTTCCTTTCTTTCAAGAAAGCAGCAAGAAGCTGATGCTGGGCCACATGCTGAAAATAGAAGAAACTCCAATGAAAATGCAGCACATTTCTTGGGCTCTGAAGGGCTGCATCTTGCCCCAACCAGGAAAGCTAAGGGTCAGAAGAATGCTTCATCAAAATTAGAAGGAATGGTGTACATTGAAGACCTCACGGTAACAGGAGAGCCAGCTTACCAGACACCAAGAGGGAAAGAGGGATGTGAAAGCAAGTAGTGTCTACCCTGGATGATCCACTCCACCCATGCCCATTGTACAGGTGAGGACACTAAAATGCATAGAAGTGACTTACATTGTCAGTTCAACATGTACTCAATATAAAATTAATTAATGCCACTCAATTAATCAGAGGCATTAATTAATTTTATATTGAGTACATGTTGAACTGACAATGGTTCAGATATGTGGAGTTAAACAAAATACATTATTTGACTTGATTTCATCTCTTCTTTTTAAAAATCTTGCTATTAGAAAATTTAAAAAAAATACATGGTTTACATTGTGTATCTAGTGGACCATGCTAGTGTAGAACCTCTCTGGCACATGGTCGGTATTCTAACAATTTAACAGGAGTAATTGTTGAGGCTTCGTTTGAGACACCCCTGGGTCAAGAGTTAAATATCCATCTTGTCATTTTGCAAAATCTTCATTATGCTTCTGCTGTATGTTAGGTGACAAGGAAAACAGACAAAGTATTGTTTCTTATAGGGAAGGTAAGATGTGCACACTAAAACTAAGCAGCTTTTCATGCTTATCTTAGAATCATTCAGGAATGTGGCTTAAACTTCCCTTAAGACCTCCTTAAAACAATTAATAATCTTCCTCAGGTAATGTACCAGAAAGGACCCAGTCCTGTTCCCTTTTATAACTTCTGGAACTAGAGCTATGGCCCTCAAGAAAAGAGAGGAATTTGATGACATATTACCTTTGCTCCTTTGTCAAAGATCAGTTGATTTTATTTTTGTGTATCTATTTCCTCTCTGTTCTGTCTCATCAATCTATTTGTCTATTCTTTTACAAATACTACACTGTCTTGATTACTGTAACTTGGAACTAGATTTTAAATTTTAATTTCAATTAACTTAATGTTAAATAGCCACATGTGGCTAAAGGTCACTATGTTTAACAAAGCAGATCATTCATTTTAAGTTTTATTCATTTGATCTTCTGAATAACCCATAGATATTAATTCATATATTTTAGATTCTATAAATATTTATTTTATTCCTGTCACATGAAAGACACTGTTGTGTATTCTAAGATAAATCAGGTAGATCATCTATCCTCTATGAGGACCCAAGACCTGTCCGTTAGTACCTGTACTGTAAGTTATGGAACATTAAATGTCATGGAATGAGTTCTGGTAAAGGGCCTCAGAAGAAGCCAATTATCCCTGTTGGAGAAATCAAGGAAACTTCTTTGAAAAGGAGATATTTCTCCAGTTTTCATTGGAGTCTGGACTAAAGGTACAAATTTGGGAAGTGGTTATGGAGTACATGAGCTGTTTATAAAAGGATTTTAGGTTGCCAGCTGTCTGTATTCTCCAGGTGGACCCTTTCTTAGTGTTGTACAGGAACGATTTCCATTTAGGACATACATGAGAATCCCCCCTCCCATGGATGATTTTCAAAGTGCATTCCCCTGACCAGTGGTATCAGCATCACCTGGGGACTTGTTAGATATGCAGATTCTCAAGTCTCAACTAGACTTAGAAACTCCAGGGGTAGGGTACAGCAATCTGTGTTGTAACAAGCCATCCTGGTGATTCTGATGCATGCTCCAATTTGAGGATCATCGTCCTAGATTCAAGACCACATGATTTATAAAAGCACAAAATGTGGACACTATAAACTCTGAAAGAGGACTCTTCTAATGAGAGAAAAAATCATGCTTGTAAATTTAACCATGTTTTGACATATAACTGCAGCACATTCCAGAATCCCCAGCACCATGTAAACAACCTACTAGAACTAGTTGTATCTATCTATGCCTCATCATTTTGGTGGTAGTTACACTGGTTACATAGAGAGGGTTCCCCCCACCCAGTTCTTCTAGAAAAACTTGGGTAGAGATTAAATTTGAAAATTAAAGAAAATAAGGAAAAGGAAAAAAAAAGTGCTGTCATACTAGCCTGGGGCACTAATGAGTCAGAATGCCAGTTCTGCCCTGGTGAAGACAGATATTTAGATGGTGGCCCAGTGTGAAACTGAGTAAGAAATCAGCAGGAAATATTTTCTACTTAACAGATCAGAAGGGTGACAAACACAGTAGCACTGTTCCAAACAGCAACATCATGGTAGATATTATGGGTCAAACTTTTCTCCCCAAAAAGTTGTGACTTGTAGCATTCTCATGCCACAAAAAGTGTTCATTTACTTAAAATGTGGATGATAAGTTCATTAGATAATTTCTATTTTAGGTATGTTAGTTACCTTTAAAAAAATGCTGCCTACCAAATCACCCTCAAATTCACTTGCTTACAGTAATAAGCACATTCTCTTGTCTGTGAGAAGACTAGAGTTTACTGGGCCTGGCTGCAGGAATTGATCAGGCTTCATTCTGATCTACATGTCTCTCATTCTTCTTGGGATTGTGGTTGACTGGAACATAGTCATTTCATAGCAAAAAAAGCACGTGCATAAGAAAGTAAGCTACCCTCCAAGCATAGGTCAAATTTGGGCATACATCTTTTTACTAACATCTCAATGGTCAAAATAAGTCATGTGGCCAAATCCAAAGTCAAAAGGGTGGACAGATATCTTCTTCCTAGCAAGAGACCACTGCAAGGGTGGGAATGCACAGCATTAGACAAGAGATTGAACAATTGAGGTCAATCATTTAATCACCTAGGATGGCTTATCTCCAGGTCAGAGGTTCTCAAGCTTGACTGCACACTGGAATCACCTGAGGAGCTTTAGAAAGTGCTGATGCCTGGGTTCCACCCCCAGTGATTCTGTTTTAATTGGTTTGGGGTGCAGCTCAGGCTGGATGTAGTAAAAGCTCCCCAGGCAATTCTAATGAGCAGCCAAGTCTGAGAATCACTGTTGTTCAACAAACTGCTGTTGATTAAACAAAGATATTTTTGACCACTGCTTTGGGAGGACCCTTTCTTATTCATTTTGGATCTCCTCATCCTTTAAGACCTTTTACAATTAAAATACATTACTGTGTCAGATGCAATTTCAGTTCCCTCCAGTGAGCAACCTCAGGTCAGATTCACAAAGAGGTGTTGTGAGAGAGTTTCTCAGCATTGAATTCTAATGAATTGATGATTTTTTGTTATGTATCTATTGTTAAAGTGAAAATACTGATGTGGGTGTGTTGTTAGCTGTCTACACCAGAGAAGCTATGTAGGAGTACAAAGAATCCTGCTGTATGGTTGGAAGGTGAGATCTGTCTTCTGAAGGTACAGGCACTTACACAGATCAAGCATTTCATTTATTATTTTGCATTTTGCTTATTTTTATATATTTTGTATGTATGTATCTTGGGAATGATTTCCTCTGTGGGGGGCATTCAAATTTCCAGGTAATACATGTAAGTTATAAATGACCACAAAACTTATAACTGTTTTTGAGGACCATATGAAGAACTCTTCTAAAGTGGTGGTTTTTTGCCATGTATTTTGGAAAAGAGATATCTGGGGCTTATTAAAAACCAGGGCCCTCATCATTTGTACCCAGCAGAGTTTTTGCCACTTAAAAATCTTTGCATATTTTTTCCTTAAAATTCTCATTTCATGTATTTTGTCACCAATTTTGTCTCATAGTTTTCAGTTTGGGGTCTTTTAAAACATTTTTATGGCAGTGTGAAGACAAAAATATTGCATCATATCCCCTTAAAATTTTTTTTTCTGTGTTAAGAAACAATATTTAAGGATCAACCTAAGTTTTAGAAAATCCTTTTGTATCATTCATGGATCTTCCATATACAGTGTTCAAGCAAAACATCCTCCCACAATTTCCTGATATGTTGTCTGGCTCATAGACAAGCTTATTTGTTGAAAAAAGAAGATAAATAATCAGTTTGCACATTATTTCTCCCATCAATTGATTGCTGGCTGTCAGGATGCTTGAGGTTTTGAGTAACCAATCAAATTATTAATTTTTGGATGAAATTCCATAATGCTGTGGCTAATTATCAATGCTTATGCAGATCTTGGGGGAGCTCTAGGCAGAGCAACAAAATTGTCACTGTCTAAGATGATAAAAAAGATACATCCGCCCTGTACATGAGTCACTGGAAACATATTGGATACATTTATCAGGGTAGGAAGCACTATAGAGTCAATAACATTTCAGTTTGACACTTACTTCATATCCAAAAGTTAGATCCACAACTATTTTCTTCCCAGCTATATGTTGTCATAATAAAGAAAATAAAGCCTTGGGTCACACAGCTGTTACCCTTAACATTTATGCCATGATGATATGATCAAAAAGGATGCAGTCATGTATCATCATCACTCAGCAACCACCTTTTCATTACAGGGTGTCAAAGGCAGGAGTCCCAGAACTGCAGCCAAGAAGTTGTGTGGCTTTGGATAAGTTACTGAACATCTCTGGGGTTAATTTTTTTGCATGCATTGGATAGATTAGATATACAAGACCCTTCTGCCATTCCATTTCATTGCCTAAAGAATACTTGGTGCTACAGAACACATAGTGTTGAAGGGAGCTGTGTTAGAAAAGATAGATAAAAGGAGGTGTTCACTTTGGAAGATGTTATGGTGGAATGGTCAGAAGGTGAGAAAATTTATTAGAAATAACACTGTGGACTCAGAATAGGCTGAGTCCTCACAAAGGATCGGGAGGAAACCAAGTAAAATCAGTGAGGACTTGGTCAAAGTCATTTACATGGTGGCCAAATGAAATAAGGAACTGAAACTACCAACTCTCCATTAGCACCATTTCCTCTCCTCAAGCTGCTCCACTGCCCAAGTTTAGCAGTGCTGAGCTTTATAAGCAGCTTTTCCATTTGAGGACAAAAAGATCATTTTAAATGACATTTGTTTAAGCCTTAGCAAAAAGATCTTTGACAGTAGACAGAAGTTATAGGTTGGGACACAGAATCATCCTAATGACTGTGAACCTGGTGTGGCCAATTTTAAGTTCATTGTCATCTATGCCATAACCTTGTGATTGTACAAGGTCAGCAGTTAGTCTCAGACTTAACCATCTGGCTGGACTGGAGTTAATCTGGTTGTAGTGACTTGGTCCATTTGGACATATGGTTCCACTATTCAACCTCAGGGATGCCCCGGCACTGTTTCCAGAGGAGACAAGGTTGGGAATTGGAGTCTTCACTTTTATGCTTCCCAGACTACAGCCTCAGGGGAAGCATAATGCTAGGGCTGTTACTAAGATTATCACAAGTAATCCTCAATGCTAGGAACTGTGTTTTGTTTTGTTTTGGGTTTTGATTTTATTTTTTTTTTAACAAAGAAACTTAGTCCAGGTGTATTAGGCAGTCTGACCAAAGCTCCATGGTTAATATTCAACAAATGTAGGCACTCAACACAGGTCTAATTCCAGCGTCCATGTTCTTCATACAACACATTTTCTCTCAAATGCAAATAGCAGTAAAATGAAAAACAAAAAATAAGGCTGAAATCTCAGGCTAGGGAAAACACCTCAGTGAGCAGGACTCTCTCAAAGCAAAGGTCCTGGCCTTTCAGGGGTCTGAGAGGTCTAAAAAGCGGGAAGTTCAAGCATTGTGTTCTGGGGGTAGGGCATGACAAACTAGACCAAAGTTCAGGTATTGATCCAGCCACCTCTGTGACCCCCAGGTGAGTCAGTTCCTAATGATCAGCTCAGCATTACAAAGTTTTCCCCTGTCCTTATAGGCAGTGATCCCATCGAAAGAATAAGCCTCTCTCCTCTCCTGTACTTCTCCACTGAACTCTGAAGCTTTTACAGTAAGGGCTCTTCTGGGTTAAGGCACAGAAGATCACCAAAATTAAACTGTGACTTTTATGAGAGAGGAAGTACATTAAGTGCATATATACCATCAACCCTTCAGCAGTCACTCATTCATTTATTCATGCAATTATATGGTCACTCCCTCCATCTACAGCTTTTTTAGAGCATTATAAAAGTCATATTATTTACCATTTATTGTGTGTCAAGAAAATGCCAGGGATTTGACTAGGATCTAGGGATAAGGATGTGGCACCCTAGAGTTCTCGCTTAAATTGGCAGATGGTATGGGTAGAAGGGTGGTATGGGCATGTGACAGAAGCTATATACTAGAATTTATGTATTGGTGTGGCCCCATCCATCCGACCCATCATCCATCAGGATTCATCTGTCAGCAAACCGTGTTATGGATAGGACAAGGGTTTTCAATCTCAGGATATGAGTTCAGATGGCCAATTCTGTTACTCCTGGCAAGTTTTTCTCTTCACAGGGCTGTTGTAATCCTGTTCAAGGAACAGAAAATCCAACTTAAAATGCCTAAGTGAGATGGAAATTTTGTCATACACAAGAGGTACTATATAAAGTAAGATGGGACTGGCTGATCTTGTAGCTTGATGGTACTAACAAAGGCCTCTCCCATCTCTACTCCTTGGCCTCAAAATATCAGCTTGGGCCTCATGCTACCTCCCTCATGGTGCAATATGGTTGTGGCTGTTGTATATGTCACGCACATCAGAAAAAGACTATCTTGTCCTTGACTAATTTTTGGAGAAAGAGAAAAATTCCCAGAAACCCATTAATGGGTTTTCATGTATGTTTGTTGGCCAGAACTAAGTTGTAAATCCACTCCTAACTCAACCACTTAAAAAGAGATTTGTAACATCAACTCTGGTTTAAACAAACTGAAATTTTTTTCCTTAACAGTTAGAAGGTCACTTTCTCTGAGGGGCTGAGTACCTAAGCACAAGGGCACCAGTTACTAAGTCAAGACCTTCAATCACTCAGTTGCAAATAGGGGAAGTAACCATCATTCCTCCTTTGCAGGACTGTTGTATGAAAAACGTGTAGCATTATTTTGTAAACTTACAAAAAGAAACTTACAAAGAAACCAAATAACCCAATTAATAAATGGACAAATGAACTAAGCAAACACTTCTCAAAAGAAGAAATACAAATGGCTAACAAATATATGAAAAAAGTTCAACATCATTAGCAATTAGGGCAAAGCAAATCAAAACTATACTGTTATTTCCCCTCACTCCAGTTAGAATTGCAGCTATCAAGAAGGCTAACACTGGGCTGGGGATGTGGCTCAAGCGGTAGTGCGCTTGCCTGGTATGCATGCAGCCCGGGTTCAATCCTCAGCACCATATACAAACGAAGATGTTGTGTCCACAGAAAACTAAAAAAATAAATATTAAAATTCTCTCTCTCTCTTTAAAAAAAAAAGGCTAACACTAATAAATGCTGGACAGGATGTGGAGAAAGAGGAACATTTTTACACTGTTGGTGGGATTGTAAATTAGTACAACTACTGTGGAAATCAGTATGGCAGTTTCTACAAAGACTAAGCAAGGAACCACTATATGATTCAGCTATACCCCATCTCAGTATTTATCCTAAAGTATTATAGTCATCATACTCCAGTGATACATGCATACTCCTGGTTATAGCAGCACAATTTAACTGCCAAAATATGGAACCAGCCTAGGCGTCCATCAATGGATGAATAAATAAAGAAAATGCAACACACACACACACACACACACACACACACACACACACACACAATGGAGTTTTATTCTGCCATAAAGAAGAATGAAATTGTGTCATTTGCAGGAAAATGGATGGAACTTGAGAACTTTTGGTTAAGGTAAATAAGACAAACTCAGAAAGTCAAGGGTTATGTGTTTTCTCTCATGTATGGAAGCTAGAGAGGAAAAAGGAAAAGAAATTATGAAGAGATTTCATGAAAATCAAAGGGAGATCAGTAAAATATGGGAGAGGGACCAGGGGGAGGAAGGAGAGGAGGGAAAGGGGAAATATTAGAGGATGATATTGGCCAAATTATATTGTTAGAGTGCATTCATGTAAAAATATATAATAATGAATCTCACCATTATGTACAACTATAATGCACCAATAAAAATATGGGAAGAAAATACTTTAGGGAAATAAAAACGCATATAGATGTAAGGTACTATTATCCTATTAAGTAGAGGCTCTCAGATTGAATAAGGGTCCAAGTCACATGGAGAACTTGTTAAACAGATTGCTGAACCTCAAAGTTTCTCATTCAATGGGGCTGAGTGGGGTCTGAGAATTTTCTTATCTAATGAGTCCCCAGGTGCTTCTCCTGCAGGTGGACAAAGACCAAACCTTGAGAATCTCTGTTGCAGACCATGAGTTTCTTATCTGTATATCTCTAGCTCTTCAGCGTCTGGCACAGTTATGGTTTCGATATGAGGTGTTTCTGAAAGAGCTCATGTATAAGACAATGTAGCAGTGTTCAGAGGTGGAAAAATTGGATTATGAGAGCCATAACCTCATCAATAGATTAATCCATTTGATGGATTAATAGTTTGATTCGACTAACAGATGCTAACTATAGACAGAAAGTGAGGGGATGGCTGGAGGAAGTAGCTCCTTGGGGGTATGCCCTTGGGAACTTTATCTTGTCCCTGGTTCTTCTCTTTGTCTGCTTCCTAGATGCCATGAACTAAGAAGCTTTTCTCCACCACAATTTCCCCCATGATTCTTCACCTAGCCTCAGGCCCAGAGCAGTCACAGGACCATGGATTGAACTTCTGAAACTCTGATCCCTAAATAAACCTTTGCTCCTCTAAGTTGTTCTTGTCAGGTGTTTTGTTCATAGTGATGCAAAGCTGGCTAACACAGACACACATAGAAGATGGTAAATAATAAGAGGAGCTAATATTTATTCTATGCTCAGCAACTCATGGAACATTTTACATGGATTATTTCATTTAATCTTTAACATTGTGAAGGAGATCATATTACTACCTCTCTTTTCAGAATGGTAAAGTGAGGTATAAAGTGGAAGATCCATAAATAATGGAGCCAGGATTTAAACTCAGTTCCATTCTGCTTGGAAGTGACGCTTGTCACTTCTTCCCACATTGCATGGGTCACAGTAATTCCCATGGACTCACCTAACTCAAAGGGGCAGGAAGGAAAATACCAACATGTCCTTAGACAGGAACATGGGCAATACTTGGTAAATCAATACTAATGATGAGCACAAGAAGCATTCTTGTGTGGGAACTTCATTGGAAAGGCGTTTTCTGTCATGTACCTGGAAGTCCCCGGAGGAATGTGCAGTGTAGGTGTGAATGTATGATGCAATAGGAAAGTTAATCCACAGTTCTCTCTTTTGATAATGTGTGCAATTTGGATTTCCATCTATTCCAAAAAATTAATAATCCCATCTCATGTGGGAGTAACCATTCAAGAGGCAATAGAGGCAAAGGGAGATTCCAACTGAAATGAGCTAGTTTTTGTTATGTGTCCAATCCTATTTTGCATGCTGAGAATACAAAATGACTAAGAAACTGTCCCTGGTCTTAAGACTAAAATTTTAGGGTCTAGGAGGTAGATAGTCAAATTAATAAATAGATTTGCTCCCAAACATGAAACCATAATAGTTAAGCACATTGTCTCTGGAATAAATAAAAGACCTGGATTTGCAACCCTGGTCTAAACTACTCAAGTGTCCTTTTCATGGATTTTTCCATAAGTATAGCGGCTTCCATCACAATGCGAATGAGAATTAAAGTAGATAATCCCTGTAAAACATTTATGGCACATACATAGTAAATGTGATGCTTAAAAACCATTTTTTTTTTTCTACAGGAACACAGAGGGGAGCTCAGTCTGAAGTCAGTGGGTCCTACATTCTTTTTTGAAAGGTGATGGGAATTAAAGAAAACAGGTGGTTAAAGGCCATTTATCAGTTGAGTTAATCAATCCATGGTCCAGGTTTTGAATCAGAACTAGAACATAATTTGGTCGAGATCCCCACTTTGCTGCTTGTTAGTTGGGTAACCTTGGGTGAGTAATTCACCTTTCCAAGCCTCAGTCCCTGACATCTTTCTCACTAACTTGTTATGAGTACTTCATCCCAAGCCATACTTGGTCAGTTTCATTGGTAATAAACGAAAGCCTGTACTTATAGAAGGAATGGAGGTGTGAAATGCCAGTGCTTTTTGCCTACACTACTTTATTACCAAAGTCTCAGTTTTATCACAGGCAGGAGATGCTCACTGCCATTATTCCATACATAATAAGTATATGAGAAAAACAGATTCATTGGTCAGAGTTGAGGACAAGGGTAAGGAATCAAGCTGTGTGTTTGTTTTTAGTTATAGGTGGTAGGCTCCTGGGTAGCAAAGGAAGGTAACTGACTTATAGTTCTCACTAAACTTAAGAAGTTTTAGTTTGTGCCAGATGAAAATTAAATAATTAGCAAGGAATGCTCATTTCCAACATCCTCGGCCAACTGCCTATTTCTCCATAAAGATAGGCCTTTAGGGAATGGAAAAGGATGTAAGCGCAATTAAATAGGAGCATAAACCTTGCAGAGAACTGTCAGGGCAGTGCCAGAGCTTGGCTGGAATTTATTCTAGAGCACTCAGCATTTTCCATTCACGGTGCGCTCCAAGAAAAATGACATCAATATGGTGACCGGCATTTTCAGATTTATCCATTCTTACAAGTTAAATAAAAGGTGCACTTCTAAAGAGATGCCTATGAACAAAAATTGTTATGGAGAACATTGAGGAGAAGTTACAATGTTTCCTTTAAGATTTCACACTCAGGCAGGCCCATATCTGAAAGGTATGAAAGGAATATACTGATATATCAAAGTGCCTGAAAAATTCAGAGTCAGCACTATCATGCCCATAAGTAGAAATATAGGCCTTGTGCAAACATTATTAACTATGTTCTAGGTCCAGCATCAAGTTTTGTGAATATAATGCTGAATAAAACATAGGAACTCCCTGCAGCTCTGTATGACTCAGGATTAGGTTCAGCTCTAAACAATGGAAATTCAATCCCAAATGACAGTGTTTTACATTAGTTGGAAGTTAATTCTGCTTCTTGGGTTGTCAACTCCATGCAATCAGGGACTCAGGCTACTACTGTCCCATTGCTCTGGTCTTTTTAATACGATGCCATATAGTCGAATATGGCGACATTAGCTCCATGTTAGCACTGAAGAAGCAGAGGCAAGGAAGAACACGTCTTTTCTCTTTAAGGACATTTCACAAAATCAAGAACTTCCCAGGGCCCAGGAAGGTTAGTAATTATATAACTCTTATTCTGAGTGGTTATGTACCCAGTGAAGAATTGGGAATTCTGTTACTAAGGAGGAAGGTAAGAATTGGTACTAAAGGGTAATTAACAGCTTTGCCACAGGATTGAAAAGCTCATATTCCTCCTTTTATTTTTCTATTGTCTTATTCATAACCAAATCACTGAAGTAGCACCATTCTCCTCCAAGAGGAAGAAAAAGTGTTGGGCACTGGTGTATGATAGGAAAAATTTCTCTTATTTTTTTTTCCTTTCAGATTAATAACAGCTGAAAATCTTGTAAGAAAACCAGGACATAAAAGATATATGAGGAATTTTAAAGATGTTCTTCTAGGAGATAATAGTCTAAACTCTTTGGGGGAAAATAAACTTAATTTTTTACCTAATGCTACATATAAAAATGAATCTCATAAAGATTAAAAATTCAAATATAAAAACCAATGTATTCTGAAATTGAATTTAGAATTTTATATATTTCATCTAGTGGTGCTGAGAACCATAAACAGATTATACACACATTCCTATACAGGACATTATGCAGAGACAGCATGCTAGGAAATATATATACACATACATACATACATACATATGTGTGTATAAATGCATGTGCATATATATAAAAAGATGGTAACAATGACTTAAAATAAGAAAAAGATGAACACTCCTAATTGAAAAACAAAAAAGCAATTTACAAAACAATGTTAATTTATAGAAATTCAAACATAATTTAGTAAAAAATAACAAATGGAAAAAGGAGAGAAAAATCACAATGAAAATAATTGGGGTTATTCTGCTCCCTCTTCTAGCCAATGAGCCTATACTCTAGATTGCACTTGAAACAAAAAATGGGGACCTATCTCCTGTCTCTGTACTTAAAGGATGATGTATCTTTAAGAGTCATTTCAACTACATCTGAGTTTTTGCTTTGAGTGCCCACTTAAAAATCTAAGCACATTGTGCAGTACAATATCTCTTTACTCAGTGCCAATGATGAATTGGGGAGACAGAATTTCTCATTCACAGCTGGTGGGAAATATAAGTTGATAGGAGCTTCTTGATAGCCATTGGTGGGAGGTGTTTGAGAATTGCAGCTCAACAGGTAGGGGACAGACTGCTGACAAAGTTGGGTAAGAATTTAGTGAAGCATTACAAGTACGTAATCTTTCTAGTTAGTCACAGTTAAACATTTCTTGTTACCTGTCTCAGTAGAGATGGGAGTGTGTAAATCTGTGTGTCTCTAAGGGTCTTGGGGTCTTGGTGTCCCCTACTTTCCTGCCAAGTCTTCTTCAAATCTTTTCATAGCTCCTTTAAAGCAATTCTCTTAATACATAAGTATATAGTAATATTCAATATAATAATGTATGACATATATTATAATATACAATAATATATTACATATATTTGACAGATGAGCTTAATTATTAGCATGATTTTCTAGAAATCTAATTATAGTAGTATTTCTTTTTCTTTTTCTTTAGTGGGGGAGGGTCTCGGGGATTAAACCCAGGAATGTTAAACCACTGAGCCACAACCCTTATTATATTTATAGTCTCAGTATATTTTGAGACAGGATTTCCCTAAGTTGCTTAGAGCCTTGCTAAGGCTGAGGTTGCTAAGCTAAGGTTGACTTTGAACTCACGGTCCTCCTCCCTCAGACTCTAGAGATGCTGGGATTACAGGCATGTGCCACCATGCCTGGCAATCAGTATATTCTTAAATGTTCATTATGAAGTACTAGAATTATGCTAGTTTTCTGTCTTAGCTAATTTCAGATAATCAGTTTAGTTACTATTGGTTAAAAAATTTTAATATCTCTTCATACATTATGTCTCTTAATACAAAATGTTAAAACATTTTAATGTCTCTTAAGTTCTCAGGGAACTGAGATATCAATAATTCAGCAGTCTCTGATTGAAGTATGTGAATTGTGATAAAATACTACAATTCAAAATAATGCGTAGAACATGCCTAGTGAGCTGGTTCAGTGCAAAAGTGTGAGTCTCTGTGCTGGGACATGTGTATTTACAAGTGTGATGTCTTTCCTACGCAGTTGAAAAAGAAAAAAAGGAAGTAGGAAGAACTATAATGAATCTGAAAATTAGATTTTGTTGAGCCAGCCAGCTATTCACTCTCAATTCTAAGTGTTTTGTCTGATATGAAGCTGCCAAATAGTGGTGTGAAACCACCATATTAAAAAAATCCTCTTTAAACACAGTGACATCTCCACTCAACAAATTTATATTTTCCATAATAAGCACAAAATAATGTTTTCCTGCATGAAATTGATGAACACTATTGCTAAAGGCAAAGGAAAGACCAAAACTACAGAAGCATCTTTCAAAGTCACTCTCCTTACAGCCAAAAAAAGGAATAAGTGTCACTCCCAAGAAGCTTATGAAATGATCCCCCATAAAACAAAGAGTGTGCTTGGAGAAAAAGAAGACAAGCTATTGGTGAAATTCCTTTATTGAATCAGACAGATGGGCATAGCACAACAGTGGCACACCATGTGAAAGAGAAGTTTCTCTCTCATACTCAGGCTTGCAATGGGGAAAAACCGAAGCTCTTGCAACATAAATCAGGAACTGACATATTATGGTGCATGTATGAGGGGGACATGCTGATGGGCTTTTGTTTGTTGATCATTGAAACATCCATGTATAGAAATTAAGGGAATGATTTGTTGTAAACTAAGTTAAAACTGAAAAAGGTACTTTGTGATAAACACTGATGAGCAGCAAGCATATATACAAGAAGGAAAGGCACTGCCACACACTTAAGGATGTTTTAGTTGTTCGAACACCAATCCACAGGCTGATTCATTGAAAATGGGCAATTGGGAGTGCACAATGTTCCTTCGGATTTTGATTTAATGCTGAAGGAAATAGTGCTCCCAAATACAAGAAAATTACAGGCACCGTGTGTGAATTTTTTTTTTCAATCTGCAATGTGTGAAGGCAGCAGCTACAAGAATGTTCTTCTATGCTGACATGTGCTTACTGCCAAACAAATAGGTATGCACCAAAGTTTTTTAAAACAGGGTAAATAGCTTAAATATCCAAAGTGATATTAAAAAAAAGAATCAAGTGAGAAGACTTACTCTTGACTGACTTCAAAGTTTACAGTAATTCTTCAGTAATTAAGACAGTGTAGTACTGATATAAAGTAAAAATAGATCATGGAGAAGACTAGACAGCCATAGACCCATACTTATGTCATCATTTTTTTAACATAACATAAAATGTATGATCATAAAGTATTTAATTTTGTAAAGTATATATTTTTAGTATATTGACAATGTTGTACAACCTCCACATTGCTTAACTCTAGAACATTTCCAAGCTCCAGAACAGAACCTATAACTGTTAGCTTTAATTTCCCCATTCCCTCCTCCTCCATCCCCTGGCAATATCAATGTAGTTTCTAATCTCTATGGATTTGGCTATTATATACATTTTATATCCACATAATCATATAATATGTGCACTTTGGTATTTATCTTCCTTCCACTAGTGTGACATTTTCAAGGTTCATCCATGTTGCACTATATTGCTATTTCTTTCTTCCTTTTCCATGGATGAATGACATTTCACTGTACGGATTTTCTACATTTTGTTAATTCATTCATCTGCTGATGGACATTTGGATGATTTCTATATTGTGGGACTATTATGAATAATGGTGTCATGAGCATTTGTGCACAAGTTTCCATGTGAACATATTTTTCAGTTCTTAGGGATATAGGAGAGGAATTCCTAGGTCATACAAGAACTTTGTGAGGAATTGCCAAACTTCCATAACAGCTACACATTTTACATTCTCAGCAGCAACATATAAGGATTTCTGTTCATTCAAATATTTGTCAATACTTGTTATTTTCCCCTTGAAATATGATTATAGCCATTTTGGTGAGTATGAAGTTGTATCCTATTAAGGTTTCAATAAACAGTTGCTTAGAAGCTAAGGATGTATGTCTTTATGCTTGTACCTATTGACTGACAGTGGGAACTTTTCAAAGAACCAGCTTTTGGCTTTGCTAATTTACTTTATTGTTTTTCTAATGTCTATTTTGTTTACTTGCAATATTATTTTGTTCCTTTCTTTCTTTGAGTTTAGTTTCTTCTTTTTCCATTTCATTAAGGTAAAAGTGTAGACTGATTTGAAATTTTTTTAATGTAAGTTTATATAACTGCATATTTTTTTCCCATACAAATTTCTCTCTGAACATGGCTTTCTCTGTGATCCATGAGTTTTGGTATGCTATTTTTTCATGTATCTCAAAGTGTTCTTATTTTTCTTATAACCAATTCGTGACTTAGAATTATGTTATGTAATTTTCATGTACTTGTGAGTTCTCCAAATTTTCTTTTCTAAAATTGATTACTAATTTCATTCCATGTGGTTAGAAAACACACTTCTCATGATTTCAATGATTTGAATCTATTGAGAATAGATTTATAACCTAATAGATGGTCTACCTGGAAAATGTTCCTTATGCACTAGAGAAAAATGTATGTTCTGCTATTGGGTGGTGCATTTCCTCGATGTTCAATTGATTTTTGACAAAGGCAATAAAACAGTCCAATTTTCAAATTGGAAGACTTTGAAGCAAATGGTGATGAAACAATTATATATTTATACAGAAAATAAATGAACTTCTATCACTCCCTAACACAACACAAAAACGGTAATTCAAGGTGGAGCATAACAAACTCGTGTAAAAGCACAAACCTTTAAACTTATAATAGAAAATATAAAATAATATTTTTTTTGTGAATTGGGGGTAGACACATTTTTCTTAGATAAGACATAGTTTGCAATAACCATAAAAGGAAAAAGGCTAATATTAGAATTAATCACAATAAAAATTTCTGCTTATTAATAGATTCTATTAAGAAAATGAATAGACAAAGACAAAATATGGACTAAGAGAAAGTGTTTATAAATATAAATTTGGCATAAAACTTATATTCAGGATATACAATGAACTACTGTATTTCAACAATAGAAGAACAAATTACTCAATGTAAAATGAGTGATCATAATATTTGCTCAAATATTTTACATAGTAAATAAAAAATAGTTAATGAGAATATGAAGATGTACTCATCATCAGGTAAATGCAAATTAAAGCCATGACAACATAGTACTGCATACCACTGAAGTGTCTAAAATTAAAAAAGAAATTAAAACCCAGAGATGTTGGCAGGAATGTGAAACAATTGAAACTCTCCTCTACTGCTGATGACCTGTAAATTGCTTCAATCACTTTTGGAAAAGATCTAGCAGTTTCTTATAAAATAAATATACACTGACCTTATGACCCAGAAATTCCACTCATGGATATTTACTCAAGAAACATGAAAACATATTTCCACAAAAAGACTTGCACAAGAATGTTAATGGCAGCTTTATGCATAAAACTCCAAACTGAAAATTGTGTAGGTGTACAAAAACACGAGAATAGCTAAAATATACTGTGATATATTTGTAAAATGTAATTCAGCGCTGCAATGGGAAAGAATGGATGTTGTATCCAATGGCTTGGATGACTCTTGAAAGCACAATGTCATGTAGACAAAGTGCATAAGGGATACTCTATGATTCCACTTATGTGAAGCTCTAGAGCAGGCCTAATTGATTTATAAAGAAAAAAAAATTAGATGTGATAGCTCCTGGAAAATAAGGGTAAGGATTTTCTGGGAAGAGGCATAAGGAAACTTGCTAGACTTTTCAGTATATTGTTTAGATTTGTCAAGATTTGGAACAGTATGTTTAAAACCTGTGCATACACTATAATTAAATTTTACTTTTAATGAGAATTCATAAGAAGTTTTGGACACTAATAATATGCATGCTGCAGTTTTCTTTGAAATTTATAAAAAATAAGATGAATTGGTGTGTAGCTAGATGAAGGGATAGATGAAGAAATGTATGATAAAGAAATAAAATAAAATGTTAATGATATAATCTAAGTAGTATATGAGTACAATTCTTTCACAGCACAATCCTTCAACTTTTCTGTATGTTAAAAATGTTTGTAGTGGGGCTGGGGATGTGGCTCAAGTGCTAGCGCACTCGCCTGGCATGCGTGCGGCCCGGGTTCGATCCTCAGCACCACATACCAACAAAGATGTTGTGTCCGCCGAGAACTAAAAAATAAATATTAACAATTCTCTCTCTCTCTCTCTCTCTCTCTCTCTCTCTCTCTCTCTCTCTCCTCTCTCACTCTCTCCTCTCTCACTCTCTCTTTAAAAAAATGTTTGTAGCATGTTACTAAAAAAAAAAGCTCTGATAAAAAATAAATAAAATAATGGTTTTCTTAATTCTCACAGAGAACACTTCTCCATGATCTTAGGTGTTTAATCATTGTTTTTTCTTAGTAATGGTTTAAGTCTTTTGAATAAGATGAACTTATTATTTCAGTGTTTTAAAATGCCTTTTAATGTCAGGCATTAAATGTTAGGATACCTTACAGGGACCAAAGTATGGTACAAATAACATAATCACTAAGAATTTGACATTTTTCATCACTTGATTTTATACACTCATCAGAGAATGAGAACCATAAGGACGTGCAGCAATACTTTCCAAAATCAAATGCAATTGAGCAAAATTGGGAATCCATTTGCTGCCATCTCTCACATGGAAATATTCAACCTTCTGGCTTTTGAGTGTAATATGTTCATTGACTTAGCATCTGACTGAGTGAGGAAAGTGGTCTTCAGTGGAAAGTAGCTTCATAATTCCTATGTCCATATTCAACCCAGAGCCACTTGTCAGAGCCACCAGAAACTTGCTGTCACTCTTGACAACCTGTGACTATAAATTTGGATGTTCTAATATAGCGAATATAAAGAGTAATGAGAGAAATTGACCAGACACATAGCATGGCCTGTGGCTCAAGTTATCTGTCAGATATTAATAGTCTTAGCATAGGTTCCCTAGAAATCAGAGCCTAAGGCAATGGATTATCTGTTAACACTTTATTGGGAGGTTTAATCCCAGGGAATTAAGAGTAAGGGAAATGGGGAAAGAGAGAGATCAAATGCGAGGGAGTGTATTACTGAGATGGCTAGATTTCACACCAAGTACATCTCAGTTTTTCATTCTTAGAGAGGTATCACCATTGAAACCACATTATGGCTTCAAAAGAACCCTGCAAGAGAGGTAGGCAGGAATAAAGGATGGAGGTGGAAAAAGGATGACCAGGGTATCTTCTGGATCCCTCCTGCCTCTGCCCTTCCAGCATTTGCAGTCCAGCTGGAGGGGTGGCAAACCTCCTTTATGTTGCATCACCTATCTCCTTCAGGCAGCAGTGGAGACACAAAGTCTCCAAAAGTCCACTTTTACCAGATCACAGGTGCATGGTTCTTTACTTGTCACCTGACCCCACACAGAGAGGCTCCTTACAGTGGACCTGCAGCAACTGGGCTTTAGAATCTTGGGAATGGAGGGTGACATGTTGACCACAGCTTTGGCCAGGAGATGAGGTCAAGGGGTCATGGTAAATTAAATAGGACTGAACAGATCTGGAGAAGTTCATGGTGGTCCTGGTTTAGATAAGTTGGTGATTGATTGCAGACAATGCAAACTTGACATAGAATTGCCACACAAAATTATTACTGATGTTTTAAACACTTTTTTGTCAGAAGTTTTTTTTATTAATTTTAAAAAATTTAACGTAGATCAAATATCTTTAAGTATGATAAATAGTCTTTAAGTGGTACCAGGTTGCCCCAAAATTGGAGAAGTGGACCTATATTCTGAACTTCTTAGAGTTTCACATGAAAAAAAATTCTTATGTCACATAATTCACTGTAATGGGAGCATTGCAAAGCAATTTCCCCCCATATTTTTAGCCATGCATATCTTGTAATTGTTTCAAGAGGAACAGAGATTCAAGATTTTTTTTTTTTTTTGGTTGCCTTCAGGGTTCACAACGTAGCATCTGAGTTCAGAAAATGATCTTTTAACAGGAGGCCCTAAATTCTTGCATGAATCTATTACCTCTAATCTGCCAACCAATTGGCTCCACATCACCCACATGGACTGAGGCAGGAGTTCAAACTCTTTTTAGCCTCCATTCACTCATCGGGAGAATCTTACTTTAGAACCTCTTTCACAGTGTTTCAGTATGATCTGTCACTCTGAAGGGGTGTGGTTGATCCCTTTCTCCTGGGAGTAAACCCTGGGATGTGTTTTTTTTTCTTTTTTTTGGTACAAGGGATGCTTAACTACTGAGCCACATTAATAGCCCCATTTAAAAAAATATTATTTTAATTTTTTTTTTGAGACAGGGTCTTGCTAAGTTGCTGAGATCTTGTGATTTTGTCATCTTCCTGCCTCAGCCTCCCAAGCCATCAGGATTATAGGCATGAGCCTCCATGCCTGGCGATGGGATGCTTCTATTGTCTTCTATTCTGATGGTCCAGGAGGACAAAGTTTTCAGCTCCCATTTGACTTTGCATGTTGTTGGTCTACAGGAGTGTTTGCCTACTTAGTTTCTTGAAAATTCTTTGAATAGAAATATGGTTAATTGTTTTGCATTTAAAGTGTGTGTGTATAGAGTTTTATGACCTCACATCTTGACATATTGGTGAAGTATGAAACTATAATTTTAAGTAGTATTCTTCTGATTTGAAACATGTTGGATTATTGAAAATATAATTTTTATTAATTTTTTTTCAATGAGTCATACCTTTTCAAAAAAGTTAACTTTTAGAATTAAATCCAAAGAAGTTTATTAAGGCATGTTTAACAATATATGCCCTTTGGAAAATTCATCACAGTATTACTTATAAACAAACAAAATAACTGAAGTGATGAACAGAAGAGGGGCAATTAAATAAACTATGCAACACACATATGAGGAATTTTCACAGTTATTACATATGAGACACCTATTTTGTATATGTATATAAATATATAGAGACATATATTTTGAAAAGAAAATATTTTTACTAAATGTTAAATGGGAAAAGAGCTTAAAAAACCGTCCATTTAGTATGACTGTATGTTTATACTGGTGTATTTTCTAAAAGGGAATAGAGTAATTTATTGATAGTAAACTCACATGGTGGGAATATAAACAATACAAAACTTTCCCTTTTTAAACCTGCCTGCATATTTTGGGTTTTTTTTTAAACTAAATCTGAAAATCTCTTGTTAGACATCTTATGCTGTAAGTTTTCATTCCTTTTCTGTCAAGTGGGAATAATCACAGTAAGTTCTCCATAAGATTATTATGGGGATTAAAGAGACAATTTATCCCTGTTGATTCTACTCCTGTATCATCCAACAAAGAATAAATGTGCCAACTTTGGAAAAGGACTGATAGTTAATTTTTTATGTATTTACCTATAGATCTAAGACCAGAAGAAGAGTGCATGATGGGTTGAAGGTTGAAGTATGAGTATTGTATGTTCTGATAGAGTAGAAAGAATGCTGCAAAAAAAAGTGATAAAAGAGAGAGAAAAGGATATAATTTAAATTTCCAGTGAATATAGAGGAAATCCAAGATACTATAAAAAGTTGTATTAATCTTAATAAAAATACAGACCTTTGAATTACCTAGAATAGAGAAATTCAGTAAAACAATATTATAATCCAATAATTAAATAAAATTATACGATAGAATGGAAATCAAAGATTACATTCATATAAATAAATATGAATGAACTTATCTTGCCAATTAAAAGTGTTTCAAGATTTCCATATAAAGTAAAATCAATTCTATGCTTTTCAAAGACACACTCTTAAAATGAAGATATTCAACAAAGTGATTTTTTTTAAAGAAAAAGACAATGACTCACCAAGTAAATGGAAAAAATAAGAAATCAGGGTCTATGATCTTGATATCAAAGCAAATTTCAAGGCAAAAGTCAGTAAATAATTTCAAGACAGACATTTTATAATGTTAAAACTAAATTCCACAGTGAAGAAATAAAGGACTTGAATACCTAGTTTTTTTTGTAATAAAAAATACAGGAATTTAGGGAGAAACAGAAACATTACGTATTCTAATAATAGAACAATTCTTTCAGTATGAGATGGGTAAAATAGATAAATTACAAGTAAGGCAAAAATGTTTAAGCTTCAAATGAAAAATTAAATAAAAATTCTCCTTAATTACAAATTAGATAATCAATTGGTTAAGGGAAAATACAAACAAATTGCAGGAATCCTGAATGACATTGAAAACACTAAATATGAGGATATAGGATACACTTAAAGCAGTGATCATATGAAAATTCATAGCCCTAAACATGATATCAATAAAACATAAAAGAATGAAAATAAGTATACTAAATTCTAAAATGTAAAACCTAGAAAAATAATAACAAAATAAACTAAAAGAAGGTACATGTAAGAAAATCATAATACTAAAAACAAAAATTATTCAAACAGAGAAGAGAAAATTAGTATGTTTTATTAATAAATTAAAATTCTGGTTTTTAGGAAAAAAATCCACAAAATAGAAAAAAAATGCCATATAAATCATATCAAGGAAAAAAAATACAAAAATAGAAATAAAAAATGACAAGATAATTATTAATATACAGAAAAAATTTTAAAACCCTGAGATTACTTTGCACACCTCTATTCAAGTAAATGTAAAAAACAAAAGAAAATGTACAATATATTAGGCAAATATAGTTTAACAAACTTATGTTAGTGGTCAAAGAAAACTTTAAAAGACAATTTTCCATAGAAATAAGAAAAAAGATCATCAAGGAACTACCCATCAACTAAAAGCACAAAGCCCAGATATTTTTATAAGAAATTTGACCAAACTTTAGAAACTGTATGCTTGCAAAGTTCCATAGATTATTTTAGAGTATAAAAGATGAAGAGCATTTTCAGGTTTTTATGAAGTACAACATCAATATCTAAGAGTGACAAAGATAACATAAAGACATTTAGAAATGATATTTAAATATTAATTTAAAAATCTTAAATATTTGTAAACAGATACCTACCTAACATTACAAAAATAACTTACTATAATTGATCAGGGATTATGTCAGGAATGCAAGGATGGCTCAATATTAGAAATCTATTAATATAATTCACCATATTAATAGTTCTAAAAAGAAAAAACATATGATTGTCTCAAAATTAATATACCATATTAATATCTTTAAGGACAAAAGCCTAAAATTTTGTACACAGATTCTGAAAAAAATTGATATAATTCAATACCTTTTCTTAACAAAGAGTCTTGAAAAACATGAAAGAGTGAATAGTTCCTTAACATATGGAAATGGTTATAAAATTGGTGCTGATCATAATTCTAAAAGACACAGTCTTGAATGCCACATCCTGAATATTAAAGCCATGGAAGATCAAAATTCCTAAAGTCTGAAATCCAAAAAGTTCTTATCCCAAATTTTAAAATCCTGAATGTTGAAATTTCAAAAGCAAAAGTCCTGAAAAATCTCATTTTCCATGGGAGAGGTGCAAGAAAAAGACTAGATGAGAAGGGTGGAAAGCCAAATTCTGGAAACAAATTTGGCCATGTCACATGGCAACCACAAAAAGTTCAGGTTAAAAATGCATCATTTGTCTGCATTGGCATTCCTTCCAACTAATGAAATTCCAGGAGTTTTTAGTGAATTAAAACCACGTTTGCTGAATAAGCCAGCAAAGTTACTGACTGGCTCAAAAATAGTTATGTGCATGGTAGGATAAAAAGACACTTATGCAACAGGGTTGCTGTTTAATCACCAGTATTGTTTCTGCCAAATTTGTGGTCTGCGTATGAGTGCATGTGGAATGGATTTCCAAGTATGAAAAGCAACACAGAGCATGGCACAGAAGATGGGGAAAATTTAATAGGGAATAAGCATGCTGGTATGCATTGGATCATAGAAGAATTTCAAAAAGAGTGGCACCACATAGAGAATGAATATGAATGGATTCTCTGAGGAGAGTCATAACCTAAAAGAAAACAAAAGCAGCTACTCATTATCATGCAAGACTTCAAAATATAATTAATAATCATGAATTTGGGCCAGCTCTGAGGATCTCCTATGTACAACTGTCCATCATCTATCCCTGTGATATACTTTAGTATTTTGCGTTGTCTTTTCCCTTTTTAATGTTTATTCTCCCACTATTTCAAATTGTCAGCATTATTTTTACATTTCGTATGCTATGTGTTTCATCTGAGCATTATTTCTAAATGGAAATATAGATTGTATAAAGACATTTAGAGAGTTATAATTTGTTTTATAAAGTTTTTTTTCAAATTTGGCTTTGTGAAGTTATGTTATCACAACATTGACCTGTTTTTGTGTGTGTGTGTGTGTATGAAATTGAAATGCCTTTATTAAATGAAGAGATGTCTTTTGGTACATCTGCATTTGTGAAAGATCAAATTTCTTAAGATCTCAGCTCTCTGGGTGACTTCCTATGCAGTCAGTGGAGACCCATTTTGGTTTTTGAGAGGTTTCATCAAAAGATCTATCTTAGGTTGCTCTCATGGTATTTCAGATGAGCACAGCCACAAAGTTGGGTGCTTTATGCTTGCAACAGTATGCATGTTATTATAGCCTGTTTTATTGTGTACAGTTGCTTATGAAACAAGTTCTGTCAAATAGATGAAATAGCTGTGGCAATTCATGATGACTCTACAGCAACATGGAAATAATTACCTATGCCATAACATTAAAAATAGAATATAGAAGTTTGAACTGTGTTAAAATTAAAAATTTACTAATTTTAGTAATGAAAATGATAACATACTGAGGTAGTCTTTAGAAAAAATAAGTGACTTTTGGAAATAGTGAGATTTTAGGTAATTATTTTGCTGATTTAAGCAGGACAATCTTTGTTATAAAACTCTTCAGGAATTAGTAAGTATAATGCTGAATTCACACTGATAGTGCTTAAGAATTTAGCAGTCTGAAAAGCTGTGTATTCTCTTTGAGATTCATTATCAAGAATAGAAGGAATAGGTCTATATAAAATCAAAAAGGAAGAGATCACTTGTCTTTTTGGTCAGTTTGACATTTGCACACTCAGACACCTGGATTCACAACATCACTAATTACCAAACACCAAGAATAGGCCTGCCCTTAACGTTTACTGGGCCTGGGCAAGAATATAAATGGAGGCATGTGTATGTTGTGTTTGTATCTACACATGTTATATCCTGATATCGATACATAGATTACATATATAAAGAAGTAAATCAATTATTTCATAAATAATATGTTTTGACAAAGAATGGCAGTACATAAAATAGGTGAAAATTTATGGTTTTTATATGAAAATCAGAAAATTGTCAAAAGACTTAAATTTAATTATTGAACATCTGGGTGACCTATCAATGGGCTTTCTGTGCTTGGAAGAGTAATAAAATACTGGAACACATATTTTATAAATGATTATATATCAAATCCATAGCATTCATTTCCTTGGCCTTTATATAAAAACCATTATGCATAATACACATGCATATTATACATTTTGTACAATATATATAACCAAAACATGAATTTACATTGTGTTCTATGACAATAAAGATCTGACAGATTAAAAAATAAAATAGATATATATTCATGCATTTAAAATTAAACATTTTATCAAAAATAAAATTGAAATAAAAATGGAAAATTGTAGCATCATACAAATTCTTCCCTGAAGTGGGTTTTCCAGTAGTGGGTGCCTAAGGACTGTAGACATCTGACCTTCATCCACAGGCTAGCATGACTGATGCCTGCTCTTCTCAGGGCATCTGAGGCCCTGAGAGTCCAGTGATAAGGCCTATAGACTTCCCTATTTAGTCTACATCAGCTGTCTTTGAAGTGTTCCTTACCAGCCCCAGAAAAGCATGAAATCAGTTTAGTAGAGGGAAGTAAACAGATGGACAGAGTCATTTATTTTGAGGAGAACTCTGGGCTGTTTGAATTAAAGTAATGAGCACTTTAAGATGCAGTGAAGCTGTTTTTACATTTCATTTGAGTAATTCAAGATGTAAACATAGCCCCATGGCAGATGAGCAGTACCAAACTCCTTCATCTTCTGAATTTCTAACAAAGGATTGGGGAAGGCAATATCCTTCCTCTCCCAGGACATGGCAGTACTAACAATGGTGATGATGTTATGCACTATCTTCAGTCTTCAACCACAACTGTGCAAATCCCTACTTGAAGGCCAGGACACCGAGTCTCAAAGGCTGAGAAATTTGTTAAGGAACAGAGCTTATAAATGATATAGGTGGGATCTGAACCCACTTTCTATGTCCTAAATTTCTTTCTGCCATTCCAGAGACTGAGGAGGGTCTGCATCCTCCACAGTCGTGTGCTCCTATGATTTTGAGTTTGTTTGTTACTGAGGCTGGGTAGTTAGAGTAAGAAGCAAAACAATGTCCTATATTGTAGCCCAGGCTCCAATAGCTTCTAGTGAGGGATATTTAGCAGCCCAAGGATAACAGTTACCCAAGTTTCTGAGCTTAACTTTCTCCATACCCCAAAAGGAATAAGTTTACCTGCTAAGTTCAGTAAATGAAAAAGCATTTTATGTTTTTTTTTTTTTTTTTGGTAGAATCATTGCTAGGATGAGGGTATAGCAACTATATGGTAAATTATTCACAAACATGCTAATTATAGTATAGAATAAGATAGCATAGATTAGCATTGTTTAGTGCTGAATAGGTTAGTATAGTGTAAAGAGAACAAGGTAAACTCTGTGAAATGTGCTCTGCCTCCTCATGTTAAATTGCTTGGGAGTAAATTGTTTTAAACAAGCATATTTAAAAAAATATTTTTTTCCATTGGATAATAACTGTCAATCGATTACCCTGTAAAAAACTTGTTGCATACTTACTGTGCTTCGGACTGTACAGTAAGTACAGGATCAGAGGGTGAGAGGAAGAGAGATAAGAGAAAGTCTTATATTCTCAGGAAACCAATTCTAAAGGTTTCCTTGCTTTGGATAACTGTTATCCTTGAGTTACCATCATCACATCTTGGATACCAGATATCATCCCTGCTCCAAAGTTTTCAGAGTTCAATCTTCTACCTTGATTGGTACTGGGAGGCAAACTGGGGTATTATGTACTTATGACTCCATGAGGGTATGCCACTGTTGTGCTCCGTGCTTTATACACCTCTGTATTCCTGGGACCTCACACAGTACTCTGGACAAAGGAGGACCTCAGTAAATGTTTGTTAAATTAAATGAATGCATGATGATAAAAAGCTCTGTATCTGCCAGAAATAGATACTGAAGTGCATTTGTTGACATGAGGATTAATTTTCTATTACTGTCACTAAAAATTATTAAATAGAAACTATAATGCTACTTTTTTTTGGTAAGGGAGATGTATTTAAGCTGGGCATGCTGTGGTGCACACCTGTAATCACAGCAGCTTGGGAGCCTGAGGCAGGAGAATCACAAGTTTGAGGCCAGCCTTAGCAACTTAGCAGGCTCCCAAGAAACTTAGAAAGACCCTGTCTCAAAATATGAAAATATAAAGGGCCGGGGATGTGGCTTAGTGGTGAAGAGCTCTTGGGTTCAATTCCTGGTACCAAAACAAAAATAAAAAGAAATGTATTTAAGTACAAAGAAATATAGATATGCACATATGTCCATAGAAAAATACCTAGGAAGAGAACACACTGAACAGTGACTATCTGTGGGTGATGAGATTTTAGATCTCTTTAAATTTTATTTCATTATCCTGATATTCTTATTTTAGAAAGCACATGACTTCTAATAAAATTTGTGTTGCTAGAAGAGAATAAAAACCTTTCTTTCCTTTAACAAGGCTACATATTTCGTATGTCCTCTGTGCCAGCAATGGGAAGATGCACATAATTATGAACAGGCATAGTGTTGCCACTGATATTCCCAGAACTCGGTAGTAAGGGGAGAGGGAATCTGTTCAGTAGTGAGCAGAAGGTACTTGACCTTGAGCTTGTGAGTTGTATTTTCACATCTGCATGAGAGTGAGAGCTGGGCACTTTGAAGTCCAGGTTTTTGCTCAGGGTAAGATATTAATGAACAGTCCTTGGGTTGCGGACTCAATACTGGTCTGGCTCTCCAGTTATTATTGCCTTCACAAGAGAAGCCAGTTAGCAAACTGGTGTGATGAATAAGACACAACTTAGGTTCAAGGTCAAATGGTGACATGGACCTGCCCATCCTTTTCACTTGTCTGAGCCTGTTTCTTCACTGGTGCTATGCAGAGATCAGAGTATATGATTTCCAAATTCTTTCTTGGTATAAATGTGTTGGCATTCTCTTTTCTTTCCTCGAGATCTGATTTAAAACAAGAATATCAGAACTGATTATTTTGAAGTCATATGACTATTTTCACCCACAGTCATTCCTAGGATCAGACAGGCCTTGGGGACAAGGCTTCTGTACTTCCATCCTGGGCTCAGCCAGAGACTCAGTGTTCTCATGTGGAAATTCTTGACGTGAAAAGATGCTCAATGTAAATTGTTACAAGGGAAAGAAAATACAAAGCAAATGTTAACGGAGATCCACTTTGGGAGGTGGAATAATAGAGATATCCAGAGCAAGGCGAGACTGGAAGTTGATTTCCTAGGATCCACATTGCTCTACTTTAACAGCTGTTCAAGCAGATCTCAGGGATGATGTGGTAAAATGGGCATCATACAACCAACTTCCCAAAGGCTTTTTTTCTGAGCAGTGAATAATCCAACATATATAAACCACTTAGCACAGGGATTGACAGCTACAAGACACCAGCAATTGATGGATGGCTAGGATTGCTGAAGCTTATAAATGTGCTCTATTCTCTTCTTTTCCCCCCTCTTGCTACAATGACCACCTCATTCCTCCTTCTTGTGCGGCTGCGCGGACTTTCAACCTCCCTTATTTTCCTATATCTCATACCTTCCTTTTTGTATGCAGTTTTTATTCCAAAGGAAGCATTACACTTGGAAGCCAGTGGGATCCAAATGGTTAACCTGGAGTGGAAAGTATACAGTGTCAATATTTAGAGTGGCACTATTTGACCGAGGGTGGTTTTTCCCTCCTCTGAGTAATTACTCTGTGTTTGGATTCTCGGTTTTCATAAAAGAAACTTGGCTTGCTAGCTATTACATATACTAAATGAAGCCTAAGCTTGTGTAAATGTTGAATAATGAATTAAAATGAAATTGCTGCTTGTGACAGGCCTTCCATGATTTAGTGTAGCTTTGGAGGCAACAGCCCCTATGTCAACTTCCATGAAGGAGAATCTCACAGTTGCCACATAGCAACGACCTCATCACAATTCCATTCGGCTGAAAGGTGGAGACAAGTACCAGAGATAAGCAGGAGGCTATTCCTTCATCAGTGCCCCCTTCCTGCAGGCTGTCTGAATTTTGACTTGGGTACTATTGACTCTCATGAGGACAGAGTCCTTGAAGTGGCCCTCAGGTATATGAGAAGTGGCTGCTGAATCTTGATAGCAGAGATTGGATATGGTTACATCTCTCACCACATGCTCATGGGTTTTTTAGTATTTTTCAGAGAAGCTTTCAAATATGTTTTTGGGAAGGCCACTTCACTTAACATCAGTCAGAGGGTGTCTAAAGTCCTATATCCTTGAATTGGTTCTATTCTAACAAGTCTGATCTAATCTCCAATGCAGATCACTAAGAGAGAAAAATAAGTATCACACAATATTAATCCAGGAAAATGTGATATAATTTCTCAGGAAAATGAAGAGAAAGACAGAAGATGATAAACAGAGGGGAGGTGGGGGCAATTTATTTTGGGCATGGTAGAGTATGTATTTCATCTAGTTAAAATTAAGAGAGGACTTGGTGCTAATGTGCAGATGGATATTCTTTTTATTTGAAAAAAAATATTTTTAGTTGTAGATGGACACAATGTCTTTATTTAATTTATTTATTTGTATGTGTTGCTGAGAATCGAACCCAGTGCTTTGCATATGCTAGGCAAGCGTTCTACCACTGAGCCACAACTCCAGCCAGATGAATATTCCTGGATTGGATTTAGTGAAGTTTTTTTTTTCTAAAAGAATAATGTATTCCTTTTTGGCCCCAGTTTTGCCCCCGGTCCCAAAGCCTCAAGATCTTCCAACTTCAGCCAAAGGCATTTTCTACCATCAACCAAAGCAGTTGAATCAGGAACCGAGTTAATTCAGCTAAGTTCAATTTGGCAAACACTTATTCTCTTTATTCTGTATGTTTATATCTTCTAGTAGATGGTCTTACTTTCAAGGAGCTCACATTCTGAAAGAAAAACAGACCTGTAGTCAACAATGAGCTCATCCCTGTGAACTGAGTGGAAAATGAAAAGTAGCTCCAAATTCTCATGGTGGTATGGATAAGGGATCATTGAAACCTTGCCTGCTCTGGAATTTATGTTTAAAGAAGTTTAAGGGGGCTGGGGATGTGGCTCAAGCGGTAGTGCGCTCGCCTGGCATGCATGCGGCCCGGGTTCGATCCTCAGCACCACATACCAACAAAGATGTTGTGTCCGCCGAAAACTAAAAAATAAAAATATTAAAAATTCTCTCTCTCTCTCTCTCTCTCTCTCTCTCTCTCTCTCTCTCTCTTTCTCTTAAAAAAAAAAGAAGTTTAGGGCCAGGCATGGTGGCACATGCCTGTAATCCCTTTGGTTCAGGAGGCTGAGGCAGGAGGATCATGAGTTCAAAGCCAGTCTGAGCAACTTAGAGAGGCCCTAAGCAACTCAGTGAGGCCCTGTCTCTAAATAAAATTTAAAATAGAGCTGGGGATGCAACCCTCAATATAAAAAAAGAGAAGAAAATAAATTTTAAGGGAAGCAATCTAATTGCAAGAGTGAGGCAAGATGAGTAGGTCGTAGGTATAGGCAAGGTTGCCAGATTTAGCAAATAAAACTACAGGGCACCAAGGTAAATTTGAATTTCAGATAAACAACAGATAGTTTTTTTTAGCATAAGTGTGTCCCATATGATACAGTGTTCTTTATCTGACATTCATATTTATCTGGGAATTCTGTATTTATTTATAGACTCAGTGGTAAGGGACTTGTCATGCAGCTTTCATTACTTAGCATTTTACCAAAGACTGAGACAGCATCAAGGCTAGGAAAGACTTTTTGGATGGAAGATCCTGGGTTTTAGAGACTGAAAATGAGGCCTTGTTATTCCAAGTGTCATCTGTAGACCAGCAACAATAGCATTAGCTGGGAATTTGCTGGAAATGCAGAGTCTCAGGCTCCATTCCACACCTTGGGACTCAGAATCTGCATTTTTTTTTGTACCAGGGATTGAACTCAGGGGCACTTGATCACTGAGCCACATCCCCAGCCCTATTTTGTATTTTATTAAGAGACAGGGTCTCACTGAGTTGCTTAGTGCCTTGCCATCACTGAGGTTGGCTTTGAACTTGCAATCCTCCTGTCTCAGCCACCTGAGCCGCTGAGATTACAGGCATGTGCCACTGTGCCTGGCAGAATCTGCATTTTAATAAGATTTCCAGGTGATTCAAAGGCACACTGATGTTTGAGAAGCCCAGACCTAGGAGGGACCTAGATTAGACTAGGAGAGACCTTACTCTAGAGCACGGAGTAAGTATGTTAATCTGCTTCACTACAGACATCTCTTTAATTATCTTTTAATATTTATGTATATTATATGTATATGTTATCCCATAACATCCCCAAATATCAAGTTGCTTCATTGAAATACACATAATGATATTTATTTTAAAAAATAAACGTACAGGTACCCAAGACAGTGTGATGATATCCTTGTGAAAAATTAATCACTGTTTGGTCTTCTGTTATGCACAGCCTTAGTATTACCTACTTTGTTATTGTTTTGCATTGATATTATTCCTTCCATTACAGGGAGCAAGAAGACCCATATCACTCTTAATTAGCAGGACTTATATTCTGTTGAATGGTCAGAAATTTAAAGACAGAGAACTTAGTTACAACATAGTTATTTTCAGTAATGTTCAATTAGGAGTTCAGTGTATAGTGTGCATAATTCTTCCATGCATCAGGTGATACGCCTGCATTTTACAAATGAGAAAACTAATGTCTGAGAGGTTGAGTGACTGGTAAGTTTCAAAGACAGCATTCCATCCCATGAATGTCTGACCCGAAGCCTATGCTTTTTGACTGTTCCCTTCAACTAAGTGGTGTCTATTAACAAAATGAAATGTCTTAAACTTATGAAAACTTTTGGAAAGGTCAGATTAAGTAAGTTTTGCTTCAGATACCTAGAAACTTAAGGTAACAGATGTGTGTACACTGGTTGGGTTTGGGAAGTCATGCAGCTCTAACTTGCCAAGTGCTTCAATTCTATATTTTTGTGTGCATATGTAAAAAAGGGGTTCATTTTTGGGTTAACATTTAACTTTCTCTGTACTGTGTCAGTTTCAGCCCTCCTTCAAGGGAAACCTAACACCCTCTTCTCATTCTCCCCCAAGAGGCTTTCAATCACCCCACCCTAACTCAAAGGGTTCCATCCCACAAAAGTCTGATCAGAAGCCTACGCTTTTTGACTGTTCCCTTCAATTAAGTGGTGTCTATTAACAAAGTGAAACCCAGCCCCTTCTCCAGTGTCTTTGTTCTTATTGATTGTTTTGTAATCCTTTACTTTCTCCCCAGCATTGGAATCTTTGTAAATATAAAAACAAAGAAACAGAAAAACAGTGAATTTTTTTTGCAGAAAGCCCAGTTTAAAAAGAGAAGTAGAACTCTGGGATTTCCGACATCCCCCAGACAGCTCCATTCTCATCTCTCAAAGGTCCCTTAGGACAAAAGGGAACCATAGATTTTTGTGGGTACTATCTGGCCCCCTTTCATTGTTGTCTCAATTCTTTGTTCTTCGAACATGTCTATCTTTCCCAGTAAGAGCTCCTTAATGGTGGAGAATATTGATTATTATGGCTACCTGATCACATCCAAATCCCAAGATGGGGCTCATGAATTTCTGGGGACCAGAGATAAAAGTCTAACCCTGAGAAACCTAGAATTCTAGAATTCTAGTCATTTTATACTTTTGTGTATCTTTCTGTGAATCACAGCACAGTGCCTTCCATATAAAATATGCCTAATCAATTCCATATGTGCTGATTAATTGACTGATATAGAGTTAAGTGGATAATTTTAATCTTGTTGGCTGAAATATATTTATTTAAATTGCATAAATTGATTGTATTCTTTATAATAGCATGTTGACAGTGAATAATGTTTTTAAAATTTAGAAATAGCAGGAATAAGCATTACCTACATGTAGATAGCAAAATAGCTGTCATCAGATTTACAGGTTGTGCTGCTTTTGTGGAAATAAATAAAAAGCTCCAAATAATGTATTATATATATTTGAATCCCAGGAGAGAATTTTGATATTCTCCTTCCTTAAGCATTTAATAATTTCTTCTAATACTGGAAGTATTCATAATTAAATCCAATAAGCCAGGTAATTATTGTAATGAAAATATTGCTGAAAATTCTGTTGGACATATGGACTGGTGTCCCGTTTGCAAATAGAAGGCTCTGTCACACAGAAAATTGTGTCTCCTTCAATATCAAAGTGGCACAACTAGAATACTCATTCACTCATTCATCTAGTCATTTATTCACCAAATACTTATTGATCAATTTATAAATGTCTGGCACCCTGCTAAGTACTGGCATCATACATTCATTACACATTATGTATAACATTATGTATTACATAACACATTCCCCTCAACCTCACATTCTGAAAAAGCATGCACTTAAAAATAACAAAGCTTGGGAAAAAATATGCAATTTTGGAATCAGAGCATAAATACAAGGACCATATAAAGTAACAGTTATTAGAAAAGACACTAAAATAGTTAAAGATATATTAAATTTCTAAGAGAAAGATACCTGGTCTAGTTTCATACAAATACAGTTATATGATACTAGACAAAGGTGTCAAAAATATACATTGGAGAAAGATAGTCTTTTTAAAAAATTGTGCTGAGAAAACTGGATATCTGTAAGGAGAAGAATGAAGTTGTACACCTATCTCTCACCCTGCACAAAAGTCAGCTCAAAGTGGATCAGAGACCTAGGAATTAGACCAGACACTATGCAACAGTTAGAAGAAAATGTAGGCTGAACACTCCATCATATGGGCCCAGGAACAAACTTCCCTAACAAGACTTCTAAAGCACAAAAAATAAAACTAAAAACCAATAGATGGGATGACATCAAACTAAAAAACTTCTTCACAGAAAAGGAAACAAGAACATGAAGAGAGAATCTACAGAATGAAAGAAGATTTTGTCCCCTGCTCCTCAGATACAGTATTAAAACCCAGAGTATTTAAAGAACTCAAAAAATTTAACACCAAGAAAGCAAATAACCCAATAAATAAATGGGCAAAAAATCTCAACAGACAATTCTCAAAAGAAGAAATATAAATGACCAACAAATATAGGAAAAAATGTTCAACATCTCTAGCAATTTGGGAAATGCAAATCAAAACCACAATGAGATTTCATCTCACTCTAGACAGAATAGTAATTATCCAGAATACAAATAATGATAACTGTTGGCAAGGCTGAGGGGAAAAAGGTACACTCATACATTGTTAGTGGGCATGCAAATTAATGCAACCATTCTGGAAGGTAGTATGGAGATTCCTCAGAAAACTAGTCATGGAACCACCACATGACCCAGCTATCCCGCTCCTCAGTACATACCCCAAAGATCTAAAGTCAGCCTTATGAGCAAAAGAAACAGCAGTTGAGCGTTCAGTGAATTGGGTACTATGAAGTATAATCTGCTATGTTCTAGAGGAACATATCAGTGTTTATAGTCGCACAATTCACAACAGCCAGACTGTGGAACAACCTATGTGCCCTTCTTCAGATGAAGGGATAAAGGAAATGTGGTATATATACACAAGGAAGTATTACTCAGCCATGAAAAAATAAAATTATGTCACTTGATTGTCAATGGATGGAACTAGAGACAATAATGCTAAGTGAAATAAGTAAGACTTAGAAAGTCAACCGTCAAAGAAGACATTTGGCAATTGTTTTTTAGGGATTGGCTAGCTTCACTTAGCATAATCTGCTCTAATGCCATCCATTTCCCTGCAAATTCTATGATTTTGTCATTTCTTATGTCTTCTTTGATATAAAGAGAGCAACTAAGAACAGAACAGGAAGGAAGAGCATGAGGGAAAGACTAACAGTAAACAAAGACGAATGGGGGGAGAGAAAGGGAGAGAGAAGGGAAAGCATATGGAAATGGTAGGAGACCTTCAATGATACACAAAATTATAAGAGGTTGTGAGGAGCAAGGGGGAGGGAAAAATAAGGGGAGAGAATCGAACAACAGCAGAGGAGGTAGAGAGGGAAGATGGGAGGGGAGGGGAGGGGAGGGGGGATAGTAGGGGATAGGAATGGTAGCAGAATACAACAGTCACTAATATGCCATTATGTAAAAATGTGAGTGTGTAACCAATGTGATTCTGCAATTTGTATTTGGGGTAAAAATGGGAGTTCAAAACCCAATTGAGTCAAATGTATGAAAGATGATATATCATGAGCTCTGTAATGTTTTGAACAATCAATAAAAAAAAAGAAAGTCAACCGTCAAATGTTTTCTCTGATATGCAAAAGCTAGTCTAAAATTGGGTGGGAGAAAGAGAGAGAGGAAAGAAATGGGGGGATGCAATCAAAATAAAAGAAATATCAGTGGAATAGAAGAAGAGGATTGACGGGGAGGAAGAGGGATGGGATAAGGGGAAAATGGTGGAATGAATCTTACCTTACTTTCCAAAGTGAATCTCACCATTATGTATATCCACAGAACACTAATTTTTTAAAAATATATATAAATAAAATCAGCAGAGGAAAGGGAACAGGAGGAGGGAGTGAGTAGTAGAGACTTAATCAGAGCAGACTATACTTCATGCATTTACATCAAAATAAATCCTAATGTTTTGTCTATTATGAACCAATAAAAAGATTTTTTTTTTAAAAAAGGTGATGGTGTGAAGTGTAGGGGAGACTCAGGATGGAGGATATGGAGCTGTGGATGCAGTGTGCTGGCTGTGGAAGTTGGTGGTACAGCGTTTCCAAGACAGAGCTTGAGATGGGGTCAAGAGAAATAATGAGCTGTATTAGTTTAGGCTTTCCCCAAATGGACCTGGAGTTAGATTTTGGTGTAAGAAGTTTTCTGGGAGGTCTCCCAGGAAGAACAGTGAAGGAGTGAAGAAACAGGAAAGTCTCTTTACATTATTAAGTCGGCTCAATGAACAGATTACCACTGTAGTCAAAAGGGATCAAGCCCAAGTGGAACCTGTTATGGTGCAGGCCACTCTTAGGGTTATTTATTCCTTAGCACTTTGTCCTATATACAGGCCAAACACTGTCTCTTATAGGCCAAAGAACACCCTCAGTTGGAGAAATGCAGAGAGTGACAGGAATGTTCGGGAATCTTCTGCAAGTGACTTCAGGAGAAGTAGGTAGGCTGAGAGTACGCAGGTGGGAAATCCACATGTTCTGCTGGTGGGCAAATGGGGGCTGTATACATTGGGGCAAATGGGCATTGTGTTCAATACTGGATTCCTTTGTGACTGGCCAGAGTCAGCTGTGCTCATTTGCATCAGCTGCTGTTTAGTAGAACAAAACAGTCCGGTGTTAGAAATTCACAATCGCCTGTGAACTGATGTGACTTCCACATTGTGCTGGCATCATATCCCAGTTTATGAACTGGGTACGAGAGTAATTGGCATTACAGAGAGAACGTGTTACAGAAGAACAGATTAGGCATCCCACCTATGAATTAAAATACTGCAGTCCCCCACTGAAAGATACATGTAGCTGAGCAAAAGAGCAGTTTAGCATTCAGTGAATTGGGTACTATGGCAGAATATGTTACTGAGTGCAAGAGCATCCTTAGAGGTAATTCTTCCATCCACTTTTGGGAGATCAAGGAAGAGACCTTGAAGTTACATTCTAGAGGATGAGCAACAGGTCAATGCATAGGAGAGAGGAAGAGAAGCCTAAGGAAATAAATGTGTGAGGATACAGGGTGAACCTCCACTGGTGAGGCCTTTGCCCCACCCCCTGAAGATCACTGAAGACCCCTGGCCTTCAAGGGTTTTAGCATAAGAAAACAGGGAACCTGAGGACTCAAGAAATGAAAGTCCTCAGAGGAAAAATGTGAGCCCTAAGGTAGATGCTCAGCTTGGTCCCTGCATCATGCAGAGCCTAGTGGCTGCAAGCATTAGATAAATAATAGATAGCAGTCCCTTCTGTCTCTGGGAGCCGCATCCTGCCTTGACCTTGCTTATCGGATCAGGTAGGAACCCAAGGTCCTCCTTACCACATGGGGTCATTACATTTCCCATGGCAGTTTTCACAAGAGCCCGGGCTGCTTCCCTGGCTGTTCTCCAGGTAGGTAATTATCTTGCCTCCTGTTCTAACTCCTCTGTGGTTTCAGTTGTAGGAGGGCGCCGTCTCCCTCATTCCCACTTGATTGGCTGCTTGTGCTGAAAGGTTTCATTCCAGAAATCTGTTACCTTCTGCCCTGGAGCTTGGCTGGCATTCAGGGGTGGGAGAGGATGTTTGAGGACAACTTGGCCAGGTCTATACTTACTAAGGGAAGTAGAGAACTGGGACTAATTTCCTGATCAATTGAGCACCAAATGTAATTTTTACCCATTTGACCTCATTTTTTTTTAGATATAAAAATCTGAATTGTTCAGGAAAATGAAAAGTTCCCCCCTCAAAATTACTGACACATAAATCTATATTATTTAGCCAAACCATAAAAGCATGCTGTTTTGTCAAAGTGGTCAGTAATTATGATAGTCAGATATTCTGAATAGGATCCACCTGAGAACAGAACAGCTGAGTAGCAGCAACACTAGAAAATCTACCTGAAGTTTGAGTACCTCTTGTCCAAAAAATGCTTGGGGTCAGGAGTGTTTGGGAATTCCGACATTTTTGGATTTTTGAATATTTGCATATATGTAATGACATATCTTGGGGAGGAGACCCAAGTCTGAACACAAAATTCATTTACATTTCACATACAACTTATATATAGACTGAAGGTAATTTTATACTGTGTTTTTAGTGTGTCCAGAGTTTGACTACAGTCTCTACATGAGACCCGGTATGGGATTTTCTACTTAATACCATCATGTAGCTGCTCTAAAAGTTTTGGATCTTGGAGCATTTGGAATTTTTGTATTAGATATGCTCAACCTGCCTATCAATCATCATCACATCCATAATCTTTTACCTTCTTCTAAAACATGCATCATTGGCATGTAGCTGTCAGTACATAACCCTTGATGATAATGTTCCTGGTGGTTCAGTCAATGAATAGTTTCTCAGTACCCACAGGTGCATAGCCATGTGACACAGGCAATATAAAAATGTAGAATGGCAATATCACCTTGAATTCACTTTCAAGCTATAATACAGCATGATATGATCAGTTCTGAAAACAGATTTGACTTTAAATTCTGGCACCACTACCTCTGTGACCCTGAACAAGTTAGGGAATCTTACTAAGGCATAGTTTCTTTATACATCAAATGCAGAGAATAGTATATTGCTAATTTTCAGAGTAATCAATTCCATGAGATATTGAAACTGAAGTGCACAGTATTTGGTACATAATAAGTTCAAAAAGTGTTTGTAGTCATTACTATAATACAGGCCACCTGGCATATATACAGAACACAACTGCACTGCCACAGGGGAAAGCCTGTTGGTGCCCTTGTGTCCTCTCTTGGCAGTGCAGAGGAGCTGGTGCTCTATGACCATGAGAAATGGTGGTTAGGAACACTGGCTTTGTGGTCAGACACACCTGGATTAGAATCCCAGCTATGTCCTTTAATTTACTTACTAATTCTGTGACCCTACACAAGCATAATGACCTCTCTCAGCCTTAGTTTCTTCATGGTACAATAGGATAGCATAGGATAGATCACAGTTACACTGAACTTGCCACACACACACAAAAAAAAATACAACCACTGAATACGTGGTAGTCATTACTCTTAGAGATAATGAATATGGAAGATCTCATGATCTGATCATAGGAATCAACTAAAAGTGCAGCTACTTTTTAATCTTTATCAGCCTAAAAATATCTATAATTTCAAACGCTCAGTTGGAAGGTACTGTCCAGGATGTCATAAAGGGTAGCAGGCCTTTGACACCAGCCAAGGGACAAGCTGGGCCACCTTCATGCAGGAGTAGAGTTAGGCTGGCGTGGACTTCGGCATTATGCCAATGGCTTGCCTGGGGAGCACATGATAGCATTTGCATGCACATTGTCATGCAGGAGCATTTCAGGACACTGTGGAGATCAACACTGCTCTAATACTATTCCTGTTTGAGAATCCCTAGAAGGACAGTCCCTTATAAGTCTTCAAATGTCACAGACTATTTCCTTAGTTAAATATGTGGATTTTTAAACTTCAGATTTTGAAATAATCATAGTTTCATTGAAATATTCACAGATTGTACAAGGAGGTCCTATTCCCCATCACACATTTTTTCCCAGTAGCCACACTTTAAGTAATTATCATACTATCAAAATCAGGAAATTGGCATTTTTTTCAGCAATGTTACTGAACTAGATAGCACACCTGACATTAACCCTTATTTTCTTACTATCATCTCTTCGTTTTCCTCTTCAATTTATTTTATCATGTTTTTGCATTACACATAAAAAAATCCTCAAATGCTGAAACAAGTTTGGGAGTAAATTAATAAATGAAATGAAATATGTTGTGACATCAATATTATGCTCTATGGTATCTGCAATATTATTCAAGTTGAGTAAATCTATAACTGGAAAGAAACTTAAATTCACAATGTCTACTCTCTGTACTTTAGGCCCTTACCATGGCATTTGAACACCAAGAAACTAGTATTACCCAAGGACAGTTGCTTAATTGAATAAAACTCAGGTTTTAAAATTATAAACTTAGAATAATGGTCTTACTACACTACTACTACTAATAATAATAGGTATCAGTTTGGAACATCTACCATGTGCCAGATGTTCTACAGAGTACTTTACAAACATACTTAATCTCTCATAATCATCCTGCATACAGCCAAATGCTTTCTGAATGTACTTAAATCCCAGGATAACCTAATGATAACCACTTTTCTACTTTACAGATGAGGAAACTGAGGCTCAGAGAGGTTATCTGCCCATGCTTACACAATTAACAAGTGACAGACTGGCCAAACCAGAAGGCCTCCACTAGGGAACTTGGAGCCACACTCAAACTTTTGGTCAAATGTGTGACATGCTATCTTGATTTTGGTTATGCCATATTTTATTTAATATTGTTTTATAACATAAAAATAAGGAAATCTTATTTAATGTTTGCAAATCATTATAACGATTTGCATATCATTGTAAGAACAATTTAAGCTAATATTAAAAATAAAAGACAACTTCTTCTCCATTGGAGAAGGTGTTGGTATGTTTCTCAAATCTGGGAAATACTGGCACAGACAAGTTTTTATCTTTTATCAGTTTTTCTCTCAAATCTATAAGATTTATTATTATTTTTATTAACACTGGAGATTGAACCCAGGGTATCACTCATGCTATGCAAATGCACCACCACTGAGCTACTGCCATACCTTCAAATATGAAAGAGTCATAACCCACTGAGAGGAAGGGTAGAAACCACTGCATGGGTTGGCAAAGATGGGATTTGAATTAGCGTTCAAAGAGGTGAAGAATTTAGAATGTGAATGGCATGTGGTTCCAACACCCACCACCAAGGTAATTTTACTTTTTTAGATTAATTTTTTGTCATGATATTACCTTTATGTCTTTTATCATCCAACACATACAACTACTGAAGAATCCCTGAAGTATCATTCACACTATTTCTAACCTTACTAAAAATTACTTCATTTTTTTCCTTTGCTCTCTGAGTCACAATGAGAGAGATCTAGTAATGTTCATATTGTCTATGAACACCAACATCCATGATGGTTCTCGATTCCTTAAAATCCATCATGCATTGCCCCTGGATTGAAGGCAAAAATATAATGTAAATATAAGCTTCTAGATACACCTTCTTCCTTATTAAAACTGAGCTTTATCTCACATATCCTATAATTCACCCATTTACAGTGTAAAACTCATTTTTTTGTGCACAGAATTATGCAATCATTATTTAATCAATTTCAGAACATGTTCATCACCTAAAAAACAAACTCCATAACCATTACTAGTCATCCTTCACTTTTCCCACTATCACCTACCTTCTCCTTTCCCTCTATTCCAGGCCCAGGTGACCACTTACCTACTCTCTGTCTCTCTATATTTGCCTCTTCTGGACATTTTTTTTCTTACATCCCTTTGATGTAACTATAATTATATATTCTCTGACTACCATGTCCCTCTGCCATCCTCTCCCCTAACCTCCCTATCCTCTGGTACCCACCCCGCTACTCTTTACTTATATGAGATTAATTGTTTTGAGATTTCACATATATGTGTGATTATGTGTATTTGTCTTTCTAGGACTATCTATGTCTCTTAACATTCTGTCCTCCATGTTCATCCATATTATTGCAAATGATAGGATTTTATCGTTTTTTTTTTCAATGTCTGAACTGCGCCATCTATATTCATTCATCAGTTGATGGACGATTGGGTTGATTCCATATGTTAACTGTTGTGAATAGTGTCTCAATAAACATGGAAGAGCAGTTGTCTCTTACACATACTGATTTTATAACTTCAGATATTCACCCAGTAGTGGGCTTGCTGTACCATACAGTAATTCTGTTTTTATTCTTTTGAGGGATCTCCAAATTATTTTCCATATAGATCTATTCATATCCATTCTCACCAACAGCGTGCAAGGGTTCATTCCTGTTTCTCACATCATTGCCAGACCTTGTTACTTGTATCTTTTTGATAATAGTCTATCAAAATTAAAATGACTCACTTTTGGTAATAGTCATTTTAGCAGGTATGTGATAATATTACAGTGTGGTTTAGATTTGCATTTCCCTGATGACTAGTGATATTGAACATTGTTTCATATACCTGTTGGCCATTTGTATGTCTTTAAAAAAATGTCCATTTAGGTTTTTTTGCCCATTTTTAAATAGGGTTATGTGTTTTCTTGCTACTGAATTGTTTAGGTTCCTTATAAATTTTAGAAATCAATTCCTTATCAGACGTAGAGTTTACAAATAGTTTCCCCCTTTATGTATCTTGTATCTTCATTCTGTTAGTTATTTCCCTTGCTGGGCGTAATCTCTTTAGTTTGCTATAATTCCATTTGTCTATTTGTCTATTTGCTTTGGCTATATGAGACCTTTGTGATTCTATATGAATTTGATGATTTTTTTCTAGTTCTTTGGAGAATGTAATTGTCATTTTGAGGGCCTGTATTAAATCTGTAGATCACTTTGGGTAGAATGGATATTTTTTAACCATATTTATTCTCTTAACTCACGAACATGGGATATATTTCAATTTATTTGTCTTCTTCAATTTATTTCACCTTTTTAAAAATAGTTTTCAGAGTAAAGATCTTTCACCTCTCTAGTTAAATTTATTCTGAATATTTTATTTTTGTAGCTATTATGAGATTTATAAATTCTTTTTCAATTCTATATTAGTGTATGGAAATGATATTGATTTTTGCTTCTAGTTTTGTCTTTTATAGCTTTGCTGAATTCATTTATTATATAATAAATGAATTATATATTATATTATATATTATATATATATATATATATATATATATATTAATTTAATATATTATAGTAAATAAGAAAATTTAACTTCCAATTTGGATTCCTTTTCTTTCTCTTGCCTAAGTGCCCTGGCAAGAACTTCCAGCACTATATAGAATAGATGTGGTAAAAGTGAACATCCTTGTCATATTCCAGATCATAGAGAAAAAGCTTCCAACTTTCCCAGTTCAGCATGATGTTAGCTATGGGATCTGCAATTCGTGTGTGTGTGTGTGTGTGTGTGTGTGTGTGTGTGTATAATTTATTATGTTGAATTTCAATCCTGTTATAATTTTTGAGAGTTTTCTTGATCATGAACTTTGTTAAATGCTTTTATTTATTTATTTATTTATTTATTTATTTATTTATTTATTTTTGCAACTGTTGAAATGATCTTATAATTTTTGTCAAATACATTTATTTATTTATTTATTTATTTATTTATTTATTTATTTATTTATTTATTTTTGCAACTGTTGAAATGATCATATAATTTCTGTCCTTCATTTTGTGATTTTACATTAATTTGTCTCACCCAGATGGCTAGAAAGGTGTCCTTTCTCCTGCATGGTCTCTCTTATGGGGGTGGATTTCCTGATGAGCTTTATATCCCTTTGCCATTAGCTTGTTTTCAATAGTTGTCTTCCACAGTGTTTTCTCGGTAGTGCCCTGGTTTGTGGAGGTGACCTTGATCTAGCAGGTATGCCTTCTATTGGGACCCTCCAGATTTACCAGTTCTGGACATTTAAAAATGGTTCTGTAATAAAATATTTCAGACATAAAAAGTCACGAAGAATAGTGTAATGGATGGCTGAGTAACCAATACCCAGGTTACCAGACAAAATATTATAAATACGTCTTAAGCCTCCATGCATCTCTTACAGTTGCCGCTACCTCTCCTCTCCCACCTCCAGAGATAAACATGGCTGAATTTGTGATTTTTCAGTCCCCACTTGCATGCGCATATTTTCTTCCAAATAATATGTGGTGTTGCTTGGTAAAATGGCATCCCATGTTGTCCTTGCACTACCTCTACTTATCCATTAAAATTCTATTTAACCATGTTGTTACATAATCCATTTACTTTCAGTTCTGTATTGTATTCCATGGCATGAATATTACGTAATTTAGTTATTTGTTCTATTGCTTATTCCTATTTAGGCTCTTCCTTGTTTTTTTTTTTTTTAACAATTACCATAAATACTAGCTAACGCTTCCTTGTACATATCAACTTGCGCTCATGTATAAGAATTTTTTCAGAGAAAAATATTCCTGAGCAATGAATTATTGGAAATAGGAAAACTATATGGTCAACTTATCTTTGTAAAACTGCACTCTAAATTTACACGTAATTTAACATTTCACCAATTAAAATTGTCATTTCATGCTGCCCTTCATGTTCACCAATTGCTGGGATTATCTGCATTTTAAGTAATAACTCATGATTTTCACTTGTGTTTTCTTTCTCTAGTCCCCAGTAATATGTAACATCTTTTCTTTTTTCTTTTTCTTTTTCTTTTTTTTCCCATTTGAACGTTTCCCTCTTATTCTGGTTATTTTCACATTCTATTTCTTCTCAATTTATAGGATGCTTTAGAATTACCAGAATTCCAGTTAATTCCCAGACACAAGCATTGTAAAATGCCTTCTCCCATTTGGAGTCTTTTCCCCCTTCCCATGCCTGCCATTTTTTAATTGCAAATTTAGGTTTACTGAAATTTTCAGCTTAATATAACCAAAGCTCTTAATTTATTAGTTTAATGTTCGTTTTTATTTTTCTTGTTAAGAAATCCTTCCATACTTTGAGTCACAAAAATTTTACCTAACTTGTTTTAATTTAAATGTTTTGCTATTTGAATTTAGTGCTTAAGCCCACTTAGAATTTATTGTGTGTATGGTGTGAGATAGGCATTCAATTTCACTCTAACTTTTGTATATGATTACTTATATCAACAACTTTTATTAAATTTTCCCTTTTGCCTAAACATTCTTCATTTCCATCTCTTTGTGTATCTAGTTTGTATTTATGTACAGGACTGTATCTTGCCTTTCTATTTCATTCATTTATCTGTCATCTCTCTACAAATTTCACTTCATTTCACGTATTTGAGCTTCATCAAAGGATTTAATACCTGACAGGATAAACCCCACTCAATATTATTTTTCTTCAAAATTTTCTTGGCTATTCAGGGTGCACTGCTACAAACTGCAGGACCAGCTCATCCAACTGTACTAAAGAAATTGTCAATTTTTATTGATATTGTATTGAAAAATTAGTGTAAATTACACAGAACCTACATCTTCATGATGCTGAGTCTTCTAAAGTCTTGATACTCAAAGCTGGTTTGTAGACCAGAAGCAGGGACATCACTTGGGTGTTCTTTAGAAATGCAAAAACTCAAGCCTCACCCCAGACCTGCTGAATCAAAATCTACATTTGAACAAGATCTTGGTTGTTTCATATATACAATTTGGGTTTGGAAAGCTCTGTGTAATCCACAAATATGGACATCTTCCCAATTACAAAGATCTTTACAAATTTTTCCCTAAATGTCATGCATCCGTATTTTAGATTTATTTCTAGGTGCATGTTTTCTTTTTCTTTCTTTCCTTTTTTTGTGCCCATTGTCAATGACATACTTTATACTCCAGGTATCACAGATGTAAAACAAAGTGCTTTTTATTTTTTTCATATTGAACTTCTATGAAATTTATTTTACTGACAAATTACTTATGATTCACTAATTTGTTCTTCTAACCCACTATTAATCTACTAATTTAAAATATGAATCATTAAACTTTCACTTTAAAATTTCTGATTTCTTTTTTAATAAATTCTGTGATGCATCTTCTAAAGAAGGGTTCACTTTTTCCTCAATGTTTGGAACATAGAATCATAGTAGGACCACCTGTGGGACTATCTCTATTGTCCATTTGATTTTTAATTTTGTTTTGAATCATTTGATTCTGTTTCTAGACTTGTATGGTAAGTTTTTATTAAATGTTGGATATTGTATATAGCAAAAGAAGTTGCTGGGTTATGTTATCTTCCTATACAGAAGACATACTTTTTTTCTGGTGAGTGAATAGAGTACAAGCAGATCCCCTTGATCTAGTTGTCTGGGCTCCAGATTTTATTGAGGGATGAGGTCTGTATTTTTAAATTGTTTTTGCTCTTTGGGTGCTGCTCTTATTCCTAGAGTGCATCTCTCAGGTGTCTCTGCTGAAAGCTTCAGTGTTCACCAGATCTTCTCCACGTGGTGGCTACCCAGTTCCCATCTCTTTCTCTCCCACCAAAGCCTCCAGTCAAGCTCTGCAGCCTGAGAGACACTGCTTTCTGCTTCATTTCTTGGCACTCTACCCTGAGCACATGAAGTTCAGGAGCTGATAGTCTGCTCTAAGGAAAAAATGCACATGGATTTCAGACTCACTCTCTGCAGTTCCTACTCTCTGAGGTCTAAACTCCCCAGGTCCTGCCCAGCTTCCATCTCTCCGGCTCTGCCTTCTAACTTCAGAGTACAACTTCTCCCAACTCTAACTTTGCCTTTCCAGTTCAGTGGCAATCACAGGACTTACCTTCACTTTGAGAATAGATTCTCAAGTCCTGTCTACATCAATTGATCTTCTGGCGTTCTAAAACAGTTCTGTTTTGGATCTTGCCAGCTTGCTTAACTATTCTTAGTGGTAGGGGTAATGTTACATAATCTTTTTCATCATAGACAAGAATGGAAATCACCTTATATGTTATTTTATTTCAGTCTATTTTCCAATTTTGTTGAGGGGCGTGCTTGGCTTATTGATTTTTCAATTTTTTCAAATAGGAGCATTTAAGGTACAATGTTTGGAAAACACCCTGGAGCTGCATTCTACATGTGTTTATGTATCATAGTTCCATTATTTTTTGATTCTAAATATTTTCAATTGACCACTATGATTTATTCCTGACCTGTGAGTTATTTAGGAAAAGAGTTTTCATTTCTCAAGTATTTGAGATTAATTTGTCTTTTTTATGGTAACTTCTACATTGTTTGTAATACAATCTGTGTGATATAATTTCTTTGGAATTTTTTGGCTTTGATTTATGAGACATGCTTCATGATCAGTTTTTATAAATGACCTATACACACTTGACAAGAATTAATATTTCCCAATTGTTGGGTATTTCTATTCACTCTACTAAACCTATTTTTTCATATTGTTCAAATATTCTGTAGTCTTACTAAATCTATCTGCAGGAGGTATCATTATAGTGAGTTACAAATTGAAATTTCCTCTACATATTGTGGAATTTCAATTTCTTCATGTAGTTCTGTTAATTTTGGTGTTTGGAATACACCCTGGAGCTGCAATTTGTTTATGTATCATAGTTCATTAGAAATGTAGCTTTCTAATGAATTAATGAAATTTTTATTATTATTTAGACAATATTTATCTCTAATAATATTTTTGGACATAAAAATCCCTTCTGTCAGTTTTTAATAATGCTACTTAGCTATTATTTGGTTAGTATTTTCATGATAAAAATGTGTATGTTTATATATATATATATATATATATATATATATATATATATATATATATATATAAAATATTTGTCACACCTACTAATTATTTGTATTTATTTGTGCATTCTTTTTTTATTTTCAATCTTTTTGTGTCCTTAAGCTTTAGGTGAATATAAATCTAATTTTTTTTTTATCTAATCCAAAACACTTAATTTAGACCATTTATTCTTATAATGCATTTGTACTCATTTACACTCCATATTATGTTTTTATTGGTGCATTTTAGATATACATTATAGTAGGATTTGTTGTTACATATTCAAACATGCACACACTATAACAATATAATTTCATTCCCTATTACTTCCCCTTTCCTTCCCTTTTCCTTCCTCATGGCTCCCTTCCTCTACTCTATTGGTATTTTTTCTATTTTTATGAGATTCCCAACCCTAACATTTTTTCCTTTTTTCTTTCTAACTTCCTTATATGAGAAAAAATACATAACCCTTGGCTTTCTGAATTTGGCTCATTTCATTTAACATAACGCTCTCCATTCCATTCATTTTCTGTAAATAACATAATTTCATTCTTCATTATGGCTGAATATAACTTCATTGTGTAGATATGCTGCATTTATAAATCTATTCATCCATTGACATCTAGACCAATTCCATAATTTGGCTGTTGTGAATTGGGCTGCTATAAACATGGATAAACCTGTTTTATTACCATATATTGACTTTAAATCTTTTGAATAAATATCAAATAGTAGTATAGCTGGATCATCTGATGGTTCTATTCCTAGTCTTTTGAGGAGCCTCCATACTGATTTCCATAATGGTTGTACTAAATTAGAATCTAACCAATGGTGTATAAGTCTTATGATACCTTTTAGAAAAATTTTTCATCTCATTCCTATTTGTTTTTTAATTGATCAAGGTTTTGGAGGGCCCACCCCCCTGCCATTTTCCACTCTACTGGATAGGAAATTATATGCTCTTTATTCTTCTAGTGATTCCTTTAAAATTGCAGCAACATAATATTCTAATGATGATTTCTAGTAAGAAATTTCCTCTACCAATTTTGAAGGTGGTTCCCTATGTCTCTCAGGCAATATGAATTTGACCCCTGCCAGCATAGCAGCCATAGCATACAATTCCAATTTCTTTCTTTCTGGGGCAAATGCTTTGTCATTCACAGCCTAAGGTGATCTGTGTGCCACTGTGCTTCTGCTCAGGCTACTGACCTGAGTTTCTTAGGGCCAAGACCAGATGTCCAATGGTATCTGCCTGATTTCAGGATTCCTTTTTCATTAGGCATCATGTTCTCTATACTATAACTCCTAGTAGGTCTCATGGCCCATGTATTCCTGTCTTCTAATAATTTTATTTTTTCTTTATTCCTGGCATCACACATTTTTTTTTTAATTTCTTGCTTTTGCACTTACATATTTTTTAAAATCTTAAATATCCTATCTATAATTCATCTCGCATGGAATGGGAAGGTGATATCTAGGGTTACCTCAATATACCCATCTGAATTTGTGTAGTACATGGGAGATAGTCATAGCTGAAACTAAAAATTTGATCAGTAAAGACAGTAGCTAGTGTACTGTATGTCTGGAAGTTAGTGTCTTAGTTCTGATTCCATCACTAACTTTGTGATTTTGAATAAGTCATTTAATCTCTCTGGTGTCAATGATTTTTTCCTAAATTTAATATAGCTATTTCAAAGAGTTCCCTTGACTATTAAATGAAAGATTAAAAGACAAATTACATAAGTAAAAGTTCTTAAATTTTTAAAAATATCTTTGGACAAGTAATTACTACTTTTATTGTCATTATTAATGACTATTTATATACAGCATCAAGAAGAGCTGAAACTGCTAAAAGATAAAAACTGTATTTCAGTTGCCCTATGGCTTCAAGCATGGTGCCCTGAACAGAACAGATATTTTAAAATTATGAATGGATCAATATACAGCAAAGAATCCATGGCAAAATTTATAAACTGGTTTTATATTTATGTTGGAAAGTTAATGTGTTTAGCTTTATACCCCATTGCATACTTTGAGGTATTCGGTCAGGAAACATTGTCAGGATATTGCTCCCTGGAGTAGAATTCAAGCAAATGTAAACATATTTTCAGTTATGGGTAGATACATATGCTTTTAATAATGGGTAAAAAAAATAAAAATAAAACTTACTCAGAATGAATGATTGCCCCTGATAGCCAAAGTATATAGTAAAGCCCTAAATAATACATTAACTAATTGCTGATTCTCTCTGATGTTTGCTCTTAATGGTTTTTTAATTGTAACATACAAATTTCAATTCATTTGCCCCCAGAAACCAGAGAACAGTGAAGGTAAACATGGTGACTGCTACCAACCACGGGAGCTAGCGAGGTACACTTTGCATTTCACCTGTTTGGATGATATAAATTGAATTCTCTGCATGAGACCTACAGACAAGTTCTTTACAGCAGAAACCCAAAGTAAGAAAGCTGATTGCAGTAGCTATCCTGGGCAGAGTCTTTCAGACAAGCTACTGCCCAGTATTATCAAAAACGCACTTGTGGAAACTCAATGTGGTTTTGGTCCCAGTGGGATCATGTAGGCACAAGCTTTGCCAGCAGGAAAGGGGAACAGTATTAAGGTCTCCATTATGTTTATGATTCTAACAAAATTGTGGCAAGTCATCAGGCAAGCCAAGCTCCTGCCATAACAAGTTCACCTGTGACAACAAGGTACTCCTTGGAGGGAACATCAGAATCTCTCTTACCTGGGAGTGAAGAAGGTTGTCACTCACCACCTGCTTTACCTAATTTCTTTATTATACTCCATTCTGGTGAACCCCAAAAGTGCTCTTTTCAGTCCTCCAAGTTTCCCCTTCTTGTTATCATTCTGTGTTTTGGCATTACAACACCATTTCAATCTCCTACTCAAAAATATTCAGGGCCTCCCCATTGTTTAGCATCCAAGCTCCTCGTCCATACTGAGAGCCTTCCACTATGTGGTTCTGGTCTTGGCTCATCTCTCCCACATTGGCTCTCACTGTGGGCCCTTGCCCTGTCATCCTGGTTTTCGTAGGGACCTCCATGTGCTCTGCTCACTCCCTCTGTTGTGCTTGGCATTATTCTAGCAAAGAATATTTCTCCCTGGCCTCTACTTATCTGAATCTCATTTTATAACTGAAGACAAGTCCTCCTCTATTTGAAAAGTTTTCCATTTTTGACCAAACTCCAGCTTTTAAAGAGCTCAAACAGAGAGAACAAATGAAAGAACTCACAGTTGAGGAACTGAAGAAAAATAGAGCAGTTTCCAAAGGACTTCAAAATAAATACTTGAAAAAAATGTTCAAAGACAGAAAGGAATCCACTGATCTCACCATGTTAGAAGTCATTATATAAGCAGAGTAAGCAGATTTGGGAGTCAACATGTATTCCAGAAGTGGAAAGCTCTGCTCTTATAACTGTACAACTCCACAGAACATGTCAAAGAAGAAGTCTTTAAAACTACCAGAAGAGAGAAGCCAGAGAACTTATGAGGAGCAGAATTCAGATTGTCAACAGATTTCTTATTGGCCACAAAAGGCAATCTGAAAAAAAAAAAAAAAAAGAAAAGAAAGAAAGAAAAAAGAAAAAAAATGTCTTTAAAGCGTCAGGAGAAAAATATAACGACAAACCCAGAATCCTAGCTTACCTAAATTATCACAAGAATGAGGGTAAAATAAAGATATTTGAAGACATACAAAAGAGAGTTCATTAATCACTGAAATACTGTTCTAATGAGCGAGATGGAATCTACAAGGGAAGAGCAGAATCCAAGAGGCAAGGGTGAATAAAAACATTAGTATTATCATTAGTAAAAATGGGAGTTGATAGTGATAAAAATAGTGCAAAATAGTAGGAATGCAGGAGTTCAAAGATAAGGCATGATGGGACATGAATTATTTTGTCAGGATGTGGAGTATTTCAGAGAGAAGTAAGATGTTCTATTTCCCTTGTCTTGTCTGAGTCAATAAAGATGCTAATTAGCTTTAGACTTCTTTAGATAAATGCAGAGTTAGATATGGATGTTAAAATTTTAAGAGCAATTACATAAAGAATAAAGAGGAAATTTATCACTTGTGAACAAATAGCTAAAAGACCACTGAGAAACTCTCAGTTCAACAGAAGACAGGAAATTGAGAAGGGGCTTGGGAAGGAGAGAAGGAGGGGGAAAGAAGAATGGCAACAACCACACACAAAGACAGTAAATAGAAAATCCAAGTACGATGTTGAAATTGATCCAAATGTATTAATGTGACAACATACTATTTGTGATTGTGAGTTTGGGCTGGAGTCCCCAGTTATTCAAATCCTAATATAGATAATGCTGTGAAGGTGTTTTATAGATGTGATTAAAGTCCATCATCAGTCGACTTTAAGTAAAGGAGATTATCCTGGACCAGCTGGGAAGGCCTGGTGCCATGTATTGACAGGACTTAAGATCAGAGCTGCAGCTTCCCTCAAAAAGAGGAAACTTAGTTTCTGGGCTGCAGCATCAGCTCATTCCTAAGAGTCCGGCTTGCCTTTCTGACAGCTTGCCCTACAATTTCAGACTTGCCCAGCCAGCTTTATAATTGCATGATCCAATTCCTTGCAATAAATCTCTTAATATATATATCTCCTATTGGTTCTGTTTCTCTGGTTGAACCCTGACTGATCTATGTAAATGGATTAAACTCATGCTGTCACAGGCACAGATTCTCAAATAGTATCAAGAACAAATAAAAATGCTCTTTATGAAAAACACACCTAAAACATAAATAAGGTTGAAGGTGGGGGGGCAGGGATGGAGAGGATGCCTATCACAGGCAGATGCTCACTAAAGGAAGCCGAGGAGGGATAAAGAGGGCCGATCATAGCATGTCAGGAGCTGTGACATGAGGACCCAGGAGGAGTCTCTCCCATGAAGTACCTAAGGAGATCCCAGACTTCTTGGGTCTCTGGAGAACTTGGTGATTTCTCTGAAGAAGCCCAGGCAACTTTCTGAGTAAAACCTAGACATTTTTAAACTTTTAATTTTGAAATAATTCGTCTCACAGCAAGTTGCAAAGATTGTCTAGAGAATTTTGTATGCACTCATCTGGTTTTCCCTGAGTGGGGGTGGGGGAGGGGACACCTTAGGTAATCAATGCACAGAGTGAAAACCTGGAAATTGACACTACTACAATTGTGGGCACTTCTGTCATTTTATCACCTGTGTTGATTCCTGTACCTGCTACCATGATCAAGAGCCAGAACTGTCTCATCACCACCAACATCACCTGTGTGGCTCCCTTAGAGCCCCATCCACCCTTCCCTCACCATCCCAATACCTGGCAACCCCCAATCTGTTTTCCATCTCTATAAACTTGTTATTTGGAGAATGCTACATGAACAGACTCACACAGAATGCTGCTTTTTGGGTCTGGCTCTTCTCAGTAAAATGCCCTTGAGATCCACCAAATTGTTGTACATATGTTTAGTTCTTCCTTTGAATCATTGAGCATTATTTCATAAACCTGTACCAGTTTTTAAGTTCTAATATACACTAGAAATTTGTTATATAAAATATTATTTTAAAAATATCATAAAAGCTGGAAGTTCCTAGGATTACAGGATGTTTTTATAGTCTGAGATTGCTAATTCTATCTTCCTGAAGCTCAGGCATTCTTCCAATTTGGAGAAAATGAGATTATTTATATCCCTATTGAATCTTAAATAAAATGGGCACAATTATACATTTCTGATAGAAATATTTGTAACCGCCAATATGTCACTGTGTTAGATGTTGGTGAGGCTTGAAAGAGGGACATTGATCTTATTATTGGCACAGTTCCTGGTGCATAGTAGGCTCTCCATTACTATTAATAGAATTAATACATTCTATTGTAGTTTAGTAGCATAGATAATGTGTGCTTAAGAATATATATGAGTATATTAAACAATATCAAAGAAGGTGGTTATGGGTACAATGGGATAGTTCAGAGGACAGAGATTATTTTTGTGATAAGAACCTTCAACATATCTAACATCTTAATGAAAATTTGTGTGTGTGCTGCTAGGCATCAAATCCAGCATCTTGTGCCTGCTAGGCACTGAGTTTTAATCCCCTGTTCTTAACAAAGTTTTAACCATATGGTATGGTATTATTAACTGTAGATACAATGTTGTATAGCAAATAGTGAGAAATTAACCATCAGCAAAGCCAAACTTCATACCCATTACAAAATAACTTAATTCCCCTTCCTCTGGTGCCTGGCAATCACCATTCTATTCTCTGCTTCCTTTTTGTTTGGCTATTTTATACTTCATATAAGTGGTATCGCATAGTATTTGTCGTACTGTGTGTGACTGACTTATTTCACTTAGCATAATGGTATCTATTTCATCTATCTTGTTTCTTATTTCAGGACTTCCTTTTTAAGGCTGAACAGTATTCCATTGAATGTATATAGCACATTTTCTTATCCATTAATCTGTCAATAGACATTTAGGTTGTTAGCACCTCTTGGCTGTTATGAATAATTCTTTAATGACAATTAGAGGTATATAAATATCTCTTTGAGATCTTGATTTCAATTCTTTTGGATAAATATTCAGAAATGTGATTATTGGATTATATGGTATTTTGAATTCTGAATTTTGAGGAACTTAAAGGTTATACTTTGCGAGGACAAGAGAGGATTTCAAAAGAAATGTGGTATCTGTGTTTGGCCTTCAAAAATAATAATTTGACTAAGAATTCAAGAAGAAAATAACCTGCATTCTGGTTGTCAATATAATAGTTGATAAATGCAGATATCTTTCTGTGTCCTGGGTACTCTGCCAACTGCTGTACATACTTAAATCATGCCATCTCACAGCACCCACAATAGTATGCCCTTTTACCAACATGAGACACAGAGAGGTTATGGGCCTTGCTCAGTGAACAGCTTGCATTGGGCTGAGTTTGGAAACCCTCTAACAGAGGAAAGGGTGAGAGCAGAGAAAAGCATGAGAGTAGAACAGGAGTGGAGCCTCACTAGAGTCTTGAGTGTGTCATTAAGACCAGGAGGAGAAATCCAGGGCGAGGAGTCCTGGAAAGCTTTGAATACCACACTAATTTGAATGGATTTTGGAAAGTCTTTGAAGATTCTGAATACAGATGTTGTTCACAAACAGGGGCTTTGTTTGTTGGTTGGTATTTCTCTGAAATTTGGAGGGAAGAAGGAGTGTCTAGACTTTACATACAGGAAAATCTGTAATATCAGACCAGACGAGAACTAGGGGAGCAACTGTGAAAATGAAGATGATAGGGTTGGCTTGAGAGAGGACGTGAAGATGAACTATTTAGGATCCTGCAATTGGCTAAATAAATGGGCATGGGGGGGAGGGGAGCTTCAGACCTGGGTGGACGATGGTGCTGGAGGAGGACAACCAAGTCTCAAAGAGAAAGGAGACTTCAACTTCAGATATTTTGAATGAGGGATTCCAGGGGCATTTCTAGGTTGCAGGTGAAAAGAGGGAGGGATTGAAACCCTGGCAAGAGTCCAGAGGGACTGTACATTGATCTTTGAGAGAGAAGCTTACAGTAGGCAAGATTTTGAAAAATACTCAGTTTTAAGGAATTCTTACCAGTAAAAAGATCTCACACTTAATACACTGAACATGTCTTTGATTATGATATTTTGACACCACTGGACCAAGATTTTTCTCAGCGATTTATTTATTTATTTATTTATTTTGGATTTACATTAAAAATGGTACAGAAATGTTTGGACTGAAGGCTTAATGGAATGGTTGTGGCCATTTATACGTCTAGTAGGAAAAATTGTGGCTGTAGTCCATTCTAAACTTGCCACAGTGTCCATTTATGTACTGAAGATTAAATTATTCTTCGGTGTAGTCGTTGACCTTTAAAATCACTAACTGATAACCCAAAACAAGGGAGTTTGGGGAAGGGAATAATAGAAACCTATTTCTAGGACTGGACAAAGGGAAATGAAGGAAAGACAAGGGGAAGGGAATAGGAAAGACAGTAGAATTAATCTCTGGCCTTCTATTTGTATACACAACCAGAGTAACTCCACATAATGTATGGCCACAAGAGTGAGAACCTAAATAGAATAAGTTATACTTTATGTATGTATATTCTGCCAAAAATGCATTCTATTGTCATGCATAACTAAAAGTAAAAAAATAAAAATATTTAAAAAAATAAAATAAAACCACTAGCTGGTCTTTTTCCAAGTGAGAAGTTTTGAAAATTTCACTATTTTGCATTCAGTTTCCTTTTACAGTAATTCTTTAGGTAAAATCTCAGATTCAGGGAAAAAGAATGATTAAAATTGCAGAAATGGTAACAGTAAAATTCACAGTCATAACAGCAATTCCTAAAATCAACAGCATCTTTGATCTACTTTGAAGCATCTAAAAAAATGGGTTTATATTTCTGAAGTTTTAGCATTCTTTGGAATGCTATGTTCAAACTAAAGTCTGCTTTTTATTTTTCTATTCACAAACTCAGTTCCTTGAAAAAATATGAGTTAGTTGAGGTATCAGATGTAAGGAGAAAAAAAAAACCCGAAGAACTCTGCTATGTATCAGCTATCCCCTATATAGTCAGTGATGTTTTGCTTCTTTGCTGACAGCATGCCTCTAAGTTACTCTAAAAGAAACACTTTTAATTGGCCTCAAGCATATCTTTGCACTTGTATGTGAAATTGTGAGTGAGGTGCATGTACTTTTCTGGAAGATGGTTTTAGAGAGCTTTCAAGGTGGCCTACTAAGACTTAAGCAGCTCAGGCCTTGCTCTTGAGATTCTTTCAGGTCCAGGGGCTCTGTAGTGAGGTGTGCTTGCCCCATCCTGAGCATGGTGTGCTATGCTGGGCCAAGTTCCAGGCTGGGACAGAGGAGACATGATTTCTAGTTCTGGTCCTACTCCCCTTAGATTGATTTCAAATAGTCACTGAACCTCTTTGGGCCTCAGTTGGTTTATCATTAGAATAATAGCAGATGTCTATCCTGGTTGATAGACAAGACCTGCTGGAATGAGACTACAATAAAGGAGTAAATATCCTTTGAATGACACAAAACATCCTGCTGATGCCAGTTATCACCTACTATTTAGTGTCCTTGTGCTGTCACCATTATTTCCTTTTCTCTGCTCCCATAATTCTGTAATCTATGCTCTTTTATTTATTTATTTTTTAATTTGTCATGGTTTTAGGCTTTGCAATAGGGACAGAGAAAAGGAAAAGATACTGATTAGGCAAGGGGTCACTTGAAGATTAGCTTCTAAGAGGAAAATATTAATACTTTTATAGAAGTTTTTCAAGGCACTTCAGATTAACCGGCATACTTTATTATAGCAGATCCAGAAGAAAGCTTTCACATTCTTTTGATTTGGCAATTGAGGCAGAGAGATCAGGAATCCATGGTCACATGTGAGTGATCCGGGGTGGTGCTGGGGCTGGAACGCAAACCTTCCAACACTGGGTGCCAGGCTTTCACCAGCATTCCCTTGGGACTCTCTTGAGAATAAGCACAGACTTAGTCCTGAGGGCTTTATTTAGTTTCACAGTGAGCAGGTGTGCATCAGCAATAGCAGAGAATCTTTTCCTTGTACTAGGATCCAGGAAGAACTGTCTGTCTTCCTTTGTGACTGTTTTCATCTGGGCTTTGACCTTGCAGTTGAGTCTTTCTCTTGATGCTGACTCTGCTTTTTTTCCTTTCAACTTGATTCATTCAGGCCTCAGTGGGCCCTTCTGAGAGTGTTCAATACTTTCCCCTGTCAAACAGGAGAAAGAACTGCACTTGCAGAATGAGGAGACTTCCAGGAGGTCTGTGGCCAGAAGTCGATTCGCAATTTTGAGAGTGGCACTTGATCTGGTCACTGATATAACACTGTTGAATATTACTTCACAAATGCTGCTGCATGTCTTTTTGTTTTTGCCCATAGCAATAACTCCTCTAGACCAATGTCCTGTTTAAAATTTTGACTAGTCCCCAATATGCAGGCATCTCACATGTTTATTGAATACCTTCAGTGTGCCAAGTGCTCTAGGGAATAGGAGAATGAAAATTGAAGGGCCTGCTTCAAAGCCTCCCAGCCTGCAAGAGGGAACAGCGATATCAAATCACAGGGGCTTCCAGAGAGGGTGTGCTCAGGTTTGTGGTGGCAAAGAAGAGAGATTAACTTCCCAGGCTTAAAACATTAACTTCAGTGAAAGGATGCTCCACATTATGTCATCAGGAAAATCCAAAATCAAATAAAAACACCATACCACAACATTAACTTAACCAAATTCTAGTAAGGACATGGAAAAACAGGGAGTCTCATTTATTGCTGGTGGGAATGCAAAATGGTGTAGCCATTTTTGGAGGAGAGTTCGGCCACACAAATCCTTGCTTTACAATCCAGCAATCACATGTCTTGGAGTTGAAAATCATGTCCATACAAAAATCTTCATATTTCCATAACAGCTCTATTCATAATTACCAAAATTTGGAAGCAACCAGCTATCCCACTCCCTAGTATATACCCAAAAGATCTAAAGTCAGCCTCCTAGAGGAACACAGTCATATAAAGTTTACAGCAGCACAATGCACAAGAGCCAGATTATGGAACAACCTAGGTGCCCTTCAATGTATGAATTGATCATGTGTTTTTGTTAGGTGAATGGATGGATAAGTGTTGCACATACAGAAAATGGAATATTTTTCAGTGCTAAAAATGAAATAAGTATCAAGCCCTGGAAAGATGGAAAACTTAAATGCATATTTATAAGTAAAATAACCCACATAGGGCAGTTGAAACTCTTCTGTATTACACTGTAATGTATGACATCATAGTGGTCACTCAACATTTGTTAAAACATATAGAATGCATAATATTTAAGAGAAGAGTGAATCCTAATGTAAACTATGGACTTGGATGGTAATGATGTATCAATGTAGATTCATCCATAGCAACAAATGTACCATTGGGGGATGGGATCTTGATAATGGGGAGGCTGTATATTGTGGGAGCAGAACTCCATGGGATATCTCTGTACCTTCTGCTCAATGAACCATGAACCCCAGATTTCCCCTTCATCCGTTCATCTGTTGAAGGACACCTAGGTTGTTTCCATAGTTTAGCTATTGTGAGTTGAGCTGCTATAAAACAATGATGTGGCTGTGTCACTGTAGTAATTTAATCACTGTAGCTGATTTTAAGTCCTTTAGTATAAACAGAGGAGTGGGATAGCTGGATCAAATGGTGGTTCCATTCCAAGTTTTCTGAGAAATCTTTATACCGCTTTCCATAACAGTTGCTCCAATTTGCAGTCCCACCTGCAATATATGAGTGGACCTTTTCCCCTATATCATTTATTGTTGCTTGGGTAACTACTTTGTTGGCAGTGTGATCATTTTTATGGGATTTTAATCTGAGGTTTTCTGAGCCTGGGTCTGTGTCTGTCCAGCTCCCTGCTCAGGACTTCCTGGCTTCCTAGTCTCTTCTGCCATGCCCGATGACCTTTCTGGTCTCCCCTCACATCTTTGATTGGTGAATATCTAATTTTGCCAGCTAAGTTACACTCAAGTGTTAAAAAATGATGAGAGCTTAATACAATGGCTTTCCTCAGAGAACATGCTTTCTCTGCTGCTGAAATTTTGACTCAGAATTTCCCGGTCTGCTCACACTGGGGACTACAGTTCCCCTCACCAGCCATGTGCTTCTGAAAGAAGCAAATTTCATTAACTAATTAGGAATCCATTCCACGTGTATACAACTTTATATTTTATAAAACAGAAGACAATTCTCGGGTATTATTTGGGGGGCATTTTTGAAATCTTGGAAAACTCAGAAGAAACCCTCCTCATTACCATCTTGATGGGCCACCAAGTATCTGGAAGTCCTTGTAAGAAGCCAGGTCTCTCCCCAAAGGGCAACTAGTGACGGCAGAATGGATTCTGTCTGGGTGATGGCGGTGGCTGGTACGATTTTGTGACAGCAGGTGTCCCACGCTGCCTTTGTGTCTGGCTCACCAGGACTTTCTTCCCCGACAGCCTGTCAGGGAGGTACAGCAGTGCTCCTGAGGGTAGCAGCTGGTCCAGGGAACCGTGGGCAGGAGAGGGCTGCTGCCAGGCAGGGTGGAGCAGAAGGGTGTCCTCAAAGGTGATCATGTGGACTGGGAGTCACTGCAGTCCGTCTTCACTGTCTGGTACTTGCACTGTCCTCTGTTTGGTTAAGTTATATGTTCCCTGGGCTCAGTGCATGCACCTGGCACACAGGGCTGAGGAGCACTGGATGCATGGACCACCCTTTGGCTGTGGAGTGTTCATGCCACTGCAGCCACCCTGGGTTGAGGCTCTTCCTTGGACACCTTTGCCATGCTTTGCTTTGGGGACCTTAGGCTCTCTTTCTGAGGGGGTGTAGAGCTGGTTTAAGTCTGACATCCCAGGGAATCCCTCAGTCCCAGGCAAACTAAGACAGTTGGTCTCTGGATCACTTGTTTCCCCAATACCAATTAGGCAGACACCTTCCCTCCATCAGGACTTTGTTCACACCTTACCTTCTGAGTGAGGCCCGCTGCCTCGGGAGCTCACCCCTCCACATTCCTCTTGTACTGCTTTTTCTTACTGTTGTGATAGCATCTGCCACTTTTTTCCCACACTATGTTTTTTATTTAGTTATTACAGTCCTTGATTAATATTTATCCATTGCTACTAGAATTAGATAGTAGGAAAACAGGGATATATGTCTATTTTGTTTCCCGATTTAGTCCAAATGCTTAGAATAGTGCCTGGCATGTAGTAGATGCTCAATAAACACTAAATGTATAAGTGAGTGAATGCTCATATTTTCTGAGCAGATTGTACTAGATACCATGGAGGGAGAGGGTTTTTTTTTAAATCATGTTTTGACATGAATTCTCTTTCATTTTTTGATTTTTAAAATTGGTGTATTGTATCATATCATAGAGAATAAATAATAGTGGAATTTGTTATATATTTTTATGTGCATATAATATAAAAATATAATTTAGTCAGTTTCATTCCCCAGTATAATACCTCACCTTTCCCTCCTCTCTTCCCTCTGATTCCCTTCCTCTATTCTACTGGTCTCTGTAGTATTTTCATGATATCCTCCCTACACCTTTTAATCCCTTTTTATCTCTCTAGCTTCTACAAATGAGAGAAAACATATGACCCTTGACTACCCAAGTATGGCTTATTTCACTTAACATAATGCTTTCAAGTTTCAGCCATTTTCCTGTAAATGACATAATTATTTTGTTTTTTATGGCTGAATAATACTCCACTGTATGGATATATTCCACATTTTCTTTATCCATTTATCCACTGATCCATACCAGTTGGTGTCTCTCAGGCACTAGGTGGCAGGCCTAATCACCAACCACTTCTAACATGTACTGCTTCCTGTTTCCTCTGTTTCCAGTGATGATGTTACCACTTAGCTATGCTGTCAAGTTAGAAAACTGAGTCATTCTTGACCTTTCCTTTTTCCCTCACCTCTCATATTCATTAAACCATCAAATTCTATTAATTTTACTTCTAAATGTTTCCCAAAATATATTATCACTTTCATTCAATACCAACAACCAACTTGCCCCATCCCCAGTCCAGGTCCACTCCAACAGACTCTTGACAGTCTTCCTGCCTCTAGTCATTCCCCTTCAAGCTCAGCCTCTACACAGCTGTCCCTTTTCCCTGTTGAAGGCCTATGCACACCAGGTCGGTCATAGTCAAGGACCCTGTACTCACATATCAGTGGGATCCACATAAATAATAGATTGTCACACTGGCCTCTCTGGCTCACAGCCTTCATACACTTGTTTCCACACTTATTCCTGTGATCTAAGGACCTGTTTGGGTCATGATTTCTTTTTAGAATCTGATGAAAACTGAATTAATGCATAGAACTTTCCTTACAACTTCAGGGACTCTGAAGCCTGTGGACTTTGAGTCCTTGACCTGCATGATCCAGTTCCAGACTCTTGCGCAGCACATGTGGCCCTTCTTGGCCTGACCCGTCACCCCTCTCCTGGTCTCTGGTTATGTCCACCTACTTCACTCCAGTGTCCTAGTAACCCTGGGGTTCTTGGATTTCCCCTCATGGACCATCTATTCTTCTAGTGACCTAGAAGAACCTGTGTCTTTATATTCTGAGTCACCAGGGTGCAGAGGTGAAGAGATGATGTCACCTGCCCATCTGGACTTTCCATTTTAACTCCACACCTTTCTCTTATCAGGCTGTACCCTGCTTGGGTGCCTTCTCCATTCACTTGCTCACATCCACTTCAAAATTTCAGGAAGGCCTCCTTCCTCCTGAAAGACTTTTCTAAAAGTAGCCTCCCTCTTCCTATTGGATCCTTTCTCTGGGTTTCCATATTTCCTTGGGAATATCTGTTTTCTAGCCCTGAATATACTCTATCAGAATTACCTGTTTTTAGGACTATTTCTTAGCAGTAAATTAGAAGATTTTAGAGGATAGAAGCAGTTTTGTCCTCAATTGTTTGATCCTTAGTGCTCAATGTCAGTAAATACTGAATGAATGAGTAAATGAATGAATGAATATGACGGATGACCAAGGCTAGGAAGGCTGGAGTGAGCCTCCCCAAGGGCAGCCCTGTGTGCTGGCCTGTGCACCTTGTCCTGTTGAGCACCATCCTAGTCAGGGCTGCTAGAACACGTTATCACAGACTTGGTGGCTTAAACAGTGGACATATATTTCTCATGATTGTGAAGCCTGGAAATCTGAGATCAGGGTGCCAGATGGCCAAGTGCTTGGTCTTCTCACTGGTTTGTAGACTGCTCTCCAAAGGGTGCTGATCCCACCATGGGGACTGCACCCTGGTGACCTCATGTGAACCTGAATACTTCCTGAAGGCCCCACCTCCAAACACAATCACATTGAGGATTGGGCGTTCAACATACAAATCTCAAACATTCAGTCCCCAGCAAATAGTTAATGAAAGAGATGCTGGAAGTTTGGGCAAACGATGACAGGTAAAGCAAGTATTTGTGATCACAAACCTGGAAATGGGTTCTCAGAGAGTTCAGGCCTCTGCTAATGACAAGACAGAAGCACATTTCTAGAGCTGGGCAAGAGGTCATGCAGGGCCAAAGGGGTCTTGTGGAAGGTCGGGCCTTGTGGTGTGGCACCAGCTCTGCTGCATTTTTGCTGTGTGATTTATGGTAAGCTTGTCCAGCTGCTGGCTTTGCTTTCTTCACCTGTTAAATTAGAGGCTTAATTGGATGGACTCCAGGATCCTGTTTTCTGTTTCTGTATCTTTCTTGCTTGATATTGCCTCTCTGCTGCAGGCCCGAGCCTGTACTTTTCTTAGGAGCCAGAGACTTAGTGGGTCTGTACTAGAAATGGCCCCTGGAGGCCACCATAGTACTTGTACCTTGCTTAATTTGACTGCCTAGATAGAAAACTCCAGCTTGGGCAGCATCCAAAAGCATTTTGGGGTTGATAGGGATCTCAGATGTCACCAGTGCTTCGACTGCTGGGTAATTGGGCTCCAAGTGATGACTGGCTACATCTCCAGCTTTTTGTCCCCGGTCAACTTCACCTTTGCTTCCTCACTTTCTCTCCTTGGATATAAAAGCAACTGCTGGGGATCAGCTGGGGCTTAGTCCTTCATCAGGAACCCTGTGCAGGGTGTGTGTGTGTGTGTGCGTGTGTATCTCCATGTCTCCACCCTGCCCCTTACGAGGTGAGTCCCATGAGCTACTGCTTTAAACAAGATCCCAAATCCTGAAAGCAGCATCCATCCACACCCTTTGGCCCACTGGGAGGTCAGCACACTGCCATAGGCCTCATGACAGTGCTGGCATGGACTTTGCTTGAGAAATGAAGGAATTGAGAAACAGGTGGAAGAACTTGCCACCATTCTAAGCCAGGGCTCTTTAGCATTTCTGGTCTTGCTTCTAGAGACCAAGGCCAGAGGCCTGCCTCTGGGGGGTCTCAACTAAACAGATCCAGTCACTTGCCCCCAAAACACAAGCAGGAAAGGTAATAGTGTAAAGCAGGAAAGGGAACTTTAATCAATATGGCCATACTGGGAAGACAAAGGGAGATCCAGCACCTCAGCCCCATCTTTGGGGTGCTGATGGGAGCTTTAGTTTTAAACAGAGGAGGAGTTTGGGTGTTGGTGGGGGAAGTGTGCAGAATTCAGCAGCCTTTGTCAACCTGTGGTCTCGCTGACCATTCTCCAGTTCTGGTTCTGTGGGGTGGCTCCAGAGAAGTCTGTTATTTAATGGGGACCATTTCCACTTGCTGTTCAGGATGTCTGTCTATTCCACCTGTGATCTTGAAAGAGGGAGACGAGTGGAGACTTTGAGGCACCACTGCAGGGGTCTGAAACAGGACACTGCAAATATTTTCTCAGTTTTCAAGGGGGATAAAATAGGTCCAATAAATTTTGGCTAGTAAATGTTGCATCCCTAGGTCTTCGATGAACTCCTTAGATGACTAACACATCTGTGGCATCGCTGAGCAGGGACTGAATCCAAAATCTAAGGAGATAAAGAAGACATACAAAATGAAGGCAGCGATGTCAAGCTTTATCCTGCTAGTAGCTGCTCATAGGGCATCTGAAGGTCTAGGTAGAGTCATTTAAAAAAAAAAAAAAACAAAGGCATCCAAGGTCTCTATTATTCTAATGGCCCAGATCTTTATAATTAGCCCCTGGGGACTGTAAGTCACCCATACCAGAACTTCTCATTCCTGCAGAAAAATCAAGGGAATTTGGGATCTGAGGTGTGGGTTTGAGTCCTGGCTTTGCCATTCACTTTGTGACCTTCATCAAGTTACTTAACACTGGTGAGCTTCATTTGCCTTATGTGTTTGCTAAATGAAGCTAACTTTCTTTCTTTTTTTTTAAAGAGAGAGTGAGAGAGGGGAGAGAGAGAGAGAGAATTTTTAATATTTATTTTTTAGTTCTCGGTGGACACAACATCTTTGTTGGTATGTGGTGCTGAGGATCGAACCCGGGCCGCACGCATGCCAGGCCAGCGCGCTACCGCTTGAGCCACATCCCCAGCCCCTTGAAGATATCTCCATACTTGGTGTCCTTATGTGATGAAATGCACCTTGGTGTGCAAACTAAAAGCCTAACCAAGGAGCATGCTTTTGTAACAAATAGCAGAGACTCAGCCATCCACAGGCGGCCAACTCATTCAAATGAGGCAAATGTGAATTGTAACCAATGAGCCATGTCCATGCTTCCCTTCTGCTTTCGTCCATAGATGCTGCCTGCCCACTAGGTGGAGGGAGCACTCTGAACCTCTTCTGGGTCTGAGGATGGCCTGATCCGCGAATCACTCTTTCCTCAATTAAACTCCATTGAATTTAACTCATCCAAAGTTTTTCTTTTCACACTAAAAAGTGGGGGTGATTCCACTGCCTCAGTAGACGTCTTGGGAGAGAACTGGGATAACACGAATGCTAACCCCTACCACTCTGACCCATACTGGTGACTTTGTGGAGGGTAGTGGGATAGACAGTTCATCCAGATCTCCCTTGCCCTCTAAGAACTGGGTTTCCATCCTGGGTTTACCTTGCCACCCAGGCCCATGGCTTCCCAGTCAGAGTAGGTGTTGGCAGAATCTAAGGGGAACAATCTTGGCTTCCCTGAAAGTGCAATTCACGGCAGGAGGAAGAGGGGAAGGGTGTGTGCAGGGAACCCTTTTTCCCGGAAAGCTTTCTGGGGCAGAACTAGTGTTAGAAGTAGGGCTGAAAGTTCTTAGGGGCTTCAGTGGAGGGGTGGGAAAGCACCACACTGAGAGACGAAGACCCTGGGATTGACACCCAGACCCAAGGCTGTGTGATTTATGTAAACTCTCTGCATCTGTGACTCTCAGAGTACAGCACGGGTGGTCATACAGATTTAAAAAGGGTAAAGGAGAGGCTAAGGGGTGAATAAAAACATGAAGACCATAGTAGTTTTTTTTTTAATTGATTTTTCTGTTTACTACAGACTTTCCCCCCTGATTTTTGAATGTGCTGATATGTCTTACAAAGTTACAGAATTAAATTGTTTTTTTGGTATAATTGAGTGGTTGATCTTTGTTTCTAAGACTAGCAGCCTGTCTTCAGAATTTTGCTGCAAAACAAGTCTAGGATATTTAATCACTGTGGATAATGATAAGAAATCCTTGTAATTCTTTTTACCAGTTGCAAGAGGACCTTGGTGGAGAGATCATGGCAAAAGCAGCCAGGAAAAAGGAAACCTCCCTTGTCCCTTATAACTATTTTGAACACAACTACTGAAAATATTTTAACCTGTTGAGTTTTATTCCACAACGAGAACAGTCTTTCTCCCCTACAAGCCCTTCTCTTTCATTTTCAATATTAATTCCCTCCATGATGCCCTTTCCTGAAAACCCAAATAATTATTTACTTGATTATAAATAATGACCCAGCACACGGTCCGAGACAAACACAGCACACCGATTCAGGCTTGACATTTCCCTATTATTTATTGTGCCATCCGTACAGCTTCTTGATTGAATCCTGGTCTTAAATCAGGGGTCCCATCATGGAACCTAACGTGAGAGAAAACCAGATGCACTGGAAGCCATCTATATTTTCCCCCCCTGGCTTGTCAAGCAGTCAGAAAATGGAGACTGGATGGTAAAATGTACATGCTGAATAACTGGTTCCTCATGATACTGTGACATGACCAAACACCACCTACAGCTCGTGCTACTATGAGAAGATCTGTATTCTAGAGGAGTTCCATCCAAACTCCTTTGTCTAATAGACAGATGTTTAACATTTGGAACATAGAACAAGAGCACTCAAGGCATTGGAATTTTTCCTGAATCTTAAGGAACAGGAAAAAGGGTCAAGGTTTAGGAGAGTTGTTTGAGTTTAGAGGTTGACTCAGTTGGTTTGAAATCTGCTGAGGGCATTTCTCAGGACCCCTCAAGAGCTGTGTCTGGATGGGGTGGGCATTATCTCATTCAATGGATGCAACCACTGACTGCCAACTGCATGCTAGGCATTGGGCCACATTCTAGAGACCTACAGGAGAATGTACCCTTGGTCTCTGCCTTAATGAAAGCTGTCTTTGCAAGAGAGATGGGAAAACAAAAGATTGCAATGCCTTGGTAAGGCTTTGCAGGACTCCCTGCAGGGTAACTGGAAGGCCTTGGGCACTTCACTCTGAAGAGGCTCTTGAGCCTGTGCCTCCTAGAGAGCAGTAGTGACCCAAAGTTTCCAAGAGTGGTAGTTTTTTTGAGTTTCCTTTCTCACAATAATTTACTTAATGTCAAGAAAAGCTGTTCTAATAAATGAAAGGGGGTATTAGTTGAGATGCTACATGAAGTCTTTTGATGCAAAAAAGGATATTTCTTTTTGGCCCCTTAGGGTAGGGAAGCAGCATGGTACAGTGGAAAAAAATCCTGCCCTGGCTGTCACTTGCCAGCCATGGAGTGAGTGCCATGCTGGTAACCTGGTTTTAAAGCGGGGGTGGGGGAAATAAATGTCCTAATTTGTAATGTTTGCCAATTTCAGTGGTGTAAATATTCCCATCATGGCCAACTTAAAACTATTAATGATTTAACAACTGGATCATAAAGTTCTTGCAAATGTAATAGGCTCTGGAGAGCCACAGGAGCTGGCTTTTTTCATTATTGCTTCTCTAAGAGTCCTTTTAAGACATCTTTTTCCTAATCATTCCCTCCTGGCCCACCATGAAATTTTAAAACATGTTGTACATCTGTTTACATATTACACATATATCCATGCATTATATATAAAACAGGAAGATATTTTCACACCATCAGAACCAAGGGGGGCTCTACTGTCCCTCATTGAGAATGCAGGCTTTAGAAGAAGCACCTCAGGCAGACAGAGACCAAACTCTTCTTGGTAACCATCAAATACATAATAAGCAGTTAATAATTGTTTGCAAACTAAATGAACACATAAATAAATGTCATTGTCGGTAGAAGAACTAGTTCAAGAAGTGGGACAGAAGAATAAAATAGCATAGGGTGAGAGATGAAGTGCAGAGTTTTGCCCCCATTAACAAATAAGGAAGAGGAGACCTGGTAAGAGCAGTAGGGATGTGAGGAGGGGTAAGTTGGTCCCCCGGGGCAGGCCTGCCAGGGACAGGCTGAGAGGTCCAATTCCAGTCAATGTGTGAGCTTCTCAAGCCCCAGCCCAGGATGAGGAGCGATCCCTAGTGACTTTCAGGTGGCCCCTCAGTGGTGAGCCACAGTGGGGTCTGTGCCCTACAAGGTGGAGATAAACAGCCATGAGTGAACTTACTGCACTCTAAAGTTTTAATGAAGAGCTACAATTACCAAGCTCTCTGCCTTATGGCACTTGAGAATCCATCTCAATTTCCCCTTTCTTTCCAAAGCGACCCTGATTAAGGATTCATTCTGCACATAAAACAAGTGATCAATGGCTCCTGGCAGTTGCCATTGTCTCTCTCCGCCCCCCCCCCCATCAGTAGACAATGTATCTAGGGGAGCTGCTGGGGCCTGAGAAAAAATGAGTTTGCCAGACACAGTTCTATTTTGATTTAGATCACAAATAGCCCAGCTCAGTTTTTACATTGATAACAAGGAGATGGTTCCATTTCCTGCATCCTGCAATCTGAGAATAAGTCCATCTCTGTGGAGAAAGAAGAGAGACACTGTTCTTTTTGGGTTGGTCCTAATATACTGTACCTGGATGTTTGTGGGTAGGCCAGCACACAAGGAGCCTCCCTGTGTGACTGAGCTGACCCCTTTCCTGGAACCTCAGGGGTGGTTTCCTTGGTAACCTCTGCAGGGTAATCAAGCCTGGGTTGTGGTTCTTCATAGTCTACCCCAACCGGTTCATCCCTGGGACAGTGAGTGGCATCTGCCCTAGCGGGAGGGTAAGGGTGGTGAGGAGGCCAGGCTGCGAAAAGGGGCTGTCAGCCATGGCTGCAGTACCCAAGGGCATTGGGGTCGGGGTAGGAAATCCAGGAATAAGAAGTGAGGGAGGGAGGGAAACTCAACTCTTTCTCAGATGGTCTAAGGATAAGGCTTTCAGGCTCTCAGGTGTCCCAGAAGGGGCCTCAATCAGGTAGAAGGATGAACTTGAGAAGAGCTAACATCTCCAGACTAACCCTCTACCTCCCCTTTCTTCCTAAAGTGGAAATACACAGGGAACAGATGTCTGAGGAACCTGCTTTAAGGAGCACATGCCAGTTACAGGGATGAAGGGCGATTCAGTGAAAGAAGGCTTAATAACAGCAGCTACCAAGGACACAGTGGCTATGGGGGCCTAAAGGAGTCAGAGAAGGTTCCATAAGGAGGGGACATCTGGGTGGACAGTGATAGCCAGCAAGCAGGAAAGGGCCCTTATAGAGGGCCCCATTATAGGTGAGGACATGTGTCCTCTGGAGCTGGCGGGGGCAGGGTATGTGAGGGGAGGTAGGATGAAGGGGATCCAGGGACTGTATCTTCCATAGCTATTCTGAGGCAAGAAATGACTTCTCATAATATAGTATCTACATACACATATTCCAACCATAAAAAATGACGATTGAAAAAATTCTGTAAAGAAAGAAACCAAAATCTTAGCAATGCCTACCTCTGGGTGCTGGGATCGGAGAGTGACATCGTTGTCCTTTGTTCAATTTTTTGTATATTCCAACTTTCAGTGAGCAGGTGCACCTTTTCCTTTCTTTTTTGTTTTAACCCATTTATTTCTAACTAGATGTCATGAGATATAAGTCACATGCCATGTAAGTTGCCAATGTGACATGCACACGTCAATGTTTTCTAGCATACACACATTTGGACAATTGTCACACAAACAATTTTAGAACATTTACGTTCCCTTCACCAAGAATTCCTGGGCTAATTTGCAGTCGTTCTGAATTTCTCTTGCTGCCCCCACATCTGTTTTCTGTCTCTGTAAATTACCTATCTTGGATATTTTTAAGAAATGAATCATATAAGATACAGTCGTTTGTGACTGTTCATCTGTGTCATAAAATGTGTCTGTATTTCACTTTTTCTTAAAGCTGAATAATAGTCCCTTGTATGGATGTACCACACCTTGTTTATCCACCTTTATTTGTTGGACACTCGGATTATTTCTACATTATAGTTACTATAAAATGCTTCTGCAAACATTTTTCTACATTTTTTTGTGGGAACATATATTTTCAATTATTTTGGTTATGTAGCTAGGAGTGGAATTGCTAGGCATATGGTAGCTCTGTATTTAACTTTCTAATGAACTTCCAAAACTATTTTCTAAAATCTCTCCACCACTTTACATTCCCAATAGCAGTGTATAAGTGTTTCAATTTCTTCTAACCCTCTTCATCATTTGTTACTATATATCTTTTTTATTCTGGCCATTCTCATGGATGTGAGGTGGTATCTCACTGTGGTTTTTATACATGTTTCTCCAGTGACTAATGATATAGAGGACCATATCATGTACTTATGGACCATAAGAAATGTAAAATAGTTATTAAAATCCTTTGACCATTTTTAAATTGTTATTCATCTTTCTATTAACCACTTATAGGAATTCTTTATAAATTCTTGATACTATATCCTTGTCAGATATATGGGTTGTCTTTTTACTTTCTTCATAGTGTCCTCTAAAGCACAACAGTTTTTAATTTTAGTGAAGTACAATTTAGTTATTTGGTTCCTTGTACATTACATGCTAAGAAACCCTGGCCTAATTCAAGATCATAAAAGTTTACCTGTATGTTTTCTTCTAAGTGTTTTGTAGTGTTTGCTCTTACATTGAATTTAGGTCTTTAGTCTGTTTTGAGTTAATTCTTGCATATGGTGTGAGGTAAGTTCTAATCTCCTTCTCTTATGTGCGCTTGCACGTGCACACACACACACACACACACACACACACACACATATATACATATATATATATATATATATATATATATATATATATATGTATATATATATATATATATATATATATATACACACAGCTGTCTCAGCATCATTTGTTGAAAAGATTATTCTTTTCCTCATTGAATTGTCTTGGCATCCTCATCAAAACTCAGTTGCCTTAAATTTACGGATTTCTCTACTCTCATTCTATTCTGTTGATCTATCTGTCCATCCTTATGCCAGCAATTTATTCAACATGGTTTTAGTTACTGTAGCTTTGTAGTAAGTTTTGAAGTTGTAAAGTGTGAATCTTTCAACTTTGTTCTTCTTTTTAAAGAGCGTCGTCTCTGTTCTTCTAGATCCTCTGAATTATTACATACACTCGAGGACCAACTCATTAATTTGTGTTGAAAAAGTGAAAAAGCCTACTGAGAGTTCGAAAGGGATTGTGTTAAATGTGTAGATATGTCTGGGGACATAAAAACAGTAAGTGGTGTGGAAGTGAGGGGAAGAATAGAGGGTGGAGGCTTCCAAGTCAGGTGGATGGGGATGTCACTCATGTCAGAAGTCCCAGCACAGACCAGCTTTGTGATCTTGGAGAATCCATCTTCCCCTTTGAGCCTCACATTCCTCCTTTGTGAACTAGGCCCAAGGGCTTCACCCTACAGGTGAGTTTTCCTGTGTAGGCTGTGGGGACAATGACTAGCCCGGAGCTGTAGTGTCTGTACTTTTTGTGGGGTGTGGGAACTCCCCAATAGACAGGGGGGAAAGTATCAGATTAGGAAAATGTGGACTTGTCAGGACCCCAATGATGAGATTGATGCACAAGGATATTTCATTATCTATGATTTAATCTTTCTTTTGACTCTGGAATACTTTTCTCACCATACCTGAGGCAAAATCTTGCTCACCCCCAGTGGCCTAGTTGGAAATAATCTCCTTTCTGAAAGTACCCAGCACTTTCTCTTTCCTGATAGCGTCTAGTTCTGTTTGCCTGTTTTCTGCTGATGCAGATATGAGTCTTGACTCTATTACTCAGCAATACACCTATAAAGATAGGATGCAGCTGCGCCCTCGTTGGTCTATCAGAGTGGCAAGGCAGGAGATATCATGGTGCCATCATGTTCCTACAGTGTGGGCGGGTGGTCTGATTTCCCTCCACTCGTCTCTCCATTTTTTTTTCTCACACACATGACCCTGCCCCATCTCTCCTGTTATTTGTAGATAAACAACTTAGCAGAGTGAGAATGTGCCTAGGAGAGCTCTGTGGGTCTTTCCAAGGACAAAGTTCATGTCCCTTCCTTGGACAGACTTTGCTCTGAGACAGAGGCTGGTTTTTCACATCCATCTAAATCGATACATCAGGTTTTCCAGGCATTTCTGGTCATGGGATTCTCAAAACCTTCATGGTATTGGCCTAGCCATATTTCAAGAATGAAGAAGTTGGCACTGTGGGTTTTGATTCATTCAGGAGCCATTAACTGTTGAGGAATCACCTTTCAGTAAAAGCTCTGGAGATCCCATGCAGGCAAGGCTTTTCAAGGAGTGGTGAAAGGTCACAGGAATCCAGGCCCACTGGCGTCTAAAATATGAGGTTCATGTGAGTTTTGGCTCTCAAATATAGCTGAAAAGGCTTTAACAGCAAAATCATGAGAAATCCTGGCTGAGATTATCAGTGCTGTGGAGAAAGCCACCCTCGGCCTAGATCTCAGTTTCCAAAGGCTCCTCTAATGCCTGGCCTTGTAAAATCCCAACACAATTCATGGCAAGAGTTCTCTGAGATCAGTTCCAGAACTCAGTCTCTAATGGCATCACACCATAGTTCAAGCTGAGGTGGACCCAGTCATCTATTCCAACCACCACACAAAAGACCACGATTCTAAAAAAAAACACTCCCACATGGCCCTCATCTTCTTCCATACAGACACTCATCATAACATTCTGGCTGGGGGTTTCCACAGGGGGAACAGTCTAAGATGGTGTGCAAAGTAAGCTCTCATGCCCATCATATGCCAAGTGTCATGGTGGCCTGGACACCCTTCCTGAGTAACAGGATAGAGAAAATGGGCCTGTAGTTAATACTGCTCTGCTTCTCAAATTTGAGGCCTCCTGCCTGCCAGGGGTAGATTCTTTATGGTACTGGACTCATGGGAAAACCCAAACACCTGTGTGCTAGTTACTGGAGGGCTTGCAACAACTCATTTGACCCAGAGGATCCCTGTTCTTACTTCATAGGGGCCAGGAGCCTCACCAGAGGAAGGCAAGAAGTCGACTTCATCCAATATTACACTTCTTTTTCATCCTTTTAGATTTGGATGGACACATGGGATTTTTCTTGAGTTTCCTGGGGTGCTGAGAATGTCATTCACAGCCACACACAGTGCCAAGAGTCTGATTCAGACACAGCTTTTACAAAGCACTTTACCTAAAGGGCACAGATTGGGCCTCTTCATTTCCATTTGAAACTGTTTTCTTGAGGAACCCCAAAGGAGTTCCCTAAGGCAAACCCCTCCCTGACATTCAGGGGAACAGACAATAGGGAGGAAAGAAGCCTGGAGAAAAACTTTTCTTTAATTGAACACTGTGGCACTGACAGCTCCTAATCATGCAACTTGGGTGGCTCTCTATCCAAGCAGGGATTCTCCAGAGAGATCCTTACCAGTCATGCTAATTTTGGACTTTTCTGAGAAGCTTGGCATTCCCATCAGCAATCCAGTCCATGGCCATGTCACAGAGCTTGAAGGTGGTACCCATCTTGGACACAAAACCACGAACCCCTTCAGAGAGTGGCCAAAATTCAGGAAGAATACAGGAACTTAGGATCTTGGTAGGTGTTGCCCATCTGCAAGGCAAGCAGCAGTCCATTCATCAATTGGCCATGAGGAGTCCTGCAAAGATTTCCACTAGACAGGACACATTCACGGCTGCATTCTTCTCTCTACTCTCTTTAACCACAAACCCAGTGGGATCCACTGACATAGAAAGACTCACTAGTTAACAGTCCATTTCAAACCAACAACAACAACAACAAAAGGTTTTTCCTTCATGTTCTCAGACCATGAGACAAAACGACAAATTGAAACACACACCCACTAAGACACACAAAACCACACCTGTATTTGATCTTCATCTATCCACTCTGTCCTCTGACTGGTGGGTCAAAATATGTTACCCAGCAGTGGCCTGTCCTGTCTCAGCTCTGGTCTCCTTGGCAACCTCTGTGTAGTTGTCAGGAGCCAGCAATGAGCCAACACTTCTTTCTCAGGAAAGGCCCCTGTTCAGACCATTCAAGGCATTTGGCTATCCACACATCACTAGGTGCCAAGAAAGAAGGACTCTGGCCTTGGTACAGACAAACAAGTGAGCCCACTGGGACTGGAACTGCCTCTTGGTGCCTCGCCTCCTGGATCCCAAGTTCAGAGAGTTCCATCACCAAGGAAGTGAGGTGAGGTCACTTCCTTCAGGGAAGTGAATGAGGTCACTGCCTTGGCAACCACTTTGTCCTAACAGTTGTTTCCAAGTGTCCCATGAGATGGAGGCTGCCCCACCTTCCTGTGACATTTTCACAAGACACAAAGGTCTATATACCCTAGGAGCCCGGGATCAGCAATCCACACAGGCCTGACTGTGTCCATCTTCCCTGCCTTGAGAAGACAGAGGCCGACTCAGCCTCATCCCTTCATCCTGACTGGGTAGTTGGCCATGGAAGATGACGTTAGACCTCACAGGTCCTAACTGGCTGCCTACATTTGCTCCAGGGATCATTTCGGTGTCTGCCTTTGAGCTTCTCAGCAGCTGTAGGATTCCCTACATACCCGTATGGCAAGAGCAACTCAGGACCTGCTGTTATGTGAAAATAGATTGAGGGAACAGAGTGTGGTTAAGGGTCATATCATGTTTGATTTGGGTTAGGAGTCATGCTGCTGGATGAATACTGGTCTTGGGCAACTGGGATATTTTTCAGAATGTAAGGTGAAATGTAAGTATGAAAATAGAAAACTAGGTAAGATCTGAAGCACACAAGGGTGTTGGGCCCCTGATTTGGATATATAGTTTTGAATATTCACTGAAGGTCATTTTGAGTATTCAGAAATGAATATGTATGTCAGGAAAATGAGTATTTCTGAGAAATACATGGTGGACATGAAAGAATCAAGGTAGTATAAGTATATGACACATAAAATTCATGTTTGCAAATTATAGTGTGTGTGTATGTATATGTATAAATATATATTAAAATGTAGTAGTACTTATGCCAATCGAAATTCATAAAGGGATATATATCCTTCACATACCCAAAATATTCATTTTCCTCTACATTGTTTCATGTATAAACTTGTTGAAGTATAAAGCTCACCACAGTTTGAATTTTCAGTTACCTCAGTGTATTCGGGGGCAGTGATCTCTTCATGAAATTCGTATTTTCCAAAGTGAGAGTACTCTCAAGAATATACCTGTGATGGCAGTAGGAGTATATATATGTATATATATATATGTATACAAACATATACATTGTGACCCAGGCGACAGAGACAGGGAGTCAGGAAGTTACATATTTGTTCCTTTTGAAAATTCATGGAGAAATAAAAGGAGAAAAACATGTGACAGGTTTTATAATATGTATCTCTGATGAAGCAAAAGGCAAGTCCATGTATACACCATGCCTCCTATCAAATGCCTCTACTTCTATTCTTTTAGGATTATTTTTATGGATGTTATGATAAGTAGTCAGAGTCTAGTAGGTTATGGGTCAGTGTCAGAGATTCAATGTTTCAAAGGGCAAAAGGGAAAATGAGTCTACTATATATGCGAACACGTGCCACATAAAAATCTTCCACTGTCATCCACCACCATGCCTTGACATTACTATCACCCCAAATAAGACACAATGAGAGGAGAAGAGGAAAAAAATCTGTGAATACGTATCTGGAATTGGAAATTCTGAGGAGCTCACAAACTTGTATGTGGCAGAAGAGATCTCAAAAGTAGGGGACAGGGTAAACCTTCCACAAATATGGAACTTTGCTGGCTTAATGACTTCTTGACTATCTGCCTCCGACATTTGTGCACTAGAAATATAGCTTTGTGCTTTAGCTTCTTTTGTAGTGAGACCATGAAAGCTTGGTCTCAGTCTATGTGAACAGGAGGACATGGTTTCATATTTTCCAGTACCAACAGAAGGCAGTAGAGCTGAATCCTCTCTTTGTAGCTAACTGTGGCCATTGGGGTATGAATGTCTCCCTGGGTGGATTGTGAAGCCTTTGGATCACCCTCCAGTTTTAATGGCATTTCTTGCAGCTTCCCTGGAAAATTGGTGTTTGTTTTTGAAATACATAAAGGTCAACCGGGACTCAGTGCTGGAGGGAGCTCTGTCACGTGGGGTGAGTCAGGGTCTGAAAGAAAAAAAAACACAAACTGGGCTGCTACCCCATATATCTTACCCACTTGAGCATAGCAACTTGATTCTGAGCATCGCACCCAATCCTCTCCCCACAACAACATGCCTTTATATTTTAGGGTCTGCTGGCTGCACCTTGTCAGTCACAGGTCATTTAGAAGCCAATGACAGAACCCCAGGGGCCCACCACAGATGTTGGTCACACACCTGCACTCCATTGCTCCTGGCCCAGTTCCCTGCTGGCTCCTACTCAGTGGCATCTCTGTTCTTCACCATGGTCCTGAATTCCACTCAGTCAAAAACAGCCCTCACTGGTTCAGTCATGATGAGCAACAGGAGATCTAAAGGTTCTCCAGGGATTTCTGGTCATGGGATTCTCAAAAACCTCATGGTATTGGCCTAGCCATATTTCAAGAATGAAGAAGTTGACACTGTGGGTTTTGATTCATTCAGGAGCCATTAAGTGTTGAGGAATCTCCTTTCAATAAAAGCTCTGGAGATCCCATGCAGGCAAGGCTTTTCAAGGAGTGGTGAAAGGTCACAGGAATCCAGGCCCATTGGGGTCTAAAATATGAGGTTCATGTGAGTTTTGGCTCTCAAGTATAGCTGAAAAGGCTTTAACAGCAAAATCAAGTGAAATCCTGGCTGAGATTCCCAGTGCTGTGGAGAAAGCCACCCTTGGCCTAGATCTCAGTTTCCAAAGGCTCCTCGGATGCCTGGCCTTCTCAAATCCCAACACAATTCATGGCAAGAGTTCTCTGAGATCAGTTCCAGAACTCAGTCTCTAATGGCATCACACCAGAGTTCAAGCTGAGGTGGACCCAGTCATCTTTTCCAACCACCACACAAGAGACCACTATTCTAACAAAAACACTCCCACATGGCCCTCATCTTCTTCCATACAGACACTCATCATAACATTCTGGCTGGGGGTTTCCACAGGGGGAGCAGTCTAAGATGGTGTGCAAAGTAAGCTCTCATGCCCATCATATGCCAAATGTCATGGTGGCCTGGACACCCTTCCTGAGAAACAGAGAGATAAAACGAGCCTCTAGTGAATACGGCTCTGCTTCTCAAATTAGAGGCCTCCTGCCTGCCAGGAGTAGATTCTTTATGTGTACTGGAGTCATGTAAAAACCCAAACACCTGTGTGCTAGTTACTGGAGGGCTTGCAACAACTCATTTGACCCAGAGGATCCCTGTTCTTACTTCATAGGGGTCAGGAGCCTCACCAGAGGAAGGCAAGAAGTCGACTTCATCCAATATTACACTTCTTTTTCATCCTTTTAGATTTGGATGGACACATGGGATTTTTCTTGAGTTTCCTGGGGTGCTGAGAATGTAATTCACAGCCACACACAGGGCCAAGAGTCTGATTCAGACACAGCTTTTACAAAGCACTTTACCTAAAAGGCACAGATTAGGCCTCTTCATTTCCATTTGAAACTGTTTTCTTGAGGAACCCCAAAGGAGTGCCCCAAGGCAAAGACCTCCCTGACATTCAGGGGAACAGAACAATAGGGAAGAAAGAAGCCTGGAGAAAAAACTTGTCTTTCATTGACCAGTTCTTCATCTTAAGATAGAATATGACAATTTACATGTGAACTTGGTAAAAATCATCTGGACACACTACTGTCCTACTCTTCTCTGAACTTGTACACGCTTTCCCCATCAGAGGAAATGTAGGCAGGTGGCTTCATCTCCAAAGAGGTAATGTGTAGAAATGTATTGGACTTTTTTTATGTACCTTTTCTTGAATCAATTCTCAAAGTGACAGAATCAATTTCCATGATTGACATGATATTTTTTTTTTTAAAGAGAGAGTGAGAGAGGGGGGGGAGAGAGAGAGAGAGAGAGAGAGAGAGAGAGAGAGAATTTTTAATATTTATTTTTTTTTTAGTTCTCGGCGGACACAACATCTTTGTTGGTATGTGGTGCTGAGGATCGAACCCGGGCCGCACGCATGCCAGGCAAGCGCGCTACCACTTGAGCCACATCCCCAGCCCAACATGATATTTTTAATGAAAGATTTCTTCTTTATTTTGGTGGAGGTGGACATGAGCATAGCAGATATGCTTTGAATATATGTTTATCTGAATGCATAAAATAAACATGTTTCTTTGTCATCAAGCCACTTTTTTTCCTGTAAATGTTCCTTACGTAGCTTGAAGGTGTATTACTCAGTGTAGAAAGTTTCAAAAATTGGAAAGTAGACATACTTTAGCAGAATAAACAGAAATCAGTAGATGTTGTATGATACAGGATTAGTGTTGTTGTTTGTATATGGCTTAATCAAACCAAATCATCAAGTTAAATTAGCTGCAATTTTATTTGCCTGAACATTAGACAGTGGATTAGGAGCCACCAATGGTCACCCTGTATGAGTGCAGGGGCTTCAGTGAGTTGGAGGAACATGTTTTCATGTTGTGGGATTTAAGGATAGTTCAAAAATCCTTTAAAAATTTGTTCACAATTACAATTAATTTCTTCAGTTTTAATTTGCTATTCAGACTACAGAGCAGCTATTTGTTGTTCCAAAGTGTTGTTCTCTTTAATTATTTGGTCTGTTTGCTTATCCTTGAAAACAAAGGACAAATTATGTGATCTCAAAGTTCTCTGATAGGTAATATTTTTTTGAGTTTGTGAAAGTAATGTCTTGTGAAAATGGTGTGTCTTTTAAATAATATCACTAGAAAGGGCAATCATTTAAATTATGATTTTTTTTTCAGAAGACTAGATTGAGAGATTATTATCAGTCTTCTCCTCTTCTGTACTTGAAGGAAGAGATTTCTTATATTTTAACCATACAAGATCATAAATCTATCACACTGGCCAATAGTCTACATGATCTGTTTAGGCACATGATTTTTTGATATGTCAAAAATCATGAAACTAAATGACAGTATGATATTGTAATTGATGAGCTCCTAAGCCTCACACAGTCTTCTACCTATTTTCTTTAACACTGGTAAATCCTTCTTCAGGTGGAGTAGGTAATCACAGAAACATTCCCATGAGTAGCATACATTAGCAGCTTTATGATTGATACTTGTTTCTCTTTGTTTTATAATAATCTATGATTATTTTGTATAAAATTTATACAGTGTATTTTGGGGGTGTATAATTTGTACATAAATATTTATAGTAATTGTACAAAGGGTTCAAAAATATAAACAGTCTGTGGTAAGGTTTTTAGTTTGGACTTAGTGAACAGATATAATATTGACTCAAATTAAGTTGAAATGATAAGATGAAAATTATAATTTTCATAGAAACCAGTGAAAATAAAATATAGTGTCATTGAAACACTAGGAAAGAATAAGCTGAGTGAAATAATTATTTGCTTAAATTTATTGATGGTCCCACTAGTCCTAATGGTGTAATATAAGAAATAATTCAAATGTTCTTGAATGTTGAAATAAACAATTTGGAGTGTGTCCATAAAATACAAAAGCAGTCATAAATACAAAGGAACACTTTACTGGTGCACACATGCTTATTGACTCTCACTATACTGTATAGTTCAGCAGCTGTATTTAAATTATATTGCATGATGTCAGGCAAAATAAAATTATCATTTTTATAATCCATTACAGAACATCCTTCTGGGAACAAAAAGTTGCATGTAAAATAAAATGGTTGTTTTTTTTTTTTGGGGGGGGTGATGTAAATATTCTGTGCTTAAAAGCACTGAAGGTTTTTATTATTTTGTTTGTTAAAACTATATAATGTATTTCTATGACATTCAAGATATATACATATGACTTCACCAAAATATAAATATAGAAGGAGAGAGGCTGGCCTATTTTGGGAAATGGGTAGAAGCATAGAAAAATTAAAAACTATATATGATAAACAGGTATTAAATCTGGTTAACTGGTTAAATATTCACTTTATTTATATACATTTTACATTTATGTAATAAAACATTCCCATGGTAGTTTAGTAAGAATCTCTTTGCTTTGGGGGATCATAAATGGAAACACTGATTTAGTCTGTCCTGAGCAAGGCTGATTCAAAATGTGTTTACTTTTGAATAATTTCTGAATCTTTACATAAATGCTTTATGCATTTTTATATGTGCATCATACTTTAATGGAAATTTTAAATGTTATGTTTGTGAAATAATTAGGTATCTGAGAATACTAGCATCAATTTGCAATTCAGTACAAATCTCAAATTGGTTCACTTTATATTTTAATACTTGATTATTCTCAGGCATTTATCCATGTTCTAACACTTGGACATAAGTTTTTTTTTTGTTGTTGTTGTTTGCTTGTTTTTTTCAGCAACAATGTGGTAAACTTTTTTTATTCATTTATTTTTTGTTTTCAGTACAGGGAATAGTAGTAAGTATTGCTTTACCACTGAGATATAAATAGTATTGCTTTACCACTGAGATATATAGTATCTCAGTGATAAAGTATATACTATATATATATATATATATATATATATATATATATATATATATATCAGTGGTAAACAATACTCACTCATTCTCTCTCTCTCTCTCTCTCTCTCTATATATATATATATATATATATATATATATATATATATTTTTTTTTTTTTTTAATGACATCTTACTATGTTATCAAGCCTATCATTTAACTTGCAATCCAGCATAAAAGACACCTTTACCTTCATTGTAGGATTATTGGCATTCAACACAACCCATGGCTTAACACATTTTCTTTAATAATTGACTCCTATTAAATTCTTTGATAAAATGATGTTGTTCATGATCAAGGCACTTATAACTGTGTCCTGTGCCTGGTGTATTAGCAGTAGATTTTAACTGAATTGAAAGGGCAAAAATTACTATCAAAGATAAGTATATTCAAAGGATATCAATAATACAATACAGGTGCTGTGGTTTAAATAACTACATCATAATGGGCCATTTATTAGAGGTCTGTTCCTATGGTTGTTTTATTTACTGGAAACTTTACAAGGAAAAAGCATAGTGGGAATTGTTTAGTTCATTGTAGAGTATGTACTTGCAACAAATTGTTGACAACTGGTGCTATTTTATGCAATGTGCTCCTGCCATAATGTGCTTACTCACCTCAAATATAAAGCTGTAATACCAATAACTTATCAACAAGTATCTCTAGAATTTTGATTCAAAATAAGATTTTTTTTCTGTTTGCTAGTTGATTATTACAAGTACTTTTCCTAGCTAAAAACAAAACAAAACAAAAAACCTGAAAAATTGTGTGGCTAAATTCATAAGGACATATCTTATATGTATTTGCAACTTATTTATCAAAAGACGTTAACTTTAAGTAGTGGTTTTTAGTTTTACTACACATGATCATTTCTTTTCTATCTTTCAAAAACACAGATGGCTGGCTTTTTCTCCAGGGATATAAATTCCAGCGATATGGATTACATTGTTTTATTGCAATTATTTTTCTTTTTGAAATTATAGAGCCCTTCAGGTGACTGTGCACTTAAGTCAGAACTGGAAACCACTGGTGCCCAGTTGAAAATGTATTATCTCTGTTTGTTTTCCTTCTGTACTGTGTGGATTTGTCCACTTCAGCCTTTCATGTGGGTGTTTATAGAGAACAGATTTGCCATGTTGAAAAAAATAAAAGGATGATTTTCTTAAATCTTCAGGTGTTTAGTCAAACTGCTAGTGGAGGAAGTAGTTTTTTCAGTAGATGCCTCTTGTTCTCTATCTTTCATATCAAGAAAGTATTTTGTGAAAAGAATGTCTAGGTTTAGTCTGGGTTCAAGATTAAAAGTAGACTACAAACACACACACACGCACAAAAGAATAAACTAAGTTGAAGTTATACTGTGTGTTATGCACATTTTTACTATTATGGTGAGAAATAAAAATGAATCATCCAGCTTTATTTTCAATACATAGTCCACATTGATTTACCCAAATTATACCCTATTAAAACAAAATAAAACAAACAAACAAACAAAAACCTTGAGTGTTCTTGAAAGTATTTGAATAGTAAAAAGTAGGAAAGGATATGAAGGTAAAAATGTGCTTCTATAGCAAAGGTGTAATTCTTCAGTTCCTAGAATCCTAGAAAAGTTTTATGATTTTGTTTTTGGTGCTGGGAATTTATCCCAGGGTCTTTTGTATTCAAAGAAAGCACTCTATCAATTGAACTATATCAATAGCCCTAGATATGTTGCATCATTATTGTGGCCTAGGAAAATCTTTTGAGTTTTTGACAGAGAGTTGTGATTCTGAGTTCAAAACCTGAATGACCTCTTAGTGCCTGTGGTATTGTAAAATTTTATTAATTTAGAATAGACAATACAATTATTCTCTAAAAGTAAAAAATATAAAATTCGAAAACATCTCCAGTTCCATAGTCTTCCCTGTATCCCAGGAATTTAGCAATTCTCTTTTATAGCTGTTCTTATCAAGAGGCAGTGTCTCTTTGCCAATATGAGAATAAGAAAATGGCTATTATATTACAGCCAGTAGAAGAGAGAAAATATGGAAGTGTACTGCTATTGTACTTAGACCTAAAGTGTCTTGAATTCTTCCAGTTTTTATCTTTGTAAGCCTCATTATCTTAAGAAGAAAAAGCTCATATTAGGCTTATGAAGGAGGAGAGCCCATGTGAATGAGACTGAAAAGACCACAGTGGACAGCCATCTCTCTTCCAGGAGCACGGTGACCATGTCAAATAACAGAGCATACACTTGTAAAATTTCTGCTGAAATCAGAATATCTCAGATAAGTCCATTATAAATTTGGCTTACTCATAAACTGTTCATTTGATTCATGAATTAGTAAGTTTGCTGGTAGTTTGTAATACTTAATAGCTTTGTAATACTTGATAATTAAAATATATTTAATAGAAACAGGAAGCCAGAATTCAAAACATGCTCATTTCAAGTTAACTGCATAGATTTAGGCATGGAAGAAGCCCTGAATTTATTTTTCTTAGTTTAACATTGAAATATGTATAAAATAATTTTGAGTAATGCCAAAATGCATGTGGACATGAAAATGTTGTTACTACTTTAACTCACAGCATACTCTACAACAAAAGATAAACGAGACATCCATAGCTGGAGCACTAGGATAAAGGCCCAATGGCAAAATAAAAATAATAATAATCTTTTTGTTCACTACAAAATTTCACTATCAAGGTGTAGACAGAGATGAAGACATGAGGACACTTCCCCCTGGATTTGCATCATCCATTGTTTGCTGTCTAATACATAAAAAGTTACTGATCTTAACAGTTATCAGTTTGGAAGAATGATATGCTTTAGGCAACTCTCATCTTATAGCACCCTCCTGTGTCTAAAAATATTATTTATTTCTCATTTGGTTTAATGGTTTAGGCAATATACATATATAAGTTCTCTCTCTCTCTGAGAGAGAGAGAGAGAGAGAGAGAGAGAGAAATATTGTCAATGAAGACATGTTTTCTCACCTCTGATATAAAAGGAGGATTTCATTCATTCAATTTTCTGCAGTGTAGGGATCCACAACCCTCAGATATACACTTTGGATGTGGCAGCCATTGCCACATGTGGTTAATGAGTTCTTGCAATATGGCTGATCTACATTGAGAAGTATTAGAAGTGGAAAGAAGTGTAAGATTTAAAAGTTTAATGAAAAATACATGTAGTTCGCTAACAATTTTCATTGTTTCTATATTAGAATGATAAAATTATGAATATTTTGGGTTAAAAATATAAATAATTTTCTTAGAAATTATAATCATAATTTTATGTAATAAAAATTCTAAATTATTTTATAACTTAAATTATTATAAAGTACCAATTATTTGTGATAACTTGTTAATTATAAAAATTATAGAAATTAATTTATAAATTATCATAATTATTTATTTTATTTGTTTTACTTTTGATCTCTAAAAGTTCAGTTACACATATTTATCATTTTATTTTTTTCAACTCTGATATTATAGAAGATTGTCTACTTTTTCTAAAATCTAGCTGCATGAGATTTCCTGAATAAGAGCTGAGTGTTTTGTTGCATACCTATAATGCTGGTGAATCAGAAAACTAAAAAAAAAAAAAAAAAGTTAATCACAAGCTTAGGGTCAGTGAGATTTTGGCACAAAAATAAAAATTAAAAACAACTGGAGATGATCCTTTGTGATGCATCACAGGGATCTATCCATGGAACAAACCAACCAACCAAACAAACAAGCCTCATTTAGCCTGAGTATGAAGGTTATGAAACCCAAAATTCTAAAGTAATTCTCACTATATTATTTGCATTTGTGAATCTGTTATTGGCATTATTGTCACTGATAATTGATATTATATTCAACATTAAATACATATGTCCCATTGTATGGTCAGGTCTTCTTGTACATAAAAGGCCCTGTCTGAGAAAAAATATAATGAATATTTTGTTATTTTGGGTCCTACAGTCTTAGTTGAAATTGTTTCACCTGACATTCAGAGGCAGACGGTTCTGATGTTGTTATTTTTTCTATTCAAGTAAAAATTATGAAATCAGAAGTGATGTGGGTGATAATTATTGAATCAGAGAAACAACCAAAGAATAGAAAGTAGGCTTCAAAACCTGGGGGACAATTCATCTTTGTATTAGGCAAATCTCTTACTCCATCTTCAGGTTTTGTGATGCCTAGGTGGCTCTGTCTCTGAGTCTCAGGGTCTAGTGTATTTTTTTAATATTTATATATTTATTTATGTATCTTTAGTTTTAGATGGACACATTAGTTTCTTTTTATGTGGTGTTGAGGATTGAACGCAGTGCCTCATGTATGCTAGGTGAGCAGTCCACCACTAAGCCACCACCTCTGGCCCTAGATTATTTTTAAAAATGATAAGTCGGCAGGGATGGGCATTATGAAACGGAAGACAGGGGCTGAGTAAAAGTAGTCAGAACTAATTGTGAGAATCTAGGCTTTCCTGAGATCACCTTTGTAATCTTTTAACCCTACTCTAAATTTGATAACACTCAATATACTGCCACCTCTGGCCCTAAGAATTGGGTTGATAGTCAGGATTCTACTTTTTGTCCTGTTCCAGATTGGTGATCTCTGCCTGGACTGAAAGTAACTCTGTATTTATTTGCCTACACCCATTCAGAATGGATGTTAAAGATAGGATTAGGGCATGAAAATTTTGACTCAAGTAAATAATTCATATTTGGCAGGAGCTGTGGTCCAATGATTTTTCAGTTTCTCTTTCCTTACCAGGTGGCACCCACTTTTTTAAGTGCATTTTCCAAATGTGTAGTAAGCATGATTTTCCTAAATGTCATCTTTTCTCAGCTAATTCACTATATATTGAAGTATGGTTCCCTGAAATATTTCAAATATCACATAGTTTTAATTTATCTTTTCCTCTTAGTTTTGTATGGAATTTTTAAAAGTGAATAAGTGTGTGGGTGCACATGTGTGATTGTACTTTCAAATGAGAGAAACATGTGGTTATAACATGAAACTCTTTAAAAAGTATTTGTAGCTAATGCTAGGTGTGAAGATGCATGTTCATAATCTCAGCATTTTAGTAGGCTGAAGCAAGAGTATCAGTATATTGAGAATAAAAATTCTAAAGGTGAGGGGGGTGTTGCTCAATGTGTAGACACTGCTGAGTTTAATCCTTAGTATTAAAATTATTTTTTATAGATTTTTTTAAAGAGAGAGTGAGAGAGGAGAGAGAGAGAGAGAGAGAGAGAGAGAGAATTTTTAATATCTATTTTTTAGTTCTCGGCGGACACAACATCTTTGTTGGTATGTGGTGCTGAGGATCGAACCCGGGCCGCACACATGCCAGGCGAGCGCGCTACCGCTTGAGCCACATCCCCAGCCCCTTAGTATTAACATTAAAAACAGTTTTAAACCTTTTATTTATTTGTCTTTCATAAGTATAGATAGCAAATTTAGGGCCTCCTTAAGAAACTTTAGAGTGTGAGTCTCTTCAGTATCTGCCATGTCTTTGAGTGGCCATGGTATAAAAAATTACATGAAGCTAACCAAGGTGCCCACAGCTCTCCTATTTGTTGAATCACCTAGAAAATACCAAACTCTGTGTAGTTCTCTCTTCCTACAGAGCAGCTTGTGGTCAGGGAATGGAACACCCTGTTGGACTAGCTGGATACTCTAGATATTCTAGAGATTACAGAAATATCCTTTATAGGTTTCATGTAAACAGGTCAAATATTGGAATATTAATATTATTTTTCCCAAATGTTAGGTTCAGCTCCCCAGAAACACATTGCTGCTCACATCCATTGATTCTGTATCTGAGAAGAAAGGCATATATGATTTTTGTCCTCCATTTTCTTATTCATCTAGGGAAGATTGATTATAAGGTGCCAGAATTTTGAAAGAAAAATAAACTGTAGCAAGGGTTTAGAAAAAAAAATCTTGTGTGTTTGTGCAGACGTCTTCAAGGAAAAACTCAATGTATGCTAATTGGAAGGCATAATGTAGCACTTCAAGTTTGGGGTGGTAACTAAATATTTAAGTAAATAGGATGGTGGATTGAGCATGTCTCACTTAGTCTAACATTTTTATTACCTATAAAATGTAATTTATCATTAATATTTGAAAGATTAAAACAAAAGTTCCAAAGAGGGAAGATAGAGGACAATTTCAAATAAAATTGTATTCAAACTAAGGTAATTTTTTGAGCCTGTAAATGAACATTGTTGAAAGTTAAGTAAGATCTTAGTTGTATCTGTGTCTATAATTTTCATTGCTGTGGAGCTATTTCTAGAATGTCAGATTGGAAAAATTCAGATAGGTAATAAGCAGCTTCTGCTTTTTTTCTAAATCTACATTGCAGTACTTCAGATTCATCAAACATAAGATATGGATGCATCCAAAATCTTAGGATTTCAAGAGCTTTTTTTTTAGAAGAAATAGCAAATAAATAAGGTGAAAGGAAATGGACCAAAGGAGGTTAGAACATTCATATCTTTCTGGGCCTATTAGGACATGCCAGTAATCACCACAACCTGGAGGTTGAAGAAGAAAGATAAAAGTTGAAGCAGAGTGATCTGAACCAGCATATTTAAAATAGTGAGGATCTTCTAAATCATATTGGGAAGGGAGCTCTTCTGTAGCAAAACAGAAAAATTGGAAGTAATATCTTCAACCAGTTATTTCCTAAAATGTCCTATATAGTATCCCATTTTCCTCTGACAATTTTTATATTCTATGCAAGGTCTCAATTGTCAACTTCATGATTTATATAATTTATAAGAAGCTGGTATACATAAGTGTGTTCTTTTTCATCAGAATAAGTAACTTGAGTGTGTTGATGTAGAAACTCCTAATTTTTTTAGGAAATGAAACATAAATATAAATATTATTCTATTCTGGGGCTTGAAACTGGCACCTAAGTTAGTCAAATTTAGTAGGAGTGAACCTCAAACTTCTGAGATATGTAATAGATGGTATCAGAATTGAATTAATGGACTACTAGTTGTTGAAATATTGGTTGTTGTGCAAGTTTGCACATTTGTTATCAAAAGTGGTTGCAGAGTCAGGATTGGTGGCACACACCTGATATCACAGTGATGTTGAAAAATGATGTAGAAAGAAAGTAAATATGAGTCCAGTCTCAGTAATTTAGAGACCCTAAGCAATTTTGTAAGCCAATTTATCACAATTAAAAAAAAAAGAACTTCTTGAAATGCATTTCAGGGGTAGAGTGGGTTAAATCTCTAAATTTAAAAAAAATAATGATGATGTTGCGGAAGAAAAACATCACAGATCAGAATGTTAAACTAACTTCATGTATGTGTTGCTTCACTAGTGATAATTGAAACACTGGAAAAAGAAGTATTTCTGTGCTGTCAGGGAGGCATTTAGGGTGCCAGGACATTTCAGAATTTTTTACTTAACTGCTTAGTATTCTCTCAATTTCTACTTTGAAATGAGCCAGGTGAGGATACAGTTTCTGGGAATGTAAAATACAAATACAAATCTGGGAATGTAAAACCTGATGTGTCAGTTTTATTATGACCTCAGATATTAATAGTCTACTCACTTAATTTGCTTTTTTATTCTTTTGTTATAACTTTGTGTAATGTAATTCAAGTTGACCCAAGTACCTAAGTGTTTTGTAGTTTGATAATTAATTTTTTTCTATTGTTTTAGAAGTTAGTTGTGATGTTGTGGTCTGCAGAATACAGTATAGATATGTGGTGTGTTTAAATAATTTTGTATATATATATATATATATATATATATATATATATATATATATAATGTATGTATGTATATTACATATATATGTGTGTTTCTGCATAAATATATATTTCCATAAAATTAATATAATAGAGAAATGATAAGGTTTACTAAAATGTTCCTTTGATAACACAATTAAGATGCACATGAGTCTCAGACACAGAGTTGCAAGCTTCTGTGTGTGGTGGCAAGGAGTGTTGCCAAGGGCATAACCCACAGCCCTGGGCATGCTGGGAAAGTGCTCCACCTCCAGCTCACAAATTGGCAACCCTAGGATCATAGAGACACAATCAAACTACTAAGAGTTAATATAATTAGAATAAAAAACTAGTCAAAATTCTACATGGGGGGAGAGAAATATGGAAACAATTTTCTGGTAAAATGATCACTATAAAAAATGATCCAAGAAGAAAAGCAAATTTGACAAGCTCAGTTATTAAAAGTAGATTGAAAACAATTATGGATTGATCTTTAGGAAAGACAGAGGTAGTCCTTGAAAATCTAGTCATAGAAAAAGTTAATACCGAGTAAAAAAGTTTAAACAGTCAACTCACACATTTTTTAAAGTGCTAATAATTTACAGTCCTCCATGTTTACTGCAGGATTAGAATGCTGCCTGAGATGTCACTCACAGACAAACACAGAGGTAGAGACCTGGAGACAAGTAGAATGCTGGTCACTGGAGACAGTGTCAAATGACTGAGCAATGTTTTCCTGGGGACCCTGGGCAGACCGAGGAGGAAAGATGCAAAGCACCCCCAGCTACTGGGGAGCTTTGTGTAAAGTGAAGGTAGATACACAGATGGAGACCCAGCTGTACAGGGAGTCCTGCCCACTGTGCTTGCACATTCTTATTTGAGCAGACAAAGAAGCAAGGTGCTAGGCCTGTGCAGTGGTTTAACTCCACAAGTGCAAGGCTTGGGAGGAGCAGGGCCTCTACACAACCAAGCCAGTCCACACAAGTGTCACCCTTTACACACACTGTGTGCATGTGTGTGAGACCAATGAAGGTGAAATAAGCATTAGCTTGCTGATGGTAATGGTGGTGGGAAGCTGGAATTTCTGACTTTTCCCTTGTGTTTCTATTAGGTGTTTGTAGAACAGTGAAAAGTTTTACATTAGCCTCAGCTCTTATTCTACACAGTGACAGGCTCATAAAAGGGCTGGGAGGACTCCCCCATGCCCAGGCTTCCCTCTCACCTTTTCTCCCTTCTTCCCTCTCTTCCTAGGTTTTTTTTTTCTCATATTGGCATGGTGGGCCTCTTACAGTCAACAAAACCACTATCACATTTATAAACAAGGATTCCCACTTCAGAGATTCTCCAGGTGGATAGGGATTAGGTGTCTGGGAGAAAGAACCTCAATAGCTGCTGCTTTGGTTTTTGTCACAAGTAGACTGGAATTATGGATCTGGAGAAGAAATACCCAGATACATAGTGCTATTCTGTTCACATCTGATCTGGGCACTGAAAATTAAGGGGAAGTCCCTTCTGATGTTGGCCCTGATCACCTTCAATGAAAGTTACTCTTCTATTCTCCATTGAGTACTGGTATCTCAGGAAGGAAGAGTGAAGGTTTCTGCTCCCTTCCTTGAAGGCAAAGCATCAATGTGAGAACTCATTGGCATAGGAGTTGGAGCTTTTCTCCACATTTGCCTATCCATTCAGACATATGTTTAAACCAAAATGGACGTAAGACTGTTTATTTAGGCACTTGGCTATTTGTTATTCAATTGATCAATTGTTCCAGCGTTGGCCATTGGGAGCATGTTCAGGTGTCTCCTGTGTTTCAGGAAGCAAGGTACCTTACTATTTGCCTTTCTCTTTAAGCACTGCTATACACTGAGGTACACTGACACTCCAGGACCATTAGTGTATCTTCTGATGAAGTCCTTTATTCAAAAAGCCCCATTCCTTTGATGTGAGAAAGCTTATAGGAATGAAGAGCTGGCACTAGGCTCCTCAGGCTCATTGCTATGCATTATTACCTTTAGGTCTGTCATGCTCTAACACCAAGAGCACACATATTCACCATATTTTCCACATGTGTCACATCTGGTCAGAATGAGGCAGAACTAGCATCTATGCTGTCCTCTCCCTCAGTCCTTCCACTGGGTCTTTATAGACTTGGCTTAACCACACTTCCTACTTAAACAGTGAGGAAGCTTTTTGCATATCAAACTTCCATTGTCCATTTACAGTGTGCAGAGCCACAGGGCCGGGGTGGTACATAGCCACAACAGGAGCAACTGGAGAGCAGTTGCATGGGGCTCTTTTGGTGCTGCCAACTTGCTAAGGTCTAGTGTCATGTAGGTCAGTGCCTTTAGCTCTTGGCCCTGGATGTCAGACAGCCCTGTGGTTCAGAGAAAACCTAAAAAACCTGTCTAACTTTGATAAACTTCAGTATTTCTTAAATTTCACAAACACAATCTTGGTTTTATATACCTAGGATCAGTGAATATGACATGAACTATAAATTATGCTCTGGATATACAGAAGACGTTTATTTTGAAAAAGTCTTCTGTATATCCAGAGCATAATTTATTCAGCTATTTGATTTTATACACCTCTTCCAATAAAGATAGAATCCATTTCCAATTAGGACCGAAACCATAAAATATTCAGAAGCATGAAAACATTTTAATTGTGCAAGCTTTTTTACATATTAAACTCAGAACTTCAATTTGTGCTTTGAACATGCTGAACTGCTAAAATTTGAAGGTTTTGTCACTTTAAAGTTTATTTGTGTGGAATCATTTTATTATATTCACTCTCTTTAAGGTAAAAGGATGAAAGAAGAAAATTTGAATAAGTCAAAAACATACAGAATTTGGCTGCAGAGAGTCCTGTGCTCAAAGCAAGACAGTGAGGAATGTGAACATTGAAGCTCAAGTGCAAGGCAAGCCATGGGAAAAATCAAAAAGTCATCAAGGAAAAGAGCAGGCAGTCACTAGAAAGCAAGTTCATACAGTAGATCAAATTCCAGATTCCTAGAAAACTATGAACCTAAAATATTAAGCAAGTTGGTGGGAAAGGCAGACATACAAAATCACCAATAAAGGAACATGGGATTTGAGTACAAGTATGAGCCCTAGTAAAATAGCACTTGCCACATATGTCTGCTATAATAAATAACTTTGAAAATGAAAATATTTTTATTGGAATGTAGGTGGTAATTACAGGCAAGACTATATCAAAGTCTAAAGGCTATACCTAGTAAATGGTTCATGTGAATGGAAAGGGAAATAAAAATATAACAGTGAATCCAACTCTCATTTATAATATTAATACGCCAATAAAAAATTGAATACATTAAAAAAGTCATAAAGGAAGTAAGGAAGGGAAGAAAGAAAGATATATTTTAGACAAATGCAATAATCATCTGAAAAGGCATAAACCTTCCAAAAGCTCACTGGAGTTTGGGGAAAGAAGGATTTGATTACTTTGTATGTTGAGATCATCATTTGAATCACCATTTAAAATCATAATCCAAATCTTACCATTTTATTTATAAAATATAATGGAGGACATGATAGAAATAGACATATCATTGAGCTGGCCAAACATGCACATCATATACACTTGCTTTACGAGAGATGACAAATCAAATATTAACATAGTAACAAATGCCAAATGTCAACAAATATAAATGCCAATAAATGTGAAGAAACAAAATTTAAATTCCCATAATTATGCACAAGTATTGAATATAAATATTTCAATTTGTTATATTTTTAAATGTAGCACAATTGACTTCAATGAATTCAATGTTAACTTATTGTTTTTTATTTTGTTTTTTTTCACTAAAGCTTTTTTAAAAATACTATAAATCATTGTATTGTAACCCATAGATGACTATTACATAAACTAAGAAAGTGGTTATTCTTTCAGGGGATTTGGAACCTGGATTATTGCAATGTTTTTGCATTTGCCTGAAAGACTATATTAAATAGTATTTGGAAGGTATTATCATAAGGTCCCTCCTAATAAATCACTTAACATATAGATGATATGGAAGTAATAACAAATCATTTGTACTGAAAGATTACTGAAGTCAACATAATACTAGATATAATAAGATTAACAGGAAAACATTGTCTTAGTCTCTTAAAATAAAGAGAATGTGGACAAATGTATGGGTCTACATTGAAATGACAATTTGAAAGGGGTAGAGATTAAAATAAACCAGAAAGCACCACACATACTGATTGGAAGGTAGTATGTCCTCAATTCATCTGTGGACATTTTTTTCTGTCTAGTTTGTCAGGAAGAAACTTTGTTCCATGAATTCCATAGCTTTATACAATGAAAGTAACTTTAAAATGATGGAAGAGTTTGAGAGAAGGAGAGGTTGGGAAGCCTGAGATACTGAACAGAATGGTTCTCATGACTGGATGGAAGATGAAACTATATCTCCTTTGCTCACTTCCTTATTTGGAGCTGCCTTCAAAGATTAATGATTATTCATTCTTTTCTGCCTTCAAAATTTTGTTGGAGTACTACTCATTGTTGAATCAGAATTCAATCAGTAGAAAATCCTTGCTCTAGAAAAAAAGATAGATGGCAGTGATAAGAACTGACAGCAATCTGGTATTATCACATAAATTAAGATTCTATGGAAAAGGATCAAATAATGTGCATGCTTAGTCCAGAAAAGATAATGAGAAATTTCAGAAAATTTTTGGCTTCTATGAAGCCAGGTTAAAATTTTAAGCTGCATTTGTCTGCAAATTATTTAGTCACCTATGCCACAAGAGCAAAGGACTCCTATATTTCAGTGATCTGATAATAGATATTATGTTTTGTTACTTTCTTGCAGGTCTCTTGGGGCTACACTGTTGATCTCTGCTGCACGGGGCTCCAGGTCAGGGTTTAGATTGAAATCTTCTCCACAATGCTCTCGTGTTTTTCCCCCACCTTAGGTACAAGTGATTCAACTTGGGGCCACTCAGCCACTAAGCCATATCCTCAGCCCCATTTTGTATATATTTATATTTGGAGAACAGAGACTCACTGAGTTGCTTAGCACCTTGCTTTTGCTGATGTCAGCATTGAACTTGCAATTTTCCTGCCTCACCTCCCAAGCTGCTAGGATTTCAGGCGTGTGTCACAGAATAACAATGCTTTCATTTTTAAGAGTTATCTGTGGTATTAATGATCCCCAATAGATGTACATGTCCTACTTCCCAGAACCCATAAAAGTTAGGTTACACAGCATAAGAGAATTAGGCTGTCAATTAAATGAAGGTGGTAAATTAAATGATTTTGAGACAAAATCATATTAAATTCTGAGCTTATTGTAATCATGGAAGTTCTTAAATGTAGAAGATGGAAGGCAAAACAGAGAGACAACATAAGGAAAAATAGAAGAAACAGCAGCATGAGACAAATTCAGATCGATGTGGTGGGTTTTTAAGATAGAAAAGGGACCCATAAGCCAAAGAAACTGATGGTCCTAGAGCCTCCAGAAGAATCACAGTCCTGCTGATACCCTGATTTTAGCCCAGCATGATCCACTTTGGAGCTGCAGAACAGTAAAGAGTAAATTGGTATTGCTTTAAGGTTTGTGGGTGAGGTTTGTGATTTGTTAAGGTAACTCAGTGCAATAGAAAGCTCAATATGCTATCTAGGGTGCATAGCTGACACGAGTGACTTAATGTAAGTATATGTAGAGTCAAGAACATAAATTAATTCTTACATAAAACAGTTGAAAACAAAACTAAATGGGTTTTACTGTCTTTGTTTAAAGAGTATAATATGAAAAAACTAAAAGATGAGATTTAATTAATGCCTTTCTTGACCCATAATTTTCTTGAAGAATAAGAAAATACTTTGTTATTACAAGCATAAAAGAAATAACACTGACAGAAATGTTTTTGATATCTTAAACTCTTTTTTTTCCATAATAAAAACTGAAGAAGCAAAGTTTATAAAGCAAACTAGGAAAAAGAAAGTGACAAAGATTTTCAGTGTGTTCTCACTTATCAAAACACTTCTACTGCTTCAACAGAAGAGATGTCTTTGTGGTTGATTTTATATGCTTGCCTTTATTCCATGTATGAAAAGGGGCTTAAAATTACTGTAATAAAGACTATAATAACAGCATGTTATTATAATTAAGCCTTGTTTAAAAAAAAAAAGAAACACTGGCAAAAATATATAATTTATAAAATTTAATAAATTACAAAAAGGTAGTCCTCCATCTTGAAATACATATGCATCTTACATACAAACATGGCCTGAAATGTATGCTTTAAACATTATTTTAACAAAATCATGATTTTTAGTTTAAAACATATTAATTATAGTTTCTGTTTGTGGCTAAAATGTTCTTGTTTTTTCAAAGTCTTTAATAAGTGTTTCAATTGAAAGACATGATCACCAAACACATTTTTCTCAGATTAAGTATGCCATCCTACTTTTTGAAAAGCTTTTCACTGAAACACAGATCATGAGCACTGAGATTTAGTTTTATATCTTGTCACTTTGTAATATCCTGGAATCTAAGTTGTTTCTGAGCAGATCCTCAGTAGACACATAGCCATAGGATATTAGGCATCACTGAAAAGCTACATGACTTTAGAGAATTTCATTCTTGCATTTATTGTTGCAAAGGAAGTTTATTTCAAATTTTAGACTCTTGTATTCAATTATGATACCTCCGTTCATTATTGCATCTGAGTTAACACTTTACTATTAAAATTTCCTAATAAAATTTTACTTTTTTCATATATAAATGTATGAGATAATAAAAATAATTTATTTATATGTACTAATATATAAAATAATTAAAATTGTTAATAATAAGATTAGTCTTTAGGTTCAGAGTGTTTAAAGTAGGTTAAAATAAATGAAATGTTGCTTATAAACTTTAATTCATATGAAAATAAAATAATAGAAATTTACAAAATCTATTATACTTTACGGAGATTCCCAATTCTCATATTGTTAGAACAATGGGATTTAATTTGGAGGTAGAAGTCATATCCTTCTAGATGGTGAATGGAACCCAACAGCCACACCAAGAGGTACATTCTCCTGGATATTTTTACCCTTGAGAATCTTGGCTTGTTTTAGTGTACTATTTATCAAGTAATTCAGTAATTTTATGTCTCTTCCTTTTTCCTGTGTCTTCTCTATACATATGTTCTGTAACATTGGACTTATTATTCTCTATGCATACTATGTTTTACATAACTAGTGTTGATAACTTTAGGCAAGTGATATTGAGGCCAGGATTTGTGCTCAGACATTTTCAGATTACACTTTTGGTGCTGCCACTGTGTGATCTTGGGCAGGACACAGACCAGCTTTTGTCCAATGTGACTGTTACCTTCATCTACACTTAGTTGTTTGCTTCACCTTCCACTTTCTAAAATAATTTATGCTATATTTACTAATTATGTTATTTTCCTTCTTGGACTTTGATCTTCGAGTTTTGGAAAAATTTCATTTCAAGGTTACTATCATCTTGAACATCCTGTCACTTCCCTTCCATGTGTTTAAATAAGCACTATCTTGAGAGTTATTGCCTTTTAAAATGATATCTTCTTTTTATTACTGATGTCAACAGAGTGTCAGAGTTAGCTTTTCTAAATTGAAAACCAACAGTATTAACAAGAAAATGATAACATACATATTGTAATATATAGTAGTATTTCAACAGCATCATTTAAACACATAAATGATACACTAAGTAAATAATATTTTATGTATTTCATGTTTACATTTTATTTCCAGTTCTAAATACATAAAACTGAACATTTATATAACCAAATTTTATTTTGTATAAAGCTGGTTTGATGTATATAAATCTCTGTTTCCAAAAACGAAAACCATTATACTCTATTCTTTCACGTTTGGTATTAAAGGTCAAAGAAGAACAAAAGAGGTAATGCATTTCTCAAATAATCTTATGATTTTAAAGACTTTACATCATCAAATTTGGGCAGATAGTTTTATAAAGGTCATTTAAAAATCAGAAATAATAAGTCACTGAATTAAGTTTACAAAGTTAATTAGCAAAAACAGTTAAACCAAAAAAAGCAAGATTTTAACATTCAGACTTTGCTTGCCCTTTTTCCTTTCATCTCAGAAGAACAAATTTAGGAAATACACTGGAGAATTTTTACTCATCTGATGTCTGTGAATATAAGACATTCTTGGTTTTTAACAAACCATCATGTTTATGTCACATGATGACATAAATTATTTCAAGTCTTGGGTTCAGACTATGAAATCACAATTTTTACTTATTTATACCAGGAATGAAACGTCATCAAAAGCAACTACTTTAAAAAAAATATTTTACTTGTCAATAGATATTTTAATTAATTTATTTATTTATTAATTTATATGTGGTGCTGAGGATTGACCCCAGGGCCTCACACATGCCAGGCAAGAGCTCCACCATTGAGCCACAACTCCAGCCCCAAACATAACTCTTTTAAGAATAAAATAAATAAAATAAAACATGAATAAAGGGACCTACGTTGCTTTAACTTTGGAAATGGTACAAATTAAAGTCAAACTTTTGTCATATTACAATAATAATCAGTAACGAGAGAATGTTGCTGGCATTTAGAGGATTGTACAATATATGCTATTTTCTATACAATTTTCTATTAAATATGTCAACATGTGTTATGTCTATTTGTAACTCTACATTTCAACCATGTTGCTTCTATGACAAAGATTACAGGAGTTTATATTGCGTTCCTCAATAGACTTAAAGAAATTACTGTAGTTTTTCCTTTCTCACAAACATGGTCCTAGAAAAGCTATACTTATAGTTCAATGCTCATTGATTCTGTTCTACTATTTTGAAAGTACAAATAGCAATTCACAGTAGACCTCAGATTTAAAACCAACATAAGAGGTCAAAGATAAACTCTTAAGGGAAATTAAGGGGCAGAATTTTAAAATGTAAAATGTATTTACATGTAAAAACAGTAGGGCATTACAGACAGGAAAAATATGTGCAAATTCACAGAGAAATAAACTAGAAAACTATAAGTTTTATAAAACTAAAAATATGGTTATACATGGAACAGCAGTTGCAGTTATGATTGGAGATTGCAAATACTGTTAAATCAAACTTCATCTTGCCAATGGGGAATGGTTGACAAATTTTAAGCAGGTCAATGATATAATCCAATTTGTCAAACCATTCCTGTTCCCACAGCATTGCTTTCCTGTGTCTCCAATATCTTGCTCTTTTTTTCTCCTAGATGGATATTCCATTACTACCCCTTTATGTGTGAGTCTGACATTCTCTTCTGCCATCTTCTGAGTGCCATGAGGGCAGAGGTCTCATGTTACCTCTATTTCCAGTGCCTACCCAAGAGACTAGGACTTGTGCAAACCAAGTAAATTTTTGTTAAAATAAATCAGTATTTATTTATCATGTCTTTATTAATGTTAAATATAACACATAAAGATATTTAAAGACTATATATTCACAATGGAAAATTATTCAATTGGAGAATAGATTATTTATATATAGTTATTTATATATAGCCTTGGACTCCAAGAATTAAGTGGGGAAAATGATTCGTTCTCTATCAAACAATCATTTTACAATAAATATTAGAAGCTGTTTAGGAGCAGGGCCTTTTATTTTTTCTTACATATTCATAAATACCTAGCAGTCGTGCTTTATTCACACCAGAACTTAATAAATATTTATTCAATTTAACTGGATTATATACTAAGAAGGTGAGTTAGAGACATGATTAGTGTTAACAATACCCCAGAATGTTTTATGACTTCTGTTAGCTTTTACCTTTTGTCTCTACTCATCCTTCTCATCAAAGCCTAAAACAAATGAGCACCAAAAAAGTCAATTATAGACTATTTCTTTTCTCACTTTGAATCTTTAGATCCTTTACCAAACTGAAATAACAGACACATAAACAGTAAATTCATCTTAGATATTTTGAGACTCAATATTATTTAAATTTCTAAATTGAAGTTACCAATCTGAAAGAAAACTAATATGGAAATTTCCTCAAATTTTGAACACTGCTACTACTGTTTTTGATGCTTTTATTTAATTACATTTAGCTAATACTGTGGCTGTCTGGGTCAATCTATGAAGTATATCATAACCTATATTTTTATGTTCATAATTTAAAAATTTAAAAATAGCATCTTCTTCATAAAGCAAACAAAAAGCAAAACCTCACAACACAGTTCATTCATCAACTCAATTTGAAGGATTCATTGCCCTCCAGAAAAACTGCAAGTGTCATTATCCTGCAGTGCACAGGACATTATCCCAGCAAGTGAAATGAAGGTATATGGATTTTACTCTCTGCAGCTCCCACCTGACGTTTGTTTGACCACATGCTATAAGGTGATTCTTTAGTATCCAACCCATTTTCTTAAAAAAGAAAAACAGAGGTTAGGTCAACTATGCCTGGTATCAGTGAAAAGACATAGCAATTAGATTCTGAAGGCAGCCCTTTGTTTCCCAGAGAGGAATACAATTTTACTCAGGTACAATCTACTCTTGTACTGATCAATACAGGTAACAGCTTATTCAGGCAAAGAGGTGATAACAACTTGCAAATAGGAACTGAGCAAGCTGAGGATTATGAAATCTCATTCATTAAATACAGTTGTCCCCCTTATCCGTGGTTTTTTGCTTTCTGTTTTTTTTTTTTCAGTTGCTCACAGACAACCACAGTCCAAAAATTTTACATGGTAATTATAGACATAAACAATTCCTAAGATTTAAATAGAAAGCCATTCCGAATAGCATGATGAACTCTTATATCATTCCTTTCCATTGTTTGTGTGACACTAGTCATGCCTTTGTCCAGCATATCCACAGAGTATATGCTCCCTACCCATCAGTTGTTTAGTTGCCATCTCAGTTATCACATGGACATTTGGAACTGCAATGATTGTGTTGAAATAACCCGTATTTTTAAAAATATCTTTATTTTGTTTATTTAGTTTTAAGTGGTTCTGAGGATTGAACCCAGTGCCATACACAAGCGAGACCAGCCCTATACTGCTGAGCCACAACCCCAGCCCAAAATAACCCCTATTTTGATTGATAATGGCCCCAAAGTGTAAGAGTACTGATGCTGACAATTTTATTTCAGTGTGATATTTTTCTATTTTATTATTTATTATTATTCATATTATTGTTGATATTTTATGTGCTTAAATTACTAATTAAATTTTCTTATAATACAATTTGTATTATAAAAATATGTAATTATGCATATAGTGGAAGGAAAACATAGCATATATAGGATTTGGCACAACCTGAGGTTTCAGGAAGTCACTAGGGAGTTTTGAAACATAATCTTCACAAGAGAGGCCACCTACTCTATTCAAAAAAATAATAATTTAAAGCTTTTCATTTAGCCACATGCAGTGGTGTATGTCCCAGTGACACAAGAGGCTGAAGAAGAAGGATCTCAAGTTTGAGGCCAGCTTAAGCAACTTCCCGAGACTTCTGCAACACAGTAAGACACCTGAATTATTATATTATTATTATTATTTCAAAATAAATAAAATAAAAGGTACTGGGGATGTAGCTCAGTGGTAAAGCACCACTGAGTTCAACTCCCAATTACAAAATAAACAAAAACATAGTAATCAGTCATAGTAATCGTAACATATTGGAATATACAGCTCAGATCAGAAACATTTGACACAGCACTGTGTTTGATGGAGAAAAATTAGAATTTAAAATAAATTGATTAATATGAAAGGACTTTATTGAAGCTTCAAGTAAAATAAAGGTAAACTTGTTCTTTTATTAGAATTATTTTGTTGCTAATAACCAATTGTAGTATCTTTTCTCTAAAATAATAACCACAGAGTTTATGGATATAGAAGAGAGGGGGAGGAGAAAGTTTTTGAATCCAACATATCTCAGTTCAAGTTCTAGTTCTATTACTTGCTTATTGCAGAGCTAGAGGTTGCTAGATGGAGTGTTTAGTAAAGTAAATTATCCTATTTCAATCTCAGATTTCTAGACTCAAAAATAAATATAATTATACAAACATTCACAATGTTATTAAGATTAGAAATTATGTATGTAAAATGATAGCATGTTTAGCCTTACTGCATGCTCAGTGTTATTAATAATCTTTAATTCCTCTTAGAATAACTTATCTTCAATTAAGCTATTATTTGAAATGGATTCAAATTTCATTTTACACTTATTTTAAGTTCCATAACTATTCAATATATAAAAATATTACACTTTTTCTTTTAAGAAATAGCATTTAATCATTTTATCATTTTAGGCATCTATACCTATTTGCTTTTCTGGTATATTAACAATGGCTACATCCAAAATGAGTGTGCCCAAAATTGAACTCATGTCCTTAAATCATGTGTGCTATTTTGACAATACCATTGCCAAGTCACCTTAATCAAACACCTGAGGTTTATTTATATTTATGACAATTTCATCTCCATTCTTGCTAGATGTTTGGTGTAAGTATCAGAAACTTTTTTTCTAAAATCTTCCAATGGTGGTTTTGTATATAAATTCTATGCCTACAGTCCCCTTCAAAACTGTCCATCAGGACAGAGTGAAATCTTATATGATGATAGCTCATGAAAAATAAATGAATATTGAGATAGAATAGACCCGAATCCAAATACATAAGGAATATATGTTACAATTATGATATAATCAATGAAACTGCAAGTTAGTGAAGAAATGAACTATGCGATATATTGTGTTGGGACAACAGGATAATTGACTGAAAAAATGTGGCAGCATCAATACATCTACTGAAAACTAGAATAATTCCCAAATGCAACAAAGGCTTGAAAGAAATTATACCTACAGTAACAATTGTAATCCCCAAAAGCAATATTAGAAAATATAGATGAATTGTAAGCTGGGCTTAACATACCAATAGAAAAACAAACAAAATTTTATGAATCCAGAATTCATAGCAAATGTAATAGAGTTGGCAGTTAAACATTGGAAATATACTCACATGGATAAAAATAGATACTATATATTACCTATTGAATAGGGACAATATGAATAACAAATGTTTAAAAATAAATGCTTAATAACAACTAGAGAAATTGTATAGAATATCATTTTTAGACTTTGTTGTTGAAATTTTAGACTATAAGTTTTATAGCTGGCAACATGGCAGTTATCAAGAAAATTTTAAATTTCCACTGGGAATTTATTTATACACTTGTACATATTCATTAAAGTGATATATGTTCAATTTATTTATTTCTCTATTATCAGTATAAAAGAATGAAATAAAAAATCCATGAAAAGTTGCCTTCTTAAACAGAATCACATACATCTGAAAAAATATAAATAACTGTGAAAAAATTTGAGAAATTTATCCAGAATTCATATGGATAAATTCAAACCAAAAACTGACAAATTGTGAAAGATAAATAATCCAATAAAGTGTAAGATTATATTCATATTCATTAATATTTTTTTTGAAATGTCTATTGAAAATTTGGAAATAATTCATTATTAAGAGGTATCTCAAATGGGGAACTAAAAGAATATAGTTGTATTAGTAAAATTTTAAACTTCTATGTGTGTGTGTGCATGTCTGTAGTATGTAATATATATATATTATATATATACATTTATATTTTATGTATAAATTTTAATAATTACTCACTGAGAGGTGGTTTCAAAATCCTGACAATAATGTGCTTCTGACAATCTGTGAAGCTCTTTGAAGAAAAGAGTCTTTCACTGTCAGCAACCTTGTTTTTGAGTAATAAATTGGAAACAGGCCTCTGATATCTTCCAGTTCTTCTTTAGAACAGAGACCTTCCTCCTTCATCTGTGAGATCATAGTTAATAATTTTGTGGTTTAACATTAATTTTAATGTCCTCTTCCCAAAATTTAACCAATAAGAATACGCAGTTCCTGAGAATGCTCTGATATTTTCTGTTCTAATTTAGATGTTTACAGGATAAAAGAATATTTGCCGAGCCTCTTAAATTTAATTATAGGGTTAAACAGGAGCAGCAATGAGAAGAAGATTAACATTAAACAGGGATGATAGGTGGGAGGGAAAGGGAGAGAGAAGGGAAATTGCATGGAAATGGAAGGTGATCCTCAGGGTTATACATAATTACATATAAGAGGAAAGGAGGGGTAAGAGAAAAATAATACAAGTGGAAGAAATGATTTACAGTAGAGGGGGTAGAGAGAGAAAAGGGGGAGGGGAGGGGAGGGGAAGGGGGATAGTAGAGAATAGGATAGACAGCAGAATACAACAGACACTAGAATGGCAATATGTAAATCAATGGAAGTGTAACTGATGTGATACAGCAATCGGTATATGGGGTAAAAATGGGAGTTCATAACCCACTTGAATCAAACTGTGAAATATGATATATTAAGAACTATGTAATGTTTTGAACGACCAACAATAAAAAAAAAGACTGCATTGGCTCTAATATAAATTACCTTCTCTCTGCAGGAGGAGCATTATCTGATGCTTGGACCGTGAGCGCATAAGTCCTCCCTACTATCAATTCCACCCCCGGAGCGATGGTGATAAGCCCTGTTGTTTTATTGATGATGAAGTCTCCCTGAGCCCCAACCAGGATCTCATATGTGATCTCCCCATTTGACCCTTCATCTGCGTCGACTGCTGTGAGCTGGAATTGAAAATCACAACATAAATCCTCTTGGGATTCAACTTTTCACCATTGTGTTATTTTTTTCCTCCCCCAAACCACAAGGAGCTTGTTTTCAAAGACAAAATATAAGTGAAGAAACTTTTCTTGGCATATATGCTTTTGTTTTGTTGATTTGAGAATCCTGTGTTCTATTAGGATACTGAAAAAAATCACAGTTGCAAAAAGGTTTTCTTTTTTTAAGAGTGATGAGAGAAAACCTTTGAATATTGAAGACTATTTTTATGTTAAATAAATAAAACAAAGGAAATTCCTAACATAAAATCCAATATCCTGTAGAATATTTAATATTTTTTCTCACTTCCTGTTGTTGATACATAAATACATATTTGTGAATTCTGAGATCAGGGGAAAAATAGGCAAAGTGCTCTTTATTACTGCCATCTTTCCTTTTGCTCTCACTTTTTTCCATCATAATGTATTCCTGCCTTATAATCTTGCTGACACTGATGTGTGAAAGACTGATAAGGGTTCCAGAATTGCAGTATAGAAAATAAACTAGTGTTTCTTTAATTGCAGAAAATAAAAGTTAATGCAACTTTAGATATAATTTTTTGAGTAAATAAAAATATTCAGACCCCCTGAATTGATATTGTATAAGCATCTAAACACAGGTAGAGCTAATATGCACCTATTTATAGTCATTTTGAGGCAAAGAGTATCTAATAAAACAGTATATTTGGGTTACTATATGAAAAGAAAATAACTTTTATTAATCTTATAAAACAACATTAAAGAATAATGATTATTATAGACAAGGATCCTTGATTTCCTGATACATATATACAAACTAAAGAAAGAAAAAGAATAGAAATGGATTCTAGTGGGAAGTATTATAATATGCATTTTACAAACATTCTCAGAACTTTATGTTTTCTTCATACCAAAATTTGCATGAGGAGGAAAATAGATGAGATTTAAACATGGAAAAAGACAAAATGTTTCTATTTCTATTTTTATGTTTTCTATAAGGAAAACATATACAACTTTAATACATAGTAGAAACCTTTTCCTTATTTAATTACATTTTCTCATGTGACTTTAATCCCATGTTTTACTTCTATAATGTCAGGAGCTTTTTATAGCTCACAGACTCCATTGGGAATCTGACAAGTCCTCTGGGGCACACTGCTTTCTTGATACCCTGTGAATGTCCACATGTACCTTGAAACTTCACTTCAGTTTCACTTCATAGTAATGAATGGCCCATTTGAAGGTTCAGTTTTAATATTCCCCAGAAATGTAAACAAAGTTTTTCTTATACAACACCCCATGAGGATTACATGGATAGGTGGGATATGTTCTATTTCTGAATTTACTGCAGTTGCATTTAGCCTGATATTGTACACAGAAATATCAATAACAAAAATACTTGGAAGATAAAAGGAAATTTGAGAGACTGGCATTAACACAGCTAAATCCTGTGGCTGGATACTTTAGGTAGACAGATGTGGCTGCCAGAAGGAAAGACATTTCATTAAATGATTCTGTGACGTACATGAGAATGACATAGACCTTAAGGCAAAAAAGAAGGAAACTATTCATAGAAACAGCCAAAATGAATGATGTATATTTATGAAGCACTGTTCAAGTCAGATAAATTCATTCTCTTTTGTGTGTGGATAAAGTTAGATAATTAGAGGGTGGGGGTAAGAGAGGAGATATCAATTTTGATTATAGTAAATCACTTAAGCAAAATGTCTCAGGAAATCTTAATTAAAATTTAGCTCAAATTGGATTCAATATTAACATTCTTCCTGGGACTTAAATTGGCTAAAGGAATTTAATGATAAATGGCAACACATCAAGTTAAGGAGAGGTGTTGAGGAGTGTGCTTCAGGGACATGGGTATTATGACTGGTCTTATTTAACATTTTCATAAATGAGGTTGGAAGGGAAGATAAGCTGGATGATAATTAAATTGAGAAAGACACCCATCTGGGAGGTGCTGTAAATACTGCACAAAGCTGTGAAGCACAGGCAAGAGAAATACCCCTAAAATTGCAGAGCCAGTCAACCACAGATAAGGTGTCATATTCAGGGAAAACGACTAGCTCCTCAGAAACTATTAGCATGTGGAAAGATTAGGAAAAAAACCAATGAATTCTATTTTTAGGTTAGTTAAATAGCTTTATACTATTTTCAGTCTCTTACTGCTAAATAATAAAATATGGGTTAAGAATCAACATACTTTTGAAGAAATAAATGATAGTCCAAGGTTGGAAAAGAGAGCTGAGACTCTGACTCTGAACACCTGACTAATAATAATGTATTTCATGCAAGTCAAGGCACTTCTTTAATCCTCAATATTACTAAGCAGTAGACTTTTCCTTCTGTATTCTATCATATGTTGGTAGATAGAGCTTTAGATGCCAATTTTGCAGCTAAACTATGGTGAGGGTTTAATTCAACTGCAACTCAATAGCTGACCAATGCCAGTTTCTGCTGCTCCTCTTGTCTTCATGTAACTAAATCAAAGGTTCTCATGAAATAAAACAGTGCCAGCAAATAGGAAGAATATAATTGATGACATGGTTTTCATTTATTCCAGAAGCTAAGTTTACTACTGAAGTTTCTTGATATATATATATATATATATATATATATATACATATATATATATATATATATATAAATTTAATTTCAAATGCTAATTTAACTTGAAATTATGTCACTTCAACCACAAAAATACAATTGTAGAAAAAGAATTTAACAATTGTTTATTCTTCTTATTTTGCTTTATGACTGTTTCTGTAGGGAACATTATGATTTGAGATCTTGGTATGCGGTGCCATGTGATCACTTATATGTCAAACCATCTGTTATAATTTTGATTTGGGATCCCTCGAAAAAAACCCATGGTCCAAAAGCTTGGTCCTCAGTGCAGCAAGGTTCACAGGAGGCACTTTCAGCAATGATAGGATGATGAGGGCTTTGATCTCACTGATGAATTAAACCATTGATAGCAGAATGGACTACTAGGATGTGGGACCTAGTTTGGTAGGTCAATTCAGGTATGTCTTGAAAAGGTATATCTTCCCCCTTAAATATCTCTCTCTCTCTCTCTCTCTCTCTCTCTCTCTCTCTCTCTCTCTCTCTCTCTCCTGGAAGCCATGAGCTGAGGAGAGCTCTCCTCAGCCATGTTCTTCCACCATGATGTTTCTGCCTTGGAGACAATCTGCCATGGACAGAATCCTCTAAAACTTTGAGTCAAAGTAAACTTTTCTTCCTCTAAGTTGTTCTTGTGGGGTATTATCAAAGCTGACTAACATGCCCTCTTTGATTAATGTATGATTATTCATACAATGGGCAAAGATCTTAATATGAAGATAGTGGTGTGGCTTTTGTGTAAAAATCATAATGATGCCTGTTGTCCAGTAGTTTGGGAGGCTGGTGCAGGAGGATTGCAAGTTCAAAGCCAGTCTCAGCAAAAGTGAGAGGCTAAGCAACTCAGTGAGACTCTGTCTCCATATAAAAGGCAAAATAGGGCTGGGGATGTGCCTCAGTGGTCGAATGCCTCTAAGTTCAATCCCTGGTAGCCCCCCAAATTATAATGAATCATTAAATGAGTGATAATAAAGTAATTAAACATTTCTCTATACCATTTTCTCTGTTTGACTTCTGAATTAAAGAATTATCTATATTTTAAAATCGAGCACTTTTAAAATACATTTTTTAAAAATATCTTTTAAAAATCTCTAATTATTCTGGTTGAATATTTGAATCAAAAAGGCAGGGGGAAAAACAGCGCCACTTGAGTAGTATTTGACATATTTAGAATAAGATAGGACCATGAATGCTCAAGTTTGATTCTTTTCACAAAGATGTTAAATGTGCAAGATGCACTTTGAATTGATGTTATGCTATAACTTGTGAATCTCAGTTGTAAAAAGCCTGAAAAATATTGCAATCTTTCCAAAGAAAAGTGTTATAGAAGTAAACTACTAAGACCACTTGTTATTAATGCCAGATAACATAATTCTTGGAAAAATATGTAGGAAAACATTTGTTTAAAAATAATTAATGATCATGTACAGTGTTCCCAGGCAACACAATAGGAGTGAAGTGTAAGCTAAAATTGGTAAATTATACTGGGCTCTGTGGTTTTTTGCAACTTACTGCCAGATGAGAGAGATTTTTCAATAATAAACAAAGAAATCCATATTGACATGTTATGACAAGTGCAATTAAAAAATGAGCCCAAGGAACATTGAGTGGGTGATAGGATAAACATGAAAGCCTTTCTGGCATAGGTTACAGTTAAGATAGAATTTGGAAGATGAGAATATGACTGAAGAAAATAGATTAAGAGCATTTTATGGAAAAAGGAAGGGCATATGTGAATGAAATACAGCCCTGTGCTATATAACGGCGTCTTGAACAACAACAGATTGCACAGACAGCAGTGCCTTCATGAGATTATAATGGAGCTGAAAAATTCCCATCACCTAGTGAAGTTGTAGGCATTGTAACTTTGAAATGCAATGCATTACTCATATGTTGGGGGCAGTGCTTGTGTAAACAACACTCTGCACTGCCCGCAGTATAAAAGTATAGCATACATGATTGTGCTCAGTTCCTAACACTTGAAAATAGTAATGAGTAACTGTTACTGGGTTATGTTTATTTTACATGCTATAGTTGTCATCACTGTTTTAGAGTATACTTCATCTACTTATAAAAACATTTACTATAAAACAGTTCGTCATGATATGCCAGCAGCAGCAGCTTCAAATGACTTGTTTATGTTGTCTCTGAATGCCACATTGAGTAATGGACCTTTATATCTCAGTTTGCATATGTATGTATGTGTTTGCACAGTGATGAAATCATCTAATGAAGCATTTCTCAAAAAAACATATCCCTGATGTTAAGCAACACAAGGTTCTGCTAAAACATTCTCAGGGATGCCAAACACGATGAACTAGAAAAAGACTAGCATGCAATGAAGTTGCTGGGCTCAGTTGAGACAAGCTGATTAAGAATTTTTGCTGGTTGTGCTAAGAGAGTTTAGAAAACACTACAGCAGAGCTAAAAAAAAAGAAAGAATTAACTTATATTTGATACTTACTATGTATGGTTGTCTGTGTTGTTTCCTTTTGTGTTTTTTTTTCTGTGTGTGCATGTGTGTGAGTCTGTGTTGTGTGTATATTTGTGGAGGGCAGGGAAACCTGGGGAGGTTAGTACAATTTTAGAAAAAAAGGATGCAAGAGAAAAAATTAAAAGTAGAGATCAATTATCATTTTATTGTATTTATATATCTATCTACTTATATATTTATTTATTTTGAGATAGGGTCTCACTAAGTTGCTTAGGGCCTCAGTAAATTGCTGAAGCTAGCTTTGAACTTTCAATTCTCCTGACTCAGCCTCCTGAACCACTAGGATTACAGGCATGCATCACTGCACCCAGCTGGGTCAGTTATTTTTAATGGTTCTTATATTTGATGAAAATTATGGTTAAATTCTGCTGGTATCCAAAATATCAAGCACAACATTTCATACCTGATTTATATGACAAACTAGATGTGGAGACAGAAAAGTTTTCGTCAACAGCATAAATAATACAATCAAACATTAAAGAATGGAAGCCATATTGTTTTCTGTGGTAAAAATAGGCTACATTCACATCACAGGTTTCTGCTGGTATGAGATTTTCTGATTTATATAGAAACACATTTTGAATTTTTTTTTTTAAAGAGAGAGTGAGAGAGAGAAAGAGAGAGAGAGAGAGAGAGAGAATTTTTAATATTTATTTTTTAGTTCTCGGCGGACACAACATCTTTGTTGGTATGTGGTGCTGAGGGTCGAACCCGGGCCGCACGCATGCCAGGCGAGCGCGCTACCGCTTGAGCCACATCCCCAGCCCACACATTTTGAATTTTTAATGACAAAACCTCTTTGGTTATAGAAACCTCATACTCTAAATATTTGTTGATTAAGTTGGGTAGTCTGTTAGAATCTAAGCATAAGACAGTCTAAGGAATTTATTTGTGTTCTAACTTCAAGTGCATTTCACCTAGAGAATTTAAGGGGAGTGATAGAGAGCTGGAGTAGGGGTTTTCTGAAGGCATAGTCATTGAGGAGACACTGTTTGGTCTTCTCAGAATCTCAGATCTTGTCTGGATTTTTTTGATTTGATTTTCTACCACAGTAGGGGAAAAAAAAAGATTGCACTGTTTGCACAATTCACTTCCATCTGCTTCCAAGGATCTCATGGTGATTCCTATTATTTTGTATTTTACATTTACTGAGGCAGATTTTTCTGGATATTTATTTATTTATTTATTTGTCTGGTCTATTTGTAAAAGTATAAGAAAAACAATTCTTCAAGTTTCGTGTAACAGGTTGCAGAATTGCCTTTACATTAAAAAATTTGTGACATTTAAATTTTCTTAAACAGTAGTTACTTTATTTTAATTCAACAAAGAATTAGTATACCAACATGCTATGTTTTATGATTTTATTAGATGTATATTTTATTACTTAATGTAAAATTTAGTCATAAAATGAAAACATTAACATAGTAGTTATGCAAAAACTCTATAACTTATAAATGAAACACAAAAGGACTAAGTTAGAATGAGAAAAAACAAACAGCATTTTTGCTCCTATTAATATAGTATATTTATTTTTTGATTTTTTGTTTTCATCTACTTCATCATAGGATAGTCTAATTTCAAAATTCATAATTCTGTTCCTTCTTTTATACTACATATCTGGACCCACCACTACAACCTCATTAACATCCATTTTTTACAGTGGCAAAGAGAAGCATATTGGAGACAGAACTTTGGCAATGGTGATTGGGCATATCACATAAAAATTAGTTAAAATCACTGGCTGTTAAAATTGAGAAAATTTTACCTCTGATAAAGGATTTGTGTTTATAATCTATAAAATAACCCATTAAAGTCAATACTAAGAAAACAATACAACTTGTTTAAAATAGGCAAAGGATTTGAACAGATATTTACTAGACGACTAATAAGCTCATGAAAATGTTTTAATGTCATTAGTCATTAGGAAAATGCACATTAAAAACATGAGATACTACTAAGCACCAGCTATGGTAGATTTAATATGGAAAGTGAAAATACTAAGTGCCAATGAGTCTATTATTAAAAATTAAGATGGTTTAATGGCAGTAAAAAGTAATCTGGTAGTTTCTTTAAAAAAACTTAAGCATATGACAGGGTTGAAATTCAGTGGTAGAGCACTCGCCTGGCACACACAAGGCCTGAGTTTGATGCTTAGCACTTGATGACTTGAGAGAGAGAGAGAGAGAGAAAGAGAGAGAGAGAGAGAGAGAGAGAGAGAGAGAGAGAGAGAGAGAGAGATGGAGGACCCTTAAGCAAATACGCTTACAATAAAACCTAGTAAGTCTCCTTCTAGGTATTGATATATACCCATAGGAAAAAAATATATGATCATTACATGATGTATACATGTCAAATTATCACACAGTTTCTTGTAAATATAATTAAAACAATATTTTTTAAAAATTTGTCTATAAAGAGATTTGAACAGAATATTCTTAGTCATATTATTCATACTCTCCAAAACTAGAAACAACTAAATATCTATCAATTGATGAACAGATAACCAAATGTGTATTTTTATATAGTGGAATATTATTTCATAATTCAAAGAAACAGAAATGTAGGATTGATTCATGATGGTGCAGTATGTAGATTAGCCATATAAACATTATGCTATGTAAAAAAAAAACATTAAAAAATGAGAGGAAAAAAAGAAAACTACATGTAATATGTATGATGATTTTTATCTTAGATATTCCCCAAAGGCACATATGCTAAATACTTGGCCACCAGCTTATGGTGCTGTTGGGAAATGGGTGAACCTTCAGGAGGTAGTATCTAGTGAAAGAAAGGAAAGTCACTGGGGTGTGCCCTTATGGGGGCTATTGGTGTCTTAGCCCACTGCCTCTCTATTTTTGCTTCTTGTTTGCCACAAGGTGAGTGGAGAGCTCTCTGCCACATGCTGTCCACTATGATGTTATGCCTCATCTCAAGCCCAAAGGCAACAAAGCCAAGTGAACATAGACTGAAACCTCTGAAACTTGGGACCAAAATAAATCTTTCTACTTTTTAAAGTTTATTTTTCTTAGAAATTTGGCACAAGGCAGAAAGCTGAGTAATATAATATGATTTCATATTTTTAAATTTGTAGACAAGAAAAAGTTTTAATCAGTGAAATGACTGCCTAGAACTGTAGAGAGAGTATTGAGTGCAAGGGGGCATGAACAAACATTTGCAATGATGAAATGAAATGTACAGACCTATGTTGTAATTGTTGTACAACTGCCTAAATTTAGTAAAATAATTCATAGAAGAATACATGTATATTAGCACATAAAAATTGTTAACTCAGGAAGGCTCTCAAAAATTACAAAGAGAATTTTATCCACACATATGATTGCTTTTATTCATCTGTGTCATTATGCCCTTTTTTTGGCATTAATAGGATGTCCTTCAGGCTAATTGTTCATGTTACTTCATTATTTGATTCATTTTACTCCTTTATTCCTCCTTTTGTAGGCACTTTCCAAACTTTAGTTCAAGGAATATTTGTTTAAGTCTTTGTCTTTTAAACTTTTATAGTTTCCTCTACTCTCTCGATTCTAGGAATTGACAATCAACTTCACACCACTTCTTGCCAAATTTTGAAACCTAGATCTTTTTCCTGGGAATGGAAAAGGGAAAAGCCTGGCAAAAAAGAAACAGCAGTACCATAGGTGGAAAAGAGATTAGAATCAACAATCATAACTTTAAACACTGAATCAGTGTTAAGAATAGTGATAAGTAAATAAGCAGTGTGGAAAATGTATAATATGGAATAGATAACACATAAACAAGGACTTCAAGAAAATATGATGATATTTTCCTGCGAGAAAATGTTGTAGACCAAAGTATAACCCTCCTAGATGCTCTTTTCAGATGTAGCACCGAGTCATGGTCAATGCTGGAAAAGTGCCCAGATTTGACTTTTCTATAAATGAAGGTACAAGATATACCTGAGAGTTATAGTGAGATCATTTGTTACCAATATGTCCCTTGATGAGTGCCAGAATACTAGGTTTACATGTATCACATGGATCTTTTTTGCTTGTTTTGTTAATTATTGCATTTGAAGCCTTAAGAGAAATCCTAGCTTGACCTAAGCTGATATATTCTGTGGCAGCAGCTATAGCTTAAATATACATAATATGTTTCAGAATGACATCACTTAAACATCTTTTAATTCACCAGATGTGGTGGAGGGTGGGATTGAATTGAAACAAATATTAAGAATATTGAAACCAGGCCCAAGAATGTGCATAAGGAAGTACATCATGATCCCATATCTCAGATGATTTGCTCCTGAAAATTCACCAGGGACATTTATGGGAAGCTCTTGGAACATTCAGGATGAACTTCACCCAGAATTTGAATACACCCAAACTACAAGTTTCTAAGAGACACAATAGTTCTGTGCACACAAAGGCTACTTAAAGTACTTTCATACCATGTGTACTCGGTGATGTACATGGCCTGCACATAAACTCTGGAAATTAAGAGCTGAGAGGAATCTGGGGGCTTGTGAACTGGAGTTGGTTTGCTGGACCCACTTGTTAACCCAAATAAACAATGTAGGGAATAATCTTCTTCAGTAAGCTGGCATTACTCAGGAATGACTGATGTAATCTGATGCATTTAAAAGTTTATAGTTTGTTCTAATGGAGAATCAAGTCAGGGAGGAGTAGTGTGGAAACAGGCCAGTCTAAATTATAGCAGGATATAATTTTTAAGTATGGTTGTTATCAGTGTTCTCTCACAGGCATAGTTTTATTAATTAGAAAACAAAATTATTTGTCTGAGCATATAGCTCAGTGGTAGAATGCTTGCATAGGTTGTGTGAGATTCTGAGTTCAATCTCCAGTAATACACAAGAAAAGCAAGTAAAAGAAAACAAACTTATCTTCTCCATGGTACCTCTGGTAAGGTTTGGACAGATTAAAGATGCTCAATGAGTTTCCTCATAAGAAACAACTGGTTGGTATAATGGAATAATACTCCAAAGTTTTTGCTAGTAAACATTTTTACCTGATAAACAGTTGCTAATAATTACTCTGGTAATGGAAAATATACAGTACATGTGAAAAAGCAGATTTGCTGGGAAAGTTGAGAAAACAACATGGTAATATTAAGTGAAGTATTTGGTGGTAATCCAATTCTCTGCCTCAACTCTATGTGGTAATGAAGAATTTTCAAATTTACTTATGCATTTAGATCAAAATAAAATTTGAGTAGATATTGATCTCTAAGAGAGAAAAGTTATTTGGGAAGGCAACCTAAAGCTCTTAAACAAGATCATATCTGTGGAGACAGACTTACCAGCAAAATAATTTAATTTACATTCAAAATACTTATATACACAGTTGAATGTCTCTATCAATGCTTATTAAAAACATAAGTAAAAGTAAGTACTTTAGTTATATTTTAATATAAATACTTCACTTAATATTACCATGTTGTTTTTCTCAACCATTTGTCTTTTATGAGGAAACTCATTGAGCATCTTTAATCTGTCCAAATCTTACCAGAGATACTATGGAGAAGATAAGTTTGTTTTCTTTTACTTGCTTTGCTTGTGTATTACTGGAGATTGTACTCAGAACCTCACACAAGTTTTTCTTTTTAGATATACATGACAGTAGAATGTATTTTGACATATTATAAGTAACCAAGGACAGGGTAGGGACGAAGAGCTTGAGAAGGAGATTAACATTAAACAGGGATGATAGGTGGGAGGGAAAGGGAGAGAGAAGGGAAATTGCATGGAATTGGAAGGTGAGCCTCAGGGTTATACACAATTACATATAAGAGGAAAGGAGGGGTAAGAGAAAAATAATACAAGTGGAAGAAATGATTTACAGTAGAGGGGGTAGAGAGAGAAAAGGGGAGGGGAGGGGAGGGGAGGGGAAGGGGGATAGTAGAGAATAGGATAGACAGCAGAATACATCAGTCACTAGAACGGCAATATGTAAATCAATGGAAGTGTAACTGATGTGATACAGCAATCGGTATACGGGGTAAAAATGGGAGTTCATAACCCACTTGAATCAAACTGTGAAATATGATATATTAAGAACTATGTAATATTTTGAACGACCAACAATAAAAAAAAATTTTTTTTTTTTTCCTTTGGAGGGTACCAGGGATTGAACTCAGGGGCAGTCAACTACTGAGACACACCGCTAAGCTCTATTTTGTATTTTATTTAGAGACAGGCTCACACCAATTTGCTTATTGCCTTGTCATTGCTGAGGCTGTCTTTGAATTTTCTGTCCTCCTGTCTCAGCCTCTCAAGCTGCTGTAAGTACAGGTGTGTCACTGCACCCAATTAAAAAAAAAAAAAAAACCCTTATGTCATCTTCAGCCCATATTACTACTACCTCATCACTCATGGTCACTTATTAAAATCAATCATGCTTCATGTATAGACATTAAGCAATGAAGAAATTTATGTATTTAATTCACTTTAATAATGAAGAAAATTTCTCAGATCCCATGGCTAGGTCTGAATTACATAACTAGCCTTAGTAGTAAGGAAAACTGGGAAAGCATTTTCAGATTCATAGAAATTTAGAAAGAAATCTTCCATCTAAGATGGGAGTCTGGCTGTTGGGTAGGAGAAGACACTTCTTTCTATGTTATTGAAAATATTTTCTTAATAAAAAATTCACCTTTTATCAAATACCTACATTTGGATGAATTTGATAAGTCTAACTTTGGTAAAACAAACCACACTCCTCCTAAAAACTTGGATTCTCAATCTATGAATTGGAAACATCTGTTATTTTAGTTTTGACTTTGAATTTTGCAGCAAAACATGCCTTTCATCTTTAAATAGTGGTTACTCAAAGAAAAAAGAAATTTCAGTGAGATACTTCTCACCCTCTTCATCCCACACTCATTGGTAAAAAAGTGTTGTTCTTAAGATTTAAAGAGTTTACAATTAGAAACATTGATGAACAGTTTTGATTTAGATCCTCTTTTCAATATGTTTTATATACTGTATCCATTTTCATTTCCTATCTAAAGAAGGTTTTCCACACAAGAGGAGAGTATACACCTGTACACAATGATGTCTTGGCTCACTGCAAACAGAAATCTCTTCTATTATTCATACTTAAAAGAAAAATATTGATTCAAATCTCAAAACAAGTCAGTATATTGACTATAATTCAACAATGCCTATGACTTTACATGATATTTGGCACATTTTCAATCTTCAAATATTCGAGATTCAAATCACTTGACTTTGCTCCTGTTTCATGAAAATTTCTTCAAAAGACTTTTCCACACTAATGAATCTATTATCTAATTATATATTTTTGTAAACATGTGATTTCCTTCAATAGCTAATATAGATTTTTGCTTTCACCTATTGTATTCCTAATAAATGGCAAAAGAAATATGAAAATGTCAAGATGTTGTTTTTTTTTTCTGGCAATTTTTTTCAGAAATTTCAGTTCTTTCCTTTTTACAGTGGCTTGCAAACTACTTCTTGTTCCTATAAACAACAACAAAAAATTGTGTTCAGAGGTGACAACAAGAAAAAAATTTTAAATTTAGAAAACAATAAATAGACAATTTAAATGATGAATAATTTAAGATGACTGTAGTTAATAAATAGTTTATATTATGCAAAGTCAAAAAATGTTTTACCTTAGAAGCCAAGTGAAAAAAAATATATTTCTATTTATCAAAAAACATGCTTATGTTGAGTGATTTCAGTATGCCTGAAATACCAGCAACTTGGGAGACTGAAGCAGAAAGATCACAAGTTCAAGGACAACCTCCATCAGCATAGTGAGGCCCTAAGTAAATCAGTACAAACTTATCTCAAAATAAAAAAATAAAAAGAGCTAGGGATGTATTTCAGTGGTAAGATGCTCTCAGTTCAATTCCTGATACCAAAAAAACCAAAATCAAAAAAATAAAAAGCAAAACAAACAAAGAAACAAAACATGTTCATGTCATTTTCTACTTATTCTAGCCATCTCACAAAATGATGTTATTATATTTATTGTAGTTATTATTCCTTTAATCTAAAATGATTAAATGATTTCTGAAGACAACCCTTACTATGGAAAAATGCTGCTGAATTTTAAACTAACATGCTGAAATTCCTATTTAGTTAAATAATAACATGAGTTATTTAAAATGCAATCAAATGTAAAATTAAATTCATGAATTAATTTTAAATTCTTACCTAGACTTTGCTTTTGACTGTATAAATCACATGAATTTTCAATGTCTAAAAAAATTATAGTATCTTTCATGATACCGTTTAATTTTTCCAGCTAAAACTAGTTTCCCAGTTATCAATACTACTTAAGTAGGATATTATATCAAGAAATTTATTTCTTAAAATCAAAACCTTGAGAAACTGTTTCTTTACTGACACCATTTTTGACATTGCATTGAACTTTATTTTCTCTCCTCTGACCATTAACAACTTGAGAATAAAATATAAGCCCCTTTATCTCTTAAAGTTTCTGGCAAATAATTAATGTTAAGTGATGTGTTTAATGAGTGCATGGATGACCAAATGATATGTTGAATAAGTATTATATATTTTTCTATGGGAAATGTTTTTCTAATACAAAAGAAAATTTATTGTTATGATGGACTTTAACTATTAGGATAGTTATTGCATATGACTTATTCTAACATCAATCCTCTCGACAAATATTTGGCATGAAGTAGATTTATGAGGGTTTATAAAAATATATAAATGTGGTCTAATAGCTACATGATTATTCTACATCTTAAGTGATACTAGCTATGTGGGCTTCTGAGAATTAATGTGCATCAAGGTAAAAAGAATAAAACACTCTTTATATTTTCACCCAATGAATAATGGTTAAAAACTGTTTACATATTTTCTTAGTTAATAAACAAAACAATGGTAGTTTTTGGTGTTATTTGTATCTCCATTTTACAGAACACACAACTGGTACAAGTTCACACAGTCAATAAGAAGAAATGGAAGTCAAAGTTATGCAGGTGTGATACCTGATACCATGGGGTAAATCACAATTTTATGCCAATTATTGATAGATAACCAAAATTGAGGTAGGAGGAAAAAATTACAGTAAATATTAAAATGCTTATAAATTATCACTCAAATCCATTAAGTATCACATAATCCAGTTCTAGAATGCAATTGAGAAATACTTTATATATATATATATATATATATATATATATATATATATATATATATATACAGTATATATCAGATTTAATTACAACATCCGATTCAGCTCCTATTTTTCTAAAATAATACACATGAACCTCTTTTAAAGTCTTTATTGAACACAGAAATATTTTGACCAAAATGTCAATTTTACTACTGAAGTAGCTAAGTGGAGGTTGTGAGTTTTGACCTGAGGACAATGTGTTTTCTAATACTTTTACTGAAATAGCCAGTCTGAGGCTATTGCTTTCCATCCTGGCTTTTATTGGCTCAATAATAAACAGAAGGACCCAGTCTGTCTCAGTCTCAAGCCTAGTCAACTAGAATGTACTTACTTTAAAGGCAAGCAGATTCAAAAATAGAAGTGCAGTCAAACCTGGGCCAGGATACTAGTCCTCCTTAATTCTCCATACAACCATGTCACTCTTCTGTTGAGGAAACTTCCTCAAATAGTAATACAAAATCAGTGAAGCAGAGGATTCCCTGCACAATATTAACATCTGAAAATGGACCTGTTAGGGTGCAGTGAGAATGACCAAAAAGAACCAAGCAGACTAAGATGAATCTGATGGTTCCATCTTGATTATTCAAAAGATAAGAATAGAGACTATGGATAGAAAGCTATTGAGATAGATAAATTAGTAGTAGTACTAAGGAAATTACTCTCACGGGAATGAGGAATTATTAAAAATAACATTATATATAATTATACATAATAGCAATGGAAAAAAGTAAAATCGACTAAAATATACCAATAGAAGTCTTTCAGTTTTCAAATTTGCACTTTCTAAGATCATAAAGAACATATTTTTAAGAAAGTATGGTATTCCATTTCAATCTATATCAAGGATATTATATCAAGAAATTTATTTCTTAAAATCAAAACCTTGAGAAACTGTTTTTTGAAATAGACAAAAAGTTCTCAATAAAATATAGAGGTTTAGACAGATCAAAATGATGAAGTAGCCTGGTCAGATATACAATCATCTTCCAAACTTTTCCTACTTTCTTTTGAAACCAATTAGAGTATTTTAGCATTTCTTTTCATCACTTCCTCACTGTATGTCCTTTAAAATTTTTGAAATATCTGCTGACCATATATGCAGGGGATTATTTCCAAGCTTTCAATTCTGTTTCATTGGCCTAGTGTCTTTTCTCATGCCAATACCAAACTCTCTTGATTACCATAACCTTGTTTTATATTTAAACAAGTAATATAATGCATCCCCAGATTTGTTTGTCTTTTTCAAGATTTTGTTTTGCTGTTCAGAGTCTTTTGTATCTCCATGTGAACTTTAGGATTATTTTTATCTATTCCTGTGAAGAATGTTATTGGAATTTAGGATTTAATGATTAAATTAAATCCACAGACAAGTTTATGTAGTATATATCAATATATTAATTCCTCTTATCTATGAACATGAGATATTTTTCATTTATTTGTATTTTCAATTTATTTCATCAATATCTAATAGTTTTCAGTTTGCAGATCTTCTACCTCCTTGTTTAAATGTATTCATATTTTATTCTTTTTGATGCTATTTTAAATGGGATTGTTTTCTTGATTTCTTTTTTAGAAAATTATTAGTATATACAAACAAAACTGATTTCTATATTGATTTTGTGTGCTACAATTTATTAGTTTTGTTGTAGTCTTTAGTGCTTTCTCTACACAAGATAATGTCTTATGCAAACAGAGATAATTCTGTATCCTCCTTTCTGATTTGAATGTCTTTTATTTCTCTATCTTGTCTTCTTGCTTTGTATGGGACTTCAAGTACTATGCTGAATGGATGAGGCTAGTTTAAGGCATTTTTTTGAGTAGATATGATTTTTTAAAAAGCTTTTCAATGTTATTGAACTGACACATTAAGTAAATCACAATCAGCCAATGATTATTAAAATTTAATTAGGTGACTTTCAGAAATCTACTTTTTAGCTTTAGTTTCCAAATTTTTGAAATGAGTATAATGATCTCACTTGATTATATCATCTGATTAATGATAATGGATGTTTACCTTGATTATTAAGGGGCATTAAAGTCAAATTTTTAATTTAAAAGCAATATTTCTACAAGTGCTTATTGTTATTTTTTATCTCTTTCTTTCTCTGCTTTCATTATTTTCTAACTGGTTCTCTTGTGATGCAGACTTCTTCTGACAGCTGAAGGGGGCATTCTTATTTTGATCTATCATTTGAAAAAGGATTGTTAGCTTTTCTTCACCAAGTATAAGTTTAGGTGTGGGCTTATTTTGGCCTTTATTATGTGGACCTACATTCATTTAATATCTCATTTTTTGGGAGTTTTTATCATGAAAATAATCTTACACTTTGACAACTGCTTTTTCTGTACCTATTGAGATGTTCACCTCAGTAGGTACAATAGAAGGAAGTTTCCTGTGATACAAAATATCGCATTTATCAATTTGCATAAATTGGGCCACCCTTGCAAGCCCAGAATAAATCCTTTGCAACCATGATATATAATCCATTTAATGTGCTGTTGAATTCAGTTTGTTAGTATTTTCTTAAGGATTATTGCAACCTACATTCATGAGGAATATTGGCATAAATTTTTCTTTTCTTACAATATTTGTATTGTTATTGGGTCCTGGGGTCATTCTGGACTTGTAATATGAATTTGGAAGTACTTCTTATCTTCAATTCTGGTAAAAGTTTGAGTAGTGTTGGCATTAGTTCTTCTTTAAATGTTTGGTCTTTGGATATTCTTTGATGGAGGTATTTGATTAGTGCTTCAGTCTTCTTACTTAATATTGATTTGTTTACATTTTCTATTTCTTTTTTTTTAATTTTTTTTATTGGTTGTTCACAACATTACAAAGCTCTTGACATATCATATTTCATACATTAGAATCAAGTGGGTTATGAACTCCCATTTTTACCCCAAATACAGATTGCAGAATCACATCGGTTACACATCACATTTTTACATACTGCCATATTAGTGACTGTTGTATTCTGCTACCTTTCCTATACTCTACTATCCCCCCTCCCCTCCCCTCCCATCTTCTCTCTCTACCCCATCTACTGTAATTCATTTCCCTCCATGTTTGTTATCCCATTCCCCTCATAACCTCTTATATGTAATTTTGTATAACAATGAGGGTCTCCCTCCATTTCCATGTGATTTCCCTTTTTTTCTCCCTTTCCCTCCCACCTCATGTCTCTGTTTAATGTTAATCTTTTCTTCCTGCTCTTCCTCCATGTTCTGTTCTTAGTTGCTCTCATTATATCAAAGAAGAATTTGGTATTTGTTTTTTAGGGATTGGCTAGCTACACTAAGCATACTCTGCTCTAGTGCCATCCATTTCCCTGCAAATCCCGTGATTTTGTCATTTTTATTGCTGCGTAATACTCCATGGTGTATAAATGCCACGTTTTTTTAATCCATTCATCTATTGAAGGGCATCTGGGTTGATTCCACAGTCTAGCAATTGTGAATTGTGCTGCTATGAACATCGATGTGGCAGTATCCCTGTAGTGTGCTCTTTTAAGGTCTTCAGGAAATAGTCCGAGAAGGGCAATAGCTGGGTCAAATGGTGGTTCCATTCCCAGCTTTCCCAGGAATCTCCATACTCCTTTCTAAATTGGCCGCACCCATTTGCAGTCCCACCAGCAGTGTACAAGAGTACCCTTTTCCCCACATCCTTGCCAGCACTCATTGTTGTTTGACTTCATCATGGCTGCTAATCTTACTGGGGTGAGGTGGTATCTTAGGGTGGTTTTGATTTGCATTTCCTTGACTGCTAGAGATGGTGAGCATTTTTTCATGTACTTGTTGATTGATTGTATGTCCTCCTCTGTGAAGTGTTTGTTCATGTCCTTGGCCCATTTGTTGATTGGGTTATTTGTTTTCTTATTGTCTAATTTTTTGAGTTCTTTGTATACTCTGGATATTAGGGCTCTATCTGAAGTGTGAGGAGTAAAAATTTGTTCCCAGGATGTAGGCTCCCTATTTACCTCTCTTATTGTTTCTCTTGCTGAGAAAAAACTTTCTAGTTTAAGTAAGTCCCATTTGTTGATTCTTGTTATTAACTCTTGTGCTATGGGTGTCCTATTAAGGAATTTTGAGCCATTCTTGGTAGATTGCACGATTCTAGAAATGTATCCATTTCTTTTAGTTACATATTTGCTGAATAATTGTCCATAGAATCTCTTATGATTACTTGTATTTCTAATATAATATCTTATTTTTTATTTTTAAATTTATTTATTTAAAATATTTTTATCTCCATGAAATTCTGCTTTAACTCTTTGATCGTTCATGACTCTGCATGTAACATTTTTACACAGTTTGATACATAAATGCTATTTCACCAAGGAAAAAATTATTAGTATTTTTTTTATTTTTAAAGTCATGTTTCTGGATATTAACAAACATCATTACATATCTTTGTAAAGTACAAAGGGATGCTATGATACACTTGCACACACACACACAGTATGTAGGATGATAAGGATTTAAAATAAGCAAATGAGTTCTCCTGTGTTTTCACATTGATTTAATTAGTGTAACATTTGGTTAAACTTCAAAGTATGTGTTTTTTTGTTGTTTACTTAATTTATGACAGATCAATCAATGATGACTTAGTAAGTAGCTATTTATGCCTTCTCTTTCACAGGAACCATACAATGGTCTGAAGATATAGATAGAAGTAGACAATTAGTATGTTCCCACAGTTTTGGAGCTCCAGATTATCAGCAATGAGACACCTTAAACAAATCATGACAAATATGCCATAATTAAAAACAAAATGCAAGGAATATTGTCCACCTAAGATAGGAGTGTAACAATTTGCAAGGTCAAGGCAAGTTTCCATGAAGAAGTGAGATTTAAACTATGTTTAAGCTCTCACATAGGATATCAGTACACTTTAGTCAGAAAAGGCAAAAAAGGTAGTAGAAAAGTATATTTGATAAATACTTATCTTTATTTGTCCATTTCATTTTATTGTAGCTTTTGGAATGAAAGTGTAAGCTTCACAAGAGCTTGCTCACTCATTGACTTGCCCAGCTCCATGCCTGGTGTGCAAGAGAAAAAAGGAAGAGGAGGTAGGAGAGGAGGAGGTGGGAAAGTCATATCTGAAAGACCTAAGACAATGGAGAACTTTAAAGATTTAAATAAGACTATTATGTCTACAGCATAAACAAAAAGAGAGACAGATTAGGAATGATTTCAAGAACATCTTATATAATAAGTTTAATTCTATACTTTGAGAGGTATGAAGAAAGAGAGTAATACTAAGGAATTTTTGTCTCTTAAAGATCATTCTGGCTACAGTTTCAACTATGGATTTGGATGTCAGAATATATGAATAAGTTAGTTGGATTAGAACAGTTACTGTGATAATTCCAAGAAGTAGGCAGAATAAGGATTTATTTGGCAAGGGAAAACCAGGATTCAATTCAAAGTTTAATGACTTGAAAAAACTGGAGGTAATTGAAAAGAAGTAAAGCAATTGACAAGTAAATGGTTGGACATATGTATTTAGAGTATCTAAGGCATGTCTAGGTAGAGATGTCAAGAAGGCAGTTAAATATACATCTGCCTAAATTTAAGATAAGTGTGTCATCTTTGGTAGAATATTGAGCTATTTTGTGATTGTTTGTATGTGCTTCATAAATGTCAGATTTTAAATAATCTTATTCAGAATCAAAATAATACTTTAGGGGAAAAGAATGCAAAAACTGAGAGATGCAAGTTAATAAAAATAATAATCTATATATATAATTGTTTTGCAGAGTAAAGATAGAATGCAAAACTGTTGAAATTATATCAGTTCATGTGCAGACGTTTTCAGTTGACTAGTCAGTCAATCCAAATCTGCAATACATAGTATTGAAGTAGCTTATGGTGAGGGAGAAATCCATGTCCTATTCTAGACAAATCACATTCACTCAAGGTGAATGCTGCTGACAGTTGCATTTAACTTAGCATACATCATTATAAAAACTCATCTTTAATCACTCACAATTTGTTGAAGCATATTTGTAACACTAGAGAAAAATTATGTCTAAGAACCTGAGATTAAAATAATACTATTAATTCCTATTTGTACTTGAAATTCTAGGATAAGAAAAATCTTGAATTTAGACTTGGTAGTAATTCTGCAACCTTAAACCTTCAAAATAAATAATCAGAAACATTATAAAATACAAAATGTCTCTAGCCTTTATCAGGTTTACTTTTTTTCATAGGAAAGGGAGAGTTAAATTTCCAGAAAATATAAAACAAAATATTTACCCTATCAATTGGTATAATAATGAAATAATTTTAATAATAAGAGTAAAGGAAGCTATATTTTTAATATTTAAGTACATATTAATCACTGGCAAAGTTTTATATATGAATTAATTCATTCAATCATCACAGCTTCTAGTTTCTGATAACGAAACTCAAGAAGGGAAAAATTGAGTCACAAATCTAAGGTCACACAGAAAGTGACTCATGTAGGATTTTATTTCAGTGTGCTTATAGAATCTTTATATTTAACATGTATTTTAATTAATATATTAGAATAATTAAAATTGCACATGTGAAATTATAAAAGACAAAAGAAGAACAATACAATTAAAGGGTAATCTAAACTTTTTAATCTCACTTAAAATTTTTTAGTGATAAACACAATCTTGCATTAAATTTTTTTCAAACATTCCTTGAAAATGTTTGAAGAGAAGTTTAAGTAAATGCAAAATTTAGGTCTTTTTCCAACCACTATAGGAAGATGTTCTCATCTGAAGCTGGATACAAACTTTAGCTTTTTGGTAATATATCCATTACCATTTTTCTTGACCTCCACCAGATGGAAAACATCAACTCTAGCAATTTTGCCTTGGAAATCCTGTTTGTTGTTTGTTGGAAAGGAAATAGCAGATTGTTACATCTTCTCTAACAGTGTCCTTCTTATTAAATCAATGATGCTATTTTCCATAAAAAGGGTTCCATGAGAACATAACAGTCTCATAAATAAAACAGGCCCAGTTCATCTGGTGAACTATTCTGACACATGAAATAGTACCAGATGCCTTAAAGGAAGGTAAAATGGAATAGGACCACAATTTTATTTTGACCAGATTATTTATATCACATTCATTCATCCAGTTCTTTCTCTAAATAAATATCATTACTTTATTAGGCTTGGCACAATTAAAAAAGCTTCTGGTAATTTAATTATGATTTTTCCAAAAGGAAGTTAAATATTCAAATCAACTCTGAATCACGGAAACAGACCAGGGCTACCTAGAAGTAACAAGACTCTGTTTATCTCAGACTTGACAGTATGATTCATTATAGACCAACAAATAAGTACTGGTGACTTGAGAAAGGTGAAAGGTTTTACCTTCATAGAAATAGAACTTTTTTGTGATAAAATTTCTGCATTTGTAACTGTTTAGTCAGATACTTGTTGACTCACAATATGGAGGTTCAACTTTTAGTAAACCAGGGTAGAGGTTAATTAATATGGTTTTGTTTGCTCTTTTTCATGTCAGATGAACAAGTAGAGACAAGTTTAGTGTATATCACAAACAGGGATATGCCACACTCTACCATGCACACAGTCAGACAAATGTACTACCTGCATCATTGCCACCACTATAGCTTAAAAGTTATATTAGACTTTTCAGAGTTACAAATAGAATAACCATGTATTCATAAAGGAAATAATTTGATCATCACTTTAAGGACTATTTTTAGAATTTAAAATGATTTTCTACACTTAATCTTAAAACATTTTTTAACATTTATGTCACACATTCACAGTTGAAATGGTATACATTAACACTAAAGGATGACATGACCAATTGTTATATAAATTAATTTACATTTTTACTAAAGCATTCTGTCACCCTTTGCCTTTTGCAACTTAAACAAAATTACTTTACTTTGTCTACATAGTAGGAATATATTATATATATTCTTATAAAAATATACTCTTGATTATTCAAATGTATGACATTAAACCTCCAAAGCGATTATATTTCAAGAAACACTATGAGTAGTTTTAGCAATATTAAAACAGGAGCATGAATTAATTAACCTTTATTAGGTAACATTTAGTGCACAGTTAAGTGCTAGAAATTTTATATTTTAGGATGATATGCATGCAATCTGACCCTCGAGGATTATTATTGTATCTATTTTACTGGGAATTCCCATAGTACTAAGTAATGGAGAAGGAAAAAAAAAAGACAAGTCAGGGAATATCTTTCTAAACTTAGAAATTCTATATTTTGTTAGAGATATAAAATAAATGATGTCATAATGTTGGAACATAATTGATATTATTGGTGTAGCAATATCTATTAGCTCAAAATATTAGATTAGTATGAACTGGAACACTAAATTTCAAATTTGTGGACAGTGTAAAAACTGAGCAGAAGTTAGAATAGCAGTCAGAACTTGTATAAGAAAAATAATAGGAGTTCCTCCAAGTAGGACACAGAGCCTGGTATCTGTGTTGAATGTGAAAAGGAGAGTTCCAACAAAGTATAAAATTGTATTGGGTTATATTAATAAATAGGATTAAATAAAAATAGAAAAAAATATCATGCTCTAGGAAAATGAATGTTTGGAGTTCATATTTGATGTGAAAGGCCAATATCAACAGAGTTACCTAGACAAAAGTTTTCTGTCTTGATCCAGCCAAATAAAAATTTGGTTTATATTTAATTATTCAAAATACCCTTTAAGGGAAAGTATAAATAGTTCATCATAATTAATTCTATTATCTGACTAAAATAAGTTATATTTTTAGATTTTTTGCAAGAATTACAAGGATATTTAGAGAGGAGTGTAATTGAATTTAGTCTAAAAATACAGAATTTCAGTGTACATAAATACACAAATCAGTGATAGAATCAGGGATTGAGGTACCATGTGATTCAATAAATTTGATAAGATTCAAAAAAGATGGAAGAAAGTATTTCAGAAGTTTCCAGATGATGTAAAATGTGAGTATCCTATGTTACCCTTGGGGGCAAACTATTGGTTATGAGATCTATGATATGTTATTGTTATGGTTTCCATATGGAATGTCTCCCAAAAGCTCATGTGTGAGACAATGCAGGAACTATCAGAGGTGAAATGATTGGGTTATGAAAACTTTAACCCAATCAATGTATTATCCCCTGATAAGGATTTACCAAGTTGTAAATGAAGCAGGTAGTGGGTAGCTGGTGGAGGTGGAGCTTTCAAGGCATGTTTTTGGGGCTTGCATTTTTTTGTGGTGAAGAGAGCTGTCTCTCTCTGCTTCCTGATGCCATGTCCTCAACTGTTTTCCTCCACCACACACATGATGTTCTGCCTCATCTCAGACCCTGAGAAATGGACTTGGCCATCCATGAATGGAGACTTCTGAAACCTAGAGGTCCCAAATAAACTTTTTCTCTACTAATTGTTCTTGTCAGGTCTTCGGTCACATCAGTGAAAAAAAGTTGATTAAAACAGTTATTCTTTAAGTTTAAGGAGTTCAAATACTGTGCAAGTAATGGGACTCAAAATTGGTTGGTGTGGAGGTTGGGGGATAGCTCTCTTCAGGTGTCAAGTAGATTTTATTTGATATTTCCAATAATAAAAAAGAAAAGAAGATCCCACATTTTTGAATGGACAAATGTGTTTAGACCAATTCAAGATTCCTAAGTAATTTTGCATCCTTCCTTAACTATTGTAGGCTGAAATTAATGCTAGAATTAAAGTGCAAAATAAAGAGAAATATGATGTGGAGGGTGTCTATTGGGGACCCTGGCACTCTATTGTCTTGTTTCCGTTGTGGGGGATAGAACTGTACCGCTTCCTTCCCCCTCTCTTGGCTCCGATCTACATATAGTGGGGTCGGGCTCCAAATTCCTTAATAGGACGCCCATAGCCCAAGAGTTAATAACAAGAATAAACAAATGGGACTTACTTAAACTAGAAAGTTTTTTCTCAGCAAGGGAAACAATAAAAGAGGTAAATAGAGAGCCTACATCCTGGGAAAAATTTTTACCCCTTACACCTCAGATAGAGCCCTAATATCCAGAATGTACAAAGAACTCAAAAAATTAAACAATAAGATAGCAAATAACCCAATCAACAAATGGGCTAAGGACCTGAACAGACACTTCTCAGAGGAGGATATACAATCGATCAACAAGTACATGAAAAAATGCTCACCATCTCTAGCAATCAGAGAAATGCAAATCAAAACCACCCTAAGATACCATCTCACTCCAGTAAGATTGGCAGCCATTATGAAGTCAAACAACAATAAGTGTTGGCAAGGATGTGGAGAAAAGGGTACACTTGTACACTGCTGGTGGGTCTGCAAAATGGTGAGGCCAATTTGGAAAGCAGTATGGAGATTCCTGGGAAAGCTGGGAATGGATCCACCATTTGACCCAGCTATCGCCCTTCTCGGACTATTCCCTGAGGACCTTAAAAGAGCGCACTATAGGGATAAGGCCACATCAATGATTATAGCGACACAATTCACAACAGCTATACTGTGAAACCAACCTAGATGCCCTTCAATAGATGAATGGATAAAAAAAATGTGGCATCTATACACAATGGAGTATTATGCAGCACTAAGAAATGACAAAATCATAGAATTTGCAGGGAAATGGATGGCATTAGAGCAGATTATGCTAAGTGAAGATAGCCAAGCCCTAAAAAACAAATGCCAAATGTCTTCTTTGATATAAAGAGAGCAACTAAGAACAGAAAAGGAAGGAAGAGCATGAGGAAAAGACTAACAGTAAACAAAGACGAATGGGGGGAGAGAAAGGGAGAGAGAAGGGAAAGCATATGGAAATGGTAGGAGACCTTCAATGACACAAAATTATAAGAGGTTATGAGGGGCAAGGGGGAGGGTGGAAAAAGGGGAGAGAATCGAACAACAGCAGAGGAGGTAGAGAGGGAAGATGGGAGAGGAGGGGAGGGGAGGGGGGATAGTAGGGGATAGGAAAGGTAGCAGAATACAACAGTCACTAATATGCTGTTATGTAATAATGTGAGTATGTAACAGTTGTGATTCTGCAAGCTGTATTTGGGGTAAAAATGGGAGTTCAAAACCCAATTGAGTCAAATGTATGAAAGATGATATATCATGAGCTCTGTAATGTTTTGAACAATCAATAAAAAAATAAATAAATAAATAAAAGAGAAATATGAATTTGGAAGTAATCATATAACTCAAAACATTTTCCTTTGGTATTTTAAAAACATTAAACTTAATACAAATTTATAATGAACAATAAATAACATCCAATTTGTCTATTCTTTGAACATTATTCAGCTTTTCTATAGATACTGTTTGTGAAAAGTAAAACACCCTCCATAATATTTTAATGTTTTCTTTATTTTATAAATATTATTTCATCCAGATATTCCTACAAAAATTAAAGTGAATGTTTCAAATTATGACTGTCAAAGTCAGGGCATTTTCAAAGACTTGCATTTGGAGAACATTTTGTACTCATTTTTTTTCTAAAAAAAAATTGGGACTACTTTGACCCCAAAAATGTGAGAACAAATTTAAATGCATTTAGTACAATTAGCCTTGAGAATATATCATGTGATTGACTTTTCAGTGTCATTTTCTAAGATATTCTTAAGCCATATAGTTTTTCATAAATAATAGAAAACAGGACATTTTCAAAAAAAAAAGGGAAAAAATTACTAGAAACTTCACCAATATGGCATAATGTGGAGGGAAACTATATAATAAAATAATTTCTTTCCAGCTTTTTTTATGAAAACCTGCTTTTTAAAATTTGATTTTTCTCATTCTTGATTATATTCAATGAGCCATGTAGTGATAAATTTTATTTTCCAAATGGATTTATTTTCTGAGATACACAGGTAATATGCATGTGTATCAAACTCATTAAATTAGGTAATGTTTACAAATTCATTTTCTTCTGAATTCATTTTGTTTAAATGAAACAGATATAATTTGATAAAGTCATTCTTACTTGCCAATAAATGACATTATGTGTGATCATATATGAAATAGACATGCTCAATATGTTTACAGAATAGTAAATATAAATATATAAATATGATAAATATCCTTCCATAATGAATGTTTGGCTTTATAAATATAAATATACACATATGACAGCATTATTGATTGATGTGATCATTGTTTCTGGTTTATTTATATTGCCAAACTTTAGTATTTAGCTTTATAAAATGTCTTTCCTGGGTGTCACTGTCTGAAACTTGGAAAAATTTGCATAGGAAAAAGAAGTGAAGATGTGTTGAAGAGCAGATCCAGCATATAAAATGGCAATAAGACTAATGAATTAGTTACTGTTTTTGAGAACAGAAGATAAAAAGACAATAAAAAGAGCAAAAGATGCAAACTGTTCTGTTTCATTGCGGTAAATTTCTCTATTCTCATTGTGCATCATACTATTTTCATTACAGATTCCCTATTTCTCAGCAGAAAATGTAAAAGGATATTTTCTTTCTTCGTAATAGTTTTAAATACTAAATTCTAATTATCTAGAATGTTAGAGAACTATATAATTGTACAGTAGAAAAGAGAACATATAACATAGCAACAGTATCTAGTCTACCATGTACTAGTCTCTCTATTACCTCTTATGACTCAGTTTCTTTGTTTATAGAGATAATAAAATAATCTAATTATAGAGTGATTGTGAAGTTGATATGAGAATATTATCTTTATTGGGCTTCTATGATGTATAAAAAATTACCAAACCATATACCTTTATAATATTAGAGTCTCAATAACCCAGAGTCTGGCAATGGCCTATCTGGATTCCTCACTCAGGGTATCACAAGGATGTAATTAAGGAGTTGGCTAAAGATGAGTTCTCATCTGAGACTTGGTGTTTTATCCCAGGCCCATTTGTTTGTAGATGGAATTGATTTCCTTGCAGTTGTAGAGCAACTGGAAGCTGTTTTCTTCAAGGTCAAAAGTACATTTCTTTTCAGGAAAGATGTGTCTCTTTCAGGTGTTTTTACATGATTAAGTAAGGGCCACCCGTAAAATTTCTTTTGATCACCATAAAATAAACAGATTTGGACCTTAATTACATATTAACAACCCTTTAGCTTTACTTTATACAAAAAAAATCTCAAGTATGAATAATGTTTCATCATGTTCTCAGGTTCTTCATGCAGTCAAAGCAAAATTATATAGGATGTGCATACCAGGGTGGGACTCAACAGAATTTTCTAGACTTCTCCTTATCATAGTTATCTTTCTCCCATGAGATACTATGGCTATTTTTTTATGTCTGGTAAGATGGTACTTTTCTGCATCTTTTGTATTAGGTATAACTATTTTATTTGCTTTAGCCAATGAAATGGGAGTGAGCGTTGTATATCTCATGTATGGAGAACCTCAGTAGTCAATGGCAATGTGAGTATTGATGAAGTACCCATCAGTCTATATCCTCAAGTAAAAGTATGATCACCTGCCTCATATGCAGAGGCATAGCTTGCACAAGAAGGGCAGGTAATGTGAATAATAAATAAGCTTTTATTGTATTAATCCATTAAGATATGGGTTCTTGTTTTGCTTTCAAAGGCTGGTATTTTATTTTGTCACTTTGTTAAACTGAAAAAAAAATCTCCATTTATTATTTCTAAGTAATTTTACTGATTTAAGTAAGATAAAGCAGGTAAAAGAACAAAAACTAATGTTTACAGAGAAATTATTCATTAAAATTCTTTGTATAAGAAAATCCTGTATTTGAATATATGTCTTTATTTATCTGTATTTATGTATCCCAACTTGTACTTGTACAGCCCTGTGAATTGTTTCTGTTGTTTGCTAGGTACTCTCCAATGAGAAGGTAAAATTGTTGGCACTGTAGGGAATTCCAGCCTCAGTCAATCAAACTGGAAATTAGAGAAGACTAAAAATTAGTGGCATGAATCTAATAGAATAAATTAAAATAAAGATTCATGTTAAATTCCATCATGTCTTTTGTCTCAGATTTACATGCATATGTTTGATTTTTAATCCTCTATTCCTATTTATTTTTGGAATTTCAAAGGTACAAAGTTGATACCGCTGTTGACTGGTGACGAGTCCTTGCTTCCCCAATGTTGAAGAATAACACCAAAGAAGCACGCTGAGGCAAGGTCAGAGTAGAAATTAGAAGTTTATTAAAGCACAGCAGAAAAGAGTTCTCCCGGAGGAAGAAGGGGACCCAAGAGGTGGAATCCGCGTTAGTGCGGTTGTTTCCCCTTCTTATAGTTTTGGTGATGGAATGTAGGTGAGAGGGGTTGGGACACAGGTGGGCCAAAGAAGTAATCTGGGCAGGAAGGACTTCATTATCATTTCTTTGGGATGGACTTTGGCCTAGGGCCTTTTCGGGACTTCATTAACATTCCATTGTCCTGTGTTTTCCCTGAGTCATTCTCAGCTTGGCCTCCATTTTAGATTTCACTCGGTATTAGACCCGATTTACCTAACTACACTGACTACCTAACTTTAAATCTGGCTTCAAAGTTACAGATTATGTAAGAGATGTAGCGTGTCTTACTACTTTTTAGGTCACCTAGTATTTGTTGCTTTCTTTAATCAAACAAATACATTTACAACCTAAGCATTTTAGGCATAGAGATCTATCAATTTTCACAAACTGCATACAGTTTTATGCACAATCTCTAAATAAGGAAATAAGTCCCATTGATACCAGTGTAGAGAATCCAGTTCCAGTCCTGTTTCCCTGGTGTTGAAGATTGAAAACCCAAGAAATGCTGAGGAAAGATTAAAAAGTTTTATTTAAAGGATCAAATAAACAGAGGAGAGAGAGAGAGAGAGAGAGAGAGAGAGAGAGAGAGAAAGGCTCCTCTGAAGAGAAAGGGGTTCAAGTTGATGCCAAAGGGAGTAGGAAATGTATAGATTTTATAGATTTTAGATTTCTTTTGTTTTCATGTCCCCTTTTCTATCTAGATTTTAGATTTCTTTTTTCTTATGCATTCTCCTCCTCCCATCCTGCTTAGGTGACCCAAAAGGTGGAGTGATCCAAGGGCTAGAAAGAAGTCACCCAGGGATATGGCAGGAAGGGAGTCCCCAGGGGCTACTCATTAACAACTCCATGCAGGGAGGAAGAATTCCCTGGGAAAGGTAGTGTTGGCAACAGCTGGAGGAGGGGGAAGTGCTCCTGAAGTATTAGCAATTTTGTTTCCTCTGAAACAGTCCCATCTTCCTGACCCAATCATTCATTAACTACACTGACTATCCTTTTGCATCCCTCTACCATTAGTGCTCCTTCCTTGACATTATCCCCCATACAGGCAACCATCATTCTCACTTCTAAACTTTTTAAAAATATCAAGTTTTTAAACTTTGCATAATTTTAATTAGTATTTATCCTTTGGTGTCTGTTTTCTTTCATTTAGCATTAAGTTTGTAAGGTGCTGCATTTGTAAGATGCATGAGCATTTTTTCATATGGAAGCAGTTCAGTCTTTTATTGCCATTGAGTGTTATTGCATTCCTATACTGAATGAGGATAAAACAGAATAGATAGTAAAGTGAGCAGGAAGTCAGGATAATGGGCCCCATTCCATTACACCTTGAGACTAACCCTTAGACTTGTTAATGAGCACCATCAAGGCCTATTTCAAATGTAAAAGACCTTAAGGCTCATCTGTGGGAAAACCTCCAGCCAATTTGTTAGTCCCAGAAGTGGAAAACAGAAGGCTAGGGTGAACACAGAAGGCAGTTAGGGGAAGGGGAATGGGTTACAGAAAGGAGGATGGAAGTGAACATGGGTGGTAGCTAGGATGCCATTTCAATACATACTTTAGATGATTATGTTCAATGCTGTGTCCTAGAATCATATATAAACTCCTTAGCTTTCATAACAAAATGGGTTTTTCAGCTATCAGGCCCACTCCCACATGATGGGAGTTTTCTCTCTTTTGGCTTAAATAAATCCTAATCCATTTACTCTTCCCTTCCAAGATTGGCCATGTATTTTACTCTTCAAGAACTGAGAGGAAGGGCTGGGATTATGGCTCAGTGGTAGAGGGCTCTCCTAGCATGCATGAGGCACTGGGTTCTATCCTCATAACTATATAAGTGTAAAATAAAGATATAGTGTCCACCTAAAACTGAAAAATAAATATTAAAAAAAAAACTGAGAGGAAATTGGCAAAGCAGGAAATTTAGTCTTATCTCAAAATTCTGGTTTCAATACCACGATTTGGTTGCTAATTACACTGTTGATGGATTTTGTGGTGCCTTCCAGTCTTTGTTTTTTTTTGAGAATGAATATTATTGTAGATGTCTTTTCATATATGTATTTACTTACTTTTTTAGAAGCATGATGAGCAGTGACATTGCCAGAACATAGGATTTCCTTATGGTCAGAGTTAGTGGTAGCATCAGTTTTCCTAAGATTTTGTGCCCATCTTATCTCCTATCTACTATATTGTAAAATTCTAGTCATGCAACATCCTATTAAATATTTTGTTGTGTAATCTTTCAGTTTTAGACTTTTTCACGTAGTATTAGCCCATTATTGTTATATGTTCACTTATTTGATATATGTTTGGGAACTTTTTGTACATTTAGATATTCTCTTTTGCAAAATTTCTATTCAAGCTTTATATAAATATATATAAATTGAATTGCTTTTTCTCTTCTCATTGGTTTGTAGAAGTTTTATAAACCTTCTTAATCTGAATTCTCTTGTAGACTAAATATTGTAATTAAATTATTCTATTCTGACAGTTGTGTTTCCAACTCTCTTAATGGTTATTTTTGTGATGATCATAGCTTTGCATTTTAATGGTATACAATTATCATTAATATTCCAGGGCTCAGTATTCTATTTCTGAGAAAAAAAAGTACTCATCTAAGAATAGATGTTTGTTGATTTTATTATGAGAGTGATTCTGGCCCTACAAAATGAAATAGGATGTGTCATCCTATTTAAAATGCTTTGCTATAAAATCATTGCATATTAAGTCAAATCATTGTTAAATTATATGGGGAAAGTCAATTTGATCAATTACAATAATCATAATATCCATACTACAAATCATGTGCTATTTCCATTTTTTAAATTAAAAAAAATGGGGGAGGGGGACCGAGGATTGAACTCAGGGTCACTTAGCCACAGAGCCACAACTCCAGCCCTATTTCATATTTTATTCAGATACAGGGTCTCACTGAGTTTCTTAGGGCCTCGCTTTTGCTGAGGCTGGCTTTGAACTCTCCATCCTCTTCCCTCAGCCTCCTGAGCTGCTGGGATTACACGCATGCGCCACCATGCCTGGCTCCAGTATTTTTAAGTTCCAAAAATTCTGTCAGCATTTGTCTTTTAATTGTATATTAGAATTTGTTTTTGCTTACCATGATGTATAATTATCCATTTGTTTTGTGTGATGTGAAGCTCTAGTTTTAAAATAGCTATATGCCTCTTTGGTTTCCTTTGAAATTAACAGGAATCATCTTATGCATCATTTATGCAAACTGAAAGATTTGAAAGCTTATTATGTGATATGATACAGAAACTTAGATTCATATGCCAGACTAGATGCAGACCTTTGCAACCTATGTGCTATAAATGGGTTACATTTTTAATGCTGATGTCATGACCCAGTACAAAATGAGAAATTTTTTATTCTAACTACAAAAAGCATAATTCCAATACAAAGAACTTGAGAAAGTCAAAAGAAGTGGTGTCTACAGTGAGACACAAATGTTGGATTTGTATGGGAACACAAATATCATATTCACTGTACTAAATTAAAATAAAGAAAATAAAGACTGGCAAAAAATAATAATGGGTTGTTCTTAAACAAGTGCATCTACTTTTTGTCTGAAATAGGAGGTAACAGCATCAGATGCAACTGAGATTTTGTTATCACAGCTTTAGAAACCTGATCGTGATACTCAGAAACAAAGGAATTATATAGATAGATGAAAATATATGCAAAATTTTTCAATATGTGTGAATTATCTACTGTGACTGAACACTAAAATATATACATTGAAAGTATGAGGGAAAAGGAATTATTGATTATCTGAAACCAGTTGGCAATAAATTCCTAACTAAGGAATTTATTTATAAGTAAACTTTTTGATGTCAGTTGACATTGTGAGAACTATATTTAGTGATTCAGACATTGAATGAATGAAATAAAATTGGAAATGAAAGAGTTTAAAGCTAAATAAATTGGTTAAGAAGCATTTATAAAGTCCACATTCCAGTCCGTCAAAGGCTGAATTAACATTATATCAGTAGAAAAAGAAAGATGAGAAGAAGAAAATTAAGTTTCACAGAAATTGAGGAATGCTTTTTAGAAGCCTCAAAAGAAAGATAAAACCTGTTTCATAATTTATCCAAAGAAATACATACTGTAGATGAAGTTATCACCTACAGTATAGTAAATGAAAAGAGCTTCTGTTCTTTCTTACTGTAGGTTTATTGCTAGGATATAATTTCATTAATGCTACTTGATCCCCATATTTTATTACAGTGTTTCCAATACATTCAATAACCATATGCTTAATGAAGGTTTTTTCTAGAAAGACATTATACTTTCTGTAAGCATGAGTTTAAAAAAATGATAAAGTAAACATAAATAATACATAGCCAAACTCTGCTATGCTGCATTTAACATTTACAAATCACAGAATCATACACTTTAGCTGGTAAACACCTTAGCATCCTCATCTCTATATTATACATAAGAAATATGAAACAAAAGAAATTAAAAACTAAAGGAAATGTATAGAAACTTGTTCAAGTTTATTCAGAGTTACAAGGTTGTTATTCTTGTTTTAACTGTCATTTTTATTTTTCACTTGGAAGCTTCTGAGATTCATAATTTTAAAAAAGGAACTCACCCACATCAGGGTTTATGGTTTGTTCTCAAGGGCTGCTTTGCTGCATTGATGTATAACGAAAAACTTGACTCTATCAGTATATAGCCCTCCCTGGAGTTATTTTTCCAAAGTGATGTGATGTGTCTGCTTACATGAGCCAATTCAATTGTTCTGGAACCAATTCTTTGAAGAAACCTTGAAGTGTCTTCACTTTCATTTCCCTGAGGTCACTCTTTTATTGGCCATGTGACAGCCCCGCAGGAGTCCACCACTGTGAGGATGAGGGAGATATATATGTAACTGACACTTTTACTCACTCTACAGATATTTAAAATAGACTTCTGAACTGCAATTATCTAAGGTTAATTCAGGTTTGTTTGAAAATCATATTTATAACTATCTTAAAATTTCACATTATTGCCTTCTTATAAAAAATGTGTTTCCAGGATTTGTTTTTTTAATCTTGCATTAAAAGTCAAGAAAAAAGCCATGTTGGATATAAATAAGAAAAAGAATGGAGCTGTATACTTTTGTAAGAATTTAAGAGTAATTATGTTGTAAAGAAGTCACATCTAGTCAATGAAAACAAAGAGCCAACAGGTTAATTTCATCCATCAACAAGAATAGTACCATAAACAAATTTGAAGACAGCATGCCAGCAATTTCTCAAATAATTGCTGTAAGATTCTGGAGGAGTGCAAGGGTGAAGGCTAGGGAGAAAATATAGTGCCTTGAATGCCTGGGAACCTATCTACTGGCTCCTGTCCTCCATTATCTGGGTGTGCAGTAATTTTTCATTTGCTAATTAATGTTTTTCTCTAGTTGGTAAATGGAGCAAGGTTTTTGGCCCTTTTATTCTTTATTTTTATGTAAACTTAGAGAATACTTTGTATGATGCCACCAGTTGAATTTCCATTAAGCATGTGTTTTGTTCGATATCTACTTCCTTGATTGCTTAATGTCCTTAGTCCTTAATAGCTTTTAGTCTTAACATCTCTTATGTTTATTTGAAACCCTTTTCATTACTTACTTAAAAATCATCATCACATTTTAGAGTAATTGTTTGAAAGTATTGTAAGGGTCAGGCGAAACGTCGGAGAAAGAGACCACGAGACTAGCTTCATGCAATTGCAAGGGGGATTTATTGGATCCATTCCAGCGCGCTGGGACTCCATGCTCACTCAAGAAGGGAGAGCAGCCCGGAGCCCAGAGCAGAGGTCAAGCAGAGCTTAAGTACACTTTTTGGAGAGGGTGGGGGGCTTTGCATACATCAGAACAAATCATCATGAGGCGCGGGAAAATTGAACAACAACTCTGATACATGATTAGTCCATTCATTGGCGGGAACAGGCTGGGCAGGGGTGATTGGTCACTTCCAAACTGGGTACACATTCAAACTGATTGGTTCGGGCCCTGTGACAAACTGCACAGGGCCCTAGGCTGAATGGCCAGTAGGGCGTTGTCTTAACTATCTCAGGAATCTGGGTGTAACAGAGGAACTTAATAGTACCTAATCTTTTACATTTTAATTCAAACTTTCCAGCTTAGAAACTTTACCCTTTCATTATATCTTTTTTTTTTCATAGCATCTTTTTTTTTTTCATAAAAATCCCTGACTATGTCACAGAGACCAAAAACAAACATTAAATAAAACAGGAGATGCCTGACAGAGGGGGAAAAAAAGGAGAGTAGTGGCAATCCCTAAGCCAACCATTCTCTTTCTCCAGACTGCTGTGTTAGCCAAACAAATTGCAACACAGACTGACTCACTTTGCTTTTTGAAAAGATAAGACATCCATTCCATTAGGAAGAAGAAAACTTTAACTTCTTTGGTTTCAATCATTCACCATGTGAAAATGAAATATATTTCTTAGTATTACATTAAAAATGATGGAGAAAAATGAGTAAAGTTTTAAAAGCTTTTTAAATCTGGTTTTCATGCTTATTCTATTACTGCGTTCCAGTAAGTGAGGAGACCAAGGATCATCTCTTCTTCTGTGTCTGCCTTTTTTTTTCCCTCTATTTTTATTGTAAAGATACAGACTTAGATTTTATTATGGATCACCCTGCAGAGATTGCTCTTTTTGATTGAGTTTTCTTTTTAGTATTGTTAGACAAAAATATGACAATTGGAGGAATATGGAGAGATCTAACCAAAAAAAAAATTAATTATATCAGTTCTTTATGTTTTGCTTTTGTCTATAATAGAAAATCTTAGCATAACAGTGAAAGCACTAAAGCAATTTGATTGTATCATTCCTGAGCTGTAGATTCATGCTTGTCTGAAAAGCCCAATTATTAAAATATACATGATGCCATATTATCCAGGAATCATATAATCTGTTTCTGGATCTCTTATTATGTTGTTGCAGGAGGTTATAAAATGTTAAGAAAAAAGAACATGTGTTTGTCTTGCTATATCAATTCAAAAAAAGAAATATGAGAATAGAACTGGACCACAGAAAGAAGATTAATCACTGGTCCGAATGCATTCACAGTCTTCTTGGGGGCCCATGAAACCAAGGTTAACTACTCCATTAAAAAAGAACATACTCCATTTAACAAATTATAAAAGCATCATGGTTAATACATCAAAGAAAATCTGGTAAATGTGCTGTTCATTATAAAACAAAAATAAATTATAGCAAAATAGAGCAAAATTATAGGAATAATATAAACTTATACAGAATATTTTGGACAGATTGGAATTGAGAGACAAAGCAATGTACTTTCTTGGGGTTATATTTTTATCTTAGAATTAGCAAACACAAATGGCTATTTTCAATATTATGTGTAAATAGAGATGGTCAAGCATATAAAATTCCTTCAAATGGTAGTTTCATTTTGCTTTGTCTTCATCACATTTTTTATTATTTTAATGATCAAAATTTAGTTTCCAGGTCAGTAAAATTTAACTTCTTATAAAAAGAAATTTAACTTCTTATAAGAAGCATAAGTAAGGAGGGTAAGTATTACACAACTGTGGTGAAATATATATAATAGGAATTTGAATAATTCAATATCTGGTGTTATAGATTACTTGTGATTGTCTTCATAGTGGCATTTAATGATTTCATGGCTGGAGAGTTCAATTAATTTGGAGTAGTACCTACACTAGTTATCTAAGACAGAATTTTATGTCAAAGAAATTATAGCCCAGTAAGAGATGGCTATTAACATAAAAAAATCACACTAAGAAATGTGTACTTTTAAACTAAGGAAAGTGTACTCTTTCTGAAATTGTGATGTGTAAATAAATTACCACAAAACTCATTAAAATATACATTCTATGTTAGTGGATTCAGAATGTCGCCCCAATTCTACATTTTTATGAAGCTCTTCAATGACATTGATGCTGCTATAACTTAGGCCACATTGAAGTAGTATATTATTCAACATTCTCAACAGAAATAGAACAGAATCTATCTTCCCTCTTCCATTTCTATCTCTATCTCTATCTCTGTCTCATGTCTTCAGATCAAGTTTTGGAAATTTCAACATTTCTTAGCTGAAATATAGAGAATCAATCCCCAAAGGGGCAAGAAAAATATCTGAAGGAGAAAAACTAACACAGTATAATAGGAGCTATTTCAAGAGAAAGGGAATATATGAATTGTCCAAATGCTGGACGATCAATAAAATGTTAACTAAAAATAGCTTTGGATTTATGGATAGAAAAATTTTATTTTTTTTCTAGTAAGAACTGTTTCTTATGTACTTTTGACATATCATGAGACTATAACTTGTCTGCATTGTATCGTTGGAAGTTTGCAAGAAAGTTGAAATTAATAAATGATATGCACTAAATTATAATTATGTCACAAGGTAACCTTATTGTATTTGAGATAGGCATATACTATCCCATCTCATATTTTGCATTATATAAAAATATGTATTTGATACTGGAAGATGCGAAAGAACATCTAATAGATATTAGAATTGTTATAATGAACAGTGAAAACTGCTGGGCATGAAGGCACAAACCTGTAATTCCAGGAACTCAGGAGACTGAAGCAGGAGGATCACAGATTCAAAACCAGCCTCAGCAACTTAGGCTATTAAGCCACCTAGTGAGAACTGTCTCAAAAGGGCTGGAGATGTGACTTAGTGGTTTAGTGCCCTGGGGTTCAATCTCTGGTACCAAAAATAAGTAATAAATAGTGAAAACTTTCTAAAATTGGACCCAACTAAATAAAACTAATGTTGAGTTAAAAATTAAACATTCAATGTTTTATTTTTCTATGTGATATTTTAATTATCTGCTAAGAGCCACAGCCAAGTAATATGATGCATGGCACTTTTGGTTGTAAGGTGATGCCAGCTAGCCATTGAGATGATATGATTATGTTAAGACTTGCATTCATATGGATATTGGACTCCTGCTGTTCACCTGCTGCCGGGACTCCTGGAGAGTTCCCATTGGTTGGGGAAGTACAGTAGGAGGGAATTCCGGGGGAGGAACTTCTGTTCCCGGGGTTCCGGTAGAACACCACGGCGTGGGTGGACCGGCTTCTTCCCAGACTTGTATGGAGTATTGGTGGCATTTTCAAAAATAAAGTTTTGTTCCTGCTTGAGTGGCTCGTGATTCTGTGCCCAGCTAGACTGCGGCAATTATCTTTGAAAACAAATAAATGAATGAATAATTATCTATGTTTAAGCCTAAATAAATCTGGTGATATGTCTGAGAGCCACACAAAAATAAATTACTCCCAAGAAATGCTTTACCAGAGTGCTGCCATTTTCCTAATGATGCTTTTGAATTAAGAAAAATGCAAAATAAACAAAGCAAACCATTTCCAAGTATCCAGAAGAAAAAGTTTTCTGTTTTTATAACTTTGTTGCTTTGATTCTTTAGCCATCTAAAATAAATTGAGTACTCATCAATAAAAACAAATGGTTAATTCTTCATACATTTGAATGTATTGTAGTTTTTAATGAAAAGTAACATTCAGTCACAGTTTTATTGAATCTTTACCAATATTTGCCCTTTTCTGCATTTCCTCAAAGTGACAATATTCCCTAAATAATAATCAGAAATATATCTCCCAAATGCATGCATTAGAAGTCACATCCAGGGCTGGGGATGTGGCTCAAGCAGTAGCGTGCTCCTCTGGCATGCCTGTGGTCTGGGTTCGATCCTCAGAACCACATACCAACAAAGATGTTGTGTCCGCCGAAAACTAAAAAATAAATATTAAAATTCTCTCTCTCTCTCTCTCTCTCTCTCTCTCTCTCTCTCTCTCTTCCCCCCTCTCCCTCTCTCACTCTCTCTTAAAAAAAAAAAAGGAGTCACATCCAGATGAGCATTTTACAATATGGCTTAACTTTCTGTTTTGAGGTTTTCTTTAAGTGTGGGACAAGAGGCAGGTGAGCATGCAAGTTCCTTCAATGACCTGACATTGAAGTAGAAGAAGAAATTTCACCAAAGAATATGTATATTTTTGGTTATTATGATTTTTCTTTGTGTACATGTATATATCAGAATTATTATCTCTGTAAGGTTATGACTGGAGTCTATTGGAACTACTGCTTATTCAGTTGCCTTTTAAAAAATCTTAGGCTCCAAGTCATTGAAGGTAGGTGCCATCCCCGGCCAGCAGGGTCAGCTGAATTTAAGGTCGCTTGTGTGAATTTCCAGGGACACTAAATAAAGCACAGATAAGCACTTTACCTTTAAACAAGCTTCAGGGTGGCTCCTCTACTCTCGGCCTCAAACTCCCCAAATGGGAGAGTGAAGGATAGTCATGAGAGGCTGGTGAGAGAGAGAGAGCAAGCATGTTTGGGAGTTCCATCCACAAAAGGTAAGAAGGGGCAGAGTTACAAGGGACATGTGAGTGTAATTCCACACAAGGGCTGTAGGTCCACACCTATGTCTGAATCCTCAAACTTCCAGGACTAGAGCAATGTCCAAGTCACTATGAGATGTAGTGACAGTCAAAGCCTCTCAGCTCTAAGATGGAGATGGAAGACACGAATCAATCATTCAGAGTGGCTCCCCACAGGTAGAACCAGACTAAATTTTATATTTTTAATAGGTTTCTCTTCTTCAAGTTCATTATCTTTAGAGCTCTTAAATTGAATGCAATATTTATTTTTAAAAATTGAATATAGGGGCTGTGGTTGTAGGTCAGTGGCAGAGCACTTGCCTAGCATGTTTGAGGCACTGGGTTTGATCCTCAGCACTACATAGAAATAAATAAAGAATTTGCTTAAAATAAAAATTTAAAAACAAGAATATAGTTATGGTATATTAGTAATAAACTATACTTTCCTCTTGAAAATTTAATTTAATGCCATTTTTTATGATTAATGAAACAAATCTCAGCAATTATTTCATATTCACCACATAGTATCTAGAAAGGCTTTGAATATATATTGGGTTCTATGTGATTTAATTAAAATGCCCAGAATATTTTTTTCAAAATATAAGGGAAACAATCAAACTAAGAAACTCAAGACCATAGATAAAAATAAATAGGAGGATAAAAAAAGTAGCAGCCTTTAGTGTGACTCTCATTCTTACTCCAATTCATTTGCATGGTCATTCATTTCTTCCATAGAATTTGGGTGAAGAAAAGGAAGATGTGACAGGAAGAAAAAAGGTTCAATCAAGGAAGTAAAATAAGTTGGGGGAGGGGGCATCAAGTAAGAAAGCAGATTTGAATTCATAAGAGGAGTAAGAGCAATTTGACTAGATTCAAATATTCCACACCTATGTGACTGTGAACAAATCACTTGTCTATGCCTTTGATCATACATACAAAAATAACTGATTCACAGATGTTATAAAATCAAATATAATTGCTTAGAGAACACCTGGTACTGAATAATGACCACAACAAATTTTATTATTATTATTCTTAAACTTTTAAAAGACAGAACTAATTGCAAAAAATAATTATTGTCTATTATACATCCTGCTTAAGTATCTCATTTTTATCAACAATTAGGGAAATTACAATTAACATGTCATTTCCACAACCCTGGCATATGCCTGTAATTCCAGGTACTCTGGCAACTGAGGAAGGAGGATTCAAGTTCAAGACTACCTTCAGCAACTTTGCAAGACACTGTCTCAAAATAAAAAGTAAAAAGGACAGGATATTTAATTCAGTGTAAAAGCATTCCTAGATTCAATCCCCAATATTGCCAAATAACATTCCTTAGAAAGTTTTATAATTAAAACGATATTAATTTTAAGTGCTTTGCAGAACACCCTCTGAATGTTCCTATATTAAACTAATTAATGTCTCCAAGTAAAATAAAATTATTAAAATCTGTAATTGTAACTTTTAGCAACAAATTGTAATTTTAGTGTCCAAAGTCCTATATAATGTGCTCAATTTTATGCACAAATTATGAGCTTTACATGGTACACCAAAAAGATAACTGTCACTAAGTCACAGAGAAATTAGATTTTTTTATTGGATATTGAACACATAGCATTATACCAACCATTAAGCTTCATCTCAATCTTCTTTATTTTGCTTTTGAGACAGGATCTTGCTAAGGTTGTTGAGGATGAACTAAAACTTGAGCGCCTCTTGCCTCAGTCCCTGGGACTCCAAGTGTGGTCCTCATTACCTGACCTATGCAGATGAATTTCTTGTGCTGTTTTTTGCCTTTTTTCTGTTCTGTTTTGCTCACTCAGGTTTACATTTCTCTGACTTCAAAACATCTGTTTCTTCTCTGTAGTACAGGAAGAATCCAGAACTGTCTACTTTGAAAACATAATTATAAGGAAATTCTTTATGATAGCAACATTTCCATTCCATATTTATGTTACAACATTTATTTAAATATTGTCATTCTGTATATGAAGATGTAGAAAAGGAATTAGCAAAATTCTTCATTTTTCTTTTCAGTTTAGGACCCTGGTAATTATGAGAGTATAAAATTGGTTAGAAAATATTATTTTAAAAGGTACAATTTTAGATTTTTCTTTTATTTTTTTAAATAAAGAGAAGATATTTTAAAGGCCATTTATCTTATATGATAAATAGTACTTTTCTACAAAACCATCACTCTCTTTTTAAATATTTTTTTAGTTGTAGATGGACACAATACCTTTATTTATTTTATATTATTTTATTTTATTTGTATGAGGTGCTGAGTATCAAACCCATAGCTACACATATGCAAGGTGAGCGCTCTACCACTGAGAAACAACCCTAGCCCAAAACCACCACTTTCTTTATAGAAGTACAGAATAGTGCAAAACACTATATTTGTCTAGTGACGTTACTTAAGTCAAGCGGTCTATTGATAATGGAGTAGTTCTAGTATAATAAAGCCAGCCTTAATAAACTTAATGTGAGTAACTGCTTTTGCACTGACTTTTACTCTGAAAACTAGAGAACATTTTAAAAATTAATATCTATTTTCTATGTGGAATATAGCATAGCAGATTTTCTTGTTTTTAAAAATGCCAATAAAACAGCAATCATCATTTCATCATACATATCTTTCTTCAGTCTGTATTACCTATTAATAATTGTATGATATCCGATAGCTCTTTTACACCAAAGAAAAATAGAGGAGATAAGAGAAAGGGCAAACAGAGACAGACACACAATGCAATGGAACCTAAAGGAAAAGGACTAGGGAAGAAGAAGATACAAATAGCCAATGCTGGAGAGCACAGGACAATAAAGAGATGATATAAATGTTGAATATTCTTTTGCAAATGCAGGGATCTAAGTAATAAATGATTAAAAGGTTCAGCTTCATTTAAATATTCACTGACTGACAAAATGACAGGTTTTCCTGGATTTGAGTTGGGCACTGGAGCCCTAGAGTTGGAGACATGATCATTTGTGTAGATGGGTGTAAGGCGAACAAAGCTGATGAAGAATTTTATAATTGGTAAATTTCTTGTTTGATTTCTTTTCTGGTCCATTTTCCTTTCAATGGTGGACATGCAACTGCATTCTTAATGTCAAAATTCTGACAATTTCTACAAAATGTTGTTTCTAATAAAAATGTTTAAGTTGCTTACAGACGTACATCTAGCGCAAACTTACCAGGGTTTCCTGCTGTGCTACTTGTGTACATGAAGTATTAAGTAATTTACAAATCATTTATCTTACTATATAAATATATATAGATTCTGAAACAGATTTTAGACTTTTGTCACTATCAGTGATGTTGCAATGAAAGTATTTAGAAGTATGTTGGTGATGTTTATCAAATTAACTCAAAATTCCTACACCAACCACCTCATGCATTTTTTCCTTAGTTCTGCGATAGTCTCACAAATATTTTCATCATTATAGTAATAATTTGTGGAAAATTACAGAACATTTCCCAAACAAAAAAAGGATTTTTTCCCCAGAAGCATTTATTTTTCCTCATACAAAACAAATGGTTTAAATATGACTACTATATAGTTAGACTATATTGAATTGTTCCCTGGCATGTATCTTGATGACTAACCTTGTCCCCCAAACCAGGTGCGTCCCAGGGCCATTTTTATTTTCTTCTTTCAACAAGTCTTTACACAGCAGCTGATTTTTCCTTCAGATATAGTTGTCATGCAATTGAGACACAATGGCACTTACAAATATCATTTGATACCTTCTGGACTTTAAAAATCCAGCAAGAAAGATAGATAGTAAACTATGTGATTACAGTAAAGTGTGACAAATGTTGGCGATACTATAATTCCTTTTTCCAAATTACCATCTCATTATTTAATAAAGATTCAATCTGTTTCATTTTTATGTGTAATTCAGAACCACCTAAATTATTCTCCATCTTCTCAAATGACTTACTTATTAATCAAGTTGTTCTCTCATTGAGCAAACACCTGTGTGTCAGTTATTGATCTTGACATTGAAATAACAGCAGTAAGGAAGGCAGATACAATCTTCTTTCTTGGATAGATTATATTCTCGTAGTAGAAAGAGACAATAAGCTCAAAAACAAATACATAAAATGAACTCAAATAGTAATAATTTCTATTCTGATAAGCAAAGCCTAATTTAAAAAAAAACAGAGTCACGCAGAGGGAGATAAAATGATATTTCAACTGAAATTTAATTAAATTAGAAAAATTATAGAAGTACCTGGGGGAAGAGTACTTCTAGAAGAGAGAACAGAAGTAAAAGGAGCTTAATGTGCTTGAGGTACAACAGTAGGATCAGGTTGATGTGATTAGAAGGAGATATATTACATGTAAATACATATACACATATTACCATGTATATAGCTTTGTGACGTAAGATACAGTTGGGTTTAGAAAGTGATCCACGTGCTGCTGAGAAGAAAGTGTATTCAGTCATTGATGGATGAAATATTCTATATAGGTCCTTTAAGTCTAAATTATTAATTGTATTTTTTTAGTTCTGTAGCTTCTTTCTTAATCACAAAACCTGTAGTAAAGATGGTGTAAAAATGTTCAGTGAATGAGGAGTGAAAGAAAAGTTTGTACCTGATCACAACAGAAAATTAGTGTGCTCTGCTGATCTCTTTTTCAAAGGTTTTGAGATTTTAGAAATATGAGGGAAAAAGTTTACCTGGAAACTTTATAAGAAGCAAAGACCCTTCTGTTTACAGGTCCTTTGGCTATAAAATCTTCCACTATTTGAGAGAGCTGTCAGGTAAGCAGTGTCTGAAGGTAAAGGCAGATTTGAATTAGATTAAATATAAGAGCTTGTATCCTGATTTTACTATATATATATATATATATATATATATATATATATATATATATATATATTTTTTTTTATTTTTTTTTAAATCAGGGATTGAATGCAGGAGTGTTAAACCCTTAAGCCACACCCCCAACCCTTTCTTTCTTTTTCTTTTTTCTTTTCTTTTTTCTTGAGACAGAGTTTTGCTAAATTGCTGAGTCTAGCTTTGAACTTCTTATCCTCCTGCCTCAGCCTCCCAGGATGCTGGGATTATAGGCTTGTATCACCATGCCTCTGGCTTTACTGTGTAATGCATGGTGTTTTCTAGTTACTTACATTCTTTGTGCCCCAATTTTTTCATCTTTAATGTGGGAAGGACAATACTGTCTAAACTGATAGAGTGCCTTGAGGATCTAAAGGATAACATATATTTGTCAGACATAAGCATGTCCTAGCACACAGTAAACACTCACATATGAGTTGTTATCATTCTTTTTTAAGTGGTCCTTAGTATGTTGCTGGAGGTGAAATGGGTATCTGTGAAAAAGAGAAGACTATTGTGCATCACAGGTGGGTAGGGATAGTCCTACTATGAGAACTCTAAACTGAGATGTGCCATTTATAGATTGCTCATCATTCTTATACCCTTCACATATAACACACCTCCCTTTTTATGAATGTATTATTCAAATACATTATTCACTGCTTATTCAGATTTTTTACTTTTTAAAAAGACCTCTTAGTTTTTGAAGATTTTTACCCTTGTCTTATTTTATGTCAACCTATGTGTTTATCATTCCTAATTTAAATGGTGTAGGATGATATCCCTGTCAATACCTCACTCTCAATTCCTTGACCTTTCATTACTGTAGCTTTCACCCTTCAAAATCATTAAGACAAAACTATGTTCATTTATAATAATGTGTCTAAAGTGCAGGTTGAAGGACAGATGGGAACTAGAAGAAAAGTAAACTTTCCTTCTTTACTACTACTTTGGAACAAAATCAGGGACTGCAGATTATATTAGATATATTAATTACCAATGTTATATCTCCTTGGTTCATCTCTCACATGGGTTGGCATTTCCTAATTACTCTGTTAGTATTCCATCTCAAGGATTTATCAGGTTTCTCTTTACTATATATATATATATATATATATATATATATATATATATATATATATATATATATTTTGCAATAATGTACTAGTAAGGAGCAAGTTGATGGAGCTGGAGCAAGAGACCGGAATCAAGTTCTGATTTATACTGTTAGTTGAATTTCATGGTTTAAGTATTCCTACTGTGGCCAAGTTCAAGCTATAGCATGATGTATTTGAATGCAGTTCTGATAGAATAAATGCATATGCAGTCATACAGACACAATAGATTTAAATAGCATAAAGAGGATAGATAATAAAAAGTACATTTTGAGTATCCTTATTTGAAAGGCTTGCAAGTAGAAGTGTTTTGAAGTTGGATTTGGGGGATTTTGTAACATTTGTATATGTACCAAGAGTTATCTGACGGATGGAACCCAAGACTAAATATGAAATTCATTTACATTTTATATAGTACATCTTATACATGTAGGCTGAAGGTAGTTTTAAGCAATACTTTTTCTGCAGATGCATTTGGACCATAAACCATCTTATGAAGTCAGGTGTGTAATTTTTTTCTTTGTAGTATCATGCTAGAGCCTAAAATTTCCAAATTTGGAGCATGTAATTTTGGATATTGAAATTAGTGATGGTCAACCTTATTTTGCATACAATTTGTTTAATTATAAATTTGTGTAATTTAATTTTTTGATGCTGTGTTTTACAGACAGTTTTTGAAATGCCTGAAAGTTTTCTATCATAGGACCATTTCACAGATATGACCTTCTCTAAAACCATAACAGACAGCTCAATCTACATCTCAATGAGGCTTGCAAGAATGGAGGAGTTAACACCTCAAGAACAGCACTCTAACCAAAGGGACAAAAACTTCAAAATGAGTGCCCCAGAATTCAAAGCCTCAAATTGCCATTTATGGAAAGCAATTTTTTACACCTGTTAGTTATTTCAGATAAGATTTCCATGCATTCTAATTTTTTTTCCTTCTTACTTTTCCCTAGCAATCTTCCAAGACCTGTGTGCTAGGAGTGTTTTAAATAAATCACTTCCAACTGTGTCCTTGACTTGGGTTCTCCTTTGGGGAACACCCAAAAGTCTAAAAAGTTAAAAGCACAGGTAAGCAATGATTCAAGATGAGATTGTGAAACTAGGTCACTGTGTAAGATAAAGTTATCTTAAAGCTGACCTGCTTATCTTCTATCTATGAGGATTTGTAGAAGTCTGTTACTGATTCTTAACCAAGATAGCTATGAGATAGGCTAGCTAGTAATTTATAATTACTGGCAGTACCCTGATCCACCTTTTTATGTTACTTAAGGATGTGTAGATTGGCATCTTACACCTGGTGAAACCTATTAACAACTGACTTGGATACCTGTCCAATGGAGCATAAAAGGGCCATCTGGAAATTTGTGCCCTAACTCACCTGAAATCAGGATATCTTACATATGTTTTGGAAAAGTGTGCCTAGAAGCTTCTTGGGCCCCATATACTTCTCTGTGTTTATTTTCTACTGCTCTTTACAAAATATGTTGGCTTCACTGAAACCTTATATAAGTATCTTCTGTTGAGTTTAGTGAGTACTTTCAGTTATCTGACCTGTATAATCATTGCAGAACATAATTTCATCATTGGAACATAAAATATATTCCATTAGAGATGGTAAGTAGTATCTTGTAATATCATTGTTAATGAGATTCTCATCTGAGCTGTTTTGGAATAAGAAACAGATGAAATGGAAGCAGTATATAATGCTGTAGTTTTAGCATTCAATTGTGCAATGGATACGATATATTACAGAAAGAACAGTATTTGGAACTGATGATAAGGGATTTCATGATGTAATAAAGCTTTTGCTATTTCCAGTTCTGATTCTTAGGGTCCAGTGGGTGCTATAGCAATCCATCATACAAAACAGCCCATTTTGGAATAAGCACCAGCATATTCAGTGGACCTAAATCAGTTTTATGAAGTCATGGCACAATACCCCATGTTACCCATTTTTATTGCTTTGATATCTCTTCAATGTACACCTAAATGATTCAAGATGGCCACATCCCCATGAATATCTGATAATCAAGGAAAATTGGAGTTCTATTTCACAAATTGTATAGCTCATTATGTTGATGTTAGTTAAAAATTGAGTGCTTCTGCCTTGAGCAGACTTGTAAGTCATACACTTGGCTGTATATTTCGAAGGAGGGATAAGTGGCCTGAAGTGATAATACACATAGAGCCTGGGATCTGGCAAATACCTTTACATATTGGCTGAAGGACTTGGAAAGGCAAAATGGATAGAAAGGATGGTTTCTGAAAAAGTGAAAATGCTAAGGGGATCTGCAGGAATGAGCACAAGAGAAACAATTTTTGTTTTACAATGATGCTGACTACAAACCACACAGTGCAGAGAAGGTACACATACCAGGTGTATGTGATAATTTACCTGGTGGGTGTCAGTGAGTCTTAGGCTTCTCAGTGTTTATGAGTAGAAGAGTCATAATGGCAGGGATGAAAGTTATGCAGCATCCAAAAGCATTTTACCCTTATAAGGCTAATTGAGCCATTGTATTACTTGCAGTGAGCACTTGATATCAGAAAAAATAATTTGGATGAATGTTTAATTGCATCACATATCTTCTACCCTTATAGGCCTGTGCCCCATGTGGATTTGCATTCCCTGATGACAGTGTCTCTGCCAACACCATCATGGGAGAGCTTATAGTATACCTGGTTTTCTGATATGGGTTACCAAATAACAGAAACTTAGATAAAAGGTCATTTGATGGTGGAAAATTTGTGACTGACTATGAGTGTGTGACTTCAAAATCTACTGATTCTGCCAGACACACATCACACTGAAGTCCTCAAACAAATAGAACACTAGAACGGTCAATTAAAGGCTTATCTAAGGCATCAGATAGGAAACAACTCACCAAAAATTATGGTGATATACTCTATTATATAATATTTCTCACAACACAAGCACTAATTTATACTGCTCTGTCCTTGAGAGTCAGAATACTTGGGTCCAAAAAACAAAGTTTGAAAATAATAATTGGCCATGTCAGACTTGGTGACTATTATGAACTAAATGTTTTCCCCTCTAATTCATATGCTGAGGCCTCAATGTCCATATAAGTATATTTGCAGATAGAGTTTTAAAGAGGTAAAGCTAAAATAAAATCATTAATATGTGCTCTAGTCCAATATAATCTGGCATCTTTACAGAAAGAGATTAGGATATATGATCCACAGAAAGAATACCTGTAGACACAAAGGTATGATGACCACCTGCAAATCTAAGAGAGAGTCTGAAAAGAAATAAATATGCAGAACTTGATCTTGACATCCAGACTTTAGAATTATAAGAAAAAATGTTTCACAGGTTTAAACCACCTAATCATGATTCTGTGTTGTGACAGTCCTAGAAAACTAATACAGCGACCAACATGCAAATGTTGTTATTTTTTTAGGTTCCAATTTTGGGCAATGCTGTATTGAATGTATTGGTTTTGAATTAGAGGAAACTGCTTTCTCTACTGAATCTGTATTTTGACTACTGATCCAACAGCAAATGAATTATTGCATGTACAGGATTAATTATTATTATGTAGAATTAAGATTGCTTTTACCTTTGAGATTATGAGAGCCTATGGCTGGCTAGTTCCTTGTAACAGAGATGGCTATGTGATGTGTGGACCCCAAAGAAAAATGAAAATGTGAGGCCCTCTGCTTAAAAGGCAGAAATCAAATGCCAGCACAGATACTAAAATTCCATATAAAATATTTTTTCCATTTTCCTCCTGGTATTTCTCTTGATTGTTCAAGGTGTTGTCCTGGTAAAGGGATATTACAGGACAAGTGCAGACCTTCATTAGTGCCCAAGATTTCCCCCTTGACTCATAATATTTGTGAGTGGCCTACAGGATATCAAGTTTTCCTTTCTGCCAGCTGCAGAACCAACACACCATGTAGGACAGGAGGAGTTTGGAGGGAGTCAATTTTCCTTTTTCAAAAATTGGCAGCCCCAGATTGTAGTTAATGGGTGATCCCCAAGGGATTTCAACTCCCACACTAGAAAGTACTTGGTACCTGGTTGGGGTTGGGAAAGAGGCTAGTTCCTGACAAGTTACTTGCCATGACCAAGACCAGGACTGCCACTGTCACGCCCCACTGCAAGACTCTGCAGACCATGTGACCCAATGACAACTCTCCCTGCACCTGTCTTCAAGCTATTGCTGGTGGCAAACCAGATGATAGTACACAGGCCTCCCCACATTAAGGCAACCTGTTTACTTCTGGGAAGTGCAAGTTAGCAGCACTGTTCTATAGGCCATACGGTTAGGGGGAACCAGCCACCTTCAGTGCTAGTGCACAGGGAACAGTCTAGAACCCTTCCCAGGGAGGAGGTGGGAAGGTGGAATTGTGTAAGAGCCAAGACTAGTAGCACCCTCCTCCCCTCTGGTACCCTAACTGACATATGCTTCATTATTATTTAAGATTCCACTTACAAAATACAAATTCAGACATAAAATGTTTTAAAATTTCAAGATGGCAACTTCTGAGCATTAAAACCCAAGCATCAAGCCTTACTGAGTATGGCTTCTAAAATACTTCACAGGTTATAGGTTAGTGAGGCTGCCTCTGCCTTGAAGGATGGACTTAATATAAAGCCTGAGAAGATTTGAATAGTACAAGAATTGGGCTGCAACAAGCATTTGTGGAGTCCTGAGTCACACTCCTTTGACCTGACTCTGGTTTTATGTGTAGCCTTGGTGGATAGGTCTAACTTCAGAACACACCTTCACTGCCATGTATCTTTACTTTTCTCCTTCAGGACATGGAAACCCTGTTTAAGGACAGTGTGAAAGTTTGTTGAAAAGCCCCTGAGGTTAATTTTCAATCAATGTGGTCTGGAAACTAGTGGACAAATACACAGTTTTTTCACCTAATGATTCTCATTTCTGAATGGCACCCTCAAAGCCTCTGAGAGATCCTGGTAAAATGGAATCCTTGGTTTACAGAGAATTACCATGCTTTCTTTTTTTTCCTTTCTTTTTCCCGGCTCTTTCTTTCTGAGGTTACCTCCCAAATAAACATCTTGCATCATATACTGATTTCAGGGAATACCAATTAAGATGTGGGTGGGGGAAAGTGATTGGTTAGTGCCAATGGTACTTGTTATTTTGTTCTGTATCCTCCACTCATTCTCCAGTGCTTTAACAAGAATTCTTAGTGATTTGGTTATGGTAATTGTAGTGTTATGAATGAAACTTCCACAACTTTGATAATAAGCCTTCTAGAAATGGGGGGTGTGAGGGATCATTTCAGTGCTGTAAACCATTCCCTGTCTTCTAAGATGTAGCGATCTTAAATCTCCTTTCTCCTTTATTTTTGAGATTTTTTTTTCTGTTTTATTCTAGTACATGGGAAAAGTCTGAAGAATTGTCCCTTTAATTTCAGATTTATTCAGCAAATAAAAAAAGAAATATTTGAAATGAAATCTTTGAAGTAGTAATAGATTTTTATACTTCTTTTTATTATTTTATAGTTGTAGTTGGACACAATACTTTTATTTTATTTACTTACTTTTATTTGGTGCTGAGGATCGAACCCAGGGCCCTGCACATGCTAGGTGAGCGCTCTACCCCTGAGTCCCAGCCCCAGCCCTAGAGTTTTATACTTCTAAGCTCAGTGGGGTTTTTTATTTGTTTGTTTGTTTTTTATAATGCAGATTGATGTCCATGCCTTTTGATTCAGAGTTTTGCCAATAAAAGTTGTATTGCATTTTTTGAGAGAAGCGTTTATTTTCCAGATATAGACTGCAACTACACTGAGCTACATACTCAGGTTTATTAGGGTGGGCAGATGTTTCTTATTTGAATAGTCACTGGAAACAGCTGAAATCTAGCAGCTCCAGACAAGATATGAGGTTTGGTCTTTGCCTTCACGCAGAAAACTAAACATGAAAAGAACCAGCCTAGTTTTGCTGAAGCTCACCTTCAACAAGATAACCTCTTTATTTTCTGACCACTATAAATGGCTTCTTAAGTCATTCAAGCCAGAAATTTTGAACTTATCTTTCTTTTCTCCTGACCAAGTGTCATGAACTCATTCACATCCCATAGATATTAACATTAGGCTTCTTTAGTTTTTAAAATAGAACTCTGTTACTTACCACCCCATATTAACCCCACTATTTTCTTGGTTTAAGCAATTCTCATCTACCTTACTTACTATACCTCTATCCTAGTTGGTTTTCTTGTCTCTATTCTTGCGCTAAGACATCCCTTACACAGAGTACCACGTAAGACAATCTGTCTTCTAGATGAGTGCTTCCTGGTAGAACTGTCTGCCATTCTGGCATATTCTATATTGGTGATACACAATAGAATAGCTACAGATACCACTGACTACTTAGCACTTGGAATGTGGCTGGTGATAGGGAAGAATTGAACTTTAAAATTATTTGATTCTAATTGTTTAAACTTAAATAGAAACATGCAGCAAAAGGATTACCACATAGAACATTATAACTCTAGAATGTAACATCCATGAAGAAGCCTTTTCTTAGCTGCCAGGGATTGCTAATTCCATTTTTCTTGCTCCTAAATCATCTTGCTTTACTGTGCTTAATTTCTTCACTGTATACCTGACTCAGCTAGACTGTAGCTTTATAGAGGACAGAGATCTCATCCTAGAAAATCAGACAATAATAACCTCAACAACAGTAAGTGCAAAGAACTGTATTTGACTCTTATCCCTACATTTCTGTCATAATCTTGGAAACGTATCCACAACAATTCTGCCTTTTTGGAAAATGAATTGGAATAAGAAAAGTTTTCATTATTCTGCCATATATTTGTGCTTCTTTATAAAGGGAATATATGAAGTCTGATTGCAGAAAGCTTAATATTCATTGTGCCACGTTGTATGTACTATTATATGGAACTACTTTGCCTCAAAGGTTGATAACCAAGACATCCATCTTCAATCAGAGGCTATACAGACAGGAAATAAAAGCCACATAGTAATCTGGGGAATAATATTCCTCAATATAGGGAACAGCAATGCAACGGTACTAGGTTATAAAGTAGCTTAAAGGTCCACAGAAAATAACAGAGATTGTCATAAGTAACATTCTTATATTTAATATTGTCCACATTGCAGATGATTGCAGATGATGAAGCTGAGGCATAGAGATGTATACTGACCTGACATGAGTCACAAAGCTAGTAAGTGCCCGAGCTGGAATTTGAACCATATCCAATGGACTCCAGAGCACATGATCTACGTTTTTGAATACCTCACACAATGTGCACTTAAAGGAGTGAGAAGATGAATAGATGGGTGTTGGAAATCTATATAAACCATTAACACTGGTCTGATGAGTGAAAGCATCAAAATTAGTAATTTTACTTAAGATAAAACCCTTATTAATTACAGCCACTGAAGTAATAAAGGGGATGAGCCTTGAGGCCCTATAAATTTTACATCATTAAATTTCGATATGCATATTGTCTAAGAGTTAAGTGACTTCTTAATATTTTTAAAGTTGTTTACTATGATATTATTGTCTTAGCTACATAGAAGATTTTGTTTAGTGTTTACTTTTCTGTTGAGTTGACAAAAAGTAGAAATCAGATTATGTGTAATGCCAATTTATTATTACTAATTATTATCATCACAATCTACTAGACAAGAGCTGAAATGGAGTTTATGTCTTAAGAGTAATATCTTAGGATGATTCCCTAGGACTCAGATTAAACTGTGGGGAAAACGGTTGAAATAGTAGAACAGTCCTATTGCAAACTGTTTGCTTAGGGATACAAGAAGTCACTGGCTTTCCATAGAATACTTTAAGTCAATGATTTCTAACGTTTTGTTTTCAGATGGTCCTGTGGGAATTTAATGATTTCTTTTATTTCAAAATATATGTAAACAACTTTTGAAGTACTGCAGGAGATCCCCAGTTCCCTCAGGCTATCATATCTGATGTTAAATAATGCTGAATATCTTAATAATGCCAACTTTAATACTTTGGGTTCTGGAACATTAGAGAATATCTATTTAAAATTGCCACAGTTTCCTTTAAAAACTTCATTTATTTTCCATTTCTCTGGGTCCTATATACTTGTGGTCCTATTTTTAATGCTTTTTTTCACATAATACGTAATATCCTTAAAATCTAAGAAAATGTATGTGCATATGTGTATATAACTGCATATGTCTGTGTACATTTCAACTGAGATACTCATTCTATTCACAGCTGCTTGTTACACATTTGTTTTCACTCAAATTTTCTTATCCTCTTCTTCCTTTTCTAAAGTCTATTGACTTAACATATTTGTGTGTGTTTATGAAATTCACATCAAATTTTAGATATATTATTTCTGAGATTAATAAGTCCAAGTTCATGGTTCCATTGTTCTTTTAACATTTTATTCAGTAAGAATGTATTCAGTATTTGGCCTTATTCATTTAAGGCCAAATTCTAGATATTAGAAATTCATAAAATACATGTTCCAAAGAGGATAAATTTGAGTAATTAATATTTATGGTTTTAGGGCCCACCCATCCCATCCATATCCCCATATTTGTGTTGTTGCACAGGTCTTAATTAAAATTAGGCATAAGAAGAAACGAATCATTATGCAAGTATATTTCACTGACACTGATAAAACTAAAAATAAGCTTCCTATTTCCCTGAGTGACACTGGTTGGGAAAACAAATCATCCTTAGTGTTAACTAGAGAAATGCTCACATGGATGGCAACTCCACTCATAATCAACCTTGTGGCAATAGTAATAATTCCTACAAGCTAACAGGGTCCTATAGTTAACATTGCAGGAATCATTGCACTAAATTTAGTTAAGACTTTGTATTTTTAGGAAGTTTTGTGAAATTGTAAGTATGCATTAAATAGACAGGATTTCAAAACCTATTTGACTTTGACTTTGGGATTACTCTTTGAAAGAACAAGAAACATTTTCTAAAAATCTTCTCTAAAGAGCAAGATACTGTACTTTTCTTTAAACTTACTTTACATTATGGAAAATCCATACCATGTGTTTTGACAGGCCATGAAGGCGAAGTTCATGATTAATCATGAGGGATATTCAGCAAATCCTGATAAAGACCAGGGTTTCATTGCAAAATTAGAACATAATTCCTCATCTTTTTCTTAGCACTAGCTGAGCAAAGGACTGAGGAGTTTGCAACTCACTTGTCCCAAAGAAAACACAGACACTGCATTTTGAATACATTTTTCTTGAGATTAATATTCATCATAATTGCATTTCATTTATGTATAGAAGATAAAAGTATGATTAAAGCCAAGTTATTTGTTGTTATGTGATCTACTCTCCTTACCTGACATGGTTAGTGCTGTTACCACTCTGCCAAGCATGTAATGAATCACTTTCTTCTATCCTTATATCAGAGTGGAAACCCTTCAGGTCTTAAACTATAAAATGACTGTGACTAAAATTCTATCTTTGTAGAAAAAGATTTTCAGCATAATCTAATGCAATTTATTTGCAGACATGGCTCAGAGAAACTTCTCTATGGGGTATATGTATTTATTTGAACAAATGATCAGTCAACCACATGCTTTCTAATTTCTGCTTTCATGATAAAGACTTCTTAAAAAAATATTTGAAAAAAAATATGTTGCTTACTGTGTATAATTGAATTCCCAACATTCTCATATTTTTATTAAATTTCCACTCTAGAAATGCATGAAATAAAGTATTATCATACAAGTAGGTTTATTTGGTTTCAGACAATAAATTTATTTTTTAGGCCATCTTTCCTATCCAGTGCTACTTTTGACTTTTTCTTTCTTTTGAACATTTGTCAGTAATATATCTGAGAAACACATTCAATTTGAAATTAGTGAAATTTTATGATGATATTTAACAGAGGTGAAGGCAAAGATAATTTAAGATATAACTTTGGATACTTTTGTTTAATTGAACATTAATATTAATTTTACAAGAAATAGGGGAGGAGACATACATTGCATCCAAGATAAGAAAGACAGTTTTGTGTATGCTGATTCAAAAAATGCTTAGAGTACAGCCAAACAGAGATGTTCAGTAAAAAATTATACAAATGGAACAATATTAAAAAAAACACAGACCAACACTGGAAATTAAATATGGGAGCATATATCCTCACAATATAAGCATTTAAGAGAAAGGCAGAAAAGTAAAACATAGTGGAGAGAATGATAATAAATGGCCAGAAAAGTAGGCAAATCAGAAAATGGGGGTAGAGGGCTACTTACGGTGGATATAATGTCTAAAGGACCTAATTAAATATGTTAAGGGATTAGTCAAAATGAGAGTAGAGGAATTGAGGGAAGAAGTTCAATATAATATGGGAGTAAGCCAAGGAGCTACAGATAAAGGAATTTGAGCATTTGGCTACTCTTAATAATGATAGAAAGTAGACTGCCTATAAACTTGAGCTTTTTTAAGTAATCTCTATCATCATGTAACTAAACAGTTGATAAGCAAATTAGATTTTTATAAAAATAGTGTGACAATTAGATGAGGAAAGAATGATGAAAAATCATCCCTTTGAAATGTTTAATGAATGATGATTTGTCAGTGATAGACAATCAATAGTAGAGGGATTAAGCCAGGCTATGTACCCTGATGGAAGTATACAAAAAGGATCGATGAAGTATTCTTTTAAAAAAATCAAACCTAAATTCAATTCAATCCCTGAATCTATTTTCTAATTTACCAGAAATAATCTGAATATAGAAATGTGCTCAAGAACAACATATTTAATTACTCAACAAAATATTGATATTTTCAAAAAACAAGTTGCACAGGGAGAGAAAAGAGGAGGAGAAAGAGAAAGAAAAACAGAAGAGAAGGAAGAGAGACTAAATTAATAGTCTTTATTTGGATACTAATTCACAAGAAAAAATATGTGGAAAAGCAGGTGAATACTAATTGGAGATACTTATAAAGATTGTGAATTTTCAAATAGTCTAACAAAACTATAATTATAGTTTTAAAATAACCCCCTATTTTAGAGATAGAAATTATTTATTTAAAGCAAAGATATTTGTGTTGTTGCTTTTAACTAAGAGCAGAGAGTGAGACAGAGTGGTGTACAAAAAAAATTGGTCAATGTCCCTGTGTTAGGAATTTAATCTTTGTGTGTGTGTGTGTGTGTGTGTGTGTGTGTGTGTGTGTGTATGTGGTGCTAGTGATTGAACTCAGAGTCTTTTGCATGTGAGGCAAGCACTGTACCCACTGAGCTACATTCCCAGCCCAGAAACTTTATCCTTAATACAATAGTAATGTGAGGTGGGCCTTTAAGAGGTGATTTGGTCACCAGGGCTCTACCATCACAAATTGATTAATTATCCTGGGAAAAGATTAGTTATTACAGATATGACCTCCTAATAAAAGGGTGCACTCTGGTTTTGTTTCCATTTATTTTACACTTGTTCTTTGCCCTTTTGCTTGCATCATGTTAAGACACAGCAGGAAAGCCCTCAGCACATGTGGCCTCTTGATCTCAGATACTTGGGCCTCCACAACTCTGAGCCAAATAAAGTTCTTTTTTTTTTCTTTTACAAATTATCCAGTGCTTATCAATCACCCAACATTCAGTATTTTGTTATATTAACACTAATGGACTGACAGCTAGATTACATATACTAAGGAGTTTGCTAAACTTATTAAATCTTATGTTTGAAATTATTTATGGTGTTAAGTTATAATAATGTAAGGAGAGAAAAGGTGCAGTAAAATAAGTGAGAAAAAAAGATAAAAAGTGAAGGTAACTCTTTAATATATTTTACACTAAAGAAATGTACAGTATGGTGTCAAAATAAGTAATATTTACTAGAAAATTATTATGCCCCAGTACTATATTCACATTTCCTAGTTATATGTTCTTAAAACAGTTTTTTTCAGCATTTTAGAGATAAGGTACCTGAATGCAGAGTGGTTAAATGTCTTGCCTAAGTTCACACACCCACTAGTAAGAGACAGAGTAGCATATGACAAACTGGATCAAAAGAACCAAGAACCATGAAGCTTTACTTCCTTAGGTAGATGCAGAAGACAGAGAAGGGAGCCATGAAGACTGTTGGCTGAGGACATTCTCAAACAGGGACAACTGATGGAACAATTTCTAAATCAGGAAGGAGAACATTATCTGGAACTCAGGGGAAGAAGGGTTAATTTGGAAAGATGATATATATTCATGAGCTATGTGATCTGAAGAAAGTCGTTTTCTCTCTGAAGTGTATCTGTTTATGTCTTTGTTGAAAAGAAAACCAGGATTAATATATCAGTAAAAGTAATGTTTTAAGATGGGATGAAAATGTAGATGAGTGAAATCACTGCTGAATTAGGAAGATGTTGGCATTTAACAAATGCTTGTATTATTGCTATTTGCCATTATCCTTAGTCACTAGATTAAAGGAAGACTTTTATAAGCCTTGGAACTTTTTTTAGACTTTCAGCTGAACAGATCCATGATTTTCATTGTCCATACCACTGAAATTTAGTTTCCTGATCCACAAAAAGAAGAGCTCCCATTCTGATTAACAGAATCCCTTTGAGAATCAAACCAGAAAATCTTTGAAGAAATATAAGGAAGTATTGTAGAATTCTTTCAAATACCATATATAGAAATAATCAGAACTGAGATGGACAGTAGGTCTCTAGCAGTATAAAGTCTTATTATTATTATTATTATTATTATTATTATTATTATTATTATTTAAAAGAGAATAAGCTTCTTTCACGTAATTCTTGATAAATTTATTTCTATATAAAATTTTGTCTTTTCCAAGCACATTATGCCTTCTTGTGAAAAAAATCATTTCATCTCTAGCATCAAAGACATGATAAAAGATTTCTGTGTATGTTATAACATGGAAACTCTTGGCAAGTTCACAACATAATGTTCTATAGGTTATCTACTATGAAATAGAGTTTGGGTACCATTTGCTTAATGGTAATAAGAATGGCCAGTGGCCCAGAATATCAAGAACCCTCAAAACTTTATCCTAATTTATTCCTGACAAATAATACAAGAGCAAATATTAAAGTATGAATATATTTTTCTCATGTGTATTCTGCAATATCCACCAAGCTTGGTCCTACAGTGGCAGTTTAGAATATTTTCTGAGGGAATCTTAATGTGCAAATTTGCTTAGAAACAGTGATGATGATTTTATCTCGAATTTCATTTTAATTGGAATCAGATTTTTCATTTATTTTTCTCTGGAGCTTAAGAGAAAACTAATGGAGATGATGGTGGAAGAGAGAAACTATAACTTCTAGGCAAAAAAAAAGAATTATTTCTAAGTTCATGCCACTTAAAATGAAATAAAAAAATGGTTTTGGATCTGTTGTAAAAAAAAAAACAATGGACAAACAACATAAGTTTTTTGTTTTGTTTTGCATAGAAAATGCTCACTCTATACAGAAAAATGCATTCACAAACAGAACTGTTATTGGTAATTGCTTATGGTCTTTTTGCTACATATAAAAATCTTAATTTGTATTTATCAGATTTTTATTTAGAGAAAATACATTTGGAAACTAGAGTCTCCACAATGGGCTCAATGGCAGAGGAAGAACAGGTAATAGCATACTTTCCTTCTGTTTTAACTTTCTGCATTAATTTAACAAAGTATTTCTTTTGTTTATTACAAGAAAGAGTGGCAAAAAGAATGACAAAGTGCAAGTTTATAATCTGAAAGAAATATAAGTAGAGCCCAAAAGAAATTATAAGTATTTCAGCAAACATAGCAAGAGGTAGAAATCATGTGGCTCTTCCAGGAAAGCAAATGTCCCTGAAGAAGGTAAAATCTTACTATCTGAAAGTGAATAGATGGAGCCTGACCTTCTTCAGTTAAGGTTAAAGTTACAGGAAAAAGTTCAGAGATAAAGATATGGAAGATATAAATTTAGAAGATCCATCATCTAGACATTAGAAGCTCCCAAGAGAAAGAAAAGAGCTATAAAAGAAGATAATAAAAGAAAAATATACATAAAATTTTCCCGGATGGTGGATTTTATCTTTAAATTGGGGATATACCAAGTAAGCAGCAGGTAAAACAAGATGGGGGCAGGTGTTAGAAGTGAAGTTCCTGTAAGTTTCCAGTAAGAGGAAAAAGTTCACTGAGGTAGAAAGGGAAAAAATGTGTCAAGAGACAATGGATAACAACAACAACATAACCCCCCCAAAAACAAAACCAACAAAAACCCAGCAATGCCCTCAAAGTTGTGAAGGAAAAAAAAAAAACTTAGAATTTTGTAGCCAGGAAAGCCATCAGTCCAATGAGAGGGATCTGACAGGACATTTTAAGCAAAGACACAAAAATTGCCTCTAACATATTTTTCTGAGTTGCAACTGTTTTCTTTAGAGTTGGTACTCTTTTCCTCTACTGGAGATTAAACCTAGGATTGCTTATCCACTGAGCCACATCCCCAGTTCTTTTAATTTTTATTTTGAGACTAGGTCTCGCTACATTGATGAGGATCTCACCTAAGTAGCTGAGTCTGGCTTTGAAATTGCAATTCTCCTGCCTCAGCCTCTGGAGTCACTGGGATTACAGGCATGTACCACCACACCCGGCTATAACATATTTTTTAAAAAATTAAAATATAAAGCAATATAAAATATTGAATAATTCTGAAGTAAAGTTAGAGTAAAAGACACCATGATGCTTAAAAATCACAGCTATATTTCTAATTGTCAGATAACTGAGAAAAGCATTAGGACTAGGCTAAACTTGAACCTCTTGTTAAAACATCTTTGACTTAGTAATGATTGATAATTAAAATAATTTATTCACAATGAATGGATTTTATTTCATGAAAGAAATTTGTCACATATATAAAAATAATTAATTAAAAATATCTTCATCACTTATTATAGAGTGACATCTTTTACTTGGGATTTGGTGTAAAATTTTATTATAATAAAATAGTAACAAAAAGCTAATAAATAAAAAAATAGTTTTGTTTAGAAATCCAATATCATAAAGTTGCCTGCAATTCTCAATTAATTCTTACTGTCTGTAACTTGGAAAGAGATAGAAACTTCAAATTGAGTATCATCATAGTAAATTTGATTTTTTTCCTAAACAGTTTTAAAAAAAAATAGGGAAGATTAAAGAATAACTCTTGCTCTGAAATAAATCTATAATTCTGCATTTCTGACAGCTTTATATAGTTTATTATTTTTAATCTGCTAATAACTTATTTATTTTACTTTGGGTTTAACAACTAGGTAGCAAATTGCCCAGACACTTGATGTTCTGATACTATAGCTAGAAATAAGTAACCTTTTTTATTGATTTCCTGAGCTTTTAGAAAATTGCAAGTCTATGCAATCATTTTGTAGTTGTTGCAAAAAACCATGACCTATCCTAGAAAAAATGAATTACTTTGGGATGCTACTCAGCGGTAGAATAACAAATCAGATAAATTGTTTTTGATTACCAAAGTCTGATTTATCCTCAAAACTAAACATGTTAGACTGTGATCAGTCAGATTCTGGTTTTCAACGCAAGATTTTCACTTTGCTTCATGAAAATGTGTAGCTATTTTTTTCTCAATGCTTCTCAGTTTTTGTGTCATTTAATTTAAAAGGTGTTATAAATTATTCTGTTGTCTCAATAGCATGATTAACAATGTGGAGTCTGAGTAATGTGGTATAATTTTCATGTGTTTGATATGAAATAAACATGGGTTTCATTCTACCTTTGAAGAGTAGTCAGGTCTTGGGCAACTTCTTAACATCTTTGAGCTCCTGTTTCATCATCAGTAAAACAAAGCAATAATATTCATATTTTCAAAAGTAAGAATGAAAAATTTGAATACAGAATGGTGCATTTTCATTAAATTTTAATTTTTCTTTGCCACCCTATTTTCCTATCTGGTCAAGAGTAAATACAGGATTGGGGAAATTTTTCTTTTTTTATACAATCTTTACTTCTGTAGCAAAACAGAAGCAAGAATATTCTACTTGGTAATAAAGTACTCTGAAATATTTGTGTCAGACTATTCACTAAAAGATTAAATACTATTCTTACTACGCTGAGTTTTATGCACAGGCAAAGGAATTATGGATTATTTTCATGGGCACAGTGATATCACTTTATTATGATACAGATGCAAAGACTGAAAGTGTGATTCATTTCCTTGAGTGCAGCAGATTTTTTTGCTATGCTTTTTGTTTGTTTTTTCAGAGTAGAAATTAGAAGTTTATCAAAGGACAGCAGAAAAGACTTCTCCCGGAGGAAGAAGGGGACCCAAGAGGTGGAATCCGAGGAAGGGCTGTTGTCTCCCCTTTTTATAGTTTTGGTGATGGAATGTAGGTTGGAAGGCCCGAGGGGTGGGACACTTCTTTGTGATGGGCTATCTTTAAGTTTGCTGGGGGCTGTTTATTAACACTTCTTTGAGGTGGACTTTGGCCTAGGGCCTTTTTGGGACTTCATTAACATTCCATGAGTTGTCCTGTGTTTTCCCTGAGTCATTCCCAGCATGGCCTCCATTTTAGATTTCACTCTGTATTAGACCCGATTTACCTAACTACACTGACTACCTAACTTTAAATCTGGCTTCATTCCCCCCTCTAATTTGGGAACTCCTTACTGCTGTAAGGAAAGGGGGCGAAGAAGATCTTTCTGGCTTCTTCAGGCTGACAAAAGGGGCGATGTTGGGGCAAGTAGTTTGGAGTCCCCCTTAAAAATATCGGGTCTATCGAGTGGTCCATGCTAAAAGTCCAATTGAGAAGTAATAGGCTGGAGGGCCATTCGAGTGATAGGTGGTCTATAAGAGAAATAAGAGTTCATTAGTACTGGAACCAGATTGATACAGCAAGAAATGCCAAAGCACAGAAATATGCCAATGAGTATAATGGCCAAGACAAAGATCAACAATGTTTTCTATCAGGCAGTACCAGGAACTAAGAGTTAAGATACTGTTTCCACGACAATATTGCTGAGGACATGGCTTCTATCTGAGCATGTAAATCTTTAAGGATATTTGCCACATTGCCAGAAATGTCAGGGATGTCAACACAACATTTAGGGTTACAGATGTCTTTTCCTTTAAGATATAGTCTAATAATTTAATGCCATCTGATCCTGCAAAATCCTTTTACTAGTACGACCTCTGTGTCCAATAGAAAAATCTTTAATTCTGCTACACAGGGCTGGATAACCATACTAGCAAACATCAAGCCTACCTGCGTTGGTTAGAAATAAAGGCCTTAGACTAAAACTACTCTAGCAGTCCCTTTGACAGTTATCAGGCATTTCTGTCTAAGAATCTGTTTTGTAGCCTCCAGTTTACTTATTTATGGAAGTTTCATTTAACTATCATTATTATTAAAATGTCCAGGAATAGCTGTGTCTTGGCTTTGACTGTCTTTGCTAAGTGTTTAAGATGAAGCAAGTCAAACTGACTTTTGTTTCAATCTATTGTTAACAGTCAGCTGAGTTATGGGAGTCCTCGGGAACTTCACAGCAGCTTCTCAGTTCTGCTAGTGCCATTTGCACTAGGATGGGTCCAGGCCTTGCTATGCTTTTTATAAAAAGAGACTTGTATGATATAATACTTACAAGAAGCAAGGAGGGTTTGTACTTAATAATACCTCTTTCTTGGGTAAGCAACTCCTCTTTCTATAACATAGCAGCTGCATAGTGAAGAGAAGGACAGAGGCTGACACTGGTCAATAAAAGCTCTTCTTTGTAGATACTGCACACAGCTGTTTGTTTTCCAAGTTAATATTGTACTGTACTGTCACAAATAACTTTTAATTGGGAGTTGACATAGAAAGTTCATGTTCCATAATCTCAATCAATTTCTACTTTCAATAAAATCATTCAAATGCAAATGTTCATGAAAATCTCTTTGTAAAAAACAAATCCTGGTGGCCTTTTAAATATATATAGCATAGGAAATTCAAACATTTTTATTAGAACTAACTGAAATCATTATACAAAGATTGTAAATTTAAAGTACTGGGAGAGGGTCAAGCATGACAGTCGGATTTAACTGTATTCAAAGGGTTTTTTATTTTCTGAAAAAATATAAAATTTCATATCTTACACTAGAAAAACATGTACACAAACCAAAAGCACATAGAGCTTCAAATGGGAAAAGAAATACAGAAATGCTAATCCTTCTTTGAATTAACTCTGAGACAGGGACTTCAGATATCTTGATGCCTATCATAGGATAAAATATGCTATGCAGCTGCTCTCACCTGCCTGAAACTAAGATAACATATCAACAAATGACTGAGTCTAAGTTTATTCTCAGACCATTATAAGTGGAATTCATACACTTTTACATAATTAATCGCAAAACTACAGCAGTCTAAAGATTAACAAATATGTTGACCACTCAAACTTCAGATAATAAAGCCCCCAGCAGGAATAACATGATATATTTTGGCCACCTTCAATTATTTCTATTAACATTTCGAAGAAAAAGCAACATTTGTTTCTGATTATTATAAACAGATTTTTAAAAAATGAATTGGTGTCTTCAAAGCAATAATTACATGGTCATTCTAAACAAGAACGTTCAGTCATTTATATGTGAAAAGACTTTTTCATAAATGAACAAGAAATGAAAAAAATTCTCATCTATTTCTTTTTTGATACATTACTATATAATTCACAGCATAATAGAGAGAAAATATTCAATGTAACCAGCTGTGTTAGAGTTGAAAATAATGATGAGTTATTCAGTTTCAAATAAAGCTAGCATTTGATTCTGTTTATTCATCATCATCGTCACTGCTGTCATCACCACCATATTGAACCTACTTTGTATTTACTTTGAGTTAAACATCTGGAAGGACATAAACAAAGACAGTTTACTATCACAATTAGTTTTCTTCTTTTTTCTTATTTTTAGAACAAACAAAATGAGAAAAGAACCTTATTTTACTATGCAACATTATACATCTGGTAAATTTCTAACACCTGACTCAATAGTGTTTGCTATCCATTACAGCCACAAAACCTTCCAAAGGTAAATATCTACACTTGTGCTTCTGAGAACCCACTTCAAATGGGAGAAAGTACCGTGTTTCAAAATATTTTACTTTCACATAGAAATTAAATGCAGGTCATGCAAATGCATTAGTGCTCAATGTTGTATTTTAAACTTGAGATATGAAATGGTGCCTTCATCATTGCACACTGGTTAAAACTCTTTCTAAAACAGAATTACAAATGTTTTGTGTTGTTTAGGCAACTCTAAAATGATACTGATTACACATAGGTTTACATGAAATATTGGGTTACAATTTTTTTTTTTTTTAGTATTGGGAATAAAACCCAGGACCTTGTACATGCTAGGCAAAGCACTCTACTACTGAGCTACACTCCTAACCTTGGATATAATTTTACAATGATCCTAAAATTTCAGAACACTGAGTTGGTGAATAAAATATATGAAACAAAAAGTCATGCACATTAACATTTTTAAAAATGGGACAATGAATATCTTTACATTTTTATGTACAATTAATACATTTCAAAAAGAGGAACTGATTATGTGTCATATTACATGTGAGCAAATGGCAAGATTAGCAACAAATTATGATTGATAAAAGTAGTAATTGAGTGACTTCAACAGGTATCAATAAAGTGAAAATAACTCTCTGGACATACCTGTTTTTCAAAGTCTAACACTGAGAAAGACAATGCCCTAAAGATATTGCTACAGTAAAATTGCATATTATTTGGCAAATCTATTGTATATGCTAAAATTATCTAATCTATGCTTTATTTTTGGTAAACTGATGGGTGAAAAAATGAATACTCAATAGAATAAAAATTATACAATTGAGATTTTCAAATCTTGCCCTGAGTTACAGCCTCACTGTATTTCAGAAAATTGTCATGTTCTCCTCATTCTATTTCTCACAGGTATAGATGAGATTGGCTCTTTCCAATTGGTGACATATCCAGTGGTGAACAAATATTTTAGAAAAGTATTCTTTCCTATTTTGGAGGGCAGAGTACATCTTATTTGAAAATCTCTTTATCTGTTCTAAAAATCTTATCAACATTAAAAAAAATTCTCAACCAACTTGAGATATGGATGAAAGCTATATGGGACTATATAATTTTCAATTAGAATCCTTTTCTGAAATGAACACCAATATTGCAAAGGAGGAAAATCAACTCAATCCAAATTAATATATATTCTTTCTTTGTGAAAATGTGTAAATGTACATTGTAACTTCTAGTCATTTAAATATGCACCACCCCCAAAATCCCAATTGGCTCTGAAAATACAAAGTTGGAAAGCAATTTTGGAAATAATTTTATGTCCAAACAATATTGGCTTGTCCACCTGTTCTACAAATGTATAACAGCTTTCTTTTTCAATTCTTAAGTCTTTTCCTACTTTGAAGTTTCTCAATTGATACTTTATCACTTAAATTTCCATACTTTACAAAATTCAGTGTACTGAAACACAATCTTCAATTATTTTGTAAAAAAGGATTTAGTTTCAACATTTCCCTGTATTGTACAAATGCATCTTTAGTAACAGTAATGTCTATTTACTTGTGACTTTATCAAAACAATATTAATTTTCTCAACTTTCTCTGGAAATTTCACTAACCTAATAGAGCACACTTACAGCATAGTTTATATGGAGCCATGGTACTCTACAGAGATGGAACTCAATGCGTAATTTGAAAAGTATTTAGACCATTTCTCTCTCCCTTCTTTTTTGTTGCTGTTTTGGCTTTTTCTTGTGCTTTGACAAAATGTTACATTACAGCTTAAGTAAAGGGTGGGCAGGATAGAAAGAAGTTATTCCCCACAAGTTTATTCTTATATAAATCAACATTCAAGTAAAACAGGTGCTTAGGAAAAAGAGAGTACAATTAATGTAACACAAGTACATGTCCTATGGATTCCACCACTCCAAGGATACTCTGACATACTTACTATTACCATTGAGTAAGTGATATCTAACTCAAGTACTCTGCTCCTTGAATGATCACGTGCCATTACATGATTTTAATAATGTGCAATAATACAGAACTTTTGTTCACATAAGGAGCTCGGTTTTGTATGCTTTCTAATAAATTATGTAATTTTTACCATGGTTTATTTATCCTTCTTCACCAGGTATATTTATGAAACCTTCAGAAGATATGACTTATATTCCCTAATAAGTCCAATTAAATAAGACTTCAGGTTGGTTCCTCAAAATAATTTCAATGTCAAGTAACTGAATGCAAAGTGAAATTACCAAATTAATAAACATCCATCAACAAAAAAACTTGAAATAAAGAAAATTCTGAAGGAAAAATATGTATTTTTCATCATCATTTCATTGCTTTTTAGTATCAAAATGTCTAGAAATGAAGCACAATGGAAATGGTTGCAAAGGATTAACACTTAAGGGTGATGCTTAGTGCTATGTGCCTGGATTTAACAACATTAACAGAAGCCAGCACAGTTAAATCCTTCTACATCCTGCTGAAAATTTGCCCTTTGGTGTCAACTTTGCTTGACAAGATATTTTCTGGGAATCAGAAAGGTGAAATTTCTTACAGGGGTGCAAGATTAATGGCGAGAAGATCACCATTGTCACAGATATCACAAAGTGTTTTTAAAAAGCCAAAGGGGATTTAATCTTATAGACATTTCCTGTTAGTGAATAAAGAGATTAGTAGCTTTCGGACACATGAGGGAAAAAGAGACACCAGCTTGTGTTAAATTTTGTTTTACTGCTTCCCTATTTTTCTTATTTGTAATACACTCTGGAACAGTTGTCCTTATATGTTGCTAAAATTGAGACACTATTAAAATGCAAGCAGAATGATAATGCACACATATGCAAGCATACGCACACAATTCCAACTTAAATCAGTTCTCAGATATATTGCAAAATATACAATATATACACATTTATTACTAATAGTCTCTAGAAGAGCAACAAAAAGTAAATTTTATAACACAGAAAAATAAATACACACCCTGCATTGTACTTTTCCTTGATCAAGCAATGTGTTTATAAACTAGTTTCTATAACTTAACACTATGTAAATAGCATTTTAAAATTACAAAAGAAGATATGTATTAAGAAATAATCTAATCATATTGCTCTTCAATACACTTATGTAGACAATTAAGACTTGAAGTAAATTTCAGTAAACTGCAGCTTTTCTTAGCCCACAAATGGCTATAAGACTTTTCCTTTCAAGTAGATCCCTGGAAGTTTTGAAAGGGGCTGACTTAATTTAGTCTGTGAAGGTGCTATATATTTGTATTTTCATGTAAAAATTTTGTAGAAGTAGTAGTGAGGATTTTTATGTAATATAAGATAGTATTTTTGTTCTTATTTTCTGAAGGTCATTGTTGCTTCATGAAAAATGAAGAAACTGAGAGGAAGATATGGAGATTTTAGTAAAACACTGATTACAAATTCTGTGGATGAGACATAGCTCTCCTAAGGTTTAGAAATCACTGTTTTCCCTTTTTCCCCTTTTTTTGTTAAAATAAATCTCAGGGCTGTTTACAAAGTGCAGAATCAGTCACTGGAAGAAGTGACATTAGCAGAAGTTACAATGGCACCATTCCGTTCACCAGCTGCACCTTCATTTCTTGAAGGCTGTTCATGATCTTCTTCTGGTGACCGACAAGAGTCACTCCAAGCCGTCTCAAATCCCTGCATGAAGAAAGCACACATTGGATGTATGTATTGGTTCAATTTGTAGCACACCTCAAAATTTCACGCTGGGGCAAACTTCTTGCAGAAACTAGTAAATTTCAGTCCCAATTTAGACATTCAGGGTCCAAATATCAAAGGTAGTCTCTGAAATTGTACCTCTAAAAAACCTTTTTGCAGACAATGAGGTATCTATAACAGGCAATTATACAAAACATATTCGCCCCTCTTGGTAAACAGAATGATTTTAATGACACAGAGTGGTAAACACACACATTTTCACATCTTACCAATAAGTATTGAACTTGAAAGGTTCTATTTCATTGAACAGTTTTAAAATTGTGAACCTATAACATGTGCATTTTTTTTCATGGAGCGCAAAATATTTATTTAAAATTTTACAGTCAAGTGGTTGAAGACTGAACAGTTTAAATGAATCATTCTATAAAATAATTATGTATAACAGATATCCTTAGGGAATAATCATCAATACATTGCTCTTATAACAATATTTTATGTTAATTTTTGCTTTGAACTCAAAATACCAGAGCTTTTCTCCTTTATCAAATAACATTTAAACTTTACTGAAATTTAGAGCTGAAAATTACACACTTTCAAAAAGTCCTTCAAACAAGATACTTTTCTTATGTTTTTTTTTAAAACAAGCACATTATTCAAAGAAGATTACAAATGTTTAGATTTCTAAACTAGCCAGGCATATTATGAAGCTTCCTGCACCCATGCACCTATGATTTTTCAATGTTATTTCATAGAAACTTAAGAATGCTCTTCCCATAAAGTGTGTATTTGACAAATGTAATGATTCAGGTATAGTTGGAAAATAATATGCATTAGGTATAGGAAAAATGAGCATCAATAATTTAAAATGCTAAATGAAAAAAGTTGTTTGGCATGTCATAAAATTGCTTTTTTGAAAAGATTAGGCTAATAATGAAGTATCTTTGCATTCAGTAAATGTATTCATTTCAGATTTTTTTTAGAATGTAGAAGACAATGACATTAGGATTATTATAGGCAAAATTAAATTGTTTCAAATGAACTGAAAAGATTTTCTTAATTATCAGAGAATAAAAATTAAATTTACTCCATCTATATTGATATTGCAAAAAATTGCTTACTGAAATAATATCTTTTCTTTTTCCCTTTATAGTTTCTTGATTTCCTGTGAAGGTTTTAGGAAATGACAAGTAACCAAAAAATATTTTTAAATGCTATTGATACTTAAGATGAAGATATATTTATTATTAAAATATGCATATTAAATTTAGATATTATTACAGTTACAAGATGCTAAATCACAATATTAAATAATAATGATAGATGTGTCATGGAAGAGAATCATCAGCAAAACTTAGAAGCCAATAAATATTACTTTGAAGCAAAATAACTATTGTTAGTATAGTGATGAAATTGACTATAATAGGTAATGATAAACTAAGAATAAAAAAAAAACTTGAATTTAATCTTGTCTCTTTTCAACTTAACAGAATTTCTCATGTTTGCTCCTATTAACATCATGAGCTGGACACTTCTGTGTTCTTGGGGGCTGTTCTGTATGTCATGGGATATTCAGCAGCACCCCAGCTCAACCCATTAGATAAAAGCAGCACTGTACCACCACCAATCCTTCCTTGTTGTTAAAAGAAAGAAAATGCCTTCAGACATTGACAAATATTCTGAGTGGCAAAATCTCCCCAGGTTGAGAATTGTATCACTAAACATAAATATAATAGGTAGCACTTAATACACATCTCCTTCTTTGCTAGTAAAATATTAAAACCTAAGATATAGATTATTTTTAAAATTTCCATTTATGGATTAGTTAACACATTCTTAGAGAATTTAAGTCATTTAGCTACATGGCACAGTCAGTAAGTAGCAAGAATAGAACCAAAACCAGTTACCTGATCACAAAATCCATACTCTTAATTTTTCATTGTTCTTAAAAATGATTTTGAGCAAAGCCATGTCAAACTAAAATGCACCAGTTTATTCATTTGTAAAACCAGAAATTTGCACATATATCATCAAATATTGAAAATTCCATAAGAAAGAAGATATCTAAAGAAGGAAACCAAGCACAAACTTTTTTGATGAGACTATAGTAAGTGGATTTGTATTTCATGACAGTTTCCATTATGGGCTAATTAATATTATGTCTCCACATGTTTCATGAATCATGAAAAATTGTATAGATGTAGGTATTCATAGGTGTTCACTAGTACAGTGCAGATCAAAGTCAGGATAAAAAGAACAAAATTTAAATTTCATAACCTAAAAACCATCAAGTTCTGCAAAAAATTTTAATTAGGACTAGAATTGATGTTTTAAAATATATATTCTTTCACATACTAAATTATATTTCTGAATCCAATCTGGGAAATATAAATATATATTTAAATACACATATGCATATCATTAAATTATATAATTCATAATTGTTATACTAATTATTAGAAATAATATTTTTGAGAATAACAATTACAGTTCTTAGTGACTTGAAAAAGTAATTCATAGATTTTTTTCCAACTCAAACATCATGGAAATTTCATATACAATAAAAAACCTTTAATTTGAAAGGAGTTTGTATGTATATGTTCCATATTCCAACTCCTGGTTGTTTGGTCGGAATAACATCAAATCTGTAGTTTGACTTATTTTTGTATCCACTGCTTTAACTCGTAAATATGACTTCTTTCTCTGGAAATGACTTGACCACACAAAGACTATAAATTTTTCCATGAAATAATACTAAAGAGTAAATGTTTTGAGGAATGGAATTTGATTAATAAATATGGTATAGAATTTGTGTTTAAGGGAAAGTAAAGTTTGCTTATTTTAGATATGTAGGTTTTAAGTTAAAATAATTTCTATCTTTCCAGTGAACCAAGCATAAAAGTTTATTTTCAGATCAATTTATTGTTTGATGCTTCTCTCAGTTGCATATGGATGGTCAGACCACTAAAATTAATTCTCTACCTTCACTTTGCCTCTTTCTCCCTCCTTTGCACTTCCTTTCATTCCCCTCTCCTCAAAGGAGAAGTGGGGTTATGAAAATATCAAACTGCATTTTGCATATTGCCTTAAATAATGTGTGTCTTTAATGGGATGTTATTGTTTTTCTTTAAATCATGTCATTTGGAGGGGGTACCTGGTATTGATCTCAGGGATATTTGACCATATTGCCTGTTAAATTGTGGGTGATTGCTGGAGTTCCAACTACTAGAAATTTGCATATCACACCAGAGCATAGTCAAGATTACTAATTCTATTCTCCTTCATTTCCATATGATTTTTGACTTTGTGAATCCAGAACAGACTTCCATATATTTTGGCATCTAGCCTGGGCATGTATACGTGAGCTTGTTTTTATTATATCTTTTTAGACACATGTACAAATGATAGTTGATCTTAGCTCCTATTAACACCAATCCCATGACTAAAAATTTTAAACACTTTGGGCTGGGGATGTGGCTCAAGCGGTAGCGCGCTCGCCTGGCATGCGTGCAGCCCGGGTTCGATCCTCAGCACCACATACCAACAAAGATGTTGTGTCCGCCGAGAATTAAAAAATAAAATAAATATTAAAAATTCTCTCTCTCTCTCTCTCTCTCTCTCTCTCTCTCTCTCTCTCTCTCTCTCCTCTCTCACTCTCTCTTTAAAAAAAAAAAAAAATTTAAACACTTCCTAGATACATGCACTAAGTCATTAAGAAAATCAATCAGTGGAGTAATGTCTTCTTCTCCAAAGTTGTATCTAAGAAATTGCTAATCTTTCAAGAATAGAAAAATATCTACTTTGATGGGGGGGATTAAGTATTTTGAGAATAGAGCACTATTTTTACATTTAGGTTGATGGACATATACACTTACAGAAACAATTAACAAGGCAAGGACACAACATTACTTATCAGTTGTCTCTATTTCTTATTACCAGTATTCTAACACACAATATTCTCTATTGAAACTGAATTTAACATACACTCATTGTTTATTTATGATTCTATTTTGCACAGTTATATCCAGAAACAAATCATATAGTAGCCTATAATTTTCCCCTATTCATTACACAGTGCATCATCAAAAGTTATATAGCTAATTAAAATTATGAGGTGGAGGCATGGCAGAAGTAGAGATTTTGCAGAAAGCCTCTTAATACTCTTCATATCTAATTGTTATATACTGACACCTCATAGGATTCCTTAAAAATTAACTCCAATTAGCTAAGACTCTTCCAAAATCCCTACCTTTCCATAACCAACTTATTTTGAAAATAAGTTTCAATGTCAATGGTGACTCATTTGCTAAAAGGATCAGAGTTAACAGAACTCTAACTAAATTTTATCATTATGTAATCTTGTTGAAAAGGCACTTCAATTTTGGTGCCTAATATGTTCAACCCAATTTCACTTCAAAAAGTCTCTTTTTAGCCTTCACACAGTATTTAATTTCTACACTCCTACTCTTCTATAAGAAAGAGATTGAGGAAATTAGAATTAGAAAAGATGTTTTCAGGGCTGGGGATGTGGCTCAAGCAGTAGCGCGCTCGCCTGGCATGCGTGCGGCCCGGGTTGGATCCTCAAGCACCACATACCAACAAAGATGTTGTGTCCGCCGAGAACTAAAAAATAGATATTAAAAATTCTCTCTCTCTCTCTGTCTCTCTCTCACTCTCTCTTTAAAAAAATAAAAAGATGTTTTCAAAGTTTTCCAGGGAAATTCAAAGAGACTTCTAATATGGCCTTTAGTCATTTTAACTTTGTTCATACTCCAATTCATTTTATTCTACTTCAATATTTTTTGTTCAATCTCTATTTCTAAAAATGTAAGACTCTATATATTACTGTATTTTTATAACCAATAATTCAAATATTATTATGCTTTCAGTACATATGTGAAAGGCAAAATAAATACATTAGCAGACAGCAATCACTTTCAAAGAGCAAGACAGTCTTTAACACTAAGGGAATTTTGAACTATATATTTATTACACTATCTATCATGCTCTATAACTAATAGTAAATACACAAATGGCAATGAAAATACAACCCAGAACATTCTAAAATGACTGATTTGTATAAGAAAAAAATGGAATAAAACCAATAAACTTTTAATCTAAATTCAAAATTGCGTGAAAACTTATAATTTCAATTAAAGTACAAACACTTTTTAAATTTGCATTCTACTTTGTAAACATAATGGAGAGACTATTTCTATATTTTTCTTCTTGATGATCTTTTCTTCAAATACAGTATTTTAGAAATACTATAATGTTTCATTTAGCCAATTCTTGGGTTATAACCTTGAATTCTCCAATTTCTTCAAAATATCTTTCAAACTTGTCTTTTAGGATTCCACTATCCTTTGCATTACAAAGAGACCTCTGTGGGGGCCCTACTTTGACAAAGTGAAAATATGGTAATTAGAGCTTTTTGTCCCTATTTTTTCATGTCTGTAAGGTGGAAAACAATGGAGTCTCCTCTTTCTGTTTAGCAATTCCATTCATGCAACAAAGATGTTCAGTTTACATGTCACAATATAATAACAGTCTAAATGGATTAAATTGCAGTGTGTATTAAACAACACAATTCTCCCTGGCAGATGTATACAGATATTTTGCAGGGCCCCACTTAACACTCTTCATATCCAATTGCAATGTACAAAGTGACACCTTGCAGGGTCCCTTAAAAATCCACTCTCATAGACTAATACTCTTCTGAGACACCTTTTCCTAACAAACTTCTTCAGGAAATAAACTGCAATGTCAATGGTGAATCATTTGCTAAATCAATTTCATGCCCTTTCTACAAATCTACTTACTTTCTTTTTTTCTTTCATTAGTTCTTTCTTTCATTCTTTATATTTTTGATGGAAATCCAGAGAGGCAGAAAAGTGTTATTCCAATTTAATTCACAGTACAGGCACTGAGAGTATGGGTCCTAAAGCACTGAGGTGGATAGAAACATCTGCTGGTTAGCAATGCCTGCCTGTTCTTTTTAGTTTCAGGGCTTGTCTATATTGCACTACTCATATTCTAAACAGGAGTGAAATGCAACTGACAGCATGCTAATTATTATAAACTGCTTTTCATTTTAATAGCATTTAATGTTATACATTTTAAGAGCACATAAAATGTATAAATTTTTTCAGAAAATGAATTTTTATACTTCTTTTTTATTTTTTTATTTTTTAGATAGTTCCTTTTGTTTCATAATGTAGTTTTTTTTTTTCATGGAAGTTTCAAGAATGGGTATTCATACATACACCGTTTATTGGTGATGAGTCCTGCTTCCCCACATGTTGAAGTTTGAACATTAGAGAAGCACACTGAGGCAAGCATAGAACCAGGGTTTATTTAAAAAGGAGCAACATTGACTTGTTCTTCTTCGAGAGAAGGGGGCCATAGCTGGTATTCTGATATCCCTAGAAGCAAAGTGTTCTGCCCTTTTATATGTCCTAGGCTTCCTTTGTTCTTCTGCCTTTTCCCTCTTATCTTTCACCTTCCTGCACATGTGACTAGGCCCAGGAATGCTTGATGGGAGGCCCAAAGGTGGGAAACAGGTGGGCTGAAGAGGGAAGAGCCAGGTGGAGTAGCCAAAGACACCTTAACAACCTTATAGCTCCCTGTAGGGAGGGGAAATTCCTGGGGTAGGTGACCTTGGCAACAGGTTGGAGCAGGGGCAGATTCTTAATAAGATCCCTCAGGGGACAGTCTCCAACTTCCCAGACTCAAAATTGGCCTCCTTGACCTGACCTGATTTACTTATCTACGCTGACTGCCTAATTCTGGCTTCACATGGTCAGACTCTTACAGGTCTCACAAACACATCTGAAGGAACCACACACTGATCATACATACTCATCTATAAATATTTCACTCTTCTCTATTTGTGTAATTATCAAACGTTGACAATTAAAAGATATTGAAAATATTTATTCCCATGCTGTGAATGTAAAATTTAAAAAAAAGACAATCACTTTTTATGAATTTTTGTAAAAGAAATTTCTTCAAAGCATTTCATTCTTTCATTAAAAGAAGCATTAATGGAAAAACTTAGTGGAGGATTTACCATTAGAAAAGTACTTTATAGTACATCCCTCTCTTGAACAGATTGCATCAGAACACTATTTTTTTTTTTTTTTGAAATCTTAATACTTGGTCTTGAAAAGTCCTTAAAACTCTCACAATACCAAAGTGATGTATTTTGAGCTGGTGACATACTGCCACATGTAAGTTAATATTAGAATTTGAGCTTTCTGGGCTGGGAATGTGGCTCAGGAGGTAGCGCGCTCGCCTGGCATGCGTGCGGCCCGGGTTCGATCCTCAGCACCACATACCAACAAAGATGTTGTGTCCGCCGAGAACTAAAAATAAATATTAAAAAAAGAAAAAAAAAAAAGAATTTGAGCTTCTTAGTATCCTACCTATTAAAGAAAATAGACTAAAAAAAGTCTCTCACTAGTAGAAAAAAAATAAGATTTAAGTACAAATTAGTAATAGCCAAATTCTGCCAATGGGTGACATATTATTATATGATTGAGAATCGAATGGAATAACAATCAAAACATTCTTTCAAGCAATTCTTAAAAATAATTCAGCACATAACATCTAAATGTGTATATCCAAAAGCATATTTTCCAAAAAGCACTAAAAACAAAGAAAATGACTGCACTTTTCAACCAAATGGCTTGAGTTGTTTGTTCTACTGACTCGGTGAAATTTAAAGTATGGATCAGTGGGCCTTTCTAATTTAGAAAGAATAGGGAACTCTTATATAATTTGTGTCCTGTTTTAACTGACATTGTCCCACACTATTCATCCTTCATTCTGACCTTCTGTGCCTACTGAACTATGAATCCCCTTCTTTGACTGTTTTTCACAGATATAATATATTATTAGCTGATTCTCATATGCAAAATCTTTGTACAGGAATGGTGTAATAGTTACAGTCATGAATAACTGATGCTGAAAAAAGGTGTCTATTTTTAGTAAAAATAAAAAATAAAAAACATGTTTTACTTCATTAAAAAGCTCTCTATTGTCATGGGTAAAATTTATGGCCATGACTCCAAGTTTTCTATGCTCTAGAGAAACATCTTCACATCTTTCTTCAAACAACTTTGAATTTTTCTTAAAAGTATATAGCTCACTGACATGTGATACCAACATAATTACTGAACAAAAACTATGAAAATACACTTATTTTGCTTGAATAATGAATTTGAGAATTAAATATATAGAGTTTTTTTGGACAACTAATACAACTCTATCTTCCAAACTATTGTTGCATTTGATTTTAATATCCTTAATCATGGAAAATTCTGTCCTGAGATGTAATAATCAGATATACTCACAATTTTTTTTCACAAAATACCAAAGATTTATGTAATATATTTTGACCACAATTCTATTTTGAATATCATCCATAAACAGGAAAGGGATGCACAGCTGTGGTAGGATACTTGCTGAGCATATACAAGGCCGTGGGCTCAGTCCCCAGTACAGTTTATATCCCAAACAGTTACGCTGAAGATACACTAATAGCCATTGAAGCTATAAGAATATTATCACAATATTAAAGGATACTACAAAATATATTCAAGTTAATCTCATTATATGCAAATAAATACTTTACAAATTTTAATGCCAAATAATATATTTATAAAATATGTCAATTATAAACAAACGTGGAGAGGAATTTAAAAATTTATCAATGAAATACCCTAAATCTATTTCTTTGTAATATACAATTTTATTTCACTCATTTTTTTGTCTTATTTTACCATATTAATAAAAAAATGAACAATTATAGTGAAATCACTATATTCAATTTACAAAGAATAAATTATTTTTAGAAAATAATTGTTTTTGAAAAACAGGAATAGTCTAACAAAATGAATAATAACCTAAACAATGTATTTATACTTTTTAAAACATTACTGTTTAAGTAATTTAGAGAAAATACTTTCTAATAAAAAAATAAAACAAATCGCCTTCAATGATTTCTTCAACGTTACAAGTATTAGATTACTTTAATGTCATAACAAGTAGTATCTAGTGATTTTCAGTTTTAATCTTTTTTTAATCATTAAGCATCAGTCTACATTCGAACACTAAATCTGACTTTTTTTTATGATAGTGATTTCAAAAAATTGCTTGATTTTTTTCCTAAACATGAGAGAAAACACATTTGAATGCTACATTCAACTCACCAATATTATTTCATAGACAATAATGAATTTAGCATACAAGTGTCATAAATTTATATCATGAGCCTCTACTTTGAAGACAGATTAATAGCCAGTGAAGCTATAACAGCATTATCATAATATTAAAGGACATAAAGCAAAAATATTTAGGTTAGAATCACCACATTCAAATAAATACTTTTGTTTTTAATGTTAACTAATATATTTACAAATTCAAATAAATAACAAAGGAAAGTCAAGTCAAGTGGTGTATTACCAATTTAAATAGTGATTTTTATTTTATATTCATTAGCCCTATGATTTTGATTTTCTAAGTGTCCCTTTTAAAGATGAATTTAAACTTAAAAGGGGGTAAAAAGGCCGTTTCAGATGTAGCGAAATCAACTATTGTAAGAGAAAAATCCCCTCATGATAATAGAATAACAGATTCATTCCTTCACTAAAGTTACTAAGAAAATGTTTTAAGGGTTAAAATTCATTTCCTTTGAGAAGACAAGTATTTTTGAACTAACCTGAATTGAAACCAGATAAATTATAAGCTATTAAAATACTGATTTCGTTGATTAAAGATACACACTATTTTCTTTTACTCATCATATATATGAAAAATTGAGAATTCAAATATGAATGAAAAAGACAAAATGAGACTAGATATCTTTCATTTGTTATAGACGTATATTAATAATTTTTAAAAAAATATATCTGTAATATGAGTAGAAGTTTTGCCATTTCATCTCAAAATTCAGTATTTTGAACTTAGCAAGGCCTGTTGTGCTTGAAACAATGTTCCCCAGTCCAGGGTTTAGCATATTAACATCTTCCATGGATGGATATAAAAGTTACTAGGTTTAATCAAACACTTAGTAAAAGTTCAAAATAACCTTGCTATAGAGATGATTTATCTAAATAACAAAAATATCTACAGCCCCAAATTTTCAAGTAAGCAACAAAATATCTACTACATGAATCTATGTGAGTATGTGAGTATGTGTGTCTTTGTGTGTAGGTGTGTATTATCTCAATTTAGCATAGAAGGACACAGACCATAATGGAATCTTGAGCATTGAGCAACTAGGTAGCTTAAATGCTCTATGAGTTCAGAGACGTTTTTCCTCACTCTGAAGATGTGTGTTTTTTGTTTTTTGTTTTTTTCCCTAATAAAGAAAGAAAAAACTGGAGCCTCTAAGTACCCTCTTAATTCCAAACTATACCAGGGAAGGTGCCTTAGTCAATTCATAAAGTGTTAAAATCTGTTTGATTCAATCTCAGTGCAGAATTAAGAAAGTCATTTCCGCCACACACCTGTAATTCCAGCAGCTCAGGAGGCTGAGGCAGGAGGACCGCAAGTTCAAAGCCAGCCTCAGCAAAAGCGAGGAGCTAAGAAACTCAGTGAGACACCTAAGTGCCCCTCAGCTCAATCCCTAGTACCACCACAGCCCCCCTCAAAATAAAGTCATTTTGGAGAGCAGCATCTGCTTTTTGAGTCCAGACAGTCTCGATGTTGGCCATTTGGCTGTAGTTCCCTGAGGTAGTGGTCTTGGCGTTTTTTTTTTGTTGTTGTTGTTGTTTTTTTTTTTAAACATCTCTCCTTTATTCTAGTTTCATACATGTCACACCCAAATGATCTGAGTCTTGAAGTAACTTAATACCCTAGTCAGTTCTCCTTTCCAGAGCAACCCTTATTTACTATTTAAGTTTCACTGATGTAGGACAAAGAAAAGATCCAGTTTTTATGATGAAGACCAATGAAAGAGGAGCCATCACCTTCTCAGGTGAAAACACAGATTAGTATGGATATTCTGTACTATTATAACTCAAAAAAATCATAGTATTCCTAGGCAGGATTGCTTTGTCTCTGTATATTCTAAGCCATTAGCATGATTTTTATTTTTAATCTCTGACTGTATAAATCTTTTATCAATCAAAATCAATTTTAAAACCCTAATATACAAAGAATTTATCATATTTTAATAATAAATTTAGATGATGATATATATTAGGATAAGTCAGTAGAGGTAAAACAATCAGTGATAGATTGACATGTTTTCTCCAGCAAGACTACACGTAGAACCAGAAGAAACAAGAAGAGCAGAAAGATCATTGGTTTCATTTTCTTTGTCCTCTTCCAGCCAGTTCCTCCTCCTCCTCCACATCCTCTTTGTCCTCCTTCTTCACAATGTAGCCCACTTACAAAAAATGTGATCCACTTATGAGTAAAATGCATAGTATGGGTCATTTAAAAAGTTCTAAAAATTTATATTCCATAAATGTTCTAAGTCAATAAGTGTTAAAATAGACAACAGAATATCATAAAATTTACAACAGGACTATTATGGTATTGTTTTTGAAATAACATCAAAGTGCTTTTGATCATAAGTGAAAATGTCAATACATCAATTTTTCAGTGTTTTCTTAATAAACGGCAACACTTAAGCAAGATGAAAAAATGAGTAAGTTCAAGGAATTGAGAGAGGGCAAATTTACTTCTCAAATGATATAATTTATCATTCTTATTCATGTTTTCCAATCTTTTTTTTCGAGATTGTTTACTGTGGCACCCACAAAACTTCTTTTTTTAACTTCATTTGGTTTCTGATGTCTTAAATACCTTTTTATACAAATGGATATTTTGGTAAAAAAGGAACATATTTTTTAAAGTATGTTTTTAGGATTTTGTTTTGTTCTCTTTTATTTTTGTTTTTCTATATGGCCAAAATTCTGGCTCTTACAATTATTTAATAGTGCTTCAATATTTTTGTTCAAAGTTAATTACATTTTAAAATATTATATCTATATTGTAAAATTAATAAATCAGAGCAAACATCTCAAAATCATGTTATGTATTCTATATTAGAAATGTAACTCTCCAAAATAAATCCTATACTTTTAAATTTTACATCAATTTCCTTGATAGCTCATTTAAAGTAATTTCTGAATTAATAAAAATGTTAAAATTTAAATAAATACTAAGGTGAAAGGGTTAGGAGTTTCTTTTGTCTCCATTCTTTTTCTGATGGTATAGCTGAAATTATGTTCAGAAATAATTTCCAACTGTAATGAACATTTTGTTCCTAAAGCAATGACATTATATAATATGAACCATTTTCTCATGAGTCGAATGTCTCCTCAAGAGCTCTGAAGAAAATAAAAATAAGTTCTTAAGGAATAAGGAAAAAAAATAACTTAATTATGCCATTAAGGGTAACTATGAAGCTTAGATCTGCACCTTGCATTGTGTTTCTTGTTTGTTTGTTTGTTTGTTTGTTACTGATTGAGAACCATTTTAGAAACAGATCATGGATTTCTCATATTCCTCTCAATGTTTTGCCCCTACATAATGAAGCTACTTTCCAGGCTCAAGCCAAGAATACACAGGATTGCTTTTATCTTTCAAAAACATATTGTAATTAGTTTTCAAATATATACTACTTTCATATATAAAAATTTTATTATTTATGTTAATATCATCCCAAATATTTTTTTATTATTTTATTCAGTTCAATATATCCCTGTGCTTTAATGCAGGCATTATGGTATTAAACATATGGCCTAGGAAAAGGATTGAGGCTTGATATTTAAACTTAAACCCCAATAACATCTAAAAGCTTCCAAGCATGATTCATCCCAGTAATATGTGAAATGAAGGGAAAGAATTCAGATAGTGCAAAAGACACACATCAATTTCTGTCACCTTTAATAGTATAATGAGCCATATGTTAGCTGAAAAGTTTGCATAGCAATTGTGGTTGAAAATCTATGTCTCTGGCAATGGATTTCAGGTTATGTACATGCCATCTGACAAATGTGTTAGAACAGACCTAAAAATTTAAAAATTAAATGAAGAAAGCATATTTTTCATGATAATTTATTATTTGTCGGCTAATTGTTATCAAAACAATTTATTATACTTAAATATCTTTCAAAACTTCTAAAAGATTCCCCAATACATATATTATATTCTTACGTTTCTGTAAGAAAAAATTTTACGAATACGGTCAAAATTCATTTAAATGTCACTCCACAAGGAAAAGAAAATAATCTAAATGTCCAATAAAGAGAAAATTATTAAATAAATTGCTAGTAATATAAATATAGTGTAATATTTTAATTTTGTCAAATTATTGAATGTCATGACAAAATGATTCAGTGTTGCTCTAGAAATATTGAGTGCTTTTGCAAAGTCTTATTATTAACTGACTTTTCCTATAAAAAAAAATCCCTGAAAATTCAAATGGGGTCTATGTCATATCACCTACAGTTGACAATCAGAGTTAGAGGAATTGTAATACTTTAAAAATCTGGATTTACTGGGCAGGGCTTTCTGTAGACAAAAGATGGAGAGGTTAATACAGGATGGAATTTGAATAAATACTATCCCACAAAGAGGAAGTAAGTCTTAAATTATGGGCAAAGGTGTTGCAAGGCATAAAAAAGAATAAATCCAGGAAAACAATATAAAGAACTATGCAATCTTCGGTGGGAACAAGTGATAGGAAATACAGAGGAACGGGATGAAGTGAGTAAAGATAAAAATACATTATTACAATAATCCTTCCCTACCCTTCTGAAACTTGACCCATTTTGCAGCATCTCTACTGCCCCAAAACTTGGATGGCCAGTTATCCAGATAGCTGAGCCTGCAATAACTTGAGCAGCCCCATAGGTACTTTCTCATTAACCAAACAGCACCCCTAAGCAATGTTACAATAGAACTTGTCAAATTTTTTCTCCCTCTTACCGCCCTACCTCAACAAGGAAATGTTAGTTTGCCTGAATACTACCTACTAGGACTCCCCATTCAGGTTTCAACATTTTCCTCCCAACACTGAAAAAAGATGGAAGTATTATGCTGGTTTATTTCCATATATAAACTGTGTCACTCCTTCCCCTCACCTTATGAAAGAGTCAAGTTATAATTAGATTTAGTCATAAAAAACAGTTTTAAAAGCCGATTAATAAACCTAATACCAATCTACCTCCACCACCTTGAGACAGTGAGAACTCTATTAGAAATAATTACAGAAAATTAATCAAGGACATGACATTTGCCAAATTTGACCCAAACCTTTGGCTTCTAGAAACATTCCCAGTGCAGAACTCTCCATCTAGGAGAGAAAATTAGCAAGGCAAAATAATTTAACAGTAGAAAGTATATGGAATGTGCAATTATCATTTATGGCATTGTCACAAGGATTTCTCTCAACTTTAATTCATCCAATGTATCAGGCCTTCAGAAAGCAAGTGATAGGTAAAAGGATGATATGCTCTACAATATGTAGCACAACAAAGTATTCAAACACAATAAAACCATCTGTCAAGCTCAAAAAGGCTAGTGCTTAAATATAGAAATTTAGAATGGGTAGCACCTATATTCAGACCAAGACTGAATTATCCAACTAAGGCAAATTTGTCCTATAGCATTTAAGTGCCATCCCTGTATTATGCTTTATTTCATGGTGAAACATAAAGATGAAGAACTAAAAGTCACTACAGACTTTGCCATATTTTTCTTATATCCCACTATGGGTTGTCATTTATTTTATAACTCTACTCACTTGGGAAATCTCTCACCCTGGACACATGAAAAGTTCAAGAAGTTAGGACAGGCAGGCATTTGGAGTAGCACCACTGGGAGTTCAGGCTGTGACTTGATACTCTATGCAAATGCCTTGTCCCTTGCCACCTGCACCATGTCCATCAGCTGGAAATGACAACCTCTCTCCACTTACAAATAGATGAATCTTATACTCCATAGAAATGGAAAAACAAAACTCTGCACTTGACCAGTTATAAAAGCTCTTATCACTGTTGCTGATGAAATGTTTTCAGGGATAGTTTTTTTCCAACCAAAGAAAGAAAGATTTGTTAAGAATCATTTCTTAAGGTGAGGTTTCTGTTTGTTGATATTATTATTATTATTATTATTATTATTATTATTATTATTATTATCATATCTGAACATAGAATTAGGTTTAATTTGTTGTTGCTATAATTTTAACCTCCTAAGAGTGAACATATATTAACTATATATATATATATATATATATATATATATATATATATATATATTGATTTCCAAAATTTATATAAAAAATATCTAATTTTAAAAGATAAGTTTTATCTGTTGGACCTCAGTATTTGTAAGGTTATCTTTTTAAATTAATACTTTAAGGGCCAGGGATGTGGCTCAAGTGGTATCGCGCTCGCCTGGTATGCGTGCAGCCCGGGTTCGATCCTCAGCACCACAAACAAACAAAGATGTTGTGTCTGCCGAAAACTAAAAAATAAATATTAAAAAATAATACAAATAATATATTTGGGGCTGGAGATGTGGCTCAAGCGGTAGCGCGCTCGCCTGGCATGCGTGCGGCCCGGGTTCGATCCTCAGCACCACATACCAACAAAGATGTTGTGTCTGCCAAAAACTAAAAAAAAATAAATATTAAAATTCTCTCTCTCTCTCTCTCCCTCTCTCTCTCACTCTATCTTTAAAAAAAAGATTTAAAAAAAATAATACTTTAAGCTGTATTAATTCCTGTGATAATTAGGTGGTTCACTTCAAACACATTTATAAATCATGGACAGTATTTTCATTTTTATGTGATTAGAAAAAGCTGCTGTGTAATAACAACAGCATGTGAAACAAGTTGCTATGCATTTATGGAGGCTCCGAAGTGATTGATATGGCTATTAGAGACTAACACAGGAAATACATTCTCAATCTGTTAATTTAGATAATTATAATTTAGGCTCCATTTACTTATTATTCCCTTGCCTATAATAAAATTTTAACCAAATTTGGTACATATGTTATTATTCAGGCTTTAATTTGAAATAGACTAGATTACACACAACTATACAAAAATATAAATAGATGAAAAAATGCAACTAACACCCTAGATTCTAAAATATCAGTAGATATACAGCTACAGTTTCTAGAAATCACTTTAAGAAAAAAAATATAAGATAGATTGTATGTACTAAGCATCAAACCTGAAATCCCTTTTACAAGTCCTATCATGTTTCTCTTACACAAGACTGGAATGTAACCAAATGGGGAATTCATCTTTTTTTAATTTATTTTTTTGGTACTGGGTATTAAAACCCAAGAGTGCTTTATCATCCCCAATCCATTTTATGTTTTTGTATTTAGATAGGTTCTCAATAACAGCCTTGCTAATTGTTGAGACTGGCCTCAAACTTGAAATCCTCCAGCCTTAGTTTTCTGAGTCAATGGGATTACAGGTGTGTTACATCACGCCAGAGTTAGGAGTAAATTTTTTGTTCTTTTATCACATTTGTATCACCAAAATTTAGAAGACCATGTAGCAACTAATTAAATTAATTAATTTCAATTATAAAAACTTCAATAAACAAAGATGAGTTACTTCTTGTGATGATATATCTACCTAATTGTGTAGTCATAATATATGAATATTCACATCTAATCTCTTCCTCAGCTCTAATTTCCTCACCCTCCTTTAGTATATGATTCAAGTTCTTTCAGATAATATACTGAGTTTCTTATATAAAACCTTCTCCATCTCCTCCCCCAGCTGTTTTGTTTTGGAGGGCAGGATACTGAAAAACAAACAAACAAACTATAAAAAACTCACACTTCGCACCTTGGTGCAGGTCTGTAATCCCAGCAGCTCTGGAAGCTGAGGCACTGGGATCTCGAGTTCAAAGCCAGCCTCAGCAATGGCAAAGACTAAGCAACTCAATGAGACCCAGTCTCTAAATAAAATACAAAAGAGAGCTGGGGATGTGGCTTAGTGCTCCAGTGCCCCTGAGTTCAATCCCTGGTACCATACCCCCATCCTCCCCCCCAAAAAAAAGCAACTCACAGTCCAAGTAACTTTTGCTACTTCTAAAATTCTTCCCATAGGTTTACTCAGAAAAATGATAGAAGTGGTTTTTCTTCCTTTCTTCTTCTCTCCCATGAAAAAGTCAATAACAGCACAGGTGGAGGACCAGAATGCTAGACAGGTACAGCTATCCCTGGAACTCAGCCTGGGTCAGGAACTAGGGAGTGTTGGGCATGGACATTCCTGGTAATCAGAGGGACACAAATACTCAGGTCAGACTCTACCCCATTTGCACATACTCTGAATCATCTGAGCCCTTGATATGTGAGCAGTGCAAAATGTTGATAGAACTACTGTACTACTAAACAATGGTACAGTCTTCTATTATGTAAAGAATAAATGTAAATTAAAGTTTTATAAAGTAAAATATTTCAATTTATGCAAGTAAAAGTGTATATGTTGTTTTTTTTTTTAAAGGAAGGTCAGGAAGGACATATTAGAAAATAAGTTTTTAAGATTCATCAACAAATATGTACACAATGTTTAGCAGCAAAATTTAGAAATAATTTGGCAACAAACTTAAGAAAATGTAGACAAATCAGATAAATGCACCCTTAATGCTGCCTACAACCTATTCAAGCCTGTAATAATAACTTTCTTATGTAAAGAATTCCATTGGTGTAAATGTTAAAGCTTGCTATTAAAAGCAGTAAGACTGCATTTTTGGAAATAATCAAATACTATAGTAATTTGGTCTCAATTAGACTTTAAAATAGAAAAGGTAGCTTAAAGTAGGAAACAATTATTTTACTTTGTGTCTCAATATGTTAATTTATGATAGAAATTGCTATAAAGACTTATTTGTATAGCTTACAGGTGCAGTACTTTCTTTGATATTTTTTAAAAATTTAAAGATTACTCAAAAAAAAACACTTGAGGAAATTACATTTTTTTAATTACAAAATAACTAAATAAGTAATTTGGCATGAGAACACATGATTTCTACTGTTCCATCCTGTTCATTATGTTGTCATTCCTAGGTATAAATGAATAATAAAAGGCAGAAGGAGTTGTTTTGTGTAGGACTAAAAATAATTGGGTGGACAGTTTTGCTTAGTTTCTTAAATAGTCATGTACCATCTCAGGATTTAGGATTGTGTTAGTGTAGTTACTAACATTTCAATGTGAGGCACATGAACATAAAAAAAAAGTCCCTACATTCAGAATATTTTGCCATGATAACTGATGCTTCATAATAGTTTCAAAATATTTCCTACTTACAAAATTAGAAAGGAAGTTAGCAATAATTAAGAAGAAAATTCCTAATTGTTACTTGTTGTATTTGTTTTCCTCATATTCAATACAGTCTTCAAGTTTGTTAGATTCAGAACAATAGTGCCTGATAGTTAAAATCAAGTCAGTGTGATTCAATGAGGAATCATATCATTTTTTTAGAAAGCTAAAATTATGAGATAAATGATCAAGAGTCTCAACAATTGTTTGTAATTCTTACAAATACACATTTGAAATTCTGAAAAAATCATTTGAGTTATTAAAGATTAACTGAAAATGTAAAAAATGTTCATGTTTTCTTAATGGGGGAATGTTTATGTAAACACATCTCCAAATTTTTTCCTTTTTATGCAGACACTATGAAGCATATAGAAATGTTCTTCTGCTTGATTACATTTCTGAATTAATTATAAAATAAAATAAGTCATAAAATAAACTTTTGTAATGCACTCTGAGGGGAAAATAATAATAAAATAGATTGATACCAACATTGATTTTGTGATTCCTTAGATAATGCTTAAAATTTTCCATAAGATAATTTATGACTGATTTTATGGATGCCACAATTCTATTCTTAGGCTAAGGCAGTGTGGTGTGTATTTTTAACTACACCTTGAATAACATTTCAGATTTTAGATTTAAACTAAATTATATGAAAAATTATGCATCAGAGAAGCAAGAGCAGGTATTTCTTGCTCATAAAATATTTCTCTTATTTTCTTTTCCTCAGGAAGGCAAAGACTCCATCTTAGTAAATATCAGAAGGGAGTAGTGACTGGGAAAAAAGGAAAAAAAAAAAACAATCCCAAAGTTTTTCTAATCTTAGCCTACTGGAGAAAAAATAAATATAGAAAAATCATGAAAAAACATTAAGCTGAAATGCTTTGTGGCAGTTGAAATTTTCTGATAACTTGTGCCAGATAAATGAAAACTACAGAAATATCTATAGATATGGAAAATAACCTCCATAGTCCTAGGAAAAAAGGAAAAGCTAAAATTAAATCTCAAAATCTCTTCTAATTGGCTCATAGCTGTGTTGTTTGTGTGTAATCATAATCTGGTTTCTGGGAAAAAAATAGGTAAGGTAGAAATTTATCAATTTGCGTGTATTTACTGAAAAGTCCACAGTGATGGAGAATCAAGAAAAATCACCATTGGGATTGTTACTGGCTCCTCAACCTTCAAGTGTACAACTTTGAATTATGTACTTAATAAATACTCATTTCTGTGTTACCTTTGACATTATTTACATCTTTCTTTTCTTTGTCTTTCCTACATAAGAGGATGTAAAATATAAAATCTATTCTTATTCTTGGTTTTTAGTCCTGAAATAAACTGTTGGTCAATAGACATATATTCTTAATTTTAAATGTAAATGGATATTCATTAAATTCATTTAAAATTATGTTTAAACTATAGGCCATTTCTGTCTGCTACTGATAAACAATGAACAAAATTTATGAAAGTCCTGCTATCAGGGAGTCTATATTCTAAAGAGAGAAAATAAATAATTTTAAAAATTTGAAAAACAATTATTCAAGAAGAAACTTTTACCAGTAAGCACAATATTACCAAATATTTTTTCTATAGGATAGAGAGATAAATAATTAAAAAGTTAAAAAAAAAGAAAAAGAATCTACCATAAGCAACAAAAATTTATTGTTTAAACATTTCTGTCCTCCTACAGACTAGGACATTCATCTTTAATCTTATATTGTCTGTTTCTCAGGATTGGAATGGCACCTTCAGAATATTTAAAGTGTATGAACTAATGTATATATTACCAATATAATTCAGTAAAATTAAAAATGGCAATAGTTTATCACGGTTTTGTTATGAAAAGAACAACAATTTGCAGTTGATAAAGACCCAGCAGAATAAAAGCTGATTGCAGAGATGAATAGTGCATATCGCCTATGGTACTAATTAACCTTGTACTCCAGGATGATATCATAGAACAATAAGGCTAATTTGAATGTGGTCCAGCACTTTTCCCTATGGCTTGTGGTTATCACCCTTCAGAACACATAAAACTTGATTTTTTTAAATGAGAAAGACAGGTGTGTTATTGGTTTTCACATAAAATACATTGCATTTTTTACATCAGCATTTTTCCAAAAAGTAGGCTAAAATATATATATACATGTGTATATATATACACATATATACATATACACATGTGTGTAAATAATGTCATCTCTTCATACATATTAAGATACTTAGTTTGGTAAATATTATCCACTAAAATAATCAATATATAAACAATCCAACTAATACAAAAAATCCCTACAGTTTATATCCAGTATTTCCATTCTGTCAGAATTTTCCTTCCTCTTAAAATAATAAAATGAACTAAATGGATAAGATATAACAAAAACTTGCAGATGAGAAAATTTTCTTCAATCATGAACTCATCATTGTGTTCAAATCCAGAACTTCCCCTTGACTGTTAGATAATAATAGCAATGCCAGAGGACAGAATTATCTTCAAATGAAAGTGCCAGTCTTTAATGTTTCGATTATAGAATTTAAACTATCAATTAGATGTATTTTTAAAATCAAAATATTTCACAAATTTCTATTTTATAGAATTCCTTGCAGGAGTTCAATGATAAAGATATTTGGGAGTAGAACAGCACAGATACCTTGCCCCACAAAAAGTGTTCAATGGGACAAAGCAAACATATATATATCAGTCTTTTTTCAACTCTGCATTGCAAAGTAGCAGAGTGAATGAAACTGACAAAACAAAAACTAAATACCTAAAAGAAATAGGTATCTACTAGTTCAATATTAATATTTTTAATAAAAACATTGGTATCTGGTTTATAATAATATGTGTTTATTTTAGACAGTTTGCATGTACATCAATGGCATATTAATGGAAATTATTGGTATGTGAATTATTTCCTCTTTAGGAGTAAAATAGTATCAAGGACCTAAGTATTTGTGAGATTTTACCCAAAAGAACATCTTAGGAGAATGCTGTTACAAAGGCTTTCTATTTAAATATTTATCACTCATATAATTTTTACATATACAGTCATGTGGGATTTGGATTTTTTTCTTTTCTCTCTTTCTTCCCTTTTTCCTTTCTTTCTTTTTAACTGTTTTCCAAAAGCTTTGTTAGGAAAATAAAAGAAAAACTTGCAGAGAGGGTAAAATCAATTCTTATAAAACACATCATATTGGTCTCTGTATTTCTGGAGCAATGTAGTAGTTAACATCAGAGACTCTGAAATGAATGGCCCATGGTTTTGTCCAACTCATCTTAACTGTTATTCTTGTTACTATTCTCTGTTTCTTTTTTTTTTTAAATCAAATTTAAAATATAACACCTGCTTGGAATAGTGTATGGCACATAGACTTTTCTATAAAAGTATTGTGCAGGAATTATTATTATTATTAATATCAACTTCTTTATCCTTGTTTCTTATATAAACAAAAGAGATTGATTTATTGTAAAGAAAAATTCCCAAGTACATTTAATAAATAGTTATAAGCTAGGCTGTGTTTTTATACATAGCAAAAGTTCCGCCTTCTTTCCTGATTCTGTCTTCTTTTGGCAGAAAGAGGCAAAAACTGCCAGGACAGTTTCTTTTTGGGAATCAATTTAAGATTCTCTCAAGGAATCAAGCAAGGTACTTAAATTAAGGGAATTAATACATAGTAGAGAAAGTTTAGAATGAAAGGAAAACAAAAGAAAATTAAGAGAATACAAGTTTAAGTAATCAAATCAATCAAATAATGAAGTAGGTTTAGAAAAGAACTGCAGAAGAGAAAAAAATGAAATAACAACCTGCTTTTAAATCTTTTCTAGGAGCTAGGCCTCAGCATTTTTCAAGGTCAAATACTACTTTGGAGAGGAAAGATATTTCCCAACTGTCTTTTAATTAACCTAAGAGCTAAAGTAGTCAGTGCTTTTCTGGGTTTTAAACAGGATATATTCATTTTGGTAGTAGAGAAGCTGAAATGGCAGGATAGATTTAAAAGGAAATCTTTTTGTCTCCAGGACTATAATAAGAAAGAGTTCTTAGGAGGGAGAAATGAAATCTGAAGATTATTAGAAACAGTCACACTGAACTGTGTTAACTCTCCTGAAATGTTGATATAATCAGTGCTTATAAACCTATAAGCTCAGAGAAGCATTTAAAATTTTGTTACAAATTGAAAACTGGTTGAATAAAATAGAAGGAAGAAACATTTTCCTGTAACAGGGTTTTATAATGTAAAAGCTAGTAATATTTGTCATTCTAAAACTGAGAAAGATCACCAACCTTTTTTTTCTTACTTCAATACACTGAAAAATACAAAAAAAAATTCTTCAGAATGAGGAAAATAATGTCTCCTAAAAGGAAACCAAGAAAAGGAAAGAAGTATAAAGGAAGAAGGAAAAGAGGGAAGGAATGAAGTAGATAGAAAGCAAGCATGAGAGACAGACAGACAGACACAGACAGCCTGACCTTAGCAAAATTAAATTTGCAGTCATATTTTTCTCAATTCCTACACAATTTTCATGACATATACGAGGAGGAAATATCACTCAATATTATTAATGTTTGATTGCAGATATGTTAATTTGCATCATATGAAACTACAATCTTTTGTACTTTGAAAGTGGTTATAGATTACCAATTCCTTATAATTGTATCACATTTTATGTAATTTTTTCAATATAAGTTATGTATTCAAGTTTTATAATAACTGTATAATGTTGAGTTCAGTTGTGATTCTTTAACATTACTGACTATACACATATGTAGAATTTGTTATTTTTGCCTTATTCTGTAATTGCAAATGTTGATCTTTGAATTTCATTTTTTAAAGCAAGTAGCAGTTATTTTTTTTCACAATACTACAATCTTTTCCATACTTGTCCTTTGTGTATACATTTATCCCAACACATAACTCTAATAATTAAACTCTATCTATTTTTAAATTAAAATTCTGAGAATTTAGAAAAGCAAGGTTAATATCCATTAAAGCCTAACTGAACTGTATTTGAAGCTAACTACTAACTGCGTATTTTTCAGAACCATATTGAATCTACATAAGCCTCAATTCCCTCATATCTAATATAGAAACAACAGTATTGGTTTGGCTGTGCTATTATCAAGATTACACAGTTTTCTACATATGTAGCATACATATCTAGTCTAATAATGCATGAATAACTTTTTTTTTAATCCTGTATTGGATCTGTTTTCCTCATTAGAACAGAAGAACATTTGCCTTTCTTATTAGGATGATTTTTTAACTTAAGATTAGTCAACAGAAAAATAACAATTATTTTAACTGAACTATCTTGCTTACAAATTTATGTTGCTGAATTTTTGGCTTTCCTATTGCCTTTGTTTTGGGTTCTTATTAATTTTTCACTTCCCACCATTAACAATGACATGAACACCTGTCAAAATAAAAGTCTCCTCCAGTTGGAAACTTTGGACCTACTGGGTGATTTCAGAATCTTTAGAATTGGTGGGGAGAGGAAAATCCTTTAGCTTCTTCACTGTGGAGAGGATCAATCTCAAGGTTGGGTCTGGGCCACAAGGTACAGCAGAAGCTCCCAAGTCAGAATCCTAACAGAGACTCCCCACTCATATTACAAGAAGGTTTTGTTTAATTGCTTCCATACCAGGCCCTCCATGTGAAACAAAACAAAATGAACAACACAGTACTTGAATAAAAATGGTACTTCAATATTCAGAAGCCAAAATATATATTGTTTAATTTTTCCTGTGCCATTTATGGCAACAGGCAAGTAAGTCAACGCAACTTACATGCCCAGGAAATGTGAAAAACAGAGAGCTGGGAACCAGATAGAGAATTTTTAACACATTGACGCAACTTATCTCTTCAATACAACATGTATAACAGGCATATGCCAAAAGTTCCTCCTCCCCAGGTTCGGAGGATCTCAGAAAAAACATGTTGGACATCTTGTTCCTATTTCTATTGCCTAATTGTGGTGCCTCAATGGCTCAGTGTAAGGGCCTCAGCACCCTGCATGTCCTTTATCCTGGCGCTTTGCTTTGCTCACTTGGCCTTACTTTGCTAATCTGTTCCATTCCCAGCCATTGCTTTATTCTTCCTTTTGAGCCACCTTCAGCAGCCTTTTCACTCAGCATGAGCACACATGGGCAGAACCTCCCATAAAATCAATGCTCTTGTTCCCAGTTCTTTTAGGGGTGCATCTCTCCCTCATTTGCTCTGCAGTGCAGCTCACACAGACAACAGATTAAGTTCACAGCTGATTGAGTCCAGGTGACATAATTGACTCTGAACTGCATTTTAAGGCAGAATGTATAATATAATAGTAAGACACAGAATTTGAAACAAACACACCTGTATTCAAATGTCATTTTGCATATAGATAGATAGATAGTTGTCAATGGACCTTTATTTTATTTACTTATATATGGTGCTGAGAATCAAACCCAGTGCCTCACACATGTTAGGCAAGTGCTCTGCCAATTAGCCACAATCCCAGATCATCATTTTGCTACTTTATGGTTTTAGTTTGTATGATCTTAGTAAAATTAACGTTCTAAGCTTTAGTTGCCCCAGAAACTGGCTCACAGGATGTTGTCAAGCTTAAAAGAGAATATGAATAAAACATTTAACAATACAGGCACTAGCAGTTCTTTGCATATGTGTCAACCTTTCTTCCTGCCTTACCACCACAGTTGAAATATCCTGACAATTCTGGTATTCAAAAATCTTAGGTCTTACATCTTTAAATTCCCATTATTTCTAGTATACTATTGCATTTTACACTCCACTTGAAAGTCAAACTATTCCCTTTGGCCCACTAATGTACTTCTAGGAACAAGGTCCTTTTCTCCTCAGCTTTAATTCCATTCCTTTCTAACTAAAATAGCTTATGCCCTCCTGAGGTCTGATCACGGGAATGCTCTGGCCATTCTTTCCCTTGATGATGACAGGTTGCCCTTGGCTAAGACTTTCACCTTCATCATAATTTTTAAAATTCAGAGATTTCACCCAACTCTTGTGTTTCCTGAATGCTTAATTTCTTCTTCCTTCAGTTTCTGATTAAGACTTCTTATTAATCATCTCACCAGTACTGTAATACACATTTAATCATCTGCAACATGCCTGGTTGGTCTACTTTATTTATTCCTTAAATTGAAATCAAGCCTTGATGATTCCACTGATACAAACAACATAAAGGCTTTGACAAGAGCCTGGTACAAACTGGGTTGACAAAGCACGCTACCATTGTCCAGTTTGCTTTAAGATTTAAAAGAATGTGAATATATCAATAAAATAGAGGGAAATCTGCAAACTCTCATCAGGCCTGGTGGACATGGCTTGTAGGACACTAGTCACGTTCTCTTTGATTCTGAAGCCTTATGATTTGGTTAATTTAACCTCTAACTGCTTCAACTTAGTTCCTTGTAGACATAGGGATGCCATTAGTGTGATAAATAATTGGAGAGCACCTTCTTCCTAATTAATGCAATTCTTACCTGGAATGTAGAACATAAGTAACTGATGCCCAGTCACCTGTGCTATTCTTCCTCTATTAAACCAGAATCCTCTGATATAATTTGGGGAACATTTATTCTTAGAAGCTAAATAAATTTGCTGTGTATTTATTCCAGGTAGCCATTCTCATTTTGGCTCGAATAAACTCTTTGTTCTCTTATTCATTGTGCCTCAACTTGCTGTTTAGATTGACACATGTACTAAGGATTTTCTTTGTGCAAGTATTAAGTTTCATGAGCCTCCAGTGTTTAAAATTTAACCCAGGTTTTTAAATCAGGAGACAGTAGAATAATTTTTTATATGGATTGGTTTCTAATTTTATATACTAACAGAAATAACAACTAAGGACCTGGAAGTAAGGTATGGAAGAAATCAAATTAAATATATAAGGTGTTATCTCTGAGCATTATTTTTGGTGAAACTGTCAACAGATTTTTTTTTCTCTCATCTATAGTGGAAATTTTTTTCTTATTCCGGATTTAAATTCCTTTTCACCTTCATGAACAATGAAGTTCCCCCAAGTTTATGTACATAATTTTATTGTCTTTTATGTATGTGGGTCTGAAGAACACTAACCCGACTTCAGTCTACTCAGTTATTACTGTTTAAATTCTCTTCCCACCCCCTTTTCTAACCACTGACTGTGTCAAAGAAAGCTACTGCTGTCACAAAACAAGGGTCCTCATTGTTCTGACATTTCATTTATCTGGGCAGCAGCATGCTTGAAAGGCGACTGCCTACTTGTAAGTAAAGTATGGAAGACAATCAGACGCGGTTAAGCAAACCAATGTTGACATATTAAATCATGCTTGAACCAAAAGAGCAAAAACAGATGACACCCAAAACCTTCTAAAGAGAACTTTAAATAAATAAATAATACAGGTCAGTCTGGTTTAAGAAAAGAAGCTTTTAGCATTAGAAAATATTGAGAATAGGTGAAATCAAATCAGGGGAACAGTTCACAGGACCAAGTGATTCTGTCACTTTCAGATTGTGAGGCATAAAACTGGTTAGACTGGGAAAAAGAAGGATGAGAGTTAACACTGTGAAACTGGTGAAATCAGATCACATGAATTTTTCCATTCATGATATGGAAAATAAAATTTTGATTCTTTATTCTCAAAATGTCCTATTGGAATCATTTCAAAGTGCTTTGAATTCATCTGAGGAAAAGCCCTTATGCATATGGAGTAGTGTATTATTATTCTCCTTTACAATCACACAGCAGGAACCTGGGAGCATTCATTCTCCAAATCTGATTCCTGCTAATAAATCCTTCAAAGAAATGGAGTTATCCATCAGTCAAATTATCATTTGCTCTAATTGTTACTTCCTCCAAACTGGGGTTCTTCTTTCTTTTCTTTCTTAAACTACACCTTAATGGCACTCAAATGAACAAGCTTCAGTCAAGTTCTGAAACAATTAAAACATATCAACAAATAGTTGATTTGGTTATTACATAAAACCCTACAGGTCAGCCTGAAATGCAGACAAAGCATTTAAACACTAAGAGAATCAAATGCTGGAAGAAAAATGTGAGCCACATCCACCACTGGAAGTAAGAAAGGACAGAAAGCATTTCTGTGTAATGAAAACCAGTTAAGAGATTACAAATGGCTGAGAAGCAACTTTGTCATTGTTGTTGTTGCTATAACTTGACATGATTTCTAGGAAGACCTATGCCTATGGCTTCCTGCTGTCTAAGAATTGGCATGTCTTTCTGGACTAATATACAAATAAAATTTCAAAGCAATAAGTTGTATACTTTCAATATATAAGGTACATTTAATTTTCTCTGAGCAACTTAAGCTATATAGATAGAAAAAAGAAAGAAAGAAACAAAGAAAGAAAGAAAGAAGAAAGATTGATTTGATAATAGATTCTAACTAATTGCTGGACGTTTTTATGCAGTCGTCAAAACGGGTAAAATAGATTTTTCAAGGCCAATCCATACAGGAGGTGTACTAAATACATACATACAGATGAAGCCCAAAACATTTAACATCTTAATCCTGACATAAGCCTAAAATAAGGCAGTACTTTTTAATCTGGTTTATCACTGGTACTACATATAATTACAAATGACAATATTATTATAATTAAGTGTGTTTATATATTATACAAGTATAGAAATAAAAGAGGAAAGCTAAATAAATTGTTCTAATGCTAAGTATAAATTATGGTCACTGTGTGATATCAAGCAGCTTAATTCTCCCTCACTCCTCACCATAGACTTGGTTTTCCCTATTAACATTGACCATCATAATTTCCAACTCAAATTATTGTAAAGGCAATGAAACATGGTATTCCAACAAATTAAATATATATTCCCACCCCCAAATTAAAATTTGCTTTATTCTACATGGAAGAATTAATATGTTTTGTTCATTTAATTGTAATACATGACGTATGAAACATAGCAAGATTTTCATCTGTATTATATCAACATTTTAGTACCATGAAGAAATATTATTAATCTTATTGCAATAAAAAGTATTACCATAATGCCTCCAAATTCGTGTCTTCCACTTTCTTTTATATGGACTACATGACTTAATCATAATTTCTGAATTGCCTAGTGAAATAAATGTGGTATCATTTGGAATTCTTTATGCTAAAATTAGTTTAAACAAAATAGTCTTCCTACTAGGTTTTTGTCCTTACATTTCATGAATATATTTCTTTTGTACTGCTTACTCAAAACTGGTATTTTTTTCCCTATGTTAATTTTTAGAAATATTGTTTTTGTTCAAAAAAACCTGAGAGATTATGATCAGAAAAGATAAATGAAATAGAGGATTTGCCTCACAATTCTTATAAACCATTTTAATTCTAATGTTATTTGAAGAAGAAGAAAAAGAAAACTTAATACTTTTTTTCTGTCCATTACAATGTTTAAAAAATTAATTTTTTTTGCCAAAATTTTTAAATAGTTTAACTAATATTTGGGGGTATTAAATTATATAATAAAATTAAGTGAGTGTTGAATAAAACATAAATAAAATATATCTTTGAGAAAATAAACCATTCTAAACTTTTGAAATAATAAATACCTTTCATTTAGTAATGAGGGAGTTTCAAATGAGGAAAAAATTATATATCCTTTACTAACTTTATATTCCTAAGTGTTCACAGTAATTTTTCAAAATTAAGTTTTTTATTTTCACCTTATTTACCTAAGGAACTGGAGAGTAAAATTAAGAATTAGTTAACAGAAGGTTTCTAGTTCTAATAATGGAAAATCTAAGAAAACTGATAATGTTCCAGTTATAATCACATAGAAATTATATAGAATGAATTTGGGATTCTTTTTGTTATATATATAATTTTTTAAAATGCAAGGAAATCACCGAACAATAACTGTAATATGTCTACGAAGGACAATCCTAGAAGTGTCTAGAAAGAGTAGAGAAACAAAGAGCTGAAGCCTGGTGTGCTGCATGCAGAACAGATCCTTGGCTGACCTGCAGGCTGGGTGGGTGAGATGGTCCCCGAGAAACAGGGAGGCTAAAATTTTAATGTCCCAGGATCCAGGAGGAAGGGCCATAGCCTTGTACCAGGTGGGGACCCTTCAGATAGCATGAAACCTTGAGGAGCTGCACACATCCTCTAGAGGATACTGAATAAAACAATCTGTCCACGGGCACCGAAAGATCACGAAGAGGCTTATGTCCTGGTGATATTTTGATTGGGAAAAGAAATTGTATTCTTCAGGAATTAAAATCAGTGGCCTTTCCTAGGTGAGGTTTTGTGGTATACATTTACACAATCACCCAAAGCCAGAGAGCACTAATCTCAAATATCACAATTCTAGCTGCATGTTACAATCACCTGGGAAGATTTGGAAGAAAAAAAAGGCACTGAAAACCTAGCTTGCACTAGAAAATGGAATCAGAATCTCTTCTGTGTGTCCGGAAAAAAACTATCATTTAAAATGAATGTGTTGTTCTGCAAATGTTGAAAATGAAAGAATTAGATAAAATTTGGTTCCAATCCTACACATCAGTATGAGGAAATGCTAAATCATGTGAGGAACTTCTATGCACCAATAAGAAAAACATGTGCATTCCCCAAGAGGCAAAATAAATCATCAGTAATTCATGAACCAAGTGATTAAGCATAGAGGCTATTTGCCTTTAATTCTCTACTTTCCTCTGTTTTCCTGTGGTTTGATTTCCCCCTAATTTACTGAATATTTGTTGTTAATGATTATGATAGAACTGCTAGTAAAAATATGATTCTTAAGAAGAAACTAGAAGACATTTAAAAAGATATCAACAGGATCTAAAACCATTAAGTTATATAATTGATCTACAAAATGAAACTTCATTAAGGAATATTTTGAGGAAAAACTATATATTTAACGCATAACAGTTTTGAAAAAAAAGAATCATAAAAAAAATTTGACAAATATTCAAAGGGATAGGACAAATGTTTCCCGTTCTTTACCTCTGTAGCTATCTAGTACTAATTTATCTGTACTTCAGTTTCCTAATCTGTAAAGGAGAAAACAGTGCTCAGTCCAAGAATCTTTTATATCAGTGCTTCTTAAATCTGAATGTATAAGAAAATTATCAAAGGATCTCAGTAAAATGTAAATTTACTTTCAATGGTTTTGTTTTGTTTTGTTTTTGTTTTTTGGTGAGAACTAAAATTCTTCATTTCTAAAAAATTCCCAGTAAGGCCATTGCAGCTGGTCCATATACTATTCCCAGGGAGGCCAACAATGCATGCATTTTACATGTATACCTTACATCTCATAGCACTTAACATTTTGCAGAGAAGAAAAATAAGCTGACCAGTTTTGTAATTTGGCCTTGTTCACACATCTAACAAACAGAAAAATGAGATTTGAACTGTCTTTTGCATCACTGTAAGGACAATGCCTTAATTTACCACCTACCCAAAAACTTCCTGATACTTCTCAAAAATCCATTTTAAGTTCTGAAATCTATTAATGATTTTATTCAAGTATTAGATTATTCATATGTAGGATATCTAAAGATCTTTGGGAGATCTTAGCCATTAAAGTATTTTTTTTCTGATAATTTTTCTATATAAACTTATTAAAATAAAAGGAGATTATCTAGTGAATCTCATTTTAAACATTTATTTTAAGTGGTATTTTGCAAAAGTATGAGACATTTGAATGTAAAATATGATCAGTAATTCTTCAGCCACATGATCATGATCGAATTCAAATCCATTAATGTTAAAAATCTTCCTTTATAAGGAGTTATTATTATTATTGCAAAGGTGAGACATAGCATTTATCTGTTAGATTCATTCTAAACTAAAAATGCATACACACTCAAAACCATGCGCACATCAAAGTTAAAAGTTTGACCAGAACACATTATGGCATGATTGTCCTTCTATTACATTAATTTGATTGCCGTCTCCCTATTTTTCTTCCACACACCAAGAGATTCAATAGTTAAACCACTGTTGGACCAATTAACCTTTTCTTTCTTTCTTTCTTTCTTTCTTTCTTTCTTTCTTTCTTTCTTTCTTTCTTTCTTTCTTTCATTCATATTCTCTCTCTCTCTCTCTCTCTCTCTCTCTCTCTCTCTCTCTCTCTCTCTTTCTTTTGTTTTAAAAGCCTTTCATACCTTCAATGGGTTTCACGTACAAATAACTAGCCAACAATACCACTCGTGAATAAATTGGTTTGTTTCAAGTTTGATATGAATGTATTTGACCACAGATAATTTATTAGATATACTCTATCTTTAAGATAATGTAACATGCATTAGAACAGCCTCACTTAGCCAATAAAGTCAGGAATATAATTTCTCTGATTTTAATATAAGAACTTTAGAAAGAGTAACACAAAATTAATATATTAAAATAGATCTCTACAATGGAAATTCCCTCAGCTTACTACACTGTTCCCTGTAATTTTGGCATTGTTGTTTCCCCATCTTTGTTAAAAATCAGCTCCTTAGAAAAAACTTTTTCTTATGGCCCTATCTAAAATTAGCAAATTCCACCCCAGGTATTAGCACCACTCTTAGAAATTCTCATGAATTATAACTGGATAAGACTCCATATGCTTGTTTGTATGCATATAGGTCTGAATTCCTAGGATACAGGAATTGTACAGGCAGGATACAGTACAATAATAAAGAATAAAGAGTAATATTTAAAGAAATAGCCAATCTTTCAATGCTGAGTCTCTAGAAAAATATTTATAAAGGAAGTTTTTTAATATTTACATGGCTTTTTTCACTCAATGAATAAAACTGTAAAATATCCTATGATAAATAAATTTCTCAAGAATTAGATAAAACCATTTTATAACAGAAGACATTTATACATGTAAATATATTTTATTTTTAATAGATGATATAGGAAATAGCTCATTTTTACTGAATAAGTATAATGTGCCAGATACTATGTTAAGCACTTTTCATTAACTATCTCTTGAGATTGCTAAGAGGTAGGTAGAGATGAGGAAAGCAAAGTTTGGGGAGATTCAGAAACTTGCACAGGGATAGGTAGCTGGTGAATTGTAAAGATAGACTATGAGCCCAGGTGTTCTGACTCATAATAAATGGGCTTAATGAGTATGTTGTCTCTCAAAAGAAATATATTTCTTGGCATATTGAAGTTAAATCAGTCACATCTCAAAAAAAAAAAAGTTTTGGAAAATCTAAAGAAAAATGTAAACTTTTACAAAAGCAACAGTTCATAAACATTTTACTGGCACACATGTTCATTTGGGGTGAGAGAATAATTGGATTAGTAGTTCTCTCAACTAAGAGCAACGCTATCCTCAGAGAGTATTTGGCCATATCTGGAAGTATCTGGGATTCCTAGTATGTTTACTGGGTAGACATCAAAGAAGCTGTTAAATATCCTACAAGAAATAGGCCACCACCCTGCACCTCCACCCACTAAAAAGAATATCTGACTTAAATAGAAACTTTTATTTAGGAAGAAAACCAATATCAAATGCAGAATATCTCTAAAACTTTAATAGAACTAATCCAAAAAATATGCCAGAAACCTGTCTAAATTGAAAAAAGAAAAAAGGATCATCTATTTTATTATCCTTATGCATAATAGCCACAAATGGATGAAAGGACTTAGTTGTTTAATTGTCTCGGTGGTTTATCTCAGCAGCAGGACACACACAGAAACACACACACACACACACACACGCACACACACACACCATCCAATGATACATTGAACTTCCATAATCACCACCCCTTTTTTTCAAATTTTGAAATTAACATTAGTTTTCCTTTGTTGCATAAAATAACATACCAAATAGAACCAAAAGTTCAACCTCTTTGATGTTTTTGGTAATATGCCTAATTAAAAATAACTAGGCTTTCCAATGTATAATTACATGAACATCTAATAAACTATATTTCCAGCCAATTTTGCTTCAATCATAAATATGCACCAGAAGTATGAATGATCCACATACTGCTCCCTGCTGTATCTGTACTGTTTCTGAATCAAGGCTCTTTTTTGAGTTGGGTATTTTCACTACATTTTCCTTGCTGTGCAATCATCTCCCAGTTGGACAATTAATAAGTGCTTTTTCTCCACAGCCCTTGACGTGTAACCTCCCTTACCCTGTATTTTAGCATGCACTATATACCCTCTTCACTCTGACTAGTTTTGGCAGTGACCCACAATCTAAATCTCTTTCCTCCATTTGATAAAAGTGAAACTATAATTATCCAGGGCTAATTTCAAATTACTACTTCATTCCACCAGCAACTGATGAAGATTAGTGGTCTTGCCTTGCATCTGAGTAAGTCAGCAACATAATCACAAGAGAACTCAGCAGGCAACATTTGATTCATGTGAACTCAATTACTTCTGTCAAACACATTCATTTCAATAAAAAGCAGAAACTTCCAAAATGGGTTTTTGCTAACCATTTTACACTCAAAAAAAATTTCTTACATGACTCTTAAAGGAAAAACATAGCATGAATTTCACCAGAAATAATAATAAATAACAAGTAGAGAAACACACTTGGGTAAATGGATTTGGAAACATTACTTATTTCTGAAAGTAGAGAGCATTTCAGAGAAATGAATTTGTATACTTAAAATTATTATTGAAAATTTATGCTATATATTAGTTGCCCCACAAAAATTAATATACACTATATTTTAAGTTAAACCAGAGTATTTTATTATCTCACCTAAACCAGATTATTATGAGTAAGGAAGTTGATTTTTCTTAAAGGAAGTTAAACGAAAGGGAGTTGGATAATGATGACAGATTATGAATTGCTAAACTGGCCAAGATGCCTGAATCACTGCTTGGTTGTCATCTGGGTTTAAGTCATATGGTTCAATATTGCCCAATACTCTGTACCCTGAAGAATTAGTTTCTAAAAGTCCTTCGGTCAACTCCCTCATAAGTGTAAGTATACCAGGTCACATGGGCATGATCTGACAGTGACTACCATGTCATCTCCCAGTACAGATTCAGTAAATGTTAATATATGATAATCATTATAATAGATATATTCAAACTTCAGCTTTTAATATAATTACATCCTTAATTATATTCTAACATAATTTAGTATCAAAGAAACTGAATAATTAAATGTCATTATGCAATAAGGCCATCCTATAAATATATTTTAATATGTGATATATGAGGTTCTACAAAATTTACTAAGAATACATCTATAATAATTAATATATAAAGTGTCAAACACATATGGTTTAATACCTAAAAATTGAGATTTTTGGCCTGAGAGTTTTAAGATTAAGAAAGGATCATTTAAAAAGAAATATTTGTAAATTTTCAGTTCAAGCAAAGATATGTTCTGCAGATAAATACAAAGGTAAAATAAAACAACAGAACACAATATTTAGCTGTTCACAGTGGTGCACACCTGCATGCCTGAGGAAGGAGGATCACAAGTTCCAGGCCAGCCTCAGCAACTTAGCAAGGCCCTGTCTCAAAATAAAAAATAAAAATGTGCTGGGGATGTGGCTCAGTAGTTAAGTATGCCTGGGTTTAATACCTGGTAGAAAAAAAATCAATATTTATAAAATGCAGTCTTCTTTTATGCCCTTACACATTTTTCTTTCCTCTCTTTGGATACCCTTTCCCTTCTTCTTGCCTTTTGATTTCTTTCTCACTTGTCAACTCAACCTACACCAACCCTGCCATTAGGAGGTATATAGTGTAATCAAAGTAGGGAAAGTCATTATTTGAAGGGAAAATATATGAGTAAATAACAATGAGATTTGACCTAGTTTGAGGAGTCAGGGACTACATCCCAGAAGAAGGCATACTAGACTACAGATCTGAAGGATTAGCATGAATTACTTAGCTGGCATAAATGAGGTTGAAAAATATTCCAGGGGATGAGAACAGGATTCTTTCAAAACAAATAATGAAGGTAAGTAAACTCTCTTTGAGAACTAAGAGGAGCTGATGTAGTTGGGGAGGGGAGGAGATTCTGCAGAGATAAGAAGGGCAAAACCCATGCAGTGTTTTAGGGTGTTATAAAAGTTTGATCTTGAATGATTCCAAAGAAGTTTGTAAAGTGGTGGGATGTAATGAGTGTGCAAAACCACAAGATTTGCATTTTTACATAAGTGATATATTCACATTGTTCAAAATCAAAACTACATATAATATCATTCAGTATACTCAAAAATGAAGTTCCTTCCTATAAGGTATGCTTAGGGATTTGAGGAAAAAAGGAAATAGAAGCGGATGATTTCAAGAGATAATGGGTTGTTAAATTCTGTAAATACCTTGTAATGGTTAATGATTAGGAAAGCGGTGTCAGAAAGATCTCTAGTTTTTTTTTCTTTTAATCAAGAATAATTTCCGAACATCAATTTCCCATTTTAAGATTTGAGGGTAGGCTATTAAGAACATAGAATAACTGACAATAATAATGGCATTTTATATCACACCCATCAACACACATATTTACATTTACATACATACATTATGTATAGATATAAAATGCCTCAAGAATATCTGTGATTGCTGAAATCACCAAAGCAAACTTGAAAATTTTGTTTATTCATTCAATGAGTTAATCATCCAAAAAGAGAAATTATTTATAGAACATTCAAAATTCTTCCTAAACAATGGAACAGACTAGAACACACAGAGTCATAACCACATAAATACAGTTATCTCATACTAGACAAAGGCACCCAAAACATACATTACAGAAAAGATAGCCTCTTTGACAAATGGAGCTGGAAAAACTGGAAATCCATATGTACTATAATGAAACTGAATCCCTATCATACTGCACAGAACTCAACTCAAAATGCATCAAAGGCCTAGGTATTAGACTAGAAACTACACCAAATAAAAGAAAATGTAGGCCCAACTTCCCACCATGTGGGCTTAGGAACCAAATTCCTCAACAAGACTTGTAAAGCACAAGAAGTAAAATAAAAAATCAATAAATGGAGTGAAATCAAACTAAAAACCTTCTTCACAGCAAAGGAAACAATCAAGAGTGTGAACAGAGATCCTACAGAATGGGAGAAATATCTTTGCCATCTGCACCTCAGATAAAGCATTAATTTCCAGGATATACAAAGAACTAAAAAAGCTTAACAACAATGTTGAGGGCCACAGCCCGACTCAACTGTGGTCCTTAACACACCAATAAATAAATAAATAGATAATCAATAAAAGGACAAAGGAACTAAACTGACACTTTTCAAAAGAAGAAATACAAATGGTCAACAATTTAAAAAAAAAATGTTCAACATCCCTAGCAATTAGAGAAATGCAAATTAAAACTACACTGAGATTTTACCTCACTCCACTCAGAATGACAGTTATCAAGAATACAAGTAACAATAAATATTTGCAAGAATGTGGTGAAAAAGGTACACTCATTCATTGCTGGTGATACTGCAAATTGTTACAACTACTGTGGAAAGTGGTGTGGAGATTCCTCATATAACTAGAAAGGAAAACACCAAGTTATGCCACTCTGTAGTATATGGAGTTAAAATCAGCATACCACAGTGATGTAGCCACATAAATATTTATAGCAGCATAATTCACAATAGCTAAGCTATGGAACCAATTTAGGAATCCTTCAACAGATTAGTGGAAAAAGAAAACATGGTTTATAGACAATGGAATATTACTCAGCCATAAGAAAGAATTAATTTATAACATTTTCCAGTAAATGGATGGATCTGAAGACTATCATACTAAGTGAAATAAACTAATCCCCAAAACCAATGGTAGAACGTTCTCTCTGATATGTGGAAGCAAACCCAGAAGAAGAAGGGGAGAATAGAAGTTCAGTGAATTAGACAAAAGGGATGAAGGAAAGAGAAGGGGATAGGAACTGGAAAGACAGTGAAATGAATCTGACATAACTTCTCTTAGGTACCTATATTAATATACAACGGGGTATCTCAACATTGTGTATATCCACAAGACTGGGATCTTAATGAGAATAAGATATATTCCATGTTTGTATAATCATGTCAAAATGCTGAGGGCCATTGCCAAATAGGAATGACGCATCGAAATTTCCTTGCCAGCGTACCCCATATTGCTTAGAGGACATTTGCTGGGACATTGCATGTATGCTTTAGTAAGGTGACCTTGCTCAAGGACCAGGGCGGATCCGGGTTTAGAGCTGATCAGGTTTTAGGGAGTATCCTGTCCTTGGGTTTAGGGAAGTTCCAGGTTTAAGGTGTACCCTGCGGGGGAATAGGGCTATCCTGCTGCCTCAGGCACGCCCGATCCTTGAGTTCCCAAGTTCTCCTGGGATTCAGAAAGTATTGGAAAAGAAAGCCTCTCGTGGAGTAGGTGAATTGGGCGGCAGCAGAATTGGGATTTCCCCAGAATGTGTGTAGAGGCTGGTGTGAGTTCGGGAATAAAGAATTGCTGTTTGAATCTACAAGGTGTGTGGTGGCTCGTGATTCTGTGCCCAGCCAAGACTGCGGCATCAAAATAGACACTACTCTCATGTATAACTGAAAAGAAGATTTTTTTTTTTAAAAATCTTCCTAGAATGGAATTGTACATCATTTGTACATTGTAAAACACCATAAAGCATTATTCATATATACCACACAGTATAGAACAGTAGTCTCTGGCTGTTGTAGTATATAGATCACTTACACTTGGCCCCTGAAGCCTTTGTTCCTACTAGGCTAGTAGGGTAGGGAGCTAAATGCAGGAATTAAAAGAGAGTCTGCTTCATGAAGATATCTATAGTGCAACCTCTGCAGCTCACCTCCCCATCTCCTCTGTCTCTCTGGCCTGATTCAATTATTAGTAGTATGAGGGGAGAAAGAAGAAGTGTGTTAAATGCTTCCACTAAGAAACATACTGTCAGAGATACTAGTCCCTCAAGATATTTCATAAGTACCAGGAGAATGCTTAATCCCATCAATAATCAAAATTTATCCTCTAAAAATGTAGAGGCTTCTTATAGCCTCTGCCAAGCAGATATGAAGATAAAGCTCAGTGTGGTTTGATCTTAAGCCACCATATATTCTCTAAAATAATGTAATCAATCAAGTATCCCATGTTGCTTTAAAAGACTAATAAACAAAATTTTACACTTAACCAGTAAGACATACTTATAATATGTTAGGCTACAATATAGTCAAGAGATTAAATTTAACTCCTGCTTCGGATTCTACAATTACCTATGACCTCATTGTGAACCAGTAAAACTGCTCAAAACAAAAAGTTAAGAGAATGTTAATCAGAACTTTGCTTGAAATCCAGTTCTGAACAAACTATGATTCATTTCCCTAACCAACATATAAATATTTCAAAAACATAATTTTGAATTAACAAAACTTTTAGGTGTCCATGTGTATGTAGGTACAAATTAAGTGTGGCGAGTTACAACTTACACAGAAAAACAACCATAGAATTAATTGTAGATAATATTGTAAAGAATACAAAATAAGAAATTTAAGTATATGCAATGTGTTTCTAAATTGAATGGATTAACCAAAGTCATTATGACTTCCAGATAATATCCCTAGTTTATTTCCTGGATGTCTACCCATCTACAGGCTGGCCTGAGCAAACTTACAAGTTTGATACACATAATGCATACAGTGAACTTAGGAAATAAAAATGCACCTGAAGCGACCAGAAGGGACTGAGGGACTGCTCAGCATTTGGTTTTCTTCTTAGTTAATAAACATGAACTCCCATTACTTAGTTAGCATGCACACATCATGGTGAAAACAAGTTCAAGTTCATTAGGACAAATAATATTTAAAGGAAAAAATGTTTGTTTTTCCCTCTAAGATTCCCCCAATGTCTTCACTTTGACATAACGTACTATCCTGTTCCAAAAAGCCATTCATAAATATCCAAGTTTGAAAGGGCAACTTACCACACTGCAGGCAAAATGAAAGCATTTTCAAATGAACAGGGAAACATGCATGATCAAGTTTCAATTTAAAAGAAAAATTAAGACAGGAAAAAATCTCCGAGTGCAAATTGCTTCGAAATGACCTTTTATATGTATTGGCTTTATCTCTAAACAGTTATTTTCATGGGGCATTGCTTATTATGCATTTAAAATTGATCTGTAAATTTTTAAAAGCAAGCATGTAATAGCAACCATATGTAAACAACATACTAACCCAAGTCCTGTCCATTTACAAATGTTTTGCTGTGAAACTCATATGGCTGAACTTATTTTTGAAGACACTTTAAAAAGCAGTTTAAAGCATACCAAAACAAGCCTCCTGTAAGATTTTGCATTTGACTTTCAATCAGCAAGTAAAGTATGGAAAGAAAACAGCAACATCAGATCATAATCATACCATGAAAGTTACTAATCTCTTGGCTTGTGTTGTTCAAAAGTAAAACTTCTGAAAGCAAAGCAAATATGAAATATTGCACAGCCAGTCAGACACTCTCTGAGTATTAATTATGTATATCCAATAAAATATTACATTAAATCTTTCATTATTGCCAGGAATTTTAAAATTCAGAGAAGAGAGAAATCAAACTTGAAGAGTAAGAATCTCCATAAATTAGCAAAGTAAAAGGTCACTTGCTCATAATCATTGGAGGAAATACATATACATGATCCAACTGAAGCAGAAAGCCCCTGTAGATCCACAGGCAACTCTTACCTTGACAGGTACCATTTTTCTCTTCATATCCTTCCTTGCACATGCATTTCCCAATGGGCACCAGCCACTCCCCTTCAGCACTGCAGTGCATTTTGGGAGGTTCATCTGTCACAGAATGGTTGACGCAGGAGCCTGACACCTCAAGCAACTGTGAAGAATCTGCTCCAGTGATGGTGTCAGGGAAGACAGCCAAGTGCCGTATCACAGAGGGGCATTTTTTATAGTATACACGCACAGAAACCAGAGCAATGCAAGCACCAACATCTTGGAAAGCAAGATAAAATCCCTTTTTGCTTAGAGGTCCTACATCTCTGACCTCTGTATTCAGTTTCATGACACAGTCACCAAGATCAAGTTCCGTAAAGCTCTCATCAGCAGCAATGGTATCGATTTTGATGTACTGGTTTTCCTTGATGTTTCTTCCATTCTCATCATCTGACTCAAAATAATACATGTTAAAAGTTTCCTTACAGGTTCCCAGTCCTCTAGGAAGGCTGTTACAGTCTCGCAGAGCGAACTTGAGTTCTATAAAGATTCTGGAAGCACCTTCATTGGAGATCCAACTGGTCAAAAGCCAGTTATTCTGATTCTGTTCCATAACTTTGCATACTTGGTATGTGTGGATAGGGGCATAATTTTCATCAACTTCACCAATCTCTTCCCACTGTACAATATAAAAAAGAGATAAAGAAATTTTTGAAATAGAAAACAAACAGGAAAAATAGAAAAAAATCATGAAAGAAAATTCATTCATGTATAGAAATCCCCATAAACTCCATATATAGTATTGAGAGAAAGAGCCCTACAAATTTGGGAGAAGAAATTAACAAGAAATTTTATTCTTTTTTTTTTTGGTGCTGGGGATTGAACTTAGTGTCACCATGAAACTATGCACTCCACCACTGAGCAACACCCTTAGCCCCTCCTTTTTTAAATTAAAGAAATTAAGAAATTATAAGCTCTTTGGATTTACTCAAAGATGAACAAATATGAATGATATGTTCCAATATCTTTTGGGGAGGAGGCATATACTTCAGAGTAAAAGTAAAATAAAATGAATGTAGTCAAGATAAATAAGAAGCAAAGCAGAGAAAGTATATATTTTTGGAAGAACGGTAGTATATAAACAAATAGGATAGATGCTATGATTTGGATAATATTTCCAAAAGATTCACATGCTAAAGGCTTTGTCCTCATCCCATGAAGCTATTAAGAGGTGGTAGAATCTTTAAAAGGTTTGCCATAGTAGGAAGTCTGTAAGTCATCGGGGACATGTCCGCAAAGAGATATTAGGTCCTTGTTCCCCTCCTGTTCCTCCAGTTTGTTATCTGTCCATGAGGTAAGTGGTATTGCTCTGTTACAAACTCCTGCTATAATTAGCTGCCTCATCATAGGTCAAAAAACAATGGGTCAACTGATCATAGACTGGAACCTTGAAAACTGTGAGCCAAAATATACCCTTTATATTTATAATTTAATTAAATAAAGGTTTGTTATAGTAACAGAAAGGTAACACAGAAGATAAAGTTTGAGAGGGAAAAAATGTCTAATTTTAAAAAGTAAAATGAGAAAAGAACAGCAAATGTGAAAAAGAACGTGAAAAATGGAAGATGAAAAGTCACTTAATTCTGTCACATGACAAATAGTACATTGATGTAATATAATTTGAAAAAAAATACATTAGTTTAAAACTAATAGTAGATCTTTATTTCATTGAACCTAGCAACTCAGAACTTTTTCACTAACTGGACAGCTAAATATGTATTCATGAATTTATCCACAAATATAGACACAGATACAAAATAGAAATTACAGGATTATAATATGCACAGTCTTGTCATTTTGAACATTAACTGACTTGTTATATCCTGTGAATGGATTAATTCCCTCTGATCAATGCATTACTTTATGAATAGTTACTTTAAGATTCTGAAAATGTACAGGATGTAAAAGTAATTGAGTATGATTTATATAGCTTTCAAAATATGATCAGTTCAAATAGGTATACACCTATTATTTTCTGATAAAGTACCCCAGTTTTGAGAATCTCAATGTACAATGAGCACTTCCAGAACAGTATTAGCACCAAAGTTTTATTCTTGATAAAGATATCATGATAGCCTAAAACTTTTCTTTAAGCCTTATAGAATGTATATTCACAAAACTATATATGGTTTTATTTTAAATCATTAAAAAGTCACTGAAACAGAGAGAAAAGAACCCACACTAAGTTCCAATAAGTTAAGAATGTGTGATTTTGAACACTGACTATTTTAGATAAATTTTATGAGACATTTTTTAGACTTCATATTAAGTGTAGCATTATTTCTTCATTCTGTCCAACTGGCAAAGATGGGCAAAATGTGAAAGCACAAAGGGTGCAAATAAATCTCAGACCTCAGATGGCCCTTCTCAAAATTCTAGCTGTCATCAGGCAGACATAAGTAAAAGGTGCTAATGAGATAAAACTGCTGAGTTCCTTAAATTCACAAGAGAGAGACATCAAGATTTTATCTTGCCTAACAAGTTTCACATTCTGCTGTTATGAGAAGCATTGGTTCTTTCATTTAATCTTATTTTTGTCTTCTCTCATAATGTATATAAACTCTACTTAGCCTCTGGTTTTCTAAACCAACCTTCTGTCTTACCACTATATCATTAAACCATTCACAAATAATTGAAGTATATATCTCTACAGTAGAAATCATTCCTGTATGTAACAATTAATATTTCTTGCAAATGAGAACCTCAACTAACCAAATGAAAACTGAAAATTATCCATCTACCATGACAAATTAAATACATGGTCTTTAGTTTAACAAAAGAAAAATAGCATTAAAGCTCTTCTCTTTAAGAAAAAAAAAACCAAAATGTTACACTATTACTTTTTGAATATTTATTTTATGTTATGATAGTCATCCAAAACAAAATACAAATGGATTTTAAATTGTTCACCTTAAATCACTTACAGAAGACCTATTTCAGCATCATATATTCCAGTAAGATCATTGTAGTAAATAAAAGCAAGCAAAAAAGCAGCAGATTCCAAGACTACAAGCCAAGCAATTCAGTCTTTATGTGTATGAAGTCCACGGTAGCACAAATATTATTAAATATGCAAGCCAAGCAGCACTTGACAAGACAGCTTAATAGTTACTCCTTCAGGTGATAATTTCAAAGTATGTGCATAAGCATTTTGTTCCTCTGAATATTCTCAATTAAGGAGAGAAAAACTGTAATTTTCTTCAAATTCAAAAATCTGTTGTGGTGAGATTTTATTTATTTTTTTCTTCTCAAGCATTCAAAATACAAATGAAGGCTCACATTTTATATTTCTCATTGACAAACAGGAAGACTTTAATTTAAATCATTGTGGCAATAAGCTATTCAAAGAATCAAACAAGTAATATATACATTTTCTAAATATGCCCTCCTTTAAACAAATACATTAAGAAATGGACAAAATTATTTCCGTTATTATAGATTATCTAAATAAAAATGTGGAATTCCTCTGTAGTTTCTTTCTTTTTTTATATTAAGAGGTCATCTTACTCTCCTCAGCTAAAATCAGCCATGAGAAAGAAAGGTTTGGGGGGTGGGGCAGTGGAAAGAAAATAACACTCACTAAGAAATATGAATATAGTAGGCCAATTTCTATATACTTTAAAATGTCATGACAAGGAGATTACAGAATTTAATGAAGGACACAGATAGAAAACAATGTTTTTCTGTTCAATTTTGTTGCCTTTCCAAATATTCCATGGTGTAATAAAATATTTGCTAATCCCTTGGTTACTGATTAATGTGGGTACTAGGGAAGCACAAATCACTGAATGCAATAAGGAACAATAGCTCTGCTCTCTAGCTCTGGCAGCTCTCATCCTTTGAGCCCATGCTTCTTATATTTTTTTTTCCTCATTTCCTATATTCTGCATTTTTTTCCTCCTTATTTCCTATACTCTACCTTAAAATTTAGAAAACTGATTACAACTTTGGTTGGCTTGGCTTTTCTTCAACTCAGTTGTATTCCAAACACATGCCTGGTCAGGCTACCCATGTAAGCCTCATTCATCAGAAAAGAGGGGAAGGGACTTATTTTCATATGTGTATCATGGAATTACCATCTTCCTACCCAAACCATTAAGAAGTAATTGCTCCCTGTCTGCCTTTCACTGACCTTTTAGATTTCTTGCCTAAAAAGAAACCTCAATTTTTCGATTCACTTCATTAACTGTTACCACACACTGTTAAAACTAAATATCCACTTTTTCAGTCATCATGTAACCATTAAAATCTTTCTGCCTTTCTTTATATATCTTAACACTCAGAAACCTATATGCAACTGGACATGCATGATGGTCTTATTATAAACTGCAGCTCAGGGTCTGACACTACAGAACACAGAGCAGGGTGCTCAAGAGATATTTTGTATTGAATGAACTCATGCCAAACATGCATGCATTCCCCTTAGTCCAGAAATCCAGTTCATTTTAAATTTCAAATAATTCAAACATGGCAAATAAATGATTATATGGCTGACATTCTATTAAAAAGAACAGACTTTCTTCTCTGTAACTTTTCTAAACTTTATCAATTCAAATTAGAAAGTTTATGAATTCAGATTTTTTGAAAGTTCTTTTTCAGTAGTTTTTTATTCCAAATCTTTAAGCATTTATTTAAATATATTTTCTCAAGCCAATTATTCATATAATTATTATGAGTTTAGTCTGGCATATTAGCCTGTAAAACTATCTTCATTATCATTACATCTTACCAATTATAATTTATAGCTTAAAGTAGATATTGTATTCTTGAAAATGTTTTCAGAGTACACATTTTTATTTTGTCACTGATTAGCCTTCTACACTATTCTGTACAAATTAAAATCTCAGAAGATAGTACATCATAGAGTAGCACTGTACCTAAACTCTTGTTTGAGTGAAATTGTCAAATGATATTAAGACAATCTTAGTGGGTTTTGTGGGGGGGGGTTTTGGCGGAGTGATGTAAAAACTGGGCAAAGAATCATTGTCTTCAGCATTTCTCTGACATGAGTAAAACACAACTTTCTAGGAAGACCTTGTTTATTGCTTAAAGACTTCTTTTTTTCATTATCCTTTAATATCACAATATTTTACATAATGCCTTTTAAAATGCTCTAAAACAAAATAAGTGATATGCCTCAAATTTTATTCAAAATGTTTTAGATATAACTTATTACATTCAGTGTATGTATCCATGTTGTATTATAGTATGTTTCACTAACTTCATAGAAGATATCCCCATCTTTAGCTACTAGAACACTGATGTTTGAAAAAGAACAATACTGCTTTCATGATCTTAGAAAATTCCCAAGAACAGTTTGATATGCATTAAAATTTTGAAGTCTGGCATTTTACCCATTTTAACCAAGAACAAACACTCTAATTCCTATCTCAAAATATATTTACCTAAATGTAGACTTTATGGAAGTTTTCTGCTACTGCAGAAATAAAATGAAAGCAGAAGTCTGGCCTACTTTGGAGTCATTCTGACATATAGTAAGATGGGAGGCAGAGCCTTATCTCAGGTAAGGTTAAGATTTATAAATCTTAGGTAAAGTGTTCTATTATTTAACTGATCTTTGTTTTTAAATATCATTTTATAAAGCTTACATATATTGTTGCTTGATGTCACATGAATACTAACTAATACAATATGATATTACATTTAAATTGTACCCAGTGTATAGAACTTCATATTAATCTTATTGATAACAGGTCCAGTTCTAGAACATTAAATGATATAAATAAATATCCAATATGTTATTTTTATAAGTCTAATTTTTCCATGTAACCTTTTGGAGAACACCAGCTTGATATAATTTTTTAAAGCTTTTATCTTAAAGACTTATATACCTGGAAAATATGAACACATTTAATACACAAAGAAGAGTAATAGTACCACAATTACATTGGTGTTTTATATTAATCAAGTTTAGCTCTAAAAGAAATAACATATTACAATATTGCAAAATAACAGTTGTTGTTTAACCATAGTTGTATAATGCTTAATTCCTTCAAGATTACTTGCTCAAAAAACTTACATATATAACCAATGTACACAGACCTTCTTTATCACTTGCTTAAACCCTCTTATTTACTTAATCATATAGACTCTTATCCAGAAACACATTTTCCTTCTATTAAATCCGTACTTAGAGCCTTCTAGTTTCTCTTCCCTATCTGTTAATTCCTTTTTTTATTCACATTTTGCAAAAATCCTTGTAAATTTCTGAACTTAGGCAAATTATTCCATTTTAATAGGAAATATTTTGTTATTTGAAGCACACAATTAATCACATCTGTTGACCATTTCATGAAAACTTTAACAATGTTTAAGGATATAGAATTATATTATTGTAGGGAGCTGGAGTTCTGGATATCAGCTGTTATGGATTTGAGCCAAATCATCTTCTTTTTGGTCTGTAGAAATCACTTTAGTTACTATCTCTGGAATCCAACTCTCTTCCTAATCCTACCTACTATCTATTTTTGACTGGATGTTCTCTTCTACATTCAATAATCTGAGGTACAAGATTCTATGCCATTGTATATTGATTTATATGATACATCTGTGCAGAAAGTAATTCAAACCTATGAATCCCAATCAAGTGCCCAATGCTTATCTGTGCTTCAAATCTTACCTAGATTTCTGTTTTCATACTTATATTTCACCCATATATTCTTATAAATATCACAGGTTCTCAATACCAGTATTCATCTAGCAGAATGATTCCTAACCCAAATTGAACATGTTATTAACCATAACCATACACTGTTTTCTCAATATAACTTTACAAAAGACCAGATAAAGAGTTGATCTTACAATACAGGAAAGTAGGGGATCCTACACCTGCTGAGAACCACAAAGGTAGATGCAGAAATAATTTCTAAAGAAGATGTAGGCAGCTATGTAGGACCTAAGAAAGCAAAAGTCATCTTCCAAAGCAAACAACCCGGTCAGGAGGAGGGGATGTGTCTGAATCAGCCTCTCTCTTCTCAATGCAGGGAAGATGAACCAAGCCAGTCCTGTGTGGATAGCTGTTCCCAGGTGCCTATGGTTTATATACCATTCTAACTTGTGGAAGTGTCACAGGAAGATGGGGTAGCCTCCATCTCATGGGACCCTTGGAGGCAACTGTTAGGACAATGTGGTTGCCAAGACAGTGACCTCATTCAGTTCCTTGAAGGAAGTGACTTCACCTCACTTCCTTGGTGATGGAACTCTCTGAACTTGGGATTTGGGTAGTGAAGCACCCAGAGCCAGTCCCAGTCCCAGTCCCATTGGGCTCACTTGTTTGTATTTACCAAGGACAGAGTCAGTCTTTCTTTGTACCTACTAATGTGAGGATGGCCAATTGACAGGAAAGTTCTGAAGAGGGAACTTTCCTGAGAAAGAAGGTATTGGCTCATGGCCGGCTCCTGACAACTTCACAGATTTGGACAAAGAGACCAGATCTGAGACAGGACAGGCCAGTGCTCAGGAATATAGTATGGCCCACCAGTCAGAGGACACTCCGGATAGTCAAAGACGTACTTGGGGTAAGGAGGTGCCTTTGTGGGTGTGTGTGTGAATTTGTGGTTCTGTCTCATATTCTGAGAATATGTAGGAAAGGTGTTTGGTTCTGTTTGAGTGGAATGTTTCTAGTGATTCGTTTGCACACGGCGAATGTTTCTATGTTTATGTATCCCACTGAATCTGTGGTTGTAGACATTAGGAAACAGAATGCATGAATGGATATGTCCTGTCTAGTGGACAGCATCCCAGCATTCATCCTGCCAATTTATGAATGGACTGCCACTTGCCTTATTGATGGGCAACACCTACTATCTTCCTAAGTTCCTGTATTCTTCCTGAATTCTGGACACTGTCCAGAACAGGCTCATGGTTTTGTGTCCAAGATGTGTACCACCTCCAAGCTCTGTGACATGGCCATGTACTGGATAGCTGAAGGGATTTCCTAGCATCTCAGAAAAATCAGATATCAGTGTGACCAGGAAAGTCTCAGTGGAGAAACTTTGCTTAGGGACATTTTCTTACCTATTGTTCTGTTGCCCTGAATGTCAGGAAGGTCTTTGCCTCAGGCCACCCCTTTGTGAAGCCTAAAGAAAACAGTTTCCAAATGGAAATGAAGGGGCATTACCTGTGGCTCTTTGGTTAACTGCTTTGTAAAGGGATGTGTCTGAATCAGCCTCTTGGCCCTGTGTGAGGCTGTGGCTTAGATTCTCAGCACCTGATGAAACTAAATAAAGATCCCATGTGTGCATCCAAAACAAAAATGGCCAAAAGAGCAGTCATTGTGGATGAAGTCTCTCACCTTCCTCTGTAAGGTTCCTGACCTCCGTGAAGTGAAAATAGGGATCCTTTGGGACAAATTAGTTCTTCAAAGCCCTGCAGAGGCTAGCCCATAGGTTTTGGGGTTTTCTCATGACTGCAATTCACATAAAGAATCAAACCTGACAGTCAGTAGGCCTCAAATTTGAGTAGCAGAGCAGTATTAAGGGCAGGCCTAATTGATCTCTGCTGGTTCTCAGGAAGGTTGTGCAATCCATCCTGACTTTAGGCAAATGAGGGGCATGAGAGCATATTTTGGACACTGTCTTGGGCTACACCCCTCATGGAAAATTCTAGCCAGAGGTTATGATAAATGTGTATATGGAAGAAGATGAGGGCCATGTGGGAGTGTTTGGTTTTAATTGTTGTCTTTTGTGTGGTGGTTGGAAGACATGACTGGGTCAAACACATCTTAAACTCTGGTGTGATCCCCCTTAGAGACTGAGTTCTGGAACTTACCTCAGAGAAGTATTGCCATGATTGTGTTGGAGTTTTAGGAGGCCATGCATGAGTCACCCTTGGAAACTGAGATCTAGGCCCAGTGTGGCTTTCCACACAGCACTGGGAATCTCAGACAGGATATCACATAATTTTACTCTTAAGACTTGGCAGGCATAGTTGAGAGTCAAAACACACATGTACCTCACATTGTAGACCTCAATGGGACTGGCTTCATGTGACCTTTTGGCCACTGTTTGGGAAGCCTTGCCTGTGAGAGTTCTCCAAAGCTTTCATTGAAAGGAGATTCCTCACCATTTAATGGTTCCTGTATGAATTGAAACCCACAGTGCTTCCTCCTTCATCCTTGAAATATGGCTAGATAAATACCATGAAATTTTTGATATTCCCATGAGCAGGTGGCACTGGAGAACCTTTGGATGTCCTGTTGCTGATCATGAATGTATCAGACAGTGCCTTGATTGACTGGATTTCATCAAAATGGTGTAGAACAGAGATTCCAGTAAGTTGGAGCCTGCTAAGAAGTGGGCCTGGAGCAGTGGAGTGGAGGTGTGTGATAAAACATCTGCAGTGGGGCCATGGGGATCTGCCATTGGCTTCCAAATGACTTGTGACTGACATGGTGCAGCCAGCAGACTTTTATATGTAACGACATCTTGTTATGTGGAGAGGTTTCAGGTCAATGTTCAGAATCAGGTTGCTACGGTCAAGGGGGAAAGCTGTATGGAAAAGCAGCCTGGTTGGTGTATTCTTTTGTAGACTCTGACCCAGCACACGTGAGAGAACTTCCTGAAGCCCTGTGTTTCTTTTGTACTCCTTGTATTTCATGAAATAAATACCAAATTCACAGTAAAGCTGACAAAACACCATGAAAAATGGAAGGTGACCAAATGGCTTCACAGTCCACACAGGGAGACACTAAGCCCCAGTGGCCACAGTATAACTACAAAGAGAGGATTCAGCACTGCAGCTTCATGTTAATTGGAAAATAAGAAACCATGTACTCCAGGTCACATAGATGCAGACCCAGCTTTGAGGGTCTCACTACAAAGGAAGCTAAAGCTCCTGACAACAACATATATTTCAAGTGCCCAACCTCAGAGGCAGTTTCTCAAGAAGTCATTAAGCCTGTAGAGCTGCATGTTTGTGGAGTGTTTACCCTTTCCCTTACTTTTAAAATCTCCTCTACCACCTCCAAGTTTGTGAACTCCTGAGCATTTTTCATTCAAGATATATCTTCACAGAGTTTCTTCCTCTTTTCCTATAACTTTGTCTTACTTGGGATGATGTTAAGGTCAAGGAAGTGTTCTGGATAATAGTTGGAAGATTTTTGTGTAGCACAGTTTTGCATACACATTGGGTTCATTTTCCTCTTTTACATTGAAATACTTAATCCCTGACATCAACCCATACCGTACTAGACTCTGAATACTAATCCTAACAAGATGGAGAAAAATAAACCTAACAGAAAAGAAGTACAGGCAGTTCATAGGAGGCCTGGTGTACACTTGGACTTGCATTTTGCTTTATCAAGGTTATGTGTTATAAATCTAGTCAACTTTTCATTGTAATAATTCTGCATGAGTTTTGAAAGTTAACAAATATGTAAATTCCTGTCTCCCTTTTTCTGTAGCCTATTCAAAACATGTACTTTTATATGCATATATAGAATCCTACCTAGTATCCCACGTACATTCTTGTGAGATCACTGACTTTGGCAGATACAAATTGTGAGATCACCTCCCCTAAATGCTTATCGAAGTGAAAATTCAACCTATTGGTGAACTTCCTAGTTGAAGAACATTATACATAAATCCATGTTCAGAAAAATGAATATTTTTGGATTTAGGAATGATATACATTCCATGATGAATTTTGTTAGGCATGTATATTGCTACTTTTTAATATATATATATATATATATATATATATATATATATATATATACACTTGAGATTTTTCAAAATATGAAGTATATGTGTCTCATTATACACTCCCTAAATTCATTTATGTTAATGCATGTGGAAATATAATCAACTTTTCACAAGATTATTCTCAGAAATATTCATTTTCCTGAAATACATATATGTTTCCTACTACTGAATACTAACTTCAGTGAATGGTGCATACAAATCCTAATATTTCTACAGTAACTGACCCCAGTTTAACATCAACACAAGTAGATTCCTATGGGACATGATGTGTATTGTGACATTATTTTTTATTCAACATTGGTACATTACATTTTCTTCAGTTTATGTACATCATGAAATATATGCTTTCTTCCACAAGTTCACAAAATTATAGACATTTGATTCACTTTCATTTACTTCTTGCATCAGAACACAAGTATTTCTCCATATTTCTTGACTGGCCTTTTCATTATATTACTTTCCAAACACATTATTTTCGATGTCCATAATCATTTTTGAAGCAAATCTTACACATCTTCATGATGAACAGTAACCCTAATATTACCATTAGATGTATAACTGTTTGGAATGAATGTATGTATATCAATATGAGATTTCATGTATATTTTAAGATATCATTTCAATCCATTAAAGTTGGAACCAGTTATATTATTTATTCACAGTATGGTCTATTCATCCATCATCTCTATATTCATAGACACAGGGTACACCTATTTGTATCCCCAATACTGATTTATAGGTCTTCAAAATATTGCTCACAGAAATGGTGGAAGAAATACACATGTCACCTGATCTACATATTCATTTCATCACAGTAATACTCTTGACACTAAATTAAAGATCACACTTAGGATTATACCAAAGCCTAAATTGAAGGTGAGCATGGATTACTAAAACATCCATGTCCATGTAGCCTAATGCTTTCAAATTTCAATCCTATCGGTGACTAAATATTTGTTTCTTCCTAAGATTTTGTATTCAACCTCCCCCTGTTGCAAATGTCTAATCCTATCACTCACTTTATACTTTGCCTGATTTACTAATGTCTATATTGATATCTGCTTTCCTACATATTTTCCCCAGTTCATTAATGTGACTGACTCTTCACATGTGCTGATATTTACATTCACTCTCTAACCGAAACCCTATTGCAAAAAAACCTTTGGTCCAAATCCTATGATCACTTTTCTTCCTAAACCTATTGACTATATTCCTAACCCTACCAACTATCCCTTTTTGACTGGATGTTCTCTTCTACATTCAATAATCCGAGGTACAAGATTCTATGCCATTGTGTATTGCTTTATATGATACAGCTGTGGAGAACGTAATTCAAACCTATGTATCCCAATCAAGGGCCCAATGCCCTTCTGTGCTTCAAATCTTACCTAGATTTCTGTTTTCATACTTACATTTCACCAATATATTCTTATAAATATCACAGGTTCTTAATACCAGTATTCATCCAGCACAATTATTCCTAACCCAAATCGAACATGATATTAACCCTAACCATACACTGTTTCCTCAAATAACTTTACAGAAAAGCAGGTACAGAGTTGATCTTACAATACAGGAATGTAGGGGATCCTAAACCTGCTGAGAACCTCAAAGCTAGATGCAAAACTGATTTCTGGAGAAGATGTAGGCAGGTATGTAGGACCTGAGAGAGCAAAAGTCATCTTCCATGGCAAAAAACCTGGTCAGGATGAAGGGATGTGTCTAAATCAGCCTCTCTATTTTCAATGCAGGGAAGATGGTCCAAACCAGGCCTGTGTTGTTAGCTGTTCCCTGGAGCCTATGGTTTATATACCATTCTAACTTGTGAATGTGTCACAGGAAGATGGGGCAGCCTCTATCTCATGGGACACTTGGAAACAATTGTTAGGAAAAAGTGGTTGCCAAGGCAGTGACCTCACTCAGTTCCTTGAAGGCAGTGACCTCACCTCACTTCCTTGGTGATGGAAATCTCTGAACTTGGGATCCAGGTAGCGAGGCACCCAGAGACAGTCCCAGTCCTGGTCCCATTGGGCTCACTTGTTTGGATTTAACGAGGACAGTGTCAGTCTTTCTTGATACCTACTGATGAGAGGATGGACAAATGCCAGGAAATTTCTGAACAGGGTCCCTTCCTGAGAAAGAAGGTATTGGCTCATCACTGGCTCCTGACAACTTCACAGATTTGGCCAAGGAGACCAGATCTGAGACAGCACAGGCCTCTGCTCGGAACATAGTATGGCCCACTAGTCAAAGGGCACTCCAGATAGTCACACACCTACTTGGGGGAAGGAGGTGCCTTTGTAGGTGTGTGTTTGAATTTATGTTTTTTTCTCATGTTCTGAGAATATGTAGGAAAGTTGGTTTGTTTGGTTTGGATTGGACTGTTTCTAGTGAGTCATTTGCACGTGGCATGTTTTTCTATGTCTATGTATCTCACTGTGTCTGTGGATGTAGACATTAGAAAACATAATGCATCAAGGGATGTGTCCTGTCTATTGGAAAGGTTCCAGGATTCTTCCTGCCCAATTTATGAATGGACTGCGGATTGCTTAATCAATGGGCAACACCTACTATCTTTCTAAGTTCCTGTATTCTTCCTGAATTCTGGCCACTCTCCAGAATAGGCTCATGGTTTTCTGTCCAAGATATGTACCACCTCCAACTCTTTGACATGGTCATGTAATGGATAGCTGAAGGGAATACCGAGCATCTCAGAAAACTCAGATTTCAGTGTGACCAGTAAAGTCTCAGTGGAGAAATCCTACTTTGGGCCTTTTTCTTACCTCTTGTTCTCTTACCCTGAATGTAGGAAGGTCTTTGCCTTAGTCCACCCCTTTGTGAAGCCAGAAGAAAAGAGTTTCCAAATAGAAATAAAGGGACATTACCTGTGGCTCTTTGGTTAATTGCTTTGTAAAGGGATGTATCTGAATCAGCCTTCTGGCCCTGTGTGAGGCTGTGGCTTAGATTCTCAGCACCTGATGAAACTAAATAAAGATCCCATGTGTGCATCCAAAACAAAAATGGCCAAAAGAGCAGTCATTGTGGATGAAGTCTCTCGCCTTCCTCTGTAAGTTTCCTGACCTCCGTGAAGTGAGAATAGGGATCCTTTGGGTCAAATGAGTTCTTCAAAGCCCTGCAGATTCTAGCCCATAGGTGCTTGGGTTTTCTCATGACTCGAATTCACATAAAGAATCTATACCCCAGAGTCAGTAGGCCTCAAATTTGAGAAGTGGAGCAGTATTAACAGCAGGCCTATTTGATTTCTCCTGGTTCTCAGGAAGGGTGTCCAAGCCACCCTGACTTTAGGCAAATGAGGGGCATGGGAGCTTATTTTGGATACTGTCTTGGGCTGCACCCCTCATGGAAACTTCCAGCCAGAGGTGATGATGAGTGTCTATATGGAAGAAGATTAGGGCCATGTGGGAGTGTTTTTTTTTTTAATTTTGGTCATTTTTGTGGTGGTTGGAAAAGATGACTGGGTCCCCCTCAGCTTGAACTCTGGTATGATTCCACTTAGAGTCTGAGTTCTGGAACTGATCTCAGAGAAGAATTGCCATGGATTAGGTTGGGATTTTAGGAGGCGACTAATGAGTGTCACCCTTGGACACTGAGATCTAGGTTCAGGGTGGCTTTCCACACAGCACTGGGAATCTCAGCTAGGATATCACATGATTTCATTCTTAAAGATTTTGCAGCCATAGTTGAGAGTCAAAACACACATGGACCTCACATGGTAGACCTCAATGGGCCTGGCTTCATGTGACCTTTGGGCCACTCTTTGGAAAGCCTTGCCTGCGACATTTCTCCAGAGCTTTCATTGAATGGATATTCCTCACCATTTAATGGTTCCCGAACGAATTGAAACCCACAGTGCCTCCTACTTGAACCTTGAAATATGGCTAGATAAATACCATGAAATTTTTGAAATTCCCTTAACCAGGCGGCACTGGAGGACCCTTGGATGTCCTGTTGCTGATCATGACTATACCAGACAGTGCCTTGAATTGACTAAATTTAATGAAAATGTTGTAGAACAGAGATGGCTGTAAGTTGGAGCCTGCTCAGAAGTGGAGAAGTGCAGTGCATTGGTGTGATAAAACATCTGTGGTGGGGACATGTAGATCTGCCATTGGCTTCCAAATGAATTTTGACTGAAATGGTGCAGCCTGCACACCCTTATATGTAAAGGCATCTTGTTATGTGGAGAGGTTTCAGTACAATGTTCAGAATCAGATTGCTACAGTCAAGGGGAAAGATGTATGAATAGCAGCCCGGTCGGTGTATTCTCCAGCAGACCCTGACCCACCACACGTGACAGAACTCCCTCTAGCACTGTGTCCCAGTTGAACTCCTTGTATTTCATGAAACAAATACCAAACTCCCAGTCCAGCTTTAGAAGCACCATGAAAAGTGGAGGATGTCCAAATGGCTTCACAGTCCACAAGGGGAGACGCTAAGCCCCCAGTGGCCAATGTTTACCTACAAAGAGAGGATTCAGCACTGCTGCCTCATATTCATTGGAAAATAAGAAACCATGTGCTGCAGGTCACATAGATGCAGACCCAGCTTTGATGATCTCAGTACAAAGGTAACTAAAGCTTCTGACAACAACATATATTTCATGTGCTCAACCTCAGAGGCAGTTTCTCAAGAAGTCATTAGGCCAGCAGATGTTCATGTTTGTGGAGAGTTTACCCTGTCCCTCACTTTTGGAATCTCCTCTACCACCTCCTAGGTTGTGAACTCCTGAGCCTTTTCCATTCCAGATATGTATTTACAGATTTTCTTCCTCTTTTCCTGTAATTGTGTCTTACTTGGGGCAATGTTAATGTCAAGTCAGCGTTCTGGAAGACAGTTGGAAGATTTTTGTGTCGCACATTTTTGCATACAGATTGGATTCCTTTTCCTATTTTCCATTTGAAATACTGAGTCCCTGACACTAACCCATACCCTACTAGATTCTGACTACTAATCCTAACATGATGGAGAAAAATAAACCTAACATAAAAGAAGTACATGCAGTTCATAGGAGGCATGGTGTATACTTGGACTTGCCTTTTGCTTTATCAAGGCTATGTGTTATAAATCTAGTCAACTTTACATTGCAGTACTTCACCATGAGTTTTGAAAGTTAACAAATATGTAAATTCCCGTCTCCCTTTCTCTGTAACCTATTCAGCACATTTTTATATGCATATATAGAATCCAAACAGGTATCACAGGTATTCTTGTGAAGTCGCTGACTTTAGCAGATACAAATTGTGAGAAAAGGTCACTCCCCCTAAATGCTGATGAAACTGAAAATTCAACCTATGGGTGAGCTTCCTAGTTGACCCACATTATACATAAAACCATGTTCAGTAAAATGAATATTTTTGGACCTGTGGATGATATATATATTCCATGATGAATTTAGATTGGCATATATACTGATACTATTTAATGGATATATAGCAGATTTTTCAAAATATGAAAAATATGTGTCCTTTTATATACCCCTAAATTCATTCATGTTTATGTATGTGGATTTATAATCAACTTTTCACAAGATTATTCTCAGAAATATTCATTTTTCTGAAATACATATTTATTTTCTAGTACTGAAAACTAACTTCACTGAATGGTGCATACAAATTCTAATATTTATACAGTAACTGACCCCAGTTTCACATCAATGCAAGTAGATTCCTATGGGTCATGATGTGTATTTTGATGTTAATTTTTATTCAACATTGGTTCATTACTATTTCTGCAGTTTATGCACATCATAGGATATATGCTTTCATCCACAAGTTCACAAGTTTTTAGGCATTTCATTCACATTCTATCACTTCCTGCTTCAAAACTCATGTATTTCTCCATGTTTCTTGACTGGCCTTTTCATGAGACTTCTTTTTAAACACATTATTTTCAATTTGCATAATTATTTTTGAAGCAAAACCCACACAGTCTTCATGATAACCAGTAACCCTAATATTACTAAGAGATGTATAACTGATTGGAATGAATATATGTATATCAATATGAGATTTCATGTATATTTTCAGATATCAATTCATTCCATTATTTAAAGTTTGAACCACTTATATTATTTATTGACAGTATGGTCTATTTATGCATCATCTCTATATACATAGACACAGTATACACCTATTTGTAACCCCAATACTAATTTATAGGTCTTCAAATATTGCTCCCATAAATGGTGGAAAAATAGTCATCTCACCTGATCTACATATTCATTTCATCACAGTAATATTCTGGACACAAAATGCAAAGGTCACACTTAGAATTTTACCAAAGCCTCAATTAAAGGTGAGCATGGATTTCTAAAAACATCCATGTCCATGTAGCCTAATGCTTTGACATTTCATTCCTATTGGTGACTACATATTTGTTTCTTCCTAAGATTATATATTCAACCTCCCCCCTGTTGAAAATGTCTAATCCTATCACTCACTTTACACTTTGCTTGATTTCCTAATATCTATATTGATATCTGCTTTCCTACATATTTTCCCCAGTTCATCATTGTGACTGACTCTTCACATGTGCTGACATTTACATTCACTCCGTAACCGAAAACCTATTGCAACAGAACTTTTGGTCCAAATCCTATACTCACTCTTCTTCCTAAACCTACCAACTATCTTCCTATCTTCCAACCGACTATCACTTTTTGACTGGTTGTTCTCTTCTACATTCAATAATCCGAGGTACAAGATCCTATGCCATTGTATATTGATTTATCTGATACAGCTGTGCAGAATATAATTCAAACCTATGTATCCCAATCAAAGACCCAACACCCTTCTGTGCTTCAAATCTTACCTAGATTTCTGTTTTCATACTTATATTTCACCTATATATTCTTATAAATATCACAGGTTCCCAATACCAGTATTCATCCAGCAGAATGATTCCTAACCCAAATCCAACATGTTATTAACCTAACCATACACTGTCTCTCAATCTAAGTTTACAGAAGAGCAGGTACAGAATTGATCTTACAATACAATAATGTAGGGGATTCTTCACCTGATGAGAACCTCAAAGGTAGATGCAGGAATGATCCCTGGAGAAGATGTTGGCAGCTATATAGGACCTAAGAAAGCAAAAGTCATCTTCCATGGCAAAGAACCCAGTCAGGATGAAGAGATGTTTCTGAATCAGCCTCTCTCTTTTAAATCAGGGAAGATGGACCAAACCAGGCCTGTGTGGTTAGCTGTTCCCAGGTGCCTATGGCTTATATACCATTCTATCTTGTGAAAGTGTCACAGGAAGATGGGGCAGCCTCTGTCTCATGGGACCCTTGGAAGTAACTGTTAGGACAAAGTGGTTGCCAAGGCAGTGACTTCATTCAGTTCCATGAAGGAAGTGACCTCACCTCAATTCCTTGGTGATGGAACTCTCTGAACTTGGGATCCAGGTAGCGAGGCACACAGAGCCAGTCCCAGTCCCAGTCCCAGTGGTCTTACTTGTATGAATTAATCAAGGATAGAGTCAGTCTTTCTTGGTACCTAGTGATGTGAGGATAGCCAAATGACAGGAAAGCTCTGAATAGGAAACTTTCCTGAGAAAGAAGGTAGTGGCTCATCACTTGCTCCTGACAACTTCACAGAGTTGGACAAGGAGACCAGATCTGAGACAGGACAGCCCACTGCTGGGGAACATAGTATGGCCCACCATTCAGAAGACACTCTGGATAGTTGCAGACCTACTTGGGGAAAGGAGGTGCCTTTATGAGTGTGTGTTTGAATTTGTTGTTTTGTCTCATGTTCTGAGAATATGTAGGAAAGGGGGTTTGTTCGGTCTGGAGTGGACTGTTTCTAGTGAGTCTTTGGCTCAAGGCGAGTCTTTCTATGTGTATGTAGCCCTTTGTGTCTGTGGTGGTAGACATTAGAAAACAGAATGCATCAATGGATGTGCCCTGTCTAGTGGAAAGCTTCCCAGCATTCATCCTGCCCAATATATGAATGGACTTCAGCTTGCCTTATATTTGGGCAACACCTACTATCTTCCTAAGTTCCAGCATTCTTCCTGAATTCTGGCCACTCTCTAGAACAGGCTCATGGTTTTGTGTACAAGATATGTACCACCTTTAAGCTCTGTGACATGGCCATGTACTGGATAGCTGAAGGGAATGCTGAGCATCTCAGAAAACTCAGACATCAATGTGACCAGCAAAGTCTCAGTGGAGAAACCCTACTTGGCTACATAAAAACCCAAGAGGAATGATCAAGAGTTTTCAGTGCCATAGTATTAATCTTGTGGAAAAGTCTGTCCCTCGGCCTTTTTCTTACCTATTGTACTGTTTCCCTGAATGTCAGCAAAGTCTTTGCCTCAGGCCAAACCTTTGTAAAGCCTGAAGAAAAGAGTTTCCAAATGGAAATGAAGGGGCATCACCTGTGGCTCTTTGGTTAATTGCTTTGTAAAGGGATGTGTCTGAATTAGCTTCTTGGCCCTGTGTGAGGCTGTGGCTTAGGATATCAGCACCCAATGAAACTATATAAAGATCCCATATATGTATCCAAAACAAAATTGGCAAAAGAGCAGTCATGGTGGATGAGGGCTCTCACCTTTCTCTGTAAGACTCTTCACCTCCGTGAAGTGAGAATAGGGATCCGTTGGGTCAAATGAGTTCTTCAAAGCCCTGCAGAGGCTAGTCCATAGGTGCTTGGGTTTTCTCAAGATTCAAATTCACATAAAGAATCTATACCCGACAGTCCGTAGGCCTCAAATTTGAGAAGTGGAGCAGTATTAACAGCAGGCCTATTTGATCTCTTCTGGTTCTCAGGAAGGGTTTCTAGGCCACTGTGACTTAGGCAAATGAGGGGTATGAGAGGTTATTTTGGACACTGTCTTGGGCTGCGCCCTGCATGGAAACCTCCAGCCAGATGTTATGATAAGTGTCTATATGGAAGAAGATGAGCGCCACGTGGGAGTGTTTTGGTTTTATTTGTGGTCATTTGTGTGGTGGTTGGAATAGATGACTAGGTCAACCTCAGCTTGAACTCTGGTGTGATTCCCCATGGAGACTGAGTTTTGGCACTGACCTCTTAGAAGTAAGTCCATGAATTGTGTAGGGATTTTAGGCAGCCACGCATGAGAGTCGCCGTTGGAAACTGAGATCTAGGTCCAGGTTGGCTTTTCTCACAGCACTGGGAATCTCAGCCAGGATATCCCATGATTTTTTTCTTAAAGACTTGGCAGCCATAGTTGGGAGTCAAAACACTCATGGACCTCACATGGTAGACCTCAATGTTCCTGGCTTCTTGTGATTTTTTGGCCACTCTTTGGGAAGCCTTGCCTGGGAGAGTTCTCCATATCTTTCACTGAAAGGAGATTGCTCACTATTTTATGGTTCCTGAATGAATTGAAACACACAGTGTCTCCTACATAATCCTTGAAATATGGCTAGATAAATACCATGAAATTTTTGAAATTCCAATGACCAGGTGGCACTGGAGAACATTTTGATGTCCTGTTGCTGATCATGACTTTACCAGACAGTGCCTTGATTGACTAGATTTCCTGAAAATGGTGTAGAACAGAGATGCCAGTTTGATTGAGCCTGCTGATAAGTGGGGCTGGAGCAGTGGAGTGCAGGTGTGTGATAAAACATCTGTGGTGGGGCCATGTGGATCTTCCATTGGCTTCCAAATGATTTGTGACTGACATGGTGCAGTGAGCAGACCCTTATATGTAAAGGCATTTTCTTATATGGAGAGTTTTCAGGGCAATGTTCAGAATCAGGTTGATACAGTCAAGGGGGCAAGCTGTATGGAATAGCAACCCAGTTGGTGTTTTCTCCTGCAGATCCTGACCCACCATACATGACAGAACTCCCTCCAGCACTGTGTCCCACTTTATCTCCTTGTATTTTGTGAAATAAATACCAAACTTCCATTGCAACTGAAGAAACACCATCAAAAGTGGAGGACGACCAATATGCTTCACAGTACTTGTTGAGTACTTATACTTTTTCTTACCATAACAAGATTTACTCATTAGATTCAATCCTGAGTTAGCAAGTCAATTTTATCCATGTTTTAGAGAAACAAATTGCTATAAATTGTTCTGGTAATGGTCTTAATAGAAGTACCTTCCTCTTAGTTATCATCAAAAGAAAGATAGGAGAAAATTTAGTAAAGTCAAAAGCTAAGATCCAACAGTTGACCAGTTCTTGTTTAAACCAGATGTTTATGATTTGATTGTTTCTCTTCTAAATTTCTTCTTCTGATTACTCTGATGGCCTTTTCTATGATATTTAATAGTCAGCTTCATTTAAAAGCACTAGTTTATGTGAAAAGTGGATACTAAGGGAAATAAATATCTGAAACAAATTAATAGTACTCAATATATTTCTCGTGATTATATACAGCTTCCTCTCACCATTCTGGGATTACAATTCATAGAGCTTTAAATGACTTCCATTCCTCACTATGTTTCACTATCAGCACATGCAGAAATAATTTATCAACAAATTTATATTAAATAAGTAGCAATTTAGAGAAAACCAGATATAATTTACACCTGTGAAATTAAAACAGTATATGTGGAAGTTTGCCAAATAATACTTGGCATATTCAAAGAATAAAATGAAGAAATTTACCAGAATTGTTGCTTTCCGTTATGTGATAGGGCACAGTTTATTGTCATGTTGTTTCAAAAAGACATTAACAGTTTCCTTATGAAAAAATAGCTGTTATTCTTTAACACAAATTTTACTTGATATTTTTAAATTTTTACCCATTTATTTGCACACTGAGAAGGTATTTGCTGCAAACGCAGTGAGACACTCATCAACAAATTTTATTTTCAACTAATGTTGTAAAATGCATCTCTGACACATTTGCAATTGTTTTCATTTTATATAATAGCATCATGCACATTCAGCATGAGAAGAGGTTGCTCATTAATTTTGGTATCAATAGTGGGTTAGGTACATTGAAAAGATGTTGAGAAAATTACATCTATAATGGTGGCATCTCCCAATTCTTTGTTTTCATCTTTCCTGTGGTGATTCTGATGTTAATATTAGTATGTTAAATTTAATTTGCATTCTCCATAGAGTTTCTTAATACATAAGACACTTATAATTGAGTAAATCACATATAGCAAGTTTATTTCATAAACTGATATAAGACTCAATGAAAGACTTAAGCATTATTAAGGTACATTTTATCAAAATTCCATTATATCACAATGTGACATAGAGTATTACATTTTTATATAGCTAAAGGTTTTTTAACAATGAATGATAGGCATCCTAAGCAAGTATGTAGTTCCAATTATTCATTTACTGAGCTTCATTCATTCATAATATAATAGTTGACAAAAACCACACATCAGATTGTCTGTTAGTGAAAAAATTGTTTGGTGAATTACTAACAATGCAGCATGCAATTTTTATTCATTATTGTTTTATCATACTCACATAGTAAGATTGTTATAATATTCAATAATTTGTAGCTAATATCATGAAATACCACATACCATATTGTACAGATTATATAAATGCTCTTATTATTTCTTCATCCTTTTCACAAATATTTATCGGGCACTTACTATATGCTAATTAGAAATAAGTTCATTATAATTTTTCAGATATTTCAAAAAAAAAACTGCAAGCCCTCATTTGAAAAGAGCAATATAGATTTCAAAAATAACTACTGTTTCTCTAGTGAATGTGTATAGAAATCTGCTAAGGTCTTGAGGTATGCAAATATAAATGAGATGCATCAGAGAGTACATATGAAAAACAGTACTATTTATCATGTTATATAAATAAAGTGAAATGTCATACCAAAGGTTAAAAAAAATAACTTTTGGGGAAAAAAAGCAAAAGGTTGCACTAGTATTTGAAATAAGGTAATACTAATTTTTACTATAATTAGCTGTTTCTGAGTCTCATTTCACTCTTTAATTATCTATCCATTATGTTAAGAACCCCTATAGGTGTTAAACTATATAAGGTACATATATTGTGGTGTGAGGTATTATTGGAAAATATTGGCATTCAGTGAATAATGCCATCAATTTTCTGTTCTGCAATATTAAAGAACTATTTCAGATTTATTGCAATGGATAGTTTTCTTTAAAGATAATAGTAGTTTTTCAATGTATAAATTACTAAGATAAATTTGGGTGTTCTCAAAAAGTCTGTAACAACCATATTTGATGAACTTTGTATCATAGTGTATAGGAAAACTTGCTTTCCTCCCCCAAACTAGACATCATTGGAATAAACTTGTGTAGTATCAGCACATACAAGTTTAGATGAGGACTTTTGCATCTTTTTTTCCTTTTACTTCCCATCTACTACATGGCTTATTTTTCATAAGCAAATTTCTATGCTTGATCAACCTCTCACACATCTCAGAATTCACTAGAAGGGATCCCTGACAATCTAGAAACAAACATATGTGAGATAGTGTATAGATTAATGTATGAAGAAGTTTAAGAAAATATTGATCTGGCCATGAGATGGTGTGGTAACTATATAGAAAGCTAAAAATTGAAATTGAAAAAAGATAATACTCCTGAGAATTACTATGAATCATGTAGTATTTGGAAGCAGATATTTTAAGTAGGAAGCTCTTGAGACTGATGTTCACTGCATCTTTCATATAAATATTTGCTCTGGTTTTGAGGGCCACAAGATTTTATCCAGTAAACTTTTGGCTTGATATAGCATAATCAGAAAGCCCAGCATTCTTTTTATTCCTAGGGCATGGTTTACTAAACATCCGTTGAGGTTTTGCACAGAGTTTTCCCTCATTTTAATATACCTAGACCATTAGTCTTATCACATTCAAATTCATTCATTCTTCAAAAAGTAATTTAATTAAATTCCCTATTGTCTTTAAAATAAAATATCAACCTAAAATAATTTCTATACTCTAAAGCATTTTATTGTAGTATCTAGAATCTTTATAACTACTAAGAAATGACATTTATGTCTCATCTTTACCATTGTCTCTCTCATATTACTTTCATTATGATTTGAGTATGTCCCCAAAATGCTCATGTTTGGAACTTAGTTTCAAAGGGAGAGAGTTGGAAAGTAGTGGAATGTTTAAGTGAGATCTAGTAAAGTGTGGTCAGATTATTGGGGGAGATGCTCTTGGAAAGGGTTAATGTAACTTTCATGAGACACAAGAGAGTTTTTATTAAAGCCGGTTGTTACAAAAAGAGCAAGTCTTATTTCTGAATTTCTGTGACTTCCTTTCTCATTATGTTCTCTCTACCTCTCCAATGAGCCCTCACCATAATGCCATCTCATGTGTAGTGCAGGTGAAGGGGCTGTCACAGGAGCTGAGAAGATTCTGGTACAATGCACTTAAATCTTCAGAACTATGTATGCAAAAAAAATATTTTTAACTATTTATAAGTTGTAGTTGGACACAATCCCTTTATTTTATTTATTTATTCATTTTATGTGGTTCTGTTAATTGAACCCAGCTTCTTGCATGTGATAGGTGAGCACTCTACCACTGAGCCACAACTCCAGCCCCTCAGAAAATATTTTTATGCATTTATATCTCTTTTTATACATTGGCATGTTTCTGGTATTTTTCTATAGCATTATAAAACAGACTAAAACAACCTCTGTGTCTTATTTCTAAAGAAGACAGGTGGCCCTGCAAGAGCAACAGAATCTCACTGCAGCCCCACCTCCTCCCTCCACACCACTGCCGCCACCACCACCATCACCACCACCATTGCCTCCTCCTCCACCACCTCCACCAGGACTCCACCAAAGTAAATCTGCTATTGATCTGATTAAAGAACGAAGAGAGCAAAAAGCCAATGCTGGAAAGACTTTGGCTAAAAACAATCCAAAGAAATCTGACATACCAAATATGCTAGAGATCCTTAAAGATATGAATAGTGTAAAACTTCGGTCAGTTAACAGGTCAGAGCAAGATGTAAAGCCCAAGCCAGTAGATGCTACTGATCCAGCTGCCCTCATAGCAGAAGCTCTGAAAAAGAAATTTGCTTATCGATATCGAAGAAATAGCCAAGGAGAAATTGAAAAAGGAGTTCCAAAGTCTGAATCAGAGGCCACCTCAGAGAAAGCGTTGTTTGGGCCACATATGTTGAAGTCTACAGGAAAAATGAAGGCTTTAATTGAAAATGTTTCAAACTCCTAATGGACAATGAGCTGAAAAAAACTCCTGGTTCAGCTGGTTTGGGAGGGCTGAATTTGGCTAGTAGAAATCAACACTATTTAGTAAATACCTGGCTTTAGTATTCAGTGGTGTACTTTTTAACCTAGAGGATTAAGCAATAATGGAAGCACCATAACTTTGTTTTGCTTTTATGAGATGGTCAGTTCTGGAGCCTCCTATAACATACTGAATTCTGACATGTTTTTCACATTTAGTCAGGATGTTGAAGCCTCCAATCTTGAAAACATTTGAAAGATTTCAGAACATAGAAAGGACATTCATGGATTTTACTGTGTATTTAAAAATTCTTAACACTAATTTATCTGTACAAATGTTTTATATACATATATTTGGATATAAAACAGTTTAAAAATTATCAGTGAATGACAATGAGGGTATTATTATCTTCATTTGTTTTCAGTGAGCATTTACTATTCAGTATGGGTCAGCTGGTATAATGTAAGTTGTTGGAATAAAATATTTGAGATTAGAATCTTCTTGCCTCTAATAGAACTTTTATCTTAGATTCTCTCTCACATTTTTGGAGTGGAGCTTTGAATAGGAACCAGTTGATGTTCACTGCTGCAATTCCATATGCTTTACATTAGAGGGAAGTTGAGAACCAGGATGGCTGCTTGTACCTCATTGCATCCAATGCTGAGGAAACAAATGTACTTTTCAAATGGTGACAGATTGAATTATTGAATTAAATCACTTAAATATAAACTAGATATGCCATCTTTCTTAATTTTCAGTTTAATAAATGGCATCATAAAAATGACTCATTGCTAAGTTGATAATACTTCTGGAAATGTCAGCATAATGGAGTTTAAAATTTTTTAATATTGGTCAAAATATTTATAATGAAACATTAAGTAGGACTATGACTTTCCTATATATTATTTATCATTGGTCAGAATGCTGTTCTGATGAATTAATATTATGCAATGTAATCCTTAGGTGTTATTAGAAAGTGGAGAACTGCCTTTCTCATCCAGGGCTTATAAGGACTTGCTATAAGTGGTCATTTGTAAGTGCTCAATAAACTTTCATGATTTTTTATTTGTGATAAATTCAGCTAATAGTTAATGCCAGAATTTCTAACCATGAGTAAATATTTGAATTTTTTAAAATTTAAATCTAGTGAAGAAAAGTTATACTTCCTGGGAGGATTAGGAGATAAGTAGAAATTCACTTTAAGTTATTAAAAATGTTTGTTGTTCTCCTAAATATTAACAAAAATTATTTGAGATAATTTACATAGATTGGTTATTTGGCTTAGGTTTAAACTGTGGCATGCTATTGATAGATATTGTTTCTAATTGTTTGATATGGTTTAAAAATTCTGCCTTTTAAGAAATTCAGAAAATCCACCTGACACATATTTTGGGCTCCTAAGAAATTTATATTTGCATCAGTATTGAATTTTGGCTAGTGCTCCAATGTAAGGAAGTTACTATTTTAAAATAAAGCAAACTATTATTTCCCTTGGGGAAAAAAAAAGAAGAAGACAGGTGGGATTTTGCAATGTATTATCAAAAAATTCTGTGAAAGCTTTAAAATAAGAACTGTTATGCATTCACAGAGTGACCTTTTGTGAGTGATTAAATATTTTTGAGTCTAAGGCCTCTTACTATGAGAGTGAGTAGAACATCAAAGATTACATTTTAAAATCTCTGGTATAGTTTAGATGGTAATGGCTTAGCATTTATGATTCTTATTTTGTTTTATATTTCAAAGGTGATATCTTGTATTTCTTATATTCCTAATGGTGCTTAGGTTAATGTATTGCCATTTACTTTGGGACTTAAATATGTGGAATTTATTTTGTTTAGTAAAGCAAAACCAAGAGTGGTTCCTTAGAATATAGCAAAGACTCTATGAGAATCTTTTAATTTTTACTGTGAAGAATTTTCTCATTGCTACTGATCATAGAGGGAATATACATCTTGATGACACCCATTAATCAGAAATGGTCTGAACTGACTAGATCAAAACCATTAGAAAACCATGAATAAAGAGGCAGGTTAAAAAAAAAAAGTTTGTCTAGCACCATTTTGAGTCTCCTATTAGAGTACAAATTACAGTATTTTTTTTTTTACCAGTGAAAGGACTCAAACACATGTAGCTGCATTTTAAGCCTCCTCTAATCACACAAGTCACCATCAATCATAATACCATTGTAGGAAGAGAAATGTAGATCTTCAAAAGCAGATAAATCAAATACAAAAAGTGCAATTTGCCTTATGCAAAAAAAAAGACCTAGTTATTTATGTCATACTTCTTTTAGCTCCCAGGTTCCATACCTTAGGGCTCAAGATATTCAATCAGAAGAAAGTGGATTTTTTTTATGCTAGATGAGTTAAGAACTGATATAATTAGAATGTAGAGTAAACATATTTTGATTTGGGGTTCAGTTGTTTCAAGTATGATGGCTTGCCCAGGAAAAAAATCAGGAGATTTTGACCTCCATTTCACCCAAATTGTATGGAAAAATTATTATTTTTTTTAAATTAAAAGTGGAAGCCACAAGCAATCTACAGCAGGTATTGAAATGTCATGATGAGACACAAAACTGCAGTCATTTTTCTCATGTTTTTTTTGTATCATTGATTGCTGTGGAATTTGATTTGAATGTTTGAAATATAAAAACTATATTTAAAAATAAACATTAAATATTCTTTTTTTTATTTTATGTTAATTTTAAGGCTCGTAGCCAAAGGTCATATTACACAGTATAATTACCTCATATTTTTCTAATATAATCCCAAGACAGAGGAGTTGAGATGTATTTTTCTTGAAAAATTTATTTTTACTAAGTAAAATTATGTTGTTCCATGTAAAATTATGTTGCTCCATGTATCATACTTTTCTATGCAGTATATGTTTGGCCTTAAAGTTTAAAGAAGTGAATGCCTTTATGGGGCTGCCAAAAGGTTTATATTATTTTGTCCTTGTGAATATTGTGGCAGAATATATGGAGGATGAACCAGAAGATTTCTGAAATTGTGTATTTTTGTGGCTGGAAACTGCTGAAAGTTACATCATTGTTATTAATGAAAAAGACTGATTAACAACAGCAATGTTCTTTAAGCTGTATGTAAGTGAACAAATTATTTGGTAAGGAAAAATGCCCTGTGAAGCCAGGGATGGCTTAAATACATTATACTTAGACTCTGGTAATCTGAGTTCTTTTTTTTTTAAAGCTCTAATTAGTAATTTTTTCTAGCTCAATAAATCTCTCTCTATTCCTTTTCTTGCTTTTAAAACCAGAGGAGCAATACATGTCTTTTTTAACTTTCTGATTGTTTCCCAATTTGACTGCAATAAAATATGCAGAAAACTTTTGGAAAATATTACAAAGCATACAAATGGAAGTGAATAATCTTTGCCTACTTTGTGACTCTTTTTTCTTTCAAATGCTGTTCTAGCTAAAAGTGGGTAACTTATCTTTCTTAAATTACCTTTAACTGATTATATGTCCATTTTCCCCTACCATTTGGAAGCCACACTTCATCCACCATTAGTCTCTTGCTTAAGTCTTTACAAGTTTTTATTTGTATATTGTTGTGTGTTGATCCAATTGATTTTTCTTCTCATTTAGTGTAATTTCATGTATTGGTATAAATATGTCTATATTAGAGAGTGTACAATGTCCCCAGACCTTGTTCTTAGGCATATGTTGTTGTAAACTCAGTTTTTCATGAATTATATAATGTTAATAAAATTGTGAATGATATTCAATATAATTTTTGTATGGATTCTATGTATAAGAAGCCTTTACCCTATTGTAGCTGGTTGCCAACATTTTATGATAAGAAACTTAATCTTTACATACAAACTTCAGTTTACCTCTTACTACTTGGTCCACAGAAAATGAGACTATAAAACATAGCTCATTGGGCTGGGGATGTGGCTCAAGCAGTAGCGCACTCGCCTGGCATGCGTGCGGCCTGGGTTCGATCCTCAGCACCACATACAAACAAAGATGTTGTGCCCACCGAAAACTAAAAAATAAAGATTAAAAAATTCTCCCTCTCTCTCTCTCTCTGTCTCTCACTCTCTCTTTAAAAAAAAAACATAGCTCATTGATTATTTTGTCATAAGTATAAGGCCTCACTCAACCTTCTATCCACATCCATTTCTCTGATTCCTGCCCTGAAATAACAGTACCTATAGAATAACAATGATGTCAAAATTTACTAATGTACAAGAAAACACTGATTATTGACCTCATTAACAGAAAAAATGTCTCCAATGAGGCTGAAGTCTAGAAGGCCTTTATGCACACACAAGAAAGATTAAGCTCTTCTCTCCCGTAAGAGCTACCTTTAAGTTTGTGGAAATTCAGTCTATTCAAATCAATAGAAAATGTTAAAATGTTAAAAATTTAAAATTTATAATTTAAGATATGAAAATCTGGGGCTTATTTTCCTATATCTATGTCCTTCTTATAAGAAGATTTATTAAAATCTGTAGAAGTATTAAGAGATACTAGAATATTATTTACTCAATAGTATGTTTTACTGTCACATAGAACATTTATTCAAGTGGAATACTGTAATGTCTGTCATTTAACAACAGGATGCAATAAATGAGTGTTAACATATAAATAAATTCAGTCATAAAGACATATTGCATACATAAGGTAAATATAGGTAACAAATAATGTGCTGTAAACCTGGCATGATGGTCCATGCTTGTAATCCAAGCAAATTGGGAAGCTGAGTAGTTTCAGAAGTTTAAATTTAGCCTCAGCAACTCAGTGTGGTTTCAAGCAACTTTTAGCAAGACAGCCTCAAAATTTGAAAAAGTGGAGAGAAGGCTTAGGAATGTGGGTCAGTGTTTAAAAATCCCTAAATTTAAACTGAAATACAAAAAAAAATTCAGTTTAAAATGTTAGAATTCAGTGTTAAATATCAAAAATATATTTCATATAATTCTTTTCTCAGTATTCAAAAGTGAAAATAGTAATTTTTGATTTAGAAAAACAATTATATTTTTTCGAAGATGAGGTTTCTTCACTATGCATGTATGATATTTATGACTGATATTTCTACAAAATAACTTGATAATGCTTAATAAATTTAAGCAAAAGTTAAAAGACAACTACTTATTTTCTATACTTAAATGAGTTCTGTATTTTACTGATCCTCATATACATACATCAAGGTGAAATATATAGATAATAACTTTACTATACTCTCACATTTGTCAAGTTGTTTATTATACATGTTTCATTGTTATATAAGGCATACATTTTGGACAAAATCTGTTCAATGTTCACTACTAGTATGAGTTTTCAGATGTTCAAAGAATTTGAAATTTGAATAAGTTATGGAAATATTATTTAAGTCTTTAGGGTTTCTGGGCACAATGAATTCTCCAAAAATCAGCAGTGTTTAAGAAACATGTGGCTACAATTTTTTTTTCCATTTGTATTTTCTCTAACCAGTATGTATCCACAGGTGTTGAGCATTGGTGAATAAATTTTAGAGGCATTTTCACATTGTCAATTTTCACATTTCAAAACTTTGTCTATGCTATGGTTATTGTGGTGAGGATTAAATGTTATCCCTTTCTTAGAGGAATGGTACAATGGTCTCATTTGTAGAGCTTCTCTCCAGTGTGTTTTCTCTGATGTCCAGTAATGTATGATAAATAATTTAAAATGTTTCTACATTCTCTACATTTATATGTCTTCTTTCCAAAATAAATAGCCTAGTGGTGAAAAAGAATTGATTTCTTATTAAAAGCTTTGCTGCATTGTATCAATTTGTAGGGGTTCTTTTCTGTATAAATTCTGTTGTTAATAAGGTTTAGTCTTTCTTTTTTTAATGTTTATTTTTTAGTTATAGTTCGACACAATACCTTTATTTCACTTATTTATTTTTATGTGGTGCTGAGAATTGAACCCAGGATCTCACACATATGAGGCTAGTGCTCTACCACTGACCCAAAACCCCAGCCCCAAGGTATAGTCTTTCTTTAAAAGTATGATCACTTTATTCACATTTCACCTTCACCAGGATGTCTTCTGCTGTGGTGAATAAAGTTTTATTTTTTATTAAGTTTTCCACATTATTCACATTTGTAGGGCTATTCTCCAGTGTGAGTTCTGTTGTGGTGAATAAGGCCTGTTTAATTGATAAAACCTTTGCCACATTCCTTATATTTGTAAGGCTTCTCTCCAGTCAAATTCTGCTGTGGCAAATAAGGTGTAATACTTGAGTAATAACTTTGTCACATACTTTGCATCTGTGGGGCTTCTCTCCAGTGTGAGTTCTTCTGTGGAAAATAGGTGTGATTTTTGACTGAGTGCTTTACCACATTCTTTACACTTGAAGTCTTCTCTCTAGTATGAGTTCTTCTGTGGCAAATAAAGCCTGCTGTTTTGAGTAAAAGCTTTGCCACATTATTTGTATTTGAAGGGCTTCTCTCCAGTGAGTTCTGCTGTGGTGAATAAGGTCTGATTTTCGACGAAAAGCTTTGCCACATTCTTTACATGTGTAGGGCTTCTCTCCAGTGTGAGTTCTCCTGTGGCAAATAAGGTTTGATTTTTGACCAAAAGCTTTGCCACATTCTGTACATTTGTAGGGCTTTTCTCCAGTGTGGGTTCTGCTGTGGCAAATAAGGTATGATTTTTGACGAAAAGCTTTGCCACATTCTTTATATTTGTAGGGCTTCTCTCCAGTGTGATTTCTGCTGTGGCAAATAAGGTCTGATTTTTGACCAAAAGCTTTGCCACATTCCTTACATTTGTAGGGCTTCTCTCCAGTGTGAGTTCTACTGTGGTAAATTAGGTGTGATTTTCGACCAAAAGCTTTGCCACAATCTTTACATTTGTAGGGCTTCTCTCCAGAGTGAGTTTTGCTGTGGCAAATAAAGTTTGATTTACGACCAAAAGCTTTGCCACATTCTTTACATTTGTAGGGCTTCTCTCCAGTGTGAGATCTCCTGTGGCAAGTAAGGCCTACTTTTTGACTGAAAGCTTTGCCACATTCTTTACATTTGTAGGGCTTCTCTCCAGTGTGGGTTCTGCTGTGGCAAATAAGGTTTGATTTTCGACTGAAAGCTTTGCCACATTCTTTACATTTGTAGGTCTTCTCTCCCATGTGCATTCTGCTGTGGCAAATAAAGTTTGATTTTTGACCAAAAGCTTTGCCACATTCTTTACATTTGTAGGGCTTCTCTCCAGTGTGAGTTTTGCAGTGACAAATTAGGAGTGATTTTAGACTGAACGCTTTGCCACATTCTTTACATTTGTAAGGCTTTTCTCCAGTGTGAGTTCTGCTGTGGAAAGTAAGGTATAATTTTCGACTGAAAGCTTTACCACATTCTGTACATTTGTAGGGCTTCTCTCCAGTGTGAGCTCTTCTGTGGCAAATAAAGAGTGATTTTTGACCAAAACCTTTGCCACATTCTTTACATTTGTAGGGCTTCTCTCCATTGTGGGTTCCTCTGTGGTAAATAAGACCTTGTTTTTTACTAAATTCTTTGCAACATTTTTTATATTTGTAGGGCTTCTCTCCAGTATGAATTCTCTGGTGGTGAACAAGGCCTGATTTTTTATATGATTTCTGGTGTTCACTCTAACTTCTAGTTTTCCATATTTTCTTTTGTTGTAAATAGTCAAGATCACAACGTCTATATTTTGCACTTATCACTTTATGAAATATATGTTTTAGGCCCTTTTGTGGTGAATATTCTTGGGTATGATTAGGAGTCATGGCTGAAGTAAACAAAAATTTAAAAAAATACCTGTTAGACTGGGATAAATATATTTTGCATACATAACATGAAATTAAGGTAAAATAAGTACATCAGGAGTGTAGCAGATTAGTAAATCCAAAGTCACCATAAATCCAAAAATAATATATTAGTTCAATAAAAATGCACAGACAAAATTACCTTGAGAATATTACCCAAATTCTTGTAGAGACCAAGTATCCATTAGGAGTACATCATTAAGAAGAGTAATATAATAAAGTGTAGAAAAGTATATTATGTTTATCATTAAGAGCCTTCTATCCTTCATAAGATAGTATTGTGTATTTAGGAAATATCTACCAGCTACCTTCACTGTCAGTAGAATAAGAGAAATGTAAAATATATACAAACATTTCTAGCTTTTTCAAAGAGTGTCCACAAATGATTTTTGTCTACCTTGACATAGAGACATGAAAATAACTAGTAGATTTTGAGTGATAATACCACAAATATTCAACAAGGGTAAAGAGGCAATGGACTCTTAAAAAGAAATATGAACAAAAAATTTACTAAGAAATATACACATATGTCTATACAATTTTTCATAAAGACATTTTAAAAGACTATAAAAGTCTTCCATAGCCAATGGCCATAATACTTGGATGAAGTCAACACATGACAATCAAGAAAAATAAATTGATTGTTATATTTTTACATTTGTGTGATATGAGAATTTTCTTTATTGATAAATACAACTATTTATTTATAAATATATCATGGTATTTTATACTATATATACAAGGTAAAATGACTAAATAGAATGAATTAACACAATCATTATTTCATATAATTATCAATTTTGTTCTTACAAGCTATTGTATTTCTTCTACTAGTATTTATGAAGAATATAATACACTCACTATGTGGTAACATAAAACTCTTGACCCTATTATGCTCAATAAAATAAAAATATGGAGACTTTGACTACAATATCAACCCTACACAAAACACAGTACCTGGTGAGCAAAATTTTACTCACTAAATTTCTGACTTCCACATTTGAATTAAATGCTCCTGCAACTTAATATCTGCCTGCCACCATTCACTTAATGCAACATCCTGCATATATTCCTTATAACACTTTAAGAGACAAAATATTTTATTATTAAATAATAATAGTTATTTTATAAGCACATATTTTTACACATTTGACATTGATGGGCACACACATTGAATCCCCAGCTTTAATACTGAAAAAATGTTTGCACTAAACACAAAAGCAGAGGTATCTCTTCAATTTTGTAATTTAATTGTTCATAGATACATATTTAGTACTCGCAATTATGGATCTTTAGGTCATCTAACTTTTAATGTTTCATGTGTAGCGCTTGAGATTACCCCCCAAATTCTATATCACGAACTACAACACAAGTCTTTTTAAAATTGTTTGAACCATGCTGTTTCTAAATTTCTGTGACTTCCCTCAAACATGAAGTACTTTTGCATGGCCTCCCAGTTAGCAAATATTATAGGGAGGCAGCATTGTTCTTGCCTATTTTTATTTATTTAAAAGTTTTTATACGTTTTTCCAAAAAATGGACTATATAATCTACTGATGGCCCCTTTAATGAACAAATAAAAAATAGTACAGCAAATATAAACAAAGAGAAGCATGGCTTAATCCAAGTGACAAAAAAAGAAAAAAAAAACATTAAGAATTTAACATTAGAGGGGCTGGGGATGTGGCTCAAGCGGTAGCTCGCTCGCCTCGCATGCGTGCGGCCCGGGTTCGATCCTCAGCACCACATACCAACAAAGATGTTGTGTCTGCCGAGAACTAAAAAATAAATATTAAAAAAATTCTCTCTCTCTCTCTCTCTCACTCTCTCTCCTCTCTCACTCTCTCTTAAAAAAAAAAGAATTTAACATTAGAATACTGACAGTTATGAATTACTCAAAGAACACTAAATAACTATTTAAAGAAAGTTTAGAGAGTGAAATTGAAAAATACTGACATCAATAAGCATAATGTTTATGTGAATAATTCTTTAAGAAAAAATGACAGGGGCATTCCTAGTTTGCAAAGCTGAAATTCTACCAATATGGGAGAGTCTTATCTAGCAGTACCAAGTTTAAGACAAGTCTAAACAACTTGTAAACTACTGTAAAAACTAAAAGACTTATAGAATATATAAAGAGAAGTGGGATATGTTTTCTGTAGGGTTGATAATATAGTCAAAGAATATATAAAAATAATGTGTGAAAAGAATCCAAGCATGCCACAATAAAAAACAATGATCCAGAAATTAAATCACTAATCAAAATAGAAAAAATATTTTAAAATTAAAAAATAGAATTATGATTTATTCACATAAAAAATATTCATGATTACTAATGCATTATTGCAAAAAAAAGAAAAGAAAAATATTTACTAACAGAATTGAATCTAAAACAAGAAAATTTCAAGTCAGTTCCAGCAAACATCATGGAAAGAAACCAAGCATGATCTGCTCCTGGAGGCCCTATTTGTTTAAAGATGGATAATGCCCGTGCCTTTACATCTCATCTTTTTGCACAATTTTTAATCAATAAGATATAGATTTATTTTTTTAAAGATAGAGTGAGAGAGAGAGAGGGAGAGAGAGAGAGAGAGAGAATTTTAATATTTATTTTTTAGTTTTTGGCGGACACAACATCTTTGTTTGTATATGGTGCTGAGGATCGAACCCGGGCCGTACGCATGCCAGGCGAGCGCGCTACCGCTTGAGCCACACCCCCAGCCCAATAAGATATAGATTTAAATCATAAAATTTTTTATAATTCTTTTGGATGAGCTTTTGTTGAGTGAGAAAATTGTATCCTAATACTTTCCTTTTAAAACAGAAACAAAGAAAGTTCTAGCCTGTCTTATGTTAATATGCATTAAATTTTGTTTTATTTACAGTTAATGTGCTCAATATACAACATAAAGTTAATATTCATAATTGGTCATCCGCATTGAATAGATATTTTATTCTCAAACAGCCATTACCAATATATATATATATATATATATATATATATATGTAATATAAGAGGTTCCACCTGACCAGTATGACAAGATCCTATGCCTTTGATCATGTGGAGAAAAGCATAGAATGCTACGCTTATGCCAACATGTCCTGTTTGGACTCTATCTTCATGCATGAAAAATAGCAATTATAGATGTACATTAGGGACTTCACAAGCTGATTCCTAAGTTTCATTTAGCCCTAGAAGAGAAGAGTCCATCCAAACAAGAGAATAATCATTCTTCTCAAAAGAGGAGAAACATTAAAAGAGGACCCCAAGATACTATAATTCTAGTTACTTCGGGGAATTTAAAACCATTAACAGCCTCAGCTCAACAGGTGTTGGCTAAAATAGGGTTAGAATGTACTCTAGAAAACTTTGTTACTGCTTTGATTTCTAAACTCACACAAAACTCTGTAAATGCTTTGGTCTGAAATTGTTATATACCTGCAAAAATGTCTCATGGTATTCATTGTTGTCTTAGCAGAATAATGTGTCCTTACCATCCACATAGTATTTAATAGGTCACCATCCTGTGCAATTTATTCATAAATGGTCTATTCCTCTTGATAAAAACTGTGATGATTAAGTGAAGCTTTTCTCTAAGGCAGAATTTGACGCTTTGACATTCTCCTTAGTGGGTTTCCCTGAACTAGCTATACAGGCTTATAAAACTACTATGAAGCTCACCTATGCTATCATAAACAGTATTAGTCATGCCTCCATGAATTTAAATATGCTTAATGAAGAACAAAAAAAAACATTGTCAAGCCATACTTGACAATCATGCTGCAATTGATTGTCTATTATTGTTACATCATAAAGGATATCAGAATTTTAATAACATGTGTTCAATCAATTTAACTTATAATAGTAATTTCATTTCAAAAGGCTTATATTACCTTAAAGATATCATCAATAAGATTCATCAATATGATGGATTTTGGATTTGTTGGATTGGATAACTTCATGTTTACTCAATTTCATCTGGGTCAAAAATATTCATAAGTGGATGTTTACTGATGTTGGCACTGGCTATTGTCTATGCCTGCCCTATTTTTTTGCCCCCACCATTATTAAGGAGATAAATAATATTATTTATTTAAAAGGCCTTGAAAAATAGGGGAGATATTAGATATTATGACCTTGGAAATACTGTCGGGGTGATGGTAACTGGCACCCTGAGTCCCACAATTGTAATGCCCAGCAGTTTCTCCTTGAAGCAATTAAGACAACTATACAGGTGCACTATCTAGTTTATGTGGTAATGTCATTAGGAAGAAGGGGCTCTATTTTTGTATTAACTGTACCTAATCTTGGTTAGCTGGCACTTGGGGGTTAAAGTAACACTGGTTAAAGTAACACTGGTTTAGAATGTAGTCATGGTATCAGAAGCTATGCAATTTTGGGGTATTATATGTGCAGCTGTGAAGAGGGGTGGCCGTTTTTTTGTTGTTGTTGTTTTGTTTTGTTTTTTGTTTTCCTTTTCACTGTGTGTGTCTCTATCTTCTGTTTGCTTCTTTAAAGGTTTCCTCACAAGGAGATTTGAAACAGATCATGCTGGCCCTCACAACAAAAGGTAAGTTTTGATGGTTAATCTGAATGAACTGGGACATCACTAAAGAAGAAAACAGAGAATAACAAGGAATTTAAAAATGTGATAAATATAGAGCAATATGTGTTCAATGATTACAATCAAAATAAATAAACCTAAGCTTCTGAAAATTTCTTCTGCTGAATAACAACTCTTTCAACATTTTTTAGTTTGGTTTTCTCCTTGACATTTGAATGACTCAACTGTGTCCCCTGTTATATGTAGTCTACAATAGTTTTCATCACTAAATTATGCTAGATACTACTTATCTAAAGTGAAGGATGTGTAACACACCAAGAAAGAGACAGATTAAAGAGTAAAATTATATATATATATATATATATATATATATATATATATATGAATATGAGAGAGAGAGAGAGAGAGAGAGAGAGAGTAAAATATCTGTACTAAAAATACCCTTTTTCTTTGAAACAAAAATCTGAAACTCATTCTTTTAGAGAAGTTCCCAGAAGATACTCTGCAACAGAAGTAAATTAAATAATAATTATAAATTAATAATTTTAAAGGGAAATTAAACTTACCCAGGAAAGCCAAGTTTCTATAGTTCTCTAGCATCACATCTCTATATAAATTTTTCTGAGCAGGCTGAAGGCATTCCCACTCTTCTTCAGTAAAATCAATGGCTATATCCCTAAATGTTAACCATTCCTAAAATAAGAATAGGTAAATAAATAACACATTTACCACATGAACATTTGCACATTCTGTAATGTAATTGAAGTTGAAATGAGAGTCAGTAGACTATCATGTAGGTGGTGTTTTGGAACACAATGATACTATTATCTACTTCTGCAGAAAAAGTGTTTTAAGTTCAAAAAAATACACATACTCCAAATTTATGAAACACAATATAAAACTCAGGCATTACCACAAAATTATACATTTTGTAATTTTTTATATAATGATCTAAATTATACATATTTTTCAGATGAGAAAATTATGGTAATTAAGAAAGGGAATCCTCAAATTTTTATTGTACAACCACTAATCAGAGATTTACTAAAATGTAAAATATTATTTGTTATTTCTCTGATAGAGCTGGCTGTTCTGAATGTGTAGTGAGATCTCAGGTAATTCCAATACCAATGGTATAAGACAAATTTTGAAATGTAACAAGATAGACAGACCACTTAATGGAAATATTCAATAGTTTATTTGATTTTAAATATTTTATTGGATTTATGTATGTTATTAATTAGTTTTTTTTTTTTAATTTTATTGGTTCTTTCTAGTTCTACCTGACAGTAAAATCAATTTTTATAGTATAATGCAAGCATGGGATATATCTTATCCTAATTAAAATTCTGTTCTTGTTGGTGGCTATGATGGTCGGATTCACTTAGAGATATATATCTTTTATATTTCTTTCCCCGTCTCTTTTATTAATTTATTTATTTATTCATTTATTTATTTTTTGTTTACCATTGTGCAATCTATTGATCTTCTTTACTTACCCTTCCCCACTTTATGAGCTTTAGATTTCACATATCAGCAATAACTTTCAACCTTTGGTTTTAAAGAAATTGTTTTATTTACTTAGCATAAAATCTCCAGATTCATCCATTTCCTGGCAAATGTTATAATGTCAGTCTTCTTTATGGCTGATTCATAGATTATTGTGTACATAAACAACAGTTTTTTATCCTTTCATCATTGAATGGACCCATTCATTATTGAATGGTTGGTTTTATACCTTAGGTATGGTGAATTGTGCTGCTATAAACATTAATGTGGTTGTGTCAATGTACTATGCTGATTTTATGTCCTTTGGACATGTACAGTCCAAAAGACAAAAAAAAAAAAAACTGGGTAAAATTGTGGTTCCATTTCTTTAACAATATGAATACAGGTTATTATGTTTCACTTAGACCTCCATACAGCTGCAAAAATTGTAATTCATCTATACCTGAGATGAAAATAAAACATACAAAAATATTAGTAAGTCATAAAATGACTAGAATTTATTATTAAATCATCCATCCCAATAAAAAGTAAATTTTAAAAAATGAAAGTAAAGACAGTCTTAAGAAAAAGAGCAAAATTAGAAACTTTTAAAGATAAACATAACACAGAGTTACCAATACCAATGTTGGTGCTTTTTCAAAAGCAAATGAGCCAGGTCTAGTGATGGACAACTGTAGTTCCAGTGACTGAGGAGGATAAGAAAAAAGAATCGTAAATTCTAAGACAATATTATATATATATATATATATATATATATATATATATATATATATATATATATAGTGTTGAGCAACGTAGTGAGGCACTTAGCAACTCAGGACTACTCTGTCTCTAAATAAAATATAAAATATAAAAATATAAAAAAAGACTGAGGATGTGGCTTCATTGTTAAGCACCCCTGGTTTCAATCTTCAGTACAAATAAAAAGAAAAGCAGATACAATTAAAAAAGCACTAGCAAATTTGAAAATTCAACAAATAAAAATTATATCAATTATACAGTATATAATTGCAAATATATGCATATATAATGATTTCTCATTTTATGGAAATACACTCTGGAAAATTTATCCTAAGAGTCTTCTGCAATTTTCCAATTCTCTGAGTGCAATGACAGAATCTAGCTGGTATTAACTAGTACATGGCTAAGATATTTGCTAGATCCATGGTTGGACATAAAGTCTACTGCTGACCAAAATACCATGATGCCACATGATTGATGTTATGAAGTTAAATCAATCAGGGTAAACCTCATAATAAAATAAAGAAAACAACAACAAAACTCTTAAAACATGCTAGGATATTGGGAAAACAGTGTGATAATAAAATGAAAACTAAAAAATAAATATTAAAAAATTCTCTCTCTCTCTCTCTCTTTAAAAAAATAAAAATAAAATGCTATTTTTTCCCTTCACTCATAAAACATAACAACATATTTTGACACATTAAATGTTGAATATAAGTTATTAATAAATAATACTGGAATATATAAGAAAGTACAGAGCTAAAAAATCTACATACAGGGCTGGGGGTGTGGCTCAAGCGGTAGCGCGCTCGCCTGGCATGCGTGCGGCCGGGGTTCGATCCTCAGTACCACATACAAACAAAGATGTTGTGTCTGCCAATAACTAAAAAATAAATATTAAAATTCTGTCTCTCTCTTTAAAAAACTAAAATAAAATAAAAAATAAATATTAAAAAAACTCTCTCTTTAAAAAAACAAAAGTTTACATACAAAAGATAGGGTGTGGGCTGGGGGTGTGGCTCAAGCCGTAGCGCGCTTGCCTGGCATGCATGTGGCCCGGGTTCGATCCTCAGCACCACATACAAACAAAGATGTTGTGTCCGCCAAAAACTAAAGGAAATAAATATTTTTAAAAAAGATAGGGTGCATATGGTGATGCACACCTGAAATATCTACTATTCTGGCATCTAAGGCATGAAGTTCAAAATTTAAGGCCAACTGAAGAAATTGAGCAAACCCCATCTGGAAATAAAATTTAAAACAGAGCTGAGAATATGCTCAGCATTAAGACACTTTGTTGAATCCCTAATATCACAAAATAAAAAAAAATAGTTTTTTTTTGTTTTCAAAATCATACAATAATTCATAAACTTATGAATTACAAAATATTAATACCAAAAAATCTATTCATCAAATGATTACATTAAAAGGTGCAAAACTGACAAGGTAAAAAAAAAACTAATTTCCTCACATGTAATTAAACACTTATAAGAAGAAATAAAACAGATTGCAAAAGAAAAACAGAATAAATTCTTGAAGAGCTACTTTAAAAAGGATATATCTAAGTGTTCAATAATCAAAATCTCAAAATCTTTAGAAATTAGGTAACATTAAATAAAATCACATCATATAGATGAATTAAATAGTATTGATGAATATGTGGAATAAATGCATTCACAAAAGAAGAAAACAATAATTTAAGCTTTTATTACCCATTTGTAGAAACTGTTTTGTAATCAAATGTATATGATACACCCACACAAGAAACAGAGACTAAAATTACAGCAACTGTACATGAGAATACAGCCATACTCCTCCAGAGTTGAAACTAAGGGGCATGGTTAAAGAGGAAGAAATAATTATTAAATTTTGTAAAAAGTAAATACTAGGAGTTAGAATTTTTGTTGATGTATTATATCCAGTTTGACAAATCCTACAAAATACCATGTATGTTTTAAGCCGATGTCATATGAATGTTGCATTTCATATGTAAGTATATTTACAAAAGAAATATGCAGTATTTAAGAAAATGAAAATACAGAAAAGTACACAAAAGAGTCAAATATTCAATATATTTACAAAGGATAAAACTATTATAAAATGATCATTTTTCCCAAGTTACAATTTAATAATAACTGGTCAAAATTTTACCATGCTTTATTTTTTGTTAAAGAAGAAATCAAAGCAAAAACTTCTAAAATTTTCCTGAAAAGTTAAATGTATATGAGAACTCTCTCATATATAAGAGCAAATGTACTAGTGATCATTACCTGACACTAATGCATGTTATAATATTACAACAGTGTAGTAATTTTAAGATAAAGAAATCACAATAAAGAAAACTACATAGGTGAATTCATATGTATGCAAATATCTTTTTATTGTTAACTATTATAAGTATATAAATCAAAACATATCAATAAAATACTTAATGTGAGCGAATGCTACAATCCAACCTCAAGGTAGATGTTGGAACAAGAGGCATAGATCACAAGAAGGGACTTGTGTGGAGAATGCCTGTGGACACTGGAATTATACACAAGCATCCACAAAACAGCAGATATAAAGAGAGATAATTTTTAAAATAAAATAAAAATAAAAGCAAAATATAAGCCTCCTTCCAAAGTAACTGATAATACTGGGATAAGAGGAAGTTGTCATTGAACAGGAAACTATAAAATATTTATATATTTTATATATAAATTCCACTCACAATACTGATGCACAAATCACACTCACCATATAAATATTTACTCCTGTTTTGAGTCCTTCTTAAAACTGTAAAGGAATTAGAGGCACACACATTGGAAAACTGAAAAGAAAAATATCTACCAAGAGATAAGTAGAATGCACTTGAGGATTTTCCTGATTTGAGCAATATGCAAAATTACTAGAACAAAATGCCCAAAACCAGTGTTAATATAAATAAAGGAAGATTGATTTGGGTTTGAAACATATTATTTAACTCTAAGTTGCCTGTAGTTTAAATGCTAATTTATCTGTACACAAAGAGGCAGGAATAAGATATGTATGAGTATCAATTCCACGGGAGTGAAAATAAGTGGTTTTCTATGGCCATGCAATATCCATGGGCTTTATTCCTTTAGACCAGAGTGGAAGAGGTGATAAATCTTAAGGGAACCCCTTAATCTCTTAGAGGGATTTGCCAACATTCTCTAAAAATGCAAATAGCTGTTGCTAACAGTTGAACTTTTATCTAGACAGTACCAAAAAAAAAAAATAACAGGGAAATACAGACCATCACTGAAAGCCAAAGTGGCAGTTTAGCACTTCCTGAGCTCTCTCACCCAGCTCACTTAACTAATAACACCAGACCTAACCAAATCTTTCTGTAAGTAATTTGTCCTGATATTAACTTTTTCCATTCAATGGACTATATCTGAAACCTCAAAGCATTGAAAGCACTGGTAACTGTACAGGTGCAAATCTCCCTAGATCAAAAAGAGTGGTTTCACATTGGTGTGCAAATAGTGTAATGGGCTAAAATCTCAAATACTAGTGAAGAAAAATGATTACAATCACAGATACCTCTTTATTTCTAAAATAGGTGTACATCATTTTTTTTTCCAGTTAGCATAAGGCACCCTGGAATCTAAAAAGGTTGCATCAGAATTTTAGTGCACCAGCCAACTATAAGATCTTCTGCATGAGTACAGCTGTTAGAATGGCTACTCTGAAAAAGTGGAAGAATAAGTAGTACACCAATTATATGAATAAGGAAGAAAGAAACATAATGCTAGATTATAAAATTAGTGAAGACATTTAAAAAAATGGAAGTTGAGAGTTCTCTCAGTTACTTCTTTGAGAAACTAAACTCTCTACATTTATACTGCTCTTGAACAAGAAAAGCCCCAAGTACTGGTCTGGACTTACGAGAGGCATTAGATTTGCCAGCTGTGAAATCCTCATATTACATAGTTCTAAAACACAGTTCCAGGAAAATACCAGAGTAGGGAATGAGAATGCTCTCATATACATTCTACAAAAGTAAATCTGAGCATAAAGACACTCTGACAGGTTGTCTGCCCTTGGAGACACAAAGGAAGTATAGAAAAATGATTTTTCCAAGATCAAGTGATTCTTCTTTACTTTTCAATCATATAAAATGCTCATAAACAATAACAACAAAAAAATTTGCTTTTGATTTTTTTCTGTTACTGGGGATATGAAATAGGAGCATGTTAACTCTGGGCTACATACCCGACCATGTTTTAAAATTTTGAGAAAGGTTTTTCTAATTGTCTAATTGGTCTACCTAAGTTCCTGATGTTTACCTTGAAATTGCAATCTTACTGACTTAGCCACTTGAGTCTCTGGAATTAATATGCATGTATTACTGCACCAAGAAAGAAAAGAAGACTTTAAAAGTCTCATCCAGTTTTTGGTATAACAATTGAAAATACCACGTTCATTTGAAATATAATGTGGGTAAATTAACTGATAATACTGCAACAAAGTAACTGATAATACTGGGATAAGGGGAAGTTGTCATTGAACAGGAAACTATAAAATATTTATATATTTTATATATAAATACCACTCACAATACTGATGCACAAATCACACTCAGCAACTGTTTGAAGATTAAAAAAAATAAAAGAAAAAAGTACCAGGTATGTAGCTAAGTGGTACAGTACCTCTGGCTCAATCCACAATACCACAATCTCCAAAAAGAAGGAGAATAAATTTAGGAGGAAAGAAAAACTGAGATACCTATAGAGTATCTCACCCCTCTCTTGGAGGAAAAAATACATGGAGTTGTGATTGTGATGATCTCCCCACTCCAGAATCCACAACACAATCTGAGAAGATTTGGAAATGTTGCTACAAATGTTCTCACATAGAATTTAAGGTAAGTGCTGAAGATATTCTTTAGGATACTATAGGACTTCTAGGGTCTACTGTTAATATATGGTCCAGTTGACTGGCCAGTGGAGATTCATGGCTGACCTTTCTCAGAAGAAGACACAGGACTGCAGAAACCAAAGATTACACCAAGGATTCTAGCCAACCATTGCCAGTTCCCACCATAGTCAGTGCAGCCATTTTCAACCAGACTCACCATCCAGTCTCAGGATTTCACTGCACACTCATCATTTACTGTATTTTTAGGAACCAAGTGTCCCCTCTATAAATCACTAAGTACCTATACAGGAGAAAAATCCGGTTCACTGAACATAAGTGAGGGAGCCTAGAAATGGATACCCACAATGGCAGAATACACACCAGATGGTCAAAACTTGCTTCTATTTACTGAATATGTGTAGATTGGACAATGCTTATATAAGGGCTTCTGATTGGACACAACTTATGTCTTCATATGCTCAATCTGAGCATAGTGAGTTTTTTGAGTTATAGGAGATAACCTCAAATCCAGAAATAAATGATGTCACAATTGTAGGGTCTTGTCTGTACATTTATATATATATATATATATATATATATATATATATATATATATATATATTTTTTTTTTTTTTTTTTTTTTTTCCTTTGGAGGCTCTGAGAATTGAAATCCAGATCCTCAGGCTGCAGCGAATTTAAGGCAAGGTATCTTTGGAAAAATAAAATCCAGCTAAACAAGAAAAGCATTTGCATTTAAACTTAAATATGAGGTCTTTTGAATGTATAAATTATATATGTAAATATATTATTTATGGATGGGAATAATTCACTGACAGTCCTGTAAAATTTCAGTTAACTTCTCTTATATGGAAACAGATTGAACTTTAAAATTATATGAGATGAAAAAATAATTAATTTTTTAGAATTCATATAAAAATAATAAAATTTGAATTTTATAGTATAACCCAAAATTTCCACTATGTGAAAATTACCATTATGTGACCAAAATATTACTAATCAAGTATAGGTATTTTTGAAACAGCACCCTCAAAACTATGTCAAGACTCCAGAAAATCTCAGTTCACAGAACTATATTTGAGAGTTATGCTTGTCCTGAGTTCAGGAAGATGAAGGACATGATCACATATATTTATGCTACAGGTGAAAGACATATTTTTTACCAATATTTCTCCTGAGATATCTAGAGAGAAACTGCCCTCAGTGAGGGCAGGGAGATTTAACCAGAAAGTGTATGGTGTGTGTGTGTGTGTGTGTGTGTGTGTGTGTGTGTGTGTATTTTTTCCCCAGATCCAAAGATTTGAGTCTATTATTTGAATTGATTAATGGTATATTCCTTATTTTATGACATGGCCTTAGATCCAATGGCCTGTCTATAACATTTTCTTTTTCTTCCTAGGATGAAAGCCCCTTAAGAAAGTGGGCTTGAAATTAAGGTGAATTGTGTTACTATCATGATGTCATACTCCTGTAATCCCAGGTAAGGGATTTGAAATTTTGCTTCTTTAAGAATATTACTAAAGCACAAGAAATAGAAGCAAGGTCACTAGATGGGATGAATTCAAACTGAAAAGATTCTTATCAGCAAAAGAAACAATCAGTGAGGTGAAAAGTGATACCAGAGAATAGGAGCAAATTTTTACCACATGCATATCAGATAGAAACCTAATTTCCAGGATAAAAAGAACACCAAAAAACCCCCAAATTTCCCAATCATTAAATAAAATGGGCTAAGGAACTAAAGAGACACACTTCTTAGAAGATAAACAATCAATCAATCAATAAAATAATGTTCAACATCTCTAGCAATTAAAGAATTGTAAATCAAAACTACTCCAAAATTTAATCTTACTCCAATCAGAATGGCAGTTATTAAAAATACAAGCAAAAATATATGTTGGTGAGGATGTGGGGAAAAGGCCCACTGTTACACTGTTGGTAGGACTCTAAATTGGTGACACCAATCTGGAAAAGAATAAGGAGATTCCTTAGAAAACTTGGAAAGAAACCAAAATTGACCAAGCTATCCCACTCCTCAGTTTAGATTAACAAGAGCTAAAAACAGCAGAATACAGAGGCATATCCACATTGATGTTCATAGCAAAACAATTCACAATAGGTAAACTATAGAATCAATCTATATGCTCTTCAATAGATGAATAGATAAAGAAAATATCATCCATATACACAGTGGAATATTACTGAGCACTAAAAGAGAATAAAATTATGGAATTGGGAAGTAAATGGATGGAGTTTGGAGAATATCATGTTAAGGAAAGTAAGCCAATCTACCTAAACCAAAGACCTAATGTTTTCTCTGCTAAGTGGATGGTGATCCACAACGAGGAAAGTGAGAGGTAGCATGAAAGAAATGAAGAAACTTTGAATAAGACAAAGGGGAGAAAGGTGATGGGAGATTGTATAGAGGTAGGTAAGATGGAGGAATGAGATGAAAATCTTGTTGTACACAAAGTAGAGTTACATGGCTTTTGTAACTATACTTTCTCTACAACAAGAGAAATAAAATTTTGTGCTCCATTTTTGTACTATGAAGTGAAATGCATTCTGCTCTATTAGCAAGTTAGAACAAATTAATAAATTAATTGATTTTTAAAAATTTAGGAAAGAGACTTGCCTTTCCCTAGATCTATGGATCTATATATATAAATATATATATATATTCTATATATAAATGCACACATTTAATGTATATAATTTATAAACTTTTTTCATATTTTTATTGATTTCTTTAAATAAATGACAACAGAAGAATTACAATTCTAATTCCATGTATAGAACACAATTTTTTCATATCTCTGGTTGTATATAAAGTATGGTGATACAAATTTGTGTCTTTGTACATGTACTTTTGATGATGGTCTCTATCACATTGCACCATTCTTGCTAATCCTCTGCCCACTTTCTTTTCCTCCCACCCCTCTTCTTTATCGAGAATCCATCTATTTATCTCATGTTCCCCCTCCCTATCCCATTATGAGTCAGCCTCCTTATATCAGAGAAAACATTTGGCTTTTTTTTTTGGAAGTGGCTAACATCACTTAGCATTATCTTCTCCAATGCTATCCATTTACCTGCAAATGCAAGATATAATTATATACCTGGAAGACTCAAAAGCTCCACCAGAAAACTTCTAGAACTAATAAAAAAATTTAGCAAAGTAGCAGGATATAAAATCAACACCCATAAATGAAAGGCATTTCTGTATATCAGTGAAAAATCTTATGAGAAAAATGAAGATAACTACCCCATTTACAATAACTGCAAAAAAAAAAGATACTTGGGAATCAACTTAATGAAAGAGGTGAAGGATCTATCCAAGGAAAATTACAGAACCCTAAAGAAAAAAATCAAGGGTCTGGGGATGTGGCTCAAGTGGTAGCATGCTCGCCTGGCATGCGTGCAGCCCGGGCTCGATCCTCAGCACCACATACAAAGATGTTATGTCAGCCAAGAACTGGAATATAAATATTAAAAAAAAATTCTCTCTCTCTCTCTCTCAAAAAAAAAGAAAGTTATAAAAAAAAATCAGGGCTGGGGATGTGGCTCAAGCGGTAGCGAGCTCGCCTGGCATGCGTGCGGCCCGGGTTCGATCCTCAGCACCATATACCAACAAAGATGTTGTGCCCACCAAGAACTAAAAAAAAATAAATATTAAAAATTCTCTCTCTCTCTCCTCTATCACTCTCTCTTTAAAAAAAATCAAAAAAAGATCTTAGAAGATGGAAAGATCTACTTTGCTCTTGAATAGGCACAATTATTATTATCAAAATGACCATGCTACCAAAAGCACTATACAGATTTACTGCAATTCTGATCAAAATCCCAATGACATTTCTCATACAAATAGAAAAAACAACCATGAAATTTATCTGAAAAAACAAGAGACCAAGAATAGCTAAAGGAATCCTTAGCAGGAAGAGTGAAGCAAGTGACATCACTATACCAGACCTTAACTATACTACAGAGCAATAGTAACAAAAACAGCATTGCATTTGCAATAAAAAAAACAGAATGCAGAAGAATGGTACAGAATAGAGGTCACAGAGACTAACGCATAAAATTACAATTATCATATATTAGACAAACATGCCAAAAACATGCACTGGATAAAAGATAGCCTATTCAACAAACCACTATCTCTCACCATGCACAAAACTCAACTCCAAGTGTATCAAAAACATAGGAATTAAACCAAAGACTCTGTGTCTAATAGAATAAATCACAGGCTCTAATCTTCATCATGTGGAATTAGGCCCCAATTTCCTTAATAAGACACCTATAGCACAAGAATTAAAACAAATATTCAATAAATGGGATAGAATCAAACTGAAAAGTTTATTCTCAGCAAAAGAAGCAATCTGTGAGGTGAAGAGAGAGCCTACATCCTAAAATGAAATTTTTACCCCTCACACATCAAATAGAGCACTAATCTCTAAGGAACTCAAAAAGGTAAGAAAATAATAATAATAATAATAATAATAATAATAATAATAATAATAACCCAATCGAGAAATGGGCCAAGGATCTGAACAGAGTTCTCTGAAGAGACTATACAATCAATCAAATTATATATATATATATATATATATATATATATATATATATATATATATAGAATTGGTTCTGGTGCTCCCTTCTCAGGACCAAGCACAGTTCTGGTTCAGTTTCTAAGGAAGTCAGACACGAGCAAGAAGTATTCTCAACTCTCCTTTATAAATTATCAAATACAATTTTCTATGTCATTTTCTAAACATAGCTGGACTTGGGACATATAGACTTGGAGCAAAGAACATTTTTATTAGAAACACAATGTAAAAGAAAGAAAAAAAACATAATTATTTGCACCACATTAAACCACAAGAGAAATGGAACCTGGAATTCAGAAAAGAAAGATTTAAACATTATACTTGGGAATGTGGATGACATAGATACCTAAAGTGAAAAAGTTATTACAAGCTTTTGAAAGAAAATTTAAGTGAGTGGCAGATAATTGTTAACCAATTAGTATCTGCACAGTGTCTTCCAGGGGCTTTGTCAGCTGTGCACTACAGAACATATAGGTATTTATAGCCTCCATGAAGAGCATTATTCATCTGTGCCCTCTAAAATTATTCCCATCATATGGATGAAAAAAACATGGGTATCTGTATATTAAATGGCAATTCAGCAGCCCACAGAAAACTACCCAGAGAAAGAGCTGTATGAAATTTCTTCAAAGACCATCAATGTATTATTAGCTCCTAACACAGGGATGTCAGTCTGAGGAAATATTATTTTCTCTCCATTTTGAAGAGAGTGCATTGAGAATAGATTTTAGGGGAAACACAACTATTTTTTTTTCTTTCATGTTAAGATACTCTTCAAAAACAGAGCTCTAAAGAAGATTTCTTAGAAGGGTAAATGCCTGGAGATTACAAAATTAAAAAAAAAAAAAAAACAAAAAAACTAAAACCACATCAGTGGCCCTGAGTGACTCAGTAAGGAAATAAATCTAAAGATTATTAGAAACTCACAAAAAAGTAACTATTTCTAAAAATAAATATGTTCATTAATTGCTATCTCCACAACATATCATTAAGTAAACAACAAATTATGTATGAATATTTTTAGGATTGGCCAAATTTCATTCCATATGATTTTATATTAAAATGCAAAATCCAGATAATAGAATTCACGATTCACTACCAAAACTATTCCAGAAGAAAATTCTTTAAGCAGTGGATATTTAGTAAAGCTGTCATATAACAATTTAATTACCATATGATTTTAGGAAATTTACTCATTTTCCTGCAGCCATAGTGTAGAGATATTTCTTATTTATTTTTCCTGTAATAATTTCCAAAGATAAGCCCTAGAATCCACTTTAAATAACCTACACTTACAATCACACAAGAAACCTATAATAAGTGATGAGGGAAAAAAAAGGCAATTTTTAAAAATAATTTAAACCTTTTTTTCTTTTTCTTGATATCAAACTTTAGCTGCATTTTTAATCCATTTTCTCATCTTTTAATCCAAAAAGATATAAAGAACAGAAGTTTGAACTGCAAATTTATACATGAGATATGTTTATTAACTATAAAAATTCAAAATCTTTAGAAATTAAAGAAATGCAAAATAAAAACCCATCATGGGAAAAATTAAGTAATACTGATGAACATTTAAAACAAATGAATAATCTTTAACTCAAAAGAAGTTTAAATTTGTACCTATTTGTGGAAACTATTTTGCTATTGAATATACATGATACTCCCCATCACAGAGAGTTACTGAAAGTAGAGCATATGTGACCATGATAACATATAAGTATGTAATAGTACTCTTCCAAACACTTGAGGCTGTAGGGCATTGCTCAATACAATACACATATTGGAAGAGATAAATAATAATCTGAAGGAAAAATGGTCACTAGGGCCAGTCACATTTCATAATATATCCAGTCTAAAACACAGAATAAAACACTACATATAAATTTTACATAGGTGCCTTATGCAAGTGGTATTTCACATGTGTACATTTTTAGAAACAAAATATGTAGAACTTACGAGAAAATAAAAATCACAAAAAGCACATAAAAGACTAAATTATATATCTCATGTACAGATAATAAAATTCATCATTATAAAGGTGATAATTTTCCTTCAAATTAACCCATAATATATCTCACCAAAATTGCTATGTACAAACAAGAATATATCACAGTGAAGTCTACTTTTATGTGTATTCTATAAAGCAATAATTTTTAAAAACTACAAATAAATATATGATAGAAGAAAGTAGGAGAATAGGGAAAGGGGAACTACTGGATACTGAAGGGGAGCAAATTATATTCCATGTTTTATGGTTATGTCCAAATAAATCTGACTATTAAATACAACAATAATGCAATAATAAAAAAATCAACAAGCTTTACTTTAAATGAAGTAAGAAACCAAAGCATAAATTTTTAAAATTTATCTACAAAGTTATATGTAACTTTAGCCAAAAATCTTTTCAATTATAAGAGCAAAAAAAATAACTTATCATGACCTACTATTCATATATATTATGAAATTATAATATTAAAATAATCATCAAAGAAACACAATATAAATGAGATCCCCATATGAATAAATATTTATGTAAAAACAGTATGCTTTATTGCAATAGCAAAGTCTAGATAAATCAAACCATATCAAAAATAATCTCAGCAACTTAGATAGGACCTTTCTCAAAATAAATTTAAACCTACTGTTAGGGCTGTTTACTGGTGAAGAATCCTTGCTTCCCGGATGCTGAAATATAACTCCAGAGAAGCACTTTGAGGCAAGTTTAGAGTGGAAAGTAGAAGCTTTATTAAATGACAGCAGAAAAGACTTCTCCCCATAGGAAAAAGAGGACCCAAGAGGTAGAATTCATAAAAGGGATTTTTTTAGCTAAGGTCTTCCTTCAGCTATTCTGTATTCCTGTCACATTGCTGTCCTTTGTTCTGTTTTCTTGCAGTGATGGAATATAGGTGGAAAGGCCCAAAGTGTGGAGGATAGGTGGGCTAAAAAAGTAATCTGGGTAGGAAGGGCTTTTGGATTAGCATATCCATGTTTACTGTGAGCTGCTTCATTAAAATTTCTTTGGGATGGGATCTGGGCCTTGGGGACATTTTCAATTCCCTTTTTCCTGGACTCCATACTCAATATGGTGTTCATTCTTGCTTTTACTGGATATTAGACCCAATTTACCTAACTACACTAACTACCTGTCTGTAAATATGGCTTCACTACCAAGGATATGACTAAGTAGTACAGTATCCCTCAGTTCACCTAACTTTAACAAAATAATAATAATGAAGAAAGTAAAAATAAAAGAATGTCAAAATGAAAATTAGCTAGATAAAGAGGAAGTTAGGTACCCCAAAATGACAGCTCCTCTCCTGCAGGAAAATGGCCCTTGTAGATTTTATTTTCATAATTATTTCATCTGTCAATCTTCAGAATCTGAGCTGCAGGAACACACCTGCCACATAGTATTTTACGCAGATGCTGAGGATGACCTTTGAGCATAAGGAAGACAGCAAAGAGTCTGTGCCACTGACATGTACCCCACCTGGTTGGCCAGTAGGACTGAGGACATAGTGACCCGGTGGAGGACTTAAGCCTGCAGACTCCAGAGACTGCCTAGAGTACCAATCTGCTAGCTCCTGTTTTCAACACAGCCAGTCTTGTGGTTCCAATGGTCTTCCTTCCCCAGCCTCCCTTGCTAGGCCAATGCACATGCACCATTGCCTGGTTCTCAGGAGTAGGGCTACTTGGGATCCTCAGTTCCTGCACAGCAGAATAACCTGTGACTCTGAAGTGTGAGACTACAAATGGCAAAAATGGAGGACTCAGGAGATAAGAAGTGAAAGCCCACCCACTTCTCCCTGATAACACACAGGATTGGACAGTTCCCACAAAATGTTCTTGATTGGAAGGGGCTTCAGATCATGAACATTGAATCTGAGAGTGATAGACCCAACCTGATCTTTTCTTAAAATTGGGCATCTCACCATAAAACCATGAAAAGATAATTTCGGCTTTACTATAAATTACTGCAAATTCTGAACCTACTTGGAATGCCTGCCCGTGCCCTGAACTCACCCATGTCTGGTTTTCCCTGACCAGATAAGAACCCTTTCCTAAACCTTAGTGATGCCTCATAAATTCTGGCCTTCCCTGGCTGGATAATGACCCTCTCTGAGTCTCTAAGATCTCCATAAATTCTGATGCCAGGGCCATCAAAAATGTAAACTTGTGTTATGCTCCTCAGAGTGTTGTTATCTGTAACCCCCCTTTGTGTAACTTTTTGGGCTATAAAACTGGGCCACAAGGAAGCCTCGGGGCTGTCTTGTTCCCGCCGTTTGGGGAGGGAGAGGCAGCCTGGCCGGTCGAAATAATAAGCTTGCTTTAATTTGATTTTAATTGGAGTCAGTGGTCTTTTCTTGCATCCTGGTCTAACAAGAGAAGTGAGCCCTTTTTTTGAGAGACAGAGAATATTATCCAGGGCTGGGGATGTGGCTCAAGCGGTAGCGCGCTCGCCTGGCATGTGTGCGGCCCGGGTTCGATCCTCAGCACCACATACAAACAAAGATGTTGTGTCCGCCGAGATCTAAAAAATAAATATTAAAAAAAAAAAAATTCTCTCTCTCTCTCTCTCTCTCTCTCCCCTCTCTCACTCTCTCTTTAAAAAAAAAAAAAAAAAAAAAAAGAGAATATTATCCAATCCAGGCATGAATAAGGGCTAGAATTTCAAGTCGTTGAGTGCTGCTTTTTTTAATTTAAATCTGAGAAATGTACAGTAGAGTCTCAGGCTGCTGTTATTTTAAGGCAAGGTGTTTTTTTTTTTTACATAAGTGGGAACTAACCCAACCAACAGAACATTTTCATTTAAACTTACATATAAGGTCATTTGAATTTATGGATTATATATGCTTGTATATTATTCAGGAATTAATATAAAGTAATGACAATAACTATCAAATTTTATTTAAATTTTTTTAGGTGACAGATTAAACTTTGAACTGGGAAGAAACCCCCTAATTAAAAATGCCCAATAAAAACAACACAAAGGGGCTGGGATTGTGACTCACCAGTAGAGTGCTCACCTCCCATGTGCAAGACCCTGAGTTCAAACCTCAGTACCACATAAAAATAAATAAATGAAAAAAAGACATTGTGTCTATCTAGAGATAAAAATTACACTAAAAAAACATAAGTTACAAGGTGAGAAACCAGCCTCTACCTCAGAGCAAAGACTGTCCAAGGAAAGGGGCATGACCCTTGTCCTTGGAAAGACACATAGAGCACTCCTAGGCACATACCCATCCCGAAGAGTTGTTTATCTACAAATAATAGGAGAGATTTGCTGTGCCTGGTGTCCCTGACTCAGTCAGGCTATGTGGGGACCCATAGCAACTCCCTAGCAGCCACCAATCAGCATGAGACAGGGAAAACACCTGGGATGCCAGATGACCCTTCCACTAGTTTATGGTGGTTGATAACAATTTGGAAAACCATATAGTTCAGCACATACTCCCCTTGTGGCCTAAGTCAATCAGTTCAAATGAATCCAATCACCCTTACCCAACTTGTTCCACCTGTGAATGTACTAATCATGTTTTAGAATTGTTTATGATTTTCCCAAGGTTTGTGATGATTTCCTAAGAGATGCTATGGTGTATGTGAGGTACCTGTCTTCCCCAAAGAGTGCATAAAACTGCTGCAAAATCCAGGCTCAGGGCCTCTAAGCCACCAGTTGCTGTTTGTGTGGAGGACTGAGCTAGCTCTCAATAAACACCTCTTTGCTGCTTACATTGATCTTGGTCTCTGATGGTCTTTTGGGAGTCCCACATTTGAGCCTAATAGTCTCTCCTGAAACCCATGGGAAAAGAAGACAGCACTCTAGTTCTCTAGGACTGAAGTTTTATAGCACAAAAAGTTGCAAAATGAGGGAGTCTTGAGAACTTAGACGAATAACAGGATTTTGACAAGCAAAATACAAAGGCAAGTAGTAAGTTAATCACCTAAATGGTTCAGTACTTAGGGAGTAAGTTTAGATTATAACATCAGAATTTATAATGCACAATTAAAGTTTCAGAGTGAGTTGTTATTTGGTCAGGGAAAGCCAGAATTTATGAGTCATCACTAAAGTTTCAGGGAGAGTTGTTTTCTCATCAGGGAACACCAGACATGGATGAGTTCAAGGCATTGGCAGGCATTTCAAGCAAGTTTACAAATCACAGTAATTTATAATGAAGCAGAAATTAACTTTTCATTCCTCTGTGATGAGATGGCTCCCAATCTTAAAAGGAAATTAGGCTGGATTTTTTACTTGCTATAGCCATAGCTTTTAAAGTATATGTTTCATACTTTAACAAGTATGAGCATTAAATTATTAATATTAATTAATATTAATTTTTAAAAGACCAAGTAAAATAGGAACTAAGATATTTACTATTAAATTTTTAAAAATTTTGATTAATATATTGATAATGTAAACATGGAAAATTTTGACAATGATAAAAAGACATTTAATATAAGGACTTCAATATCATAAGTCCCTCATGTTCAGTGGGTCAGTCCTTTAATGATTTTTTTTTCATTTTTTAGGTCATTTTGAATTACACTTCTGCAAATGTTTATTAAGTATACAGATTTAAGATTTTGTATTTTGTAAAATAGAAAAATGGCATATTTGAGCTCCTGTCAGGATTTTAAAACTTATAAGCCATGTGAGGCATCTTAGCAATTTCGTTTTTCATATTTGCACACAGTCCAATTCTAGAGAGGAATGAGTTGGAGATATAGTCTATTGTCCTGAGCAAAAGAGAAATTGCCTTAGACTATTTCTAAAGCTTTTAACTTTTCTAACTTTTCAGAATTTTTGGTAATTTTTGAAAAAAAAATGTTTATTTTAAGAAGTGAATTGTTTGAAATTAATTATTTATCTTTCCTGCATTATTTTTCACTTTCATTGATTTTTTTAGAAGAACTAACAACAGAATTCCAAAAGTGTTCCATGTAAATTTAAAGGTATGTTTCTAATGATCAAGATAGAAAGCAGAAGCAAAACATCATCTAGTTTGATGGTTCTGCCTCAAACTAAAGAGTTACTTATTTATTTCTGCCATTATTTACTAGGTTCCTGAGGTTGCAGAAATCACCAACCAACAAAGAGAAAAGTCTTTTTAGATTGTTTCTCACAACCAATTCAAGGTAAAATACACTAGTATCACTGTAGTTTCAGACCAAAGTGTGTTTCTAAATAATAAAAATAATATGTATATATAAATATATAAATAAATATAAAATAAAATATAATATTAGATAGATATTTTTTTCTGGATAATCATCTTGTACATGTTTCCCTTTAGACACAGTTCTGGGAACAAAGTGTCACAAATAAGACATGGATCCTACATTGCTACACAGAGGAATTAAGGCACATACTAAGAGCTTGGTATAAAATTTGACATAGAGACATAAATAACAAGAGAACACCATAGAAAATTATACCAAAAGGCTAAGCAGCAAATTCATAGTCTATAAGTACATGAAGAGACAAGTTATCATATTTTATAATTCAGTTGCTGCTAATATAGAGATAGAGATATTTATTAAGAGATGGTTTTATGCAGATTTTTTGGTTTAAAAAGGGAAAGATCAAATAATGTAGGTGATTTAAACATGAGCAATAATATTTTTCTGCATTCAGTACCTTTTTTGCAGATATATGAATTATAATTAATTCCAACCAGTAAAATGCAGAAATAGTATAAAGATTATTCACTATGAGTAAAACTACTTAAAAAGAGAACCAAAACTTCCATTCCTGTCCAATGTTTATTCCTGACAAAAAAAATGCTTCTTTTGAACCATTTCTGTAGATATGATTTTTTTCTGTAATAAATATTTTGGTAATTTTTTGAATATTACTTAATATATTTATGCTTCACATTTTCTCTTTTGTCCTATTTTACTACCTATATTCTGAAAGAAAAATTCTAACTCCTAAACTCCCTTCATATTTGAGCTAGCTTTTAATTCTTAAGCTTATATCATTTCTATAATGAATAATGTGCTTTCAGTAAAGAATGACTATTATGCACCTGGCTCATTTACAAGAGTTTTGTGGTGTTCTTTGGTTTTATTTACAGTGAAGTTAAAAAAAAAGGTTAATGTTGAACCAAAACACAAAGAAAAGACCAGCAACTCCAATTTTAAATCAAATTAAATCAAGATTGTATTGTGTACACAAAAGCTCTCCAGGACTGTCTCTTACAAAACCCCATGCTAGAAATCATCCACCTGATCTTCAGGAAAAAGTTTTTATAGCACAAAAAGGAGGTGGGTGTCTAGAGTACTTACAGCTAACAAGATTTTGACAAGCATAATACAAAGGCAGATAGCAGGTTAAGGATCTACATGGCTAACATTTCAAGGAAGAAAATAAATTCAGCTCCAAACATTAGAATTTATGAACTGCCACTGAGATTTAGAATTCCTATTTGATCAGTGGGAGCCAGGATTTATGAGGCACCAGTAAGGTTTTAGAGAGTGTGGTTATCTGACAAGAGATAGCCAGGCATAGGTGAATTTAAAACACAGTTAGAGATTCCAAGCAAGTTTAAAACATCAAAATATTGCCAGGCCAAAGAGAAATTTTAGTTTTCTTACAGAAAACAGAAATAAACATTTTACCTCTAAAAGCTCTAAGAGAAGATTTTATTTTTTGTATTTTCTCACATCTAAAGGCTTCTGGCATTCCTGTGTTTGTAACCATAAATGCTTCTCTTCTGTTTATGGGGCTTCCAAAACAAAACAAAAAAATACATATAGATAAGCCCTTCTCATAGGGAAGATTTTTCTAAATAGCAAGCAACTACCCTTTAACCCCACAAGGTCTGACAACCATATTATAGGATATGAAAGACCCTCCAATATGCTTGTTCTTCCAATCATTGTTTGCAAAGATTGACAAAAGTCAATTCATTGCACAGAATGAGTGAGGTGGGTCTCTGCTCTGCATTCTAGAACAGGTGGTAAAGGAGCCCCCAAAGTGAGTTTAGGACAGGGCTTTACATGACATAGCTGACAAAATTCTAAAAACAAAAGAAAACATAAATTCAGAGAGAATGATACTCATATAATCTCATTTGGCAGAATCAAATTCATAAGAACAGAGAGGACAGTGGTACATCTAAAGGGATTTAACTGTATTTTCTTTTTCTAAATTGCTATTAATGTCTCCCACAATGATAGAGTTCTGGATCTCTTCAGTTACTACTTTATCATTACCTTCAACCTACAATGCATGAGGCACACTGAATTTACCCTCATACTCATGTACTTATCACTTATTTTTTTATAGAAATGCACATGTATATGAATATGTTTTCCCCACATTTCCAAGATTCTACCCTGAAAATTTCTGTGATAGCACTTCCCTGAAATGCATTTTCATTATTTCATATCAGCTCATCTAACTATTCGATATCATGTGTTGAAAAAGATGAGACAACTCTAAGGCCCTTCTTATTTGACTATTTATAAACTATAATTAAATGTCAACCTCATTACTTCCACAGAACTTAAGTATCATTCACCTTTCTCATTCATAGTGCTTTATTTTTTAAGTAGGTAGCAAAAATTTTACTTTGAAGAAGAGTAAATGATTTAAAGTGATTCAGGGTACTTTAGAGGATCCCAAAAATCTACTACTGTTGTGGTTTTTAAACAACCTTATCACTGAAAGATCTGGATTACACTCCAGGTTGGACACTGATACTATGCTTCCATGGGAAATAGTTTCTTGTTTGTGAATACTGTTCTTTCCCTTGCCCCTATAGTCTTGGAAATGTGTGTATTGTGTGAACTTTAAAATAATTATTTTCAACTCACTTAGCATGGACCCATTTGATAATAGGAGATATCCATATTCTGAAAAAAAGAGAAGACCCTTCACCAAGCCCTAAAGAAGTGCTGAAATAATCTCTGGAAAAAATAACAGTCATCCATTATATAATTTTTTTAAAAATACTAAGAATAAATTTAGTTGGTAATACATTACTGGACTAGGAAAAGTGATATAAATGCAATTTTAATTTTTAAAGTTGTTTCTGATTACTACAAAGAGAGTATAAAAAGCTGGGTACATGGGCTGGAGTTGTGTCTCAGTGGTAGACTACTTTGCTAGCATGCACAAAGCACTGAGTTTGATTTTCAGCAATACATATAAAGAAATCATTTTTTTTGTTTCATTTTTTAAATACATGACAATGGACTGCCAAGTATTTAAAAATGCAATTCTTATTACACTTATAGAAAAATTTTTCATTCCTCTGTTTGTATATAAAGTATGTTGATATCAATTTCTGTCTTCATATATGTACTTTAGATAATAAGGTCTATCACATTCCACAATCCTTGCTAATCTTTACACAACACTCCTACACTGGCTACTTCACATAAACTTGACTCAGGGATTTAATGCATTAATCAAATAGAATTCTGCAGCCCATGCAGTGCTGTTGGAATGGTTAATATAAAAATCTAAAATTGTCATGTATGGTGGCATATGCCTGAAATTCTAGAAATTATGAAAAATGATGCAGGAGATTTGTTAGTTCAAAGACAGCCTCATTAACATGACAAGGCTACAATCAAATTACTGAGAGCCTGTCTCAAAATATAACATAAAAAGTAATGTGGATGTGTCTCAGTGGTATGCACCCCTGGGTTCAATACTCAGCACCAAACCAAAAAAAAAAACCAAGCAAATATCTCATAATTAATAGGGATTCCAGGGTAGACAAATATGTAAAAATGTTGGTGATAATATAAATTTAATAAATATATTTTTTATATAAGCGTTAAGGTTCTTTAAAAGCCCAAAATAAAGGGCTGGGGATGTGGCTCAAGCGTTATTGCACTCGACTGGCATGGGTGAGGCCAGGGTTCGATCCTCAGCACCACATACAAAGATGTTGTGTCCGCCTAAAAACTAAAAAATAAATATTAAAATTCCCCCCCTCTCCCTCTCTGTAAAAAAATAAGTAAATAAATAAATAAAAGCCCAAAATAAAAATGCCACAGAATCCACTAGTAATAATTTGGGGTAGCAGTGCAAGTTTGTACATGCCTGTACTCCCAGTTGCTTTGGAGGATAAGAGGTAGAAAACTGGGGGTTTATTCTCAAGTTAAAGACCAGCCTCAAGAATTTGGCAAGGTCCTAAGAAACTCAGTAAAACCCTCTCTCAAAAATAAATAAATAAATAAAAGTGTTGGAGACTTGGTAAAGTGCCCTGGAGTTAATCTCTAGTATTTAAAAAAATGAAAAGATATAAATAATAATTCTTCATAAAAAAGTCAAACAATCCACTAATAATAACTCTGGATATATATGTAAAGGAATTGGGATTCTTTTGCTAAATATATTGCAACACATCTATTTTTATTATATCTTTATTCACAGTATCTAATAAAAGGAAACAAATGAAGTACCTTTTAGATAGAAAGTATATCAGAAAATGCCTTCCAGCTGCAAAGCATCCAATTAGTCCATCCCTTCAGAAGATACAAACTTAAAATTCAAACTGGTCCCTGGAAAGCAAGACTCAGATAGTGGTGTTTTCTAAATACTCCAAAATATTTGGAATCTCTGGGAACATCGTTTCAGATATTCTAAAACTCAGAAGTAGGTAATTTGTGAGGTCAGAATGAGACCAAACACATAGTAAATTCTTTAATGGGGAATCTTAACTCAGACTCTGTCATAACTGAAAGCAGTGTTGGAGATAAATAGATTCTGTTTCACTGATTTCTGGTTTATGGATTCAAGTCAAAAATATATTAGAAAAAAGTTAAGGCTACTGGTTAAAATCTATGTAAAACAGGTATTAAAAATGTACCAATACCTGGGTGTGTTGGTGCAAGCATGTAATCCCAGTTGCTGAAGAGGCTGAGGAAGAAGTATCAAAAGTTCACAGCTGCCCTTAGCAAAAGTGAGGTGCTAAGAAACTCAGTGAGATCCTGTCTCTAAATAAAGTAAAAGAAAATAACCCTGGGGGATGTGTCTTAATAATCAAGTGTTCCTGATTTCAATCTCCAATGTCCCCCATAAAAAATGTACCAGGGGGGCTGGGCTGGGGCTCAGTGGTAGCACACTTATCTGGCACATGTTAGGCACTGGGTTCAATTCTCAGCTCCACATATAAGTAAATAAAATATAGGTCTATCAACAATTAAGAATATATATATATATATATATATATATATATATATATATATATATATATAATGTACCAAGTTATCGACATGTACTTTGATCTAATTTGCTGTGTACTTTAGCCCTCAAGATTAAAGTTGGCCAGGTATGGTGGTGCATGCCTGTAATATCAGCTGTTTACAAGACTGAAAAAAAAAAAAAGATCATGAATTCAAAACCAGTCTCAGCAATGGTGAGGCACTAAGCAACTCAGTGAAACCCTGTCCCTAAGTAAAATACAAAATGAGGGTAGAAATGTGGCTCAGTGGTAGAGTGCCCCTGACTTCAATCCCTGGTCTTCTCCCCCCAAAAACAGGAGGCTGAGTAAATAGCTAAGCTTGTAGAGTGCTTGCCTTCTAAGCATGAGGCCCTGGGGTCAATCCCCAGTACAGAGAGAGAGAGAGAGAGAGAGAGAGAGAGAGAGAGAGAGATTGAACTAGCATGTGATTTAAATTCAAGTTAGTCCCACTTTTATTTTTCCTGCCACACCAGAAGAGTTTCCTAAAATTTTTGGAATGTTTCTGTAGGTTATTTATTTATTTATTTATTTTTATGTGGTGCTGAGAATCCAATCCAGGACCTTTTCCTTCCTAGGTGAGTGCTCTATGGCTGAGCCACAACCCCAACCCCTTCTGTGGGTTATTTTAATAAAATGGTTTCATCATAAATAAGTAAAAAAACAAATACATTAATAAATAAATAAACCCTCATTACGGATTTTAAAATTTCTTAATTGGGACACATAAACCTCATTTAGGAGAGATTCATTGTTTTTAATGTCATCTAATTTTATTCTGCTTTCTTCTCATATGAAAATCTCAGAGTGATAAATTAAAATCTTTTAAAAATGCACTTCAGTTCTTGTAGAAAAATATAAATGATGCATCCATTTGAAATAAAACATGGGAAAATAATGATTTATAAGGCTGAAAGTGGAGTTTTGAGATGAGCCAAAATTTCTCAGTTTGCCAATTGCATCTGGGTGCTTGTCTCATAAATTTTGAAGAGAAAAATCTAAGAAATAGAACTCATTTTTGTATGCCATCTTAGAAGTTTACTAATGGTTTTGGGAAGAACATGGAGCATAATGCATTTAAAATAGGCATTGGAAAAGGCATCCTGATTACCATATGGGTTCACTTTCATTCTTTCAGTGGTGACCAATCCTTTTTTCTTCAAATTCAATTAGGAATACCCCCTGGACAAAGGACTTTGTTAAAGGTGTTCCCACAAATGGGCTTCAAGGTCTTTTACATTTGAAATAGGCTTTAATGGTGCTCATTAACATATCTTTCAGTTAGCCACCAGGTGTGTTAGAGTGAGGCCCAGTATCCACATTCCATGGCCATACTATCTATTCTATTTTAGACTTATTCACTGTGAACAGAGAACCCTAATTTTGGATATGTGAACAGAGAGCTAGAAAACTACGAGTTTATTCTGAGACCTATGGAGAGCTAAACTGAAGTTCTGGAATTCATTTTTTTTCTGGATTTGAGATACTGCTTCCCCTACATTAAAAATCTCAGGACTCATGAAGAGAATGAGTTAAAAGCTAGCATCATCAAATTTATGAGGCCCTAAGAAATTCAAAGGGAGCCTGTTTCTAAATAAAAATATATAAAAAAAGGGGGTGGGAATGTGAATCAGTGGATGAATGCCTCTGGGTTGAATTTCTGGTACCAAAAAGAAAACAACACACACACACACACACACACACACACACACACACACACACACACTAAATAAAATAAATAAATAAATAGACAAACCCTCATGAGTAACAAACCCTAAAATCAACAGCCTATCTCATGCATGAGAACAACAAATGGATTTGTGGTTCTCTCCTGATAATTATTTCAGTCTTTACTATGCAATCTGGAGACATGCAGGACTCATGGCACATGGAATCCCACAAAGGGCTTTAGAAAGAAGCTGAAATCCACCATACAACTATGGAACAAAATGCCCAGGTTTTCAACTGCTGATCTAAGCCTCACTAGACTAGTCAGAGGCAGGTGAAGGCTAAGCTGCCCCAAAGAGACCCTCTAGCCACAAGATTCTGGAGAGGACCAGGAAGAGTCCCTAGCCATGACTGCCAATTTCCACCATTGCCACTCCTGTCAGCTTTAAGCCACCTTCCTATCCAGTCTCCAGATAACAAGCACACTTACCATTTCCTGGCTTTCAGGGTTCTCAGGGTTCTCCCTGTGATCTGTTTTCAGCTTCTGCATAACACAGAAACCTGGGCTACTGATCCAGAATAGAAAGTCTACAAAAAGATTGAAAAAATGGTGGGCTCCAGACACCAAAGGAACAGAAGATTGTGGAAGCCCGCCCCCTCATCACAGGCTGCATGAGGATTGGACAGTTTCACCAAAGAGATTGATTGGTCAAGTCTTCAGGCACTGCCTCCAACCTGAGTCAAGTGGGCACAGAATCAAAGTCTGAATGACAGGCTGCTCCATTGTCATTGGTAAAAGACTACAGATCAGGGCTGAGAATATAGCTTAGTCAGTAGAGTGCTTGTTTTGCTTACATAAGGCCATGGATTCAATCCCCTGCACTACACACCTACACTCCCAGAAAGAAAAATAAAATTAGTAAGGGACTTTAGGGACTAGTGTTATGGATCAGTGGTAGAGTGTTTCCCAAGCATTCAAGAGGTACTGGGTTGAACACCCAGCACCACATTAAAAAACCAACCAACAAACAACTACTAATGGTATTATGTCCATCTACAACAAAAAATACTCAAGAAAAAATAAAGACTGTGTATTGGACTTGTGCACCCTCACTACAGAACTCATAAACACTTTTTATATATAATTTATACATATATGTCTTCAGACAGTGTATAAAATTCTCCGGGATGGCTTTTCAAGTAACTTATATTATAGGTATGCTTCACAACCCTGAAATCATTCCCACATCACATTATTATTATTATTATTATTATTATTATTATTATTATTATTTGAGGGTTTGTGAATGCAGTTATTTTAAGGCAAAGTTTTCTTCCAATACAAGGACATAACCCAGAGGGAAGTGAATTGACATTTATAACTGTTTATAAGGTTAAACAATTTGTGAATAAATATGTCTATATTTTTATTTATGAAAATGATATCACAATTTCTTTAATATTTTTTTACTTCTCTGTTCTTTGTCTCATAAAAAACAGTTTGAGCTTTAAACTCATTAGCAATGTCCCCATATCCCTTCCCCCAAAAGAAGAGACTCACAGGTATAATTCAAATTATTGAGACTCATAAATTTTGGATCCTTTATTTTAACTAGTGAAGTCTATAGATTTTCTTTTTATTTTCACCCTTAAATGAAGACCACTTTTTATAGCTTTCTTCTTGTGTAACTGACCGCTAATATTCAGCATATTTTACCCCCAAATCTGATCACTTTGGACTATTGATGTCTTGATGCAAGGGATCTCAAAATGGTCATGCACAAGGCAGGAAATGGATATAGTAAGATGTAAGACTGGAGATTTCTGAGTATGCAGATTTTGCACTACAAAATAAGTATTGGTGGACTATATGGGAGTAGGGAGAAAAAGAGCAATAAAAAAAGAAAAGCTTGAGCAGTAGAGAAGTTCATATGCTACAAGTCTACAATGATGGCATGAATGTAGAGGGGTAGTGTTGTTGGAAGCAGCAATAAAATTTGGGGGGAAAGAAAAAGGTAATTTTTTGCACAGTTCCCAAGTAAGAGAGCCAGGTGAATGGGTTCTGTGTTCAACTCTTCCCACCTAGAAGTGGAATTTATAGTTCATAAGGTATGTCTCAGTAAGTAGTAAAACACCATTTCCATGTAACTTTACACTTTGTCATGACTACAAGCTGAGTTTGACAATTCCAGTCACATTACATCTTTGTACTTGGTAGTTATTAATTAATTAATTAATTCCATTATTTATTTGTTCCTTTATTAATTCATTTTTTCTTTAGTTGTCATTGTTTTTACATTACTGGTGATTATATAATTGCATAAATATTCTGAATGTTAACTTTTTCTTAAATATTGTTTTTTTTAAAAAAACTTTATTTTTGAGAGAGAGAATTTTTAATATTTATTTTTTAGTTTTCGGTGGACACATCATCTTTGTTTGTATGTGGTGCTGAGGATCGAACCTAGGCCGCACGCATGCCAGGCGAGCGTGCTACTGCTTGAGCCAAATCCCCAGACCTTAAATATTGTTTTATGTGTTTATTCATACATTTACTTTTCATTTAAATGTTTGTTTCTTGACCAAGCCTGATTTATATTAGACCTTAATCTTCGTTTTTGAAGACTAGATAAAATCACATTATTCCAAATAACTCAAAGATCTATCATCTTGGCAGAACCCTAATCACCCACTAAAGTTGACCCAGTCTGGGTCAACAAAAAACTGTGTCAAAACACCTCTTTTTTCTTATACAAAACTCAATAAAGAATTCCTCTCTCACTTTTATATGTTGGAGAGCTAACTTTCCAAAGCAGCAGTTAATAACTTAGATGTGTTTTCCAACTTTTAAATTACTTTTAAATTATTTACATCCTTGACACTAAGAGTGTCACTGATTACTTTTTTCATTTTTGTAAGATCTCTCTCTCTCTCTCTCTCTCTCTCTCTCTCTCTCTCTCATATATTACAAATTGAAATCAGATATGCTTTATTGCTAAGAAACACTCTCAGCCATTAATAAAATATTCTATAAAGAAAAATGGTTTGTTGATTTTCTTGCTACCTCACTAAGTTGCTGAGGCTGGCTGACTTTAATGTTTTATAATATAATGTTATAGAAGTTAGCATTATATATCTCTGTGTGTGTGTGTGTGTGTGTGTGTGTGTGTGTGTGTGTATCATTGAATAATCACTAGGAGTATATACACAATAACACTAAAGCAAAAGTAAATGAAAAAAATGGAATGAATGAATGAAGGAATAAATAAATAAATAATAAAACAGATGAAAAAGTACAAAATTTTATGTGACTGGAATTGTCAAATGTTGATTGTGGCCACACAAAATTGTAAAGCTACTTGGAAATGGTTTTATACTACCTACTTAAACATACTGTGTGACTTATCAATTCCACTCCAATGTGGGAAGAAATAAACACATAATCCACTCATGTGACTCTTTCTTTTGGGGACTGTGACAGAGTTACCTTCTTCTTTTGCTTGTACCTTATTTCTGCCTCCAAAGAAACTACCCTTTACCCTCATGCTACTATTGATCCACCACTAGACTTTTTAAATCTGAACCCTTGAGCTTATCATTCTTTCCCTCTTTCCTTCACAGCACTTTTTTTCTCTACCCATATCTACTCCACCAATACTTTTTCATGAATACTCACTACTACATACTCAGCATCCACCAATCTCACATCCTGACCCATCAGGATCCTGTCTTTTTCATGGATCACTTTGAGATCCCTTCCACTCAGATATCAATAGTCCAGAGTAAGGTCAGGTTAGGGTGTTATATATGCAGGTTTTTAGAAATCATTTACATAACAATAAGCCTCCAAAAAGTGGGATGTATTTTATCTGAGGTTAAAAAGAAAATCTACAGACTGCACCGTTAAACTGAAGTGTCTAAAATTCACTAATCTCAATAATTTGGAAAAAGAAATTATATAAAAAGGAGAGTAAAGAAAAGAACATAATACATAAAGTGACAAATTTGAAAACACACCAAGTATATATATCCAATGAGTGTCATACATTGGTGCTTTCGAAAGACAAATTAATTTGAAATAAATGTGGTAATGTGAGATGTAGTAATCATTTATTAATTATATATAATGGTAGTATATATGTATATGTACAAAATGAATCTCATATAATTATGAGTGTATGTTTGAAGAAATGATCTCTACAGTAACTTTTTTAATTTTACTGAAACACTATAAATACCTAAGTCTAGGTTTATGTATTACCAAATATTCAGGATACGTTTTATACTTAATAAAGTTTATCACTGACCAACAGACCTTTTTTCCCAATTTTTAAAAGGAGTAGTATTTATTTCCAATTAGAACATAAATCCATCATTTATTTTTTTATTTTTAATTACTTTTTATTTTATATGACAGCAGAATTCATTACAATTCTTATTAAACATATAGAGCACAATTTTTCATTTTTCTGGTTTTATACAAAGTATATTTACATGAATTCACTTCTTTATACATGTATTTATATAATAATATACATCATATTCCACCATCACTTATTTTTTTAATAAAGTTTTTTTTAAAAGAGAGAGAGAGCGAGAGAGAGAGAGAGAGAGAGAGTCTTTTTTTGTAGAAGGAGACAACACAATGACTTTATTTTTATGTGGTGCTGAGAACTGAACCCAAGTCACACCCGTGCTAAGTGAGCACTCTAACACTAAGCCAAAATCCCAGCCCTTCACCATCATTTCTTACCCCATGAACCCTTCTCTTCCCTCCCAACCCCCAACAGGTCATTTTGATACACACTGAAGTATGCTATGAAGTTATAGAAAAGAGTATATACCTTATAATATTAACAGATAAATTTTTGTGACTCATACATAGCTTAATAATAATAATAATAATAATAATAATAATAATAATAATAATAAAAAACAACTTTCCATTTAGAAAACAATAAAGTATACATCTGGTACTACTGACATCTTTTCCAATAAAAAGACATCTTTTCCAGAAAAAGGTGGTCATTTGTGGGAAAAAAATGATATTCTATGCTTTCTTAATATCAAGAATAAATTATTTTCAGAATTAATATATATTTCAATATGAAAATAAAATAGAACAAGGATCCATGACACACACTTCTAATCCCATTGGATTGGGAAGCTAAGGCAAGATAATCCTGAGTTCAAACCAGCTTCTGAAATTTAGCAAAGCCCTAAGCAACTATGTGTGACCCAGTCTCTATGTGCCCCTGATTGAAATTTCCAGTAAGAAACAACAACAACCAAAAGAATACAGAGTATTGATAAGGACACAAAACAAATTCTCATGAAGTAAAGATGGAGTAGAAATTGCTATTATTTCTTCATGAAAACTGTCTATGTATATATAAAGTACTCTTCACCAAGCAGCATAGACCTGTAGAAATTATAGTATGTGTGTACCATGACAGTGTACAGTTACATGATAGCATAAAGCTAGAGCTATACTTGTCAACACAGTGTAAATATGGGGCCTAGGAGGAAAGAGGAGGTACATTCAAAAAATAAGAATAATAAAGTTTGAGAAAAAATGGTTTCTAGAGCCCAGAAAGATTTTTGATTTAACTAGAGTACAAAATAACACATAAAAGTATTATACTGAAGTTACATCTGTTAAATACATTACATGTATAATGGCTATCAAGGAATATATATATATATATATATATTTTTTTTTTAAATAAAATCATATTTATTTGCTAAGAGACAAAAAGAAAACTATATTACTTTTTTTCCTCAAATAATTCAATGGAATACTGGTTATCCTTCAGTTTCACGTTATATCCATACCTAAGCAGAGCCTACTTCACCCCCAGTTGCCCCATTTTACACAAGGGAGTAATGCCAGACAGAACTCAGCAGTATGGCTTTCTCGCCCTTCACTTCCCCATTCAGTGCACTGTAGGAAAGGAAAATTCCACCCCAGTCCAACACTCTGAGTCACCTACTGCAGGCATCCTGCAGCAGTTACATTGGACCTGGACTCACAGACACTGCTGGGTGAAGAGGTGGAAGCACAGCAGCTTAAACCTGGAAGCTGCCACACTGAACTTTCCTCAGCTGGGCCTGATCAGGGTAAAGATGCTGGATTTCATACTTTCAGAAAAAGCCAGAGGGAGGCAGAACAGAAAGGGCAGGGGATCATAACCAGGAAACATGCCCATCCATAGAGGGTATAATTTTCTTTCTGTACATATCTTATCCCAACTTCAACAGTTGCCAAAAGCTCAGACCTTGTCCCTGATGCTGACCCAATAACAAGGGCACCGTTTTGAGAAAAAGGAAAAAGCTGATTTATTGCTTTGCTAGCAAAGGAGAAACACAGGGAACTCCTGTCTCAAATACTGTGATTCTGCCTTTTTTCAGAAATAGGAAGCTTTTATAGAGATAATTCAGAGAAAATGAGATTATGAAGGAGAGATCAGGAAAGAGAAAATCAGGGAGAATAAGATCAGGGAGGAGAAGATTAGGGAAAAGAAGATCAGAGAAGATCAGGAAAATACATGATCAGGGAGAAAATGAGGAAGAAAGTTTAGGAAAAAGAGCTATCAGAGAAGATCAGGGAAAAGTTAAAGAAAAGATAAGGGAGAAGATCAGGGAGGAGTAGGTTAGGGAAATGAAGATCAGGGAGGAGAAGATCAGAGAGAAGATCAGGAGCAGGTTAAGAAAAAGATTAGAGAAGATCAGAAAAAAGTTTAGGAAAAAGAAAAAACAACTTGTAAGTTTCAAAGACACAAGGGATATAGTCAAAGCATCAAGGGAACCCCTATTATACAGTTGCAAGGAATGGGCCAAGCCATTCTGTAGAGGTAGGGGAGCCTGCCTGAATGGGATCAGCAGTCTACCTGGATAGAACAGAGCATATATGTTGGCCATGCCCACCCATGTCAGCCAATACCAGGAACCCCTTCCCCTCATGGGCAACCTGGCAATTACAGGACACTAGGGCTAGAGTTCCTACCCTATCTTTTGGCCAATAATAATGTTATTCAGAACAAAAAAATTTGGATCATAAAAATCTAGAATTAGTGTTTTGCTGTTGAACACTATCAGCAATGTTATAACAAAATAAAAAAAGAAAGGAGAGGGAGAAGATGAAGATCCAAATGTGATATGTTTTGCTGAGAAACTCAGGCAAAGCCCTTGCAATTCCAATATAAAGAAAAGTGAAGCAAAAGCACTCACATCTACCAGGCTTTCAACCCATTTCCAACTCTGGCATCCTCTGAAGCAGTTGCTCAGGCAGCTGGAGGCACTATTTCCTTCTTCTGCCAAGAAAAGTTTCCTTCTACCTTTGTGGGAAAACATGCCTGTTGAAATAGCTAGAAGGGTTTCCTGACCAGCAGATGGCTCACTCCTCACCAAGAGCAGATGCTGAATGTTTCTAACATTGCAGTTTCAAGTTCCCTCAGGATGCAGGGCAAATCCTTCAAGAACAAAGAAAAAACATCAACAAGAGAAGAACAAATACAAAAAATATACCCCCCTCTATCACTTCAGTTGAGCCAACATCCCTTCCATGCCATAATAACAAAAATCACTCTGATTTTATCACCCTTCCCTGCTCAATGTCTAGGTTGTCAGGTTCTGCTGGACTCTCCCTTAGCTTTGGCTATTCCCTTCTGTGCCTGAAGCCAAAGAGCCACCTCCTGTTTGGTAAACCAAATAACCAATGAAACAACTATTTGGAATTTCTCACTACTGCTGAGATTTAACTAGTTCCCCAAAGAAAAATATTTCTTCCTTTTACAACAATCTGCAGTTGCAGTAGAAGATCATATTCCACACATGGGTTAACTATTGCCATTGAATGCAGACCACAGGAAAACAAGAAAGTTTAGCTGGGTGTGGTGGTCACACCTGTAACCTCAGCAATTAGGAGGCTGAAGTAGGAAAGAGGATTAGGAGTTGAAATCCAGCCTCAGCAAGTTAGAGAGGACCTAAGCAATTCAGCTGGACCCTGTCTCTAAGTAAAACACAAAAAAAGAGCTGGGGATGTGGCTCAGTGGTTGGGTGCCTCTGGGTCTCATTTCTGCTACCAATAAATAAATATATAGACAGTTGAGCAAAAATATAAACATTCAATTGGGGTCAGTGCTAATATATGTGTTGGGTCTTATTTTTCTTTTGCTCGTACTTAAAGACCTGGAATGTTCATATCTGGTTTCACAGGAAGAGGCTTAGGGCCAGGATATATCTATCATGTTGCTGAAAGCTCAATCCTTGTCCCTGATGTTGACACAACAATGAGGACATGGTTATGAGAAGAAGAAAAAAAGGTTTATCGCTTAATTAGCAAAAGTGAAACACAGCTTCCCAAAAGCTGTGAATCTGCCATTAGCAGAAACTGGAGGCTTTTAAAGAGGTGATTCAAAGGCTACATTCCAAATCTGTAGAAGTTGTAATTCACTTGTTAATTTGGAAGATAGTAATTTCTGAGATCTAAAGCCATTCCCAAAGTCTGAATTATTTCATTCTTAAGGTGGGTGTGTGCTGAGGGACAGATAACTCCACCTAGAATGGGGAAGAAAGGTAATTTGTTTCTTTTGGGATTAGGGAGTAGAGATTAGGATCAGGCTTGGAGAGAAGAAGAGAAAGAAACAGGTCTGTTTTAAAAATATGTTACAGTTCTAGAGCAGTCAGGGTTATATTCAAAGCACAAAATGGACCACTGTTACAATACAGCACGTTTTGTTAACTAAATGTTGCATCTTACATACCTGATAATTTTGGCAATGTTAAAGATTTTTGTTACCTAAAAAACAAGGCCTTATTAGGCTTTAATAGGCCTTGTTATGGGGACAATTTCTCAGGTCTTCCAACTCCTGCTAAAAAATTATTAATTTCTATAGTTTTCATGATATTCATGGTCAGGTTTCAGATGCTACACTGGTATTTTGTATTAATCTTTTTTCGGTACTCATGTATTTTTGTTTCCCTTATAGAAGTTCCCACCCCCAGGTGAATTTACAACCTGTTCTTCCTGAGCCAGATATTTACCACAGACTCATTGAACCACACCATTTCTAAAAAGGGACTCCAAACTTCTTGCCCAAAGCAAATCACCAACTCTCAGCTCAAAGCAGCAAGAATGATTATCACCCTTTTTTTTCTTTATAACAGTAGGAGGTTCTTAACATTAGAGGGAAAATTACATCAGTATAGATGTTCACCAATATGTCTGGTTCAGGAAGATTTACCTGAGGAACTATTTCCAAGGTCACATGGGGTGATCTCCAAGTAAAAGAAATTTGCTTCCACAACCCAATATATAAGTGGGACAACTCTGTGCTCACCAAAAAATGTGCTTTCTGGATTCCACTTTGAAATCCTTGCCTAAATCTCCAAACTGTCAATAACTCTGAACTATGTAACCTACTTTTTTGATGAAATAAAATGAAAAGAACACCTGGATTTATTAAAAGTCCAGGTCCCACTGATTTTCAACACAGATAGGCTGCCCCATTTTAGATCCTGGTGTCTTGGGATGTCTTTACATTCCCTCCTTTTACACAGAAAGTAGTCACTTCCACTGCTTGAACACCACAACCCCTGAGACCTAGAGCAGTAATCAATTTTACTGTAGGAGATCAGAAAAGTGGAAGAATTTCCCATTAAATAAAGTAATTATTTAAAAAAATTAAGGCAACATGCAGGAAAGAGTATTCAAAACATTAAAGGAAACTTCTGGTACTTAACATCTGGTACTAGTATGCTGTCAAAGTACAGAAAAGCACATGCATATTAGAACATTTAAAGTGGTGATAATACCTCTTAACCTGGTCTATTTGTTATTAGACAATGAGAGTGTGTGATTCCTTGATTTCTGCTAACTACCCTGGGAGTTTAACTGTTTTTTCTGAAACAGATTTTTGGCTGGTTTGTAATATCTTATCATGTGCTTTCATGAGGAGCTCCCCATGGGAGAGAAGCAGGATTTGAGTGCTCTTTGGATAATTGACTCTTGTCTCAATGGACTTACTTGGATTTTTTAAAGACGTGGGAATGTTTGTAAGGACTGAGAAAAGAACAAAAGCTGAATATAAAGAGAAGACGAACAACTTCCACCACCCACCATAATCCCCTGCCACCATGAATCTTCCATATTTTCCTGATGTAGGAAAAGCTGGGGACACCAGGAAGTGCCAAATTGCATGGCCTCATGCACACCTTGGTACATAAACCCATACCAAATGTCTCTCAAAATTTGCTTTCCTCCTCCTAGAAGCAAATTGTGTGTGTGTGTGTGTGTGTGTGTGTGTGTGTGTGTGTGTGTGTGTTTGCATGCACATGCATGCATGCTCAGGTGCTAGTGCCCAAACACTTTTGTTTGAATTCCTGGGCCTGGCAGAGGAATAGCAATTTTTTTCTACCTTTCTTGTTAGGATAAAACATTCCAGATAACAGAAAAATTTAGTGAGATGCGCCCTAAAACATTTTATGATATTGAGCAATGCTTCAGGCTTTATTGATGTCCTGGATGATTGGAGGTGACCTGAATATAAAGAGAGCTCTTACTTTTTTTTTGCACCTTTTCATAGTCCACTCCACACTTCTAGGTGACTGGCTCCACTCACAACAAAACTAGCTTCCACCAGGATCAGCAGGATTGAACTTCTAGTCTTCTGCATTCTGAAATCAAAAAAAAAAGAAGAAAAGAAAAGAAAATCCCAGGTGGGCCCTTACCCAGAAACTCTGCAAACTTTAGAAGAGACTTCCCATCTCTCCAACTTTATTCACCAGTCTTTTCTCTTTGGGTACATAGATGCGATTCCTTTCCTTGTAGGGGGAATTTAAACACCTCTCATTTACCATCTAGAAATCAAATACAGGAGTTCACATCATGTCCAGATCCTCAGGAGCAAGGGATTAATACTTCCAGATGGTTGTTTAGTGTCCTCTCTCTATGGCTTTGGAGCTTCAAGAAACCAAGGCCAGTGAGTGTCTGGTGCTAAGGAGTCTTTTTATTCTGATTGACAAGAACTAAAATCCATAAAACAAGCAAAAAAAAAAACACAAGGATTTGAGGATAACTTGTAAGTGAAAAGTCAAGATTGTGCTACATATGGTACTGCACACCTACAATTCCAGTGGCTCTGGAGGCAGAGACAGAAGGATTAAAAGATGGCTGCCAGAAACTCCCAGGCACACAAGCTCCCTCATTCATATCTCCTTTTCCAGGTATGTGTGGTTATGAGCTGATAGACCGTAAGTCTAAATCAACTTGTATCTATATGTGCTACCATATGCACAAAGGTTATCTGAAAAATGAAATCAATGCAGAGGATAAGACATCTGAGGCACAGAGAGAAAGCAGTAAAGAATGGCTAAGAGTATTGTCTAAACAGTTGAACCAAACTATAACTGAAATCACACCCTTTTTTGGGGGGGAGTGGTGTACCATGGATTGAACTGAAAAGCACTCGACCACTGTGCCATCTCTCCAGCCGTATTTTGTATATTATTTAGAGGGTCTCACTCAGTTGTTTAGCACCTTGCTGTTGCTGAGGCTGGCTTTGAACTCATAATCCTTTGCAGTTCTCTGCAGTGTCTGTGGCCAGAGGGACTCTCTGTGGCAGCTCAGCCTTCCTCCTCTGACTAGTCTAGTGAAGCTTAGATAAGCAGTTGAAAACTAGATAATTTTATTCCATCATTGTATGGAGTTTTCAGCTTTTTTCTGATGCCCTTTGTGGGCATCCATGTGCCACAAGTCCAGCATGTCCTCAAATTGTTATCCCACTGATGAATACTGGGATAATTATCAGGAGAGAATCCCATCTCCATTTGTTTTATTCATGCATGAGAGATACTGTGGATTTTAGGGCTTGTTTCTCATGAGTTTTTGTTTTGTTTTGATTTGTGTTTTGTTTTCTTTTTGATACCAGAAATGCAACCCAGAGGTTTTTTTTTTTTTCCACTGATTTACATCCCCAGCCCTTTTTTGTATTGTTATTTACAGACAGGGTCCCTTTGATTTTTTAAGGTCCTTACTAAATTGTTGATGATGGTTTTCAACTCATGCTCCTCATGACTCCAGAGATTTTTAAATGAAAAGGAAGCTTTATCTGAAATCCAAAACAAAAATTTGAAATCCAGAACTTAAGCTTAAGTCTTCATAGGTCTGAGAATAAACCCCTAGTTTTCTAGCTCTTTGTTCACATATCTGTTCAACAACAATAAATTTATTTTTCAAAATTTCTGAGACAAGTGTCCAGATACAATTGGCAAAGTTAGAAATTTTGTTTTATCTCAAAACTCCACTTTCAAAATAATCAATGATTATTTCCCCATGTTTCATAAAAAGTCAGATTTCTCTTACTATAATATTAAAGGATTATTTTGTTCTGCATCAGGCTATCTGTAAGTTTGGATCAGCAATCAAACAATATCCACTATTCAAAAAATAAACTGCAACTACAATTATAAAAAAGATAGACAAAATTTATGATGATTCAAAAAAAAAACAGTGTTTAATTGCATATATTTATATACTTCAGCAGCATATCTATGAAAAATATGTTAATGAGCCAGGTCTCTTATCTACTTAAGACCAAAATTTTGGTTCCAGTTACACATATTTCTGTTTATCTGTGAATCATTCAGAAATGATGAGGCACACATTCTCTCTGTAGGAAAAATGTGAATAATAAATAAAAAATTGATCAATCCAGGTGATGCTAAGGAATTATCTACTGTATCATATACTAGCAACCTATTCCATCCACAGAATTTTCATATTTCCATTTTGAATATTTTGTATCTTTAACTAGATCAACATATTATTTAGGAACATGTTTCACCATAGAACATGAGGAAAGTTCTGACATAATCACACCTTCAAGAGAGACATAGTTGAATCTTACAGTAAACTGATATTTAACATTAATTTGTAATACAGTTGATGAACTAGAAGGTTTTTTTAAGAAAATATAAAGTAAGATTGGGTTGGTTCATCAAGTAAAAATGTACCTCGGTGGAGCAAAAGTGATTAGGCATTTTGAAGTACATGATACAATAAAAAAGTAATTTCTAAAGTCTCTTTGAACACTTGGGATTCAAGGAACTCTTAAGAAGATTATTATGAACTTTTCAAGATTTCAAGGTCTTACTGCTCAGTGAAACACTCCATTTTTGAAACCAGAAAAATAAAAATTTAAAATAGAAGATGATACAAGGAACCATGAAAATCGTGATTAAAAATAACATTTAAAATTTTTGAAACACCTGCAGTGAGAAATTTAAATGTGGGAAGAAAGAAGGGAGAGAAGAGACTGAGGGAGAGTATAAGCACTAGTTGAACACAACTGTCCCATACCCTAGACTCAGCTTGCCACTCCATTCATCATTTTCCTAATGTTTTGGTTCTTAAACTTTTGGTGTTCAAAAATACAGTATTTGAACTTTTTATAATTGTAATCAAGCCCGTGCATTTTCCATGATAAAAAAAAAAAAAAACAGTGTCTAGAGAGGTAGGTAATTAGAACCAAGTTCAGAACTTTCCTACATTCAACTCCAAGTTTATAAAGGCTACTTTTCAGGCTAGAGTCACTTCCTGGTGAGTCAGGTTTAAAGGCTCTAAAACAACATAGTCACTCATTTCACTTGTTACTTTACAGCTCTTATTTTATTCAACATTAACTTAGTAACAACCAAAATTTTAATATTCTCCACATTCAAAGTACACCATCTCTTGGTGCTTTAGTTTCCTCATGTGCAGAAAAGAAATAGTAGTAAGTCCAACATCATAGGGTTAGAGAAAAGCCAAATGAAATTTTATAAATCTCTTAGAATACTGTGCTGAAATTGCCTGGCAGAGTCATTGGAGCTGTCTTTATGTAATGACTTTCTTTTTCTGTAATTTTATATTTATTCAGTTACTCTGGACTTTCCAGCCCCCACTGGGTTATCATGGTGGTGGGAAGTCATCCACCTCTCAAGCACACCTCAGTGTGATTAATACCAAAGTCATGCTAGGGCTGGGGCTCTGGTCCATGTTGATCCCTGCCATAAAGATCACCATGCATGATGAGAGTCCTGTAATCTGTAGCTCAGGGCCTGCCATGAAAAACCTAGACACTCTGCATTTGGTGGCATTATGGAAAACCAGGAGGAAACCTTAGCACTTGGACCATTCTAGGAGGGACTTTGCAATCTAATCTAAAAGGCAGGAACATTCTGTCAAGTACAATCTGAACTAGGATCCATTCCCAGGAGGAAACTGCCCAAGTTGACTAGTCAGGGTGTTGATAGCATGACCTCCTTCCCCTTGGCTCCTTCTCAGGGTGTGCATGAGAATGTAGATGGGGGAGAGAGAAAGAGAGAGAGAGACAGAGAGAGAGACAGAGAGAGATATGGAGGGAGGGAGAGAGACATAGATAAATATGAAGACAACAGAATTGGGGCATATCCCAGTGACTTTATATTATCCCTCCTGGACAACACTTGAAAAGGTACAACCCTGCCACATGTAGAACCAGGGTAACCCAAGAACATCCATGTAGTGAGTCTGTCTCCATGAAAAGGACCTTTCAGTGACACTGAGCCCAGTGTATCCCTGCTATATTTATATGAACTGTTTGTTTAGTTTGAGTCTGGTCTCTAAAAATAAGAAATGAACTCATAATGGGAACAAGCCAGAGCCTACATCTCAGAAATGACCTGTGAATCCCTCTGCCATTTCTTCTGGCTTTGAAAGCAGAAGGGTTCAAGGGTGAGCCACTTGGGTTGTTGGTAGGGGTGGCCCTGACACCAGAAATGTTTGGATGCTACTGGTTTCTCAGTATGGTTTGGGGGTCTTGATTTTAGATTCCTGATGGGATAATAGATCTGTGACCCCTTTGTCTCTCCCAAGGATCCAAAAAAAAAAAAAAAAAAAAAACCTTGAGCCGTTGGTTGGTGAAACATCAGTTGCAAGGATACCCCATTAGGATTCAGATGTCCCCAGGAAGAAGGGCATGGCTATGGAGAAATTTCTTTCTCCCCAGTATCTTCCTGATCTGGAGACAGAGACTGGGGCAAGGCTGTCTCTCAAAGTACAATACCATTCCTGGGTGTTTTCTTGTTGAGTTTTTCAAGGGTATGTGATAAGGACCAGGATTTGTGACCCACTTAAACTTTAAATATATAACCCAGAACTTTTTGCACTGAAGTCCAAAGGTGCAGCCTCTCCATAGAACTAGTTTAGATTGTGCTTGAAGCTGCTCCCTTTGCTGACATGTTGGGTTAGTGATCCTGAGAACCAGACCTACTGAGCCTGAAGGAAGGGACTTGGGTGAAACTGTTGGGCTTGGTAAGGCTTCCCCCCATGCTCCCTCTCTGGGAAGGAAAATAATAGTGTTCATTTATTTACTTTCTCTGCAGTTACCTGTTGACCCTCTTTTCTATGTCAGACAGTACTCTAGGGCCAGGTGGTTACAAGGTGTCAGGTATGATTAACAGTGAAAAAATTTCAGCCCCTGATCCTGAGTTGAAAGTATTTGCAAGGCCATCTGAGTGTTAGGTGCAAAGCTGGAGCACCAATAATAGATAAATAGAGCTGTCCCTGCCCTTAAGAAGTCTGGAGTCCAGTGAGGAAGATAAATATTACTCAAGTATTTGCCTAAATAAAGATATTATCACTAATAATGGAGAGTTGTGTACAGAAAAGGTCAAGGTGCCCTGAAAGAGCAGACAGATGAATGAGCCTGGATGTGGGGACAGAGAAGGACCATGCACATCAAATGGTGGGTTGTCTATTGAGCATAGAGATGACTGATGGCTGTAGGTAGTGGCATATTTTTGAGTTTTCATGAGCAGCACTGGGACACTCATACCCTCAACCAATTGTCCTGAGGATGAGCACAAGCAATAAAGTCTCAGGGAGAGTTTGTGTCCACAGAGAGGTTGGGGATTCCACCATGTGATTGGCACATGGAGACTTTGGCCTTGACCTCTGGGCCTGCAGTAGATGTGGTTAAATATCCTTTTTCTTATAGTGCATTCATCTCAGTTGCCTCAATAAGTGAAGGTGTAAACAATGTCATGCTCACATATCATTTTCTGACTTTTACTGGTGCATGGTGGTCCGGCCACTGTACTCAGAAATCTGCATAGAAAGATGGTCCCATGTTCCCTTCTGCAGTTTCATGCCTTCAGATACTCACAAGCAATGGCATTCTTAGGAGACTTTCTCAAAGAAGCACTCAAGACCTGCCAATATGGTACAATCTAGAGCAAATCCCTACAGCAGAGAGCTTTTACACCTTCATTTGAAAAATTTGACTATTTTATCTCTTTTATGCCCAGCATATTCACAGGCACCCAATTAAAGGCAAGAAAAGCATCAGAAATGGCCCCACCCTAAAAAGTTCATGAGACCATTCAAAACGAATTTTCACTCATTTATTCAACAAGTAATGAGAACCTACAATGTACCAGACATAGAAACAGATTTGGAGGCCATGCTCATAGTTGCAGCTAAGCACAATTCCTGCTTCATAGTGCTGGTAATCTAGAGGAGGGAAAGAGAGACTCAAACCATTGATGCACATGGCAATTTCAAGTGTCTTGCCTGCTTGGCTAATCTAAGACCTACTGGAGGTCATGACATTTAAACAGAGCCCTGAATGTGTTCAGAGCATTCTGGACAGAAAGAGCACTTGGAGGATTCTGAGGCTTCAGAGCAATTGGCTCATTTAAGGAATAAGAAGCATCGAGTGTAGCTAAATATGAGCAAGAGGGCAAGTGGTCTGTTGGCCAGCAGGTGCAGTGTGGATTTTATTTTGAATGCAGGAAGCATTCCACAGGCAAACATGTTTCACTTCAGCCAGAACCTACCTGTCAATCTGGGGCAGATTCTATAGACCAGTGAAATTTTCAATGGGACAGACTTGGGATTCTTAGTACTCAGAACCCTAAATAAACAGACATTTGGAAAGGAAAGATGTCAATATTAGCCTATTTTGGGGTAAGAAAGAACAGTGCCTCCTGTCTAGGAGGCTTTCCTGGACCTGAGAGGATGAAAGTAAAATGTGAATCAACCACAGGACAGGCTCATGCTTGTAGCTTGGCATCTGTTCCCTACCTTCTAGATTCAGCACCCCACATTTGCTCCATGAAATTATTGCTTCCCTGTTTTGAGGAATATGGTTTGTCTCTTCCTACTCAGAAGTGTTTTTCACCTTCTACCCCCACATCAAAGTGACTGGCTCAGGGATGGCACAGAACTCAATCAGAGGCAATGAAACCCAAGAAGAGATTGCCAACAGCCTTCTGGCAAAACACACTTCCTGTTTTTCCCTGGGAGCCTTCAGAATGAAGATGTGAAATTTAGATCACTGCAGCAATTTTTGACCAAGGGGAAGATTTCAGAAGTGTTAGGGGGTGCGGAGAAGCAAAGCATAACTCCTGAGGATAAAAACAGTCACACAGAAGTCAGGGTGAAAGATAGAGAACTCAAAGTCCTTGTCACTGTACTGAGGCCCAGGATCAAATCTTACCTGCAGCCTGAGAAATCCTAGATATTTTAGTAGCCTTGGCCAGTTCAATGTTCTTTGTTATAAAAACCAGTTTTAGTTGGGTATTTATGTCTTGCAAAATAAAAAAAACCCATGTGTCAAACCTTGAAGTAGGTGCCCAACAGTGCAAAGGGTCTCTGTGCATCCTTGATACCTTGGAGGAAGTAAACCAACCACCCCAAAACAAATAAAAGGTCTCTTATCGCATTTCTCTCTTTCAATGTTTCCAGCCTTCCATCATCATACCACTGTTCCTCTCATGGAAAGGCAGAGGAAGCAGAGGAGGAGAGGAAGCCTGTTACCAGGCTACATCATCACACTGTGGGGAGCAGGGATAAAGCATGAGAGAGGCAGCTCCAAGTGTGATATTTCAGTATAGAGATAACAGGGTAAAAATAAATCCCAAGTTCTGTACCTGACACTTGCTTTTCTGCTTCACAGTTCTTATCTCTCTCTGCTTTGGGGACAGAAATATTCTTTTCAGGTCACCACTTGGCCTCCCTCATCCCAGCCCTGGGTAGAGAGGAGGAGGTGTGGGTCATTGTGTTCCAACTGTCCACTCCTACCTATTCATCCGTGGGGAGTCAAGTGATACCCCCTTACTGCAGCCCCTCTTCTTATTTTTCAAATCACCTTCCATAGGATGCTCCAACCACATGGAGATTTCAGCCTCTGCTGAGGTCTCCACCTTCTAGAGGGTGTCAGAAAGATGAAATGACTTGTCCAAAGTCACACAGCTAATTTGTACTAACTGTATTCTGGTCTCTCACCAGGGCCTATTCTGCCTGTCTCTGAGAAGGGACAAAAAGAACTTGATTCTTCTGCAGAGCCCACAGACAGCTAAATAAGCTGGGTACCAGGCTGCTCCTATGGGTAGCCTTCACATCATTTGGGATATAAGCATCCTGTGTGCCACCTGAGAGCCACACCCCTCACAGTTGCACACTTTGTTAGAGCTTTGTGTTCACCAGGGAGCAGTCTATTTGTTTAACAAAGAACACTGGGGAAAAGTCATTATCAGGGACACAGCCCCCAACTGCTGCTGAAGTGCACTGAGGGTCCTTGAGCCTCAGGTTTCTCATCTATAGCATGCTGGTAAAAAATAGATCTGCATTGTACGATTGTTGCAGGGCCTACATGAGTAAGTCATTACATGCCTGGCACTTAGCCTGTGCCTGTGATATGATCATCTAAGATTCAAAGCTTCTCGTTACAATTGTAGCTCTTTCTATGTCTGTGCTCATGTATAGTGGCAATGCCACTTGCCCATGTCAATTGATCATGCCCTCTGAGTTCTTTGTCTCTCAGTGGCCAAAGATTTGCATTGAGCCATTTCAACTGGCACTTGCTTCTCTGCTTCACAGTTAAGACTTCTGTGGTTGCCGGTGACCAGAACAGTGTCCTAGCTGAATTACATGTTAAAAGGATTTATTAGCTCAGTGTATAAGTCTAAAGGTGTCCCAGGGTAGAGCCTAGCTTTACACACAGCTGGATCAAAAAATGGAAATAATTTCATCAGCATTGGGTTTCTTTATCCTGGTTTCTAAGCCTGATTCTTTCATTGTTTGCTCCCTCCCCAAAGTGGCAGAAATTGCTGCAGGGGCATCTCATCTTCTTGGTTTCAAAGTCAGTGGGAAAGAGCCAGTCCTGGCATTCTCATAAAATCACAACTGCCCAGCCCTGAAACCACCCATTGATGTGGATGGTACAGAACGCACTGAAAGGGACAGGTCTTAGGTTTAGGGCAGGTGGGTTACTCCACTCAAACCCCAGATGTGAAAGGAGTAAATAGGTTGCCCAGAGGGTAATGAGGCACAGCTAACAAAAAAATTGTTTTCTGCAGCCACCCACTCTCTGGACTTGTGACCCAGAGTGGTCATTGGTCCTGAAATCCCAGGGAGCAGAAGAGGCTATAATGGAGCTGTGAAGCCAGGCCAATCATCTCTGACAAAAATGAAGAACTGTGATCTGAAGATGCCTCAGTGGCAGCCACTGACCACCTGGATCAGCAAGCTTCAAAGAGGATTCTTGCCTGAACCTGACCGGCACAGCCTGCTGGGCAGAAACCAAGATCCTAGATCAGCAGCTAGCATCTGGGCTCTTTTCTAAGCCTTTGTTAATTACTTTTTTTTTTGAAGGGAATCAGCTGTGACAAAAAGCCCCTGTCATAGTCTACAAAAATATATGTGCAACACAGAGTAACCTTGCCAAAAGAGGATAGCAAGCTTTTTTGGGCTCCCATCTGGGGTCCGTTGAAGATATCAATAAAAGGAAGGTTAAGAAAGGCCAGGAGGAGTTAGTGACTTATCTAGCACCACCTTGAGACTCAATGAAATTAAAACAGTTGAAAACAAATTAGAACGGGAGTAACTTTCCCACTTTGTGATTCAGTTGTGTTTATTTTCAGCAGGTAGCTGCCTGTACCACCTGCAATTCCCTCATGCTCCGAGAGACAGCCAGTGAGTCTCCCACTTTGACTGGAAGAATTTGATGTGTGCTGGTCCACCTGCATCCACAAGGACACTCTAGAATCTCCCTTCCTCAAACCTGCAGGAGAGGTGGAAAAGAAGAGGGTGAGGTGTTGAGCGCCACAGCCGAGTTGGAATGATGCCTGGCATTTTGCCAGAGGGAATGGTTGAAAGGTGAGGCCAGCGAGCCATTTAGATGATGATGTTTAGTTAAGCTGTGTATTCAGTTGTATATTAGACCTTTGCTGTCTGGCAATAGGGTGGATCTTGCTGCCTCAGGCACCCGGGCACCTGGTACTTTGGAGTTCCCATTGAGTTCTCCTGGGTTCCCAGAGAGTTGGGGCAGAGCCAGGTGGGGAGCTGGGAGAGTTCCAGGGGTGTGTGCTTGGAGTGCTGGTGGAGTGATGAGCTTAATCCATTATCTTTCCCCAGTTTCTCCTGCTTCCATAAAACATGAGTCAAAAAGCCCCCCCCCAAAAAAAAAGAGCTAAAATAGCCCCTCATCCTTGTCACTTCCCACCAATACTCCTCTGGGAATCACCCACATGAAATAGGCCCAGTACCAAGCCTGAGGTTCCGGAAGTGTTGGAGATGCTTATATCCACATTCTGAGCCTGAGTGAAACCCAGATAATCAGTTGGGACACTGAGTCCTTGAGCTGTTGGGAAGGGATGGGTGGGTGCAACACGGAACAGGAACTCTGTGGGTGATGTGTGTCTTGTTGGATTGTGCAATCTCTATCCTAGAGACTAGGTATTGATCAACTGTAATCAAAAGCAGCAGTGCTGAAGTATTTACTTTAAAAAATCTGACTTCTTAAGTGTATGGAAACCTTTGACTCTGCAACAATCTGGTCTAAACTGCAAACAGAAAGACTCATGTAACATCACCAGCACTTAGGGATTGAAAAACAAGTTGGCAGGTGGGAGCCTTACACAGAAGAGGGGAAAGCATTATAAAGGCATTTACTTATGACTGTTTGACTGAACTTGAAAACAAGCATAGTGTCTTCATTTGCAGTTAATTAGATTAACCCAGCTGGGATCGCAAAGGGGACCACTTTAGCTCCAGAAGCAATTAGCAACTGTTGAACATGTGTTGACATCTTGCCTTTAAACACAACCATATGTATAATATATTTTGTTTCTCTTAGCCATTAGACTGAAAAACTATTAAAACATCTGTTCTCTCTTCTGATTGAATCCGGGGCAAAGAGCAGGTCTCTGTAGTGTCGTTTAGATAAAGGGGATATCAATTTACAGCGACTAGCCACTTTTCCACTCTTTGAGAATCTGAACCTGAATGGGACTCTTCTATCCAAAACTCTGGTCTCCCTCTCTGGAGGACCAAGCTGCCATCCGATCTTGCCTATGGCATGTGAAATCCACCCTTGCACATCCCCATAGGTCAAGTGGCTCTTACTGTCATTCCTAGTAGATTTTGAAAAAATAGTGTTCAAACCCCATTTGAAACAATTTTATTTTCCATTGTCTGTCTCTACCATGTTACATCCCAAGGAAACATTTTCACACACCCTCAGCCGTTACGGCCAAGAACACTTAGTAGGCAATTCAACAAATATTTGTTAAATAACTCCTGGTTTTTCCCAACTCAGGTAGGGAATGAAAAAAGGCAAGTCAGTTGGTTAGAAAGTTACTGCTTTTGCTATCATTTCAGTCCTTTGAATGCCAAGAGTGTATGGTGTTAATGTTTGCAACATGTCTTTTCTGGCTATTTCTCTCTAATCCACTACTCCACTTTTTAATAGAAAGTGCATCTCTGGGCCCAGAGAATAGAATAATTACCAAAATAGGATTGAGTAATATTCATGTTTAGTTTGCTGAATGTTTTTTTTTTCCTCCAAAATGTTGGTAGCTCTCCATTTAGGTAGTGATGTAAAGTTTTTCTTTAAAAGAAATTTAAGTGTAAATGTATTGCTTTTAAAGAAAAAATAATCACAGTGGGGGTAGAATAAAGTGAAATTCTGGAAGGGGAATCCTTAATCAGCTCTAGTAATAGCCACTGTGTGCTCTTTGTGTCCAGTGCCTGGCAAAAGGCAGTTCACTGAAAAAAAAAAATCTCCCCAATAATAATCTATGTCTGGGCTATTAAGTGCCCACCTCCTAGTCTTCTTCCCTTCCTGCTTTCCCTGAGGCTGACTTCATGGGGTTGTTATTATTCAGAAAGAGACCAAGGAAGTTGGGGCACTGTGATAGCAGGAAGCCTGGAATGGGTTGACCCTTGAGGCATTGGGAAGATATCCCTGGGGCTACATTCTTAGCTGTGTCCTGACAGTGCAGACAAATCATGCATGTTTCTGTAAGTCAGTTGGATAACATTCATAATGTTCCTAATGTGCTGCCAAAATTGGGGAACTAACCAGTGGCCTGGAGGATTTCCCCAGGAGTGAATTGTTTCTGTGCAGTTCTGACCCTTGATTTCCCACCACATCGAGCTGGTCAGTTTATAATGTAGCAGGTTAATAATTAAAATTGGGATTATGTAATCCTTCAAGATGCAGACTGGCTTGCTCCCACCTTCACTTGAAGAATGCAGGGCACTCACCACCAAAATCAGTGGGAACTTCCAGAAGGCTTACCTGTGTGGGCACAGGGGAGCATAGGGAGTTGGCTGCATTTTTGTCCTGCTCCCTGATGGACTTTGAACTGTATGGAAACCAGGACGGGTAGCTTTACTTTTGCCCTCATATTCCTTTCTGTTTAAATATTGAATTCTTGCCTCTACATTATCCTGACTTCCCCCTTGCTATCTTTCATTAGTATCCCTGAGATCATGGTGAGTAGACCCACTGCTCTGTTTATAAGCTGGAGAGAAAGAAATCTGGCTTGGCTGTGTGACTTGAAGCAAGCTATTTAACTTCCCTGACTCATAGGAGGGTTGTTAAATCTAGGTCAAATTAAAGAACAAATGTGGGAGCTCTATTGAAAGAAGAGTCATAACATTTAAAAGGTCTATTCAGAGAGGAGCAATTGAGCAACCCTTGTGACAAATAACTCTTAGAAGCCTCTGAAATAAGGTTCCTCCCAGTCAGAAAAAAAATAAAATGGAATTTGCAGCTTTTGCAGTCGTTTTAAGAATGATATTTTATTTTTAGGTGGGTCTCACTCAGATTCTTCAAGGCATAGTAGATACCTGCCACTAGTTACAATTGGTGGTGGATATTATAGGTTGTTTTGGCCACTCTTTTTCTATATGTGTAAAGAACCCTGCTGTACTTGTGGAGAAGGTATTGATTGGCTCCGTATGTGGAAATGGAGTGCAGAATTAGTTGATTAGATCATCAGTTTTTCTAGATCATAAGTGATTAATTTAAGTGTACATAATTTAATTTGGGTCCCTAAGATTTTTACAAGAATTTCTGAGATGCAACCATACACCTTTCAAATAAATCAGAACCTAGCTTGATACATGGCTGGAGCTGTTGTGGCCCTCTTGGCAGCAGGATGAGAGAATTTGTCTGAGAATGGCCAGCAACAAAAACAGAAGATGGACAGAGACAGATCTGGGGTTTTATTACTAGAGGCTTTGAATTCAGTTGTCCTTATTGAGCTTTTTGATTATACAAGATATGAACGTGCTTCTTTTCTTTTTCTCTGAAGCCACTAGGGCATGAGATCTGTGTCAATTGCAACCATAAGTCCTGACTGATGGCATTATTCTTAACCTCTTTTCTGGTAGCTGTTTATTTCTTGATCTTGACCATTTTCCAACCCATGGCTGCAGGCCCTAGATGAACCTACTGACCCATCACTGGTATTATATTTCATTTGCTTTTTGAAAAATGAAAATTTTTATCTTAAGGAAAATAATAATCTTTTTCTTTTCTTTTTTTTCTTTACATTTGTTTGGGTACCATAAAGATTGTAAGAACCATCTATCACATTTATCACATTTATAATAGGTTTGTACAAGTGCTATTTTATACATAGAACCATGTCTTACCCCCATGTTACAGATGAGGAAACTGAGAAATCAAGAAACGAAGTGACTTCATGACCAAGACTACACCTCTAACAGGTGGCAAGCCTGAAATATAGGGCTTTTGTTCATAAGAGTTTATTTTTTCATATATGGCTGCGGAATATGACTAAGGGAGTTTCAAGAGATTCAGGTAATACCCAAACTCCATGATCAAGATATTGTGTTTTTTTTGGGGGGGCTCACCTGTAAGTTCCCAAAGCCCTATGCTACTTTATGAAGTAGCACATCAAGCTGCCCATATTTTCAGAAATACCAAGGCTATCCAGGATCATTTGCTCTCAGGCTAAGGGTATTTCTTCTTAGATTTGGGGGCAGTGTACATTTTGAATAATGAGGTTCTCCTGGCCATGCCACTCTGCCTTCACCCTGGTACCCATTTCCCCTTCCTGCCACATTCCCCATTTTCTCTCTCTCTTTGCTTAATGAGCCATCCTGCATTTTCAGAGCTCATTGATGCAAACAACAAAATCCACTGTAGCTGCTCTCAGAAGAAATGGAGAATGTCAGGTTTTGTTGGGTAACTCTCAGAATCTCCAGCAGTCCCAGGTCATTGGGCTTACAGACTGCACTGCCAAGAGCAACACCTCCATCCCAGCTACAAGGGCAGAAACATACAGGATGGATTAAGCTGATGTATATGATTCATATATAATTTAATACTCCATGTTCTTCCTGAATCTCACTCTCCATCCCTCGTGAGGGAAAAGTGAGTTTCCAGTTTCTACTTTTATAAAGAAAGACTCTTAAGCTGTGAACTCCCCCAGACCTAGGAACAGTGTGCAAGAGGTATAATCAAACCCTCAAGAATGTGTGCCTGAGATTTCCTAATTTTACTAAGAGGTCACCATTGCCACTAACCCACCTGTTCCTAGGATGACTCCTCATAGTTAGCTGCTACTCCTGTGCTCTCAAGGGACCTCCACAGCACTCTTTCTCCATTTATAAGACAGCCCTGTAACCCCTTTCTACATGGGTAATTTAATCTTATCTCAAAAACTGTATCTTTAGAAAAGCTAATGCTTTTCCTACCTATGGTATATGCTCATGGTATCTTGTCTTTTAAAATTTATCTAGTTATTATAGTTTATGTTTTTGAAACCTATCTCCATTCCTGGGCTTTAAGCTCCATGAGGGCAGGGAAAGTTGCCTGTTTGGTTTATCCCTACCTACCTAAGCCATGGCTCCCTGTTTGGTACAGCATGGCATGTACTCCCTATATGGCAGTTGGATAAAAATGAGCTGAGCGGATCTAGCTATCCTGGACTGATATCAGGGAGAACATAAGACTTCCATCCCAACAACTGATAATCAAACAGTTCTTGGCTACTGGAAATTGGCCTGGTATGGGGTTGAGATAAAGTGAAATAAGTAATAAATACTCCCCGAAGAAGGCAGTATACCAAGAAACTTGGAGAAGAGGTGGTTACCATTCCCCCTGTCCTGGATGAAAGTAGAAGCTGGTAAGAAACACATACCAGTAGCTCCTCTAGGGCACCCTGGCCCCAGTTTTATGGCATGAGGAGGCTGCTGACAGAAGCCCCACAGAAAAGCAGAACAGAAGGGGGTGGGTAGGAAAAGCTCTCCACCTTCATTTTGGGGGAGAAAGAAGGTAGGGGGGAAATTGCTCTTCCTTCTGTTAATTCTTGTTTTGGCTTCGCTCATCAGCTTTCTTATGCCAGAAGATAAATCATGGGTTTTTTTCCAAATGGTTCTTGCCCTATAGAACAATGAATCCCTCCAAGTCTACACCTGTGTATGTGTGTGTGTGTGTTTGTTTGTGTGTGTGTGTGTGTCTGTCTATCTGTCTGTCGTCTGTCTTTGTCTTTCTTTCCTCTCCTTCTCCAACAGAAAAACATGCCTGGTTCTCCATTACCTTAAGACATCTTCCCATACTTACCAATTTCTCATTTTCCATTGACAATATTAGAGAACTTCACTTGTAGAACATTCTCTTTAACCCCTGGCCATCCAGTTTCTATCCATTAGTCTCTGGGGCTGGCTACTCTGCCCCAAATTCACTCTTGGCCCTAAATCAGTCATTCTTCTCTAAGCCTTTTAAGTACTTTATAAAATCTCTGGACATTCTTTCCAAGGAAAACACACTCTAACCCTAGGATAATAACCCTTTTTCTGAGGATGGAATCCAAAGGTTCTTTTCAATCCACACTGGGGATAAAGAATACAAACTTGGGCACCAGGGGATTTAAAAATCCTGGATGCACCTTCCCAGTTGCATAAACTTGGGCCTCCATTTCCTCAGTTTTAAAAGGTTATTATAATGTTTAACTTTGTGTTGTTGTGGTGAAGCAACCATGACATTTAGAAGAGGACTTGGTGTATGTTAAATAATAACATGTCCATCATCATCCTCTTTAATATTTCAGTCTTATTATTTCAGTCTTATCATTTATGCTCACCAGCCTCATGAATCCATCATGGTTCCATATCTTACCCATGGATGTTCCTTCTTGGCTATGTAGTTGACAATATTTAGAAATTAGGAGTTCTCATGAAAATTTGGCCTTTTGGCTTCTCTTGGAAAATTGAATCTGAGAATACTGTGTCCACATTTCCCCCTGGAGCTGAATAGTTCTTTAGTTCATGACAGTCCTTCCCTGTGCCCAGCACTAAAGCCACAAATCCACAGTACAAGGTCATTGCATTGACACAGTCTTATGGTCCAGAAATGTTGTTATAACCAAAAAAAAAAAAAATGAAAGCTAGGCCAAGGAAATTATTTATATATTTACCTATTTATTTGTTTGTTTGTTTATTTATTTATTTTGATGTGGGGGATTGATTCTATGGCCTCACACATGGCAAGCAAGTGCTGGGTTAGGAGTGTTTCTCAGTGGTATGGCACTTTTGAAAATAGAAAGCATCCATTAATTTGTGCAAGAAAAACAATTGTGCATATTGATTTCACATTGCAAACATTTGAGTTTGCTCTCCCAGCTCAGTTTGATTTATAATTATTGGTCATTTCCTTCTTTCTCACATTTTCTCCACTATCCCAGAAGTACTTCTTTATTCTTCCCAGTCCTATTGTGGGTGAAATGACACCTTCAGACACTCTTTCCTGACACTAATGAGCCCTTAGTCCCTGAATGCCATTCAGGGCCCTCCCACTTTTGCCTTCTGCATAGAGTGTCCCTTTTTCAGAGCTAGACCTTTTCTACCTGGAACTTCTGAACTCTGAATTAAAATGTGCCTGGACTGCATTCCATGGTGGTGAGCTCCTCTGGTGGCATGGTCATTCCTGATTCACTGCTAAAGCATCATTTATTTCATCTCAGTGTCTGTGATTAGCAAAAAGACTTTTGTAGAAAAATGCCTTCATTTCAACGTGTGCCTCTGCAGCAGAAATATCAGTCAGTTTGACAGGTTAACGGAAGAGATATTTTTAGACCAACCCTTTTAATCACCAGTTGCCAGCAGTGTGGTGGACAACAACACCAAATGTATCTGTTTACAATTGCTACTGTAACATAATACCACAAATCTTAGCTGCTGAAAACAATATCCATTTATTATGTCACATTTCTGGCACTAAGGAGTCCTAGAATAGCGTGGCCCAGCTGGGTCCTCTGCTTAGCCCTCCATAATGATGACTTCAAGCTGCTGGCAGGGCTTCATCTCTTTCTGGAGGTCCTGGGCTGGACTCTGCCTCTGAGGTCATTTAAATTGTAGGCTGGATTCAGTTCTTTGGGGTTGTAGGACTGAGGTCCTCATTTTCAGCTGGGGGCTGGACTCTGTTCCTGGAGGCTGTATGCACTATTTTTCTTGCTTTCCCAGTGGCCCCTCCTGCAAGAGCAGAAAGAAAGCCCCTCCCTTTGAATCTCTTAAACTCAGGTGCTTCATCTCTCTGACTCAAGCCAGAGACAGTTCTCTGCTTTTAGCTATTTCTATGGGCCCACTAGAAAAATCTAGGATAATATTCCCATCTTAAGGTCCTTAACTTTAATCACATCTGCAAAATCCCATTTCCCTTGAAATGTAACTCAGAGGTTCCAGGGACTTGGGCACACACATCTTTGGGGAACCATATTGCCTCCCACACTGGGCAAGGAGGCAGAATAATAGGATTTACACCCTTTCTCCAACACTTACTTTAACTGTGGATGAAACTCTTAACTGCCTCAGTTCCAATTTCTATCTCTGTAGAAGGATGGGAGCCAGAGCTTAACAATTTTGTCATCATTCATTATATAAATTCAGATTCTGGACTTCTACAACCCATTACAATATCTTGACTCACTTGGATGAAATTGTTATATATCTGCAAAAATATCTCATGGTATTCATTATTGTCTTAGCAGAATAACTGTGTCCTTACCATCCACATAGTATTTAATAGGTCACCATCCTGCACAATTTATTCATAAATTGTCTATTCCTCTTGATAAAATCTGAAAATTCAATAAGTAAAAATTGTATCAATTATACAGTATATAATTGCAAATATAGGCATATATAATGATTTCTCACTTCATGGAAATGCACTCTGGAAAACAGTATGATAATAAAATGCTATTTTATCTCTTCACTCATAAAACATAACAACTTATTTTGACACATTAAATGCTGAATATAAGTTATATATAAATAATACTGAAATATATAAGAAAGTACAAATCTCAAAAGTTTACATACAAAAGATAGGGTGCATATGGTGATGCACACCTGAAATATTTTCTATTCTAGAGTCTAAGGCATGAAGTTTAAAATTTAAGGCTAACTGATGAAATTGAGCAAACCCCATCTGGAAATAAAATTTAAAACACCGCTGAAGATATGCTCAGCAATATGACACTTGGTTGAATCCCTAATATCACAAAAGAAAAAAATAGTTTTTGTTTTCAAAATTATTCAACATAATGTTTAAACTTATCAATTACAAAATATTTTTTAAAGAGAGAGAGAGAGAGAGAGAATGAATTTTTAAAATATTTATTTTCTAGTTCTCGGCGGACACAACATCTTTGTTGGTATGTGGTGCTGAGGATCGAACCCGGGATGCACGCATGCCAGGTAAGTGCGCTACCGCTTGAGCCACATCCCCAGCCCACAAAATATTAATATAAAAATCTATTCATCAAATGATTACATTAAAGGTGCAAAAGTGACAAGGTAAAAAAAAATCTAATTTCCTCATATAATCAAATACTTATAAAAAGAAAGAAAATATAAAACAGATTGCAAAAGAAAAGCAGAATAAATTCTTGAAGAGACACTTTAAAAAGGATATACCTAAGTGTTCAATAATCATAAAACTCAAAATCTTTAGAAATTAGGTAACATTGAATAAAATCACATCATATAGATGAATTAAATAGTATTGATGAATGTGTGGAATAAATGCATTCACAAAAAGGAAAATAATAATTTAAGCTTTTATTATCCATTTGTAGAAACTGTTTTATAACCAAATGTATATAATACACCCACACAAAAAACAGAGACTAAAATTACAACAACTGTACATAGGAGAATACAGCCATGTTCCTCCAGAGTTGAAATCAAGGGGCATGGTTAAAGAGGAAGAAATAATTATTAAATTTTATAAATAGTAACTTCTAGGAGGTAGAATTATTGTTGATGTATTATATCCAGTTTGACAAATCTATAGAATACCATGTATGTTTTATGCCGATGTCACATGGAATATTGCATTTCATATGCAAGTATATTTACAAAAGGTATATGCAGTATTTGAGAAAGTAAAAATACAGAAAAGCACATAAAATTCAAATATTCAACATATTTACAAAGGATTAATCTATTATAAAAATGACCATTTTTCCCAAGTTAATCTATAATAATAACTGGTCAAAATTTTATGATACTTCACTTTTTGTTAAAGAAGAAATCAAAACAAAAACTTCTAAAATTTTCCTGGAAAGTTAAATGTATATAAAATTAGCCAAGAACTCTCTCATATATAAGAGCAAATGTGCTAGTGATCATTACCTGACACTAATACATGGTATAATATTACAATAGTGTAGTAGTTTTAAGATAAAGAAATCAGAAAACTACATAAGGCAATTCATATATATGCAAATATCATTTTTATTGTTAAGTATTATATGTATATAAAACAAAACATATCAATAAAAGTATTTAATGTGAATGAATGCTATAATTCAACCTCAAGGTAGATGTTAGAACAAGAGGCACAGATCACAGTAGGGACTTGTGTGCAGAATGTGTGTGACACTGGAATTATACACAAGCATCCACCAAACAGCAGATATAAAGAGAGATAATTAAAAAATAAAATAAAAATAAAGGCATAATACAAGCCTCCCTCCATTTATGGATACACCAAATAAATATATACTCCTGTTTTGAGTCCTTTTTAAAACTGTAAAAGAATTAGAGGCACACACATTGGAAAAGTGAAAAAAAATATCTTCCAAGAGATGAGTAGAATGCACTTGAGCATTATCCTGATTTGAGCAATATGCCATATTACTGGAACAAAATGCCCAAATCCAGTGTTAGTATGAATAAAGGAAAACTGATTTGGGTTTCAAATATAGTATATTTAACTTCAAATTGCCTGTAATTTGAATGCTAATTTTTCTGTATACAGAGAGGAAGGAATAAGATATACATGAATATCATCTCCAGGGAGAAAAATAAGTGGTTTTCTATGGCCATGCAAGATCCATGGGCTTTATTCCATTAGACCAGGGTGGAAGAGGTGTTAAATCTTAAGGGAACCCCTTAATCTCTTAGAGGGATTTGCCAACATTCTCTAAAAATGCAAATAGATATTGCTGAAAGTTGAACTTTTATCTAGACAGTACCAAAAAATTAACAGGGAAATACATACCACCGCTGAAAGCCAAAGTGGCAGTTTAGCACTTTCTGAGCTCTGTTGCCCAGTTCACTTCACTAATAACATCAGACCTAACCAATTCTTTCTGTAAGTAATTTGTCCCAATATTATTATTTTTTTCATTCAAAGGACTACATCCGAAACCTCATAGCTTTGAAAGCAATGGCAACTGTTCAGGTGCAAATCTCCCTAGATCAAAAAGGAGAATATCATGTTAAGGCAAGTAAGCTAATCCCCCTAAACCAAAGACCTAATGTTTTCTCTGCTAAGTGGATGCTGATCTACAATGAGGGAAGTGGGAGGTAGCATGGAAGAAATAAAAAACTGTGAATAAGACAAAGGGGAGGGAAGTGATTGGAGATGGTATAGAGGTAAGTAAGATAGTGGAATGAGATCAAAATCTTGTTGAACAAAGTAGAGTTACATGGGTTTTGTAACTATAATTTCTGTACAACAAGAGAAATAATATTTTGTGCTCCATTTGTGTACTATGAAGTGAAATACATTGTGCTCTAATAGCAAGTTAGAACAAATTAATTCATTAATTGATTTTTAAAAATTCAGAAAAAAGACTTGCCTTCCCCTAGATATAAATAAATAAATAAATAAATAAATATATATATATATATATATATATATATATATATAACATGCACATATTAATGTATATAATTTATAAACAAATTTTTTCCTATATCTTTTCTATTGATTTTTAAAAAATACATGAAAACAGAAGCATTACAATCCTTATTATATGTATAGAGCACAAGTTTCCATATCTCTGGTTGTATATAAAGTATGGCGATACCAATTTGTGTCTTCATATATATACTTTTGAAGATGACCTCTATCACATTCCACCATCCTTGCTAATCTCCTGCCCCCTTTATTATTTTCTCAACACTCTGCTCTATCTATAATCCATCTATTTCTCTCATGCTCCCCCTCCATACCCCATTATGAGGCTGCCTCCTTAAATCAGAGAAAAAATTTGACATTTTTTTGGAATTGGCTAACATCACTTAGCATTATCTTCTCCAATGCTATCCATTTACCTGCAAATGCCAGATATGATTATATACCTAGAAGACTCAAAAAGCTTTCACCAGAAAACTTCTAGAACTAATAAATAAATTTAGCAAAGTAGCAGGATATAAAATTAACACCAATAAATCAAAAGCATTTCTGTATATCAGTGAAAAATCTTCTGAGAAAGAACCTACCCAATTTACAATAACTTCAATAAAAAAAGATACTTGTGAATCAACTTAATAAAAGAGGTGAAAGATCTATACAAGGAAAACTACAGAAGCCTAGAGAAAAAAAATCAAAAAAGACCTTAAAAGATGGAAAGATCTACCTTGCTCATGAATAGGCAGAAGTAATATTATCAATGTGAACATGCTACAAAAAGCATTATACAAATTTACTGAAATTATAATCAAAATCCCAATGGAATTCCTCATAGAAATAGAAAAAGCAATCATGAAATTTATCTGGAAAAAATAAGAGACCCAGAATATCTAAAGCAATCTTTAGCAGGAAGAGTGAAGCAGGTGGCATCACTATATCAAACCTTAAACTATACTACAGACTAAAGGTAACAAAATCAGCATGGCAATGACAACAAAACAGACAGGTAGACAAATGGTATAGAATAGAGGACACAGAGACTAACCCACAAAATTATAATTATCATTTATTAGACAAAGGTGCCAAAAACATGCACTGGAGATAAGATAACCTCTCCAACAAACCCCTATTTCTCACCATGCACAAAACTCAACTCAAAGTGTACCAAGAACCTAGGAATTTAACCAGAGACTCTGCATTTAATAGGATAAAAAGCAGGCTCTAATCTCAATCATGTAGGACTAGGTCCCAGTTTCCTTAATATGACACCTATAGCACAAAAATTAAAACAAATAATCAATAAATGGGATAGAATCAAAGTAAAAATGTATTCTCAGCAAAGGAAACAATCTGTGAGGTGAAGAGGGAGCTTACTTCCTAGGAGGAACTTTTTACCCGAACATAGTAACTTAAACAAGATATGTTCAAGTTGAGAAACTCGGTGTACAAGCAAACTCTTTCTGGGAGCAATTGGTAGTTCTGGCTTTATTACTGGGGTTAGCAGGGTTGGGGCTGGGCTCATGAAGTGCTAAAACATCACTCAGTGCACCAGTGGCTTTTTGTGTTTCCCCCTGTTATACCCACAATACAACCTAGAAGGAAGCTCCTCTGATAGAAATAGTAATTGGGAAAAAATGCAGGTAAATTTCTTTTTGAGTTGAACCAACAGCTTTGATGTTTGGCTACTTCATAGCCTTGATTCAAGCTGATGAAACACTTGGAGAGGCTTTCATGGACCCCAGAAATCACCACATTTTTTGTGGGTTAGATAGTTGTGTACCACATCTTCCATATTTCTGTTTACTGTGGGTGATGCTGGTCATTGGGGATTTGGTCCCAAATGTTGTACTTTGCTCAAGAAAGAACTAATGCTCAGTGTAACCCAGGATTTTTTTTAATTAAAATAGATATTTTCTAAATTGTTGAATGTATTTAGGCCTCTCTACTCATTTATAGCCATGTCAAAGAGAAATTTATAACATGAGTAGCTTATTAACTGTATTTATAGATGAAGGGAGAGTCCAAAATTATAATATTCTGCATTTTTAACATTATCTTCCCTAAATATTTTCTTTTTATTATGTTGCTGAGTTTGGAACAGAGTACCTTGCACATTCTGCACACACACTCTACTAGTGAACCATGCTACCAGTCCCAAATTTCAACTTCAAATCGGATAATTTCACCTTTCACATCCAATATTATTTTTCATATGGATAGTTTTCTTTAGGTCATTCTATTGCTGTTAACAATACCAAAAATTGATATACATATGGATTCAGATTTGGTTCATGTTATGATTAATTTCTCGGTATAATTGGCATATAGGTTTATCATATACATTAATCTCACATAACAATAATTCTTTTATTTGGTCTTCTAAATTAGAGTTCTGAGGCAATTTTACATATTTTTCCCTAGACACATTTTACAAAAAAATAATTAAGCATGCTAAAATATTGATGGGAGGATATTATACATTAAACTGTTAAATGGTTGTAACTAAAATTAGGAGTTCTATTTATACACATAATGTGTATAATGGAGCCTTTTATGTCCTCTTTAAATTTTTGTTTTGTGATAAGTTTTACATATTATACTTGAAAACCTCTATACTTGTGATGTGTTTCACAGATATCACTTGTGTGTAATACTTATGTATCTTAAGACACAGTCTTAAAAAAAAGATAAAAAAGGCTGGAGATGTGGCTTGGTGGCTAAACAACTCTGGGTTCAAACCGTGGTAGCAAAAAATATATATTAATAGATATGAAGTCATTGATCACTAAAAATGGGAAACAGGTAGGCACCAGAAAGTATTGCAGACCCAGCAATTGCACACTAGAAAATTTATTGAAGAGAAATAAAAACTTATGTTCTCACAAAACTTGTACATGGATATTTATGGCAGTATTTTTCACAATCACCCAAACTTGAAAACACCCCAATTATCCTTCAAAGCAAACAGCCAAATTATCCTTCAGTGAGTTAACCAATCTGTGGTATGTCCATAACATGGAATAGTAGAACAAAATGTTGACACATCAAATTAGCTGGATTAATTTTCTAAAAATTATTCTAGTGAAGATGAATTTTTTGAGATTGCATATTTTGTTATTCCATTTAACTAATTATCCTAAATTAGCAAAATTGTAGAAATCAAGAACATCTTATTGTTTGCCAAGAGTTTGGAAGAGGATTGTGTTGGGAGGGAAGTAAGTGAATAAATAAAATTGCACCATGAGGAAGGGAGTGTTGTAGTGATGGAAATATTTTATATCTTGACTGTAACAATGTCACTATATGGGTTGTGATATTAAATTCTAATTTTGGAAGAAGGTATTGTTAGATACCACTCTGTGTCATTTCCTGTTATATTAAGTGAAATCTGTATTTTGAGGAAATGTGACATTTTCTTGTTAGACCTGGAAAATAATAATTAAATACTGTCATTTGATAGTTAGAAGGAACTAACTAAAGGGAATATAAGATCTCTTTGTATTATTTTTAAGGTTTTTAAAAATAAAAATTTGAATTTAAAACAAATTTACACACAGAAAAGAGTGACATTAAACAGCATGCATACTCAAATATGTTATGTAGTCGGAATTAGCATGTTTGCAATAATTAGGTCACTACCAAGTATTGATAGAGAAATTTGTTTTATGGAAATAAAAAATAAAGTTGGTATCTATGCACATATTTGATTTTTTTAAAAAACAATGGCATTGATTATGCACATTATAGTTTTGCATTATTTCTATAATAAATAAAACAGCAGAACAACAACAGAAAAGAACAAATGTAGAAAAGTCTGGTTTATACATGTCTTCTAGTGTAAAACTGTATGAAACTCTGTCTATATTTTGAAAAGTATGTGGTATAAATTAGATTTCTAGAAAAGCCTAGCAATCTTATCTATGTATGATTTTGGCAGGTGTAGGATATTTTGGAAAATATCATACCCCAGATATCTATGGCTATTGTTTTATGAAAAGAAATTATAATAGCTATTAAACATTTTTAGTAACTAAAATCTGAAACAATATTTTTTCTTTTTTCTAGTCTAAGATAATTAGATAAATAGCCCATGTTGCAAGGTAATCTTAGCATGCAGGCAACTATAGTGATAATGATCTAGGAACTAACCCAAGTTAAACCTACATCATGACCAAGGAATAGTTGGTGGTTTCTTTGCTCAACTTGGGAGTAGCTGGTGCTATAAAATGAGTTTGCTTGGCTATAGCTGCAAGCATAAGACCAGTCTCTACCTTCCAAATCCATGTTTGTCCAAAAAAATTGTATTTTTTTCTCTGTAGAAAATTTATTGACTAGGTATACACATGTGTCTATTTAATCCTTCTATTTTATTCCATAGACTTATTTGTCTACCCTATGCTTTTAGTAATCCTTGGAATCAGATGGTATTAGTTTCCCAAATAGATATTTTGTGATATTATTTTTGCTATCCCAGATATTTTGCATTTTAATATAAATTTTAAAATTGACATTTTAACTTTCCATTTTATAACCTTCCACTTTTGTAGATACCTTTTTTGTATAGTCTGGAATCATGATAAACTTCAATTTATAGGTGATTTAAAAAAGTAATAGCTTAAAAACACAGAGCCTTTCAATCCATAAATATGGTATATCTCTCCATTTATTCAGGCCTTTTATAGTTTATCTAAGTTTTATCTTAATCTTTTGATCTAGAGATCTTACATATTTTTGCTAAAACATCCCTAAACATTTTGTCTCATGATATTACTTAAAATGGTTTATTTTAAATTTTTCATAATACAGACATATAATAAAGTTTTGTTATTAAGTAAGTCCCAGCTATACTACTTTGTGTCTATTCCTTGGTTTCTATACCTATGAAATCGAGGCAAAAATACGAACAAACTTTTAAGTTATTGACTGTCCTGTGAATATTTAAGAATTAGAAATATAATTAAAAAACCTAGTGATGACACAGAGGTCCAATTTGTTATGCTGCAGAGTGTATGGTATAAGTTTCACATTCAAAGATAATTCAATTAAATTACACAGCCTCATTCCACTTAAGGTTTTTCATATCTCACTTTAGAATTCAGAGATTTTTAAAAATATATTGCTTTGAAATGCCTATGAAATTTGTTTTATTTTGAAGTTGAGCAGTGTAGACTATCCTGAGATGATAATTTAAAAAGAGATGTAGACATTGAGATGGTTATGCCCTCACAGTTTGGATCAGTGTTGCCGGAATTTTCCCACCCTATGTCCCTCAACACTTCACCTCCCCAAACCTCTGTTGTTTCCTTAAAAACTCTTTGTGGTTTACTATTATATTATGTGAAATCTGTATTTTGTGGAAATGGGACATTTTCTTAGTTAGACCTTGAAAATAATAATTAATACTGTCATTTTATAAAGACCCGTGCATGGTTCAGGATAGAGTCTCTTTTTCAAGCATAACTGAAAATCTTAAGTTCAAAATTCAAAAATAGGAAAATTGGTTATGATATAACTATCCAAATAGTTCATTATCTGAATTCACCATTTTCTATTTCTTCTATATTTTTTTGAATAATTTATACCATGTAGGGATGAGAGTAAATGGAAGGTAGATTAATGATATATGAAGAAAATATATTACAAAATTGTATTTTTATTTAAGTTTAGTATATTTCTTTTCAGATTGTAAAACCTAATGACTCAATGGGGCCTGTAAAATAAATAAAACTATAATAAATGCTATAAAAATCAATTAAATTGTTATGAACTAGAGATATCTATCATTTGCATGCTGGTATATTTCTTTTCAGTCAGTCTTTCCACATTACAATAAACCCATACACATGTATATACACTCAAACACAAGTTTTTTCTGTCCTGATTACTATATGCTACTTTGGAAGGCATTAGGGATTGAACCCAGAGGTGCTTAACCACAGAGCCACATGTCCAATGCATGTATAGTGTGTGTGTGTATGTATATATATAATTTGGATACAGGGTCTTGCTGAGTTTCTTAGAGCCCTCACTGAGTTGTTCAGGGCCTCACTAAGTTGCTAAGGCTGGCTTTGAACTTCCAATTTTTCTGCCTTAGCCGTTTGAGCCTCTGGGATTAGATACATTCATTTTTATTACTTGAAGGACAATTTCCCATGACCTTGAATTTGAACATCAGCAGTCTGAATCAAAATGTTCAGTCATAAGTAATAAAAATGATGAATTTAATCATTCCCTTATTAGTAATATTTAGACTATTTTAAAGTTTTACAACTACAAATAATTCTGCAATAAACATTGCTGTACATAATAAATTTGTAGGAAAATTATTCTGGGTCAAAGTAAAAATAGGCTTTTCCTCTGATTTTGCTTTTTTATTGACATAGTAAATTTAAACCAGCACCAATTGTATATGAAAGCAAATATTGCATTTTTCTCTCATCAGCATTGAGGATTATCTTATGAAAAAAAAACTATTTTATTAGTTTAAATTGACAGCTTTTATTACATTAATGAGATTGGATATTTGTTTCTAATGTGTTAACAACTTAAATTATTCTTTATTGTAAAAATATTTAATTATTTATTTATACTCTTTATCTAAGTGTCCACTAAATTTTCATTCTTTTCTTTTTTTTCAGTAGATTTTAAGGTTTGGGGCAGGGGATGTAGCTCAGTGGTAGAATGTTTTCCTACTATGCATGAGTCTCTAGATTCTATATTCAGCATTACAAAGAAACACAAATACTAAAAGCAAAAATATTAAGATCACTTTACATATAAGTGAAAATAATACTTTACCATATTTGTTGAAAATATTTGCTTTATTTTTGTTATATCTTACTTATTTATTATACATATATAATAACACAGTATTACACACATATACACATATAATGTAGAGGGATATTTTTATATAGACAGGGGAAATGATATTTTAATTTATACTTACCTGGAATTTATTTTTATTTTTATGAGGTTCTTCTGAATATATAAACAATTCTAAAAGAACATTTATGGCTAATTGTATATTCTGCTACATAGTATTAAAATAATTTTCATCCTAAAATAAATTCTAATATAGTTCAACATTGAATTCCAGGCTCTTTTTTTTCTATTGTTCTGTCTAGATATTCTTGGATCACCATGTTCTGGTTCTCAGACAACTGGGGAGTTAAAAATTCATGATAATATTTAAATCTTAATACTACTTTTCTTCCAGATGCAGTATTCAATAATAAAAATGTATATGACTTAAATTTGCTTAATGGAGATACCAAAATTTGCTTTTTCTTTTTGTCTCTTCCAGAACTTCCAAGGAGCAAGAATATTTAGACCTGCCTGTATGTGGTAGGTCTTGGTCTTGTGTACATAATGAAATCATTTGAAGAACTGGAAGAATATTGAAGATTGTATCAGGTAGTTGAATAAAGTATACTGTGAAAAGACAATTATAACATCTTCTTTTTCTATGTTTTATTGTCTGTCAAAGCAATTTTCAAAAAAATGGATAAGGTATGTTTCCAAAATTTTTATGGTCTGGAAGTATCTATAAATCTAAGGCAGTAAAAAAAAGTTAAAACAAAATATTTTGAAATTGCCCCTGGATTTCTGTAGAGGTATTATTTGATGAGTGTGGAGTTAGTCCAATAATTTATTTAATTAAGCATTCTTTAGTTTATTTGTTTACTCAGCAAATGAAGTCACTGTTAGGTAGCAGATAAATGCTTGATACTGAGAACAAAAATCATAATTAAACCAGAAATGTCTTTCATCCTCCTAAGGTATATAATCTAGGGGGGAGATATAGGATTCAAGTATAATAAATATGTATTAAATTGTAGGTCAGATTCTAGGAAATGCTAGAGCCTTTTTAATTGGTGTATGAAATCAGAGAAGAATTAATTGAGAAAATAATCCATGAGCCGAGGCAAATTTTTAAAGTGTTGATTGGGAAAGAGGAGTAGTAAAAATATGCAGATCAAGGATCAAGCTTACACAAAAGTTCTGTGGTGGAAGGAAATAGGGAGATAAAACAGTTGATAGGAAGTTAATTTGTGGAGCAGATGGGGGCAGGATTTTCTTTTGATTTTCTGCCTTTATTATAAGAATCAAAACATATATTAAAAGATGTTAAGTCATGTATAACTAAAAAGAACCAATATTTTTTAAAAAGTTATGAGGAGCCAAACAGAATGTTGCTCCACTCTGAAGAGTGGATTGAGTAGGCGTTCTTGTGCTGGTTTACAGAGAAGATGGAAGTCAATAGAGCAGATATGTGAAGGCTATGGATATAATCTAGGGGAGAGATATTAAGAAGCAGTACTAGGTCCAAAGCCTGGAAACAGTGGTCTATCTGCCCCACACTTGTTTTTGAAAATACAGCTTTGTAAGCACATGGACCTCTTGAAATTTACAGTGTCTATGTATATTTTCATATTTTAATGACAAAAATTGAATAGTTTTAACTAAGTGCTTGAGCCTGAAGGCCTTAAATATTTCCATCTTTCCCTTTACAGAAAAAAAACTTTCTAACTTCCAGATCATTAAAGCAATGATGGAAATAGACAGTTATGTGGACTTTGGGACAATTATTCTATTGGTCAAATTTTCTCTTCTCTTCAGGCACTGTGATTTTATTCCTAGAATACTATCTATACTAATGATATTTTGTGACTTGAATATTCTATTCTTCTTTAAGTCCTTTGCCTCAGAATCTGTATTTATATGACTTTTTATATTCAAGTGTGCATTTAACCATCTGGGTTTGATTGATGAAAGCTTAAAATATTATCTCTGCTTAATAAGTAATTTTAAAGTATTAGCACAGATACTACATTTTTTATACTCTTTCCATTTTCTGATGCAATGATTTCTTTCAAAGCTTTTTACTAACTTTTAATAGTTAATATTTTTCCAAATCCTTTAGTTTTAATATTTAGTTTATTTCCATTCTATATTGTTTACTAAAGCATGTTTAAAGCCATATATTGTTTTAAGTAATATTATTCCTCTAAATGCTATTAGATAAGTTTTTTTTTATTCTACATTACTTTAATAAGAATGTCTAAGTTATTTTGGTTTTATTCTATATCAAGAGGTACACTAAATGCTTTATTTTATTTACTTTTTATTTTATGTCCATTTAAATATTATTATCTTCCTTTTATAGTAATCAGAACCTACTATTGAGAGATTATTTTTTACCCAAGTTTACTACACAGTTTATGACAAATACATTTTCTTGTAAATCAAGTTCATTTTGAATCAGCTAGGAGATACTATCATGCTCATATTTTTGAAGCAATAAAAATTTAGCAATAACATCATAAAAACAGCAAAATATCTAGTACTTATAGTAAACCCAGTGATCTAAAAGTCCTTGTTTCTAGTTGAACAAGAAGAAATGGTCAAAACATATTTAGGGTTTTTTGTGACAGAGATGGAGATGGAGATGCAGATGGAGTTGGAGACTGAGATGAAGTCAGGTCAATAAAAGGGCAATTCAGCAAAAATTTTTATGAGTGCCTGAAATAATTTGATTTTTGTATAACTATTTGTGAATTGAGGGAGTTCTAATTCTGTTATAGTTTGGATCCCAAAATTTCATGTGTTGAAGGGTTAGTTCCCAGCCAGTAGTGTTAATGGGAAGTGCTACAGCTTGTAGGAGGTGGGGCCTAATGGAAGTAAGTTCAGTCATTGAGGGGTGTGCCCTTGAATAGGATGTTGGGACCCTGACCCTTACGTCTTTCCCTTTGTTTCCCAGCTGCCATAAATGAAGCATCTCTGCTCAACCAACACTTCTCTCCAATATGTCTTGCCTCACTCTAAGGGTAAATACAATAGAGCCAATGAACCATGGCTTGAAACTTCCAAAACTATGAGACAAAATAATGTTTTTCTCCTTTTATGTCAATGTTCCTCTAGTTTATTTATTTTTTCTTCATAATGGTGGACAAAGAACTCAACTTCTTTTCTAGATTGCTTTCCTGATGTTCTGAACTAATCAAATATATAAACCCTTATAATCTCCAGCAAGAATTACTACTAAAACTCAAAATTTATATTATTACTTGTGGTATTTTTCTTGTCCAAAGTAAACCTCATTAGCTACTAAGAAGTTTTATCCCGTTTCCAGTCATGCATTTGAACTCCAAGTGGATTTATTTATTTATTTATTTATTTATTTATTTAATTGGTTATTAAAAACATTAAAAAACTCTTGACATATCATATTTCATACATTAGATTCAAGTTGGTTATGAACTCCCAATTTTACCCCATATACAGATTGCAGAATCACATCGGTTACACATCCACATTTTTACATAATGCCCTATTAGTAACTGTTGTATTCTGCTACCTTTCCTATCCTCTACTATTCCCCCTCCCCTCCCCTCCCATCTTCTCTCTCTACCCCATCTACTGTAATTCATTTCTCTCCTTGTTTATTTTCCCGTTCCCCTCACAACCTCTTATGTGTAATTTTGTAAAACAATGAGGGTCTCCCTCCATTACCTTGCAATTTCCCTTTTCTCTCCCTTTCCCTCCCACCTAATGTATCTGTTTAATGTTGATCTTTTCTTCCTACTCTTCCTCCCTGCTCTGTTCTTAGTTATTCTCTGTGTATGGCATGGAGAGGTGATTGTGATAGTATTGGAAAGTGTTTGGGCTGCTTCAAATTTCACCATCTGTAATAGGATGTTATAGCCTGCTAAGTTTTCTACTTGTTCCAAGTATTGATGGAAATGAGTGATAGGAAATGATAGTGGGGTAAGAGTTATCTTACTCTTCTTTATGACTGTGGAGTATTCCATTGTAGGAAAAAAATGCTGATAGCCACAGCTATGATCTTCATAGTTAAAATTAAGATGTTTACTATCAAATTAGAAAGTAATTTCTTTATTATTATAAGATCATTTGTACCCTCTCTGTTATGGTTTAGATAAGAGGTATTCACCAAAATCTCATGTGTGAGACAATGCAAGGTAACTTAGAGTTGAAATTATTGGATTATGAGAAGCTGGACCTAAAATGAAACAATCAACTTATATGGATAAACTATGTGTTAACTATAGGTAGATAAGTTATGTTTTGAAGAAGTAGGTCACTGAGGGTATATTTTGGTGGTACCTAATTTGTCCCTGGTGAGAAGAGCCCTCTTTATGCTTTCTGATTGCATGTCCTGAGCTTCTTCTCTACCTCACACCCTTCCACCATAATGTTCTGCCTAACTTGGGGCCCAGAGCAAGATAGTTGGCTTTATGTGGATCAAGACTTCTGAAACTTGAGTGCCAAATAAAATTTCCTTCATCAAAATTGTTCTTGTCAGGGCTTTGATAATAGCAATGGAAAGTTTGACTAAAAAAAAAAAACACTCTAATTACTTTTTATTCCTTGCAGAATAAGATTGGTACTATCTTCTAATTAACAAGTTACAATGAAAACCAGGGAACATTTTTCTTTACTGGTAGGATACTCACACTTTGAAATGACCAGTGGTTGTCCTATAGAAAAATATTTACCTCATTTTTATTTCTGTGCATACTACACATTTTGTTCTTCATATCTCAGAAACGCATGGTATAAATTCTAATATAATATCTAAACATTCAAATGTGGCAAAGTGAATTAAGTGTTTAGACCCTGTAGTTAACTTGCCTTTTAAAATCACAACACTGAAATTACAATGGCAAGCTTGCACAGGAGAGATGAAACTAAAATCGCATCTTTATGCAGCAGCGAAAATTTTATACTTCCCTCTCTACATGCAAGGTATTAACTCTGCCCTCTTTGACTTCCCCAAGTTCAATTTTATCCAATTATAGGGGTTAATGGTATGTAAATGTGAGACCAGTTTTACTTCTCTTCTTTCTAAAATAAGCAGGGTTATTTCATTCAGGGTCACAGACATAGTTGAATTTAATTAACTAGTCCCTGAAATTTTTCCTGTCATCTTTAAAAACCAATATTTATGTGATTATACACTAACATTAATGCTGTTGTTTCTCAATATTGGTGCATTAGATATTTATACCCTAAGTCGTTGCATACTCTTTTTTGAGGACACTCAGACCATTTTCCCAGTGTGTGACCATGGAGAGAACATTATTATTATCTGCTTTTGTCTTTCAAACTCTTTCTTCTCCTTGCCTTAGAAAGGTGAATCTTAGTTTAGGAGGGCTTTTTTCATCTATCCTTTTTTTCTTTTTCCTTTTTATCTAATGACCAATATATTTTCTTCCTACTTTAAGTGTAGCCCATCTGCTCTGAGATATACATGGAAACTATTTTTTTAGAATTGGGAATGTATCTCAATGGTAGAGTAATTTTTTAGTATGAACAATGTCCTAGATTCTATCCCCAGCACTTCACCAAAAACAAACACAAAACCGTATTCATTTTTTTGGGGAGAAATCAACAGAGAATCCCTTTCAGAAGACTAAAGGTACTGGTGACCCTGATGGCTCTGGTCCCTTGGACTTCTTCCTTGTACCCATTTACAGAGGTCAGCCTCTCTGTTAGTCAGTGTTACCTTATCAATCTCTGAGTAAATTTCAGTAAGAAGAGAATACAAAGGATGAGACCTAGAAGTACTACACAACATTCAGAGGAATGGAAAGGTCAAGTTTATACTTAGAGGGGCCATAGGATATCAAACAAATTTCATAAAGATTCTTGTGTGAAAAATTTGAGTTTGGAGCATTCAGAGTAGTAGTTTATGGCATGGTGGGGGTGAGGGAGTTCAGTAAAGGAAGATATTTTATACAAGATAAAGAACTGGCTTCCCAACTGTGCTGAGGGCCATCTCAGGGTTAAAGAAGCATTACTGTTCATCTGAGAGAAGTTACTTTTTCCTGGCCCTCTCACACTTGCCTGTCCAACTTCCTCAACTGGTGTCTGTAACTACAGTTCATTCACATTCTCATGACCTCTGCAAGAAAGCCTCTGGAGGGTTTTTAGGATTGGGAATGTATTTACTCTTTTCAATAAGTCCTTTTTCTCCTTCCCTGATAATATTCTTCCAATGACTCAGTTTATACACACAAAACAAGAGCCTGATAGCAGCTACAGGAAGTCAGAGGCCCATTTTCATGCATGGCCTCCTCCTTTTCCTGAGCTGACCTCTCCTACCCTGCTGGAAAAGTCCTGAGTCTCCTTCATAGTGTATTCTTTTTAATTTTTTTTACATTATTGATTTTCAAAACAAAGTGACAGCATGACAATGACAAAATGACAGCATAATGTGTTACAATTCTTATTACACATATAAAACACAAATTTTCATATCTCTGGTTGTATATATAGTATTTTGACACCAATTCATATCTTCATACATGTACTTTGGATAATGATGTTATCACATTCCACCATCTTTGCCAATCCCCTGCTTCCTCCCTTTATTCCCACCCCTCTGCCCTATCAATAGTTTGTCTATTCCTCTCATGCTCCCCCTCCTTACTACACTATGAATCTGCCACCTTCTATCAGAGAAAACTTTTGGCATTTTATTTCTTTGGGAATGGCTAACTTTACTTAGCATTATATTATACAATGCTATCCATTTACCTGCAAATACCATGATTTTATTCTCTTTTATTATAGTGCAAGAATTAAAACCAAGAATCAATAAATGGGATGGATTGAAACTAAAATGTTTCTTCTCAGCAAAAGAGAATAAATCTGTGAGGTGAACAGATAGCCTATATCTTGGGAGAAATATTTTACCCCTCACACATCAGAAGGAGCACTAATCTTTAGGATATATAAAGAACTCAAAAAGCTAAGCAGAAAAAAAAAACCTCAAATAACCCAATCAATAAATGGGTTAGGGACTTGATAAGACACTTCTTAGAAAAGGATATACAATCAATCAACAAACAAATGAAAAAATGTTCATCTTTAGCAATTACAGAAATGCAAATCAAAACTACTCTAAAATATCATCTCACTTCAGTCAGAATGGTAACAGTTATGAAGACAAACAACAATAAGTGTTTGAAAGGATGTGGGGAAAAAGGTACACTCATGCATTGCTGGTGGGACTGCAAATTGGTGCAGCCAATATGGAAGGCAGTATGGAGATTCCTTGGAAACCTAGGAATGGAACTACAATTTGACTCAGCTATCTCTCTCCTAAGTCTATACCCAAAGGGCTTAAAATCAGCATACTACAGGGACATATCGACATCAATGTTCATAGCAGCACAATTCACAATAGCTAAATTATGGAGCCAACCTAGATGCCCTTCAGTAGATGAATGGATAAAAAATGTGGCACATTATATTCATAATGAGGCTATTTACCCCGCAGACTAAATAAGATCATGGCTGTGTAATACATTCTCCACTCTGAGAAAAGCATACTGAGTGACCCACTTGAGCTGCTTACAATTTAATCTTTTAATGATGAGAACACTATTGCCAGACACAGAGGCACATTGTAAGGTTGTGATTCTTTAAATGATTAAAGAATGATTAAAAAATCTCAGTAACCTAAAGCTTTTTAAATTTTACTTAAAAAATGTCTTGTAATTTAAATTTTAATATGGGTTCTTACTGTTATTATTTTTAAATTCTGGAACATATCTGGGAAAATATATAAACCGATGAAGAGTATTTTTAAATGTTATATGCATATCCAAATGGGAATTTAGCATACACAAGGAAGAAGCACAGCTTGTCAGATTTTATCTGCAGCCTGATCTATTTTATGAGTCACAGTAAAGACTCATCACTTTCTGAATGGGGTTGATCTTGGGTGTTTTGAAAGTTTTGTTATCAGGCCAGTGGGGTGAAGGTGAGCGAGATTGAAGTTTTGTAGACGGGATGGCAGTTTATTGATGAAATTTTGAGGATGGATATTAGAAATTAAATTTTGGTAAGAAATGTGCACTGATTGAGATAAAACCCTTTCTCCAATTCCTGCACATCGTTTGCAAGCATCTTGGTGAGTGAGTTATTTACCTTGAGCTGGAAAAGAACTAATCCTGATTGACATTTAAAATGGGTTTACATAGAGGCAGAATGAGGGTACATTTGTCTGGTTTCCCATGTGTTGGGATGATTTAATTTTTAAACTACCTTCTCTTCTATAGCCTGATACCTTATCAACACATTTTTTTAAGAAATTAATTTTTATCTTTAATGAAATATAATCGGAAAGAAGCCATTGAATATTCATGGGAATGAATTTGTGTTTCCCATGAGAGATGCTGAACAAACTGGTGAAGAAGGTAAAGTAGTCAGTCAATTTCACAGTGGGCCCTGCCAGCCAGATCAGCCCCTGCCTATGTGCCCAAGGGTGCTGCCAATCCATGGCAGGGTAGACTATTAGAAAACAATCTTTGTTCTTATTTTTCATTATATCCTATCTTCCCCTACAATTTATGTAAACACTGTAGCTCCTGAATCTTGGTTTTGGGCAAGCTGGAGAGAGAAGCTGGTGGAGACCTAGGAAGTGCTACCTATGGCAAGAAAGAGGGAGGAGATGTGGTCCAGGATTTTAGCTTCAGTGGGAGAAAAGTCTGAATACATCTCCAGGGGAAAAGGTGTTATGGTGTGTGTGTGTATTTTCACTCACTGTGGGAGTAAAGCATCATAGTTTGTTCTTTCATTATTGATTTATGTTATGAAATACCTGTGTGTCTAGCATGTTCCTCAATCTCCACAAACCCTCTGTCCTGGAAAGAGCCTTCATACATATTGTTATGTTTTAGATGTGAGGTGTCCAGCTAAAGATCATGTTTTGAGACATTACAAAATGGTTTATAGGAAATAGGATTGTGTTATAAAATGCTTAATACAATCAGGGAATTTATCCCCAGATGAGATTAACAGAGCTGTAACTGAAGGTGGGTACAGTATGGCTGGAGGAGATGGGTCATTAGTGTGCTTTGGTATATATAGCTTATATCTAGGAGTGCAATCTCTCTCTGTTTCTGATCCTCCTATGAGCTACTTACCTTAACCACACTCTTTCTCCATGATTTTATGTGGCACAACAGATTGAAGACAGGTTAGACTTGAATTAGGATACCAGGATGGAAAGAGGACAGAAGGGTCAACAAGGAGATCCAGTGATGTGAGTACAGGCATGGAGGAAGCAGAAACAGGGCTAATTCTGAACTTCTCATGAAATGACCTCTTGGGCACTAAAAGCTAAAGAAATTGTACACATCTAAGAAATAATAAAACTTAAGGGAGGAGGTAGATTGATGAGAAAATGAATATGCACATTGGTTGTAAACTGCCTACTCACCCAAGTCCAAGCAACCCTCATTACTAGACCTTAGAGTCTTTAGCAACTCACCACCTCAGTTCTTTTATCAATAATTGGCAATTTCAATCTTATCTATGCCCAGTTGCTGTGACATATAAAAAGATAATATGTATGTATATATAAACATACGTGCATACATAGACAGGTACCATTTATATATAGAATATGCCGACATGTATTATATAAAATAGTACACTGTCTATAGTTGTGTATCATGCATTTCTATCTATATGTATATGGCTAGATAGATGCTTGTCATTTAGTACTAAATTGGTACATAGCTAGTGGCTATTCCTTGCTTAATATAGATATTAATAAATTATTTCAGCAATAATTATTGCAATCTCCTTTGAACAATGTGTCTTTGATTTACACAGTGAGTCACAATGAGCTGTGAATAAGTCTGATTCCTTATTTAACAGGGAATATTTTCTCCCACTGACTTTCAAGCTCTTCAACACTTGCTGGCATTGTATATGCTGATTTTATGCTTGATTTATCCCACAGTTGTTTGATTCCCTCCAAAACACTACGTACTGTTAGAAAGAGACAGAGGGACTCGTAATAGAGGCCACTTTGCCTTTATTTGCCTTGTGGGTCCTTGAGAGCCTCTTCTAACATAGTTACCAGGGTAATCATCTTATCACTCCTGAGCACTTTTTCCATTTTCCTTTGCTTCCCTTTGACCCCGTCTCTTCATGTATTTCATGTCATTCTCCAGTCGTGTCTTATGCAGCCTGTTTGAGGATGTGTTTTATAACACTTGGACCCTGTTGATACCACTCTGGTGCCATTTCTTCTCTGCAGTTGCCTTGTTTTTCTAATACATTCAACACAGGAGTAAAATATGTAATGGCCATGAAGCAGTAGGATGTCTGAGATATATTATAAATAACAAGAGGAGGGTGTGGACAGAAGCAGGTGGTGGGTGATAGGGAGTGCAGTACCCACTGATGTCCAAGAGGAGAGGGTGTCAGGTCACAGGACCTCTAGGTCTTAGCACAAACTTGAGCTTTCTTTAGAACGTTGAGCAAACCACAGGATGGACTGGCATATACAAAGGATCATTGTGGCTGCTGTGCATGGACCGGAGCAAGGAAGCCACATAACCAGGAAAGAGTCCATAGTCTTGCACAAACCCATGGACTTTTCTTTGTGGATCCCAGGTACTCAGTACATAGTAGGTCCTCAGGCTTTGCTCCATTTTTCTATGGATGATTTGAACCTGGAAGCCACATAAATCCACAGAAAGTTCAATGAAGGATAATGAAGCATAAAGAGGTGGCTGTGAGGCACAGAAAAAGTAAACTTGCTGATCTCCTAACTCTCAGCTATGGATTACTTCCTTTGAAGATCAGCTGCTGCTAGATGGAATGCAGGGCTATGCCTAGAAGAAAATTTAAAAAGTAAAAAGTCTCTGCAACTTTCCAATGTAATAATATGAGCATTGTAGTGAGTTTCAGGCTGCCAATGGAATGTCACTGAGTTTAGGAAGGGAAGGAGATATGCACAAAGAACTCTGTGGACCTGACCCCAGCACAGCTGTGGAGCACATGAGGAAACCAGGGGGCTTCCAGCAGACTTCCTAATTTATCTTTTTTTTTTTAGTCAAATCTTGGATAGCAGTCCCATCTCACCCCTTTTGACCCTTTAACTTCCTTTTAAGGAACTTTCTCTACCTCTGTGAACTTTCCTTGCTTCTCAGCTACACAAGACACCTACACAGAATGTCTAAGTCTTGGGATATAATTTTAAAAGTAAATCATTGTGATTCATGCATGTTTCAGTGTTAATCTGCTAAGAAGTTTATTCAATTTTTATTTCTCATCCCAGTACTTGTAGGTTGGTGGATTCCTATCCAAATATCATTTTTAATGAAATAGGGGAAAAAATTATTCTATTTAGAACACAGACATACATGATATAAATCCAATTGCTTTTAGTTTAAAGAACACACTAAAAGATCCTCACATTTTCTATAAGCCAGAAACATTTCCTGCAATTTTTGGTTTTGCGACCACACAAATATGTTTCAAGCAATCTTTTTGGTCTAATTATTTCCCGGATGTAGGTGGAGGAGAGCAGATCTGTGGGTGAGTTTTAAAATTGACTCATAGTACCAGACCACTGAAATTTTTCCTCTGAACAGAGGTACAGACCATTGAATAAGAAACATACTGCAGAACTATCCATTATTCTTGGCAAACTAAATTATAGTCTCTGCTCACTACTCAAGATTAAGTGGTTTCCTCTGGTTTCAGAAGTGATCAGTAAGAGTGACAGGAAGCGGAAAAAGAGAAGATATCCTGGCCAGTACCTTTGCATTACTAATATGATCCAGTCATTAAGACATGGAGAGCATTCTGCAAACCCCAGAGCTGTTTGCAGACAAGTGACATTTTACAAAGTCAGGGCTAGCTGAGTTTCCAGGGTGGGTATGAGGATGTCAAGGGCTTAAATTTACACACCTCAAACTGCTAGCTCTTTCCATGTGTAGTGGTTATTAAAAGTAAGTTCTTAATTTGCAAAAGAATCTCTGCTAATGCACCTGCTAATTAAATTACTAATCATGTAATAATCCCTAATGTTACATTACCTGGAAAGTGGAATGACAAGGTCATAATCATCCAAAGCATTACTTTAAAAGACTTGGGGAGGCACGTGAAGTGAGCTATGGCTGGCTGAAGAGGTGAGATGATATGAGGACACGCAAGTGGGCATAGTTCATTAAGCCTTCTTCCTGTGCTATTCAGGAAGCTGAGCTCAAAGAGTCTAGCTCATTTAATACTTGGAGTGTACCATTCAGATGGTTGAACAAATGAGATTCATGCAAGCCTCGTCACCCTGTAATTTACATCTCATTTGCTCTTTCCTTTGTACTAACATCTGCTATATCACTCTTAGTATCTGGAGAACTCTTGTTCCTACCCCCTCTGAAAATTTGCAGGCCCTGTTCAGACCCATTGACATGATGCATGTTCTGCTTTCTCTTTGGAACGGAAAATTGGGCACCTATAACAGGCTTGTGTCATGCTGAAATGTTAAGGGACACCCCCTGCAAATTTATAAAAATTAAACCTTAAGAGGACCAAATACTGCTTTTCCCAACCCAAATTCCCATTTCTGAAATCTCATGTCATAGATGTGTAATTCAGCAAAATGTTTTTTTCATGCCCACTGAACACTCTCAGAGGAAGGAAGCATCTGGTGTTTCTGATAACCCTATGTGCTGACTTCACAAACCTTCTCCAGGCTTCTAAATGAATCCATGTGAAAGTGTTCAGCCTTCCCATTATCCTAGGGAGTCACCAACACCCAAATATAGCTAACAAGTGGCCTTTCACTCCATCCAAGACCTATGGGCATTCTGATAAGCTACCACATACTGCAAACTAGTAAAGTGGGTAGCGATTATAGATCTCTTATAAATTGTAATTAAATGCTTTATTTTCTGCAAGGAAAATTTTAGCTTCAAGAGTCTGTTGAACTTCCTGGTAAGGAAAGTGAAACATCCCTTTCAAAGACAGATTTTTATAGTCACAATAGTTCTTCCAAGGCTCTGAGGGCATTCAGATGATGGTATATGTGGCCTCCCCAGAAGGTCATTTTATTGAAAATAATTTTATGAAAAATTGACCTCAAGACCCCCCATATACAAATATTCAGATAGTTTGCAATAGTCCTGGTTGTTTCATTTGGCAAATATGATATACTTTGGTCCACAATAATAAGGACCTCTTTCAAGAGTGAAAATGCGAAGACAATTAGTAAGGTGAGGGCCACTGGCTTCAGGAGCTCGATACCTATCTGAGTGGGCAGATGCAAAACCGGTCCTGTGAGGGTTCAGTGAGAGGGGGCCACTCCATGTAGTTCTCCACTGAGCCCGCAGTGATACCAGTGAAGTTTGTGCTGTCCAGGCACAGTAATCTCCCCTTCACCATTTGTGGAAGGAAGGTGTGTCCGTTTTGCAATGCTGTGACAAAAATATCCAAGAACAGTTTAGAGGAGGAAAACTTCATTTTGGTTCATGGTCTGAGAGGTTTAGTCCATGGTTGGCTGACTCCACTGCTCTGGGCCCCAGATGAGGCAGAATATCATGGCAGAAGGCTACAGAGGAGGAAAGCTGCTCAGGATATTGCACCAGGAGGCAGAGAGGGAGAGGAAGGGGCCAAAAGGAAGATGCACCCTTCCAGAGCACACTCTGGTGACCCACCTCCTGCAGCCATACCCCATCTTCCTACAGTGACCACCCAGTTGGTCCATTCAAACTGGGACAGACTGATTAGGTTTAGCTCTCACAATCCCATCCCTTCGCTTATGAGCATTCCCACATCGACACAGGAGCTTTGGGGGGGACACCTCACATCCAAACCTTAACAGAAGGGAAGTTGAAGAACAGAAGTGTGATCACGGAATACAAACACCTTGGATTATATTCAAACTGGAACTCAGAGGCTGCTTTCCGAAAGGTTTTATACCTGAATGAAATCCTTAACCTTGAATAAAAATTAATTCAGCAAAATAAAGAGGGAACGGCTTTCTGGGGAAAGGAAAGAACATAGCATTGAGTCATGGAATGGAATGGCATATCTGGAGAAATGAAGAATTTGGATTTTGCGATGGGGTGAAGTGGAAGATGAAAAAAGACTCTCATAACCCATTCATTTCACCTCTAAATTTGTTTGTATTATCCCACACATGAGTTGTGGGAGGACACCTCACATCTAAACTGTAATATGTGGTATAAGCAGGACTCAGCAATATAAGGAATGAATGCAAAGTGGGAAGGTAAGGATGTTTCCAAGGTGGCCACCCCAACTGAGTCAGCGAGTATAGGAGTAGGTTTACAGGGAAACGTGACGCCTCAGTCACTGGTCCCTCTGAACGTGTAGACTGTTCATGTGGACGTAGCCTGTACACAAAGTAGACACGTGGGTATGACATTCTAAGAGGAGGGTGGAGATAGAGATGCTTTCTGATTGACCAGGACATCAGTGGTAGCTTTAGTTGTACAAGTGGACAGTATCTCTCAAGGATTTTGCATGAAGTGAGAGGAGATAAACCCTAGGACCATCACTGTTGAAGGACTGAGCCCAAGAAGAAAAGTTCCATGGCAAAGACTCAGGTAAAGCAGATGGTCAGGCAGAAGGATGAGGGGCAAGGTGGTTTGTCTTAGTCAGCTTTTACACTGCTGTGACTAAAGGATCCAACCAGCACAACTAGAGAGGAGAAAAAGTTTATTTGAGGCCTCATGGTTTCAGAGGTTTTAGTCTAGAGAAGGCCGGCTCCATTCCTTGGGGCTCAAGGTGAGGCTGAACATCATGGCCGAGAGTGTGTCAGAGGGAAGCAACTCACATCATGGTGATCCGGAAGCAGAGAGAGACTTCACTTTCCAGATACACATATATACCCCAAAGCCACGCCCCAAATGCCCACCTCCTCCAGCCACACCCACCACATCAGTTACCACTCAGTTAATCCCTATCAGGGGATTAAACCACTGATTGGGTTAAGACTCTTACAACCCAATCATTTCTTCTCTGAACCTTCTTGCACTAAGATGTGAGCTTTTGGGGAACACTTCAACTTCAGACCATAATATGGCTTCTTCTACATCTTGTCTAGGACATCAGAATCATCCAGGAAGCTTGTTAAAACTTCTTATCTAGAGTGGGGTCCAGGAATATGCATTATTTTTACCTGATTCTAAAATTATGTTAATTTGCACTGAAATGTGAGGATCAATGGAGTAGGCATCTTCCAACAGAAAAGAAGAGTCTGAATATTGATTGCTATGGGGAGAGATATAAATTGGTTCAACTCTTTTGGAAGAATTTTCAGTATCAATCAACATGTTTGCCCTTTTGACCTAACTCTGATCTCTAGGAATTCATCTCAGAAAAACACCCCCACATGGCCACAGATATCCGAAAGTATCTTCAGAACCACATTTTTTTTAATGGTAAAAGACAAGAAATAGTCTGGATGTGTGTAGGTATAAGAATTCCTAAAGTATTTACTGTCCCTGGCAGAAATACCACTGGAGTCATGGGGAGGACATCCAACCAGAAGTGGCAGAAGAAGATAGTGGGGGAATGGAGACAGTGAATGTGCACCGTGCAGTTTCAAGAGGTCTGTGTAGAAAGGGGAACCCAGTGGGGAGAGTGACAGAGGAGCCTGCAGGATCCCAGTTTAGATTTATTTGGAATGAAAGCAGTTTGAGCACTGCATAGTAGCAAAGCAGAGCAGAGAGAAAGAAGCAAGAGGAAAGCAGAGAGTAGTACTGTCTTCTCCTCATGCTCCACTGTGCCCCAGGAAAGCAATAGAAAGGATGTAGTGTACTCAAAGTGGCCACTGAGTGCTTCTCCTGGAAATGCACAGAAGCTTTCTCCATTTATAAACCATCTTATTCTCACACTGGACCAAACAAAGCTCCTATATTTTTTTAGTTCTGCGGTAATAGCCCAAGAAGGAAAGAACAAAGAAAGGATTATTTGTGTTCTCTTTTCAAGGTTTCAGCATGCAGACTCGTTAATTTTTAGTGTGTTCGAGATAGTGGTTACACGGTGCAATCCTATGTAACACATTTTAATTGATGTTGGAATAACAGGGCCAAAGGAAGCCTCTATCCATCAGAGAGAATGATGGCTGGCTTCCAGTGAGACTATGCCCAAAGTTAGCAAATCCCTCAAAGACGGAGAGCCCCTGCTACCTCCAACAACATCCCTGGAAATGCTGGCTAGTTCACGAGTCCTGGTCATGCACTAGATTTCATGTTCCATAAAAACAATCTTATAAAAACAGTTTCTTTTCTAATGATAAATAAGAAGTCATAAAACTAAATATATAGAACTACATGTCTCTATAGTCACTCATAAACAATCTTTTGTGGTAGTATAAAATCACAGCTACATTATTTCTTAATAATACAATATAATTATCATATAATCATATAATACATATAATCATATATAATAAATAGTATTATATAATTTGATATATATTATATAACATGATTTTATATATAACACATATATATATTATACATTATATATGATTATGTTATACATAATATGACATATTCTATTATTATAAATTATATATAATCATAATTGTATAGTATAATAAATGAATATATTATATGATAAAATTACATAAACATATAATGAATATATATTATATATAATATAATTAATATCAATATATTATATAATTATATTGATATAATAAGACTGTATTATCTATGAGTAGCCGCCACATTTGCCTTCATGGGCCTTTCCCTCCATAAAAAATATATGTTAAAATATTTTCCCCAACATAAAAGTTCTTTTAAATTAATTTCAAAAAAGGAATTAAAATGCTTCAATGGGTTCCTAAAAGTGTTTTGACACTATCTGACTCTGGTTGGGCAGTCAGGCCTGTATAAGATGAACATAAATAAATGTTACTCTGTTCAAAATATGAACAGTAGAACCACAGCTTCATTTAAATTAGTACTTGCAGAAGATTAAAATATTTGATACATTTGCTTGTGTATTTAGTGTAAGTATGGAGGTTTTTTTGTTTTTTTGTAATGAATGCATTAAATAGTCCACATCTCTCAGAATCTAATCCTAAAAAGATTGCCCCATGGATGCTTGCTTTATTTCCTCATGAAGTTGAAAGAATGTAATTCATTGAATATAATCTTTTTATACTTCTTCATTTGTTAGCTCTCTTCTGAGGCTGCTATTTTTTTAAGATCAAAGGCACCTTCAAGAAGAAACAAAATCATGAGGAAAATGCAAATTAAATAAAGAAAATAGATACAGTTGCACAATCTTTAAATTCATAACGAGTTAAATGTTGTGCTCTATTGACACTCGCGCAGTGCTTGGTAGGAGAATCGTCTCTATTTAGTGGAGAAGCGTCTGGCAATCCTGAATCTATTAGACACAGGAACTCAGGTCCGTCTCCAGGATCCACTGCAGGTTTATACTGGGATGCACACTACTGCATGGTGTGGTAGCAGAGCAAGAGACGGATTCATAACCATTGCTACAGAAGGAATGAAGAAATGTATACCTGTGATAGAACACTCGTCAGTAATTGTCAGTAATGAACTCCATGCATGACCATATGAATCTTAAACACAACACGGTGTAAAAAATAAAGAGAATGAGATTTGTGCTGCACTATCCTTCATGCAACTTAAAATATAGAATAACACTGTATGTTGCCAAGAATACATATATCTAAATAAATGTTTCCAAGGTAGCATATATCTAAATAGATGTCTAAAATATGGATTGGAAGGACATTTTGTAAATACACTAGAGGGGGTGCCTGTGGTAAGGAGAGAGAACTGGGAGTGAAGACATACGTATACATTAAGTAAAACAGGAAGAGTGACAGTAATTGACATGTCACGAGTTCTCTAGTATGAGCAGCATAGTTCTGGGCACCCTAAAACCAAAGAGTTTACTTTGGAATTGAATACCATTTTGATGTAGGGGCATCATGACTGTGTATATAAAGCAGTGTTTGCAAACTCAGATGCTGATGAGAGCCATGGAACACCAGTCAGGCACACGCCTCCCAATAAGGTCCATCACTCACCTAGAACTGACTGCTGCCATTAAGAAATGGCAACCTGAAATTGCCAGAATTTTGAATTTTTTAAGAAAAGATGTTGCACTTGATTTAGGAGTATTATCTTCCAATCTTTAAACATTGCTTACGGTATGGTTTTTAACAAGAGAATATAACTAGGAGTCTCCTACAAATATAAAATGAATATGTGTCAAATATTTTACTTAATACATGAGGAACAGGAAGATGTTAGAAATAGTCCAACGTAGAACCCAAAAAGCAAGCACATTCTAGAGGATCAGGATTGCTAAAAGGAATTTGCTTAGTTTATGTAAATTTACTCCATATCCATAGGGCAATAATAATCAACTGTATCTCCACTGGACACAATTTGCATTTCTATGAACAAGAATCTCTTGCATTATTATCAGTATTCTACAGCTTACAGAGTTGTAGAATAGCTCAAAGACAATGAAAAGCCCAGAGACCTCACAGAATCAGATAATGGGGCAATGCCTAGTTTTCCATTAGTTAAAAAAAAAAAAGCAACGTTTTTCATGAATTTCTGAACAATTCATTTCCCCCCTATAATAATGAAGTCAATTTAAAAAAGACATAAAACTACTGTATGGTACAGCAAACATAAGCAATCTGATGTGCATCTAGGTGCCAAGCCTAGCCTATGTTTCTTGTATACTATGAACAAAAAATGTTGAATTCAGTGACAATCAGAGGGTCTATGAAAACTTTTTAAAACCTCTTTATCTTTCCTTATTAAACCTCTCATTTTCTCTCTGTCAGCATCTTTACTTATTTGTGGGCACATGCGTTATAGCTGTAGAAGATGTCAGATAAACAAACAAAAAAGTACAGACAATCAGAACACGTAGAAACATATGATGTCATGCATTTAAAAAGCCTAATTCTTGGGGCTGGGGTAGTGACTCAGTGGTAGAGTGTTGTCCAGCACATACAAGGCCCTGGGTTCGATCCTCAACACCACCTAAAAAAATAAATAAGTAAAATAAAGGTATTCTGTCCAACCTCAACTAAAATATATATATGTATGTGTGTGTGTGTGTGTGTGTGTGTGTATATATATATATATATATATATATATATATATATATATATATCCTAATTCTTTCAGCCAAATAAAACCTATCCCAGGAGAGTCAAGCTCTTCTTTACCAGTGTCACAGTTTGTCTGTCTTGTGACAGGAGAAGGAAGAGGAGGGCCAGCGATTTGTTCTCTCTCCAGTTGAGAGTGTCATTTGACATCTTTGCCTGTCTCTAATCCGTGGCCGCCCATTGTTGAATAGTAGGCAGAGATTGGCTGCTATGTTTTTAGTTTCATAGCCACATGATCTTTTGCAGAATTTAAAATTTTGCAATTTGTCATCTCATCATCTTCCTAAATTTAACTAGATTCACGAGGTTCACCTGTCTTATAATTAAGCCCAATGGGGGTTGCCTTGTCTTTCCAGAATAACTAGCCTCATATAGCAGAGTCATAGATGCCATCTGCAGTCTGATCTCAGCTTTTTTCCAGAAACCTATTTTGGTATAAATCCTGAAACATAAACTTGAGCTGAGTTAATTGCGGTCTTGAATTTAAAATACCTACTTCATAAGCTTTCTCTCGATGGGGTCATAATTCCTGTGGACTCCGACCCATTTTGTCAGGGCATTAGTTGGCATAGGTAGATATACGATCCACGTACCTATTTCCAGAAAAGCTGTTGCCTTGCCAATGAAATAATTTAACTCTTGTATAGTTGTGTTAATTTGGATGGCGTGACCTGTGGCAGCAGAGGTACTTAATCACCCATACAGAACTCACTACGTCAAAAAGAAATCTCTTTCAACTTAAGGTTTGTTGTGAAATGCACGCCATCCATCTCCCCCAGTGTTTTTGTTTAAATCAGATTCATCTCTGTCTTGGAGAAGAAATGGCATGTAGACACAATTTGCATTTCTATGAACAAGAATCTCTTGCATTATTATCAGTATTCTACAGCTTACAGAGTTGTAGAATAGCTCAAAGACAATGAAAAGCCCAGAGACCTCACAGAATCAGATAATGGGGCAATGCCTAGTTTTCCATTAGTTAAAAAAAAAAAAGCAACGTTTTTCATGAATTTCTGAACAATTCATTTCCCCCCTATAATAATGAAGTCAATTTAAAAAAGACATAAAACTACTGTATGGTACAGCAAACATAAGCAATCTGATGTGCATCTAGGTGCCAAGCCTAGCCTATGTTTCTTGTATACTATGAACAAAAAATGTTGAATTCAGTGACAATCAGAGGGTCTATGAAAACTTTTTAAAACCTCTTTATCTTTCCTTATTAAACCTCTCATTTTCTCTCTGTCAGCATCTTTACTTATTTGTGGGCACATGCGTTATAGCTGTAGAAGATGTCAGATAAACAAACAAAAAAGTACAGACAATCAGAACACGTAGAAACATATGATGTCATGCATTTAAAAAGCCTAATTCTTGGGGCTGGGGTAGTGACTCAGTGGTAGAGTGTTGTCCAGCACATACAAGGCCCTGGGTTCGATCCTCAACACCACCTAAAAAAATAAATAAGTAAAATAAAGGTATTCTGTCCAACCTCAACTAAAATATATATATGTATGTGTGTGTGTGTGTGTGTGTGTGTGTATATATATATATATATATATATATATATATATATATATATATCCTAATTCTTTCAGCCAAATAAAACCTATCCCAGGAGAGTCAAGCTCTTCTTTACCAGTGTCACAGTTTGTCTGTCTTGTGACAGGAGAAGGAAGAGGAGGGCCAGCGATTTGTTCTCTCTCCAGTTGAGAGTGTCATTTGACATCTTTGCCTGTCTCTAATCCGTGGCCGCCCATTGTTGAATAGTAGGCAGAGATTGGCTGCTATGTTTTTAGTTTCATAGCCACATGATCTTTTGCAGAATTTAAAATTTTGCAATTTGTCATCTCATCATCTTCCTAAATTTAACTAGATTCACGAGGTTCACCTGTCTTATAATTAAGCCCAATGGGGGTTGCCTTGTCTTTCCAGAATAACTAGCCTCATATAGCAGAGTCATAGATGCCATCTGCAGTCTGATCTCAGCTTTTTTCCAGAAACCTATTTTGGTATAAATCCTGAAACATAAACTTGAGCTGAGTTAATTGCGGTCTTGAATTTAAAATACCTACTTCATAAGCTTTCTCTCGATGGGGTCATAATTCCTGTGGACTCCGACCCATTTTGTCAGGGCATTAGTTGGCATAGGTAGATATACGATCCACGTACCTATTTCCAGAAAAGCTGTTGCCTTGCCAATGAAATAATTTAACTCTTGTATAGTTGTGTTAATTTGGATGGCGTGACCTGTGGCAGCAGAGGTACTTAATCACCCATACAGAACTCACTACGTCAAAAAGAAATCTCTTTCAACTTAAGGTTTGTTGTGAAATGCACGCCATCCATCTCCCCCAGTGTTTTTGTTTAAATCAGATTCATCTCTGTCTTGGAGAAGAAATGGCATGTAGACAGCTCCAGTCTTAAAGAGCAGCTTCTCTCCTTTGATTTTCCACATTCTGCTGAGCGATGGTGGCATTTTCAGGGTCATTCAAGGTCCTATCTTTGGTCATTATGAGAAATTCTCACCTGATCTGGCTTTTGGCTTAGAACTGGCTTTGCTTGTGTCTTAGGGATGACAGGATAGCAGACCATGGCAAAAATGGCCTTCTCTAAGATGCATTCCTTCCTGGCAGATGCAGGATGGCTCCTGAGATTCCAGACTCAAATTAGAAGTTCTGCCTTGAGCCTGTGTTCTGAACAGTCAAATGAAGTGCTCCAGTGTCATTTCACAGGATCTTGTGTGATGAGCTTGTCTGTGTCCAGGCCAAATGGAGTTCACTGCTTTGGAGGAGTCAGCGTTCTTTATACAAATTGCAGTTCCACCAGAATCTTCTCTTTCCTGAAAGTTCTGGATGAAAAAATTGGGAAGGTTAAGCAGTAAATGATTTTTAAAAAATCATTTAGTTTTTTACTAGGTTAAGAGAACAAAATCAGTGTGTCTATCTAAAACATAGTTTTTTCAACCCTGACACTGAGGACATTTAGGGCTCAACTTTTTAGACTGCTCCATGCATTATAGGATGTCTAGCAGCATCCTGACCTCTGGATGCCAGTGGCCTCCCTTCCCCTGTTGGGACCATCAGATGTGTACCTAGGAATTGTCAAATTGCACCCCTCCTCTTAACCTCTGATTAAAATCAGATGGGAGTGTAAAAGGCTCAAGTTGTCAACCTTTATGTCTATGAATTTGATTAGTGGGTAAGGGTTAGGGTTAGGGTTAGGCTTAGGCTTAGGCTTAGGTTACACCTCCTTGAGTAGCAGCAGAGGGAATATAATCATAAGATAATCAATGCAATTTATCTTAACTTCAATTTTATACAGATGTGCACACCGTAACAAATACCATGCAGGCCTGCATGAGCCTGAATTTAGACCATTCTTCTATTTATTCTCGTGGTTTAGTGGCTGCAGCCAGCTATGTAGATTCTACTCAGATTGGATAATATAATTCTAAGTACAAATTTTATAAGTCTGTTCATGGTGGAAAAAGTCTTTGGAGAACAATAACTAACTGATTTTGTCTGCATCTTTTTTCCCCCTCTGTTATAAAATTGAAGAGAGCTCTCTTTAAAAGGGACACAGTTGTGAATTCAGTGACAAATAATGAGAGTCAAGCTATTTGTATGAGCTAATCAGCTCTCTTATTAGATTTGCCAATTAGTCTAAATTCTTCCTCATTATAAAAGATTTCAAGAGTGTAAACATTCTCCCTAGTTAAGACCCCAAAGAATGTGAAAGTGAGCATTAATGCTGTCTTTTGGCAAACAATGCAGCCCAGCCGTGGTGCCAGCTCCCCTCTGCAGAATACAGAATATGTTTGTTTAAAAATCCTGCTTAACTTTAATTTCACCTCTGGGTGTAGGAACAAGCCATTGATTTAAAGATGATTGAGAATATGAATCAGGTCTGTGCTATTTCTGTTGGTAGGAGGCTTTTTGTCCAGAGACAACCTTGATTTTATGGCACTTTTGTCTTAATTATATCCAATTTATTAAGAAAAATAAAGATGGTAAACTACAAAGTGAAGATCCAGGGAATTAATCTTTATAGGATTCTGCATTTTTCTGCACACAACATCAGAATATCTCCGAGTTCCTTGGCCATGAGAAAGGAAAACAGTGATAAGTCTCTGTGGTTACCTAAACCTAGAGATGGGAAACAGTACCTCAATGTTGTGCTTTTTCCCCAAATGAAGCTTGAAGTTTGAAAGCCAAGATCTCTTGATTCCAGGCCCAAGGAATCCTTTGCTACATTAGAGAGATTTTTCCTTTTTCTTTTTTTTCAAGCAGGATGTTGTGATAGTTAATCTGAAATGTAGCCCTTTCCCAGGCTGTCCTAATCTTCTCAATCAGCGCTCCTTTCTCACTAATTACACAATTCTAAGAAAATCTAATGAGGTGCTGCCAGATTTACATTGGAATTATTTTAAATGCTACCACAGTTTCCATGGTGACAACATATAAATGGACACAATATCAAAGATCTACAGAAATGTCGCACGTACACCCACAGTCACTCTCAGATTAGGCGCTGAGAGGGCACCTTGTAAGCTTTTCTTTTGGGTCCTCGGAAAACAGGATTCTCTTTGGTCAACTAAAAAAGAACAAAATAAGATGGGAAAAGTTTAAGTCGGACTGTGAAGCTGATCTTTATTATTATTAATTTTTAATTAGTGCTCAGCAGGTACGAACGAGATTCACGTCTGGTTTCCCTGAGCTTTTGGCTTTCTCAAGGACTTGGCTTTGCTATGAACTTTTTAGTTATTTTGAGGTTTTTCCGTAGCTCCTGAGGGAAATGCAACAATGTGGTAACTTCTTATGTGCCTGTAATTTTAAAAATCTAGAAACAAAGTAGTTGTGATGCTCAGATTCCAGTTACGCAGGAAACAGCCACTGTTAAACAGGAGAATGCTTCATACCTCAGTGGGACTTACAGAGCACTGGGTGGCTGACTCAGCTCTGCCTATAACAAAGCCAGGGCCCTAGGAACCACTGTGGGGTTTTCCAGTTCCTCAGACACCTCGAGGAAACATTATTATCATCTGTCTTCACCTTTGGGACACCAGCAGGACAGAGCATGAGCTACTTCCCATTTCCTAACTTTTAAAGATAAAATTGTTTCTGTAGAAAACAGATGTGGGCCAGGTTGTTCTTTCATAAGGGTGAGGCAGATTAGTTTCAGCAAATACACGGTATGTCTGGTGTCTTTACTGCCTTAATCTGCTCACGTTGCTATAACAAAGTACCCCAAGCAAAGTAGCTTATAAATAATAGAAATTTATTTCTTATGGGCTTTAGAGGCTGAGGAGTATAACATATCTGTTATGGTTGGGATCTTAAATGCTCCCCAGGAGTCATGCTTTGAAGGTTTAGCCCCCAGTCTGTGGTGTTCTTGGAGCTGGTGGACCCTTCAGGACGAGGGCCCTGGTAGAAGGAAATGAGATCATTAGGAGGCATGCCCACATCTAATTCCCTATTGTTAAATAAAAGCCTGGGAATTTGGTTAAGTTACTAAATTACCAAAATTTAGAAGTTCAAAAATGCTACAGGAAGTTCTCCTGCAAGGACAAACTGATAATAGGTGGGGGTCTTTTTGTTGTTGTTGTTCTGTTACTGTAGTGGGTATTGAACTCAGAGGCACTTACTTAACCACTGAGCCATGTCCACAGCCCTTTTATATATTTTATTAGAGACAGGGTACTTGCTAAGTTTCTTAGCGCCTCGCTAAGTTGCTAAGGCTGGCTTTGAACTTGTGGTCCTCCTGTCTTAGCCTCCTGAGTCTCTGGGATTACAGGCATGGGCCACGTGCTCCGCTCAGGTGGTTTCATATACAAGAAACTGATAGAAAAATGCTATATCCAGATTCAAAACCTCCACTTATTTAAGAGAAGTAACTAAGTCCCTCTTGCCATTTAATAACTAAGATTGTTATTGATAACAAATCACTGTTCATGGGGTTATCCCTATTCCATCAAGAAAAGCTGGATCATTAATTGCTTAAAGATATAATAGAATATTTTTAGGGTTTTACATAAATGCAAATAATTCCTCTTCACAGTCCTCTTTCTCTTTTCTGTTTAATCACTGAGCGTTGCTGGTACTCAGGGCACCCCACCAGTTCTCCCTGTAACAGAGTCTTTCTGGCTCTGCTTGCCCTTGCTCTCCTCCTATCAGTGGAGAACTGAAGAAGACTCAGGTCTGAGATGCCACCAATGTTCTGACCCAGAAGCTGGGTAGAGCACCAGTGGGATTGCCTGGATGCCCAGGGTCACTCTCGCACTTGCTAGACATGTGTTCTTGGGCACATCATTCAAGGACCTTTTCCCACCACTTTCCCAGGTGTAGAGTGGTGGGATGATCAGAACACTCCCCACAGAACTGCTGTGTGAACTAAACGCATTTACAACTCCAGGAACGGCGCCAGGGCCCCTGTCAATTGCCTTAGAAATATTAGCTTTCATTATCATTAGGATTGCTATTTTGTTGTTAATGAGACCAGTAATAAGCACTAAGTGCTGCTGAGACAGGGTGCTTGTGCTGTAGTCCTGGGGTTATTAACTCCATGAAGACAGGGACCGAGTCCTTCTTGCTAAGCATCACACAGCTGGCCCTCTGTATCCCTGGGTTCCGCATCTGTGAACTCTACTAACTGAACGTGGAAAATAATTGAGGGGGGAAAAATACATTTGTATTATCCATGGAGAGACTTTTCCTTATCAATATCCCATGAACAACACCATATAATAAGTGTTTACAGAGCATTTACATCATACTAGATATTATAAGTCATGTAGAGATGATTCAAAGGGTACAGGGGCACGGCACGGGGACTATGCAAATGCCCTGAGATTTTTATAAAAGGGACTTGAGCGCACACAGATCTGGGCAACATCAGCAGGGGGAACTGGTGCCCTGTGGATACCAAGGGACGGATCTATTCATACTTATGAATAGATAGATATAAAGAATTATATAAAGAAAAAGCATAAAGTATAATGGGATGTGAAGAGGTATCCAGAATGAACCTCTCTCCTTGAGAAGTTCTCCTATTAGCCCTGGAAGCACCTTTTTTTCCCTTTAATATTTTTATTAGTTGTTGATGGATCTTTATTTATTTCTTTATATGCAGTGCCAAGAATCAAATCCAGAGTCTCACACATGCTAGGCAAACACTCTATCACTGAACCACAACCCCAGGCCCCTGGAAGCATGTTTTGGGGGCTTTTCACCACAGCAATTCCTCTTAAATAAGTGGAGGTTCTGAATCTGGGTAAAGCATTTTTCTATCAGTTGTTTGTATATGAAACCACCTGACTGGGCACGGTGGCCCATGCCTGTAATCCCAGAGACTCGGGATTGTTGTAGGATAGTGTTGGTCTACGTGCTGATATTTCCCTGGAAAGGAAGTTCAAGGCTGGTATTCGTGGCCCTTCAGGTATTTCATAAAGAGGTTAATTTGTTGGTTGAACAAAGAATACATTGAGCATTGTTCATTGACTTAATTTTTAGAGATTCCATTTATGTGTACACTATGTAAATCTGAACCTTCCTTAGTTTGTCTTCCCTGGTCTCTTGGATCCCTCCATGCAGGCTCAGAGGGCCCCAGGAGGGCCCAGGAACAGTTCTGTAGAGAACACAGGGTTGCCTGCTCCCTGGGCCTGACACTCTCAGGGATGTATGTCATCCAAGGGGCAGATCTGAGGGAGCATCCCGTGCTGGGAATTAACCAAGGTTGTGGGCACAAAGGGTACCCATAAAGTGAGTTCAAGTAATTACACCAGGCAAAGCGTCTGATTACTCTATCTGATCCATTTACCTTTCCCGTAATTCAGACACATGCCTGAGAGGGCAGACCTGACATCAGCCCAGAGAAGCAAATGGTAAACATAATATGGGATATGGCCCCACAATAGACCCGCAGGGAATGGAACTTGAAAACTCATCTCCTAATAGTGTGTCGTGGTGCCCTGCATTTACTTGTCTCCTTGCCTTTTTCTTCCTCCGGCTGATTACTGATAAGGATTCACACACTATAGCAAATGTGTCAGTCACCAAAGCCCCTGCTGCTTGGTAATGATGTCCCAATCGATAGCTTAACAGATTTTTTTTTACTCTTCAAAAGTTAAAAGAAAGATAAGTTTAGTGTACTCAGAGCAAGAAGGAGACAAAAAGTTACAAAATGGCAAGGAAGTAAGTCGTGTGTGTGTGTGTGTGTGTGTGTGTGTGTGTGTGTGTGTGTGCCTGCATATGTGTGCTTAAGGAGCAAGGAGATGGGGGACAGAAAGCACAAAGAGAAATGGTAGATAAATAGCCTCATGGGCCAGTGGAAATTTATGATCACCTACTGAGAGAAAACTTGAAGCAAAAACTAACCATTAGGGAGTCTTTTCACTGGAATATTAGGTATTTCTTTTCTTTTCTTTCTTTCTTTTTTTTTTTTTGGCACCAGGGATTGAACTCAGGGGCACTAGGCCACTGAGCCATATCCCAGCCCTATTTTTTTATTTTATTTAGAGACAGAGTCTCACTGAGTTGCTTAGTGCCTCCCTTTTGCTGAGGCTGGCTTTGAACACAGGATCCTCCTGTCTCAGCCTCCCAGGGATTAGAGGTATGTGCCACCGCACTGGCCAGAATCTTAGGGATTTCTAAGCCAACTCTCCGCTTCTTTATTTCCTTCTCACGGTACACATCCATCTGCAGGCAGGGATGTTTGGGTGGGGAAGTGGACCCAAGTTCTGTTCCAGAATCACTTGCTCCAAACTACCCACTTGGGAGTGGCTTTCCTAATCAACAGGTGCCTGATTTTTTTTCTCCCTGAAATTCTGCTGTAGTTGAATTTTATGGTCTTGGCATATGTGAATGAACTTGAGATGTTCCTGAGTGGCCCTCTTGTTCTAGTTAAGGACAGCGTCCCCCACAGCAGAAACTGTGTAGTGAAAGTTGCTTTGTCTGATTGGTGAAGCGATTCTTCTATAAACACAGCCAGGTAGACACCTACACCTGTCATTGGATGGGACCCTGTGCCCCTTGAAGTATTGGTGCATTGGCATGATGCTCCTGCGCCTGGACAGCAGAAAGCCCTCTCCCACTTTTCAGTGCTTTGCCATCTCATGGTCAGTGCTGGTCCTTCTTCTGACTCAGATATACACTGCAGGCCATTCCTCATGTCCTGTGCTGTGCAGTTTGTACATACAGGGGCAGGCCCCTCCTACTATACACTAGTGAACACAGTGGTTGATTATACTGAAGATATGGAAATAAAGTAGGAGTTTGAACATGAACATTAGGTAACTACCTTCATACAATGCCCATTGATACCCTCCAGCCAGGGTACTTCCAATAGCCTTCACCCCCAGAAAGACCAGGCTTGCTCCACCTTTCTGACTTTTTCCCCACCCCTGAGCCTGTCTGGTTTGCATGCTATTCTCCTTCTTTCTTTGAAGAAAAACTTTTCTTCTCACGAGATGTATTTAGACATTGTGAGCATTGGTTTCTGGTCAACATATGGGATATATACATATGTAGGGTTATCAGTCAACCTTCGATGGAATGAGATTCTGATACATATTATAACAGGAACGATCCTTAAAAACATTGTGTTGGTAAAACAAGCCAGACTCAAAGTGACAAAGAGTGTGACTTTATGTATACAAGGAAATTACACAGGGAAAATTCATAGAGTTGGAAAGTGGTACAGAGGTGACCGAGGGCTGGGGTGGGGAATGGGAGGTATTGTTTTGTGGGTGTTAGAGTTTATCCTGAGGTGATGAACAAGTTCTGCAAGTGGCAGGTGGTGATGGTTGCACAACACTGTAGATGTACTTTGAGCCACTGAAGAGTGTTATCATATCATCATCTGGACTATAATAAAAAACCATTATAAGTCATTAAGTTGAAAAGTGTTGAACTTGAACTTTACTATTGTTATGGTTTAGATGTGAGGTGTCCTCCCAAAGTTTATGGGTAAGACAATGCAAGAAAATTCGGAGATGAAATGAATGGGTTTTGTCAGCCTTATCCTAATCAGTGGATTAATCCGCTGATAGGGATTAACTGGGTAGTAACTGTAGTCAAATAGGATGTAGATAGAGGAAGTAGGTCACTAGGAGTGTGTCTTTAGGGTTTATATTTTGTACCTGGTGAGCAGAGTGCTCTCTCTTTCCCTCTCTCTGTTTCCTGGTTACTCTGTCCTGAGCTGTTTTCCTCCTCCACAACTTTCTACCATGATGATTTGCCTCAACTTGGGCCCAGAGCAATGGAGTTGGACAATCAGAGACTGAACATCTGAAAGTGTGACCCAAAATAAACTTTGCCTTCCTATAATTGTTCTTGTCAGATCTTTTGATCAAGTTGACTAAAAGAACTATGAAGCAAAGAAATTGAAATTATTCAATTAATAAATAGACATCAATTTAAAAAAAATCATAGTGCTTACTATAGATGAAAGTTGGGCGGACACTCTAGCAAACCACAAATGAAATGCGAACACACACAGGATGTCAGGAAAGAAATAAGTCAGTAAAAATATGAGAGTAGATGTATGGCTCTCAATCCCAACCATGACCCTTCCTGACTTCTATTACAGTGTTTTGGCAGCGATTAAGAGTATAAATTTTTTATTCAAAATTTTATCTCTCTTAAAAGCTTGAGTGAAGGATAAGATTTTTATATCAATGGTTCATCCAAGAGTTTGTCCTTATTTTTTGTCCAGTGGTTGTTGCTGTCCCTCATACAGTAAATAAGGAGATGAATTTTCAGAGCCTCCAAGACCTGGTCATAGGAAGTTGGAAGGGTACTGGTCATAGGGTTGGAGGTTGAGTTGAATCCTTCTGTGTGTACCATCAAAATACAGCATCTGAAGCTTCCGTTTACCTCAGGGTTCATGTGTATGGTGATAGAAATATATACAGTCCTTCCACAATGACTCTTTTCACTAAACTACTTAGCAACATAGAATGAGAACTAAACTTCATGGTAAGCACAACAGGCATAGAAAGGTGAGCCCTCGCAGGCCACCTCAAGGTCCTGACTGTTTGCATCACAGCTTTTCCTAACTTTTAATCATTGTCAGAACCACAAGTTTAAAATATGACCCTTCAATTCCAACCCTGACCCTTTCATCAACACTCGGAGGGTGGAACTAAGAAACTCAGGTGTTGAGATCCTACACACAAAGCATAACCTTCCCATTCCTGTCTAATATTTTTGCATAGCAAATTCTTTCCAGCAAGCACTTGAGAATTTGGAGCTTACAGTTGAGAACTTTGAAATCAGAACAAAGAATTGAGCAGATCAGATTTATATCAGCATTAAATAGTTTTGTAGACTGTTCCACAGCCTCTTTTTCTAGAGACTTTCCACAATGACATAGCATAGAGATGTATACCTGTGAGTTTCCAATGAAATATCTGGAGTCATTTGTGATTAATGTTCATGTAGCATCAACTGTCATGCTATAGAATCCTACAAAGATTTTATAAATTGAAAATAAGTTTAATTTCTCTTATATGTTCACAAAAATTTCATCTACTCACTAACTTCTTGAGAAGCTGAGCACAACTATGTCTCAAAACTCATTGTCTTTAAGTAATTTCCAAACTGTTGATTTTGACTCTCTTTGTGTTAACATGGTGAAAAATTAATATAAGACAAAATCTTAACAGCCTTTTCTGCTCACATGAAAATAGAGTTGCTTAAGAATATTATATTTTATATTTGGCTGGGTATGGTAGCTCACACCTGTAATCCTAGCGGCTCAGGAGGCTGAGAAAGGAGGATCACAAGTTCAAGGCCTTCCTTAGTGAGGCCTTAAGAAACTGGGCAAGATCATGTCTCTAAATAATATATAAAAAGGGCTGAGAATGTGGCTCAGTAGTTAAGCGCCCCTGGGTTCAATCTCAGGTGCTTAAAAAAAAAAAAAGAATAGTATATTTTTTCCACAAATTTAATATTTGATCCAAATCACTAAATCACATAAGTAATATAAAATAGATGAATGATTTTATTCCTCACTGTTCTGGTAAGAATAAGCCTTGTGTATTTTTCATGCATTGTAGACTATACCACTGTCTGTTAGCAAGGTCAGACATCTAAATCCACTTCTGCCTGGTAGAACATACTCCATCAGTGTAGGGAAACAAGATCTAATAAGTGTATTTATTAAGTGATTTCAACTACTCTGAAAAAAAGTAAAACTTGGTAAACAGAAAAAGTAAAAGAAGAGGGTTGCTATTTTATATAAGATTGTCAGAAAATATTCCTTCCATTTATGATATTTATTGTCGCTGCTAGGTTTTGGTTATCGTACTGTAAAGCACACCTTCCTAAAACTTGGTGTCTTGAAATGATAACAATCTTTATTTTGCTCGTGGCTCTGAACTTGTGGCAGATACTGTGAAGGCAAATTCTCTCTGCTCCAATTCCTGTCCTCTGGGGCCATGGAAGGTTGCTCCCCTAACACTTCAACAGCCAGGTACTGGGACATTGAGGTCTCCCCAGGCATGTGTCTTTAAGGGGTCGCTCCATGTGGTTGTGCCAGTGTGGTGGCCTCAGGGTAGCTCAGTATCTTAAACGCCATCCAGGGGAAAGCTGTGAGCTAGTCTGGGAGGTCACATAGCATGGCCTCTGCGTGATCTTTGGGTCACAGCAGTCATAGGCATGCCAAGGAGAAGCAAAAGCAACCCAAGAAGGTCCTAGAACAGCATGTGGGACAGATGGTGCGTGGTAGCCATTGTTTAGCAATGCCAAAGGAGCTGTAATTTATTATGAAAGCAGGGAGCACATCTCTAACTGAGCAAGGACTTTTGGACTTCTCTCCAAGGTCACAGTGAGGCTGATACAGATGGAAGCATCAGCTCTGTCTCCAAATGTCTGGAACACTGTCTTAAGATAGCAGTCGTTGCTCTTAACACACCCTCAACACATTCATGATGTTGGCATTTCATGAAATGCTTTTATAACACATTTGTTTTTGCAAGCTTATGAGAAAAATGGTCAAGAGTGGATGTGCTTAACTTTCTCAGGAAGAATAGATGAGGGACCAGCTTTGTGGTGACTCATGTCATTCGGGCCCACTTGAACACTGTGCTGCGCTCACGCAGTACCACTTTGAGGCTGTCAAATGCTTCAACAAGAAGTTGTAAAAAGGATAGGAGAAATGGTGAGAGCTCAGAGCTCAAGAACACCAGGGGCAGATCCCATCCAGATTGTGGGTCTGAAAAATAAGGTGGTTGCCAGGCATCTTTCCAGGAGAGCTCTGGTTTGTTCAAAAAGGATGGCAGTAGCTTAGGGCAACTTTCTTTCTCTAAGGCTGGGATGGTCAGTTCCTCGTCACCCAGCGTTCCCTCCTTGTGTTTTGTTATTTAACTTGGGGGTCTCCTGTGCATACTCTTTCTTAACTCTACCTATTCTTGAAAAGTCCTTAATCATTTGACTTCATCCCATCTTCAAAGACCGTCTTTGTGGGGCTGGAGTTGCGGCTCAGAGGGAGAGCACTTACCTAGCATGTGAGGCACTGGGTTCAATCCTTGGCACCACATAAAAATAAAATAAAGATATTGTGTCTGCCTATAACTAAAACCTAACTGTTAAAAAAAGACCATCTTTGTCCAAGCTTATTTGTAAGAAATGAACATTTTACTTTGGCACATAGGGGCAAGAATGGATATTTCTCACTACAGAGCATAAACTTCATGAAAACCCCCTTCTTTCCCAAGGGACAGCTATCTCCTCTGTCCTTCTCTTTGACAACCACATGCTCTTATGTTAAAAAAAATACTATATTTCTGGATAGCTGGGATTTTTTCCCCATTTGCAAACCGACTGACAACCCAACACAGCCCATATGCATGAGATGCCCAGAACTGGGTATGTGTCCTTTCAGCAGGTCTTGGAGAGTGGCATTCACACAGAGTCAGTCAAGACTCTTAACAGAGTCCTCAGGTTGTCTAGCATAGTCCTTTTTACTGCTGTGCCTAGCACCATCTGGAGCTCAGGCTCCACCTAGACAGCAGATCCTGAGGCCCATGAACATTGGTACCAGGCTCCCTGTGCAGGAAGGGATGCCAACAAAGTCCACCCTGTGGGGACATCAGCTGTTTTCTAGAACTTCTTCCACCACTTCTTTCCCATGGTCCTTTTACCTGGTCCCATTCCCGCTACTTATTCACCCATACAGTGTCTCTGTCCTAGAGAGAAGCCAGAATAATCCATGGCTAGGACTTGGAGGTACAGACTTTGAGTAGCATTTCCTTTAGTGGTGGCCTGATGATTCCTGTAAGTAACAGCACTAATGCAATTTTAGCTTATCTCACATAAAAAATTAGAACACTCCAAAGAAATACGGATGAGTCAAAATACCCAGAACTGTGTCTTTCTGTCTGCACTTTTGCTGTTATAAACAGAAACAAGCCTGTGACAGTTTAGTTGATATTTTCTATCCCCAGAATATGATATTTGCATGACTATGTGTGGTTTGTATACTTGTATGTGTTTCAAACACCAAGTATTCCTGTGTGAAAAACATCAGTTTGAATGTTCCCTCCAATTGTGTACCTTAAGGACTGCAGTCATTCCTGAACACAATTAATGCAAAGATTTCAGCATCCTGTAGAACTCTGGGGGCATACCTGCTTCAGGTAAAATTTTTTTTCTCCAATTTTATTGGTGCATTATGATTACACAAAATAATGTGATTCATTGTAATATATTCATATATACACACAACATAATTTTGTCAGTTTCATTGCCCTGCACCTCCCCTTTCCATCCCTCTTCCCTTCCCTTATATTCCCTTTCTCTACTTTACTGCTCTTTCTTCTATTTCATGAAAATCTCTCTTCCCACCTGCTTTTGTCTTTCTAGTTTCCATGTATGAGAGAGAACATGTGACCCTTGGCTTTTGGCTCTTAACATGATGTGCTGCAGTTACATCCATTTTCCTACAAATTACCTAATTACATTCTTCTTTATGGTTAATGAAAATTCCTTGATGTATATGTACCACATTTTCTTTATTCATCTATTTTTTAAATTTTTTAATTGGTTTTATTTTTTAAATATATGACAGCGGAATGCATCACAATTTTTATTACACATATAGAATAATTTTTCATAACTCTGTTTGTATATAAAGTATGTTGACACCCAATTTGAGTCTTCATACATGTACTTTGGATAATGATGTCCATCACATTCCACCATCCTTGCTAATCCCCTGCCCCCTCTCTTTCCCTCCCACCCCTCTGCCCTATATAGAATTCATCTAATCCTCCCATGCTCCCCCTCCCTACCCCACTATGAGTCAGAGAAAACATTCGGCATTTGTGTTTTTGGGATTGGCTAACTTCACTTAGCATTATCTTCTCCAACGCCATCCATTTACCTGCAAATGCCATGATTTTATTCTCTTTTATTGCTGATTAAAATTCCATTGTGTAGATATGCCACATTTTTTTAATCCATTCATCCACTGAAGGGCATCTAGGTTGGCTCCACAGTTTATTCATTTATTGACAGGCACCTTGGCTGGTTCTGTAAGGTGGCTGTTGTGAATTGCATTGCCATAACGTGGGTGTGCATGTATCATAGTCGTACGCTAAACTTATGTCTTTTGGATAGATACTGCAGAGTGGTATAGCTGGGTCATGTGGTGGTTCCATGCCTAGTCTTTTGAGGAACCTCTGTACTGATTTCCATAGTTACTGAACTAATTTAGAGTCCCATGAACACTGTGGGACCCATATCCTCTCCAACATTTATTATTATGTGTATTCTCGATGATTGTCAGGTACAAAATTTAATGACTAAAAACTGCTAATCATTAGAAATAATATTTTCATGTGATACTTTTCAAAATAGCAAAGAATACAAAACCTTAAGATGAGCAAAATCTCAACATTTCTAAAGAAGACAAAGTTAACAATGCTGAGCCGTTCTGAAGCCCCAAACTGGAAATAAAGTAAAATAAAATAAAACAGACACCATTTTGTTTGTAATTTTCCTATCTTCATCATGAATTTCTTGCATTTTTGGTAATTTTTTTATTGCACTAAAATATTTGTCTTGATTAATGAATTGTTTTTGCTCCCTCCCCCACCCCGCTAATGCTCATTAGGTTTTGTACGTGAGATAAGTGTTCTTTCACGCCCTATTAGTCCTGATTTTGGAACAGTGTCCAGTACACAGTAGCTCCTCAGTAAATACTGGTGAGCATTTCACCCTTCCCATCTCTTCTGCAATCTGAGTGTCCAAAACCCTACAGCTCTAATAACAACCGGCTGCCTACCTCTAACACATCCTCCCTTCTCCTTCCTTCATCTAAGGGAGGGCTGTGCTCGCCCCACCTGCTCTTTGCTTTGTAATTTTCACAACTTAAAATTCAACTTCACCCACATACTCTCTTTTTCCACACGTGGATTACCACTTTAATTCTTGCAAAATGTCCAAACTTCAGAAAATTCCATCTGCTTCTTTCTTTCTCTAATTAAACCTGGTTTTCATCAAACACTAGAAAATGTTAAGAAAATATCACTTTGCCTAATCACTATTATTGTGACAATATAACATCTTCTGTTGTTGAGCATTTGAAGTCCTTCACTTCCAGTGTAAATAACTACGATGTCACTTGGACTTGGTGACAACAATTTTAGACTGAAATCATGGCTTTCTATTCGTAACTGTATGAGCAAGTTAGATGAGCCCATTGTATTTTCTACTTGAAGGCTACTTCGTATGCTAACACATTATACATTAATGTGCTTTATTATTGTTATCAATAATGATGTGAGAAATTTAATGAGAATCCCATGGCGCATTTTAGAATCTAGACATTAATATTTAAATCAATTCCATATAAAATCTATCTTGAGTCACATAAAAAGAAAGTATGGATTCTGGAAACTAAGATTTACAATGTAAAGACTTTGATGCACATAAGGTAAGTGTAAAATAGGTAAAGATGATAGGCTATGAGATTATAACTATGTGCTATCATATAACCATTATTTCCTAAATTATATCCTGTTCTGTCCTCACTCTATCCCGGGGTCTCAAACTCTAGCATATATTGGGATCTAAAGCAACTGAACCTCTCAAAACAGAGAACAGAATGGTGGCTACCACAGGCTGGGGCTGAGCAAAATGGGGAGATGCTGGCTTAGGGTTCAATGTTTCAATTAGGAGAAAAATGTGATAACTATTTGAAGTAATGGATACATTCATTTACTTGATTTAGTCATTTCACAGTGTATACATATGTCACTTTCTACACCCTATTATATATACAATTACAATTTGTCAATTGTCAGTAAAAAATTTAAAAGGAAATGAAAAATGTAAAGATCAATGGGCCCTGCCCTTAAAGATTTTTGACTCAGGAGGTCTGGGATGAGGTTGAAGGATTTTAATTTCCATCAAGTTGCCTAATGATGCAGATGTTGCTGGTCCAGGGACCACACTTTGAGAACGATGGCATTAGTCCAGTCTCCGCCAGGGGATTTTAATCAGCTCTTAAGAACTTTGATACCATACCATATGTTTGCACCAGAGAGAGAAATAAAAATAAGACAGAGTTCAATCCTATATTATCATAGCAACCACCAACCATCACAATCATACCCACAGCAAAACATCATTTTAAAGTTTTATGGGTTTTAAATCAGATTTTAATCAATTGTCTTTTTTTAACTTGTGTACATAATTCTTTACTATTTATATTCTTCACATTCTTTACATTTACTATGTAACTTTTTGGGGTCTCATTACCTTTGTGTGAAACCCTGAGACACAATTACAGGAGCAGCTTTTTAAAAATTTTTATTTCTACTTTTATTTTTCCTGTTGCAAACCCCAGGCTTTGATGGTTCTGATTTCTGGTTCCAGAAACTTTCTTGACTTTGTTTGTAATTTTCCTATCTTCATCATGAATTTCTTGCATTTTTGGTAATTTTTTTATAGCACTAAAATATTTGTCTTGATTAATGAATTGTTTTTGCTCCCTCCCCCACCCCGCTGATGCTCATTAGGTTTTGTACAGGGGCTGCTATCTCCTCCCTCTGCCAACTCTCCCTCTCCGAAACTGGATCAGCCTCCATCTGGGCAAAATGCCCTGATGTGGCCAGGAAGCAGAGCAGATTGCTATCCAGAAAACCTTGACCTTTGTTCCTGTAATCAGCCAGAAGGCAGTAGCTGGAACTCTGTCCTACTGACAGAGTGGAATATTCAAAGTAGCATCTAAAGTATTACTACTCCTTTGAAACTCATGAGTATCTGGCTGTGTGCATAAGGCTCATTGTGAATCTCAGTGATATCTGTCCAGCATTGCCCTCTAGTGCCTGTGGCCATATTTCTAGATGCTTCATATCTTCTCACTAGGGTGTTTGAAATTAAAAAGGTAAATTAGAGAAAGGTGTTTTTCCACAATTTCATGGCAGACAGAGAAGCAACCAGATGCAGACAGCAAGACAAAAGTTTTATGAGTGTTTTTTACTCCATCAACAAAGTGTAAAAAGCATATATTTGTTGAGATATTCCTTCATTCATATTAGCCATTATGACAGAGAAGATTTGTCTGTATTTTTGACCTGCCTGAAAAGAATTGCAGTGTAGGACAGGAGGTTATTCCAATGACATAAGTGAAGCTACATTTTTTAATTCGTGCTACAAATTCTTCTGGTCTGCAGACTTCTTCTTCCATATATCTCCTTGACATGGGATAAGGCAAGCTGCTTCTTCCAGATATGGTGAAGGATTTCTTTCAAGATAAACTAAAAAAGTTCTGGGTGGTTCTTTAGTTTGTGGTGGGGAGCTTATTACTAATCTTAGAAATGTCTGAGCTGTATATTAGAGCATTCCCTTCTTACCTTGAAAATACACGCACACACACACACACAGAGAGAGAGAGAGAGAGAGAGAGAGAGAGAGAGAGAGAGAGAGAGAGAGGAAGTAAGAAAGAGAAAAAGAAGATCAAAGAAAAAGAAGGAAAGGCCACAACCCTGGTGTTTCATTTTGAGCCCTTTTTTCCTAGACTCCCAGGCAGTTCTATGCACAGCATGGCTACTGAAAGACTCAGACACAGCCCGCCATACTCATCTGTTGTATGACATGGAAAGTGCCCTTTCTGCCTTGCCCAAAAAAGCCAAATTGCAAGTATCCTGTATGCCCCTGACTTTCCTCATCTCCCCAGCTGTATTTTTGGCAATAGAACTCTCATGTTCAAACTACAGCTAAGTGGGTTCAGTACAGCTCTGGCTTCTGCTTTGCTTGCAAGTGAAGTACAGTAGAATTTCCTAAGCAGATGTGAGGAAAAGTGCAGGTAGATGCTACCTGTCTGTCACATCCCTGCCAACTAAGTACAAGGGATGGTCAAAAGAGATAAATCCTAAGAAGTTAATAATGCATCATCTGAGAAAGTGAATTTCTTTATGACCTGCCCTGATTTTATAATTAAAATCAATAGGAAATGGTAAAACTGCCAAGGAAATACACCAAAACATAATTTTAAGTGACAGAATTATCAGTAATGAGTATTTTTCTCTTTCTGTTTTTCTCATAATCTAAATCTTCCACAAAGAGCATATTTAACAGCTTTACTAAAGTATAAATCATATACCATAAAATTCATTTATTTTAAGGAGACAAATGAATGTTAATAGTAAATTAACAATGTTGTTCAATCATCCTCACAGTTCAATTTAGAACATTGCCATTATCCCAAAAAGAAATCTGTGCAGATTTGTAATTACTCCCTGTTCCCATCCTGAACCTCTGTGAACCAATGATTTACTTTCTGTCTCTCTTTGTGCTCTTTCATTGTAGCTGACATAATGGAATCACATAACTAGTGGTCTTTTGTGTCTAGCTTCTTTCACTGAGCTTGAAGTTTCCAGGGTAGAGCATGCTATGGCACTTGGTAACTAGATAATAACCCTGTGTATAAATGTACTATATTTTGTAAGTTTGTTAGTTGAAGTACACTTGGGTTGTTTCCACTCTGGCTATTGAGAATAATGCTGCTGTAAATGTATGTTGTCATTCCTCTGGGTTGGTAATGAGACATGGAATTACTCATATTGCAAAATTCTGCTTAAGGTGGTGAGAAACCATTAAGTCTTTTCCTTTAGTAGCATGCTTTATACCTCTGTTGCTCCCACCAGCAATATGTGAGTGATCTATTTTTGATACATCCTCAGTAGCACTTGGTGACGTCCTAGTTTTTAAATTTTAGCTCTTTTGATATATGTGTGGTGATATCTGATTGTGGTTTTAATTTGTTTTTCTTAGTTACTAATGCTATTGAACACTGTTTCTTGTTTTAGGACATTATTTTATCATGGTGGGCAAAATGTTTTTTTTTTTTTTCAAATATTTTGGCCTTTTATTTAAATCAGCTTTTTAAAATATTTTTTCATTTGTTTTAGTTAGTTATACATGACAGCATAATGCATTTATACACTGAGATAAAACATAAATGGGGTATAATTTATCATTTTTCTGATTATACAGGTTGTAGAATCACATTGGTCATGCAATCATATTATATTCATAAGTAATAATATCTGTTTCATTCTGCTATCCTCCTTATCCTCAAATTCCCTCCTCTCCCTTCCCTCTACCTAATCTAAAGGAACCTTATTCTTCCCTAGTGGCCCCCCTCCTTATTGTGAATTAGCATTCGCCTATGAGAGAAAAAAATATTCTGCTCTTGGTTTGGGGGGATTGGCTTATTTTGCTTAGCAGGATATTCTTGAATTCCATCCATTTACCTGCAAATGCCATAATTTCATTCTTCTTTAAAGCTGAGTAATGTCAGCCTTTTATTTGGGGATAGTTTTAGATTTGCATAAAGGCTATGAAACTGTAAGGACAGCTCGAAGAGTCCTCACATACCCCTTACACAGATTCCTCTATTATTAACATCATCCAGGAGCACATTCTGTCCGTCACAGCTAAGGAATGGACACTCTGTGATCGCAACTTCAGACTTTGTTCCCATCTCATCAGTGTCTCCACTGTTTTCCCTTTCCTCTGACAAGTTTTATCTCAGGTCTCATGTTGGGAGAGTTGTATGTCTCCTGTGTCTCCTCTGGTCCATGATAGCTTCTCAGCTTTCACATTTTTTGATAACCTACAGTCTTAAGAGGTATTGGCCAGGTATCCTGATCAATGTCTCCCAGTCCGGGCATGTCTGACTTTTTTTTCTCATGATTAGACTTGGGTTATGAATTTTGGGAATGAATATCACATAGACCTTCTGCTCACACTTAAGTCGATACTCGTTTTATTATTTTTGAGTCATAAGTGTTCTTTTTTTTCTAAATATTATAATGTTTCTTTCTTTCTTTCTTTATTTTTTATTGGTTGTTCAAAACATTACAAAGCTCATGACATATCATCTTTCATACATTTGATTCAAGTGGGTTATGAACTCCCATTTTTACCCCAAATACAAGTTGAAGAATCACATCGGTTACACATCCACATTTTTACATAATGCCCTATTAGTGACTGTTGTATTCTGCTACCTTTCTTATCCCCTACTATCTCCCCTCCCCTTCCCTCTCATCTTCCCTCTCTACCCCATCTGCTGTTATTCAATTCTCTCCCTTGTTTTTTTCCCCCTTTCCCCTCACAAACTCTTATATGTAATTTTGTATAACAATGAGGGTCCCCTTCCATTTCCATACAGTTTCCCTTCTCTCTCCCTTTCTCTCCCCCCACTCGTCTCTGTTTAATGTGAATCTTTTCCTCATGCTCTTCCTCCCTGTTCTGTTCTTAGTTGCTCTCTTTATATCAAAGAATACATTTGGCATTTGTTTTTTAAGGATTGGCTAGCTTCACTTAGCATAATCTGCTCTAATGCCATCCATTTCCCTGCAAATTCCATGATTTTGTCGTTTTTTAGTGATGCGTAATATTCCATTGTGTATAAATGCCACATTTTTTTTATCCATTCATCTATTGAAGGGCATCTAGGTTGATTCTAGAGTCTAGCTATTGTGAATTGTGCTGCTATGATCATTGATGTGGCAGTATCCCCACAGTATGCTCTTTTAAGGTCCTCAGGGAATAGACTGAGAAGGGCGATAGCTGGGTCAAATGGTGATTCCATTCCCAGCTTTCCCAGGAATCTCCATACTGCTTTCCATATTGGCTGCACCAATTTGCAGTCCCACCAGCAATGTACAAGAGTACCCTTTTCCCCACATCCTCGCCGGCACTTATTGTTGTTTGACTTCATAATGGCTGCCAATCTTACTGGAGTGAGATGGTATCTTAGGGTGGTTTTGATTTGCATTTCTCTGACTGCTAGAGATGGTGAGCATTTTTTCATGTACTTATTGATTGATTGTATGTCCTCCTCTGAGAAGTGTCTGTTCAGGTCCTTGGCCCATTTGTTGATTGGGTTATTTGTTATCTTATTGTTTAATTTTTTGAGTTCTTTGTATACTCTGGATATTAGGGCTCTATCTGAAGTGTGAGGAGTAAAAATTTGTTCCCAGGATGTAGGTTCTATATTTACCTCTCTTATTATTTCTCTTGCTGAGAAAAAAACTTTTTAGTTTAAGTAAGTCCCATTTGTTTATTCTTGTATTTAACTCTTGGGCTATGGGCATTCTATTAAGGAATTTGGAGCCTGATCCCACAATATGTAGATCGGAGCCAACTTTTTCTTCTATCAGGCGCAGAGTCTCTGATTTGATATCAAGCTCTTTGATCCATTTTGAATTAACTTTTGTGCATGGTGAGAGAAAGGGGTTCAGCTTCATTTTGTTGCATATGGATTTCCAGTTTTCCCAGCACCATTTGTTGAAGATGCCCTTCTCAGTGATTTGGTTTTAACTGTAATACCTCTATCAAGGAGGCAGAGGAGACCCTACCTCCAAATATGTTCAAATTCTGACATTCTGAAATATTGGAGTTATAGGCACAATTCTGTCCTGAAACCCACAGAAAATGGTAATATGTATCAAAATCACAATTTGTTTGAATTATAGAATTTTGTACAAACCATTGTTATACTACTACACATCATATAGAGAATTTAACTTGGAAAAATTCAAGTGTATGCATTCAATTCATTTCTGAGACAGTGAGAGATAGGAGAGGGAGGGAGAGAGAGATGCAATGGGTTGAATGTCTGAGAGGTGGGACATGTGGGGCTTGTGGTCTTTCTAAAATTCTCAATTCCCCAGCCTCTGGGAGAGTTCATGTGGAAGTGGGAAGAGTGGAGAAGATGGGAAAATACCAAGATAATGAGGACTCTTGTGGCATAATGGAAGGAATTTAGTAGTTATGCAGAATGAGGAAAATACACGTTGACTTACAAATACTATTTTACTACATTCTAACATATTTTTGATAACACAAATGCATGAAAATAACTCCAGAGTTACACATACACACACTCACACCTACATGGTTTTTTATTTCCCTTTTTGATGTTCTGATCATTTATTATTTTTTTTCAAGAGAGAGTGAGAGAGGAGAGACATTTGTTATTTTTATCGAAAGTTCTTACCACTAGCTAATGGAAATGGTAAAAGGAACCCACTTACAGTATTATGACGCTAGATGTCAAAACACTTTTAATAAGTTCGAGTTTTCCAATAAAAAGTCTCCAGCACTGTACCAGCATACAAAATCATCTTGCAATAGACAGGAACACTTAAAATGTATGCTGTGGTAAGGAAATAACAATGACTATATGCGAAAATAAATCCAATTTCCAAAAATAAAGATGAGACAGATGGCCATTCGTACATGCAGAGATGAAGCAGGCTCACAGACTCTTCTAAACATTGAGCATACTCGAATTTTTAAACACTCATTCCACTCTTCAGGAATAGGCCTATTCTGTATGGCTAGAGCCACCTCAACTAGGAAGGTTTTATTTTAATCATTCAGTAAGTTACATATTGAGCAGACATTGAAGCTAATGCCACAAGACGACGTCTTTAGGGACATGAAGGAGCAAAGGTAATTACCACAGAGTTCTTACCCTCTGATAGTCTAAAGACTAATTGCCACAGGAGAGGAACCGCTATGGAAAGCTAACTCATGATGGATGGGGAGCTAGAGAAGGGATGGTTGGTACTGTCCAGTAGACATAGCAGAGGCTCAAAATCCAAAACCCTGGGGGTGATAGTGTAACCCTATTTTTTAAAATTAATGTATTGAGACATAATTTGCATGCTGTACAATTTGCCCACTGGAAGTAAACACATTAGTGGTTTTCATTATGTTCAGAGTTGTTCAGTCCTAGCCAAAGTTGATTGAACCTTTGCATTTCCCTGCCCACAAAAAAAATCTCATGCTCATTCACAGCCAAACCCTTTCCCCTCCTCAGTGATTACTCACTCACCATCTATATAGGTTTGCCTACTCTGGACATTTGACTTAAATAGACTCACATAATATGTGGTCTTTTGTAGCTGTTTCTTATCACTAAGATATACTATATAGTAATACTTCATTCTTTTTATTGTTGAGTAATAGTCTATCCTATAGATGCACCCCATTTTGTTTATCTATTCGCAGTTCATGGATGTTGGGATTGTTTCTCTACTGTTTTTTTTTTTTATCTACTGTGTGGCCTGGGACTATTAATAGTGATGAAAAGTCAGGGTCTCTATGTAAGTGCCTGGCTTCAAAAACGGATGCTATCCTTTATCAGGAGAAGTGTCCTTTGGCATGTCTCTCGAGTTCCCTGTGCCTCAGTTTCCTTGTGTGTAAGATGGGGAGAGTAGTAGTTTTATGTAATGGGGTTGTCTGAGAATTCCATGGGGTAACCCACGCTATCCCTTGAGCACAGCCTTGGTCTATTGTATTACTCCAAGAAGTGGTAATAACAATAATGGTGATCCTCTTAATATCAAGATCACCATTAGTTTTCTTATCTGTTCATCTTAAAACAGACTACACTCCAGTGGACTATTCTGAGATTAAATAAGTCAGGGTGTGTGTGGAAGCATTTGGCCCAATATCTGGCTTGCAGTAAGTGCTGAGCAAATTTGAGAGAAGAAGCTCAATGCCAAGGGGCAGAACCCACATTGGGAGGATGAGTCTCGAATGACATGCTCTTCTGCAAAGGTCAGAGGATGTGACAGGAGAGGAGGGCTCCTCTGTAAAAGCTGAGCCTCCCAGCGATGAACACAGAGGCCAGGATGGTGAAGTTAGTTAAACCTTCTTTCTCAAATTCTATTGATGACCTGGAATCCAGGGCAGTGACTAGAGGGTGAGGGCCAGAGCAGGGAGTTGGGTGAGTGCAGTGAGCCTGGGCTGGCCAGTCACTGAAGGAAAGGAAGGGCACACATACAAAGGTCCTAAGTTCCAGAAATGGCAAAGCAGTTGAAAAGGACAACAGAATCTCACTCTGCTCAGAATCATTTTATTTTGCAGAAAAGCATATTTCCTGGGTTTATCTTCCCTGCCCCACTGAGGACATTGAAAACACCTAATGGAAGAAGGAGGCTGTGTGGCTGGGTTCTAGTTCAGGTGCATTTTCAGATAAGATGCAAACTCCCTGGGTGTGCCCTCTCTGGATCTTAAGTCCTTTGTCTAATTTGTAAAATAAAGGGGTGGAGGAGAAGATTTCACCAGCTCTTCCTAAATCCTGGAAGTTGATCTGCTTATCTATTCTTCCACCTTCTCTGAGTGTCCCAAGGCTTCTTAGCTTCTTAGCACAGCCAATTTGCAGACTCAACTATGGGTGGGGTATAGCTTCTCTGACCATAGCCAGGCAGTGGCAGAGAAGAGAAGGCAGGAAAAGCCCCCAGCTGGCTGTTCACAGGCAATTTTTTTAGCATATGAATCCTTGGCTACTCCACAGGAAGGTGCAATGCTGTTCACCTTATGTGGGAGTCAGGAGGTAGATCAAGTGTTCAAAGCTCTTGTTAATTAACATCATGAGCCAGCAATGAGGAAAGGTACCCTTCCCTCCCCCCTTGTGGCCTGGTACCACTATTTCTGGTTGGTGCTTTGGGGTCCTATACAGTTTGACTCTTTCACTCCTCTTTGTTGAGGAATCAAGGAGTGCCCTTCCCAGTAAGAAAAGCTTTTTACATTTAAAGAAAAATGAAACCTAGGGGGAAGGAGACAAGTTCTATGGGACAGGGGAAAAAAAAGTGAACGATGAAATCAGCTCACATGATGTCTTCACGCCACAAGATGTCAAACAAATCTGTTCACTAGACATATTCCCTTCTAATTTATTCCAAGAGAGTCATGTCCTACAAAGCAAGGAGCCTAAGGAAGGATTCATACACTCATAAAAAGATGTCAAAGTAGTTTATTGATTTCCTTGGGCCATTTGGTGGAGACTGTGGAACTAATTCAGCTTTCCTCTGCTTGGGCAGAATTACCGGTTCAAACCACAGAGCTGGCGTGTGTGTGTGTGTGTGTGTGTGTGTGTGTGTGTTTGTGTGTGTACGCATATGAGGCATACGAGTGTGTGATTTTAAGACTTTGTTCAAAGTACAACCCCACCAAACCTAAATGTCCCAGCCACCAGACCATCTCTGGCCCAAAGGAACAACCAATCATTTCAGGCACTAAGAATTTAGAAGAAATCTTACCCATACCCACAGGGAAATTTCTGAAGTTATTTGGCCTGAAACAATAATTACTATGAAAAAGTTACCTAGGAAGTCATTGTTTGCAGAAAAAGCATTCCAGTGTAAGAATGCTCAGGACTTGGATTTGCTGGTGCTAATCTCTCATTCTCGGGGAGCATTCTTTCCAAGAGAATTACTTTTCAAAATAAGATTATAAGAAGCTAGGTTAATGGACTAAGTGCTAAAGTTCAGATAAAAGAAACTGTACTTATAAAAAATCTTCTCTGTGGCATGTGAACTCTTATTGCTCCCAAGGGAAAACAAGAATTAATTAAGATTAGCATCTGACCACTTTGCTCTCAGAGCCAGAATATTTTCAGTTTTATCCCAACTCATAAATGTTTACTTAAATCTCTTTACCCTCTCAGGATCTTGTTGCCAAAGGAGATCATATCACAGGCTTGGTTTCTGTTTTTCAATACCGGGCCATTAAATTCAGTATTAGCTCATTTCTCCTTTGTGGAAATGAGAAGAGGTGGCTGTTGAAATGAAGTTTCATTAAAGAAAAGCATGAAATACTAAAAGAGCCTCCCTCCTCTCTTCCCCTGTCCAGGCTTCTCCCCTTCCCTGCACCCCTTCCTGTGTCTTCTCTTTCTTCCTCTGTTATGCATGCAAAAACCATTGGGTAGCTAATATAATTGATCCAAATGTCATATCCAGGATCTGGAAAATCTTTCTTCATTACTGACCCACAACAAGTTAAAGGGATGTTACCATTCTCACCAGTTTGAAACAAGAGAATGAGCTCAGAGTGTAGGTTGCTTCTCCAAAATCCTTTGGTGAGCCAAGATGGGCAGATCATCTCACCTAACTTTATTCTTATTGCATTTTTGAATCAACACATGCAGGAGTTGGGGAGGTAGCACAGTGTTAGCACACTTGCCTAGCAGGTGTGAGGCCCTGGGTACGATCCCTAACACCACACAATAAATAAATAAATAAATAAATAAATAAATAAATAAATAAATAAAATCCATATATACTTTAATCTCTTTATCTCATACCACATTCCAAAATAAGCAAATGATATAATTTACATAGTATTTCTCAATCCCAACTTCTGTTGATATAGCTGAATATCAAAGACTGGGTTACTTATGTTTTTATTCAACTGATGGCGGCAGCAGGCGGGGGAAAAAAATCAACTGATTGTTTGGGAGGATGGAAGGGCCAAGGTTAGGGCCCACATGTGGCAAGGACCTTCTTGCTAATGAGGAAGCTTCAGAGTCTGGAGGCACAACAGGCATCACATTGTGAGAGTGGGGCATCCTGGAGACAGAGCCATGGTGGCTTTCATAGCTGATCCTCCCTTGATCAGCTCACATGATGTCTTCACGCCACAAAATGTCAAACAAATCTGAACCCATCAGTTCTTTAATCCATTTGTGGTAACTGTCAAGGTTCTCTGTCTTTGCCTGATGCTGCAAACCTGTTCTCTCTACAAGTACAAAACTTTGCACAGTTTAAAAAGTAAAGAAAGAGAGAAACTTCTGAAAATCGTCTAGTCTTTCCACTCAAGCCTTTCAAAATAAAATTTTTGATTTAAACAATTGCATCATGCTAAGTCTCTACTCTCTAAAGTGGGGTTAATACCTACTTATCAATGTTTTTTTCCTTCATAATAATTAGCTCAGATCATGTTGCTTAATTGTTTCTTAATAAGCATTTACCTGCACTGGCTTTCCCGTTATGGGGTTTGGTTTTTCTCCCTCCACTGTATTTCCATTTTTTCAATAAGATGACATTGTTCAGTTTTGCTTTAATTTGTTTATTTGCTTAAGAAAGGTCAACATGGGATGATCCTCATTGTTTTACCTAAGTTTCTTCCTGTCTGTACCCATGTTGTGAAGCACCTGGGAAACTGCCGGGCTTAGCTTACATTGTCAAAATCAATTCCTTAATAAATTAATAAGATAATATTTTATTTTAATTTTTTAGCATAACACACGCCTACTACTCATAAGTTTAGAAACTGAAACACTTTACTTTTTGATGCATACTTATTTGTGAGTACTCAAGAATAATAATGCAATTAAAGATTTTCTCTTTATAATAAGAAATTAAAATCATCATCATAAAAGCAGCACTACAGAATTTCTGAAATACACCTTCTCTTGAATACATATTTTATAAATACTTTTTAAAACATGGATTTTTATGACCATGTGTTTGACAGTCAGTAGATTATGTCTACTCTTCAAATTTATGGTACCATATGCAGTATAATTCACATACATAGCTCTAGGGTTCTGATTAACTTATTATTTTTTCAGGATTAGATCATTTCACTTATTATACAAACTCAGAAACATGAAACATCTATATTTTTAATAGCTAAACATAAATGAACAAATACCAACCAACAATTAATCTTATGAATTGCCCTGCAATTTAGATATTTGTAAATAGTGTCAATGAGGCTGTTTATGTCATGTCATAATTGATAATAACCAAGGTGTTGTTTTTTGTATGCAAAGTTCTTCCCTGTTGATTAGGCAGTGCCTGCAGAAATCATAGATGTTTCTAGAAAGAAGGTGATCATCTTTCTAGAAAGAAATATACTCCAGGCAGGATAGTTAGATGGGGTGTGTGGAGAGCTGATCTAATGAAGGCCACATAATGGGGAGTTGCTTCAGAAATTATATGTGCAGGTTTTCCTGTTATCCGGAGCTAATCACCAAAGAACCAGAGTCTGCAAAAGCCATCAGATTCCAGGGCAGATGCATGAAGAAAATTGGCAGAACAAGCAGGAAGACGTGCTTCTGTTACCAAGCAGTCCTGAGAATTTCATTATTAGTTCATCTCTGTTACTGTTAAGATGGAAAGAGGGAGATTATCATTTGCAAACCAAGAGGCTTCTATGAGCCCCACAATAATTGATTTTCTTTTTCATTAAAATGCTTAATATCTGTTATTCCAGAGAAGTTGAAAGGTCTTTGTGAAGCTTTTCTAGCAGAAGCTATAGGCCCAAGGAAGAGAAGCAATGAAAATTTCACCTGTATGTTCCTTATGGCTGTTCAGTAGACCTTGGCTTTCCAAGTATCCCTAAAAGATGGCTTTGGTTTAGGCCACATTTATAGGTTGGGGAAGGGGATCTATTAAAAAGTAGTGACTCTTTAGAAATTGGTTCTCAGTATGAAGAAGGGAGAAATCAGGCAGGCTAAGTGCAGCAAACCCAACACCCTTCTGCATGACACTGTAAATCAACCTGAGACTGAAATACATATTTCAAAATTTATTTGACATTTGAGAGCTCCAACTCCAAAACTACCAGCTTTCCTAAAGCTTGTTTGAATTTAAATTCTGCTGGGAATCCTTCCTGAACAGACTACAGTCAAGTTGGACGTGTCTGAGTGACAGTGCTCTGGAACAGCTTGTTGTTGGACAGCAGCATTTAGGTCTTAATGTGACTTGTCTATGGGCATGGCTTCAGGAATGTAGGGAGCCACGTTTGATAACTGGGATCCCATCATGAGTCTCAGTGATCCAAAATTATGCTTGGGAGGTAAAATATTCTCAATTAAAGAGGAACGAGTGGAGAAGGAAAAGACGCCACACAGTTTTGTCCATTCTAAGGGTTCTCAAGACCTTTGCATCTCCCTGTTTTAATTGCAGTAGGTGAGTATTGACAGCAGAATTTGAAATTGGTGGTGGTTTAGTTTTTAGGGAAATGTTTTCTTTGTCATTGTGATTTTTTAAGATTTTGTTTTATTGCATGAATATTTAATTAACTTGAAAATCCCAAAAAACCATAAACTTAATCAAATTACCTAAGTTTGTGCTGACTGCATTCATGATATCATTACCTGTAATGATTTTCATTATGCTCCAAAGGGAACACTACAACTTGCAGGTGGTTTTACACTTGAAGAGCCTTAGGAACCACTGAACTATAAAAACACCATTTCTCCACATTAAGGCTTTTAGCCCAATTAAAAAGTAAACATCTTCGGGAACAATTATTATTCCCATTGTCAGTCTTTTACAACCGAATGGATTTGTGAATTACCATTCTATTACTCTCTAGCACTGTGTTTATTTTATAATCACCTTTCCCCCAATAACCACAATTAGTTATTATTTAACATTTTTTTCTAGTCTCTCTCTTTAAATATCAGGTTCTCTACTCTATCTCCAGGCCCACTAAGTGAAAACAGTGAGTCTGGTAAATATTTGGTAATTGAGTGGATAGGCTAGAAGTTGCTACTGTTTCCTTTCTGTTCCATTTTTCAATGAAGTGACCCTATCCTTGACAGATAGATTGACTAAGTAGCTGTATGATGTATCAAATTCAATGTGGGTCCTGCTGAGCAGGGAGGGATATACAAATCACAGTGCTACTAATTTTGAAGAATGCTGCGGCAAAGCACAGGAAGCTCCCCAAATCCAAAGCAGGTGTACACAAAAATAAGCACCTATTTAAAAATTCATGGCCGGATATCAGAGGATAAAGCAAACTGTGGGGAAAGGTAGAGTAACTAAATTCAGCTCATGATAATCGCTGATTTTGAATTATACCAAACTCTATAATATGAAAAAAGCCTTGGAAAAGTTGATTTTTCTTTTCTTTCTAATTGCTTCTCAGTAATATCAATACTTTATAGTTTATGGAGATACATAAGTCCTCCCATCCATTGGCAGAATTAATTTAATTTTGCTCCGCTGAATTGCATTTCCATTCACCAAGTAGCCTTTTTTTTTTCTTTTTCTTTTTTGGGGTACTGGGAATTGAACTGAAAGCCTCACACACGCTAGGCACATGCTCTATCAGAGAGCCATACCCCAACCCCATTTCTCTTTCTAAGAACATCATTTCCATGCCTTTCTTCTGATGAACTTCGCTTAGACCAACCCTTCAGTGTGCTGACATCTGTACTTTTTGAGTTCTCCACTGTGACTCTCTATCCTGCCAGTAAGATTTTTCCCTCTCCCATTTAAAAGCAGGTACAGTCTCTTGTAATTATTATGATAATTAAGGAGAAACTATGACTTCTAGTATTTTTTTAATTCAGTCTAGATGACTGCTTGTAAGTTAGAGCAGAATGCAAATTTAGCATTTTAAGAGCTCACAGGCCATGGATTTGCAGGCTGACACACAGCAGATCTGCGTACTGACATTTCACCATAGAGTTTTGAGGAGGCTAACAGGCAGCTGTTAGAAGATGACCACAGTACAGAAGCAAGAAACAATAAGCCAGGGTAGAACAATCCCTCTTTAGGCTTAGTGCAGCAAAAGTCCCTAAGTATATGAGCTCAGAGTCCTTAGGCTATTGACAAGCTTGTACCCCTATAAGGAATGTAGAATACATCCTCCAACAGAATTGCACCAACTTCCTTGCCTTGATGGACCCCAAACTTGCTTATATATAAAAGTAAAAGCCCTGCTGCACTTGGGGCTCAGACTTTGGGAATTAACCCTCTGGGCCATGGTACCACTAATTAAGTGTGGCTTCCAAATCTCCGTGTCCTGACCCTCATTTCCTGCTACATTTTTGCAGACATTTCTAAGCCCCTGGGGAGTCCTCTAGCTATCCTGACATTGTGATCTCCTTAGGACAATCCTGGGGTAACCAGGCCCTCAAACCAATATACTTCACAAAGCTTGATGGGTTGGCTATTCTCAATGAGCAGGAGCTTTCCCAGGCACCCGTCCATCCTCCAGCCTTGATGGTAGGAAATCCAGTAAGAGTTGGATGAGCTAGAAGATAATGATGACCCCTGAGAAGTACAGCAGCTCCTGCCATTTGACACTCGACCTAGCAGCAGATTGACCTCTGTGTTCCATACGACTGTGGAAACCTTTGTGCTTCTTCGTTGGCAATGCCATCCTTCCCTCTGTTTTCTGTCATGATCTTGTCTTATGTTCTTTCAATTTTTCCGCATGTTCACCTTCTAAATGGATCTTGTGGGGAAGCTCTCTTGGTGCTGCACATTTCCTTTGGCTTCAGTTTCTCTGCGCTCCTCTCCCTTGGTTGCCTCTTGGACCATTTCAGATCTTTTCAGCTCACCTTTCTGCCCTTTCAGTGAACCTTCTGCTGAACCTTCCTTCAGCCTGGGAAATCCTAGAGTCTGTTCTTCCTGCACCTTGCTGAAGCGTTTTAAGGCATTGACCCTGAAGATGGGAGCTCCTGTTGGTGGAGGGCATTATTCACCCTCCATCCTCCACATGCACTCCCCAGTAGGGGCTGCCCCTCTCCCCTTCACAGTCATGCCTCTTGGACAACATCAACTTCACATAGTAATGTAGAGTAAAGGGCTTTAAAAAATGCTTCCAGGGAAGGGAAAGAATAAGCACTCAGTCTGTAATGTTTGCCTGTGTCTGTGGTGTAAATCCTCCCACCAGGGCCAGTTTCAAACTTAAGACTTCACCAAACACAGGCTTGGGAAGAGAAACATGGAACATGCCATTTGATAGTATTTCCACCAAGCACATGCAATAGATGTCAACAATCTCAAGAGCACCTGACAGGGGTTGGCAAACTTTTTCTGTAAAGGAAAAGATACTAAATATTTTGGGCTTTGTAAACATTTAGATCTGGGTCATGAATGCCCAATTCTGCTATTATACTGTGCACACAGCCAGTGATGTACATCAACGATTGGATGGGACTGCATTCCAGTAAAACATTATTTACAAAATGCACAGCAGATTGGATTTAGTCTTAGAGCTATAGTTTCCTAAACTCCAGCATCGATAGTAGTAAAATAATTAAGGTGTGATGAGTTCTGAGTGTTTATTATCTTTTTTAAATAAAATGTATTACATAGTAAGTTAGTAATATTTAATAATGTCTGTTTTAAATATCCATGTTGAAAAATCCTGAGAGCTTAATAATCAGTTGTCGCAACTTGTAACCTAGGCATCTGTCAACTCACGTTCTATGATTTTTTTTTTCTGAAAGAGTCCAGATTGCAGGCAAATATTACAATTGTTAAGAGAAAGCTCTTGATGCAGTTAAAATCTAAGCATCTTATTTATTTTGAAATGATTTGTCCTTTCTCATCAGTTCTTGGCTTTGTGGACACATTATTTTCCTCCTGTATGATGTACATAATGTAAGGGTATGTGGTATGATTTTCTATTCATAGGTTGATAGTCCTTGAGCACAGTGATTCATCCAAATCCCTTAGATGTAGTTTAAAAATAGAGACATTTGTTCCCTACATTGAGGAGTTCTTTCTCTGTAGGACTGAGTTGTAGCATGGCTATCAAAACCTTGATTTCATGATCTAGTGAATTCATTGTGTCCTTGTGGTTGAGAGTCCCTGTCACTGGGCTTGCATTTTACTGCTTATTTTAGAAGATCTGGAGCACATATGGAGGAAATAATTCACTGGAAAACATGGCTCTAGTGGGATTTATTAAGTCAACCATCTTAGGAGGAAAATTGGCCAACCTAACTTATACATGTTTCTTTGCAATCATTGTTCCCATAATTATCCTTTGTTGCCTACTGAATGCTAGGCAAATGGAAATGGGCCATCTCTGGATTCTGGAAGTATAGCATAAAGACAGATGAGGTCCCTGCCTTCATGAAGTTTATGATTTATTGGAGGATGCAAACAAGGGGAAAAAAAAGCAAATGTATTAGTAGATGATTAGAGAGGGATCCGAGTATGATCAGAATAAATGCGGTGGTGGGTGCTGGATTTGTGTGGACCAGGGCAAGACGCACTCATGCAGCCCTGACAATCCTCCTTTGGATGGACTATCCATGCAGCACTGCTGAAAGAAACTCCCCATTTCCCCATTCAGGAAGTAAAGTTGGCCTCCTCAGTGCAGTATCCGATTGAAGTTGGTTCCCTTATTTAAAAGCTCACAGATTCATGAGCATGGATCAGAGCTACCTAGAGAATTACTTTCTTTGCCTTATGTGTTTTCCAAAAGTGACTATAGACAGAGACTGGTGTGGGCATGTCTGTTTGTTATGTGTGTCTGTGTGTTTGCATGTTATGGGGGAGGCGGAGCATTTCATAAATGGAAACACCTAAACTTTCTTTTCTGTGGCCTGCTTTCTTTGAACACAGTATATTGGACATTCCTCCTTATTATACACAGACAACCAGATGTTTTTAGGGCTTTTGTAGTAATCTTCTTACTTGGTGACTCCATAACTTTGAAAATGATTTGCATATGGAATGGATGGGCTGATTTCAATCTTTGGCTATTATGACTGCTGCAAGGAGTTTTCTTACACCGTCATCTTCTAATACATGTGTGACTATCTGTAAAATGAATTATTTGTAGTGAAATTGTTGGGTTAAAGGACATAAACACTCCTCATCTTGAAAGAGAGCACTAAACTTTCACTACTCTGTGCCAATTTACATTCCCACCAAAACTTTGTGAGACTCTTTCCCACACTCACCAGCACTGTTATTAAACTACTGTGTCTTTGTCAGTTTAATAGTGTCATGGCAATCCTATAAGTTTCATGTTACGTTTTTATGAATGAAGTTGAATTTTTTTTAAACTATGTATTAATGCCACTTTTTCTTTATTTCTTCATGGCTCTTGCAATCTTTTCTCCATTTGTTGTTAGACTTGGCCTTGTGATTTGCAACTGTTCTTTTCTACAAAGAAAAAAAATGAACTTTAAAAAATAATTTCTGCTGCAAATAGTGTTTGCCTAACATTGACTTTGGACTTCACCCATAATTTTCTCTACATAGAATATAATTCCCGTTAAGTCAAAGGGGAACAATGCTTCTGTTTTAAATGTTCCTCCATGTTTTATTCTGGAACATTTTTTTGTATCTTTGATGTCTGATTTTCTGTCCTCCTGGAACTTCTTTTGTTGTGGGAAATAACTGAGTGTCACAGCCACCATTTCTGGGAAGGACAGCCCCTTCCCCTCTTGACATGTGGTGCCTACTTTATCAAATGCTAATGTCACTTTGCATGTGTATTTGGTTTTGATTCTGGACTCTGTCTTCTGTTTTGTAGACCTAAGATAGTAAGTTTGAAGGTAGAGAAGAAATCAGAAAAATCTAGTGTTATTGACCTCAGAGCATGAGGATTACCAGAGTGAAAGGGCTGGGGTATTTTTCACTAGGAGATTCAACTAAAAGTATTCACTGAAGCATATGTTTCTTGGTTGTTAATAGTTATTTGAGGGAAAAAAGTGTGTGCATTCATTCTTAAAATACTTTACATTCGATTGTGGTTGTAATTTTTGACTGCACGATCCATTCGATGGAAAAACAAGACAGATAGCAAAGATGTCTGCAATTTTTATGGCTTCCTGTTTATTCACCAGTGTCCTAATTTCTTTTCGCCTACACAGTTACTGAAGGGAATTAAGGCTTCTGCTCAATCTGGCATGCAGGAATAACTTCTTCAAATAGGTTTTGCTTTGTGATACTGAAAATGCATCACTGGTGTAACTTTTTAATCAAAACTTATTTCCAAAGTCATTTTAAGACACAGATTAAACTGGTCTAGATAATGGACCAATTTTAACATTAGATTTTCTTTCAGAGACCTAGTGAAATGAAATGGAAGGCTGAATCTTAGCCCTTAAACATCATTGGTTAAATGAGGCAGGATCAGACAATAGGGAGGTGAGCATGGTATTTCACAGCAGGGTGAGTTAGGGAATTCTGTCCTTAGAGCTTCCAACGGGTAAAATTGGGGGTTCATAACCCACTTCAATATAATGTATGAAATATGATATGTCAAGAGCTTTGTAATGTTGTGAACAACCAATAAAAAAATTAAAAAAAAAAATAAAAAAAATAAATAAAAAATAAAAATCAATTTGCAAGTAAATTCCATGGCTGAGACTTGGGAATCCTACTGACACTCATTAAAATTCTTTCCTAAAGAGGATAGGGTGAGAGTTGAGTTCTTTAAAGAACATGAACCTTTGAAGGGAAAGAAAAAAAATTCGCTTTTAGTTTTGGAAATCAGCTTTATTGAGACCTGCCGAGTTGATTTTTACTTGCTGATGAGGTGTCAGGCTTTAAAAGCTCCTAAGTGGTCAAGGTGAGTGCCTGCATTTATCTCAATTCCAGGCACATTCCCAGCTTCCCATTCCCTGTATTAAAGAGAAAAATATCTTCCTGAGCTTAAAGCCTGCAATGACAACAGCTCTAGCTTTGCCACAAAGTCAAGCTGCTGAGCAGAATATTAAGTGCTCAGGGCTAAACCCACCCTAAGGTGATGACTCTTGGTTCATACTGAATTCAATTATACCAGCTTCATTTTCATCATTAAATTATTTTGATGGGGGATGGGGATGTGGCTCAAGCGGTAGTGCGCTCGCCTAACATGCGTGCGGCCCGGGGTTCGATCCTCAGCACCACATACCAACAAAGATGTTGTGTCCACAGAGAACTAAAAAATAAATATTAAAAATTCTCTCTCTCTCTCTCTCTCTCTCTCTCTCTCTCTCTCTCCTCTCTCTCTCTCTCTTTAAAAAAAAAGTATTTTGATGGGAGTCCTACAGCCTCTAAGGGAAGAGCCAGCCTTCAATATAATTCACAGAGGAAATGTCCTTGTTTAGTAAGTCAAGGAATAAGTAGAGTTAGAAAGAACCTCTAGCGTGTCACCTCATCTATTGCTTGCCGTCCTCACCACCATAGCTTGGGCAAATGGATTCATTATTCCTAAATCATGCTTGACAAATTGATATCAAATTTCTCCTAGAGCACGTCACATGACAATTTGCTGTTGCAAGTGTATTAAGTAAGCTTGCATAAAATAGACATGAAGGAATACCCCATGGTCACTGTGATAGATGACTGACCTCCAGGAAGCTGAAGTATATTAATATCTAGCTTAGATGAGTTATTCAGAACCTGCTAGGGTTTTCCAATATACTAGACATGTCACTGTCTCCAAGAATTCAATCCCGATATGAATTTATTGTGTATCTACTGAGTACATGTGAACAAAGCTTTCTCTGTGACTCAAGTCATAAAGGACAAAGTTGACATTGCCACCGCTAGTAAGCAACATCAAGAAAATTGTGTAAAAAGTTTGTGACAAATCAAAGAAAATAATATTCTCAAATCCTCTGTGGGTTGGGTGAAGTAATGTGTCAGCTTTCCATCTCTGACAAAACACCTGAGAAAAACAACTTAGGAGGAGGAAAGATTTATTTTGCTTCGCGTTTCAGAGGCTTTAGTCCATGGTTGGCTGGCTGGCTGCATTGTTTCTGGGCCTTCGTATAAGGTGGTACGTGATGGTGAAAGAGCATGATGAAGGAAAGCTGGTCACCTATGACAGCTAGGAAGTAGACAAGGAGAAAGGGGCCCAGGACAAACTGTACCCTTCCAGGACACACCCCCATGGCCCATCTCCTCCAACTTGGCCCAACCTCTTAAAGGTTCCACTATCTCCCAATAGTGCCACAGGTTGGTGACCAAGCTTTTAGCACATGGCCTTTGGAAGACACTTTATGAGTCATGTGTATACATACAATCACAGCCTGGCCACATACATATATATGTATGGACACAGCCAACCCCATTTAAAATATAGCTGCCATATATTTTCTCCCAGATATTTTTATAAGTTCTTGAGTAAAACTTCTCTTGAAATCCTCTCATCAATTCTAAGGCATTTATTCATATTACTTCACAAATGAAGACATTCAATGGTTTACTCAAAGTCATCTGGCTAGAAAGTGATAAAACCAGGATTAACCCTTCATCTTCTGATTTGAAATCTAGTGTTCTTTCCCCTGTATCTTACAAATTGAATTAGGATATCCTGCTTAAAACTAGTCATTTATAGGTTACCAATTTTCCAAGGATTTAGAAAAATACACCTAATAACACCTGTGACAATTGAAGATCATCAGAAAGGATGTATTTAGCTCTCCTACAGCTTATTATTACATCTGGAACATGGCTTGTACTGTTGCAATGTGGACTATAATGAGTATTTCCTCTAAATCTGTATAGGCCCTAGAGAGTTCCTAGTAATTTGATTGCATTTTTCCTTATTTCAGAAAGATCCAAATTGTCCACATTTATCATTTATAGCAAAAAGCAAGGTTGCAGGAAGTCAAATTATTAGAACACTTTCATTCCTCAAGTGCTGGACAGAAAGAAATGTGAGCATCTTGAGAGTAAAGACCTTGTCTTATTTTTAATACCTAGAACAGCCTGAACATATAAAAGATGTTTAAACAGTTTTTTTTAAAAAATAAATAAAGATAATGAATGAACATGGAATTCATGGTGCTAAGTCTTAGGCAAAGCCTCAGGAGAATCCATGAATGGACAAACAATATTTACATGCAGGAAACTCTGTAGTTTCCTAGCCTGTGAACATAATTAATGTTCGCTATAAAATTAATAGCAAACATTTATATACTGTGTTCTATTTGCCAGGCACTGTTTTAAGCTCTTTAAAGACATCTATTCATTTAATCCTCAAAACAATGTGATAAAGTCTCTAATTTAATTATACCTATAATTAAATATACATATTTGTGCTTCTAGATATTAGGATACTTAGGAGAAGGAAATAAACCTTGTCATGTAACTAAAGGCTCTATCACAGTTCGAGGTTCATAGTGTATGTTAAGTAAATAATTTCATGAGTGATTTTTCTCCATGGGACAGTGCATTGTCAAGATCAGATCAAAGGTTATGATTACCCTCTACTCTACACCCGGGAAAGACTACTGTTTGAATTGTGGTTACCCCAACAGCACTTGTACTTATTTCTTCAACTCTGCAATTCATCAAAGGACTGTACTCTATGCAAAATCAAAAATCATATCTGCTTGTTTAATATGCAGTTTCTACTTTCACAATAGTTGACTCAAAGCCAAGAAAACAAAATAGTTAATGCTAAGACAAGAATGCAGGAAGAAAACTAAAACCATAGGCATGGAGAGACTCAGTCTGGAGAGTAACCTGATCTAGAACATGTGACCAGAGCTTGGTTACTAGGATGATAGAAACATGTCAATGGACAGGTTAACCAAGACAGATTCCATGGGGCTACCAAATCAAAATTGAAAGAATATAATCCAACAATGGGACTGTGAAGTCAAACATGGGGACTTGGATAAGTCCTTCAAACAGGAGGCATTTGTGCAGGCACTCGGTAGTCATAGGAGGCCAATTGGATATGGAGGCATACCAATTAAAAAGCTATTATGGGGATGCCACCCGATGTGATGTGGTAAAAAGGTAGACGAATGAAGGGAAATAATCAGGATTTGGTGCATAATTGGAAATTAACAATAAAAGGCAAATCAATGATGATTCAGTGAAAGCACTAGAAATTTCAAGTCTCAGGGATGGGATGAATAGGCAAAAATAAGGAATACTGGAAGAAATGTTAAGGGAAAGGGAAGCCCTGATATAATTAGGTTGCATACAGAGCAGATTGGAGGGTTTAGTATTATCCCTTGGAATCAATTGGATAATAAGATCCCATCAAAACATGCCCATTCTCTATGTGAAGGAAGGTGAAACTTCATAAAATTTAACTGTCAGATGAATACTTGCAAGTTAGTACATTTTGTTATTGTATCAATTCAAGATCTACAACATGATTCTTTGATATACATATACAGTCATGGTCACTACAAGTAGGCAATTTAGCATATCCATTATGTCATCAGTTACCTTTTTTGGCGTGGGGGGGCAGTAAGCACCTAGAATCTACTCTTAGTTTTTCTAGTACACAATGTTAACAAGAGTTAACATTACTTATGCTGTAATTTAGGTCTCTAGATGTATTCATCCTAGTTAATTGTAATATTGTTCCCCTTCCTCCCACCCTCTCTTCTGATAGTCACCATGTTACATTTCTACATATTCAACATTTTTAATGTTATAAGACACACAACAAATCCTTTAAAAATACATGTTAAGTGAAAACAAAGGACACAGAGAAGGAAGTAGGGAAGAGAAGAAGAAAAGGAAAAAAAATACAAAATGTTGTTAGTTTGTAGCATGACACAGAAAAAAATGACGGAAAAAATAAGAATGGCTTCTTCATAGTTTCACTTTAGAGATCTCTTCATAGTATAAAAGTGTCTCTGACCACACTCTTTAAAAGATAAGATAGTACTGATTGGGTCAGAAACAGAAACTCCTTTGATTGTCATACTTCTTTCCCACACCCACATTACCCCCAGAGGACTACTAGTGAAAACTGATGAAAAGTGAGAAATAGTAGTCAGGTACTGAAACCATTTAGAAGCACCTCACTTATTCTATTCTTTCCTCATACAACATTTAGATGCACAAATACAAATTCTGAACACATTTCATCCCTCAGCTATTTCATCGTACAATGGGGACAACTTAAGGGGACTTAAAGATGAAAAATGAATTTTATACCATCATAAAAAGTTAGAGTCAGCCCATCCATGGCTAAGGTGATACAGATGTAGGTAGTAAATATTCTTTTTATTAATCTGTTTAAATGATCTAGAGAGGAAATTGTCCCACAATAATCTTTCCTTTGTTCATTGAATTTTATGATTGCTTCTTTTAGCCACTAGTCATTAAAGTAAATATAGAATCTGCCTCATCTTCTACCAAGAGTAAAGTTGTATAATATGAGGACAAAGGGTTATAGAAAACAGAAACTGACTCATCTAAGATTTCTGAAGAATTACAAATTTCCAAATTCTATTTCTAATGAAATATTTAAAATTCAGCTTTAGCTGGTGTACTATTAAATGGACATTGTGTTCACAATTTTTGAAATACATTAAAATTTGCTGCATTAAAACCTTCCTTTATTTAGCAAAGAACTTCAATATTCTAGGAAATTTTTGTTCATTCTCAAGGTTTATGCAAAGAAACAGAGAAACAAATTGTTCAGAATCTCAGTGACCAGGTCCCAATCTAGAGAAAGGCAAAGGGGATTTCAAGTATGACAACAGAGAACTCCTGAGATGAAAGCAATGTCCTTTACATAGGAAGCAAATTCCTGATGAGAGTTGAGGGTTTATTTTGGAGGGAAAAATAAATTGGAACTAATTGAGGATCAAAATGGATTGCCGTTGTAGAAAATTACACCAAGAAGCTCTTAAAATATAGGGGAAGAATTACTCATGGGCACAAAGAAAACTATGCAAATGAATAAGGAAAGAAATTATTACTACCTTCAGGGAAAAGACACATAACCACCGTGCACCATGCTACTTAGATGTGAGTAGCATTTGTATGAGCCCAGTATAAAGGTTTAATGGTGATTGTTAATTTAGCCAATAATTGTAACAAATTATATTAGAAAATGTTTTTTTATTTGAACAGCAAATTGATATCAGTTTCTCACATTATCTATCAAAAGAGGCCAAATGTTAATATGTGAAAGTTTACTTGATTGGTGAAAATAATAGGAAATAAGTGTCTACAAAATGACTGTGGTGGGCAAATGAAAGTCATGATGCAAAGTGGCCAGTGTTATCTGCAGTCTACTTTTAAAAGCCCACACTGAGAACTGTGGAAAGTGAGGCCCTCATGCTGCGGTCTGTGATGCATGCTAGAAAGAGAGGTCAGAATATTCTCCCATAGGTCCTAGAGAGCCTCTGAAGGCGTATCAAGAGGAGTAGTACGATGAAACCAAAGTTCTTCAGAATCTGGATCTCACCTCATTATGTTAAATAGTTTAGAGAAAAGAGAAAACTAGAAGCTTAAAGTCAGTTTGAAGCTATGAAAGATGGTCCAAATAGTTAACTGACACCATAGGCTCACTATTTAATAAACAGTTATAGAAAATTGACTTTGAAATATTACAACTTTATAAAAAATATAAGTACTTGAGAATTTCTTAGTGGAGTATTTGATTTCCTGAAGCAGAGTCCCAGTTAATAAGCAAAAAGCTTTCAGCCAAACTGTTTATCTTATTTCTCACTCTGATCATCAGGTTATTCTGATTAAAGAATTATGTTTTGTTTATAGATCTCACTTACTAAATAAGATTTCAATAATCATTGCAGTTATAGCAAGCTATTTGTGTTTCCTATGCACCCGACAGTGATCTAATCTTTACATATTTTAAAAGATTTAATACCTCATTCCATGAGGTAGGAATTGCTCTTATTCCTACATTACAGGAATATAGGACCCATTTAAAGGTTAAATAACACAAGGACACACAGTCAAGTCATTGCTCAGGCAGGCTATGCCAAGAGCTTACACTGTCACTCTATAAGGTCAACCTGAACTCAAATATGTGAAAGCTGAAAGTACAAAGATTTCTCATGATCCCTCATTTTAATCCATCAATAGTTCATATAACAAAAACAAATAAATGGGGGATTCAAATCCAATTGAGCCTTATTTCCCCTCGTGTGTAAAAAAAAAATCACAAAAATAATCATTGAGTGGTTTTGTTAGCATTGTGGTAGATTAAGGGAAATATAGTCCCCCAATTTTTTATATCTCCCCATATTCATGCCTTCACAGTCTAGGCTTAGTCATGTTTTATGGGCTAAAATATGCCTCCCCCAAAGTCATACATTGAAATACAGTACCTCAGACTGACTGTATTTGGAGATAAGGCCCTTAAAGAAGTGATTATAACTTAAATGAAGTTGTTCCATAGACTCTAATCCAATTTGACTTGTGTGCTTATTAGATGAAGAAATCTGGACATAAACATCTAGGAAACGTGCACACAGAAGACAGAACCTGTGGAAGAGATGACAGCCATCTATAAGGAAAGAGGCATCAAAAGAGCCAAACTTGACAACACCTGGATCTTGAACTTCCAGCTTCCAAGACTGTGCAAAAATAAATGGCTGTCCATTTGTAGGAAAATGGACTTGAGAACATTATGTTAAGTGAAAGCCATACTCATAAGGTCAAGGGTCCTATATTTTCTCTCATCTGTAGAGCCTGAAGAGGTAAAAGGAAAAGAAAAGGGAAAGGAGGATCTTATGAAAATCAAAGGGAGACAAGTAGAGGAAAGGCACCAGGGGGAGGGAAAGGGGAAATACTGGAAAGTGATACTGGCCAGACGGTATTGGTACATGGTATGCATGTATGAATATTTAACAACAAACCCCACCATTATGTACAACTATGATGTACCAATTTTTTAAAAAGTAGAAATAAATGGCTGTTGTTTAAGCAACCAAGGTTACGATATTTTGTTACAGCTAATATACCATGTTCCTTGTGATGAACAATCAGTATATATGAGTATATTTGACAAGCAGAAACTGAAAAATACCAGCAATTTTCCATTTGCCCTCACTCCTGTTCTCTGCCATCACCTTGAAAACATGTCTATTGCACTCTAAAATGAAAGGCCACTCTTTTATTTTGATATTTCTGGCAAGCTTCACTCTAAGAATCCTTCCTATTGTGAAAACTTGCTGTGTCTTTGTTGGTTTTGCAGTTCTAGGGAATCAATCCCAGGGCCTCTTGTATGCTAAGAAAATGCCCATAAGCTGCATTCCTAACCCCAAATTGCATGGTTTTCTGTGACTCACTCCTAGTCACCTCTAAGAATCTAAAGTGACTCTGAGCTAGATGGGGACAGGGTCCTTTGATGACAGGCAGAGAGGAGAGTGAGGGGCCTGCTGTTGGACTTCTACTTCTCTCTATGCCCCAGGGGCTTGGTCCAAGTTCCTGGGTATTATTATTTTGGTGGACATGTCCCAGACTACCAGAAGAAGTGTTGGTCTCTTTCCTGGCTTGTCTGAGATGCTTGCCACACATCTTAACCAGATCTTGGCTCAGTATCCTCTGTGTGAAGTAAATTAAACCAGATCATTAAACCAACTTCATAGTAAATGCAGACTAAAACACACCCAGCAAAGAGTGACATAGGAGTTTGAAAGTGTTATTATTCCAGTCATTACCTTTAAACTGAAAGGTGACATGCCAAACAAATCGTAATAAAGGCCGAGTAGACAGACCTTGGCTGAATGCAGAGGTTAGGTTTGTTTCATATGTGTGCAATGTCAATTCTAAAGTGAATAGAATCCTGAAGTTTACTCACCTGGATGTTATACCAAGTAAAAATATTAACTAATCCTGTTTAATTTTTGTTTGGAAACTATAGAAAAAGCAGCCTGCAAATACATAATGGCTATTGTTTTCAATGAAAAATAAATAAATAAAAGGATGGAAGGCAGAGAAAATAAAGCCAAGTCACCACAGCACATCTATCCTAGGTCATTCAACAGCTGGTCAGCCCCAGATAGTGACCAAGTAAGTGCAGCCAAACACATATTTCTGACCCAAATATGTTTGTTGCTTTAAAACTCTAATTGTGGAAGTAACACTATATACCATATTATTGAGACAATAAATAATATGTACAGGTATCAAATAAGATAGTCACCTATACATAGCAGCTCCACAAACTTAAGTTCACTTGCATACTTCCCCTTTCTTTAGAAGAAGCCAAAGTAAACAAATAAAGCATTGCCAATTTGCTCTCATGATAAGTGTAGACATGTATCTAATAATAAAAAGTGATAAACCAAAACATTTATTTCAAATGGAAGGGAGTTAATGAGAATATAAGATTTTATTCTTTTAAGGGATGCACATGTCCATTACAAACTGTCTTAGATGTTAACATGTCTCATTTCCCTGATGTCATTAGTAAAGAAATTCTCAATTACCCATAGGTTCATTAAATAAATCAATCCTCTAATTCTCTCAAATTAATTATCATTAGTGCAGATGATTGCTGTGGTCACAGTAAATAAAGGTATTATCAACTGTGAGCAGTGGTTTGCTCAAAGCGAGATTTAGTCTCTATTACTTGAAGACTGAGAAACAAACATTGGCTTGGTTTGAAAAGAAATTAGAGATCATTCAAATAAACTCTTTCCCCAAAGAATCTAATGTTTAAATATCTCCCAAATTTTGCTCTCAACTGTTTCAATCTAGATTAAAACAGTTGAGAAAAGCCATAATATAAGGTTCAAAAACCATATGATAATGGTGCTTTCATTATAAAGAAATGACAAAGATAATATCCTGTGTAAAGAAAACTCTATGGTCACCCTAGAGCTGATTTTTAAAAAGCGTATTTTCCTCATATAAAAGCCTAATCTGATAATCAGTTCAAAGAGACCCTACTCCATATGGTTATCAAATGACCCATGTTCCTTTTTTCTTATTTCTCTGCCATCTCCAAATCCACAAGGTTAAAACTGACTTACTATACTATGTATGCATTCTAGTCTGTCGAAAGAAAGGAAGTTTAGCACCTTTGAGAATATGACCTGTAAGTTGTTCACATCAGTTCCATTCAAATACCATTGATCTAGAAGTGTGTGTGTGTGTGTGTGTGTGTGTGTGTGTGTGAATTGAACCCAGGGCCTTACAATGACAGGTAAGCACTCTACCACTGAGCTACATCCCAATATCAATCTAGAACTTTGATTCATGTATCACTTGGTCATAAGCAATGCTGGATAAGTTTAGCTCTTAGGTGGAAATGTGCCTGGAAAAACTAGAGGAGTTTTATTAGTTAATGTGTATGTGTGTGTGTGTGTGTATGGAAATGGATACTAAAGGGCAATTAACAGCTTCTATCATGACCTAGTACTAATAAAGCAGCAATTTTAGAGTCAACAAAGGTCAATTTTGAACTTGGGAGGAAAAAATTAGGGAAGTAAAATATATTAAGTGTTTTAGCCAGGACACGGTGGCACAAGTCTGTAATCGAAGCATCTCAGGAGGATCACAAGTTCAAAGCCAGCCTCGGCAACTTAGTGAAGCACTAAGCAACTCAATGAGACCCCGTCTCTAAATAAAATACCAAATGGATTGAGGAATGTGGGTCAGTGGTTTAGTGCCCCTAAATTCAATCCCAGGTACCAAAAAAGAAAATTATTTATGGTTTGATATAAAACACATGTTATTATCAATTCCATTTTATACACAAATAAGTTAAGGGTCAAAGGCATAAAATATCTTACCCAAAGATACAGAGTCATAAATAACAAAGCTCTGTTTCAGCCCCAGATTGTCAACACTGATGTTCTTTATCAGCCCACTTTACATGGCCACAGCACCCACTTTGAACATGACAGCACTAGGCTCACAAGGCAAATGAGGAAAACTGTTGACATTCAAGGTAAAGATCACAAAAACCCAACTCCCACAATTTTTCAAATCCATATTCTCTTACCCAACAGAATTGTCTAAAACTTAATTATCCTTTAAACTTAAAAAAAAAACTTTGGGTCTAATCTATAGGTAGAATCTAATTATTTCACTTTATCAGAGAACCCTCAGACCAGTTATGGTTAAAACTTGATCTATCCCCTTTTGTGATCTTTTCTATATCTGAATGTCCTGCTGTCTTGCAACTCACTGTATATTGGAGGGAAGACGACTTTGGCTACCCACTGCCACACTGCTTAGAGTTCTTTACACTGCATCCCAGGGATAAGTACCCCAGGAGGAAGGCAAGTGAAGAGTTGATTTCATAGAGATTAAAACCCAGACCTCCTTCTCCTCCTCCTCCTCCTCTACAAGACTGGATTCCTGGTTTTAAGAATATTCTGAAGAGATATGAGCAGGACTTGTTTGCTCTCCCCCTAATATGAGGATGAGTATAATAACCAAGTATCTAGAGTTTTTACTGTTCTCCAAAATCTCTTTTTCCCTTTCAGAGCTCAAGATCCAAAGGCTCAGGCAGTAAACTGATGCAAAACTGAGTTTTTAAAAGGTAGAATTTAGGTGTATTTGATCTATAAGCCCAAAAGTATAATTTCTGTTTTATATTTACCCCAGTAAATTAAATGTATAATACTTCAGTGTTAGGATTTGAAGCCCATCTGAGTTGAATTTTCAGTTCTCCCTAAATTAGAAATGGCCACCATTTGAAAAATTACCTGCCTCAAGTCAGGTTTTTCCTATGGGGAACAGGGTTCACATCCCTATTTGCCTGGTGGTGTGAGGGTGAAATGAGATAATGTGTTGCATATGAAGTACCCCAGACAGTACAGAGGACCTGGGGACCATGTGGAAAAAGCTCCCTGCGTCTGTGCTTGTTTTCCTTTGGATGTTTTAATTTTCATGCATTTCCTTGAGCAGCTTTCTCCCTATACAGGGGTGAAGAAGATGGTGTTACTAGGTTTTCCCTCTTTCAAGTCCCTTTGAGCACCATCTAGCCAGCCTCATATGTTCCCCACAAGGCAGTCTGAGGACTACTCCCAATATTTTCAGGGGAGTTAGTATTTCTAGGATTTTTTCATCGTATTACCCATTCAACATATCCATAAATATGTATTAAGCATTAACCTGGCAAAAAAAAACCTCAATGCTGGAAATACCATTAAAAAAGAAAACCGAGGAAATATAATAAGATAAATTTTTGGATCTAACAAGGATAAAAAATAGAGTGCCATGTAGGAGCAAGATAAGGCAACTATGCTTTATAAATATGCAAAGAAAAAAATACAATGACACTTGAGATTCATAAGAAAAATCTAAGACACCATTAAGTCAAAGGTGAAGCCAGGCATGGAGGGGCACACATGTGGCCCCAGCTGTGAGGTCACTTGAGACAGGAATATCCTGAGTTCCAGGCCAGTCTGGACAACTAAGCAAGACTCTGTCTCAAAATAAAAAATAAAAAAGACTGGGTGCATACGTAAGTGGTAGAACACACCTGGGTCCATACCCAGAACCACCAAAAAAAAAAAAAAGAAAGAAAAGAAAGAAAGAAAGAGAAGAGCACTCCTCCAGCAAAGTAATGTGGAGTACAAAGACTCTGAGGCAGGATCCAGCTTGATATATCTGACAGTACAAACAGCACCGTGAGTACCTGCAGTTCCTGGCCAAGCATGTAAACTACTGAGAGGGTACAACTCCATTCTGACAAGCAAAAAGCCGAACATATGTTAAAATACAACTCTTCCCAGAGATGAGGTCACAGGGCAAACCAGCGATCCCCAAATTAAGGAGGCAAACTGGTAGATACAGAAAATCAGAACTTACCAGGCAGAGAGTCCTTGGGACCCAGATCCACACAGTCAACAAGTTGCTGAAGGCTCAGTGTGGAGAACTCAAAGATGAAATTCCAGGACACCAGGGTTGGGGGGATAGCTGCACTTCTGGAATCTCACCTCCTAAAGCTCTATGAGGGTCTCCCAGCAAGCATCAAAACAAAGCAAACAAAATCCTTTGCAGGTGCCCAGCAGGATGAGGAGAGCAGGAACCATTTTGGAATACATGAGTGGGATTCTGTTCTTATTAAGGCTGTCCACAGGTGAAATTATTTAAGCAGAATGTGACCTGCTCGGGGATTTGCAGAGTGTAACTGATCTGTAAGATTAGAGACACCCAATTCCAGGCCATACCCCAACACCAGCTGCCAGCCCCATCTGAAGAAAATTTGAAATTTATAGTCAAGAGTAGCACAAGCTCACTCAAGACTGAGTCTTAATCACAGGGCTGGAGAACACTTCCCGTCCCCACCCAACCACCACATAATAAAGGCCTATTTTCAGCTGTTCTTTTTACCCATTAGATCATGGCTGACTATCAGGGAAATAATCATGAGGTTTGCTAATAAACACTGGTTGAGGAGCGAGAAGGAACAGAGCTGAAGGCTCTCCTTAATCGATAAAGTGGCAAACAAGCAAGAACAAGCAAACAAGCAAGAACAGATGGGCACTGTGAACAGAGAAACAGAAATTCTAGAAAACAGCCAAAAAGGAATGCTAGAGATCCAATGAAGAATGCTTTGACGGGTTTATTAGAAGACACAATATGACTAAGGACAGAATCTCTGAGCTTTCGAATATCAAAAACTGAAAAGCAGACACAAAGAGACTCCAGTGTGGGGTGGGAACTAGAATATCCAAGAACTGTGAGGCAATGACAAAGGAAAAAAATACATGTAACAAGAATATAAGAAAGAAAAAAAAAGAAAGGGCAGAATAAATATCTACAGTATAATGACTATGAATTTCTCCCAAATTAATATCAGACACCATACCACAGAACCCAAATTATCAAAGAAAAGGCAAGGTAATGCCAAAAATATTAGGCATATCATATTCAAATCACAGAACACTGAAGATTAAGAAAAAATGCTGAAAGAAAACACCTCTGGCTAAGAGGTCCTTTTAAAATTTTTTTTTAGACAGGGTCTTACTAAGTTGCCCAGGTTGGCCTCAAACTTGCAAAGAGAAGAATGAATTTTGACTTCTCATCAGAAACCATGAAGAATGAAGCAAATTATTCAAAGTGGTAAGAGGAGGGGCGGGGAAGAAACACTATTTTAAATTCTGTATTTTGAAAACCTGTCCTTCAAAAGTGAATAAGAAATACTTTTCCAAAATATGTAAAAATTGAGAGAATTTGTTGCCATTAGACTTGCCTTGGGAAAAAAAAAGGTTAAAATAAATGTTATATAAAGAAGGAAAATTGCATAGGCCAAAAATTTAAATATACATAAAGAAAAGAAAAACAGTAGAGAAAGAAGAGTGAAGGCAAAAAAAAAAGCTCTCATTTTTCTTATTCTTAATGGGCCTAACTAAAAACTATTTGTTCAAAATAATAACAGTAACAATGTATTATTATAACACACACACACACACACACACACACACACACACACACCACATGCATTCCTATGTGTAAGTGAAATGAATGACAGCAATGATGCAAGAGACCAGATGGAGGAAGGAAGCAGTATAGTGTTATTTGAAAGTGGACTGGATTAGTTGTAAATGTATATTGCAAACCTAGGGCAACCCTTTAAAAACTTCAAAAAAAAAAGTATATGACATACTAAAACAGGCCATAAAATATGATCCTATAAAATGCACTAGCTGTGGGCATAGTGGCATGTCCCTGTAATTTCAGAGATTCTAGAAGCTGAGACAGAAGGAGTGGAAGTTCAAGGCCAGCTTGGACGACTTAGTAAGACACTATCTAAAAATAAAAGGACCAGGGATGTAACTCAGTGGTAGAAGACCTCTTGGTTCAATCCCCAAATCACCCACATATGTAAAAAGGCATTAACTAAAGCCACAAAAGGCAGCAAACGAGTAGAAGGCAAAAATAGGAACTACAAACAAGGTCAACAAATGGAAAACAATAACAAGTATGGTAGATATTAGTCCAAATATGTAAATAATCACTTTGAATGCTATTGGGATAAATTTATCATTTAAAAGACAAAGTTTGTCAGCGTATTCTTCTTAAAGGTAATACCCTAAGTTGGCTACAAGAAATCATTTTAAACATAAAAACACATATACATATAGATTAAAAGTAAATAGATAATGAAAGATGCTGTGATAGAGCCAATCAAAAGAAAATAAAAGTAGCTATATTAATTTCAAACAAAGCAGACTTCAACACAAGGAATGTTTTCAAAGAAAAAGAGGAATTTTACATAACAATGAAGAAGTCTAGAACACATTAATTCTTAATAGGTATGTACTAATAAAAGATCATCAAAATGGACCAAGGACCTTGAGAGATACCTCACCAAAGAAAATATTCAGATGTCAAATGAGCATATGAAAAGATGCCATATGTAATCAAGGAAATGCAAATTAAAATAAGGAGATACCACTATACATTTATTACAATGATCAAAATCCAGAATCATTGACCCTATTCTATAAGTGTCAATCATAGGTGTTGCTTATACCATTACACACTTAATACAATGATCAATCCAGAACATTGACACTAGCCTATGCTGGTAAAGAAGTGGAACAATGAGAAGGCTCATTGTCGCTAGAGTGCTAGACCACATTAGGAAAATAGTTTGGCAGTTTCCTAGAGAACTAAACATCCTTTAACCATATAATCTAGCAAGTTCTCTCCTTGGTATCTATATCAAAAAGTTGGAAACATGTTCACACTCTGCACCTGAGTGTGTATAACAGCTTTTCTCATAATTGCATAATTTGGACATGATCAACATGTCCTTCAGTTGGATAATAGATAAATAAATTATGGTCCCTCCAAAAAATTTTATTCTGCACTAAAAAGATATGAACTATCAGGTAATGAAAAGTCAAGGAGGCATATCACAAAGAAAACAATCTGGAAAGTTTTTATATTGTATGATTCCAACTATGCAACTTTCTGGAGACAGTATAAATACAAATGTTTGCCAGATTCTAAGGTAGAGAAAAGATGAATAGAAAAAGCATGGAGAATTTTTAGGGCAGTAAAACTACTCTCTGTGATATATTATAATGGTGGATACATGCCCCAACTCATTTTTCCAAATTCATTGTACAAAACCAAGACTGAACTGTAATGTAAACTATGGTCTTCAGGCCTTAATGGTGTGATGATGTAGGCTCATAAATTGTGACACTTTTTCCTCTCTGGTAGGGACATTGATACAGTAGAAGATGTGCATGTGTGGGACCTACAGGTTACAAGAGAAATCTCTATAGTTACCACTCAAATTTTTGTTAACTTAGAACTATTTTTTTAAAAAATAAGTCTTTTGGGAAAAAAGCATTATGAGCTGGAGATGAGATTGAAAGTTAAGCAGGATTTATTGTGATAGGATAAAATGTGGTGAGGGGTTTTGATTTTGATTGTAGGGATAATTGGAAATCTTTATAAAGATTTATTTCTAAGATACCTGGATATACTAGTGTTAATATAGTGTTATAATTTCTGTGATTTCTCTAAGAAGTCTAAGTGTAAGGGAAATCCAAGGGCTCCACTATACTTTCTAGCCACATTTATAGTGATTTAGCATTTAACATTTATTGTTAGCTATAGCACTTATATTTAGAATGAAAAGTGTTCCTGTGTAATTATCTGTCATCAGAATAAAACTGAGGAGAACAGTGACTTCTGAGTAAAAATTAAAAGGTATTTTCCAATTATTTCAGAACTTCTCTTAGCCAAAGTCATGAACAACAACCAGACAAATCTGTGGTTCACCTCAGCAGATCTCCCTCCTGCTCCTTCCCCTCTCTCCCTCCCTGACTCCTTCTCCCCCACCACCCTGCCATTCACTTTCTCTATAAATCAGAAGTTAAAAAATGAAAGGAGTAGTTTTCAAAACACTGTTACACACTTAAAAATCATCCCATGTAAGATATCCAGTTCTGTCTGAATAACAGCAAAACATTGAAATACATCAAAGTCTGACAAATCAGTTTCTCTAAGCTCTCTTGACCTTCAGAGCTCCTTCCGTCTCTCCTCTGTGCAACTTCCAATACATAGCTGACACTCAGACTCCTCAACCTCTTCCTAACAAACACTCTTTTTTTCCCATTTGATGCAACAAATCCCGACATCTCCCCAGTATTTAAAGATAAAGTGGAAAAAAAATCAATGAAAAAAGTGAGGAAGTAAGGAACAGTGGCAGAGGTGGAGAGAAGGAGAAAGCAGTGCCATGGTGACACTGCTTAGCGGCCATGCTCACTGTACAGGCAGCAGCACCTGCACAGGTGTAACCATGGGAAGCTAACTGCTTTCAACAGTAAAAATCAGCTTCTGGAATGTTTGAACTATGGTTACAAAACAATTTACTGCTTTTTTAAAAGAGAGAGTGAGAGAGAATTTTTTAATATTTATTTTTTAGTTTTCAGCGGACACAACATCTTTGCATGTGGTGCTGAGGATCAAACCCAGGCCGCATACATGCCAGGCGAGCACTTCTACCCCTTGAGTCACATTCCCAGCCCCAATTTTACAGCTTTTTAAAGCCTAAATGTAAATGTATAGCATGTAGAATGTGGGAGGTAGATGGGGAAAGAAGAAAGGGAGAAAAGAATGAGAATGCTAAAATCTTCACTTAGGAAGTGGAAAGAAATGAAATAGATCAAGCAGGTTCTTCTGAATCTGATGCAACTAGAAGAAGATGACGAAAATAAGTAAATAAAAACCCTTTTAATGCAGAGTGGGACATAGGAAGGGAGGAATAGAAAAGGAATCTATACTCTCATTTTAAGTCAGTCAATACGATTTGGTTCTTTAATCAGGTAGTGACTTGACTTCAATGTAAGTAAAAATTTTAATTTAAACTGTGATGCCAGAGACGTGGTTGTGATGGGGGAAGTATAAAACTAAATTAAATTTATAAGGCTGAGATAGTCTGACCCAGAAATTCCACGTCTAGTAATATTCCCTAAAGAAATACTCAGAAATGAGGACAAAGGTTTATGTACAAGGATGTTTGGTACAGTATTAATTATAAGAGTAAAATGTTGGGAACTACCTACATCATAAATATTTGGAGATGACTTAAATAAATTATGTTTGCACATAAATAGAATATTAAACAAATGTTAAATCATTTTTAGATTATTTGGGAGCTTATATAATGTACATATAACATTATTATGCCAAGTACAAATGCAGGATTAAAAACCTGTGTGTGTGTGTGTGTGTGTGTGTGTGTGTGTGTGTGTGTGTTCGAGAATTAGATCCTCAGTAAATATATATGACTCAAGAAAAAGAACAAACACTTTGGACAAAATGAGTGTTTATTATCAACAAGCCCTCTCTAAAGAAAAATCTAAACTTTTGACTTCTAAAACAAAGAAAATAATTTCCAAAAGAAAGATTAAGATAAAACTAATGGTAAACAAGGGAAGTAAAAAAAAACTGTGGATAAATTTAAATAAACATCTATAGTGGGTTTTAAACTATATATAACTAAAAATCCTAGGGGTAAAACATAGATTTGGAAAGGGGAGACGAGTAAATGTTCTAAGTTATTTTACAAGAAGATAAAAATATTTAGACATTTTAACATATGGGTAGTAAAATTGTGAAGCTAAGTGCTAAAACAAATTAGGGTTTATAACATTCAAAGTAGTATAGGGGAAAAAACAGCAGGGGATGGGGAGAGGATGCAAGAGAAAGAACAACTTAATTGAGAAAAAGGCAAAAATGAAAGAAAAATAGAAAATACTGTTGGAGGGCAGAAAAGAATAGAAAATATAAAATAAGATGGTAAAAATAAATCCAAACATATCAATAATCACTATAGATATACAAAACTCAACATCAAAAAAAAAAAAAACTGTCAAACTGGGTTTGTTTAAAACCTAGCTAACACCTATTTAGGACAATCAAAATATGTTGACCCTATTCTAATCTTAGCCCAATTAAGATCTTGTATCTAACAGTTTTCAAGTCCCTTTCCCTAGAGTAATTATCCATCTCTAACTAGTTCCTATGAGGAAGACCAGGAGAATAGTAAGGAGACACACCTGTTGTGACATCTCAGGGTCTTTCTACAACTGTTCTACAACTGTTCACTTACTTTATGGCTGACTACAACTGTTCACTTATTCTGTGGCTCTTAGTCTAAGAACTAACTCATGTCTGGAAACTGGTCACATAATGATTTACCTCTTAGAAGGCCGACCTCCTCATCTACTTGTCCTTCTTGATCCCTTCTGGTACATATATTAATCGGTACTTTTGTTGGCTGCCCATCTATCCTGCCTATAGGAAAATCATGCTGAGTCATATCCATATATTCCTGTGAGTCAGGACCCCTGACTGCTATCCCAACCTTGCTGTGCATTATGCTAATCAGACATACCTTAAGTGCCTACAGCTGTCTTCTGCTAATCCAGGGTCCTATTACCCCACCACCTTATTCCTAAGGAGCCACTAACATGATCACATGTCCTGCCACATGAATCACTTGAGCTTTTCTGCACTGTTGGAGCCCTCACTATCACATCCCCCTCTTACCTTGGAAAATGAAAGGAACTGAGGGTCATCCCAAGGAACACTGATACTTCATAGAGCTAATAAGCATGCCTATTGCTCTGAGCTTCCTGATTACTACCCCCCCCCCATGGCACTTTTAACATCTCTACTTCATTTGTGAAAGCTATTTATTCTTTCAAACACTCCAGGCCATCTTTGCAACATATTAAAGCAATAAACCAGGGCCCAAGCCATAATGCTACATCCTATCACAGAATGCCTATATACTGTCACTCTCTCTTAGCCAACTGTAAATTCTGCTTCCATTAATCTAGCACCTTGAGGGTTAAGCCCTTATCCTTACTAGTTTATGTGAACCAGATAATGACTTTCCTTTGCTGTATAATCTCTTTCCCTTAGCAATCTCCCCCTTAGTAGTTGGTTTAAGCTGACACTGGATATTATCTATGGTCTGGTGGCTAGGAGGGGAAGCAAGGTCAGATACAGAGGAGGAATGGAAATGTTTTAGAAGGTAGTGACCTCATTTGAGGCATTTAAGACATTTACATTGTCTTCTAGCAAAGGTCAGGCAGGGTGTGTGTGTCTACTATTCACATAGATGTGTGGACCACTTCTGAAAGTCCAGAATTCTGGAGAATTTAAAGATTCGAGGATGTCAAATACATCTACACAAATGTCCCATGTGTCAGATCCTACTTCTTCCCTGTTGGGGTGCTGGTCTAAGCATCAGTGCCTTCTCTGAAGCTCTGGTACTCTACAAATTTACAAGTTTTAGAAAAAAATATAAATTATTTCTGACTTCAGAGTAAGCATGAATTATTTTTTGTATTTATTGTTTTGTTGATACATTAGCAATGAAAATAAAAAGACAAAACAAGATGGCAGAAGGACATGGTGGAGAAATGCTGCTTTGCTCATGGTGGACAGGAAGCAGAGAAAGGGAAAGGGAAGGAGGCTACAGGGAATGCCCCCAGTGACCCACCTCCTCCAGCCATGCCCCACCTACCTATACTTCCCACCCAAGAAGTCCATTCAAACTAGGATGGACTGATTAAGTTATAGCTCTCATAATTCAATCATTTTACCTCTGAATATTTCTGCATTAACACAGAAGCATATCCAAACTGTAACACCATGCCTATTTTAAGCCATCACAATGACATCACCAAACAGGCAGTTGGGAAATAATGTATAGAATTGGCTCTCACAAGCCAGTGTGAACTGGTTTCAGGACATCACTGACTGTCAACTCAACTCTTACTTGTCTTTGGTGAGAAACTCTTCAGAGCCTTCAAATATGCTCCCTTAGGGGTTTAGACAGAATAAGGGTGCTTCAGTTCCTCGAAACCAAAATATCTTAACCTCTAACCACCTCTTATTCTAAACAGTCAATTCACTGAGAGTGTTATAACTTTGACTGTTTTCACAGCCACATCCTTTAAACATTTTTAGCTACTTTCATTTATATGCAGAATTAATATCTATTTCATCAAATGTGCAGTCTTCACCAGCTGCAGAAAAGAATGTTTTAATCACTGAAGTTGCTTAGGTTAATAGGGTCCTCTTTGGAAATCTCTGCCCTCTGAGGTCTTGGATAGGGAACTATTTTATTTTAGCTGTGAGTTCTATTTTATTTTATTTTTGGAGCATTATAACTATACATAGTAGTGGGATTCATCCTGCCATGTGTATACATGCACATGACATAATTGATCAGATTCATTCTCCTGTACCTTCCTTTTCCTTCTTCTTCTCCTTCCCCCGGTCTGCTAGCTCTGCTCTACTAATCTCCCTTCTACTGTTACTATTATTTTAATTAGTGCATTATATTTACATATAAAAGCTGTATTCATTGTGGCTTATTTATACGTAGACATAGCATAATTTTGTAGGTTTAGTTCTCCAGTAGTTCTCTTTATCCTCTCTTTCTCCCTTCCCCTTGATTTCACAAAATCTTTTTTTTTAATTAATTATTTTTTCTTTTTCTGCCTTACCTTGTGAAAGGAAACATTTGGTTCTTGACTTTCTGAGTCTAACTGATGTCACTTAGTGTGTTTTTCTCCAGTTCCATCCATTTATCAGTAAATGACTTAATTTCATTCTTATTTATGATCAGGTAGAACTTGTTGTGTATATATACCACATTTTATTTATTCATTTGAGCCGCAGTCTAGCTGGGCACAATTCACCAGCCACTTATCAAGCAGAAACAAACTTTATTTTTAGAACACACGCTGTTGCACCACATGAGCTCTTCAGGAATTCCCTCAGAGCCCAACTGCCACCTCAGGCACTCCCTGCGAGCACCTCCCCCAATCTCTTCCCACTCTTGAGGCCGATTGGCTGGGTTGCGTGGGCGGAGCCAAAAGAGTCCCCCAATGAGCAGCTCTGTGTTCTGAAAGGGCGGGGAAACAGCCTAATGAGCATCACCTTAGAGGAGTCAATCAGCTGGTTGCTGGGGCTGCGGTGAGCCAATCAGCTGGAAGTTTGCTGGGGCCATTTCGGCTGTGGCTCTCAACACATTTGTCTGTTGACTCTTAGGCTAGTTCCATACTTGGCTATCGTGAATTGTGCTGCTATAAACATTGGTATGCATGTATCACAATAGAATGGTGATTTTAGTTCTTTTGGATAAATGCCAAAAAAAAAATGAGATGGCTGGGTCATAAGATGGTTCCAATCTTAGTATTTTGAGGGATCCCCACACTGCTTTCCAAAGTGGATGTGGTAATTTGCGGTCCCATCAATAATGTATAAGTATCCTTATCTCCCACATCCTCACCTTAGCTGTGAATTTTAATGGAAAAAAAGGAGGTGAGCTAGAGACTCTTGATGTCTATCAAAGGACTGTCCCCAGGGTATGGAGAGGCAGGTATTATTACTGGCTCCCCAGTGTTTCTTAATGAAGTCTAGGAGAACTTAATGCCAGGGTTTCTTGATCTTGGTACCAATGACACTTTGATTCTTTGTTGTGGGGGCTGTCTTCTGCATTATAAGTTGTTCAGCAGTTTTCCTTGTTTATACCACTAGATGCCCATAGCAGTCCTCCAACCAATTGTGACAACCAAAAATGCCTCTAGACATTGCCATTGCCAAATGTCCCAAGGGGCAGGAAGGGAAATGATTCCTAGTTGACAACCACTGTTCTATGCTGAGGAAGCAAATGTAACTCCTGCAACTCCTGGTCCTCATATGTGCACCACAGGAGGAAAACTTCCAGGTGCCACATAGAAAACCATCCACCTTTTTAATAAGAATTGATAATCAAAATTAAAAATTAAGGAAAAACATTTCTTATGAGGCATGATGCCATTATCCACTTGTTTATTAAATGACCTCATTGGGGGCTGGGAATGTGGCTTAGGCGGTAGCGCGCTCGTCTGGCATGCGTGCGGCCCGGGTGTGATCCTCAGCACCACATACCAACAAAGATGTTGTGTCCAACGAGAACTAAAAAATAAATATTAAAAATTCTCTCTCTCTCTCTCTCTCTCCTCTCTCACTCTCTCTTAAAAAAATGACCTCATTGTTTAAGCACTGCCTCTGAACTAGGTGACTTAATAGATCATGGGGTTGATGCAAAGACAGATGACAGTCCTGCCTTTAAGGAACTAACAATCTGAGAGTGATTCAATGGGAATATTTTCATTAACAGGTGAGAGAAAGGTCAATTCCAACTGGCTTAAACAATAGTGGGACTTTACTGGTTGCACACTTGAAAAAGCCCACAGGCAGTGTAGATGTGAAGGTTGAATCTGGCCAAGTTTGTCCCCGAGTGTGGGTTCCCTAGCTTCCCTGCTCTTCCTTCTCTATTGTCAGTCCCTCATAGGGCAGCTTTCAGTTCACATGCTTCCTCATTTCTAGCAAAAGACTTAAAATTCACTTTGTTGGGCTCATTTAGGTCACCTGGCAACCCCTGAATTAGTCATTGTCACCAGGGGAATGTAAAGTGTCAATGGATGTAGCCTAGATCACTTACTCCAATTGTGGCACCTGTTTCCATAGAAATCTCAGGGATTCCCTAAAGGACATCAGACTGCAGGGAAGGGAGAGAGAGCCATACATCCTGGGTGACTGTGTCACCAGCCAGCCAGAGCCCTTACATGGTCTTTGCTTCTTTTCACACAGCCTCTTCCAGGTGATCTCACCAGTCCCAAAGCCCTAGCACCATTTTTGTAGATTTCTATGAAAGCCTTATGACAACTTTCTGTGCTTCTCTCATTCCATCCACTCTTCACAGTGATCCCTTCTCTTCTTTCAAAGCTCAGTTCAGACTCAGCACCTCTGGGGCTACACCTGCCTGACACCCTTTCTTCCTCCATACTTTCCTAGTCCAGTATATATTTACATCACATACCTTGCTCAGGTTTCAAGTTTCCTTGTCTCCAACTATAGACTTAACACCCTGACTTTGAAAAGTTTTTAGGTTTTCTGCTCAATTCTTTATAATGCCCACAACAACAACAAAACAAAAACAATTTTTGATTGTGATTCATTTGGTGTCCCCAAATTTCAAAAATAAGGTGGTTAAAGCGTATGCGTAAGAGACAGCGAGGAAGGTAGTCTGCAGATGTCAAAAGACCACAGGATCTAGAGTCAGCAGTCCTGGGTTTAAATCCTAGCTCTGCACCTTTTCAGATCTGAGACTTAGACACCAATCAATCCCCACTTAGCCCTATTATTCTCCTGAAAATTTATACAGAGCGTGTTACACATTCTGTGACTTTTCATGCCTTTTTAATTCATTTACATAGGGCATGTTTGATAAAACAGTACACTTAGTAAATGTTTGTATCTAAAAGTATTGCCAGAGCTGAGGTTCCCACATAGTGACTTTGGCTAGGAGAGATCCAAATGTGTCATTCCAAGGACAAAGAAAAGATCTTCATGCCCTCCCAGCTGCATATAGTTCCACAGTTGAGGTGGAGTGGAAGAAGGTATTGAAGCCAAATTTAAAATTAGGTAGTCAGTGTAGTTAGGAAAATCGGGTCTTGGGCTGGGGATGTGGCTCAAGCAGTAGCGTGCTCCCCTGGCATGCGTGCGGCCTGGGTTCGATCCTCAGCACCACATACCAACAAAGATGTTGTGTCCGCCGAGAACTAAAAAATAAATATTAAAAATTCTCTCTCTCTCTCTCTCTCTCTCTCTCTCTCTCTCACTCTCTCTCCTCTCTCACTCTCTCTTAAAAAAAAAAGAAAATCGGGTCTAATATCGAGTGAAATCTAAAATGGAGGCCATATTGAGAATGAATTTCTGGAAAAGTTGAGCAACTCTCCTAGAATGTTAATGAAGTCCAGGAAACAGCCTCCAACAGATTTGAAGATAGCCCATCCCAAAGAAATGTTAATGAACAGCAAACTTGAAGATGCTGACTCCGAAGTGCCCAGATTACTTCTTTGGCCCACCCCTTGGGCCTTCCCACCTACATTCCATCACCGAAAACTATAAAATAGAGAGACAACCGCACTTCCACGGATTCCATGTCTTGGATCCCCTTCTTCCTCCGGGAGAAGTCTTTTCTGCTGTCCTTTAATAAACTTCTATTTTCCACTCTAAACTTACCTCGGCGTGCTTCTCTGGTGTTATACTTCAACATTGGGGAAGCAAGGACTCGTCATGGGTCAACAGTGGTAACAGTATGATGGTCCCATCCACCCACCCTGATTCCTGATGAGGCAGTCCTAGGCAATGCCATAGAGTAACAGCCCGGTGCAAGCATGTGGTGCTTACATAGCTCTTTATGCACAATATAAAGATAAGAATAACACAAACTTTTTTTTTACATGATGCAGTTTAACTTATTTAATGCATTTGGAGCAGGTTTAATGCATTAAAAGTGGGACATAGGGCAGGCCTAGGAAGATATCTAGCTTTTAAGATATTCTTATGACCAAAAATACCCTTTATAAGATTCTTTTACAAGTTGTATTTATACTGATCTGAAACATGGCCCTGTGTATTTATTGTGTCAACACACTGTGACCTTGTGAGCTTCTTGGTTGAAATTTCAGCTCAGTCACTTACTAACTGGGTGGCTTAACTTTTCTGAATCTGATTTTTTCTCATTTATATAGTCGACTAATTCTCTACAATGAAGAAATCATACCTTGTGTATCTCACTATATCAGCCTGGCCACCTTTAATTTTCGTATTAAAATACATTTACCTAGACTCCCTAGAAAGCCATCCTTTCCCCCTTGGCCAGCTGTGTTCCCCAGAGGTCAGAACTAATAACTCCCAAATATAGTTCTAGGATTGTTTTCTTCCTCTGCCCTGGCGCCCCACCCTGAGCCTCAGGGTCAAGCCTCTGCCCAATGGTCTTTCCACTGGCAATTAATTATCTCAGTACATCACTTTGAAAAGCTCAATATAAGCATTTGTTATTTTTAAAAGTTGGGGCTGGATCTGCAGCCTGTTCTTTGTATTATCTTTGTAATGCAACACACATTTTCAGAAAGGTGTGAGGGCTTTTCAGAGTCTAAGAACCTAAAGTTCTATATTTGACCATTCTGAACATCTTTGGGAGAAAAATGCATAATCCATGACCAGACCAGAATATACTGAGAAAATAATTTATTCAATTATAAATCAGAAATTTGATTAAAAGTATTTAAGCATTATCATTAATTAGATCTTGAATTTGTCCATTGAGGATTTAAATTTAAGTGAATTTAAATTAAAAAAAATTCCCTCAAAATCCCTTTACCCCTTTTCTCTAAACTTTCAGGATAGATTACTTCTTTGGTTCAGGATTTAAACCATTAAACTCTCCCTACTCTAGACTGCTTCCAACATATCTTGAAAAAAAGAGAAGCAAGATTCTTAACTAATGTGCGGTCTCCATTTTTCCATTTTCTTTTTTTAAAGCCCACTAATTCAGGATTTTTGGTATTTGTTGGAATGTATTTTTTTTGCAACAATTGAAGGCACAGTGAAATAGTAGAGAAAATGTAGGTTTCATTTCATCAAAGAGGTCCCTTTTGCTGTTTATCAAGCCAAGCAATGGCTCTTCAAATAAATTGCTTAAAAATGGAAATGAATGATCCAAACAAGAATAAAAGCAAAATATAAATATATGTGCATATGTAAATATGGCCTACCAACTTCTTTTACATTGATTTGCTTTAACTTACAATGTGTAGGATGTCACCACTTCTCCTAGAGAAGGGTACTGATGCTCAGCTCTTTAGTCATGATGACTGGGCCTCCCATAGCTATCCCCTCATGCTTTTGTTACAAAATCAGTTAACCATTTTGTAAAATACATCTGGTTGTTACACTTCCATAGTGCAGATGGAATAGGGGAAAGTGAGGGGTCACTCAACAGGAGGACTTTTCTCCAGTGCACTCCTTGATGTCATCCCTCCAAGTTAGGATGGGATAGGCTGAGGAACCCTGAGATTTAGAACAGGTGCTTGGACCAGATAGTGGCAGATCATCCTCTGATGAGCCCTGGTCCCCACAGGCCTCTTCAGTCTGTTGTGTGCCTTTCCCTTCGCTGAGTCCATCCACTTCCCCTCACCAGGGTGCTGAAGATACAAGTCTGGTAGGCCAAATATGACTTGAGAACCACAAGAAGCACCTTCCATTCAGCTCTTTGGGGTTGAGGAGGCTGAATGCCTCCTGTTTGGTGCCTGCATCTTCAGAGTAATTTAAGTGCCAAGGTCATGCCCTGTGTCCCTCCAGAGTGGCATGGCCCCACAGTGGTTAGCCCCTCTCTTTGCTATTTCATGGCAAACTCATTGTTGAGGCTTTGTTTCGTGTAAAAGCTGAGCCCACTGCCTCATCAGATTCCCTGGGACTCTGAACATGCACCACAGTGATATCCATTGGGAATCTCCTCCACTCTTTTCCATGGAAGCCAAACAGCATCCTGATGAGAAAAAATATGGATTACAAATGGCCCAAGGCAATCAGCTTTGAGGCCTTTGAGGATTGCCAAGGTAGGCAGTGTCCTTACTAGGGTTCTTTGGCTACAAATAAACTCTAAGCTGCTTTAGACACATCAAAATCAGGAAGACATTGGAATCAAAGGGACAGACACCCCTCCACACACAACTTATCTTGTTGCCAAACACTTCCCTTAGCACACTTTTCTTCAGTACATTATCTGACACACATAGAATGTTCTGGCTTTTCTTTGCCTATGGCAAATTCTTTTTGATTTAGCTAATAATATTTTCCCTAAACCCAGAAGAGAAGAAATTACTGGGAATTTACATCTGATTACCATAGATTAATTCTTCCATATTACAAGGCTCAAAGTACAAGGAGGAATAGTATGTGTCTGCCATGTTGGTGTTTTGTTAGTATTTTTTTTAAGCTAACATTAAGTGTTATTTTTCTGAGGAACTAGCCAGAATAATACTCTCTCAAATTCAGAAACCTATTGGCCCAATTTGAAATCAGACATTATTCCTAACCAAATTATACTCTTTCTGCTGCCAAGATATCTTGACAGCTTTAATATCTGGAGGTAAACCTATATGATAATCCCAGCAGAATTCTGGGGATAAGATTTTAGTAGGTTTGTTGTGAAGGAAATACTTGTTTAGATGGCTTTCATCATGCCACTCAGCTTCAATGTGATTTTTCTTGTCCTGGAGGATTCCCTTAAAGCACTCCTGGGTGAGGTTGAGAACCTGAATGGGTGTTCCTCCAAAAATGGCTGCATGGTAATAAAAATCCCCCTCTCCAAATGGAATATATGCTGCTGACTCACTCCGCCTCTCATAGGTAAATTCATCAGGATCTGCTTTGTACCACCAGGCCTGTAGCTGAGCCACTAACTGGCCCAGAGTCTCTACACCAAAATTATCTTGGAAGACCTGGTCCACATCCATGCAGAAGAGGTAATCAACCTCATGGAAGGTTGAAGCCATTGTGGGGCAAGGGGCAATGTTCTATTCTTTTTGGGAACGCCAGGATCAAATCAATCTACAATGTGTTTGGCTTTTGCTCTTTTGTGCCAAATAATTAGGTGAGTTAAGCATTGGCTTCTGTCCCATAATACAGATCGTCTGTTAAAAATGTTAAAATTCCATAATCACCCTTCTCTAGTAAAGACACCCTTAGGCTGCTGGGATTGGCACATTCAGCAACATTAGAACTTGAGTAGTATTCTTCATAACAGTGATTGCAGTGTCTGCTGGGCTTTGGGCTGGGGAAGTTTGTCTTTGGAGAACTGTCAGATCTTTACAGATTTCTCTTTGAGGCCCTACCTTGACAGTGTTCAAGTTCCAGTCAGCTGAACTTTCAATTCTTATTGTACAAGGCTGGGGGATCAATTTACCACATGACTTTTTCCAGAAGGTACAGACGGAAAGGCCCAGAAGGCAGAAAAAACCAGGAAAATTGAACTTTCAGTATTATTTTAGAAAAAAATATTTTAATTCTCAAAAAGGGTAAAAGAGGCCAGGCATGGTGGCTCATGCCTATAATCCCAGTGGGTTGGGAGACTGAGGCAGGAGGATTTCAAGTTCGAAGCCAGTCTCAGCAACTTAGCAAGGCCCTAAACAACTCAGTGAGACCCTGTCTCTAAAAAAAATACATAATAGGGCTGGGGATGTGGCTCAGGGGTTGAGTTCCCCAGAGTTCAATCCCTAGTACAAAAGAATAAAAAATAGGTAAAATAGATTATATTTTTAAACTAATATTTTAGCTACAAATTTCAAGTGAGAATGACTACAATTTTTCCTCATCAGGTGTTTTGAACAAGGAAATGGAAGCTGTAACCAGAATCTATCCAACCTCAGAAATAGGAAGTTCTGACCAGTCAGGTCTCCCAGGGCCAAATCCTCCAGGATGATCAGGTGGAAGGCACCTAAGGAATCCATGGGTGGTCAGCCATGCTCCTCCATGGAAAATCACGGTGTGTAGCTCCTGTGTATCTAGAACTTGCTGTAAATCCCTCTGTCCTTGGTCCTGCCCCTTAGAGAAGGAGAAGAAAGAGGTAGGTTTAGGCCATCTAGCAGCTGGCACTTTTGAAATTTCCAAAGGAAGCCGTGGAGATTGCGAAGGAGGTGGCTGCAGGTGTGCTGTTGACTCTGGGTTTGGGGGGGTGTTGCAGACATTTTTTTCTTGCAACCAGAGACATTCTCCCTGAGGCAGGAACAGGGGCTCACCTACTATTGTTTTGTTCTCAGTTTTAGGGGCCTTAGCAGAAAGAAGACTGAAACAGTCCCACATAATTCAGAGAAATCCAAAACAACTTCATGAAGCCATGTGTCCCCTCATAACCATTTTGATAGTAGAACAAGAAAGTCAAGGACAATTTTGTCAGCAATACCTACTTTCCAACAGCAAAAACTGTCAGCCCCACAGTGATTTTCTGTTTGGCATAATAATTTTCCAGGACAGCTCTGTTGTAAGTGCCTTCCCATACAACCGGTGCCTTCCATCCTGTCACTGTCAAAACCTCTGGGCGTTTCCTGGTGATAAAACACAGTCACATGAGTCAGAATAGTTTCACTAAGGCAGGACAGACTGTCCAAGAAAAGAAAAAAAAAGGGATGGTCATGATCTTCAGCAATTGTCCCTGAGTCCCAACTGTAGTTTAACCCCAAGCACTTGAATGGGAGGCGTGACATCTGCAGGGGCAGCCTCTGGCCCAGGTGTCTCCAGGGACTGTCCTTGGAGGCCTTATAGGATCTTGCCTATACATCCCTGCTCTCTTTGTTCTCCTTCTACGTCTAAAACAATCCCTTTCCCTTTTCCCCAGCTGCTGAGCTGTCAGTGTCATCTTTGAGTTGTTATTTATCCCTGTTGGTGCCATCTGAGTCTAAGAAGACCCTAACCCTTGATCGAGTGGGATGAGAAAGTGACGCTAAAGCTGAGAAAAAAGGTTGTTTCAATTTGCCTTTGGCCAAAAAGGGATTTCTGGGTAGAAACCTGGTTATTGGCCAAAAAGGGTCCAGACTAAGGGGATTCTGTTACTATTTATTTTATAGACAAGGAGACAGCGCATCCAGAAAGAAAAGGACTTGACAGCTTCCCAACATGGCCAAGGCCAGGGCATGGCTCTGGCAAAGGCTCGCTCCTTAGACCATATCGCCTCTTCACTAGGAACATCAAGGGGGCCAGAGGGAGATGTGTTTTCTGCACTCAGAAAGCTTGAAAGGGGGACTGGGGATATAGCTCAGCTGGTAGAGTGCTTGCCTAGCATGCACAAGGCCCTGGGTTCAATCCTCAGCACCATCAAAAAAAAAAAAAAAAAAAGCTTGAAAGGGACTTAGTAAAGCCAATGCAGACACAGAAAGTGACAAAGTATGATACTGAAGAAAAAATGCAGAAAGGGCAGAACAGGAGAGGACCTTGCCCCGTGGCAGGGCTAGAGCTCCAGGTAGTAGGAGCAGCAGAGGCTAATATTATAGCTACAAATTTCAAGTGAGAATGACCTGTTAGCTGTTAGCTGACACCTGTTAGCTCAGGAGGCAGCTGCAGTTCCCCTCAGGAAGAGGAAACTGGCACACAGTTGCTTAGATGCAACTCTAGTGCGGGTTCAGTCCCTGCTTGGCATTTGCTTCTGCTTCACTTGGGAAGCATCTCAGCGAACCGGAGAAGGTGGCAAGCAGTTGGGACAAAGTCCTGCTGGTCCTAGCCTGCTGCGCTGCTGAGGCTGTTGGGAGAGACTGACAGGAACATACCCTGCTCCTTGCAGTGTTAGGCAGGGCGTTCACTCAACTGTACCTACCTACAGCCAGCCTGATTGGCAAGGCTAGGTTACCCCTGCCTCACCCAAGTCTCAGAGGGGCAGAGGAGCCTCCGAAGATTCTCCCCCGTGCCTCCTGTCCCTATCACAAGCTCTGTACTCTCTAACTCTTCTGCTGACTCTGCCCTCCCACCCAGCCTATGTCTGCCTCTGGGCCGACATAGCTGGGCCACCTCCAGCATAGCGCAGTGTGGCAGAGATGACAGAGTGGGGGGACTTTTAGCCTGTTCTCCTGGCTGCTCAGCTTGTCTGGAGCCTGAAACTCGGCTCAGTCCATAGCACTCCAGGTGTTCCTGCTGCACGGAGAACACAGTTGCTCTCAGTGAAAGGCGCAAGTACAGACTCTGCACCAACCTGTTTTCCTTTAGTCCTTGCAACAGTCCTGTGATGTATTGTGTGACATCCAGATAAGAAAACCAAGGCTCAGAGAAGCTGAGCAAGGCCACATAACTAGTCACTGATGACAGCAACTAGCATACATTGAGCACTTCCTGTGTGACCAGGCACTGTGCAAAGGGTTCATCCTTCTGAGACAGGGTGACTTTGATTTCCATCTTACCAATGAAGCATCTATAGCACAGAAAGGTTAAGTACTTTCACAGCTATAAAGGGGTAAATCTAGAGTCGGGTACTCTGAGCCACCACCCTATATTGTTCCTTTTTTTTTTTAAAGAGACATGAGAGAGAGAGAGAGAGAGAGAGAGAGAGAGAGTGTTTTTTAAAATATTTATTTATTTTAGTTCTCGGTGGACACAACATCTTTGTTTTGTATGTGGTGCTGAGGATCGAACCCGGGCCGCACGCATGCCAGGCGAGCGCGCTACCACTTGAGCCACATCCCCAGCCCCATATATTGTTTCTTACCTAGACATTTAATTGCTGTGCTAAAGAAATTAGGGTTTAAACCCAGTTTTGTCCTGGTCTGAAGGTAACACTAAGTCCACTCAGCAGCTTTGGTATTTTCACCAGTGAAAACTGGGAAATGCTCCATTTGTTTACAATGAGTTGAAATGCATTCTGCTGTCATGTGTGACTAATTAGAACAACAACAACAACAAAGACTAGAAAACGATGAACTCTTGTGTTGTTGATTTTAGAAACTTAACATGACCTAGCCTTGCTCATCAGGCTCAGCGTGGAAAACTCGGCTTTGCTGAAGGGTAGAGCAATTGTGTGAAGACCTGGCCCTCCGCAGGCTATTTGTTGGCCTCTCCCAACAGCCTCAGCAGGGTCACATGAGACCAGCCACACAAGACCCTCAAGACTTTGCTCCAGTGGTGCTTTTAGTCCTGAAAAACCCTAAGCTTTGTCAAATGACAAATTTCAACCTGCCCCCAGACAGAAAAAGACAATGTAAACATGCACATAGGGCTCATTATTCTCCTGCCAGTGCTTTTGAACCTGAGCTTCCTTGTTCTGTCAGGCGTCCACCTCATTCACTGCAGTGTTCGTTTTAGCCTGTGGAAGATTTTTCGGTAATTCTAGCCCAGGCTTCTTGCTAAGGTTTGTTGTATGTGAACCAGACATTTGGTAATCAGGTAATACAACTAGCAAAAACAGAAGAAAAAGAGGAGCAGGCACACTTATTTAATACTTACTGTGCCCCTGGGGAGCAAGTACTTGGCTCGTGCTCTCTCATTTAATCTCCATGACCACCCTATGAAGTGGGTGCTGTCATCAGCCATTTTACAAATAAAGGGAGTATGGCTAGGAGAAGGAGAAGGGGACTAAGCTTTTGGTCATTTAATTTATATAAAGGGCCAAACTGGGACTAAATACTGGGATGAGGGAAATGAGAACAGTCCTGCCTCTTGAGAATCTTGACAGTCCCAATGGGTAGTCAAGTGCATGCTCCTCAACTGCACGATCACTTTGACCACATCTTCTAAAAAGAAGTCAGAAACCCAGTATCCAGTTTGATTACTTGGATGGGAAGGATACCTTCAGGCAGGAAGAAAAAGTAGCAATATTAAAAATTAATGTTTAATTTAGAATTAAGGTGTGCTATTTCCCAGCTGTTACTCAAATCCACTGACAATTCCCATACACCGGTGACCCTGACTAACAGCCAGATGACAGCCTGGTAAGGAAGGCAGTGGAGAAGAGGAGGTGCAGGGAGAGAGGGAGGATGAGGATGGGATCAGCTTCCTGGGCGAAGCTCTGCATTAAGGAGTCTCAATCATGAAAACTCACTACCCCCACCCGCCTTGCAAAAGAGGCGACTTAGGAAAACCCACACATGTGCAAAAGCTTGTCTTTGACAATGTCAATTGCCAGAAACATCCAAGATAATGAGGATGGGGCTCTAAAAGGAGGGGGAAATGCCAGCAAAGAGCTGCCCAAAGGTCTTCCTTCCAAACAACTGTGTGACCTCTGTGTGTGCACTTCCATCATTATAGGCCAAAAGCTTCCTGAAATATAATAGGGTTTCTGCAACCAAAACACACATGTTCCTAGGTTATTGGCGGCTTGTTAATTGTCTTTATTTATGGATCCATGTATGTGGTACCCAAGGGTTGGTTAGAGAAAATATTAAAATTCAATGAACCATGAAGTAGGTATAAAAGGATGTGGAATCACACCACCTATTAAGCAGCAGCATGGTAAAGAGCAAGACAGCAAAAGAGCTGATGGCAGTGTGAACAGAGATAGCAGCTATGGCGTGCAGAGAAGGGAATGATGTGGGAGGGATTTGGGAACAATGATCAACAGAACATGCTAATGAGTTAGACTATGGGGTGGACAAAGGAAAACATCTCCTGGCCTCTGACTTGAGCTATTTACTGCGATGGGAAATGAGGAGAAGAACAAGGGTGGGGTGGAATTGAGAAATATATTTGGGTCATGTGATACATGCAGAGATGCCAGGTGGGCAGGTAGACACAAGTCAGGGCTTAGAGGAAATATCTGCGCTAAAGATACAAACGTGACAGTCATTCTCTCATAGGTGGAGTATGATGCCAGGGAAACGGAAGGGAATATATGGAACATGGTGCACAAAGAAAAGAGAAGAAGGTACACTTAGCCCCATGACTAATACCTGATAGCTGAGAAGAAGGAGATGGCCCTAGCAAGGAGGCTGAGAAAGGAGAATGGAGAGGAAGAAAATGAGGAGGCAAGGTAGGAGATTATGCCGTGAAAATAGGTTGCACAATACACTGTGATATGTCTGAGGTATTTCACAGAAAAGGATGCACTAATATGAAATTTGCTAATTATTTCATCCAGTCATACAATTATGCTAGAAATAGACTGGTGGCCCAAGAAGGCTTTAATTTGGTGCTGATTCAGACTGATATTGTTTAAATATTTGTTTGACATTCATTTGGAGGTGAGGTCTAGCCATGCATGGCAGAGTGTGGACACAGAAACAGCTGGCAGCCTTGGTCTCTCTCCTTTCTTCCCCTAGCAATTCACCTTCCAAGTCCCATTCAGCAGAGCAGGTGGCCATAGTAGAACTATCCAATCCTCCTTAGAAGGTGCTTGGTCACCATTTCTGTCTCATCCAGTCTGCCTGCCCCTTTGGGGCCTCAGTTCTCTGATCTAAAGGGCTTGTCAAAATAGAATGCTTCCATCTTCTTACATTTCTAGTAGTAGTTCAGCATCTCATAGGTGGCTACCCTGTTGTACAACTCACCAAAAGACAGATGAGAAGTCAAAATTCTCATCTTTTCCAAACTGGCATGAATCTTCTACTCCAAAACAATACACAGACTTGCAACAACATATTCAGTCCCGGAACCCACAATCCTTCACACAGGAATGGATACTGGTCCCTCCTGACCTCCTCCTGCTCCTACTGGTCTCCATGCTCCTCCATTTGAACACCTCTTCCTCCTGCAGCTACTTGGATGCCAATGTCAGATGGCCTTTCCCTGGGTGGCCTCATCCAAGCCCACAGATCCCTCTGGCAGGTAGTCTGATGATGCCTCCAATCCACACCCTCCACTGGCTCCTGGAAACCCTGAGACTTTCTGTCTAGATGCCCCATAAGCACATGGATCCACGCACAGCCTTCATGGAGCTCGTCACCTCTCTGAACTTTCAAGCCTGCATTTCTTCTTCAATTCCCTCTCCTGGTCAACGACATCATCACCCACCAATCTCTCAGGTCTCACAGTCACATTGAAAAACTTCCGTCTCCTCAGCCCCCAAACCACATCCTGCCAGTCACTGATCACATCTCCTTACCAATCCTGGCAAATATTAGTTTTGTATCTATTCCACATACAAGACCCAAGTGAAGAACAACAACTTCTTTTTCTTCTTTTTTTTTTGTGTGTGTGTGTCTGTGTGCTGAGACTCGAACCCAAGACCATGAACTTCTTGAATACAACCATATTGGGATATTTCACCTGTCTTCTGTGCCTAAGACAATGTCTGCCACAGTATATTTTTTACCATAACTCATGAAATACATTTTATATCACAACCAAATGCATGCACATACTCTTATATACAGAATCAAAAATTCCACTAAATAATACTTACCTTTGGTCTTCTATTTTAATTTTTTAAAAAGCTAGTTTTGATCTAATAAGCTAGTTTCTGAATACACAAATGAGTAGTTACTGACAATTTGAGAAGTACCAAAAAGCACATCATAAGATTTAGTTTGTTTTGATTGGTGGGATGGGTACTAGGGATTGAATCTAGGCCACTTTACCACTGAACTACATCTTAGTCCTTTTTATTTTTCATTTTGAGAAAGCGTCTCATGAAGTCGCTTAGTGTCTAAGTTCCTGAGGTTGGTCTCAAATTTTCAATCCTCCTGCCTCAGCCTCTGTAGTTGCTGGGATTTCAGCTACTACATGGTAGCAATGATGCTACCATGCTCAGCAGCATCATAAATTTTTCTTTTCTTTTCTTTTTTTTTTTTGGTACCAGGGATTATACCCAGGTAACAAATCACTTAACCACTGAGCCACATCCCCAGCCCTTTTTATTTTTTATTTTGAGATAGGGTCTTGCTAAGTAGCTAAGGTTGTCTTTGAACATGTGATCCTCCTGCCTCAGCCTCCTGAGCCCAGCTACAGGTGTGCACTACTGCACCCAGAATATTGTAAGTTTTGATAAACATTTTTTGTATGGTTGCTCAATGAATGAATTTATGGTTCTATGACACTTTTGTTTTTAAGTTGCAGATGGACACATCTTTATTTTATTTATTTTTATGTGGTGCTGAGGATCAATCCCAGGGCCTCGGGCATGCTAGGCAAGCACTCTACCCCTGAGCCACAAACCCAGCCCTTCCATGACACTTTTCAAAAACAATTTTTTTTAGTTGTAGGTGGACACAATACTTTTGTTTTATTTATCTATTTTTATGTGGTGCTGAGGACCAAACCCAGTGCCTCACAAGTGCTAGGTGAGCGCTCTACCACTGAGCCACAACAGCAGCCCTTCCATGACATTTTTAAAAAATGAGTTAACTTAATCTCAGAATTTCCCCCCAATTCCCAATCCTGTGGCTTTCCACAATATCTTTGGCCTATAAGAAAGACCCATTCTAGCACTAATATTTTGTGACTGGTTGGCTGCCATTGGCCATTTACTGTCAGAATTACTGTGCTGCTCAGTACAGTGGATTCAAAGTATCTAGGTCCCTGTTTCTTATCCAAAGTCTTATCTAAAGTCTAATGCTAAATGCTAAGACCGTTTTTCCCAAGTCAGGGATGTTCTCAGAGCTGCCTGCACGGCCTGCTCCACTCCAGGTGAGCCCTGGAACCACTGCATGAGGAGCCACACTTCTTACTTCGGATTAAACCAGTCCCACAGTTGAAGCTCTTCATCTTCCTTTCTTTGTTTCTTCGCTTTTCCTTTTTCTATATCCTCCTCTTCATCTCCCTGGTAATTGTGGGTCCTGCGTACAAAGGGGAAGACAGGTAAGGTAAGGAGGGTGGTGTGTGGTGGCAGGGCAGTGGGGGACAATCTCATGAAACATGTCCCGAGGCAGAGGGTGCATGTACCAAGTGCACTGGTTGGAGATAGGCTCATGATGCTAGGCATTTATTCACAAGAACATACTTGAGATGAAAACACACAGTATTCGTCTTTCTTATTAGCCTTGCAAGTTAGCAGTTAGCAGTTTAATGACCCAATAACCCCTGGGTTATTTTAGGGTGCAGGGGAGACTTGTTAAAATAGCCCTCCTAAGAACATTTTGGTTTATGATTTTCTTTCCTTCCATTTAAACTTCCACTCACGCCTCACTCTTAAGTTAGCTGGAAATTAAATGTCCTAGCCCACCCACAAAATGGATTCCTTGTATAATTTTGATAAGCAAGAAATATAAGTGACTGGGAAAGTCATGAACATGGAGCCATTTCAACCAAATTCTCCACAAAAGTTGGTTGGATGGACAAACATATCCATAGTCCGATCTCCTTACCTATTTTTTTTTTTCTTAGAGAAAGAGAGAGAGCAAGAGAGGATTTTTTAACATTTATTTTTCAGTTTTCGGCAGACACAACATATTTATTTTATTTAATGTGGTGCTGAGGATCGAACCCAGTGCCCCGCGCATGCCAGGCGAGCACGTTACCGCTTGAGCCACATCCCCAGCCCCTCCTTACCTATTTTTAAACCAGCTTGGAAACCACCAGCCCTTCTGAGTGCTGCCGTCACCAATTGGATCCCTAAGAAGTGAAAAAGAATGTAAACATTTTTAGAAAATGATCAGTCCCCAAACTGGAGGGATCCCAAACTTCTGTTTTTTTTTTTTTTTTTTTTTTTTTTTTTTAATAGCAGAGATCATTATTTAAAAAAATAATTTTAAGCTGCTAATTCAGAAAACGAAAACAAAAGTGAAATCCTTTAACTGAATGGGGGAAAGAGAGCTGAAGACCCCTCGGCCTGCTGTCCCCAAGGCAGCCCAGCACTCCACTCACCCAGTGAGCCCTAGCAGGACAGGGGAGAAAGAGGGCAAGGGAGGGGGGCACCGTAAACGCACAAGCCTGAGTTCCGGATCTGCCACTCACCGGCTGTACGACTGTGGTAGGACATTTTCCCTCTCTGAATTTTTACTTTCTATTCTGAAAAGTGTTTTTAATAACAATAATAAATCTGCCATGAAGATAATTTTGAAGACTGAATGAAATATGGATAAGAGCTTGATAAGCTGAGAGTGACTGTAATGAGTTGTAGTGTGAATAAGAAACCAAGCATATTTTCAAGAATCATCTGATACCTTGACTTAGTCACCCAGGTATGTAATTGCACATGACCTTGGTCATCCCCAATAAAAGTTTTACCTTTATTTTCAATTTACAGCTGAGATATTGGCTGAGTGGATTTGAGCAATTCACCAAGGTCTTGTGGAATGTAAGGATAAAAACCAGAAGTAATACCAGGTGCAAACTGCTGAGAACATGCACTCAAGAGCTTCCTGGCAACCAAGCCAAAGACAGGAAAGTAAAGATTTAGTTGGTTGTAGTAGTTCATGCTGTGATCCCAGTGATTCGAGAGGCTGAGGCAGGAGGATCCCAAGTTAGAGGCCAGCCTCAGCAACTTAGTGAGGCCCTAAGCAACTTAGTGAGACCCTGTCTCAAAATTTAAATAAATAAATAAAAAGCTCTGGAGGATGTGGCTCAGTGAATGTCTCTGGGTTTAATCCCCAGTACCAAAAATTAATTAATTAATCAATTTTTAAAAATTTGCACACACAGCTCTCATTTTCTTTTTAAAAAAGTGAGGGAAAAAAAGGAGCCAGGGTTGTGGCTCAGTGGTAGAGCACTTGCCTAGCATGTGTGAGGCACTGGGTTTGATCCTCAGCACCACATAAAAATAAACAAATACAATAAATGTATTAAAAAAAAGTGAAAAAAAATTCTAAAAAGGATACACACTAATTCATCAAGAAACCCAGACTTCCAGGTATGGATCATATGCCAAAATATACCCTACTGTCATATATATCTAAAACAACAAAAAATAAAAAAAAAACCCAAACTTTTTTTCTTGCTCTTACACAGTTCTTTAGACAACGTATATAGAGAAGAACGATGGAGATTATATCCCAGATTCTTTTTCTCAGTGAAACAGGAATATTCCCCCCAAATAACACCACTTAAAGAGGCCCTTGATAAGAACCCAAGGCAAAACACAAGTTGTGCTTCTATAAAGACAAGTCTGGGGGGCTGGAGGAATACAATCCAGAGCCCCAGATTCCTAGGACCCTTCCCCTTTTTGGCCTGAGCGCATCACTGGCAGGTGCAAAGAGACTGCGAATGGTGAGAGAGCACATATGGGAGTCAGCCAATGGACACCTAGAATTCAAAGCACTTACTTTGAGTGATAAATCCACAAGAAAGAGCCTTCTGGGGTAAAAGCAAAGGAGAAATAAAAACATCATGTTACTTTTAGTTCCAAGAAAGGCTATTTTGTAACCATTATCACTGAGCCCTGGGCTGAGCAGAGAGCCGGGTTCTAGCTTCTCCCAGTTTCCACCTTCCTCTGAGATATACCCAGTGGAAATAGGAATTTCCACTTGCAGTTGCTTCCAGATTTCCAGGGGAAGAGGGCATCTGGAGAATCTCAAGTTGTGTGTGTGTGTGTGTGTGTGTGTGTGTGTGTGTGTGTGTTTTAACAATCAGTTCTCCATTGCTCAGGGCTGGCTTCACTGAGGGGCAGAGGCTCCACAGAAGGTCCCCTCCTGCAGCCTACTCAGCTGTCTGGCAATGAAGAAGGCCTGGAAGGTGGAAGCACCCTGGCCCAGCCACTCCTCACTGAGGATTTATCTTTACCCAGAAACAGAGCATCAGTTGCAAGGCCTACTACCACCCCCAGCACACAGCCTTCCTCAGCGCAGTCCCCAAAGGCAATTCTTCAACTCATGAAAGCAGGGAGGCTGGGATAGGTCATTGGCCAAGACCAGTACAGTCCTCAACCTTGTGGAACATATAATGTAGGAGGGAAGGCAGACCTTGGCCACATAGTCACATGGTTACACAACCTCATACTCCAAGAAGCACCATGAAGAAAAGCCTAAGCAAGCACAAGTACTCTCTACTTCTGTCATTCTTCTTCTACTTAGTAGCATTGGTTATTTATCCACACATCCTGTTGCCCCATTCAGATCATACCTGGAGGGCAGGAGTTCTACTTGGCCCATGTGCCGTCCCTCATATCACTCAGCACAGATGAGGAGCTCTGGAAGGAGTTGGGGACAAAGGATCAGGAGATCTGAGTTCTAGTTACAACAGGGACATAAGTTCACTAAAAAGACACTTCACCTATTTGGTCCCCATTCTGTCACTTGAAAAATGGAGACTCAGCTAAATGAAGGCTGTGTAGTGGGTAAGAGATTAAGCTGCAGACAGCCTGAGACCTAGCTCTTCCTAAAATGTGATCTTGAACTTTAACTTTTACCATCTGGGGACTTCGTGTCCTTATCTGGAAACTTGGAATAGTACCAACTGTGCAGGACTAGTATAAGAACTGGAAATGATGCCACACAAACTCACACTAGAAACTAGTACCTGCTGTCAAAAGATTTAATGAGCCAGCAGTGATGCCATCAGCATCACTATTATTGTAATTTTAAGTCTAAGATTTTTTTTTTTTTCCATCCGGCCTCAAATCAAATGCTGTCCTGGGTGATATTCTCTCAGAGTGCTTTATTGACAACATTAACTACTTGGTAGATGTGTTCAATTTATTTGTTTTTAAGATTGTTCCGAACTCAGTGCCGCCCATCCTTCTCAGGGTAATGTCCTCAGGTCACCTTAGGCTATCTCATGACCAGTTCTTAAATGGCAACCATCTGCTCCCTTGAAGCCTCTTGCAGACAAGTGGATTCTGCACATCAAAGAAAGATGCAGCCAAGGTCCAGGTGCCTGAAGATGGCCCCAAGGAACAGTCAGAACCTGCTATAGCCACTGTGCTGAAAGAACAAGCCCAGCATTGAAAAATAACCCCCTTTCTGAGAGGCCAAGGCCAATATACACATTTAAGCCTTTGGTTCCCAAATATGGAAGTACAAATCTGGCTACAATTCAGAACCTCCAGCAAAATTATCCAATCAAGTATTCAGATTCGGAGACAAACCCTCAGCCAAGCAAGTATTCCGGTGAGCACCCTAAAGGGCTCATGTTCTCTTGCTTGTGACTGCTGGAGTCGTCTTTCACGGTCAAAATCCCCTGTCATGTTTTGCCCTCAGCAGCAAATGATGATGGTTGTGACTGTTATGAAGTGAATGTTCATGTCCCCCCAACATTTATGTGTTGAAGCCCTGTCCTCAGTATGATGGCATTTGGAGGTGGGGCCTTTGGGAGATAATTAGATTAAATAAGGATGGGGGCACCATGATGAAATTAGTGTCCTTATAAGAATAGGGAGATACTATAACTTGCTTGCTGTCCATCATTGTGGATGTTTTGGGAAAAGGTGACTGTCTGCAAGCCAGGAAGAGAGCCCTTATATGGGAACTAAATCAGCCGGTGCCTTGACCTCGGACTCCCCAGCTGTAGATCTTGGAGAAGTAAGTTCCTGTTGTTAAGGCCCCCAATTTATAGCATCTTGTTATAATGGCCTGAGCTGAGGAAGAAGATGCTGGTGATGGCATTTGGCATTTATTGAATGCTTATGAAGTCCAGCCACTGGCCCTGGTGCTCTGTACACAATAATATTTAATCACAATGAAGCAGGTACTATTATATTCCCTACCTTTTAGGGTAGAGAAACCAGAGAACAGAGTAGTTGAGTAACTTTCCCAAGGCCACCGAGGAGGTCCCCACACCTAACTTTGAGTCATCTCTTCTTTGAACTCATTTCCTCAATTCAAAAGACCTAGTTTCCAGATGCTTTTAACTTGACCACACTTTGAGCTTGTCCTATTTTCCTTAAAATTAGTGATTCAGAATGAAACAAAAGAACATTCTAGAAGTGGCTAGATCTGTCCACATCTGAAGATTTTGTTTCTGCATTTTGGAGATTCCTCCTGCTATTGATGCACCCAAAGTTGCAGTTCTTTTTTTAGTAGCAAAGACAGTTCTGCTGGCTCATTTAATCTTAGAATTTGATGTCTAAAAATAATATTCAGATGTTACACCAGGCTGCCATCTTGAACTTGAGGGCCACTAAAACATTTCACCCTGAAAATAATAATGGTGCTGAGACAACTCAGCACAGTGGACTTACTGGAAACTGAAGGCTGAGCTTTATCATTATATCTCAAGTCAAAAGCATCACACATTTCTGTATTTATGTGGAGACTTTTGGTCAGAAGCCGCTCTAGCTAGAATCTCCAAGGCAAGGTGGTTTCAAAAGCACAGAGGTAGTTCTTATATTTGAGTAGTCCGCAGATGAATTTGAAAACTCAAAAACATTCTATTCATTCTGCTCTCCAGAGTTAAAGATAGAGAGAGGGAGAGACCCAGAAGTTTCAGCCAGGCACAAATGAATCACCAGCAACTCAGTGTGTATTTTTGCAGCAAAAGTCAATAATTCAAAATTGTTCTGTTAAACTCTGCAGATATCTTAGGATTGCAAAATTCAGGGTGGATTTCTCATGGAATTCCTGTCTGAAATTTCTTAAGATAATTTCTTTATCTAATCATATAAACCATTTCAGATCACATTTGGAGCTTAATTGATTTTCCTCTTTCTGGATCAAGCCTACCAGTATAAATGTCAAAATAATGGGAACACAGCAGGAAGAAGATGATTAATTAGCCAGAAGTTACTTGGGAGCCTGGTGATTTTTAACAATGATCCAGGAAGATAAGAAGGGTGGGCCCCATTATTTATGGTTTCAGTTAATCTCAATCTTAACTTTACTTGATAACTTGGCTGTAACTAGTAAAACAGAATCAAAGCAATATTTCATCATGTTTCATAATTACCTGTTGATATATTCCCAAAACACAACAATCACGGTTGAGACAATCAGCATTGACAACATTAATTTTCCTTTATCATTCATTATTTTCTCCTGTGGAGAGGGAAGAAGAGAAGAAAAATAGATTAAATATAATGAAATCCAGAGTGACACATGGTTTTGAAGAAATGCTTTTATCCACATCCTAAGAGGATAAATTCATGAATAATTAACTAGTGCTGAGGAGGGTGTTCTACCTTAAATTACATGAGCCTGCAATGGCAAATTAGGCCAACTCAGTTAACAAGGAGGCTGCCTGTGTGGGAGGGATGCCAAGGCCACATGGGACCACATTGGGGCTTAGGGGGAAAGTATCCTGATCCACCATTGATGTAAGAGAGTGGAGTGGAGGAAAATGGTTCCCAGGAATTCCAGTTACCTCCCAATTCAGCTCGACCTTGACATGTGACTGCAGGGAGGTGTACTGACTACATGTCCCCTGCACAGTCCTTTACAATCTAAGCCTCCCCCACCTCCCAGCCCCAGACATTTCGCCCGACCACACTCATAGGCAAGCAGTTGGCACACAGCAGGTACATGGATTTTTTTGGATTACTACGTAAACTTGTGATCAAAAGGAAAGGGGTGCTGTGTGGAGAATAATGGATTGGGAAATACCACCTGAATGATCAGGGATGGCTCAATGCTAAAGGGACATGGAAACTGAATCTCAAGAGATAAAGACAAGATGAAAAAACATGACGTGTGCCATGAGAAGGAAGAGAATCTAATAACAGTGGAGAAGAGAAACAGCTTCTGTGGTTAAGGAATGAAAACAAAACAACCAACAAAAGCTGAACAAGAGAAATATACTGGTCTCAGAGTGGTTGGAACAGGAGGGATGGTGGTGGGCAAGAAGATGGTGAGCAGGGGCAGACGGAACCTTAGAAGTGTAGGTGGGGCGGAGGACAGGGAGCCACCAGAGCTTTTGAAGGTGGAGAATGACAAGATCCAGAGTCACTCAGGGGGACATTTCTGCCTGCTGGGCTGTGGAGGATGGATGTCAGGGGAATAGGAGTAATAGTTGAAGAGGCACAGATTCGTCTAATGGCCAAAGAGAGGGGTGGATGTATTTACATTTAGACATCTTTAAAATTTTTTCTGGGTAGGGACAGACTACCCTTCCCAGGGCTCTCCAGTTCTTAGGGAGAGTAAGGGCTTAGCCAGGAGGGAACATGCCTTGGATATACAGATGGTTATGGTTCGGGTCTGGAATGTCCCCAGAAACTCATGGTCCCCAATGCAGCAAGGTGCAGAGGTGGGGCCTTCAGGCAATGATTGGGTCATGAGGCTCTGACCTCATCTGTGGATTAATGATCCATTGATAGCTCATGGACCACTGGGAGTTGGGACCTATTTGAAGGAAGCTGGTTGGTCACTGGAGGCCTCTAGCCTCTCTTGCTCTCTCTCTCTGTTTTCCAGCTGCCATGAGCTGAGCCAATTTCCTCTGCCACACCCTTTTACCATGAAGTTTCTGTCTTGGAGCCAGCTGACCATAGACTTAGTCCTCTGAAACTGTGAGCCAAAATAAATCTTTCCTCCTCTAAGTTGTTCTTGTGGGGTATTTTGGTCACAGCAATAAAAAACTAACTAACACACACACACACTAGCCAATCTAGAGCAATGCCAGGTAGCAATATGAATAGGCCTTCATCATCCCGGGGCCAAGGACCAGACTATTAGAGACCCCCCCCCCATAACTTAGAGCCTGCCAAAGTTATTGCGACTAACCAGTCCTGAGCTGTTCCCCCTGCCCTCCACTGCCTTTCCACAGAAACCCCAATAAGGGCTCTGGCCTCTTGTTTTCCCTTGTTCCCGACTCCTGCCCACCCTGGTGTCCATGCATGGTGTGCCATGTCTCCTTGCCTAGGTCCTATGAGTATAGCACATTTTGCTTTTTCCTGAGCCTGTTCTCTGTCTCCTTTGGGGTACATACCTGACAATGGAGTAAAAGAACATAGAATGATGCCCTGGGCTAAAAAGGAGGCAGAGAAATGGGCAGAGGGAGATTCAACCACAACTACCAACCACTCTGAAAAGCAAATACCTTTTTATAATCTAATTGGTATTAAGGCTCCAATCAATATGAGGACATTTACAATCTTTATCCCACTGAATGAAACTGTTTAAACATTTGTATGCATAACTGTTGATGTATTATGCAGTGTTGCTGTACTAGAGATGCTACATAATAGACAATTTATAACTCACATCCAAAGACTTCTGAATTCCAACATGTCTACCCCAAGGTTTCTGATAAGGGATTGTGGATCTCTACCGGACCACATTAAATTGATTCCTTGTCTTTAAAATGGGGATACAATAGTGATTATCATGACAGATAATGCCTATAAAATGCTCAGCACTGTGCCTTGGCATAGGATAAATGCTTAAAAAAAGCTAGTTCTTATACTGGTGCTCATAAAACAGGCTGTTGGGAGGATTAAGTGAGACAGCAGCACAATGCCTGGTATTTACAAGTGCTCAAAGTGTATTTGAAGGAAAAGGAGCGAGTGTTCCGGAATAAGAGCATACTATACAATGAAGTGCAAATAAATGCAAATAAGAGACTGGAAAAGCTTACCCATCTGTTCTGAGTCTCAGCCTGATTAAAAGCCATTCGGAAGTGGGACTAACTTTTTCCCTGATCAAGCCCCAGGCTCTGCTACAAGACTGCAGGTGTGCTGAGAGGCAGGAGTGCCCCTGGCTGAGTGGCCAGCTTTACCAACTCCACCTGCTGAGGATCAAATGCAAATTGTCTCCCGACTGGAAAGAGCATTAAACAAAGCCACATGAAAACTCTCCTCGTGCAGAACATTGATGCTCATGTCAGAACCCAACTCAGGCACACTCCCTAATCCTGGCCCCAAATGTGCAGGTGTTGATACCTGTTTTCATTTCAGGAATAAGCATCAGAGGCAACCCATTTCTTTCTGGCCCTCATAGATGGCTCAAATCTACTTACTCTTTTGCTAAGGCCAACCTTTATTCTGGTATGAGACTTATAATTGAAAGCTGTCTGAATGAGCCAATTTTGTATCCTGTACACTAGAAATGGGTATCGACATGCTTCCTGAAATCTGGAACCCAAGTCTCCAAGAAAAGAAGGGTTGGCAGGGCAGCCAAGATGACTTTTTAAACATTTTTTCTCTGTGAAAAAAACAAGGCATTGGACAGCCAGTGTGGTCAAAAAGTCCTTCTTCTATATGTTTGTCTCTCAGAATTTTCAAAACTGTTTAATTCTGAAGACTGATGGTGGACTGTCACCTAATGGGGAAAAAACATCAATTTGTTTCTAAATTCTTGTGAAGGGCAGTCCTTAGAATTAAGAGCTGCCCAGTACCAATACCCTGTTTTAAGTGGGAGAGTGGAGCTCTGACGTCCTCTGACCCTACTGCTGGTGAACTCAGCCAGCCCTGGGTGCACAACCTGTGGGACCTCCTGCCACCTCAGAACTCTGACTTAACACTCATGTTTCTCTCTAAATCCATTCTGTAGCCCCACAGGGGCTGCTCTCAGACCACTCCCAGGACTTAGCCACCCAGAACTCGGTTCCTGTACTTGGCTTCCAAATAGAACCATTCACATCCTAGAACGTGTGCAGACCAAGCTAAAGATGTGGGGCATTTTGTAAGGCAGAGTCTCACTATAAAGCCAGCATTTTACCACCTCCACTGCTCTGTGTTCCCCTCCTCCTTTTCTGCTGATATTTCCCTGAAGGGTCAGACAGATCTTTCCATGTGGTCCCTACATTAACTCTCTCCTCCCCACCTCCTTCCTGTCTCATCAGAACAGCACACACTCCTTCAGAGAACCTCACAGGCCCACCCTGACAGGGTGAAGTGCAAGTATTCCTTCCAAACAGACTTCCTCTCTGGAAGAATCCCAGTAGACAGGGAAAACTCTCAGCTAAATAGTCCTGCACTCAGAGGTCTGAAAACACCATTATCTCTGAGTATAGGAGTCAACACGGTGAAAATGGTGGCAGAGGAAACCAAACCTTCACTTTGCTGCAGCCCAACCAGCCCAGGTTCTCTTCTCTGCCCATGATCCCTCTACTGTGCCCTGGAACCTCTCTCATCCCTGAGGGGTTACCACTGCTTTGTGTTTCAAGCATTTGGGGCTTTTGGAATGGACCCAGGCACAGCCCTTGGCCCCTGATAGGTACATTCTGAGTTCTTGTGAACAAATGAGTAAGGAGAACCTGAGGAGCTTCAGTCTTGCTGCCCCATGGATCCAACAACCAACACGGAACTGAGCTACTGTGCACCAGGTGGTTCTTGGACCTGGAGACCTGTGAGTAAAGGCCACCATGGAGCTTCTTCCATTCCTGGGACTCAACAGGGTAGAGTGTCAGGTGGTGAAAAGTGTAGCAAAGGAAACGAAACAGTAAGTTGTCCCTGGATGTTGATGACCCTGGACAAGACTCCATTCTTTTTTGTTTTGTTGCTGTTTGGTGGTACTGGGGATAGAACTTGGCATTGCACATGCGAGGCAAGCTCTCCACTGAGCTCCAGCCCCAGCCCCAGCCTGAGACTCCATTTTTTGGTCCCCCATGCCATCCATTATAAATGAGGGTATTTAGATCCAGCATTCTAGGTAAAAGTTAGCTCTAAGACCTACATCAGCAGAATCTTTGAACAAGCCACTTTCACTCTCTGAACCTTTGTCTAATATGCAAAATGCAGATGCAAACACCCTCCTCAGAGAGAGCTCTGGAAAGGACAGAAGTAGACCATGACTATGAAGCACATCATGTCCAGCAGTCAGAAAATTCTCCACAAAAGGAAGCTGTAATAATGATGATGCTTCTGTATTATTATATATAATTATTAGTGCATATTAATTGTACAAAATAATGGGTTTCATTATAATAATTTCATATGTGCATATAAGACATTCTGATTGCAACCACTCTCCCTATTGTCCTCTCTTATCCCCCCCTCCCCAATAATGATGCTTTTTAAGGGAAAAGACTTGAGCCCTGCACGCAGAGCTGTGGGTTTGCCTAGGACAGCATCCTTGGTCCTCCAGAGCAGCTGAGGGCACCAGCAGCCACTGTGTATTGTGATAAAGCCTGGCCAGCTGCATGGCTCCTCCTGTTTGCAGGTACTTGCACTAATGTGGGGCTGAGGAGAAAGCTAGGGCTGCTTCTCACAGGAGACTTGCTGGTTAGCCTAGTGCCTCAGTCTCCTTGTGTATGAAACAAGTCTTTGGACCTAGACTTCCCTCACGGGCTTTCCTGATTGACTCAGGACCCAATAAGAAATTAGCTGCAGGAAAGGAAGCCTCATTTTTTCTAAAGAATAGGTCACTCCGCCACATGAAGAACATCTTGCTGCAGTGCCCATGTGAATTCCTTAATGCGGTGAACAAATAATAGGATTCCTCAACCAATGTGTACAGGTTGCAGAAGTGACTAATCAGGAGCTGATGAAGCTTGGGCATGGGATCCTTTGCTGCATGGGTCCCCTTGCAAGACCTGGCCTGATTTCTATTGGGGTGGGGGTAGGGAAGTCCCAAATACTTCCTAGAGGCAGAGGGTGCTGACCCTGCCTGGAAGAATCACTGCCTAGCTCTGGTGGCCTCTGCCTCTGTAGGCAGACATGAAGGGCTGACCCAGCTTGTATACCTACTTGGGTCCTAGGAAAAATCTGCCCAGGCTTGAGCACCCAGGATCCTCCCCTTGGGTCCCAAGGACAAGGAACTGTACTATGCGTGCTGCCTTCCCTGCTCAGGGGTGGCTGTGGTCCTGGCCCCACAGCCACCGCATGCCTGCCCCATCCAGGAGGTCCAGCTGCTTACTGTGCCCAGAGAGGATCAAAGGGTTGAGTTCTCTGGAGACCTGGCTGGAGCCACCTGAGTGAGAAACTACCTAAAGCTTTACAGATATCGCATCACCAATAACAAGCGGTGAAACTGAAAGAAACTCTTCTAAACTCTCAGTGATGGAAAAAAAAAAAAAACACTGATGAGCTATACTAGAGGCAACATTGATTTATCTCGTGTTCAGGCTTCTATTGAAGATGACACTAGGAAATCCGCATCAAGATAATGTTATGGGCCAGGCAATATGGGCAATGACCAAACAGACTCCATTTTACCCTGAGACTCCATATCATGTAAGAAATGCTTCTCCCGTGGGAAAGCCACATCCCTGTACCCATTAATAGTTACCTAGCATACTTGGCATAGCATACTTGGCAACACAAAACAGCAATTCTTATACAATGAAAATTATTCTCTTTGGTTTCCATTTTTCTTGGGTAATGCACCTTGTCAGAGATTGATTGTCTAGACGTTAGTAACCATTCTCTAACTTGTACTGAATTAGGGTCATTTTGACCCCCTTCCCTTCTGCTTGCTTGCTGCTATGCCAAGCTGGAAAGTCTGTGGGAAATACCAGTGTACCCATTCATTGTCTCGCTAACTGCCCAATCCAGCTTCTGTACCTGTTTGCTTGCAGCTACGTCAACCCAGATGTGGTTTTTGCCTTTAAATATCCTAAAATTCTCAGGCTTGGGGCTGTTCCTTGCAGAGAATGTTATGGGTCCTGCGGGGAGCAGCTGCCGGCTGGCCGGCTAAATAAAGACTCTTCAATTTGGACAAAACTGGGACTTGATATGTTTTCTGAGCGACCTGCCCCACAACAATAAGAGGTAGAGAGTATGCAGCCAAAATACGACAGGTGCACCCAGCAGCCAAGAAGGAGGAGTCAGCTTTGTCTCATTTTTCCAGCATTTTATTATTGTGTTATTTTCTGGGTTTTTGTCATACTTGGGGAATTTGTCCCTTTTGTCATTTGTTGTGATATCCCTTCTCATAGTCTCTATATTCACTCCCATACCTAATACTGTATTTGCCACTGTGCATTTCTTTCCTTAAGGAGGCCCCCAAATGGAATCAGTGCAAGCCTTGCAATGCCTGGAGCTTTCTCGACTGAGCCAGGCCAGGCCGGACCCTGGGCTCAACTCTTTCCAGCATATTTTACAGATGTGAAAACGAAAGCTGAGAAAAGTTAAATAACTTGTCCAGGGTCATACAGCATAAAGTGGTGAAGCTGGGGTTCAATTCAGGGAGCCAGCCTCTGTGCCCTCTTTTAATCTCTCAGGTGCTCCCATATCATGGGGGCTTAGCCACAGAGTCACCATTCATATCTGCTTGGGGCACCCTCTCTTCTTGCCTCTTATGATTACTACTTAGCAGATGACCCAAAGCTAGCCAAACACCAGCTGGACTCTCTGTAGATCCAGCTTTTCCTTGAACCACCTGACTGTCTCAGCTCCTGGGTATCAGGTGTGGGGCATCCTCATACACATCATCTTGTTTATTCCTCATTATGGTGGCTTTCTTTTGGCTGAGCAGACTGAGCTTTAGGGAAAGGGAGTAGCTAGCCTGAGATCACTAGGCACACCCAGAAGTTGTGGATTTTAAAGGCGGACCCTCTGCCTGCAGGACCCTCTCAGCCCTAGGACCATACCTGGGGGTGGGGGGAGGGAAGGGACAGGGCTATATCATCCTGAAACCACTCCAAACTGTGGTACAGGGAAACCCTCCCCACTGAAGGAAGCCTGGTGCCATCGTGGGGGAAAAGTGCAGGGAAGCCTGTTTTCAGGTCTGTTTTTCATTATAAGGGTCAGAGTAAACACAGACACAGGAAAATGAGAGACAGGGCTCAGACTAAATACATGGCTAACCCTCATGCAGCCATCACAAACAGAACAACCTGTTCCCTCAGTTACATCTTGTAGTGCCTTTTCTTGAATCCCCTTCAGGAAATCTAAAGCCTGGATCCAGCAGCAGCTTTTACTTGCTGCCTGGCCCAGAAATCACTGTGCAAGGATTTTTCCAAAGGGAACCGAAGCAAGAGGGAGGTGCTGCACCATCCTGAGGGGGCTCCACGTCCACCCACAAATCCCACCCCCAAGATCCCAAGACTCACACCCTGCCTCTGCATTGTCACCTAGGATCCGTCAGAGAAAAGTCCAGGCCACAGCCACTGCCAGCCACAGCCCTACGAGATCCTGCCAAAGGAAGCAAAATAAAGTAGAACTTACAGCGAAAGACCCTGAGCCAGCATCCCACCAACTACTGCTTCCAGATCCAATCCTGGGGAGAAAGGGACTTGGTTCCCTTCCAAAACTACTGCAGGGACCAGGCAGAGGCTAGGGGAATAGATCTTTCCCCAGGTGGGTCCATGCGGCAGCCTGCTCACAGTTCGCAGTGACCCAGGCCTGGCAGAAGCAAATCATTTCAACATTTCACATACCTCATTGTCTGCTTCTTTCCTTCCAGAGCAAAAGGCAAAACAACAAAGTTCTGTGGAGCTCCGTTCTGCAGAAGGAGGGCTCAGAAGAAGGGAAGGTAGCGCATTCCAGCTCCTGCCAAAAGAATAAACATCTGTTTCAGGAAGAGGCCCTAGGAAATGGGCTGTTTGTCAGGTCTAGAAACTAGATATAACCATTAAAGGCTGGGCCACCTGCCTGAGAACTTTAGCTTCAACGACTCTCCTTGTACAGGAATCAAAAACACTAACCTTTGGATCTCCTATCACAGTCCACTCTCCATATCACCTCTGTGAACTCAAAGGCCTTCAAACTCTTCCTCCCTCCAGGATTCTTTCCCATAAAGTTGCCCCTGTAGAGGATTCTACACTGACTTTTCAACCCTGTCCACCGATTAATCTGGCCAGTCTTCTCCCTTCTCCCTCAAAACACTCCCATCCTCTGTTCCACTCCTGTGTAGACCCTAGAAGAGCTTCTACCTCACCCTACCCACATTCGAGAGAGGCCCCTGCCACAGGCCACCTGCACAGTGTTTACTGATAGAAGCTCTTTTCTTCACGAGGGCACCCACAGGGCTGGATACGCTGTAGTATCCTTAATGAAATCATTGAGGCCAAGCCTCTACCTGGAAATGCCTCCAACCAACAGGTGGAACTTATCGCTCTCACGAGGGCCTTCGCCCTAGCTCAGGGCTACACCCTTAACGTTTACACCAACGCCAAATATGCTTTCCACATTCTCTTGTCACACTCAGCCATACAGGAGGCGGAGAGGGGACTCCTCACCACCAAGGGGACCTCACTGGTTAATGCTTCCTACATCGTGCCCCTGCTGGAGGCCTCCCACCTCCCCACTGCAATTAGAAGACCTCACTGCAGATCCCATCAAACCGACACTTCTCCCATTTCCAAGGGAAACCACAAAGCTGATGAGGCAGCAAGACAGGCAGCCTTGGGTCCCCCCGCAGAGGCCCCCATCAGGACACTGTCTTCCTCACCTCAGACCCAAACCCCAACCACCACTAACTTACCTACATAACCTCTTTCACCCCAACCTCTGCCCTGTGAGAATACATGGAGTTCTATATTCTCCTCTCCCCCGAGGACTCAAAATTCCTAAAGACCTTCTCTGTCTCTTGCGACATCTGCCAAAGGTCTAATCCCAACTCAAACCTTCACCTCCCTGCCTTCCGGTCCATCAAGCCCAGGGCCATTTGCCCGCATCTGATTGGCAGATGGACTTCACCCATATGCCCACAGTAAAGAGATTTAAATATCTCCTGGTCCTGGTAGATACCTTCTCCAGCTGGACAGAGGCCTTCCCGACTACAAATCAAAGGGCCCAAATGGTAGCTGACACCGTAACAGAAGAAATCATTCCTGCTTTGGGTTGCCTTGGTCACTGCAGACTGACCATGGCCTGGAGTTTACGTCCAAATATCCCAAATCATTTCAAAGGCCCTAAATATTCCTTGGCCTTTTCACATTCCCTACTATCCTCAGTCGTCTGGAAAGGTGGAACGAACCAATCGAACCCTAAAATCAACCTTGGCTAAACTATCACTAGAATTACATTTAGACTGGCTTTTAAAATTTAGACTGACCCTACTTAGGGTTAGGGCCCTACCAAGAAAACCCCTAAACATTTCCCCCTTCGAGCTAATGTACAGTCGCCCCATGCTCCTCCTGCATTAGCTCACCAACCCCCCCCCCCACCGCCTCGTCTAATGACCCCTCTCACACTGACTCAGAAATTTACTATGAGCCCACGCTGATCAACTGCTGCCCAATCCTAAGGCCTCATGCTCCTCTGACTCCAGGAGTTCTCTTCTCTCTAGTCCTCTTCTTTCCCCACCACACTTCCCTCCTTCACTAACCTCAAAATGGAAGGGATATTCAGGGTAATCTTAACTACCCCCTCTGCAGCCAAACTCGAGGGCATTCCACACTGGATTCACAATCCCATCTCAAACTGTTCACACCATCTCACTATACAGCAACCTCCACAGGACCTCTGTCTTTGTACATTTCCAAAACTTTGACTTTCAACCCTCCAAAGCTCTCCGCTGATTCCTAAAGAAGACTCTTCTAGGTCAGAGGAGGCCACTACAAAGACTACCAGCCCCTGATGCCCAAGACGGAGACATACAACTCCTCCAACTCCTTCAACTCCAGAGACTCTGCCCCTACCTAAAACCCTCCGTGACCCCCTTTACAGGAATGAGATTCTTCGCCCCTAACCAACAGGAAGAAGCTACAGAAGAAAGACCATCATCCCCAGTCCCAGTATCTATAAAAACAAAAAGGAGGAATATTGGCATCAGATTTGCCATTTTATCTAGAGGCTCCCAGGTTTCAATTCTGAGGCAGTGCTGCTTAACTTCCCATAAGAACCTGTGCCTGCTAAACCATCAGCCCCACCCCAGCTTATGACACAACTCCTAAGCAGCTTACGGAATTCCTCTTGGGGCTATAAAGCAGCTCTGTGAGGGCCGACAGGCGGCTGCTCTCCTGGGAGCCACAGCCTTGTGGGTTTGCTTTATGCTTCTGACAATAAATCTCTTGCGTGAGATTCCAGTGTGTGACGTGGTCTTTGAACTTTGCATGGACCCTGCGAGTGACCTTTCAGTAGAGAGGGCCCTTCGCCACTTTCACAGATGAGGCTCTGAGAGGCTGGGGTGTCTCCCTGGTGACACAGTGCTGTTCTTCCTTCCTAGGGGCCTCCAGGGGACTGAAGGCTAAGGCTCCAGGCTGGTTAAGCCACAGCACGTTGGACCAGCAGGGCAGGATGTGACCCTGCAATTCCTGGAGGATTCAGACCCAGCAGCCTTCCTCCTCCCCTGACCCACTCTCCTCCTCTAGCTCTCAAAACAAAGGAGCACACGGTTAGGGTCATTCCTCAACTCAGAGGCAGGGGACCATAGGTGCTCTGCCAATCCAAATCCAGGGCTGCCCAGCCACGAACGGAATAAGGAATCTCATCACTCCAGTCCTGGCAGCACACAGATGTGTCCGAGGGCAGCCCACGTTCACCCCTTGTCCGTCTTCCACCTCCCAAGTCAGAGAATCCCAGGGCCTCAGCACTGGGTGGAGGAAGCCGCAGCCCTGTGCTGGGAGCCCTGGCTTTGCATCCCTGACCACTTCCTGCTGGGAAACAGGAAGGTCAAGATTTCCACCCTGCTTGCCTCTGTGGCAGGGTGAGGGTTAAGTGTTCTTGGCAAAAAACATATAGAAATGAAGCTTGAAAGTTGTCATTGTTTGTTTCATCCTAAATATGTTTAGGTGGTCACAGAAGACATGCTTGCTGATGCTTACAAGTGATAAAGCAATTTGGTTGGTTTCCTGCTCTGAAATGGGAATCATCACAGTCCCCATCTCTAAGGGTGACTGAGGTGCTGTAAAACACGCTGATACTAAGGACAGACTGCCTGACTGCCCGACTGTGTATCTGGCTCTGCCCCTTATGCTGTGCGATCCTAGGCATCTTACTTAACATCTCTGTGCTTTCACTTCTACATCTGTCAAAAGGGAATGATAGCATTTGGAGGGTAGGTGCTATATATAATACCCATCATTACAAGAATTAGGTAGTCCTCAAGGACATGCTGCATCTCAAAGTGCTCAAGAATTGTTAGCCCCTGATATTCAACTAACCCAATGTTGTCATCCTCTCATTTATACATTTTTGTAAAAAAAAATACATTGTGATCACATCAGTCCTGGAAGAGGCAGTGGAAAGAGAAAAAGAGGTCTTCCATGACCATAAGAGCTAGCTGCAGACTCAGGGATCTAGCTGAAATGATAGTGGCAGCTGACCTGACAAACCACTGCAGTCAGAAGAGTCTGTGCCCATAGGCTGTGTCCCCACCGAGACCAGTCCAGGCTGGAGGAATGAAATCATCATGACTCTCTCTAAACAACACACAGCAAGCCATCTTGAGATCTAGCTCTGTCCCACCCAGTCTGGGACAAACTGCACAACAGCCATGCTGGAGAATTCTTTCTGTGGCCACAAGCCTCCCTCCCCAGCTATAGTCCCTTGCATAAGGAAGTCCCTCCCTGGGACTAATCCCCTTCTTCATGCTGTAGGTTAGTCTCTTTCTAGATAAGAAGAAGTTGGCATTGTTGACATTTTACAAGAGCTCCCACCCAAGGACAAGGCTCAGAGCACAGATGGCAACCAGTGGAGGATTTCCTCAACCTGCCCTCCTTGGGTTCCTACCAACACTTCCTTGGGCAGATGGCCCTAGGTGGGGGTGGGAAAAGGGCCCCTGAAGGCTCTGATCATGACCTAATCCAGAAAGCTGTCCTCCCCCTCTAGAAAGGATCACCCCTCCCCTGGCTTCAGAGAATCTTGACAAGCCATGCAAGCCAGCCCCCTGCCTCAGAACTACATCTTTAACAGATGAGAAGCTCAGCTTCCGTCAAGGGCACAGTCACATCTGGTTTAGAGCCTCTTGTTATCAACAAAGCCTCATCTGACTTTCATTCAAACCCAAGATAAAGATTATGATAGTCATGAAAAAGGAAACTGAAGGTCAGGTCAGAACCCTACCCAGTTGTGTTGTTTCTATGGGGTCTTTCCTTGACTCTACCCCACCTTGACCTCTTCTACCCCTGTCGGTGGGGAAGTCAGACCAAGCCAGGATGCTAATGGGTGTGGTTCAAGGCAGGGTTGTCAACGTCACTCACTAGAACAAAACTCCGATCAGACTAGGACAGTCTTGCCCTTTTGTTCACTGCCGGCTTTTCAAGTTCCTGGAATAGTACCAGGCCCCTGTTAGGGGCTCCTAGACAGCTGTGGAGTGTGAGTGGAAATCTACAGGGGCCTGGGCAGCGAGGACGCATGAACTGACCAGGTGCAAGACAACGGGGGAGGAGTGGGCGGGCGTGCAGGCCACTCGGGAACTTCTGCCAAAATCACAGCAGAAGCAGATATTTTTTTTTCTTTTACATATTTTTTCTTTTAAATATTTATTAAGATAAAGATCTGGAGGGAGTGGGAGGAAAAAATATAAAGATCTGGAAATTAACGAGCTGGAAAGCCTACTTTATTAGAAAAAGAACTGGAGAGTAGACCTAATGGAAAAGAGGAGCATGCCATTGCAGTCCCACAGACGTTCACAAAGGACATCCCGTGGCTCATTTCAGGAACCACTATGTCCAGACAAGGACCGCGTTAGGAAGGGGACCTGCAGGCCATTTTCACTTATGAATATGAAGAAATCAGATTTTCGGAGGAAAGACAGACAAAACAGCTCTGCCCAGTGGCACTTCCCCAGCTGCCAAGTGGGGGATGTTGCCCTTGGCAATTCTCCCTTCAGGAGAAAGTTTTGTGCAGGATGCTAGAACTGTCAGGATTGCTTGTGTGACCGAGGCACGTCCCCCTCCTTTGCCAGGGCTTTCCCCTCCATCTGTGAAGTAGGCGTCCCTTCCAACTCCACTGTACTTTGCCTGGCCAGCGCCTGGAGTGCCGCTGAGACCCAGGCTCCCACAGAAGTCTACCTGGGGAATCTCTGGAGGCTCCCTGGAGGAGGTGACGTGGCTGGACCTTTCCAAATTTGGAACCTTCTTCCTTCCAGAGGCCAGGCCACCCAGGCCCTGGGCCCTCTCCCCCTTCCCACATGCTTCCTGACACCAGCTAGGAGGCCGCCCACTCTGCAGGATTTAAAGCCTCCTCCACTCAGGCCTGGCTCCCTGCAATCCTTCCTTATGAACCGGCCAGCTTTAGCTTTCTGTGGGGGACAGAATGCCACAGAATGGCCAGTCCACTTAGGGGCTCCCTGATCCCTCCCCAGGGAAGTCCCAGTGAGAGAAAAGAGGAACCAGGAACCAGGGCTCTGGTTCTGACACGGAAATGGAGGCCAGCAGCCACGCAAATCGCGGGGAAACCCAGCTTCCTGAGACAGAACTCAAGGTCTGGTAGGGCCTGGAGAGGACTTCCCTCCCACGCGGGTCATAGCAAAGGCCAAGGTGAGGACACGGAAACTCTGGAGATGACGGAGCATGCAGTGGGCCTCCCTCCTTCCCAGCCTGCAAATCAAATGGCTTGAATTGAGAAAATGTAAAAAAAAAAAAAGAGTTTAAATCAACGCTAACAATACAACTAGCAAAAAAGAGAATTCAATAGCACATGTAAGAGGCCAATAGCCAGGTTCCTAAGCCACATGACTTTGGAAAAGTCCTTTCCCCTGCTTGACCCTCACAGTTCCCACCCAGACACAATGAGGTGAAACAGCATTCCCGGAATCCCTTGAGGCTCTTTGATTTGTTACTTTTTAGGTGGCAAGGGCTTGGCAGGAAGAGCCCATTCTCACTTTCATAGCAAACCTGGCTGGGAAACGTGCAGGCTCACAACCCAATGCCACCTCCTCACAGGTCTGTTTTCTGCCAGAGCAAATAGTCCCCTGGGTCCCCGTGGTCCATGTGTGGCTGTTCCTTCCAGGTTCCTGTAGCACAGGGGGCTGGGCCTGCCTCCATCTTCCCTCCAAGGTTCTCAAGGACAGAGTGATGTGCCTTCTACCTTGAGGTGGTCCTTGCACAGGGCCTGGAACTGAGGAGGTGGGGGGAATGGAGGACAGGTGGACGGGCAGTGCATTGGCTTTCTGGAGCTGCAGTTACCCCAGACTGGGCAGCTGAACAACAGACATCTGTTCTTTCACAGTTCTGGAGGTCATAGGTCCCAAATCAAGCTGTTGGCAAAGCTGGTTTTTTGGGAGGCTCAGAGGGAGAATATGTTCCATGCCCCCTGGCTTCTGGTAGTCTCGGGCAATCCTTGGGGTGCCTTGTGGCCACCAACCTTTAAACTGCCTCTGTTGTCACGAGGTATCCTACACATATGTGTCTTCTGTGTCCCAATTTCCCTCTCTTAGGAGGATGCTAGCCATGGAGTGGCACTCACCACAATCCATTGTGATTTAATTTTAACTTGAGGACTCCTATAAAGGCCCTCTTTCCCAAAAGGGTCACATACACAGGTACCAGGGGTTGGGACTTGAACATATGTATTTTGGGAGACAAGTGTAGCCTCCAGAGGAAGTTGCCAATTAGCTATTGCCTTTAACCTCTGGCATCAGGAAACTCAATGCAATTGTGCAGCTAGCTCAATGCTACGTTTCAGTGGGCCCCTAAGTGAAAGTCAGGTGAGGTCACTTTAGGGACCTCTTTCAAGATGCTTGTCTGAGAAGGGTTGGAGATAGGGTGTCAGCTAGAAGAGACTGGAGAAAAAAGGGAAGTATTTCCAGAGTACAAAGCAGATGTGGAAGTCATCTGAGAAGTCAGAGCCAGGAGGAGAAGGAGCTGGAAGGTTCAGAGGGAGAAGACAGGGTTGAAGGCATTCCTGCGGGGCCAAGTGGGGTTGCCCCAGGCACAGGTAGAGGGCAGAAGGCTTCTCCTTCATGCAGAAGGAAGGAGATAAGGATGGGTGGTTGCTGGTAAGTTCAGGGTACATATAGGGAACAGGAAGTTGGGAAGTTCTGGTCCAGAGCAGCTGAAGTATGAGGATATACTGGGTGGGCAGCGGGGAGGTGGGAGCTGGGAGGAGATAGAGGACCTCGCAGAATCTCATCATGAAGCTGCATTTCATCCTAATAGACTGGGGGATCCTTCTGTAGCATTAGGCAAAGCATCCTACACAATTTCCTTTTTAGCTGTAGGGTGAGGATGAGTGGGAGAAGGAAAATCTCCAGCCTGGAAGACTAGCCAGGAGGCACTGTCAATGTCCAGGGGAAAGACGACCAAACCAACGGAAGTGGCTGGAAGATAAGGAAGCAGCAGTGGTTTGGGAGAAAAGAAGAAAGTGGCATCATGTGAACTTCTGTCACATGAAATGAATTCTCTTTCAAATTTTGCTTAAGTTTCACCTTCTTGGTGATACCTTCCTTGATTTAAAGTTGCTTTCTTTTGGTAGTTTTCTTTTTCTTTTTTTAGTTGTAGATGAACCCAATATCTTTATTTCATTTATTTATTTTTATGTGGGGCTGAGGATCGAACCCAGTGCCTCATATGTGTGAGGTAAGCGCTCTACCACTGAGCCACAGCCACAGCCCTGGTAGTTTTCTTAATTATCTTTTAAATTTCTTTCTTTCTCTACCAGAATGTAAAATTCGGGGGCAGATATTTTTTGCACTAATACGGAAGCTCGCAGCAGTCAGTAAGCATTTGTAGGTTAAAAGTCAGGCCTCCTATAGGGCTTGGCACCCAAGCGTTCCATAAATGATATTATTATCATAATAATGATAACAGTAAGCAGTGGGATGGAGGAAAGGAGACAGGAGGAAAGAGCCCAGCGTTGCTCAGTACGGAACACCAGCAGTATCCACTGGCCTGGAGCCTGATAGAAACGCAGCTCCCTGGGACCCACCCAGGGCCACCAAACCTGAATGTCAGGCCTGGGAATCTGCATTTCAGATTCAGGTGGTCTCAGATGACCTTCCCCCCCACTTCCCACTATAGTTTGCAAAGCTCTGCTCTGAGCCAATGCCCAGCCTTCTGGTTGCAGTTGGTGGTGAGTGGTGTTGCCATTGGCTGAGAAACAGAATAAGAGGTTGAGAATGGAGGAAGTAGTGGGTTCTTTTAGATGCACTGAGTTTGAGGAACCAACTGAAGATAGCCCTGCAATGGAAGAGCCTTCTGGAGCTGGATTTGGCAGTTCCAGTGTGCTGGCAAAAGATAAGCCGAGCTGGGCGCAGTGCTGCACACCTGTAAGCCCAGTGGCTTGGGACGAACCTCTGTGACAAGAGGATTGCAAATTCAAGCCCAGCCTCAGAAACTTTGAGAAGCCCTAAGCAACTTGGTGAGACCCTGTCTCAAAACAACAAAAAGGGCTGGGGAGGTGGCTCAGTGGTAAAGTGTCCTTGGATTCAATTCCCAGTACCAAAAAAAGGGGGGAACGGGGAGAGGTGGGCAAGTCTGATGTGGGCAAAGACAGAGAAATGGAGTGGGGAAGGGGGGAGGGTGGTCCTTAAAGGGCACCACCCTGAGACGAGAAGGGCACAGTCAAGTGGCAGGACATCCAGGAACAAAAGCATCCTGAAGGCCAGGGGAGAACCCCAAGTGCTGCCAACAAGTTCGCCCGTTGGAGGGCTGCAAGTTTGAGGATGGGAAGCTGCCGTGGGATCCAGGCTGGATTCAGTGCCCCACCTTGGCCTGCTCATCTGACCTCTGGAAGAGAGAAGCAGCAATGGATATATGACTAGGCAGGGTGACTGCTGTCTAGCTGGGTGTCAGGGTGACAAGATGTCATAGGACATGTCTGAGGAACTAAGGTGAATATCAACTCGTGCTGCACAGGGGAGGCCCGCAGGTGTGGGAACCGAACCTAGTGTGTGGTTAATTTCCTCCACCCCATCGCTCTGCGGATGACAAGGTTGAACAGTGTCTCTCACTCTGCATTTGTGTTGCAGCTCTAGGGGCTCACGGTGCACCCAATGCCCAGTCAGACTTTAGGCAAAGACCTGGAGCGGCTGAGCGGGTGGATCTTTCAGTGCCGTGGGCACAGGCCACAGCTCAGAACCTGGCATGGAGCGCAGAGGCCGCCTTGGCACAGAGGAAAGCCATCTGCACAGGGAGCTGCACCTCCCCCAGGCTCCGTGTGGCTGCCCTCTGAACGCTGAGAGTCAATTTCTTAAGAAGCCTTCTCCTTCCTCAGCCAAGCTGGGAAGCCCCCAAAGCAGCCAGCAGCCATTTGGTGGGAGAGAAGTAAAAAGTTTCAGGCTGGCTCTGTGCCAGGGCTATTCCCCAACTGGCAGACAGCACAGGGACAAGTAAGCCACTCCAGCCCACCTAGGCTCAAGTCTGTCGGGTTCTTATGCCAGTAGTCATTTCTCAATTCTCCCCAGTGTCCTGCTCGCCCAGCCTCCCTCCCGGGAGTCACCCCATGTACAGCACTCTGCCAGACAGCCTCTGCCTAAAGCCTACTAGTGACGGGACTCACCATCACCCCAGGCAGCGTTTCGTCTCTAGACTCTTCTGATCCTAAACCAGTGTGGCCTGAGCTGGCCTCCCAGGATGTTATTAATAATGATAAAGGCTACAGTTTGTTTCCATCCATGGTTTCATTTAATCCTTACTACCTGTCTGCTTCCCAGACAGGGAAACTGATGCCCTGGTTCAGGAACAAGAGCGCAGAGCCGATAGTCCCACCTGTAGTGTGAGCTCTGCACTCCCCGCGGACATAACAGCGCCTTGGAGATCAGGCTCCCTGACTCCTCTCCCAGTGTAGCCCCTTCCCCACACACTTCAGGAACACCTTGCCCGCCAGCTCTGGTCTCCTCCAGATGTTTGGTGGGCATTCCTCATTCCGAGGACGGTGCATGGGAGCAGGGCAGGTTCAGAATGGAATCAGACCTACTCCCTGCACAAACAGGAACAGGTGTGCACAAAGATGCCCAGGGTACCTGTGGACCCTGACTCCCAGTGACCCGCTGCCAGGCCTGGTATATGTGTAGCAGGGTCCCCGATGCCAGCTGATGGAAGCCCTGCTGCTGTCTCCTGGGGCCCCATCCCCTGCTCTCCTGTCGTTTAGTTAGTGTCCTAATTTTGCTTTGGCGCGTGCCTCTTTACTCCGGGCGCAGGCATTTTCTTCCCTTTACAGATGTAGAAGTGAGGTTGGGGAAACCCCTGTAAAATCAGGGTGGCGGGGCTCTGGTTTGTTCCTGCCCTGAATCAGTTGACAGGTAATTTTAGTTCTCCCTTTTATTCTCGGACGGGCATCCGTCTGGAGGATAAATCACAGGGTCATCCCATGTAAAACAATTCAATGAAGTCTTCTTCAAGCACCTTCCAGCTTGAACCCTCTGGGATTCAGGGCTTGTTTTTTTTTTTTTTTTTTTTTTTTTTTAAAGAGAGAGAGAGAATTTTAATATTTATTTTTTTTTAGTTTTCGGTGGACACAACATCTTTGTTTGTATGTGGTGCTGAGGATCCAACCCGGGCCGCACGCATGCCAGGCGAGCGCGCTACCGCTTGAGCCACATCCCCAGCCCACAGGGCTTGTTTTTAATGCCTACTGGTCCCTTAGGATGCAGGGTACTTCCTGTGGCTGCTCAGAGGTGGTGCAATCCCAGCCCTTGTGTGAGTCTCCCTAACCTTATTTCTCCTTCTACCTGTGTTCCTGAAGCCAGGAGGGCTTGGCTGTGCCCGCTTCCTGCAGGACCCCCTCAGGCTCCCCCTCACTCCTGCGTGCTCACAGCCTCTCTAAATTGGTTCCCTGCCAACTCTGTTGCTCACCAAGTGAGGTAAACTCAAAGAAGTGGCTGCGTGGCCAGGGGTATTCAAAGTCTAAGAATTCACTAAAAATCCTGAGGTGGTTTTCTCTTAGATTTCTTTTTCCTCTATTAGATTTTCCTGGGTCTCTTGTCATAAATTGTCTCAGCATAAAAAACATTTCAAGAATTAGTCTCTAACGAAGAAGTTGCAGGAACCCTAGCAGGAAGCTAAAAGCAAACCAAAACAATCTCTCCAAACAAACAAATGAAATAAACAAGTCTTCATTCAGGCCACCATGAGAACGGCTTTTCTTCCTACCCGTTCTTAGCATGAGACAGCCTCGGCTTCAAATCCCAGGTTGCTGTGTGAACCTGGGTTAAATCATTTCATCCTCTCTGAGCCTCAGTTTACTCATCTATAAAATAGGGACAGTTCCTTACTCGTGGGTTGCCAGTGTAGCTCAGTGGTAGAGCATTTGCCTAGCATGCAATCCCAGTGCTGAAAAAAAAAAAACACAAAAAGTAGCAGGGCCTCAAGTGGTTCACGCTTATAGTCCCAGCTACTCAGGAGGCTGAGGCGGTACCACCCCTCGTGCCTAAGGGTCTCCACCTCCTCATGGGCCAGCATTTGAGAAGCCTCTGGCTGTTGACTAAGGGCATTTGGGCCAGTGACTTGAGCTTTCTGAGACGTGGTTTCTCTCATCTGTAAAATGAGTATAAGGATACCTCTCTTAGACCAGAGACAAGATGTGCCCATAAAGTGCTTGGGGCAGGGTCTGGTATTAGCAAGTGCCCAATAAATAATAGCTCCTCAATTCCTGCTGATGATTATTCCAGAACTCTCTGCCACACAGGCTCTAGCAGGCACAAGCTACTCTGTGTATCCAAGGAGTCCACTGTGTGCCCATGTCCACAAATGGGACATGGCAGTTCCAGAGCATTTTTTTAATCCTCCTTCCTGCTGGGTCTCCACCACAGCTGGAGGACAGGGCCATGCTGCTTGGTGCCCTGCACAGCCAAGGAGCCTGGGACTTGCCCAAGGTGACTCAATTGGGATTGGAGCTGGGTTTAGGTAGAGTCAAGGACTCCCTGACCTCGTCTTACCCCATAGAAAGTCTGCAAGCCCTTGATTCAGTACCAGGGACCTATGTGTTCATCTGTTTATTCACTCAAATATTTATTTAGCACCAATATTAGCATCCACCATGTGCCAGGCACTGCTGGGCTGTTGGGTTTACAATGACATGGCCTCTGTTTGCTGGAGCTCACTGTCCAGTGGGAAGCTGGGCCCAGCAGCCAAACATATGCTTCTAGACATGTTCTTCCACCCAGGGAGTGCCCTGTGACAACCAGGACGAAGGCCTCCTCACCACCACATCCAGTCACCCCCTTAATCTAAGCTCCATGGACTTCTGGATGGCTCCGATGATCTCACATGCCACTATGCTGGGTTGTTCTCCTCTGGAGCATGTCCCCAGCCTTCTGAGCTGCACCGTTTTACACATGAGGCCCCAAGGGAGGGATGTGACTTCTCCAAGTCCACTCAGCCTTGAAGTGAGGAGGCCGGGAGGGATTGGCACCTGGGAATCCAACATGGCTCTGCTGTAAAGTGTCTCTTAACCACAGCACACGAAACCACTGAGACCAGGGAAGCAGCTGGGTGTTGCTGTCAATCATCTCCTTCCTGAGTTTCCTCATCTGTGCCCTAGAAAGCCTCAGAAACCTCTGTGAGAGATGGCCACCTCTCTGTCCTTTCTTCCTCACTGCTCATGATTGGTCATGGGATGCCCTGCCGGTAAGAGCATAGGGTGCGGGGCTGGGAAAGTGGCTCAGGTGGTAGAAGTATGCATGGGCTGGGGGTAAGCAAGGTATAACATTCAGAAAGAACATCATCACTCAAGCAAACCACAAGACAGAACCAGCAAGAATACATATTCTCAGAGGCACTCCACTCATGAGATGGCGCAGGGGCCCTTCTGCAGAGCCCCGTTCCAAAATAGATCCTACCTCATCACTTCTGCCCCCTGCAGGGATTGTACCCCCTGAAGGAGCCTGGAGCCCTGCAGGTACTGTCTGCCCCCTTGCTGGTTACCTCCTTCCTTGCTGAGCTTCTGCCTCTTGTTTCTGCAGAGTTGAGGGCAGCCACGGGCACCCTTTGGTTCCTCTGCTTAGTGCTACAGACTGAGAAGCAGCTTTGGGGTTTTTCTTGTCTAGGTGTGGTTTCCTAGGACTCACAATGGAAAGCCCACAGGCTGCTCTGTCTGTGGGACCCAGGCCAATACCTTGGCTGACTGAACTGACATCAGCAAGCTGGGCTCAATGGGGAACATCCAACTTAGGTACTTTTTAGTGCTGTTCTCCAGATATTTCCAGTTCCCTACCTTCACAGGATTTCATTTCCTGGCTGCCTTGTGGTTGGTTGGGTAGGGCCAAGCAGCTAGTCTGACCAAAAACATGGGAGTGGGCCTAAGCATTTAACTGCCTGTGCAAGACCTTCTAGGGCTCTCTTAGTGCCATGGAACATTCAAGAAGACAGGTATTCCATCAGCCTAGTTCCTTGAACATAAAGTATAGCCTCAGCTGGCCCAAGATGCTCATATTAACTGAACACACACACACACACACACACACACACACACACACACACACACTGGGGCCTGAAGATGTAGGGGTTGTTTGTTACTGCAGCCTAACCTGCCTCATCCTGACTGATAACACTACCCATCTCAGAGAGTAAGAGTATGTCTAGATATTAGTGACTCTTTCCTAGAACACTTTTCTTTTTTAATAAGAATAATGTGTGATTAAGGAAAACAAAGTGGAGGCAAGAACATTTCTCCAATGCACTGTGGAAATCCCCTTCTCCTTTTGTCCCCAGAGTGGAGAACATTGAGCTGAATTGTAAAGGAGTTACAAGGAAATTCAGCATGTTCTCTCTGGCCTCCCTTTCCTATAAAATAGGAAGGTCGGTCTTTTGGTCAGAGCAGGTAGGTGGAGAGCAGCTGCCATAAGCCCTGGGGCAGGACACTAACCAGGGATGGAAACACAGGTGCCACGCAGCACAGCAACCTACTAGGGTCACCACAGTACCAGCCACATGGTCCCATTCACCAGTCCAGTGAATAGTGGCAGACGTGGTAACTGACGGATCCATCCACAATTAGGGACTGACTGGTCATGTGAGAGTGCCAGAAAGGCAAGGAGTGGGTGATGCCTAAAACCTGGGATGGGCATGTGATCTAGCCAGTTGTTCACAGGAGGGGCGGTGCTCACAGCATTCCTGGGAGCAGATTCTATTGTCTCCATTGAGACAGAAGGAAATGCAGTCTCAAAGAGGTTCCGCCCCTTACCCATGCTCAGAAGGCCAAGGGTCAAAGCCAGGACTGCTCCCAGGCTGGCTGGCATAAGAGCTTAACCGTTAATGTTCTTCTCCATTGGGGGCAAGTTCAGTCTTTCTGAATTTCCTTGCTCTTTATTGGGCTTCTTTTCTGCATCCTTTACCCCATTCATTAATTACTACCACATCTATGTCTTCATTCCAGTTCCAGCTTGTAAACTCCTTATGAGCAGGGATCTGTATCTTACCTAATCATATTAATAATAATAACAATTGTAATAATAGCAGTAGGAGCAACAGCAAAAGCCGCTATTAATCATGGGCTCACACACCAAGCCGGGTTCTAAGCACATTCCGCTCATTATTTCATTCCAGTCTCGCTAACTCTATGAGATCAGTACTGGAATCCTCCCCATTTTCAGATGAGGACACAGCTCAGTTCAGCCAACCTGAGATTCAACCCCTAGTGTCAATAATAACTACTGTTTAACATGACTCATTTCTGCGCTCATCCTATTTATTTCAAATTTACATGTAAAACCATTCTCAAAAGAGGTCTGCAGGGTTTCCAGGATGCTGAAGGGGCCCAAGGCACAAGACAGGTCCTCCATCCATCCCGATGGAATCCAGAGGTCCTGGATGAGACAGAGCGGAAGAATCCTCTGTCATGTTTGCCCAAGGGCGAGGAGTGACTAATCACTACTGCAGGACATCCACACATCATAACCTTCTTTGAATTTCCGCAGTGTGACACATCTGTAACATTCATCATGATAATTAACAAGTTCTACTTTTTTTTAAAAAAGCACTCTTCTTTTTTTTAAACACTTATTTTATTTATTTTTATGTGGTGCTGAGGATCAACCCCAGTGCCTCATATGTGTTAGGCAAGCACCACAACCCCAGCCCCACAAGTTTCACATTTATCCCCAATAAAAAAATCAATTTTTAACCCCCAGTGTGCTAACTGGAAAAACACCAGTTGTTGATCCAAAGACAGGGTACAGGAGGGCTTGTAGCAGCCGCCCCTGGAGGTAACATGGGCATCCTGGAGGGCAGGTTTGCTGACCACCCCAAGGGGACCTGCTTTCTGAAGTAGGCCTCACATGCTATCCCATAATGTTTACTCTGAGGTGTTGGAAAGTAAATTGCAGGTATCAAAACAGGTATGCCAGGTCACAAACCATGCAGAGCTCCCTGGGGTTCAGAAACCCCTGAGCTGGAGACTGGCTTCTGCGGGACTCAGGTGGATGGGTTCTGGAGACAATAGTCCCTGACCACACCAGATAGCTGCCCTCCTTGTTGGATGGTTAATGCTGGGAGCTGGGCCCTCGACCATTGAGCATCTGATGGGCTGCATGACTTCCATGCTGCCCATATTTGGACCTTGGTTTTTGAATCCTCCAAATATGGGGTTATACTAATTCCAGTCAATAAACAATGACTAAGCACCTACTGTGTGCTTGGCACTGTGGGGAATACAAGGATGAGACAAACCCCTAAGGTCTCCTCCTAGGAAGCTTACATTCTAACAGGGAGCTAGGCCTAGAAATTATGAACTGTTACCCAGGACTGAAGGAAAGAAGAGTGGGTGAAGACAGAAGTTCCATGTTCCAGGGCCACAGAGGAAGAAGTAAGTCATCCCACATGGGGCTGTGCAGGTGGGTTTCAAAGAGGAAGGGGCAATTTTGAACTAGGCTTCAAGGGTTAAGGCATCCTCAGGTTGAAGGACAAGCATCTGCAAATGTAGGCAGCTGAAATGGGGAGCAGCACGCGAAATCCAGGATGGACAGCAGAGGTAGGAGCTCCATCCTGGTCTCTCTCCACACCTACTTCCAGAAAGAAGAGTTCTGAGAAAGAAAGAGTTCCCAAAATAAGAGTTCTGAGTGATTCTGACATGCAGGTACTGAGTAATGACTGAATGAATGAAGAAATGAACTTGACCTCAGGCAAGTCTCCACCTCTCTTGTAGTGTCCAGCTCATCTTTAAATGAAGGCACTGGACTAGCCTGGTGGGCTTTACACTATGTTCCAAAGAACCTGAAGTCCTTCAGAGACCATGGAGAAGAGACAGGGTCTCAGGGAGTAGACCCCCCAACCCCCCATCTCTCCTTCACGCTATCCCTCTGTTTGTCTGTCTGCTACCATTCATCGTGCCTCCATGGGCTGGCTTGTTTGAGTAAGAGTTCCTTGGCTTAAAACAAAACAAAACAAAACAAAAAAACCTTTAAAAACCACTGAGTTGGATGAGCCCCAAGAATCATCCAAGAGAAATGGAAAGAACTCCTTGAAGGCATCAACCTGCATTGTTACATATTTCTCAAACAAGTAATGTACTGTTAGGCTATTTACCAGAAACAACTTATTTATCACCACCATTTAAAATCTTTTGCTGAGGTCTAAAAGTCGATGAGTGGAGAGAAAAAATGTGACCTAGCAATGCAGTGCAATATTATGCAACCTTTCATATATGATGTTTTTTTAAGAATAGTGAATCAAGAGAAAAAGTGAGTAAGAAAGTCATGTATTAAACTGTACCAGATCTCAACCATGGAACTGATACACCAAAAATGCTGGACAAATATGGCAGCACCTCAAAAAATCAAACATGGAAATACCAGATGATTCAATAATCCTGTTCTAGTTATAGCACCATCCGCCCCCCACGTTGAAAGCAGGGGCTCAAAATTGATAATTGAATATCCATGTTTAAGCAGCATTACTAACAAGAGCCCAAAAGGTCAAGCCAGCTCAGCTATCCAGATGGATAAATGGATAAATATGGTGTAGTATGCACACACAATGGAACGTTTTATTCAGCCTCTGAAGGAATGAAATTCTGACACATGCTACAAGATGGGTGCAGTCGTTAGGCTGGTATGGTCGTTAGGCTAAGAGAGATAAGCCAGAAACAAAAGGAAAAATAGCGTATGATTCAACCCATGTGATGTACCAAGTCAAATTCATAGTCAGAAAGTAGGATGGTGGTTACCAGTGGCTGGGGACACAGAGAATAGGAAACTATTGCTTCATTGGTACAGTTTCTGCTTGGGATGATGGAAAACAGCAGTGATGGTTATACAACATTGTGAATATACTTGATGCTACTGAATTGTCCACTCAGAAAGGGTTAAAGTGGTAAACTGTATTCTGTATGTATTCCAAGAATGCACTGCTACTTGGATATGAATGTGAGCTTAACTTTCTGTATTTAACGAATTCAAGGGGTCAGGTTTAGGGACACCAACTAAAGTATACTCCAAGCTGCTCAGTCCAAATAAGGCTCATCGTTCTCATCTATATTTAAATAAATTTGAAATAAAAACAGAACCAAAATAAATCCTGTAATAAGCCTCCCCAGAAGCTGTCTGGCTTGGAAATATTCAACCACAAACTGAAGAGAAAAGGAGAAGTGCAGAAATTGGGCAGTGGAGAGTGTTTTTTCGGGACGTCAACTCACTGCAGCTGGGAAAGTGACTTTGTCAGGGAATTTCTGTCCTTTCTGCTTGACAAAAGGTTCCTGTGTAGGGCAGAATCCAGAATCCGGGAGAGGCCCACCGCTCTTACTCATTGCAAATCCATTTCCTCCAACACTCCCCACTCCAGATAAATGTTGAACAAATATTTAAAGAATATTGGTTTGAAAGGCAGCCAGCATCTCTGCCTGTCGGGGTGCCCTAGTCCCCGCCACAGGGGTCCACCTTTCCTGGTTCCTGGGCCTTCTGCTCAGAATACAGCCTAGGCAGACAGAGCAGAATCAGCCTCCAGGAAGGGTTTGGGGGGCTGAAACACACCCCCTGAGTCGCTCTGCCCCACCTGACTAGGTGACAGTGTCCTTAGGTGGTGTCCCTCAGAGCTCTGGGGTTGCTACTCCTTCCAGTGTGCATAAGAGTTTTTGGGGTGAGGAGTCTGTCATGCATGCAGTTCAAGTTCCTTTGAAATACACATCTTAAAGGGGCCACTAGGAGGAGAGGAAGTTGCCAAGTAGCCAAGTAGGGGAGGGGCAGGTTAGGGGATTACAGTAAGACAAGGGGGTAGAGGCAAGACCCCCCAGACCCAGCCCAGGAGGGGCGCCCTGCAGCACCCTGCCCTGCCCTGCCCTAGCATCTGCACAACTGGACACAAACACCCCCACCAAGGCTGTGCAAGACCAGCCAGGCTCCAATCCCCAGATGAAGACAAGGACATTACTAAGGTTCCCATTCAAGGTCACGGTTAGCAGACAACAAGTTTGAGGGTTTTCTAAAATTCCCTTGGCCTGAGGGAGGAGCAAGGTCCTGCCACCAGCTCCTTGTTGTGCTCATTACCTCCGCCTCTTTCCTTAAAAATAAATTTAAAAAATAAATTAAAAAGGGAGGCAGTCTTCACCCGTGATGAGCTGGGGCTGATGGACTGGCCCTCCTCACCACTCAGGTGCTAGGTGGGAGGTCCAGCCCCGAGGAGGTCTCCCACGTCTCTCTCCCTCACAGGGCCCTCTTCTCCTTTGGGGCGCTGGCCACTATTTGGACATGCATAATTACCTGATTGATGTTTTGATTTACATTTGCCCCCCACTGGACACAGTCCTCCTTAGTCAGCAGCCACGAGCTCTCCGTGGCATTTGTTACATGCTCACTGGAAGCGTGTTCTTCTCTGGGCTGTGCCAGCAGCCAGCTCTGGAATCTGCAGAAAGTCCCTTCCCCACCCCGCTCAGATTCTCCTCGAAGGCACATGGACTGGGGAACCTCCAAGTTTTCTGCCAGCTCCCACATTCATGGCTTTATCATCTCAAAATTTAACCAAAATAAGTAAAGAGAGAGAGAGAGAGAGAGAGAGAGAGAGAGAGAGAGAGAGAGAGAGAGAGAGAGAGAAAGAGAGAAAGAGAGAGAGAGGGAGAAAACTCGTGATTCCGGCACACGTGTGAATTAAGTCAGGTTCTCACATTCTTTGAGGCTCAGTTTCCCCATCTACAAAATGAAGGTTTAGGCCCAGTCTTCTAGGCCTTTTCCACTTCTGACCATTGTGATTCCGGTAAGGAAGTTCCGCCCTCCCCCACCCTCCTAGCCCTTCACCTAAAACTCCACTTAGGTCCCTGTGCACAAACAGGAAATGTGCCCCAGCAGCGGATGCAGCAGCTCTCGCTCTGTCTCAGGCACCAGCTGAAAGGGAAATAAAGAGGTTCTGAGCTTCCCAGCTAAAGCCAGACTCCAGGTCCCAGGACCTCTCCCAGCCTGTGTGGAGGATTCTGTGATCCTTGGCTTCTCAGCATGCAATGGGCAGATTAGCAGCTGGGGTGCTACCCAGCCCCCAAAGCAGATGGGACAGGACTCCTGGGCTCCAGTCTGGTTTTCTCTGGGCTGGGCTTCCCTCACTCCCTGCCACTTGAGAGGTTTTCTTTCTGCAGGTGGTATGGTACCATGCTACTGCATACATCTTAATCCCAAATCTCTTGACCTGTGTGACCCTAGGACATTTTAGAATCTCTCGGGGCCTCTGTTTCCTTATTTCCAAAACTGGAACAATAACCATCCTCACCATCGTGGTTCTTGAATGGAAGGTGGGCCTCCTAAACAGTGTCTGCAGAGTGAAAAACGCGCCCCCCCCCACCTCCCATAGGCAGGATCTATCATTTATTTTAATTGGTTCCTGAATCACTTCTCCTTCCCCATTTGTCCATCTGTAAAAAGGGCAAGCAGAGCTCCAACAGCCCTGTTAGCTCTGCAGACCACAGCCCCTCCCCCCTCAGAGAAGGTAAACATGGGCTCAGGTGGATCCCAGCATGCAGAAGGAAACTGTAGGCCGAGGCAGGAAATCCTATAATGCTACTTCAAAGCAGATGGCTTTGGGGACTGGCTGTTGCCCTGGTTGCCTGAGAGGCTCCAGCTGCACCCAGACTCAGAGGTACCAGGAGAGTTCCTGGCCCAAGCCCAGTCCATCCCACAGAACACAGCAATTGGAGGTGGCAGAAGATGCTGGCTCTGGGTTGGTCTCTGCTCCTACTCCTTCCCTGAACCTCATGGGTGCACAAGAAGGCTGGACTCCTTCATCTCAGCTTCCAGAAGAATGGCAAAGGGTGTGGTGCCTCTGTCTGGTGGGCTGCTGTCTCTCATTTCTGGGGCATAGAAGGGGTGGGTGGGGCTGCGTCCTTCTGCTCCTAGTGGGGAGTGCCTGGAAGCCTGCCTGTGCCTCCCTGTTCTCACCGGCCAAGTACAGAGACTCAAATAGAGATGTCCCCCGACTGTGTTGGTTTGACTTAACAATTTTTTGACTTTATGGTGATACAAAAGTGATATGCATAGAAACTGTAAGTTGAATTTTGACCATTCCTCAGGGTAGCTGTAAGATACCCTGAGGTATCTTACATGGTAAGATACCCTGCTGTGATGCTGGGCAGACACAGCGCTGCGATCACAAGGGTAAACAACTGGCATTCACAATGGCCCGTGCTGCTGTGCTAGGATGTTCAGCAGGTGGGGTATATGAAATGCATTTTCAATTTGTCATATTTTTTTTTACTTAAAATGGGTTTATCTGGATGTAACCCCATTGTAAGTTGAGGAGCTTCTGTTTTGGCTTTGCCAGTGGCTGTGAGAGTGAAAGCCAGAGGCAGCTGGTGTCTCCCAGGATGGTGGCTCTCAAAGTGTGGACCCTGGACACAGAGGCTGTTTATTCCTCCATGAGGAGGCACAGAAACCGAGTCACTCATTTTTACTGTATTTTATCAAAATCCCAATCCCCAGAGTTTTGGAAATAAAGGAAGAACTGTGCTAAGATGGAAAGCAGACCACCCTGCCTCCGACAGCTGCCCATTTGGCTCCACTGGGCTCTGTGCTCAAGATGGACCTGTGGGTCCCTAACTCACTGGACCCTCTCACCCCGGCAGACTGAATTCCTTGATCCTGAAACAGCTTATCCAGGGGCAAAGGCCCTGGGCTTCACAGTATCCACTGAGAAACAGGGACTTTGTCATCTTAAGAGGGCTGGCCCCCTCTCAGCAAAGCCCAGAATGCTGGGCTGGGCCAATCATGATGCCCAAAGGAAGCCATTTTGAAATCAGTGTTAAATAACTGCCCTCAGAGGACAGGACAAAACGGATGCTCTAAGAACCAGCGCCCTGGCTCCCACCCGTGAAAGTGCTCAGTTGAGGATGTGCATTGGGCTAGGCTATGTGGAGAGATGTGTCCATCAGGACAGAGACTTTTACAGCTAAAGGCAATCTTAGAAGTCTCCATTCTAACCCAAAAGATGCCCATTCAGAGAAGCAGGGTGCGAACGAACCCTTGCAGTCTCCTTGGCCTGATTCCATTCATTCAAACAACCCATGTTTTTTGAGGGCCTATTACACGCCGGCTAGTGCTGTAGTACTGTAAGCACTGGGGATTCTGCAGTGAACCCAACAGGCAAGCAGACATTCCAAACAGGCAAACTAACTGGTAAGTGTGCCAGTCAGTTTTCCATCTCTATGACAAATACCTGAGATAATCAACTCATAAGGAGAAAAGGTTTATTTGGGCTCACAGTTTTAGACTGTGACTGGTTGGCCCAACTGCTTTGGGGGCCTGTGGCCAAGCAGCAAATCAAATCAGAAAGTGCGGGGCAGAGTAAAGCCACTCAACTCATGGCTGGGAAGCAAAGGAGAGGAAGAGAATGGGACTGGGGTCCCATTATCCCCTTCAAGGGTACGAACCCAATAACCTGAAGGTCTCCCACCAGGCCCCACCTCTCAAGGTGTCTACTACCTCCCAACAGCACCACCCTGGGGACCACGCCCTTAACATGTGGGCCTTTGGGGAAACTAAGGCTCCAAACTGCAGCAGTAAACAAATAAATACAGGAAACAATTGAAGGCGTCAAAGATGGTGATAAAGCTGGGCTGGTGATGTAGCTGGGTAGAGGAGTGCTTGCCCAGCATGCATGAGGCCCTGGGTCCCATCCCCCCAAGGCAAAACAAAAGGTTAAGGAAATAAAAGATGTTGACATGACTCAAGATGTGAGGAGGCCCTGTGTTCAGGGATGGCCTCTTTGTGCTGGCTCCTCTGTAGGATCACTGACGCCAGTAGTGTGACAAAGCAGATTCACAATGGCTTGCATGAGCTACATGTTAAAGTTGTTGTTTTTCTAATTCACACACAACCATTTATACACATTCATGATGTGCAGTGTGATTTTTTTTCAACTCACATATACAAAATTTAGTGATCCGATTGTTAGAATTTTCAGGAAGTTGGCAAGCCAGCTGTTAAACACAGCCCATACCAAAAACTTTGATACATTTAAATGAGTTACACTAAGCACAAAGAAAATAAGAACTCCTCACTTCCTAATCATCTTATTACATTGTACCCTATGGAGGTTACTTATCTATTATATCCAGGAAGAGCAGAAGATACCAAACCACAGGGCAGGGCTGCACACCTTCTCTCAGCTCCTGGAGCAGCAAGTGAGAAAGGGCTGGGGTGGACATATTTACACCATGGAAACTGGCCTGGCCTTTGGGTATTGAAGACTGGCCACCAAACACCTGCAGGCACCACACCACCCCTGAGTTCTCTGTGTCTGAAGGAGGCTGCATTTCCCAGTGGGCAGCAGGGGGCTAAACTCTCCTGGGGACAAGGTGGGTGCCCCCTCCCTCTTTAGGCCTCTGCACTGAGGAAGCAGGTCTGGGATGCTAAGCAGATCATCTGCCCTGCAAGACAATGGCCCTCTGCAACTGCACAGATCAAAGATGTGTAAGAGGTGACTTCCTGTTATTTGTTTCTTTATTTTTGACAAATCAAATCCTGTTTTTATGAATCCTGGGGAGATGAAGATTTAGAGGAGCCTTGCTGAGAATCTCCTTGTAAGAAACGCCTATGGCCACTCCTGAATTCCTCTAGGTTTTCATACATTGGATTTCTTTCCTTTGAGGACACAGCTATGGTCATAATAGTTGAATGAGGTCACTCAGCTGTTCTACAGCCAATAATGACAACAGCAGCTGCTACTTCATAGCGACATATGGCTCTAAAATCAATCCAACCCATTTCACACATGAGAACGCTGAGGTTTCAGAAGTTCAGTGAATTGAGTGAGGTCAGGCTGCCCCTCTGTAAGTTCCCCTCAGGGCTCTGTGCCCCCCTCTTAGACCTGTCGAATTCTGAAGCACTATGAAGTCTCCATCTCTGGTGGCACTGATGGACTTGGTGGCTGCCCAATTAGTGTCAGGAACCTCCCCATCCACTACCAGGGAAAAACAAGATGGAGCCTCCCCTGTTCATCCATCTGCACCTGGAATGCAGGAGCAGGACCTAGGCCCTGACCAGTCAGCATCCCAAGGAGGTGGCAGGGAAGCTGATAGAGACACGTTGTGTACAGCAGCCCTGGTGGCCACTCCTCCACAGACCCTGCGGTGTGTATTGCCCAGCCTTTGTCGGTTCTGCTGGCCTGGTTTTCCAGGGAGCTGTGAAGGAAATCTTTCCCCGGGTGCCTCTTCTGTCTCTGGGAGCTACAGGCTCCTTCTGTTGCTTACAACCACAATGTCTGACAGCTCCACCTTCTCAGGAGCTACTAGATATTCTCAGTCCCAGTCACTGAGCACTTCCCATGTGGAATTTACATGACGGCCACAGAATGAATTCCATTCAATTTGCATTAGAAATATCATTTCTCCCTTCCTTTACACGGCTCTGGCTGACATACGAGAACCGAGTTTGTTACACAAGATATCAATCTAGAGACGGCCATCAGCAAACCCAAACCCTACTCCCGTTCTCAAGGACCCAAGTCCACCTTAAAAGGAACCCTGCCCCTCATTTTGGAAGAGTCCTGGCTTTCCCCTCAGATGCCAGGGACAGCTGGCCTGCCACTTGAGGACTCGGGATGTCCCTGAGACAGGAGGAAGGCAGGCAGCTGCTCTTCCCACATTGCCAACCCCGGCGTCACCACTCTGGGCAGCTGTTCGTCATCCTGGACTTGCTTCTTCCTCTGTGCCCTCCCTCTGGGTTCTGGAGAACTAGAGGGACAGCAGGATGGTTGGTTCTCACTGCCTCTTCCTCTGCCTGAAACACAATTCCCTCTGCACCCCCAATGTAAAGGTGATATCCTCAGGGAAACCTGCCGTGGCCACCTCCCCACAGAGGATCAGGCCCCTGTGACAACATTCTTCACCTCTCTCTACACAATTATCTCTTCACCACTGTCTCCCAAGCCGAATTCCAGCCTCCATACGGGCAGGGATTGTGTATCTCATTCACCACTACATCTCATTTCTTGCCCAACACTTCGGAGGTGCTCAGTAAATCCTGGGTGACTATTAATAGTGAAGGAAAGGACGGGAGGCAGCTCAGTGGATGTTGAACAAGCACAAGTCCCCAGAACAGGTGCATCTCCTAAAGCCTTAGCTCCTGGTGCCCAAACTCCCAAGAGGAAGCTGAAAACTTGGGGTCCCTCTGGGGATAACAGCTACTTCTTCCTTGTAGGTTTGGGTTTAAGCATCCATTTCCTGTGGGTTTGGACTTCTTTTTCCTGCCTTTTTTCCAACTGCAGAGAGAAGTTTGCTGGGTCTGTGCTTTGTGCCATCTGGCTGACAGGGACACTGAGGCAGCACCAGCACTGAGTGGCTACGACCACCTCACCTTCAGCCCAGAGCATCTCATCCCTAGGGAGAGCCCCACCCAGGGTGGTTAAAGCAAGACTCCCAAGGATGGGAGCACCCAGGCTGAAATGGGTAAAAACTGGTCTCAGAGTCTGGCCTCTTACCCCAGCCTCTTCCACCTAGAGCTTTCTCTCTGGCTTACTTCTGTCTGAGCAGCACCAACCAGGAACCCTTTTCTGTGCCCCAGTGAAGGTCACTACAGCTCCCCCCAGCATCCCTCTACCTTCTGGGAGCCACCAAGGGCTCCAGCCACACTAGAGGCAAATCTGGCTTTCAGGCCTCAGTTCTACCTGTGTGTGTAGGGTGGGGGGAGGTGGGTACTGGGAATCGACCCAGGGCCCTCCACCACTGAGCTACGTCTCAAGCCCTTTTACTTTCTTATTTTGACACAGGGTCTTGCTAAGTTCCCCAGGCTGGCCCTGAACTTATGATCTTCCTGCCTCCACTTTTCCAAGTCTCTGGGATTATAGGCACGTGTCACCTTGCCAGGCTTCTACCATTAATTCTTTGAGAGTCTTTGTCCAAGGCCTTAAAACTGGAAGCCTCAGTTTACTCATGTGTAAAATCAGGAAATAATGTCAGCTCTTCCAACCTCACAGGGCTTTTTTTGTGAGGCCCAGGTGAGATAAGTATGTGGTCTCTCACTTCTCAAATTGTCAAGCAGTATAGAGAACTGTCATTATAATGATTCTGAAGTTAATTTTCTGTTTTTCCCACAGTCTTACTGTCATCCAACTAAGTTGACCTCTTCTGGGCCCTTCTTTCCACCCACCGTCTCTATACCACTCAGCTCTCTTGGCCACATTTCCCAGAAGCCCTCTCTCTGAGCTGGGCCTTACTCCAAGTGGCAGTTCTATATCTTTTCCTGTCATTCACATCTGCCAACCACACACAGCTTTGTAAAAGAGCCACAGGAAGCATGTGCCTCCCACCCAGGTCCCTTGTGAATGCTGCTGAGGGGTTCCCCCGGGGCACAAAACTGTGAGCATGAGGCACTGGCTCTCCACTCCCTGCTACCCATGCCTCTGCTTTATGAGACTCTGCTTGGCAATAAAAGTTAACATAAAGGTTGCTAAAGCCCTAGTCCAGGAAACTCCCATGGCCTGTCTGGACTGCATGTCCCTGGGTTCTGAGGCCTCTGCATTTCGTTAGGACAAGCTGAGCAGATCAGCTCTTTGGCTGGAGATTAACACAATATAGTTTAACTTCCTCTTTTTTTTTTTTTCTTAACTGGAAGGATTTTCAGAAATGGTTCTGGGTTAAACATACTGACCTTTTGCCTGCAACCCATGCACTAAATCTACATAGCTCTTTGACTTCCGAAGGGAACTCCACCGGCCTCCCTCTCAGGAGTGATGCTCCCATCAGCAGACTCAGGGCACAGGCAGAGGGGTGACACACCTTGCCCCAGGTCTGACAGTCATTAAAGATGCAGTTCAGGCAGCAGGTCCCCCAGGCCATACCTGACCACCTGAGTGTGTCAGGTACAGAGCTCTGTGGTCATGTGAGTAGTGTACTCTTTGAAGGAAAGAAAGAATGACATGTGTCAAAACTGTAGCTGGGGCTGTGTGTGGCAGGATGCCCAGGTACTGGGGCATGGGGCGGGGGGAGGAGGGGATGCTTCATTCATGGGGTGGGCGCAGGCGCAGGATGAAGGCATTGGCCTCCCAGAGAACGCACTGATGAAGCTAGATCTTGAAAGATGACTGGGAATCTGCAGGTGGGTTTGTGGAGGGTGCAGCGAGAGCGCTTTAAGCAGGAGCCACAGCATGGAGGAAAGGCTGCAGGCATAAGCCAGGAGAGGGTTCCAGGAACGGCAGTAATTCCTGAGGCCAGAGAAGATGTTCTGAGGAGCGGGGCAAGGAGGCCAGAAGTTCAGAGTGTAACTCGTGCAGGATCTTGGATGTCATGCAAAGGAATATGTGCTTTATCCTGAAGGAGAGGGAGCCTTGGAAAGAGCAAATCACCCAATGAACTGGTGCCTGGCAGGAAGACTTTGATGCAGTGTTGAAGTGTACTGGGAGGGATGGGCAGGAGACAACAGCCACCCCGGCTGAAGGGGGTGCATCTGAACTAAGTGGGAGCAGTGGGGCTGGGCTTCGGAGGACTCTCTGGGGAGCTGGTAGAGATGAGCCACTACAGCAGGCCAGAGATTTGGTGGTGGGGGTTGGGCGCTGTAGTTGGAATAAATTTCCTCCCAAGGCCCTTGTGAAAGCCTTGATCCCCAGCTTCTGGCACTGCTGGGAGTGGCAGAAGCTCTAGGAGGTGGAGCCTGCAGAAGTTAGTCATTGGGGGTGTGTACCTTTGGAGGGCATATTGGGACCCTGATTCTTTCTTTTCCTCTCTCCCTTTGCTTCTCAGCTGTTGTGAGGTGAACAGGCTTCCTCTGTCATGTGCTCCTGCCATGATGCACTCTGCCTCCACAGGTCCAAAGCTTCAGGTCCAAAACCACAGGACCAAGTGACCATGGACTGAAACCCCTGAAACTGTGAGCCTAAACAAACCTTTCCTCTTTTTAGGTTTATCCTCTCAGTTATTTTGTCACAGTAATGGAAAGTAATGGGGGATGACACCTAGACAGAGAGATTCTATTCCCAAAGATATAGAGACTTGAGAGGACATCACCGTGTTTGAGCAATTGTCTCAGACAGTAGGCTGTGTGAAGGGGATGAAGTTGGAGAGCAAGAGTTAGGTGGACACCTGTATCATTGAGTTTTAACAGTAAACTCTTATGGGTAGTTTTGCTTTGGGGGGTTTTTAATTACTTATGATCAGCCATTCTGAAAGCATTAAATTGAAAATTTCAGAAATAAGCAAGTCATAAGTTTTCAATTGTGTACCACTGAAATGTGCATGCTAGTACAAGAAGAAATCTACCGCCATTCCACTCTGTCCATCCCAGGAAGTGAAGCATCCTCCATCCAGTATATCCCCCACTGTATATATGTCTGACTTTAGTTTCTAAATAGCTAGAGGAAAAAACATAGTGTCCATAGGGTTTGGTACTATCCAAGATTTCAGGCATCCACTGGGGGTCTTGGACTCTATCCCCCATAGATTAGGGATAACTAGTATATTAGCAAACACATGGTCAATTGGATTATTGTTTCCAAATATTCATTCCCTGCCAATAGGCAAAGTATACATCTCTATCGAGTTGACTTTGGATCTGGTTATATGACTGACTATGACCAGTAGAAAGTGGGAAATGGCAGAATGGAAGCTTTAAGAGGTATCATATCATCTCTTTCTTATTCCAGCTTTCACCATAAAACAATATTTACCAGACAGAAGCATCTCCCTCAGCTTGGGCTCCAGAATGAGAAGCCACTTGGAGCAAATCTTTTATCTCTCTGGCACCTAGAGCAAAGCCACAAAACCATGCCCTACAACTGTTCTGCAGCTAATGCCTTATGTAAATAATAAATAAACAGCTCAGAAGCTAAGCTTGGGGATGTTTGTTTTGCAGCATGATCGCATCAAAAGCTAAATGATACATGCTATATACATGAATGAGAAGTACACAATATAAAAATCCACACGTGCCATGACAAGGAGTTGTGAGCTGTGGGGAATCAACAAAGAATGTTCTTATTGGTGAGTCTTTGCATCTTACGCACAACCAGTTTCACAGAAGGAGACAATCCATTCTGTTTCAAAGTCATCTCTCCCCATTGCCTCCTGCTCCTCCTAGCACCTGGTTTTATCCACCAGCCCTTCCCTCTCCTGGACTGAATCCTTCCCCTGAACCTATTCTTCACCGGTCTTTTCCATTTTAAAAATCCTTTCCTTTACCCTGTCTCCCTACAGCTCCCTACAGTTAAGTCTCTCTCCTGACCTTCTCAAATAAACTTCTTAAAAGAATTGACTGCACTGTCTTCATATCTTACCTTCTCACCTATCAGCCATCTAGCTTGCTAGTGCTTCACCAAACCAGAACTGCTCCTAATCTCCTTATTGCCCAATCCAACTTCCAGGCTTTACTTGCCTGGACTGCTTTCCATCATTTGGTGTGGAACTCAGTTCATTATCATCCCCCACCTTAATTGCTCAGCTTCTGAGCATGCATCAGTGATCCATGATAGAAAGCCACCGTGAGATAATGAATTCTTTCCTGGTCTTGTTGAGTTTGCAGAGCCTTGCGACATACAAGAAGAAATACTCCAGGGGCAGTTAAACATGGATTGGGAGCCCAATACGTGAGGTGAGATGAATGCTGCAGAAGTCGTATCTAAAACTATGAGCATTCCTCAACTTGTCCAGTTTGTAGAATATGTAAAGTACCAAGTCTGTAAATCCCCACTGATATACAGAGACCTCTGCGGAGCCCAGAAATCCCTATTCCTGTGGTCACCGTGCAACCACCACTTGGTTCCTTCTCTGCTAAATCATGGTGCACAGTGGCTCTCACACCACCATCTCATATTTCACCCCTGCTCATCTGTCTTCTCCAAAAATTAAAATTTGATTAGAAAAACAGAAAGTAAAAATCACCAACCAGTTCATCAAAATAGCTAAAATCAAAAAGACCATCAACACCAAATACTGTCGAGGAAAACACTCCTAGTTGTCACATATTGCAGGTGTCCCAGCAACTCCACTCCCAGACTTGCACAAGAATGATCACATAATATCGTCAAACTGGAAATAAGCAAGATATTCATTAGCAGAAGAGACAAACTGAGGTATATCCACACCTCGGAATAAGATTCAGCATTAACAAAGTGCAGTTTGTTTCACATACAAAACATCACACCCAGTGATGTGATTTGAGACCTGAAAGAGTACATTCCAACAACAGGCAAAATTAATCAGTAATAAAATCAGAAAATGGGGGCCTCACAGGGTAGAAGAAAAATTAACTGGAAATAAGAATTTTCTAGACTGACACAGATAAATATTTATGTCTCATTTGGGGCGGCTACACAGATGGAAACAACTTCAAAACTCATGGAACAAAACTTTTCAGATTGGTGGATTTTAGCATATGTAAATTATACCTTAGTTAAAAATTTAAAAATAAGCATCTATAAACAGTCACCAAAATAAAAAGAAAGCACAGGGCAGAAAACATTCATATTCAAACAAAATACTATTTCTGCTATGAATGCACCTGTATAAATGCCTAGTTAATACATTTCCCCGTTCAGCCATTGTCCCCCACCCCTACTCTGATCTGGATGACATCTGTCCCTTAGCCATTTTATAGTCATCCTGAGAGATGCTGAAATGGAAGAACTCGAGCCTTAGAGTCAGGCGGAAATATGTATTCAAATCTCAGCTGCGATTTAATAGCTGAGGGGCCGCTACTGGCTCTCTGTTGAATCTTCATCTCCTCTACTATAAACCAGTTAGTGGTGCCTAGCACCCCCTGTTAGGCTGGGAAACCTGTGAGACCAACCCATATTGTAAAGTCCCACTAAAGGCCTGGAAGTACAGAGATCAAGAGTCATTTCTTCTCTCAGAAGGTTAGGAAGGCAGCCCAGGAGCCCTGGAGTTTAAATATAGGTGAGCTGGTGCCAAGAGCTGGGGGAAGCAGCTGCCAGAATCACCACAGCCCGCCCGGGGAAGGCCACTCCTGGCCTAGGACTCCGGAGACAGGTTTCCCAGCAAGGTTCACCCACTGGAAGCCCTTCCCCTAATTGCTTTGCAGACCTTTGACCTCAGACCCTTGATCTCCACATAAAATGACCAGAGAAGAAGGTATAAGGACACCTTCCCAAACACCCTCTGGAACTCACCAAAACAAAGAAGAGATAAAGGTGGACCTGAACTGGTTTTGTCAGAAATGAGAATGGGGGTGGGGTGGGGCAGAGCCCTGCCTTCTAGGTTCCCCTCCCCCACGCTGATGCTAGGCCTTCTGGGACACAATTTGAAATCTCCTGGAGCAGGAAATCCCTAGGGAGTCTTTCAGCTCTGCCTTATTCAGCCATTGAACATCTGTTACCTGTAACAGAGATAACTTAGACCTGCATCCTGCCCCATCTGGTAAGAGAGGCAAGGTACTTCCCCCCAAGAAGGTAGAAAAAGTGCTTAGTATAGCCAGAAAAGCAGAGAAGTTAATCAAGTCCTTTACCTCAGTCCCTTTCAGGTCCTGGCCTCTGGCAATACACTTTGCATTTGCTTCCTGGGAACAAGGTCTCCAGCATAATCTATTTCTCAGTGGAGGAACCTGCGGGTCTGCCTGGGAAATCGTCTGCCTGCAAAAGCAGCAAGGCCAGGCCTCCACCCAGCATCTCCTGCCTCCTGAGACACACCTATTACCAGGTACAATGAAGGAGGCAGCCAGGCCTGCTCAGGAGCCAGAAGGAGTGGGCGCAAACAGCAAGCAAAGCCACAAAGCCTGGGTCTCAGTTCCTTCCGGGGGGAGGAGCAGCACTGACACCCTCTGCCCCGCCCCCACCCGCCAGAGGGAAAATCGGGGAATCTCAAGTTGCTCTGCTTTTTCTCTCTGCGCGCTAACATTTTCCCCCCTTTACTGTTTCTTGTATGCTTTTCATAGAAGAATATGGAAAACTATGGCCCACAGGCCAAATACAACCCTCTGCCTGTTTTTTTTTGTGTGTGTGTGTGTGTGCAGGATATAAGATCCTTTTTACATATTTAAATGGTTAGAAAAAAAATCCAAAGAGGAATTTTTCATGACACATGAAAATTATATAAATTTCAAATTACCATGTCTATAAATGAATTTTCATTGGAATCCAGGCAAGCTCATTTGTTTAGATATGGTCTATGGCTGCTTTCTTGTTCCAAAAGTAGTTTCAAGTATTTGCAGTTGACTGCATGGCTCATAGGCCAAAACCATTTACTATCTGGCCCTTTCCGGAGGAAGATTGCCAGTCTCTCCTGTTATGGGCCAGCTGACACTTGATATTTTCTCTTGAGCATTTTATTTATCTTAAAATGTTTAAAAGAAAACTTGTATTCAGTTGCATTTCGTGCTATAAAGGAACTGTTTCTTTCCTACTCTTGTTTACCATAGAAACCTTGTTACTCAAAGAAACTGAGTCATCCTCAGTTACCTTTTATTGTATATATTTATGGTGTGTGTGTGTGTGTGTGTGTGTGTGTGTGTGTGCAGGAATGAATAAATCAATTAAACACACCCATCACTTCAGATCCTAATTTTTTTGTGGAGGGGACATTTAAAATTTACCTCTGAGAAGCACTTTTCAAGAACCTAGTCCATTATTAACTGTGGCCTTAATGCTGTAACAGTACATCTCCAGAACGGATTCCTCCTAACTGAAATTTTGTGGTGTTTGGCCAACATGTTCCCCTTCCTCTTCCGGAAGCTTTGAGAATCACCATTCTACTCTGCTTGTGTAAGTTTGGTCTTTTTAGACTTCATATGTGAGATTATGTAGTATCTCTGGGCCTGGTTTATTTCACTTAGTATAAAAATCTCAGCTTCATTTAGTAGCAAATGAAACAATGTTGTTCTTTATCAGGATGAATAATATTGCATTGCCTGTGTAAGTATTTATGTATTTAGATATAAAAATATTTACACACATTTATATATTGTATATGAATACTATATACTGGACTCTCACATAAATAAACACTATGTACTATCATATATGGTACATATGGATTGCACATTTACATACACTCTATTACCAGGCTTGCTTTATCAGTTATTGCACCCCTAGGTTTGGTTCTGCATGTTGGCTGTTGTGAATGGCACTGCAGTGAACGTGGGCTGCAGATATTGTGTTAGCAAACTGATTTCTTTTCCTTCTAAACATGCCGAGTGGTGGGACTGCTGAACAGCTTGGTGGTTCTAAGACGTCCCTTTTCTCCACATCCTCCCCCATCCTCACCTTTTGTCTCTTATTTTGCTTTGTGCCTGTGCTAAGGACTAAATCTAGGTCCTCCCATGTACAGAGCACATGCTGTACCACTGAACTACATCCTGCCTTTCATCTTTTTATAAAATCCTTTCTAACAAGTATGAGATGATCACTCATTGCATTTCCCTGTTGTTTAGTGATGTTGACCATTTTTTTCTGTACCTCTTGCTTATTTGAATGTCCTCTGTCAAGAAATGACAATTCCATGACTAAAGAAAATGTAGTATATATACACAAAGGAATATTACTCATCCATAAAGAAGAATGAAATTATGGCATTTGCTGGTAAATGGATGGAACTGGAGGCTATCATGCCTGTCCCACAGAACCAAAGGCCAAAAGTTCCCTCTGATATGCAAATGCTAACACACAATGGTGAAGGTAGAAATTCATTTAATTAGACAAAGGGGGATGAAAGGAAGGGAGGGAGGGTGGAAATAGGAAGGACAGTAGAATGAATCAGACATAATTTGTCTGTGTTCATATACAAATTCATGACCAGTGAAACTCCACATCATGTACAACCATAAGAATGGGATCCTAATTAGAGTAAGTTATACTCTATACATGTATAATATGTCAAAATGCACTCTACTGTCATGTATGTCTAAAAAGAACAAATAAAATAAATAAATTTTAAAAAGAAAAAAATGTCTGTTCTACCTTTAACTCTTGTTGTCCCCCAACCCCATATTTCTAATCCCTCTATGAGATCCAATGCTTCTATTTTCTAATTACATCTCCGATAGGTCAGTCTTCCAATATTTCTGCAATCATTCTGTATCAATCACTGCTGTCGTGTGTCTGATCTACTCAAACAGCCTTCTAATCAACTTCCTCTCACATGACTCTAGGTAGGTTCCTAACCTGTGATGTTTTCTGTCACTATGTTTAGTCTGTATTCTTTGTGGCAAACTAACTTATTTATTTATTGTTTTGCTGTCCAGGGGCTTGAATCCAAGAAAATTCTATGACTGTGCTACATCCAAACCCTTTCTTTTTATAAAGGGTCTCAATGAATTACCCAGGCTGGCCTCAAATGTGACCTTCCTGCCTCTGCCTTGGAGTCATTGGGACTATTGGCATGCACCAGCAGGTCTAGCACTGCCATGAATTTTTATATAAATTCTTATGTTTAAAATCTGTAATTTACTTACTGTTTTATCATTTATTTAAACAGATAAGCCTTTAGAAAATAGACAAGTATTTTTGTATATCAGTGTCCATTTCAAGGAAAATATGTGCATGTTATATGTTCATATAATTACACGTGCTCATTAATTGCATACATATCACATTAGCTCTAGTTTTGCATTTACAGGAGGGAAAAAGTTGCCCTGGGAAGGAGGATTTGATACGGATTTTATCTGGGTTTTACAGATTAGCTCCTGATCCTCTTCTGGTGGTGGTGACTTTTTTTCCCTATAATAAACACAGTGAAACAATTCACATAACTTATTCTGATGACTCAAGGGCTAACTCTTAGATAGAACCTCTTAACTTTTAAATGCACTAGTCACTCACTTGATGATATTTGTCAATCATCAGTGTACTTCATTACATACAGGTAAGAACAGTCTAATTCTTTTTATGTAGAGTGTAATTAGAACATTAACTGTGTCCCCTCCTTCCCCTCAAAATGGGACTAACTGTATGGGCATTGTTTTTGTGTGTTCAGAAATGGGGAGAAAACGCTGAATGGGTGATTTTTTAAAAATTTTATACCTAGAACAAACATGATAATGTGGCCCCTGGATATGGCATGCAGGTCACTTGAGCACATTTGGTAAAGTAAAAGGGAAGGGGGCCAGACGGCTGGGTTTTATAGACAAATTACCTGATAGGAAAGAAGACACTAGGTTTGGCAATAAAATAGAGAACAGATAGGGACGACAGGCAGATGGAGAATCAAAGAACAGCAGGAGAGGAGAGGGAGAGCTCTGTGTGAGAAGGCAGGAAGAAAAGAATGTCACTGAAGCAGAAAAAAATTAAATTTAGCAGGGTCTGAGGGAGACATAGAAACCACACTACTCAGAAACTTAAGTGCTTCCCCTAGTTCTGAATAATATTTCAGAATTCAAAAACATGTTTTCTTTTTTCAGAATAGTATCACAGGACCCTTACCAGAACTGTGCAGGGACAGGGATCTGAGAAGGGCGGTTTTGTGCCCATTTCACAGGTGAGGAGGCGGAGCTGGGTGCCCAGGGTTGTGCAGCAGGTCAATGACATAAGGGAGGGAGGCGTTCAGCACACCACGTTGAGAGTGTGCTGCTAATGTCCAGAGAGGAGGAGGTGGAAACCTGCTGAGTAAAAGGAAGCATTTCAGGCAGCCATCCCCAAGTGTCTTTCCCACTCACTCACTCACTCACACCACTACCATGCCTGCGTGAATTCTAGGAAATCGCAGGTGCAGAAAGAAGGAGCCTGAGCAGCCTCTGTATGCTTTTTAGGTGATCCTACAAACATTTTCTACCAAATCTGTCAGGAATAATTGTTAACAGAAGGTAGACATTGTCTTAACATCCCTTTCTTTTCTTTCTTTCTTTTTATTTTATTTTATTTATTTTTGGTACAGGGAACTGAAGCAAGCCCACTTAACCACTGAGCCACATCCCCAGGCCTTTTTTGTGTTTTATTTTGAGACAAGGTCCCACTGAGTTGCTTAGAACCTCCCTAAGTTGCTGAGTCTGGCTTTGAACTTGTGATCCTCCTGCCTCGGCCTCCCGAGCTGCTGGGATTACAGGCGTGCACCAACACACCTGGCTGCCCTAGCATTCTTGAAGGTAATTGTCTAGTGGAAAAATAGTCTTTTCTCAAATAATAAAAATGAATACTTGAATACAAACTCCAACATGAAGTCAGAGTATACTGTGGAAGGAAAAAGGTCTCATTGAGCCTGAAGGCCAGAAGGACGTGCTTGGCTTACCTGAGAGGAAAGCAAAGACTCAGACACTAAAGGTGGAATAGGAGAGGAGGATCTGAGGAGGAGAGGTGCAGCAACCTTTCAGGAAGACACATAAGTGTCAGTGAAAGAATTCAAAATGACCGGGAAAATTTCAGTCTGCTTATGTTCTTGTGCCCTGAGTCATCACCAATGCAGTATAATTCCCTCTACATTTATACTAGCTGTGTAAAGAGATTGAGCCATATGATTCTGATTCAATGTTTCTTTTTTTCCCAAGGGATAACTGTCAAAACACAAATTTACAACAAGTTTGCTAAATGATCTTATTGGTTTTACTTTGCAATCCATGCATCATGTAGCATCTCATCTAAAAGTAGGTGGCATGCTGGATCTAGCAGAAGAGTTGACTTTGGAAAGGAGGAAACAAGTATGCAGAGTAATAAAAAAAATCAGATTAGTTAACATCAGATTATTACAGGAACATTTCCTGTAAAAGTAGAGGGGACTTCCTTTTCATCCATATCATGCCAATTCAGATTGACTGGCCCCTTTCCTAGGAGTTGCTATGAATCTCCTGTTTTCAGGAGGAAAAAAAATGAACAAAAAGCCCCACAAAATCTGGATTGATGGGTATTTTTCCTGTTTCATTGAAGTTTCAATTTGGTTTTTTGTTTAGCATGAGTAACTCCATTATGGTTCAGTTCACTGAGGTCTCATGTAGATGTTCAGTCCAAAACAATGGCCTCCTACACATTTCATTTAACATGATTTAAAAATAAAATGGTGGTTATAAAATATTGATTTCTGGTGGAACATGGGGGCGGGGCGGTATGTAGGTAGGCATTCTTGCTAAGCTCTCAAGTAGTATTTTGCATAGAAAAGGCAGTCATGGAATAGCATTAGTTCTTTGAACATACATGCATTGAAAACCAACAAAGCCAGTGTGTGGGAGCGCTCCGCTGGGTGCCTTCCAAGCTTCTTATCCTCCAGTATGGGGCCACTCATAGCCAAATGTGTTTGATGTGCTTATAGTCTTCAGATTTATGCTCTCTTTTAAACCTGGCCTCAGCTAGGTCAGAACAAAACCATTCGTATGCACTGTATGACAGAAATTTTATGCATCTTCATTATGGAACATGGTGGTCATTAGCCTTGTGTCACTACTCAGCACTTGCAATGGCACTAGTGCAGCGGAGAATTGAATCTCAAATTTTATTTAATTTAATTTTTAATAGCTACGCATGGCTAGTAGCAGCAGTGAATGCAGTTCAGAGGAATTCAAGAAAAGACTTTTGGGTTCCCACTGCAATACTTTTGATACATTTGACATGAATTTTATATTTCTTGTATCTTGTGGCCTGGAAATAATTGAAAGAGATGTTTTCTTGCTATAAGAGAGAACTTATCTTGTGAAAAAATGTAGTTGTGAACAAAAGCTCATTTTCCCAACTCACAAGGGGAATAAAAACTGAACATGTTCATATCAAATAACTCACCAAAACATGTAAATAGAATTGTACAGAAAGTGATTTTTTTTTAGGAACAGGAACCCAAAAGAGTTAAAATAAACAACTGCTTTGTCTTTATGATTTGAGTAAGAGCTACATACAAAAAAGAAAGTATAAAAATAAAAGAAATGAAATTATTTGTATAGTACATCTTCAGGAAAACTTAGTGGTCATTTAAAGAAAACAAATGGACAATTTATCTAGAGTCAGTCAATTCAGTTCTCTCCATTATATTCCATATGTAGAGTTTCTATGAGATATGGTTTCTGGATAAAATATTTATATTTTAATATGAATGCACTGCCATCAAATGTGTTCTTTCAAGAGGTAGGAAAAGTATACAGTGTAAAAAGTAAAAAAAAAATATGTTTATACCACAGCCATATAATAATAATATTCAGCAATAATTATTAATATATAGTATGTAATATACAATACATATATTATATTTTTGCAAATTTTATCTTATTTATACCTTTAACATGTCTGCTGCCTATCATATGCTAGGTAATGTTCTAAATACTAGCTTATTTCATGGAAATAAAAAACAGAATAGATAATTCTTTTAAGAAACAGCTTCCTAAGGAGAAGAAAAAAACAGTAAGTACTATAAATAAGTAAAACGTGTGATATATTAATCACTCCTCTTTTATCAATACATGGCCACCATGTTATTACAGTGATAATTGCTACTTCTAAGGACAGAAATTTTGAAAGAGGTGAAGGTGTCCAAAGCAAAAGGAAAAAAAGAGATGCCTCATTGAGGAAGTAGTTTACATCTAAATTGGCAATCAAACCAGGGTTCTGAGAGCATTATTGTCAGCAAACACTTGAAGTAAATAAATGAGCAACACGTGATGGGAGAATTGCACATCCCAAGGCAGAAAGGTAGGAGCTTGTCCAGCATCCTCCAAGCATTTTTGCAATGTGGCTGGAACTGAGCAATAACAAGGCAAAGGTTTTATATGTTAGAATTAGCACTATTAGTCTAGCTATTAACTAATCCTAGTTATAACATTCTATGCAGTGTGTATGGTGTTCCCCCATCAAGTATTTCTTGAGTGACCTGATTAGGAGTTAGACTCTTGTCTAGTATACACAACTCCATTGCTAATAAACTACTCATTGACTTCAGATAAAATAATTGCATGCTAGGGTCTGATTATTTCTCTCATGGAATGCCTCATGCAAGACTTACAGAAAGAGCTAAACTGGTTTTCTTCTCCAGTGCTCTTCTCAAAAGCCAAGTTCATTATGGAATATAAGAATGGATCCCTTAGTTGGAGAATGTAAAACAGATTTTTTCATACAGAATTTAGTTTTGTAAAGAATTGCTAAATATTAATTGACTTTACTATAATATTATTATTACCTGTAAAAGACTTATGAAAGAGAATATTGTACTAACTTCGTGTTTCAATGGAGGACTTCACACTCACCCAAATGGTGACAGCTATAGCCAGCGTTAACTTCTATTCCATGTGTGGTAGCACATGTGGCTATTGTCAGTTACCACTTCTACTTTACTGATGAGGAAACTGAGGGAAGGAAGCAATAAACTCAAATCACAAGGCAGGCACATGTGGAGGTAGGATTCCAGTTAATCATCCATAACTCAGGAAGAAGCCACAGTGAGAATGTGACTGCACCCATAGAGGGGGAGAGAGAGAGAGAGGACCCTGTGGGAAAGGTAAGCCACAGAGGTATGCTGGGAAGAGAGAGGTCTTTTCTCCGTCTCATAGTGAACATTGCAGGGCATACATACTAAGTAATTCGTGAACCTGTTTTCTGTTCAGCAAATGGAGAAACCAAACTATAGAGTCATTTTCTTTAACCAAGACTTGACTTTCTCATCATGAAAAAAAGCTAGAAGCCATTAAAGCCTGCTAATTTGATTTGTAGATAAATTCTTATAGAGTAAATAAAAGAAGCTGTGCAGTTGAGACTCAGAGCATTATATGTTTTCATTATATGCTTATATTAAAAATAGAATTCAAAGTTTTAAAGATACTTTACTATAATAACAATAGAATATCCAAAGTATTCACTGATTTTAAGCTTAAAAGAGTATACTAAAATTAATAAGGTGTTCACTAATTCATCCTGTATTTTCTGCCTAATTTTCATTTTTTTTTCTTTTTACGTATACTTTAAATCTTAATCAGTCAATGAAGAAAGCCTTTATTCTCAGCCCAAATCATTATGTATCTGCATTGCAAACTGCGTTTAAAAATAACAGTTTTGTTTGCATAAGATTAATAAGTTCCAAGTTAGATTCACAATAGTCATTTAATATTTATTACTTGATTTAGCTTAGTTTTTTTTCAATTTTAAAATAAATTTATTTTTAGGGCCTCTGAGTAGGTAATTAATCTGAACTTATAACTAATTTTTCATGATTACCCAGAAGCAAAGTTTCAGTTACCTTGATTGCTGTATTTTGCTAAGCATCCTTTTTTATTCAACATTCTTTTTATTTATGAAAATGATATGATTTACCCACTATGGGTAGAAATTGTTTTCAAGTTATTTTCACATTATTAGTAATGAATTTACAATAACATGCAGCTTCCCACACTAAACCCCATGGTGATCAATTGAAAGCATTTATTGGATCACCAGCTGAGATTACAGGGTGTAATCTGTGGCTAGGGATCAGAGATTTCACTGTGTAAAATTAATTTACCCTTACAGGGATCAAAAGCTCATTAACACTCTATTCTTTCCAACTGAGCTAAAAACTTGAAGCAATTAGTATTTGAAAAATATTTTATTTAGTATTTTTTTCAGTAGGTAATCTGTTTTGGTTCCATTTTAGAAACTGATATGGTGTGTTTTTAAATTAGAAATGCATGGACCATATTTTTTGGAATTTTGTTGTTTTGGATTACTCTTCCCTAATAAAAAAATTATACACCAAATTAAACATCAATAAAAAAAGTAGTGTGTTGATGTTCATTTCATTGTACTTTCCAAATGAAATGACTAACAACTTTCAAGAGATCTAGATTATTCTTGCACAAAGGCAGCAAGAAAACATTTTTAATCGTTACCTCAAGGGAGTTTTCGACTGGCATTAGGGAAGACTTTGCTGTGCTCGATACTTGAGCCTGAGGCTGTTGATTAGTTTCACAGACGTGTTAGAAACAGAGCTCCTGGCAATGTTTGCTACAGCTAGTGAATGGATGCGCAGCTTTTATATGTGCTTCATCTAGCACATGGTGCTATTCTTATCAATTATTATATACAAGTAAAACGCAAGTCTGTGTCATTATGCAATTTCTTTTAAATCCAACCATTATTCACAAAGAAAATATTTAGGAACAGCAAGAGATGATGAATGTTGGTGCAAAACAATCAAAATTTTTAGTTTTGCCTTAAAGCCCTAACATTATTTGGAAGTATGATGTATCACCAAGAGGCTTCATTATAATAGTATGTTAACAAATGATACTATAAATGGATAATTTAAATACTACCAACCACAGATCAGGGGGGAGTCTTATGTAATAAATTAGAATCTTTCATTCCTAAATATACTACCAGGTAGGTGCATTTAGTGTTAGAGAGGCACATTAACTCTTTCTGTCTGTTAATGCAACTTTGAGGACTTTAGAGGGAGGGTACAACATACAGAAAGTGAAATTAAAGCTGTTCCGAAAGGAAAGGCCACTGTCAATAGCTTAGAACATATGAATATCTTTAACATGGGCAAAAATGGTTTTGAGGAAAGTTAGCTAGCAGTTGAGTCCATTAGAAAGCATAAAGTATTTTCATCTGCTTTTAATATTTCTTTTCTTTATGGTAGAAAATCACAAAATTTGTGTCAGAATATAAGACACAAATTTTGTCATCATTTACTTACTCCTTTGGGTTAATTTTGTCCCACTGTGCTGTTTTTAAAACTATGATATAAAGGGGAGAGGCACTATATGATACCAGTCAGCTCTGATTTACTTCTGATTTAGAAGTTTCCTCCTGTGTTCCATAGACCTACTCAGTTTTAAGGATTTAAATTAACAGCTTTGCTTGAAAAAAGAAAAAAAAACTTTGGTTTTCACTAATTTCTAAATGAAATCAGATGCTTTAATTGTGAATTTGGTCACCAACTCTCAACCTTACCTAGTAGACTTGAGACTTTCACATTAATAGTGATCATAGTGCCTCAGTACCTTATTGCTATTACAGACGTCTCCAATGCTGTGCTTCCGCTCCTGGCTACTTGGAAACTGCCTAAGATGATGAGAACCACTGTCACATGTGATATAAGTAGTTAATAAACACGTTAAATACATCATGATATAATACTGATATAATACTTCTTTTAATTTTTGATAACTGTATGTATATATAAGTGGTTTTGCCCCCAACATATTCCTAAAAAAATAAAAATAAAAAAACCAAAAAAGATGCTCAAGAACCCTTGCTTTAACTGCTTAAAAGTATGGGCGTTTCAAGTAGATTTAAATTAAGAAAAAGAAAATCAATCAAGCTAAAAGTGTATATAATCACAATTTTAGGCACTCACCACCATTTATTGTCCATATTTCTTTGATTAACATAAATTTTATTTGAGAAATGAGAAAACACACTGCTACAACAAGTGAAAGGAATAGAATAATGAACCTGTTATTTCAGTGCACCCTGCTGATTGCTATGGGGTAAAGAAGACCATACGCATAAGACTTTGTTCATGAATTGAGAAGCTGTGGATGATATAAAACATAAGCAAATGAAAAGATGAACAATACTAACAACACTGGCTGAGTCACAAAAAATAAATGATTACTCAGCAGAGGAATGAATCAATGTTCGAGGAGATATTTGAGTTGACTTTAAGTAGAGATTTGAAAATAAAGTGATACAGGAATGACCCCAATTGTGATGGCTACACACAGCACTTACTATGTCCCAGGACATGCTGCAAGATCCTTGTGTGCATTAATTTACTTAATTTTCACAGTTACTTCCACGATCAGTACTGTTATTCTCCTCATTGTGCAGGTGAGGAAAATGAGGCATAAAGAGACTAAGCCACTAGATCACAGTCACACAAAAGTTTGGTAAAAGAGGGGACTCGGTGCCCTGCCACCAGGATGCTGGACCCTTGTCTTTAAACCTTTCCAGTACCTTTCTTGTTAACAAAATTGAGAATGAGAATCACGAAGACTTCAGATCTGGGTAAGTGATTTCAGAAAGTAAGATTTGAGAGCAGAAGGTAAACTTTCTTACAGTGGGAATTCATGATCATTGATTGGCAAAGCTGATCTGTAATTGGTAAAGCTTCGGAGGTCAGACTACAAGTTCTCAGACCTCTAAGGGGACCACAACCACTCTCTGCTTCAGAAAAGCTGGAAAGATCTAAATCAAGCCCAATTTCACCACACAGGGAAGCAACCTGAAAAGACGTCTTTCTCCTTTCTTAATTTGCTCTTGGTGAAACTGAATTTGTATTTCCCTTTCTAAGAAAGCCCTACCTCCACCTTCCTTCACTTCTTATAACAGCCAGAGAGGCTCTTCCTCTTGTACCCATGCCATCAGTGTTTTAGGCTGGGAATCTCACTGATATCAGGTCTGTCTACCTGTGGTCAGAGATATAATTAAATCTAAGGCAAAACTGGAAAAACGATGCTTCAGCTACAGTCCCAGGGCACAACTCTTGTCACAGCTCTTGTCTTTTGTAGTTAGACACTGAGCTTTACAAACACCATCTTATTACTTTTCACAATAAACAAATTTAAAAGGTATAGACTACCATATACCCATTTTAGAGGTTAGAAGATACATGTTTTCAAAGATAAAGTTATTTGCTCCAAATTATACAACTAGTGACTGAAAACTACAGTTGACAACAATGACCAAAACAATATTGACATTTTTTACAAGTTGTATTCTGCAAAATGTAATCTACTATTTTAATGTAAAACCTGGCTATATAATACTTTTAACACTGGAACATTAAGGCCCAGAATTTGAATATTTTGAGTAAAAGTATTTAGCTTATCTGTAGTTCTTATATGAAGGAAACAGAAATTAGCTTTGATCCACATAAGGATATTTAAAATACAACTTAAATCTGATTATTTGGAATTTCCTCTATTGATCTTCTCATTCTGCCCTTTCACATAGTGTAGAAATGTATGCATGGTATAATATAGAAATATATAACAAGATACAATAAGGAAATCATATGCCAAAAGCTAAGGAACACTTTATATTATTTTGTTTGAAAAGGTTACGTTTTACTTCTTTAACTTTTATTGGTCTTCTCTTTTTTTTTTTATTTTATTTTTTATTTTTTTATTTTATTATTTTTTTTTATTGGTCTTCTCTTCAAATAAATTAAGAATTATTTTAAACAAGAAACTTGACAATACATACAGACATTAAGAGCACAATAATTTTTTTTTTTTTTTTTTTTTTTTGCTAGTGAGTCAATTGATTATGATCCATGAAAATAAAGATTGTTTTTCAAATGATTGCCTGGGGAATTGTAGACATGAGTTGATATTTTTATCACACATTGCAAAGCTGTACTACATCTACACCTATTAACATACCTGGGATCATTCATTGTGCCCATCACTAGTGTTACAAAAATAAAAATAGATACAGGAAATTTAGAGATTAGCAGGAAAGACAAACAAGCAAATCCTACCACAGAGGTGTGTGCAGAGTTCAAAGGGATGGTTTGGGAAGAATTGTCTAAGTGTTGCATGCAGGGAGCAAGAACATCTCACTCAGTGAAGAGGTTGCCCTTCAGGGTCAATTTGAAGGTTGAGAAGGAACTTGGCTCTCTGTGTTTTTCACAGTTGTATATTACGTGTACGTGGAAAGTGGCGCTGGAGATGGGAGAATTGCGGAAGGCTGCATGGTGACTCTTCCAAAACAACTACACATGAATGTTGCCTTGTATACCAAAAGGACTTTATAGATATTATTAATGATTGTGTGATAAGCAAAATCATCTGGATTATGCAGGTGAGACCTAAACATAATCCTAAGAGCCTTAGTAAGAAGGAGGCCGAGGGGCACTTGACAACACAGGTGGAGAAAAGCAGTGGTTATAGAAACAGGGGTTGGAGGGTGTCCTCTGAAGATGGCAAAGAAGCCTGAGGCCAGAAGCACAGGCAGCCCCCTGAAGAGTCAGGGAATGGGTTAAATCGGGCCTGCCCCAATGTTGATTGATCAGGTGTCTGATTTCAGATTCCTATTTCTATAACCATAAGATAATAAGTTTGTGTTGTTTTACACCAATAAGCTTGTTACAGCAGCAATAAGAAGCTAATATGAGCAGAGCATGAACTCTTACCGTGGAATGCTTCATTTGCATTGCAAACAGTGACATCAGTTCCATGAGGTTATCTTGGACTTGCTCATTAGCATTAGAACTTGGTTGCTTTTGCTCAGATTCTTACCTCGCATGTATTGTGTTCTCTACTATGTCATTTCTCTTTTCTTGTCCCATCTTCAACTAACTTGAAGTTTAAAATGTGCATCTCTGTACTCCAGGAAAGACACAGAGCCCAAGTTACTGACTTTATTTGGAAAAATCACTGAATTCATACATAATAATGTACATCTTTATTTCTCAGTTTTTAATTTCAGCATTGAGTGATAAAAATAAAATAGTGATTGAAAAATAATAGGAGCATCAGTTAGCAAAATACCGGACAACACACAGAAAAGCTTTACCCTACATGGTAACAGTAGGGTAAAAAATGAAGACTAACCTCAGAGATAGTTTTGGTCTAGAATTAACCATCCTAATTGAGTTGCTGGGTTGCTGGAGTCAAAGTTAACTGAAATTTCTAGCTTGCTTGGTGAGTTACGTGATAACTAAGCTAGGAATTATATGTGTTGGAACAGGTATGGATAATGTTTAGTTTCACATTCTTACTATATATCTTGGTGGGATATTGATATTTAAAAATAAAAGTAGGAATACAATATAGATACTGGGACTATGGGGTACCTCTACTCAGGGAGCCTGAAATGAACAAGAAGAGGAAGAGAAGAGTTCCAATTCCAGAATCCTAGTAAATGCAAACATTGAAATTTCTGGGTATAGAAGTTATGATAAGAGAGATGGGAAAGCAGTCTAATAGGCAAGAATAAAAAGAAACTGTTCTGTCAAATCTCGGAAAAATTCCATAGAGATCTATTCCTCTTGCTTATCAGAAAGGGAGATGATAATAGATTGGTGATTGCAAGGCAGTGTCAACAATTTAGTGATATCAGAAATTGCAAATCTGTTAAAGATTGGAGTTAATGAGATTTTTAAAAAATATGGTACAATGGAAACATGGGTAATAAATATATGAAGTCGCAGGAATCTATATATTCAGTACATCTGCTCTTTTTACTTTAAGATATTTAGACCTTGAAGATTCATTATAAATTTTTTTCTATAATTACATAATGGTTAGTGTACTTAAACCAACATTTCAATAATGACAATGTTTAAAAAATAATTGTATTAACTCTGTGATTAAAAGTAAATATCTCCCAGCCATTTGGATCCCTAACATTTACTCAGATTGGTAGAATCCTCCATCTGCATCTTGTAAATGAGATGCTATTGTGGTTTCTGGTTAAAGGCCAGAGATTTTTACTATGTGGCAAATGAAATTAGAAGAGATGCAGGAGAAACACGGGTGGCACTGGTCTATGAAGGGCGAGGACTCCGATGCAGGAAAGGACACTGGGGAGGAAAGTGCTATCTTTTCTGGCTTCAGATTCTCTTTACCTTGGGTCAGTGTGTTCACTATGATCGAAACTCCCGAGAAGTAAGGTTATTAATTTCCATTTTGGTAAAGGCATGCAGCTGGTTTCAAACTTGTATGAGGCATTCTAAAATCTGTATTTCTCCACTTCTTGTTTCACAAATAAAAAAAAAAATTCTTTCTTTTGATAAAGAAGCAAAAAACACCCCCAAAAACAAAAACCAGTTTTCCCTCATCTTTGCTTCCACAGAGAGTTAATTTCAGTGAGTCTGCTTTTGAGCTAAAGATAGTCTTTCCTACTAACCATAAGTCACTTTAACTTCAGCCATAATAAAATATTAAATCAATTTTAATTAACCACCCCTAAGGGTATGGGAGTAGGATATTTCTTTTCACATATTTAGCACATTTATCAAACCAATTTCCTATATTCATGCTTAATGGACTTAGACCTGGTTTCCAGTATTGGATTGAGGATCTCTGAACAGACAAATGTTTCCCAAAGCCATGGCCCCTCCTCACCAGCAATGTGGGCAGCAGCCACCTTGGTGGGGCCCATCAGGGAACATATGGTGATTCTTTCTCAGATCTTACTAAGTTTTCCATAAATGAAAACAAACCAATGATATGACTTTAGTAAGGGTCTTCTTCCTTCAGTTGTTCCAATGTATACTTTATTGCTTTAGAGAATGTTAATGTATCCCCAGATTGGGTGATAAACTGACAGCATCTCTCTCTGGGTTTCAAGAAAATTCTGAGGAGACAGAGGAGCTTCCAGGGCAGATGACAAAGGCGGAGTGCTGGCCCTCCCTGTGAAGGGGAGAATGGGCCTCTGCTTCCTTGTGAGGCTGCTCTCATCTGCTGTTTTAGGTTATTTACCTGTGTGAGATCATGGGGGAAAACACAGAACACCAGGATCAATAACTCAGCCTTGATATCAAACAGATCTCTTCCAATCCCGAATTTGTCTAAAATTATTTATGTCAACTATCTATGTAAAAACTATACTTTGTGAAAATTTATTTTATTATTTGTGAAGGGGGACAATAGTAATTATATGTAAATTGTTTTGATTTTTATATAACATGGTGGAAATAAAGTGCTTAACCTAGTACCTTAGGCACAACACATTTAATAAGGAACAGCAATTAAAATTATTATGCAATTATATATGCTATATACTCAATTATGCAGAAGAACTGTCATTCTGCTGAATGGAAATCTAATCAGACAATTTAATCAAGGGGACAGCCTCCTACATTCCTTGCTATGATTTATTTAACCTTCCAAGCCCAACGTAAGGCATTTCTGAGACCACAATATCATAAGAGCTATTACTATTAGGTGTTCTATTTTGTCTCTATCTCCACAGCACATAATATATTTGAAATATCACTTCTTTAATTCTGACTTCAGATGAAATTGTAAAAGTTTTATTTTTTTGAAGAAGCCAATGAGAATCAGATACAGCACTAATCTCTAGGGTATATAAAGAACAGAAAAAGCTAAACAACAAAAAAACAAATAACCCAATCAATAAATGGGCCAAGGACCTGAAGGGACACTTCTCAGAAGATGATGTACAATCAATCAACAAATACATGAAAAAATGTTCATCATCGATAGCAATTAGAGAAATGCAAATCAAAACTACTCTAAGATTTCATCTCACTCCAGTCAGAATGGCAGCTATTATGAATAAAAACAACAATAAGTGTTGGTGAGAATGTGGGGGAAAGGCACACTCATACACTGCTGGTGGGACCGCAAATTGGTGCAGCCAATATGGAAAGCACTATGGAGATTTCTTGGAAAATTAGGAATGGAACCATCTTTTGACCCAGCTATCCCTCTCCTCGGTCTATCCCCAAAAGACTTAAAAACAGCATACTATAGTGACAGAGCTATATCAATGTTTATAGCAGCACAATTCAGAATAGCTAAACTGTGGAACAAACCTAGATGCCCTTCAATAGATGAATGAATTTTAAAAATGTGGCAAATATGCACAATGAAATATTACTCAGCAATAAAACAAAATAAAATCCTGGCATTTTCAGGTAAATGGATGGAGTTAGAGAAGATAATGCTAAGTGAAGTTAGCCAATCCCAAAAAACCAAATGATGAATGTTTTCTCTAATATAAGGAGGCTGATTTTGGGGGGGTAGGGAGGGGAAGCATGGGAGGAATAGATGAACTCTAGATAGAGCAGAGGGGTGGGAGGGGAATGGAGGGGGCATGGGGTTAGAAATGATGGTGGAATGTAATGGACATTATTATCCAAAGTACAGGTATGAAGACATGAATTGGTGTGAATATACTTTGTATACAACCGGAGATATGAAAAATTGTACTCTATTTGTGTAATAAGAATTGTAGTGCATTCCGCTGTCATATATAGATTTAAAAATTTTAAAAAGAAGCAGCAGCGAATGAGAAATGTGGCAATATTTTTCAGTTCATTTCATCTGGTGACATCTACAGATGGTCAAGTGCGCTCACTATGACTGAAAAGGTCAGAGGTACTGACATCATCAAAGTTTCTGAGTAAAGTTAGCATTGAGGATGACCACCTGAAAAGCAGTCTGTTATGGGTACAGTCCAGCACCTTACAATCTCTCCTTGTGAAAGAGGAGGTGACATTACTAAACACTATTATACTAAGCTACGTATTCTCATATGTTATCATCTCAATTTAATTATTAAAAATGGCTATACACACAATGGAATATTATTCAGCATTAAAAGAGATTAAAATCATGGCATTTGCAGGTAAATGGATGGAGTTGGAGAATATAATGCTAAGTGAAGTTAGTCAATCTCAAAAAAACAAATGCTGAATGTTCTCTCTGATTTAAGGATACTGATTCATAATGTGGTTGGGCAGGCTATGGAAGTATTAGATGAACTCTAGATTAGGCAAAGGTGGGGGTAGGAAAGATGGTGGAATGAGATGGACATCATTATTCTAAGTACATGTATGAAGACATGAATGGCGTGACTCTACTTTGTGTACAACCAGAGATATAAAAAATTGTGCTCTATATGTGTAATATGAATTGTAATACATTCTTATATCATATATAACAAATTAGAAAATATATACATAATAATGAAAAAATGGTTATATAATTTTCTAATCCAGTCTTTGATGAGGTAAGAGAAAATCATGGAAGTTAAAGAACTTATTCAAAATAGAATGCATAAATGTACAGTATAGCATATATTCAATATAATACTTCAAGTTGTATGCATTAGAAGTTAACATAAGCAAGCTTAAAATATGATTTGTTTTTGACCAGTACTATATGCAGAAATATTCATGGTTAGTTCTCAGTTGTTAGGATACAGAATCGAACCCTGATGGTTAGAATAGAAGGGGAAAAGATATAAGATGTTTATGGGAAAAGATATAATTCTCAATTACCTTTTCTTTCTCTCTCTCTCTTGTGATTTGTTTTAGAGGTAGTAAGGCCATAAGATTTCAAGATATTTATGTAATTTCCAAACAAAGTCTCAAGTCTCAAGAAACACCAGGGCTCTAGACATCACACATTACTAAATATGTAATATGGAGCTGGGTGTGGTGGCACACATCTGAAATCCCAGGAGCTCAGGAGGCTGAGGTAGGAAGACTGTGAGTTCAAAGCCAGTTTCAACAATTTAGCAGGATCCTGTCTCCAATTAAAATATAAAATAAAGGGTTGAGGATGTGACTCAGTGGTTAAACACCCCTGGGTTCAATCCAGAGTACCAAAAAAAAAAAAAGGAATTTGGAGCCTAATAAAATTATGCCCCCCGTTTTGGATTTTCCAGGCAAGTAATTAATTCTTTTAAGCATTAAATAGTCTATTTAGTGGTTTATATTTCAAGAGACAAACATCTGATATCAGTCCTGCCACTAACTTCAACTTGATGGCCTAGGAAATTCTTGTCACTGTTGCCTGACCTGCTTCCCTCATGATAAAATATGACTAATAATATCCTACCTCACCTAGAATAATTAGCAAAATATAGTAAAATATATTTTGAGTGTTAACTTCATAAAATTTAAATTTGATGTGTTAATATAGTGTAAACTTGTTGGACTTCACACGTTTTGTGAAATTTTTTTTCAATTGAAACACTATTGTGGATGAAGTTTTTCAGTGGAGCAGTAATGTTCTTTTAATATTCAGTGATGGTATTAAAAAACTTAGCACTGCCTAACTACAGTTCCTTGTTCAGTAAATATATGAGCATCTTTTCTTTATTTTTCAGTACTCTTTTATAAAGCCCTACTAGGATGTTGAATTTCTTTTAAGGCAGAAGAAAAATGTCCTAATGGAAAAGTAAAATCTCAACTTCTTGGCCTGAAACCATGTAACACCATCTTTCAGATGGGAAAAGAGGAAGAGAGAAAAATGTGATGAACCCTTAATACTATAAGCTCCTCTAACTGAGATGTGGTGGTAATTGCTTTGTATTATTTTTTTTTGTAACATCTCCTGGAAATGGTAATGCTTTCAAGTGAGGATCAAAGAGAATGACCTACATAAGAAATAGATTGCAACATGTAGTTACATTTTTCATCCTTTGTAATATGCTTTTTGCATCCATACTTCTAATAAGAAACACAGCATAATGCTCATCATTTTTTAAAATGAGTTGTCACTGAGGTCAGATGGGATACTAGAAAACTAGGGGAAAAAATGATTTGAACCAAGGTGTTAATGCCAATGCAGGAATCAGTCTTCACATACCCTTGCACACTTATGGGGAATAAAACAAAAGATTCAGAAATACACATCTATAGGTAGATTGATTAGCTATTTATGATGTGATATCTCTCTCTCTCTCTCTCTCTCTCTCTCTCTCTCTCTCTCTCTCTCTTTCTCTCTGTGATCAGAAATAGGAGATTTTTAAAATCACCTCTATTTTTTTATTTGTTTTAATTAGTTACACATGACAGTACAATGACCTTGACATATCATACATTTGAATCAGATGGAGTATAATTTCTCATTTTTCTGAGTGTACAGGTTGCAGAATCACATTGGTCATGCAGTCACGTATAATATATACATACAGTAACAATAATGTCTGTTTCATTCTATCGTCCTTCCTTTCCCCCATCCCCTCCCATCTCCTCCCATCACTTCTCTCTACGTAATCTAGGGTAACGCTATTCTTTTTTTTCTCATATCTTCATACATGTATTTTGTATAACGATGAGGGTCTCCTTCCACCATCCATGCGTTTCCCCTTCTCCCTCCCTTTCTCTCCCACCCCTCTTCCCTATAGAGGTGATCTTCTTCCCAGAAGATCGCCTCTATTTTTTTTTACCCCAAAGATTCACTTAAAAAAATGGTTTAATGCAAGAAAAGGCAAAACAATTTCATTGCTTCATAAGTACATTTAATTCACAAGTTTTGTTGGTTTTTCCCACCCTAATCTGGCCACTCCGGAGGTGGGCCTCAGTGTCTATTAATCATATTACTTCATTGGAGATTTTTCATACAGACACAAAAAAATAGCGCTTGTCAACCCATCACCATCCCAAGTCTGAAGATGTCATTAATGTCTTAGTCCCCAGTGATGCAAAATTTTCTTAGAAGAGCAGTTCATTAAGGTATTATTAGCTAACTCAATTCATCAAATATTTTCAATGATGAAAATTGCCTTAAGAGATGAGTTCTACGGAAAGTTTTAGTATCTAGGAATTGATATAGAAGTGATTCTGTGGTACCAGGAAAAGGGCAGATAAATTTATTTTGCAAAATTTTCAAGTGGGCTGTCCTCTTCTTCTATCAATAGATTTTTTAAAAAACTGATACTATAATAATGTAGCTTAAAATAGGATGATGATCATTCTCTGATATCAATTGTAAATATCCTTGATAGCAAAATAATAGGTAAAAGAAAAACTATTTAGTAATGGTCTAGGTAGTATAATCACATTGAAAATAGTCAAGCTCATTTTGATTGAAAATTATCTCTATACTGTAAAGATTTTCAAAGTGATGTTCAATGGTTGTAGCAGTATCCTTCCTTTAAAAGGTAAAATTATTTTCTGCATATAGTGTATATACATTTGCTTTTCCTTTTGTGTATGTGTATGTGTTTCATACACACATGCTGGAGATTGAACCCAGGGCATATGCATACCAGATACACATTCTATTACTGAGTTGCATCCTCAGATTCTACATACAGTCTAGTTGTAACCTTCCAGAGTCACTTCAGAAAGCCAGAATGAATTGATGAATGTCTGCCAAAATACTTAACAATTTTGACAAGCATAAAGGACTATATGGATCCAGGACAAAATAGAAATAGATTAGTCAATATACCTGTAATAAAATCAAATTCTTGCATAAAGAGATAGATAGTTGAATTTTGTGTAATAGACTTATTCTGTAGAGAGTTTGTATATATTTTTGAATATCTATTTTTTGAATGTTTTGTGTCCCATAATTATCATAACATTCAATATATATCCCTATCAACAGAAGCATTGTTACCAGGATAGCAACCTCTGAACAAAAAAAAAAAAAAAACAACAACACATAAACAATTTAATAAAATACCTATTTGATAAGAAAACAGTGGTCAAATAAAAACACTTTGTGTAAAGAAATGGGACAAAACTATTCTTTGAAACTAGTCTTCCATGTTTTGACCATCTTTCTGAACTGAAGTCCTTCAGCAACTACTGAAACTTCTTCCTGATATTCTACTTTTCCAAACTCAGTTCATTCTTGTGCCTTTGCCAAAGTGTTACTTTTAGAAATGAACAAAAGAATTTTGATTAAACTCAGGAGATGATAAAAACATACCATTTGTCCAAACTAAAAATGCTCAAGCAATGGAGAAAATGTGTTTCACATTAATGCATAAGTTGACCAAAGTTGTGCAAAAGTTCATTTTTATTCATCCACCTTAAAAAAGAGAAAGCATAATAATAGAAAAAAATGGCATTTCCAAAGATGAAGTACAATGAAGGGATGCTCAAAAACATGGATTGACTAAATTAACTTTTAAACATTTTAATATTCATGAATTCTGTGTTATGAACACTCTAAAGAATTTCTGCTGGTTATGTATGGTATGTATTCATGCTCACTTTAATTATAGCACTATGGGAAGTTTTCTTCAATAAAGCCTGTCACATAGAGGTAAAAGATGTGAGAGGATTTCCCAATGTGCCTTTGTACCTATAGGATACTTTTTATTTGAAAGTCCTTTTATCCGAAGGATCTTCAGTTTATATCTGAAACTTGTTGAAAATTTTAAATGGAGATAAATGTTCAGATTTTCTGTTTTGATTTTTGATGCTTCTTGCTTTTATTGTAGCAGACAGTGGGAAAGTTTGTCATGCACTATGTTTGCCAAGAAAAAGCACACTATTCTTTATGCAGATACTAAAATCTTGGCTTAGGAGCTAGAAATCTGTACTTCTGTGAGAAGAAAGTGGAGCAAGCAGTATCCATCCAGATAAATAATTCTATTCAAAAAGGACTATTGAAAAGAAGAAATCACTTTTGAGATTTAGGGTCAAGATTTTGGGAAAGATCATGTGCTTGTAATTACTGTTTATTCCCTTCCTTAAAGCCCAGAAATGAAGGTCATGTTTTCTCACAAGAGTGGAAGTCCTGTTAACTTTTCGGATTGTGTGTACCTGGATTCTAGATCACAATGCTAGGGCCAAACTAGTTAACCTCCTCGTTTTACAGACAGAAAACTGAATCTCAGAGAGCTACACTATATTCAATGTAACTCCAATTTGTTACAGGTTACAACCCATCAACAAAGATGCACTACCAGGGATTTACCAGAGCATTCTATGCAGGAAGTGGCTTGCTCCACTAGAGCATTTCTGGTGGTTTTTAACTCTACCTTTCTTCTTTCCTTCTCCATCTGTCTATCTAGAAAGTGTGGCAACTGAAATGGTTGTGAATGATGAATAAAATAACAAACTACTCCAAATTCTGGGAGTATAGTTCTGTAAAAAGTTCATATAATTAAGACAAATGACATGTGGAAACAAAACTTTGGTGAAATGCTATAGTCTCGTGAGTCAAAATGTACTTTTGATTCTCTTATGTCATGCAGGAGTTCAAAACTAAACATCTACCTGGTTATTATTTACTCATAAAAGTCCTTAAATTCAGAGGTTTGCTTACTATAAAGCCAGCCTATGTGGGGTGCTGGTTACATGGAATAATCAAGTTCACATTTTTATCACACATACCAACAGTCTCCTTATCGGTAGGAACGCATAGTTTTCTTTTCAAAAATTACATGTACAAATATATTTTCATAGGCACTGTGATGTACATTTTATACTATCACCAGTGCTGGAATCTGAAAAAGATGGTTCTCTTTCCACAAACTCTAAACTCTAGGTGAAAGCTGGTCATTCATAAATAGGAAATATTATACCCAGTACATGATAGATTTATGTCTCTTTTTATTTATTGATACTTTGGGTGGTTAGTTATTTATTTAAGAAATGATTGTTCTAGATGGAAGAAAGCACTCATAAACTTTCTAATATTCTCTTTATCAAATTCTTCAGTTTAAAATCGGAAAATCTAGATTTTCTGATAAGTGAGTCAAGCTACAATTGCCAGAAACTTGCTCACAAGTACCATGGAACAGAAAGTCCTGGTGACCCACATTTTTTGTCCCTCTCAGTGGCCTTGTGACCTGAGGTTCTGATCCACGTTAATTCACCAAAATGGTGCAAAACAGCTCACACTGTTTTCTAGACCATTGACACACATAAATTTTATAAAATTGCATTTATATTCACTATGTTATATAAGTGCATATGTAAGTTTTTCATTGTTTGTAGATAAATTAAACTTGAGAAAAGTGTAATAAAATAAAATTTAAAAGAAAAGCATCTAATTTTTCCCCTTTCTTTACATTGTGTTCTATGAGATAAATTACTTATAGTTTAGCATTAATATTGAAATGGGAATTGATACAGTAATGTATGTACATGCATTTAACTTTTCTGTCAAATGATATAAAAAAAAGCACTTTAATCTCCATTATGTCCACAAAAATGTGGACAGGAGACAAAATCACTGAGATACATTTCTTTTCTTTCTTTCTTTCTTTAGAGAGAGAGAGAGAGAGAGAGAGAGAGAGAGAGAGAGAGAGAGAGAATTTTATTTATTTTTTAGTTTTTTCGGTGGACACAACATCTTTGTTGGTATGTGGTGCTGAGGATCGAACCCGGGCCGCACACATGCCAGGCGAGCGCGCTACCACTTGAGCCACATCTCCAGCCCTGAGATACATTTCTAATTCATCATCATACCCGACAGGTAGACCCAGTTGAAAACATAACCAATCATTGGTGTCTGCTCCTTCTTTTGATTTCAAATGTAAAGAACTATAAAATAAAAGGAGAATATGTTCTAAATGCAATATTCATTCATTTTCACGTAAATATTACATACATATATTCTAGATAATCTATTGTTATTGCTATTTCTAAAGTAAAAATGACAATCTACAAGATATACATTTTAAATGTTTCAGTTTTATTTTTTTTTTCATTATTTAAAGGAAGATATCAAAGTAAAACAGCCAACACATTTTCTTTCTTTTCCTTGTTCTTCGATTTTTCCAGTCATTACCTTTTCAGTTTTCACTCTTAGTGTAACTTTTGTCACATTAAAAAATTAGGCATAGGTATATATTTAATAAAAGCATTTTTTTAAATTTTTCTTTTGAAATAGTTTGTCTATATACAGGTTATAGGAAAGTGTTTGTGTGTGTATGTGTGTCTCTTCACGCATGTGCATGTCTAACTTGATACATAAAGAAAGAAAACTATACAATGATTAAATGCATCACACAGGTTTTGGAAGCAGTGTTCCACATGTAATTAGAACTCTGGTTTTCAAATGTTCCTTTCCTACTAAACAACTGTGAAGATTCCAAAGGTGCAGACTTCAAGTAGCTGTCAGTCAAACACAATAAATAGAACTGTGGAAGAGTTTAAAGGCACATGACTAAATATTAGAAAATGGTCAACGTAACTTGCTCTCTGAATTATTCTGATATGCCTTTTTTTTTATGTTGTGTAACATAAAAAAAAATCAAGAGTTTTTTTTTTTTTTAAGGGAAAGGGTTTCATCAATAAACCTCAAATACTGCCACACCATGTAAAATGCATCTAAGTGCTAAACCCACTATCCATTCATCTAAGATTTGTGAGCACTTACCTCAAATTTGCAGAGATTGTGCTTAATAGACCACTGGTACACTCTGCTGATGTGCTGTGGATTATAGGTGCTCTGTGAGAAGTTGTCTCCAAATGTTATCTCTGGCTGCCTTTTATATGAATTTATTATGTCTAGAAGTACTATTCAGAAGTCCATAAAGTAGTAGATAACTACTAGACTCTGAGATATATCTGTCTCATGGGTTATCCACCAGCTGGAATTTCTCCAAACTTTATTTTGACATAAATGAACCCAACTTCTTGGGTCTGGTTGCTGAACTGTGGCATTTCTACAGTGTAGAGAGTCTCATAATTTAATGAACAAGTCACATGCAAGAAGGGTTCAAATGGTGTTGAATTAAAACAGGATTAATATTAGGGTAAGGCAGTTGAAGGGAGCAGAGCTATAAAGCTCCTACAGATTTTTCACTTTAACAACCTATTTTCAAGGATGGCAAGCCAAGCTGATAAACTTGTCTCTAAACTAAAACCTGGAGAGTTATTACAGGTGTCAGGCTAGAAACCACATATATTGGCCCTGAAAAAAATCTGCCTGGTCCCATTAATGGTAAAAGGGATGAGTGCACAGTATTGGTGGGTCTTTGAGGTTTTTTTTTTTTAATTACAGTATGAGAATATACTTTGTTGATGAAATTCTGAAATTTTAACAAATTTAAGAGATGGAATTATTTCCTAGTTTATCACAATTGAACAACAAATGTGCACATATTGAATAGTAAAGGTATAATCATTTTAAGTACTTTGGTATACTGGTGGGCTTGTATATATGTATTTTTATGTTAATAGATATAAATAGTATTAAAATAATTCAAAGGACCAATGATAATATTTTTCAACAATTCTCTGATATAAATTCTCTGCTATCCTAAAATTGGTGAGAACATAAATATTCTAGGATAGAAAGAAGAGATTATATTAAACAGATTTCAGAATATAGTCTCATAAACTTTGAACAAATATATTTTCTGAAGTGGCTTCTTTAATAACTGCTCTTTGGTCACAGTATCCATATATTGATTATTATCCTACACCGTATGACATGTACAATTATCATGAGTTAATTAAAAAAGCCATTACTTGGAATGCAGTACACCAACCATTCTTGGAAAATTCTTTTTTTGTTCTTGTTGTTGTTAAGCTGAAATTGTATCCATAGGCCTACATTATCTTAGAAATAGAACAAAGTGACTTTTGTTATTCCATCCATCATTTTTATAATTAATAATTTTCAAATTTGGTATCTACCAGTTCTTCCCACAAAGAGGGGGAAAAAATGAAATTTGTACTTACCTGAGTAACATGTCTTTGATGCCTATTTTAGAATCCTAAGTTCACAATCCAGTAGGAAGTCAATATGTTGTACAATGACCATGTTACTATAATGCCATGTGTTCTAATGTGAAGTCAGGTGAGTTACAGTAACAAAAACTGCATAGTATTGGCATAAAAACAGACACATAGATCAAGGGTACAGAATAAGATACATAGAGAAACCCACACAGACACAGTCATCTGATCCTTGACAATGGTGCCCAAAACATATTGGAGAAAGGACAGCCTTTTAAACAAAATGGTGTTGGGGAAATAGTTTATCCAGAGGTAGAAGAATGAAACTAGACCCTTGTCGCCCATCCTGCACCAAAATTAGCTTAAAATGAATCAGAAACCTAGGAATTAGATCAGAAATTATGCAACTGCTAGAAGAAAGTGTAGGGTCAACATCCTAGCATATAGGTACAGGCAACAACTTTCTTAAAAGCTCACAAAATAATGCCAAGAGTTCATAAATTGGAGCTTCTGCACAGCAAAGGAAATTATTAGAAATGTGGAGAGAGAGCCTACAGAATGGGAGAAAACCTTTGCTAGCTACTCTTCTTATAGAGGATTAATGTCCAGAATATATAAAAAAAAACAACAAAAAAAACCTTTTACACCAAAAAATTCAAATAACCCAGTTAATAAGTTAAACAGACACCTCTCTGAAATACAAATGGCCAAGAAATGCATGAAAAAATGCTCAACATCATTAGAAAATAAGGATATGCACATCAAAACTACACTGAGATTTCATCTCAGACTTGTGGGAATGACAGTCGTTGAGAATACAACTGCTAAGAGCCACAGCCAAGTAATATGATGCATGGCACTTTTGGTTGTAAGGTGATGCCAGCTAGCCATTGAGATGATATGATTATGTTAAGATTTGCATTCATATGGATATTGGACTCCTGCTCTTCACCTCGGCCTGCTATGGGACTCCTGGAGAGTTCCCATTGGTTGGGGAAGTACAGTAGGAGGGAATTCCAGGGCAAGAAGTTGTTCTGGGGTTCCTGGAGAACACCACCGCATGGGTGGACAGGCTTCTTCCCAGAAGTGTACGGGGTATTGGCGGCATTTTCAAAAATAAAGTTTTGTTCCTGCTTGAGTGGCTCGTGATTCTGTGCCCAGCCAGACTGCAGCATACAACCAATAAATGCTGGTGAGAATGTGGAGAAAATAGAACACTGAAACACCGTTGGGATTGTAAATTGGTACTGCATAATGGAAACAAGTATGGAGGGTTCCCAAAAGACTAGGCATGGAACCACACGTGACCCATTTATGAACTCTTGGCATAAATACTCCTCGGTATTTATGCTAAAGAATTAAAGCCATCATACTACAGTGTTATATGCTCACTCATGTTGATAGCATCACCTTTCACAATAGCCAAACTACGGAACCAGCCTAGGTGTCCACCAACAGATGAATGGATGTAGAAAATGTGGTGTATATACACAATGGAGTTTCATTCTGCCATAAAAAAAATAAATAATAAAGCTATGTCATTTGCAGATAAATGAATGAAACTTGAGAAGCATTATGTTAAGCAAAATAAGCCAAACTCAGAAGATCAAGGGTCATATGTAGAAGCTGGAAAGGGAAAAGGAAAAGAAAGGGTGTTGGGGGTGAGAATCTAATGAAAATCAAGGGAGATCAGTAGAGGAAAAGGGTAGGATGTGGGTGGAAGTGCTGGGAGGGACACTGGCCTAATCATATTGTTATCTTATGTGCCTGTATGAATATGTAACAACAAATCGCATTATGTACAACTATGATGCACCAATAAAAGCATGTGGATATGGAAAAAAGCTCGTTGGCTTAGTCAGCAGATCCTGTTAAAACTGTCACCACATTACACACTTACCTGTATTCTGGTTCAGGCTATTTAACCACAGCCTCTGCTCCCTTAACTGTGAAGTGGGGCTTGCCATTATTCATTGTGAATATTTGGTGAGATCAAATAAAATAATGAATGCTAAGTTTTTAGCAGTCTTCCAAACTACGGCTCTAGTAAAGGTTATCACGGGTCATGGCAAGATACCCGGCAACAGCACCAGGACACAGACTCCCCTTTCATTATCCAGTGTCCCTGTTCCTAATAACTACTAGGGGATGTGTTTGTGTAAAATGTGTCTCAAACTTTACTTAAGAGAGTGAAAGCAAGGAAGAGAGCTGACCCCCACTAGTGTCCACAAAGCCTGAGGATAGGTTTTCGGTCCTTCAGTTTATACTCCTGTTCTGAGCCACCACCTCCCTACCTCAGAAAGTGGGTTTCAGGGATGACAGTATTTCAATACTTCCAGTTCTGGTGACACTTTGAAAGAATATTTTTTTAGTCCATAAAATAGATTAACTGAACCAAAAACCTTTTTAGCAGTAGTTCCTAAAAATAAAGAAGGATATAAATTTCTCAGAAAACACAGTGTGAAAGTTACAAATGTAGAAACTTTTTTTTTACTGTGTTTAAAATAAATAAAATAAGCAATGTGCAGAGGCACACATCCAAAATCCCAGTGACTAGAGAGATTGAGGCCAGAGGATCACAAATTCCAGCGTAGCCTGGGCAACTAAGCAAGACACTGTTTAAAAATAAATAAATAAAATAAGGAATGATGATGTTGAAAGGTGATGTATCTTAGAGAAACCACTGAGTTCAAACCCAGTACTTCAAAAAATGAAAAAAAAATGAGAAATGCCAATAAGAAAAATTATTCCTAGAATCCTTAGACAATAGGAAGAATAAATTCATACTTTAATGTTGAAAGTATATTTTGGGAGCAGAACTTTTGGCAGTTAATGAAAAGTTTTGTATCTACCCCTTCCAAAAATAAAATGCTGAATGGACAAAATTTCAGTAATTGCAGATAAGAGAACTGATATGAGTATAGGCAAACCAGAATAAAAATATAGTAGTTTCTATAGAACAGTGGGGTAGGGTGGGTGGGAATTGTTCCCTCAGGAACAATGGGCAATTCTGGAGATGTTCTTGTCACAATTGGGCATGTGGTTGGGGCGGGCACTAGTTGCATCTAGGTAGAGGATAATAACCTGAAATGCCACTGAAAATCCAACAATGCACAGAGCAGGCCCTCTTGCCCCCTTCACAACAAAGAATCATCTATTCCAAAGGTTGAGAAAATGTGTTTTAGTTTAAACTCTGTCCCACCAGGGAAAACCATGACCATGCAAAACTTCTCATATTCAGAAAAATGAAGATCATTAGAATGCTTGTCTTCCATTTTGATTCTGTGAATTTAGCCATTCACCAAATTAGAACCTCAGCTATGGGGTATTCACACGTGAGATCCTCATAAAAAATAGACATTAATTTGGTTTTACATTTGACCCATTTCAGTGCCTGTTTATCATGACATTGCTGCATTTCACTGAAGGATAACCTGCTTCATAGGTTCTGTTACAAGGTCTCTAGGGTAGTCAGTTGTATCCCTTTAATTTATTTATTTCCTCAATGGCTGGTTGGATGCCCAAGCAATCTGTTAAAGAGTACAACAGGTTAGTTGTCCATTCAGGTGGAGAATGTCCCAGGCAGAGTGAAATGTGTCTTCTCCGTATTAACTGGTTTTTGTAGGCACTTCTTCTAACACACCAGAGCTAGGATTGCTTCTATGGATGAATCAGTGTTAGAGCTGTCACAGAGACCACCCTGGTTGAGGGCTTCTTAAAGACTGCACCTGGTATTGTGAGGAGGCTAAGATTTTCCAAGACGGTTGAGGTCCCTGAATTTTTAGAGAAAACTTGAGCCAGGTAATATTGTGTTGTATATGCCGCATTCTTTTATATATTGCTAAGTGGCCTGGAAAGAGACCCCCAGCAATGTGCCTGAGGTCACCTGGCTAGTTAAATTTCTCTTCAGCTCAATAAATGATACTTGTAATGGAACTGGAGAGAGACCACTACAATTAACAGGGGAAAAAAGGACCAATATCTATAAGGGCAGAGAGTGTGGGCAGGTATTACCTTTGTCATCACCCCAGGTATTAGAAGGGGTTGTAGTTTTACTTCTGTATCCTCTTAGGGTCATTTTTAGTTTGATGGTATCAGTCATGAGTCCCTTGGTGTAATATTAGGTGCATACTATTGCAGGTAATTCCTAAAAGATACTTGATGGGTAGAGATTCATTAATTGCTCTGTTTGTTTGATGGCACTAGTTAATAATAGTGGGTTTTATGGGGTTTGAAATCAAAGTTGGACAACAGGCAGTTAGTTGTCACATGTGATATTTTGGACAAAACAGATCTTGCTGGTGGTTTTTCACAGGCAGGTACAGGGCTATCCTCACAGTTGATGTCTCTGGCTGTGGTAGTAGGATTGACCAACAAAGGAGTAAATAGGATGGCTCTCATTGTCCCAGTCTGCACTGTGCTGTGTGTCTCTGTGTAATGTCCATGTAGTGTGATGTTTCAGACACACCTTGTTAGCAATAGGATATACATTACCAGAGCTAGAGGCATCCACAATGGGTATACAGTGACCCTGGCAGGAGCGAAGGCACGTCAGGTAAGAAAGACATTTGGCAACAGGAAAGATTCAAGTCAGAGACCATGTGTAGCCAACAGCAGGGAATCACAAAATGCTTTTACCCTGCTTGAGGGTGATGAGTTCCACTTCCCATATGTTGGAGCAGGTCCAGACTTTTCCATAGTGCCCTCAGTCAAGACGTATGTGGCAGAAGATGAGGATACTGTACTCTCCAGAGAGTGCCAGGTGGGTGGTTAGACAGTTGTGGCAGGTGAGAATGGTCCTGGTCAGGGTTTTAATCCTCCTTATCATAACAAAGGTCAGAATCAGGGGCTTAATCCTCCTTATCATGATCTAGCTGGAAGTGGCTGGTCTCTGGAATTTTTATGAGGGAGAAAGTAAAAGAGAAAGTACCAGGTAGATAGATGTTCCTTAGGTATAGGCAACAGTGTTAGGGTCCCCATGTCTGTGAAAATTGGTAATTGGGTTGTAGGTGGTGTGGGTATAATACCATCAGAAGATTCAGTTTCTCTATTGGTGGTCTCCTCATTTGTTATTCATTTAAATATGGTGCAGCTATGTGGAAGACAAGTGTAGACTCATTATAATAAGAAATACAAACAGTATTTTTGACCATCTGCAGGAGCATTTATTTCCAAGTTCCCTCCGTAGCCCTTGTTTTAAAAGCCCATTGTGTCTTCGTACCATATCTGCACTTGTAGAATGATAGACTGGGTGAGAAATCTAAATTATGTCATTTCGTAGCATCTAGTATTGCATTTGCTTTCTGGTAAAGTGAGTCCCTTGATTGATACATGACTTGTAGCAATCCCAAGACAGAAAAACAGTTTTGTCAACCCCTCAAAACCACGAACACAGGCTTATGCCTGGCAGGGTAAGCCAATAGATGACCTTTGTAGGGATCAGACATTGGTAAGGCATATTTAGTGGCTCTTTCCACTGAAAAGAGAGGCTCAATTAAATCGATGTCCCATTTGGGATGTGGCCCTTCTCTGCAAATTTCTATTCCCATGTGATAGGGCTAGTTCTAGATTTCTAGCTTATGCTACAGTTCTTAATGGTTCTGTGTAAATATCTCTTTGTTGGTTCAGCTCCTCTATTAACAAACCACTTCCATATGCCCATGATGATCAAATACCCAAACTCTCATGTACTCACTGATAGAAAGGGTAGGGTAGTTCATCTCAAATTTCATGAGGCTTATCTTCTTTGGTAGTTTTGTTGGTTTTCAGTTTTGGTTTTGTCCGATGTGCTGCAAGTATGCCAAGATAGGCAGAGTGACAGTTTATGTAACCTACCTACTTTTCTTTCTTCCTTCCCTCCCTCCCTCCCTCCCTTATTTCTTTCTCTCTCTCTTTCTTTCTTTCTTTCTTTCTTTCTTTCTTTCTTTCTTTCTTTCTTTCTTTCTTTCTTTCTTTCTTTCTTTCTTTCTCTTCCCTGCCCCCATCAGAAGACATCTCAACCAGGTATCTTCCAGCCCTGATTTTCTCAGTCAACAATTAGCCCATTAACTACCAACCACATTTTAGTAACAGATTGGACCTTAGAAAATGTTAGTCAAGGAAATACTCTAATGCTCAGGGTGCTGCATACGGTTTGGCCATTAGCCACATGTGTCCATTCTCAATCATGAAAAATGAAGTGTTTGAACAGGGGACATAGGTTGCAGCTGTCTATCATTTGTTTCCTTATCCCCAAATCTCCCTTTTTTTTTGTTAAAAACAGCATGCATTTCCTGTTTTGAGAATGTTGAACATTCTCTCTCTGGCTCCTGCAGAGTAAGAGGGAGAGGTATTTCTAGAAATTTCTTGGGTTTTGCAAATTAAACTCAGTTTCAGGGTATGTGACTCTTTCCTTGTGATATGAAGTTCCCATGGGGCCAGGTATAGCTTCATCCTGTAGATACCATTTCTATTGTAACAAGAGACCTCTGTTGCTAATTCAATTCTTCAGTGAGGGATTTCCATCACCTAGGGCATGACAGAAATCTCAGTCAATAGGGTAATTCTGTCACAACAAAGGTTTCAGCTTGATGACTGTCCAAAACTACATGGGGAGTGTCCCCCTAGTGGTGAATACCTCTGGGCCAAGTTAAGGAACAACTTATCCTGAAAAGCTTGGAGAGATGTTTGCCTATTAATTCTGGATGGCTTGTCCTTTGGTAATTTGGGAACCTTTGTGCCTTGGTGCCCAATATAATCCCTCTTATTTAGCTTTAGTATGCACCCAGGTTTGTTTTCAGAATAGAGGTGGCCCCACTATGGAAAATAACTTTGATTTCACTTAGGTTCAGTATTTTTGTAGAATTTATAGGCAACCTTATTTCCGAGTTTGTGTATCAAGAGTTTCTATTAATCCAGGGCTTCCTGAATTGCTTTGGCATTAGCCATCATTGCCAATAAAGAAGACTTCTATTTTTTAGGAGTACCCTGATAGTCAACTGAACCTGAAAATCAGTTCAGTGTCCTATGGACCTACCTACCATTCATTATGCTGGGTACCACCATTATCTGGTAAGTCCTGACATCCCCAGCTGAGAGAGGAGGTTTTTGGTCTTCCCTTTGACAGTCTTCCCAGACTCTTATAAAACCCAAGTAGGAGGGGCTGAACTTCATGTCCTGAAGTCCCTACCAGTGAGGAAGATAGGGCTCCAAAACCTCTTCTGGGAGGTATTCCCTTTGTGCACACTAATTGTGTTGGGCCCCTTACTAGAGATACACCTTTCTATCTTGCACTATGGCAGCTACCATGTAATTCCAGTCTCTGCTACATGGTGCTCACCTCCTGCCCCATATATTCCATGTAGCCAGGAGTGCTCCTTTCATTGGATTCCTGGGTTAAGTTCTTAAGAAGAGCCTGGTCTTCTGGGTGACAGAGAGGACGTATTTCTCCCCACCATTGAAATGACCTCCTCTTCTTGATCATTTTGGATCCTACTTTGAAAACATTCACCAACAAAGTAGAAGGCAGATTATCCTTTTCAGTATAATGGTCATATTATATAGTAGCTACTGGGGCAGTGTTTGGGGGACCCAGTTAAGAGTGATAATTTAAACAAGATTGAGATGTTTAGGATAATGTTTTGCTAAAAGCACCAGCAACGGATCAACCATTAGTGTCTTCCACATGTGCAAAGTGAACCCAGAAAAATTAGTAAATTTAAGAAAATCATGTTAAAAACTTAGAAAAGCTATATGCCACAGAAATAATAAATTCAGATAAATTACTGTATAAAGTATTCGAAAACTTAAAAGATTTCAGAAAGAGAAGAAACGTGTTCCTTTTTCTAAAACCATTGCAATACTCAAAGAAATATCTGCCAAAAATGTGCACAAAAGAGCTACTTAGATAAGTAGATACTATTATTTGTGAATATCATTGGAAATTCCTTAGTAAAACTTCATAAATATGATTTCATATCACATTACTAGTAACATACCATGCCAGAATAGATTTTAATAGCTGTGCATGGATGGGTCAATGTTATATAATCTACAGATTATAGGTCAACTGTGCTGTTAACTCCAAGAACAAAAATATCGTATTAGTTCAATAGATGCCAACACTGAAAAGTGAACAGAGAATTAGTTTCCTCTAGGTTGATAGACAAGATGGTGAAGCTGGACAATTTAAAAGAATATTTTAAAATGATATAAAGAGAAATTGTAGTAAGTTTACTGGCTATAAATTAATATAAAGAGCTTGTCCTAATAAACAATGACTATAGGTATATACTGTAAATGAAATGAGAAAGAACATTGAAAAAATGTGAAAAAAATGGAAAGTTCTTTTTTTTTTCATAAGAAGACTCAGTATTTTTTTTAAGTTTGTTTCCTAAAGTATTATATAAATCACTATGCTCACAAACCAACCAAGTTTTGTGGGATTTTATGATAGACCTATACTTATTCTTAATTTTATCTGAAGAGTAAAAAAAATGAACATGGAACTAACTTTATAGATACTAGAATATAGTGAGGAGCTCCAGTGGTTAAAGTAGAACAGAATTGGCAAAGAATAGCAGGCATTCTGTGAATTAAAGGGAGCAAGCATAACCAGGTGAGTATAAGAATATCTGAGAGAAGAAGGAAAAGTGGACAAGTGACCTCAGGATGGAGTGAGTGGGGGCACAGATGTGGAGGTGAGCGGGAACCAGGACATGCTGAGGGGTGCAGAGGAACATGTCAAAAACTTATCACAACTGGGAGGTCACTAAGTACTTTAACAGGAAATGTGAGGGGATTAGATTTGGCTTCTAAAAAGATGGTAGATCTGGTATCAGCAAAGTGTAAGGAGTAAGCATGGTTGTATTTTGACCAAAAAAAAAAAAAGACATTGGTAAGTCCCAGAAGTCAGAGAGGTGGCACATTTTTAATAATCTGGCAAAAGTCTTTTGCTATAGTAATATAAGAAATAAAAGTAAATCAGATTATTTTATTTTCAATACTTATTTGAAGTAATTATATCACTTTTTTGCACTTGCTATTATCAAAAAGTCTAAAGATATAGAGATTTTGTTCATGTGTTAATTATATGTGTTCTTTTAAATATGATGCTTGATATATTTGGCTTCAGAATCAAATTTTTGTCTGAATATATCAAATACAGACCTATTTATTTTTTCAAATATGCATCGTCCTGGTTTATCTGGGAAGGTAATATGACATACTACAAAACACAGGCTTATAAACAATAAAAATTAATGCCTCAGAATTTTAGAGGTTAGGAAATCCACGATCGTGGTGTCACAAGTGAAGGGGGAGCCAAACTTCAAACTTTGGATCTTGTGTTCTGACAGAGGAAAACTTAGAGTGAGACATGAAAATTCAAGCATGAGAATTTTATTGTAAGTGAAAGTGTTAAGGACTGGGGCCATCTGGGAAATTGAAGCTTAAACCCTGCTTTTCAAACCTCGATTTTATCTTCAAGTCAGAAAAATGTCAGAAGTGTTGCTCAGACTAGCAGGCACAAGTTATTGAAGGGATAGGAAAAGGGAAAGGGGAGAGTAGGTCCTCTCAGAGGAGAGGAACAGAGTGCCTCTCCTGTACTGCAGTTTTATTGGGGATCCCAGAAAAGTTTCCAAAGAGTCCCACCCAGGACTAGCTATTGACTTTTTTTTTTTTTGGGGCCAGGAGTTGAACTCAAGAGCAGTGAGCCACTGAGCCACATCTCCAGCCTTTTTTTTTTTTTTTGTATTTTATTTAGAGACAGAGTCTCACTGAGTTGCTTAGCATCTCACTGTTGCTAAGGCTGGCTTTGAACTCATGATCCTCCTTCCTCAGCCTCCCAAGCTGCTGGGATTACAGGTGTGCACCACTGCACCCAGCTACTTATTGACTTTTTACAGACAGCAGGATGACATCAGATTTTCAATGACCTCAGTAGACCCTGGGTAGTCAGGAGTTAGCCTCACTGATCTTTCCTTCTTTACCTATTTCTTGATTGGCTCCCTTGTTTCCACCTGTTTATTCTCAGGGTTAGCGCACCTGTTTTCCTATAAATGACAACATTATTCATTAGTCTTAAAGTCAATTTAAAGAAAACCATGTCCTTGCCATGTTACTGGTTTGCATTCCATTGCTCATTACTAAGTTCTGCCTAACATGTGAATCAGTAGATTCAGTGTTGGTGAAGACCACATTCTTGGTTCTGACACCTTCTCTCTGAGTTCTCACATAGCAGAAGGGCTAAGGGATGTTTGGGGTCCCTTTCAAGGACCCTGATCTCATTCATGAGTGTTAGGGAACAAATGTGAATGGTGGGAACATGAGGTTAAGAGACAAATTCTATAAAATGGGCTCACTGTACTGACCCCTACATACTTTCTTTTCCAAAAAGCAATTTACCTGCACTCTGCCTGGCCCATCTGGAATGGAAATATCACATTCCTCAGCAAACTACCTGTTAACTGCAAGAGAAATACAGACCCCAAAAAATGTTGATAAGAGGAATCCAAGTTACTCTGAAGGGGGAGATTTTCGGAAGCAGATCCTGAAACTCTAGAAGAAAAGTATAGTTCCTCTTAAACATAAAAATCCATAAGAATGTATGGTTAAGAATCCAATTAAAACTGGTCAGCATGAACCAAGGTGACTTGGAGTTGCCATAACAGTGGGGACGTGAAAGTCTGATGTTTCCCTGTCAGTCAAAAGTCAAGAGGCGGACCTGGGTGGGACTCTCCGGAAACTTTTCTGGGATCCCCAATAAAACTAGAAAGTAGGAGAGACACACTCTTCCTCTCCTTGCTGAGAGGACCTGCTCTCTCTCTTGAGAGTGTCCCTTTCCCTTTTCCTATGAACTTCAGTAACTCATGCCTGTTACTCTGAGTGACATGTCTGAAATCTTTCTGACTTCATCTCAAGAAACCAGGCTTGAAAGGGGGTCTTGGTGCTACCTCAGTTTTTCAGAAGTCCCCAGCTCTCAACATGAGGACCCCAACTTTGTAACCTAATGCCTGCCTGAGACCTCACTTCCCAATCTCAGTACCTTGGTGATTAAGTTCCAGCGTATGAATTTGAGGGAGATGCTAACATTTGGTCCGTAGCACAGCTAAGCACTCTAGGTTTTCAGACTTAGACTTCAGCTTTGAAAACTTCTATTATTTTATAACATTTCTTTGGTTTTTATCTTCTTAATCTATGGAGGATATGCTTTGATATTTACTGACTACAATTATAAAGAGTGTAACAATCTAGCAAGATGGCATAAGGATTACTTTGAACATGAAACATTTCACTTACAACATATACACAAAGAAATCTTACTTGAACTTCCCTTATCTGACTGAAGCAGAGTCTCCTGAAGACACAGCTGCCGTAAACCTCCCTCTGGGGATTTTGGAGAAAACTGACCCTCAGCGCAGCAATGCAAAAGCCCAATGGGACCTTCCAGGCTGTTCCGAAAGCCCTGCTGCCCCTCTCCCCCAACTGTGCGCACCTTTGTTAAACTGACATACACTGAGGAGCCTGCATGCATATCAATTAAACCACTTCCACATTTAATCTGTTGTCAGTTATTGCCAGCCCCCACTTTCATCCCTCCTAACCAAATGGGTTGAAGAAAATGTTTCCTCCTAACACTATTATATTTTTAGTATTTTAATTTCTATTTAATCACTTATGTGTTCTATATTCTTATGTTTTAACATCTTCCTGTTAGGATTTTCTATAGTTTAAGAAGCAAATGAAGAAAATACAGAGGCGAGGTGGCTCAATGGTATCACAGGTTTATTTAGGACAAACCTGTGGAAGGAGCCCAGGAGAGAACCTTTCTGACTTACAGCCTGGGGTAGATACAGGGGCCTGAGGGAGGGGGGAAATTTTTGCAGTTAGGCCATTTTAGGAGGTCCTCAGGAAGGGATCCTTTTGGTCATCACCTCTATTCTTTGAGGTGGTCACCCTTTCCACGTTGAACCAGGGTTTTTCAGGATTCCAATCCCAGACAGCAGTCTCCTTTCTTTGCATGATGATGGAGTATTGTCTGGGGCTTGAGGTCAGCTTAGTCACAGTGACCCTGAAGTGACTCTTGTTCTAAGATGGATGATAGGTTTTAAAATGGCATTGCCTGTGTCAAGTTCTACCTAACAGTACTATCTCAAATGTGATTTAAATTTGTTCTCCTTGATTTTCATTCTAATTTTCTCTTTCTTGACTCAATTTGTTACATATCTGCTGCATCTTCTTTCAAAAAGCAGAGAAAACCTTTTTATTAGTTTCTTTAAAAAGACAAGTGTGGAATCCAAATATTTGGTTTATTACTTATCTGTTCCTCTGTAATAACCCTCTCTCACTGTGGAGCCTATGTTAAGATTTTCTATTTTTATTCCCAATGTTTCCTTTAAAAAATTGTTTGGCTTTTTTGTTTATTATTATTATTATTATTATTATTATTATTATTATTATTACTATTATTATTATTATTATTATTATTATTTTGGCTTTCTGAAACACTATATGAGCAATTTCTTCCCTATGACAAGATCAATCGCAGGGAAGAGCAAAGTACAAGATTATATAAAATTATCATGATTATATATAATAAACCTTATAGAAATAATAGAAATAAAGTCATTATTTTGCTTAATAGATGTCGTTATTTGAGAAGAGGCAGATAAGTACACTTCAATAATGTATAACATGTAAGGATCCTGTAACGTTTAAGACAAAATACTAAAAGAATAGGAAATTAAAGTAGCAAATCTAAAAACTGAAATTGGGCAGGCTTCTCTTGTGGAAAAGCTGTGATAACTTAGAGACCAAACAGTGAAGGAGAACTCAAAGCAGTGGGGTTCTAACTTCTGTGTCCTCCAGAACACCTTGCTTTATTAAGCTAATTGGTTTCTGTTTACATCTTCACTAGCCCCAGGTGCTTTCCTGCTCAGCTCTGCAGGTGGTCTCGCTCTTCCAAGAGGGTGTGAGAGCTCTGCACAGTGGTTGCTGAGGGTTCAGTGAAAGCCAGCTTCCTACCTGCCTGGTGCCCCACTGACTTCTGCAGAGGGATAGAATTGCTAAAAAGGGAACACAGCCAGGGTTAGCTCCTCCTCTGCCTCAGAGAGCTTTCATTGGCTTCTGCCTTGGCAGAGTGGCCAATCTGAATTAACTAAAGCAGATGATGAAACATCTTTCCCAGTGCCTTTATGCATATTTATACTTATGGTTATGAAGCACCTCCCTTGCAAATATTATTTTAATGATATAATAATAAAGGTTGGGCGAGTATGCCTTTTATTATCAATTGTAAGCTTCTTAAGTTTTAAGTTTGTTGGGTATTATGGTAAGCTTCATAATTTTTACAAATGTTGTTTGGGAGAATTCATTGGTACACATAAAACAGTCTCCACATGATGAGTTTTTTTAAATGGGATGGCTTTAAAATAATTCTGGTTCCTGATGTGGTGCTCATAGAGTGGAGAAAAATGATACCTGTGCTCACCCATCTGTAATCCAAAAACCAATGACAGATTAGCAGGAGAAAAGCATAATCAATTCATGTATCACTTCCATGTGACACACAAGAGGCTGCAGAAATGAAGACCCAGGGGAGGAGGGAAAACTACTATTGATTTGATGGAAAATGGACAGTCATGTAGAAATATGATAGGGCAAAAAATAGTTCTAACGTCTATGGCCCAACTTGGGGAAAAGGAATTCCGGTTTCAATGGCCTGCCTTTGGAGAACAAGAGGAGCAGGATAAAGAAGGGCAGGAGGAGGTGGGAAAGACTTTTTTTGCTTAGGGCTCTCCAGTGTCTTTCAGTTCAAAGGATTCAGCATGTTCCAGGGCCGCATTTTGGGGTATTGCAGTCTATCTAGACTGTTACATGGACATCCAGTGTCTGATTGATATTGTACGGAACTTTGATTTTTGAGAACAAGACAAATAAATTTAAACTTAGTCTGGTCTAGATATCTTTCCAAAGCATTGCTTTTCCACCCCCTTAGAAACCTGTAAATCAACTTTAACTGAGTCACCGGTGGGTTAAAGGAGGTACCTTCAAGTTCATTTCACATAGCTGGGCACCAATTTCTTCACTCTTGGTCAAAGCACATTTTTTAATCATGAATCTCTTTCCTTTTGATCTGCATTTTCACTCTGGCTATAGAAGAAAAACATAATTTGTGACAGAAATTTTGTGCAGTGGATTTTTAGGTCTCCTAGCTACACCTTCCTTGATATTCTAAAAATGTATTCTCTACTTGAGTGTTGCAAACACCATCTAGATGGAAGGCTCCTTATAATAGAAACAGATTGTTTGACATTTGGTTGTTCTCCACTTCAAAAAAAAAGTGGTACATGGAAAAAAAAGTTTAGGTTTTAAAAAAAATTGGCAAGTGATTTTTAGAAAAAAAGTTGATTTTGCTCAAGGGTTTGGCCAAGTTTAAGTGTTAGACAAAAAAGCTGGGATTGATAATGGAAATGGCAACAGGTTATTCTTTTAATTTCACCAGTGTTTATAAAAAGCTCAGTTTTCACACCAATACTTGCTGAACAAAAATTAATAGATTCGCACACTCTATTTACTATAGAAAGGAACTGCAGGAGCCCACTGTTCCTGAAAGTGGGTCCTTGCAGCTCTGAACTGTTTAATAATAAGATAGAAAATAGATTTTGGTGCAAGTTCAACTTCTGGGCATACCAAAGAAACTAGAGTTAACAGCTAAATAAATAAATCATGTTCAATACTTTGGTTGAGTTTAACAAAATTTATTCAGCTGGTTGAAAAGATTGCTGGGAACCTTGTAGCTAAGGTTACCAAAATGCAATTGTAAATGTCAAAACGAATCATAACAAAATGTACAACTGTGCAGATTTATGTTTTGCACCAGACATCCCGAATGCATGGAATAGTTATAGAGAAAGCATTGAGTATCCACTGTGAAATTGTACTACAGAGGAAAATTTGTTTCTCTATTCTGTTACGATAGCATATTCCAATGGATCTAGCTACTTGAGAGCATTTTTAATTCAAAGGTCATGATTTATATGAACCATACTGAGAGTTGAGTGGAAGAAAGCAATTTTCAATATGCTAATGCTTTTCTAGGTTACTTAGAACACTGAGATCCCACAGAAATATAAGGTAAGCCCTGCGTGGAATGTAAAATATTTTAGTACCCACATTTAAAAGAATAAAGAGAAAATGTAATTACTGTAACATTTTATTTAACCCAAAAGATTGTTTTCAAAATATGATCAATATAAAAATGTTTAAGATACTTTACATTTGTTAATATTTCTAAATCTCATGTGTATTTTATTTTGATAACACATCTTAATTTGAACTGGCCATACTTGGAGTGCCCATTAACCACATAGGACAATACAAGCCTAGAAAAATGCCTATATTAACTCTTCCATTGCTTTCAATACCATAATGATCTCCATAAAATCATGCTCTTTTATTGGTCTAATGATTAAATTAGAAATTTTACTCATTCAGTTTGGATATTTCTCTGTGAAACAGATATTGAATCATTAAAATAAATATATTTTTTTAAAAAATGGAAAGACTCCATCTATCTATAATAGATGAGAACTGAGATGTATAATTTCTGAATACCATTCTATAAGGGATGGATTGTCAACATTATGAAAAGCTTCTCTCCTGTGTAATAGTTCTCTCCACATTTCCATAATGCATACCATGTATGGTCAGACCATTTCATGGGAGGCGATGACTGTGATTGAGATTTCAAGAATCCACATGTACCTCATCTGTTTTTAGAGGACTGATGGTGTGTGGGAATCAGGCTCCACTAGCACGAAAAGCTGATTTGATTTACCCATTAGTTCTTTGCCAGGATGCCTTATCTCACTGACTGACACTGTAATACCTTCACTTGTTTGTCACCACTTGCTGTGAGGTAATGAGCTGACCCCCTCTGAAGACATCCCCTAAGCCAGAGATACCATGCAGTATCTGCAAGGGGAAAAGTGTATAATGAGAGTGTTTAAGAGATAAGCAATACTTGAATGGGAACAAATAAAAGTGGGCAGACATATATTTTATCCCTCAGGGAAGTGGCTGGACAGTATGTGGAGGAAAGAGGTAGGAATGATGAGCAGGACTTACCCAGGTCATCTTTGTGACCACTAATCAACTGGCTTGCTAACAGCAAATAAGGAACAAGTAACCATAAGCCAAAAAGCAAAACCTAAATAGTAAATCTTGGTACAAGCAAACTTGAAATAGCAAAAATATGGCTCACGGGTTGTTTTAGTCAGCTTTTCTGTTGGCTTGACAGAACAATTTTAGAGGAGGAAAAGTTCATTTGGTGCTCAGGATTTCAGAGGTCTCAGTCCACAGACAACTGCCTTCACTGCTCTGGGGCCTGAGTTGAGGCAGAACATCATGGTAGAAGGGTGTGGAGGAGGAAAGAAGCTCAGGACATGGCACCAGGGGCCTGGGGCTCAGTGGTATTGCACTTGCCTGGCATGTGTAAGGCACTGGATTCGATTCTTAACACCACATATAAATAAAATAAAGGTCTATCAACAACTAAAAAAAAATCAAAAAGAAAAAAAAAATAAACAGGTCTTCGCTCACCAGAGACAAAATATAAACACTAAGCAAGGGCATGCCCCCAAAGACCCACCTCCTCCAGCCACACCCTACCTGTCTACTTGCCACAGTCTTGGCTGGGCACAGAATCACAAGCCACCACACAGCTTTGTAGATTCAAACAGCAATTCTTTATTCCCGAACTCACACCGGCCTCCACACACGCTCTCGGGCAATCCCGGTTCTGCTCCCACCCAATTCACCTCCTCCACGAGGCTTTCTTTCCAAAATGCTCTCTGAATCTCACGAGAACTCCAAGGGAGCTCAGGTAGCAGGAACGCCCTATTTCCAGCAGCAATGATCCTCAACATCGAACTTCCCTAAAACCTAAGGTCTTAAACTGGGAACGCCCTTAACCCAAGGAGCAGGATACTTCCTCAAACTGCAGGATACACCCTAATCCTGCATCCACCCTGGTCATTGAGCAGGGTCACCTTTCTCAAACACACATGCAAGGTCACAGCAAATTTCCAAGGCAAGTCCATTTAAACATGGGGTACGCTGGCAAGGAAATATTGATGCGTCATTCCTACTTGGTAATGGCCCTCAGCATCTACGTGTTTTTTTAACGGAAAGGCTTACCACTAGTTAATCCCTACCAGTGGACTAATGCACTGATTAGGTTAAGGCTCTCATAAGCCAAACATCTCACCCCTAACCATTCTTGTACAGTTTCACACATGAACTTTTGGGGGACATCTCGTATATGAACCATAACATGGACCAATTTTATTAATAAGTAAATTTGATTTATAAATAATGGTTATAAACTAAGTAATGATCTCAAGTAATGATCCTTTCATCTCATATGTTCATTTTGTCCCAATGGTACAACTATTTCCATTGTAACTTTAATTTTCATTGTAAGTTTTAGATGTTCTAAGAATAAGCCACAGTTATTTAAAAATTTAAGCATTCCATTGTCTCAAGTTTCATTAAGCATAAATGCTTCATTTCATAGATGTAATAATAGGTCAAGAAATGGTATCTTTATTTTGAACATGATATTATTCTCTGTTACCTATTGCTAAAGTGGAATTGAATGAAAGTGCCTTTCAACATTTAAAATATAAGCATGATGGTTTAAAAAAGTAATAAATAATGCTATTTCTAAATTAGAAAAATTCATACCAACACCATATTAAAATGGTCATTGAAGGAATATCAACTGTCCATTTTAAGTCATTAATCATGACTAGTGAGATTAAAACATAAAGCATGAATTATGTATGATATTATTATGAAGCAGCACCACATATTTGTCCTATAATATTACAGTATCTTTGGTACATATCTATTTAAAAGTCCACATAGTAAAACTCCCTTATAGAAAGAGAATGAAAATCAATTACCAGATGATCATGAATGCCCTGATAGTAGAGATGTATTTGTAAAACTCATCTAATTCATCCACTGTGAGAATGGAAGACTTGCAGCTTAGTTTCTAAATGGAGAAAGAAAAGAAGAAAGAAAGGAAAGGAAGAAATGGAAGAAGGAAGGCAGGCAGGAAGGAGTGAAAAAGAAAGAGAACAAAGAAAAATCGAAGAGAGATGGTTTTAATTCTGGTGATGTTGGAACCTTGCGTTCATGTAATGACCTCAGTTGCACCAGGTCACCCAGCCTCTGGAGTCAGGAGTCAGGGGGACCTCCAGGCTCACACATAGGATGATGAAGAAACTTGCAAAAAGCAATGATCCACAGAGACATTGAAATCTAGTGTAAACACCTGGACTTTATGGCTGTAATGGTTAATTTGAATGGCCAATTTAATTGGATTAAGAGATGCCAAAGATTAAGAGGATTATGGGTGTGTCAGTGAGGGTATGTCTAGGAATCATTGGCCTATGGAATGTTGCCAGCTGAAATGAATACCCTCCCTAAGTGTGGGCAGCACTGTCCAATAGGATGATGGCTGGGATGGAATAAAGTTGGAAGAACAAGGAAATAGCAGATGCAAGCTCTATTCTTCTTGAATGTTTTTTTTTAAATTAATTTTTTTTGTTTATATATGAAAGCTGACAGTGGAATGCAATACAATTGATATTACACATATAGAGCACAAATTTTTCATATCTCTGATTATATAAACAGTGTATTCACACCAATTCGCATCTTCATACATGTACTTTGGATAATAATGTCCATTACATTCCACCATCATTTCTAACCCCATGCCCCTTCCCTTTTCTTCCCACCTCTCTGCTCTATCTAGAGTTCGTCTCTTCCTCCCATGCTCCCCCTCCCTACCCCACTATGAATCAGCCTCCTTATATCAGAGAAAACATTCAGCATTTGTTTCTTTTTAGGATTGGTAAACTTCACTTAGCATTATCTTCTCTAACTCTATCCATTTACCTGCAAATGCCATGATTTTACTCTCTTTTAATCAATCTGTGAAGTGAATAGAGAGCCTACATCTTGGGAGCAAATTTTTACTCCTCACACATCAGATAGAGCACTAATCTCTAGGGTATATAGAGAACTCAAAAAAATCCCAAATAACCCAATCAATAAATGGGCTAAGGACCTGAACAGATACTTCTCAGAAGATGATATATAATCAATCAACAAGTATATGGAAAAAATGTTCATCATTGCTATCAATGAGAGAAATGCAAATCAAAACTACTCCAAGATTTCATCTCACTCCAGTCAGAATGGCAGCTATTATGAAGACAAACAACAATAAGTGTTGGCGAGGATGTGGGGGAAACAGTACACTCCTACACTGCTGGTGGGACTGCAAATTGGTGCAGCCAATGTGAAAAGCAGTATGGAGATTTCTTGGAAAATTGGGAATGGAACCACCATTTGACCCAGCTATCCCTCTCCTTGGTCTATACCCAAAGGACTTAAAAACAGCATACCACAGGGACACAGCCACATCAATGTTTATAGCAGCACAATTCACAACAGCTAAACTGCAGAACCAACCTAGATGCCCTTCAGTAGATGAATGGATTTTTTAAAATGTGGCATATATACACAATTGAACGGGTTCAGATCCTCTGAAGATATCGGACTCTCACTTCTTCACTTCCAAAGCCGACTCTGCCAGTGATTCCCCAGAAGCCTTTGGTCTTGGACTAAGGTAGCACAGTTGATCCCTCTTGTTCTGGGGCTCCAGGCTCTTGGGCTGTGCCACGACTAGTTCTTCCAGCCCTCCAGCCTGCAGACTGTCATCGTGGACTTCTGATCACATGAGCCAACCTAATAAGTCCCCTTTTCATAATTATACTTCCTGATGATTCTGTTCCTCTAGAGAACCCTGACCAATACAGTGGCTATAGAATGTTTGGTGATTTTTGCCAAATAACATGACTTTGAACTACAAAGTCTGCATTCACCTCTTTGCCATTAGAGGAAAATTGCAATTTCCTTTGAGGAATTTGCTCAACTACCAGGAAAACATGTTTTTGGTGGCTAAACTTACCAATTCCAGAAAAGCAGCTGGACTCAACCTGTCCACATACTTTCTTAATTTATTACTTTTTTTTGCCAGAGTTATTTAAGCAGGCAGAGGCACATTTTTGTGACAGTGAGAGTCAGCATCAGGATTTGTCCTACTTACTGTGAAGGGAAAGCCCTCTCTTTTCTCCTGGGTTTAAGTTTATGAAGATGTGAGATCTGAGGTTCTAGTGGTCATCTGGCACACAGGCAAGAGAGGACTAGTTTGATCAGGAAGATGACCTGGGGCTACTGCTCTACTGCTAGTTCTGTCTCTTCAGCTACTGCATTCGGAGGCCTCCTGCTGCTGCTGGACCTGAAGCCAATCCTACAGCCAGACTGTATAATTAGGGGAGAATGTAATTTCTCCTTTTGACTAAATAAAGTTTGGATTGGTGTTCTGTCAGTTTTAATTGCAGGAGTCTTAGTGGGTTATAGGTATTAAAAGTTACAAATCTTTCCAAGATCAAGGTCTTAAAATGGTCCACATTTTTATTGAATGTCAATGGACAATATATGGACCAGAATTTCATCTGCTACCTTTTAAGTTATTTGTTTTGCTTGTATAAAATGCTGTATCCTTCACTTACCTAGTCACTTCTGGAGAGTGGAATTTCAGCTGCACAGGGACTCTCTGTCTGGCATCTGGGTATAGGGTTTGCTTTATCCATTGGAAAAGACATATGTGTCACTCTCAAATGATGTAAAAGCTATATTTTTGGAATCTTTTAGGGGGGATCTTTGCATACAAGGAGAGAAATAATAGTCTAAGAAACAAGAGGAAAGTAATAAATCCAGAAAGTATGTGGATATTTCATATTAGAAAAGCACAATCTTTACAAGCTGCTAAGATATTGGGGTTGTTTGTTATAGCACCATATTTTAAACTATGCTGATGGACATATCCCAAACTGAGGTCCTCCATCTTCTCTGAAAGTCTTTGTAACTTTCTGCTTTATCTCTGTCTGCTAGACAAATATCTGTGCAATCTTTCAGGTCCAGCCACAGGCAATTATTAAATCTCCTCCAGGCAGAACTTGTGGAGGAAAGCAGCCTTCCCCACACCATTCCTGGGGTGCTGCTTGGGCCCTGCAGTCTCTGGGGATAGCTACAGTCAGGGCTACAGTCCCCCTGGCCACCTGTGCTCTTCCTCATCCTCCATTCTTGCCCAGGTGCCTTCATTCAGGGGACTCTGGATCGGGGCCCTGGGCCAAGGCTTTTTGGGCATGTTTGCTGGGGCTTCCTTTGGGGGATGTGGGGGAAATCCTGAAAGATCTTTTTCTCGACTCTGTCTCAAAACAGTATTTTTCTGGTCCTGCCCTACCTTCTCTCCTTTCCCGGTTCCTCAAAATGATAGGAACGTGTTTTTTTGGAGGGTCCCTCAGCAGTGAGATGAACTCCAGGTGTGAGCTGGTTCCTGTGAGCCATTCCGTGTGGGAGGAATGAAACTGTGGGGAGCCTGTGCTTTCTCTGGTTTAGCCTTTTGCTTCACTTGTGCAGCAAGTGAAGACTGAGCACCCCTGTTTCCTCAGTTGGGTACACTGATGCTGAGCAGGTCAGCTCTGTCCATCTCAGGCCAGCGGGCAACAGTCAGATCCTTCAGACAGCCAATCCTCCAGGAAATAATGCCAGAATACAGTGAGAAGGTGAGTGAGATCATCTCCACCACTTCTCTTCTTGTCACCTGGCCCTAGCAATGTCATCTCTCACCTCAGTGAGAGTAACTGTCGGAGAGTAACTGTTGACCTTTCTTCTTCCTATTCCTATGATTAGTTAATTATTTCTATTCTATTCTCTCTCTCTCTCTCTCTCTCTCTCTCTCTCTCTCTCTCTCTCTCTCATACTCAGGGCCATTTAACCACTGAGTCACATTCCCAGCCCTTTTTACTTATTCTGTTTTTTATTTTGAGACAGCATCTTGCTGAGTTGCTTGGGGCCTTGCTAATTTGCCAAGTGTAGCTTTGAACTCGTGATCCTCCTGCCTCAGCCTCCTGACACTGGAATTACAGGTGTGCACCACTGTGCCTGGCTTTAACTATGTCTGTTCTCAAGATGAACTGAATGGTCCCATGAATATGCAGGCCACATCATGTTACTTCTTACATAAAAATCCTGCAATGGATTTTTGGTCCTAAAGCCAGAGCTAACATCTGTAGGAGGATCTGCAAAGCCCCAGGTGGTCTGCACTAACAGCCATTACGGTCTCCCTTGCCCTCTCTTCTACTTGTCCTTCCTCTGGCAGGACTTCTGTACTTCCAGAAAACTGCCTTGCTGGTGCCCTCACCTCCTCCAGGTCTTCATGCAGACGTCATATTCTCAGTGAGCTCTATACCCTTACCTTTTCAAAACTGTGACACAGCCACCCCATCCCTGACACTTGAATCTCCTCAATTGCTTGGTTTTTTAGTTTCAATACTATGCCCATTTTCTATTATTCTCTATATTTTTGTTCTCATTTGGGTGTATCGTCTGTTCTACCTATTCAAAAAGGCAAGCTTTTTGCAGGTAGAAATTTTATTTTCTTTATTACACTTTCTTCACTAATGAAGTCCAAGTCCTAGAACAGATATTAGCCTGGAATGGGGGCTTAGTAAATATTTTGTGAATGAATGAAGGAGTTAAAGTTTTGTCTGTAAGTCAACAAAATAGTGATGGGATGGTCCCACATGAAGATTCTAAAGCTGTGTTCTGTACGTCACTTGCTTCTAGTATTCCCTGTGCTACCACATGCCAGACCAGCATGTGACACCCTTCTAACGCCCACAGTGCTCTCCAGCTTTCCTGTCCTCTGCTCATCCACACCCACCCACCAGTTTTAATTCATTTTCCTAAAGACCATTCTAGATTGAAGAGTAATTTCACAAACCAATGACGATCAGTGATTCATAAGGCACAGTGCTTCATGCTTAATTTTCAGATTCTTTTACTGTCGAACTCAAAGGAAGCTTTGGGAAGCAAGTTTGTCAGTAATGCAAGACTAGATGGGGCACAATTTGAAGCACAATGGCCAGGTCTCTAGTGGTAACTCAATAGCAAGTTATGCATAAGGAGAGGTGTATGGATAAGTAAACACATGGATAATTAGAGTCTTTCTTTGCTTAATTTAGAAGAACAACTTGGTTTTGGGGATTCTTAGTGAACCAATTCACATAATCTAAGAGCACTTTAATATTAATTGATGAATTCCATGGAAATTCAACCATGCATGTGAAACTATTTTATCTTTTGTTTATAATAAATACGTATGGTGTGTGGCTGGGGCTCAGTGGACTGTTACCTGATATGTATGAGGCCTTGTGTTCAAACCCCCGCACTGCTAAAAAACAAAAATAATCAAATGGTAACTTATATGTACATGCAGGTACGTATATGCATATATAAAATTAAATTATAGAAAATAAAAATGATGTTTTATTGATTTTAATTATCAACTGATAATTTGATAGCATACTCAAGATGTTGAATTTGTCCAAATGGAAAGCTAAAGGAAATCCAGATAAGGCTCACTCCATATTTCTCTTATCAATTTAAAAGAATATTTCACATGTTAATATAATTGTTCACAGTGTGAATTAGTACATTTTGGTAACTGGGCCTGCCTGGTGGTGGGTACCTGTAGTCCTCCCAGCTACTTGGGAGGCTGAGGCAGAAGGATCACCTGAGCCCAGGAGTTCCAGGTCAGACTGGGCAGCATAGTGAGACCCCCTCTCTAAGGAGGAAGATGGTAACTTAAAAAAGTGGAGATTTTCGATCCTCAGCACCACATACAAACAAAGATGTTGTGTCTGCCAATAACTAAAAAATAAATATTAAAATTCTTTCTTTCTCTCTCTCTCTCTCTCTCTCTCTCTCTCTCTCTCTCTCTCTCTCTCTCTCTCTTTAAAAAAATAAATGAATAAATAAATAAATTGATCACCCAGAACTTTTGGGCTCGGGATGTGGCTCAAGTGGTAGCGTGCTTGCCTGGCATGCGTGCGGCCCAGGTTCGATCCTCAGCACCACATACAAACAAAGATGTTGTGTCCGCCGAAAACTAAAAAAATAAATATGAAAATTCTCTCTCTCTCTGTCTCTCTCTCTCTCTAAAAAAAAAAAAAGTGGAGATTTGCATTAATATTATGAAGACCAGTGGAATGTCTTGGACAACCAGAGTGGACATGTAAAAAAGCTTTCCCAGAGATCTTGCCTGCTTTATTAGAATCTATAATAAAGGAAAACATTAAAAATTCAGACCAATGACTCTTTCAGAAAAAGCAGAGAAATTAGTTTACACAAACTCTTTACTCTGTCCTATCTCTAAGCACTAACACAGATGTTAAACGTGAGATTTCCCATTATGCTGATTGATTCTACCCATCTCAAGAATATTCCTCTCCATAGACAGCAGCACAATGGGTTTTTAAAAAGCTGTTGTTTTGAGTAATGATCATCAAGGGAAGGAGTATGACATTTTAGGAGAATCTTAGCATTTCTGTAAAATGTAAGATTAGCTTGTGGTGATGGAAAGAAATGTATACCACACTCAAGCATCTGAAATCTTTATAATAAAGTCTCAGATGCTTGATCATAAGAAAAAAAAACAGAAGAGAGATCCTTTTAAAGTATTTTGTGCATTTCAGAAAGAAAAAAAAAGTTTCTCAGTGTTGCCGTAGTCCTGAAACACAGTGAAGGTCACTGCAGCAGGAAATGTCTCTGCTGATTTAGATAAATGTGGCCTCATTCCAGCAGATTCTGTTTTCCCTTTTATCCAATTGAAAACCTTCCACAAGTTTTTACCATGGGCTGTCAGACATAGTGCAAATATTTCATAAACCTTTGTGGGCTTATTAAGTTGGCACCAATTCTAGCCTTTCGGGCAATTTACTTCATGGTTTAAAATGCTTTCCCCAGTCCCTTCCTTACTGTGGAATACACAATACAGATGTTCCTATTCTGCAAGCCTAACGTCAAGATATCTCCCAACCCATATGCTGATACTGGCACGTGGATTTCAGAGCATGGAGAGTATTGAGGGAAGATGGACATGGGAGCTGTGCTGCTGATGAGTAGTTTGTAGCTAAAATCCCCCAAATAAATCAGCCTTTTAAAAATTTTATGATTCTAATGTTTAATTTATGCCTATGCTGACTGCTAGTCATAATAAGATAAATAAGAAAGAATCAGCTATAAACATTATGTAATGAAGACTCTTTGGGACTTAAAAATCGTTTTTTAGAAAATTTTAAATAGGGCATTGCTCTAAGCTACCTAAACTTAGAATATATTCAATCTCCCCTTTTATATAATAACCCACATAATGAGACATTATTTTTGTTGTGATTTTACAGTCAGAAAGTTGGTGAATCACCCAGAGCCTCCTAACAACTGAATATCAAAAATGATTTCAAACTTAGACACGACGATTCCAGAGCCTGCACTCCCAACCAATGAGCCAATTGTTTATTTGGATAAAAGGTAAATTGGGAGACAATATCAAATGAGTAATAAGCAGCAGGAAGTTGGAGGTGAGGGACTTGGATGCACTGCTCAGGAGAAGCCAGGTTAAGAATGGAAAGGACAAAGCTGAATGCAGAAAAGCTTGGGGAGGATGAAGCGTCGCAGCTCATAACAAAAGCATGAAAATTTAACTTGAATGAGATCACTGTGTTAAGGAAATTTATGAAAAGACGAAAAGCTTGGTGAAGTTGCAGTGTGAAGGGCAGGATTTGACCTTGATCTCATTCAGAGGCAGCAAGATCACATGGGCTCAGGATTCCAATTCCCTTCCTGGATTCTTCATTCACGTATGCACGAATTCATTCCATGCCCTAGGCACTGAGGATTCAGGGGTCAGAAAATAGCCCCATCCCTGCGCTCACTGAGCCTATGTCCTCAACGAATCAATGAGGGAGATGGACAATGAGCACATTTGTTAATAAAAACTGAGTACATGAGATGCATGCTATGGAGATAAAGCCGAAGAGAGGAGTGCTGGGAGACTGCAGTTCTAATTAGGGTGATCAGAGAATGTCTCCCCACATAGGTAGTATTTCAGGAAAAAAAACTGAAGAAGCCATTTTGATATCTGGGAAGAGAACAGTTTAATTATAAAGAATTGAAGGTGTAGTTTCCCTAAGCCAGAAGATTGCCTAAACTCCTCTGCAGAAGACACAGATTCAATGTGACTGAAACTACAAAGAGGCTGTATTAGTTTCCTGTGGCTGCTATAACAAGCATGCACAAACAGAAGTCCCCTCTCTTGAAGTTCTAGATGTCAGAATGCCAAAATCAAGGTGCTTCACCAAACTTCCTAAGGAGTCTCTAGCAAAGATTCTATTTCTTGTTTTTCCGATTCTGGTTTCTGCAGATATTTGTGGATCTGTGGCCACTTTGCTCATCCTCTGCCTCTGTCTTCACACTGCCTATTCCTCTGTGTTTTGCTCAAAACTTTCTCTGCCTTTTTCTTATAAGGATACATAAGATAGCTTTTATGGCTCACCCAAATATTCCAGGATAAACAAATCTCCTCATGACCCTTAGAACTCACAGGTTGCAGGGATTTGATTTGACAGCTGGGAAGGCTGGGAAGATGAGCAGAGGTTGTAGACACTTGATTACACTGGCATCTACTCTAGGAGATGGGGACATTGGCTGGTTCTGACAGACGACTGACATTATCTGACTAATATTTTTAAGGACATGTTTCTTTGGGTTGAGTTGAGAAGGGATGCAGGAGGACCAGAGTGGGAGCAGGTGATCAGTTATTGTCCTGTTGCAATAATCTGGGTGACAGATGTATGTTGGATTCCAGGGAGCTGGGCAGTAGCAAAAATAATGAGGATGGTTGCATTCAAGGCTGGACACAGTGGCACATGCCTGTAATCCCAGTGACTCAAGAGGCTGAGGGAGGAGGGTTACAAGTTCAAAACCAGCCTCAACAACTTAGCAAGACCCTGATTCAAAATTAAAAATAAAAAGTACTGGGGATGTAGCTCAGTGATAAAGTATCCCTGGTTCAAAACTTAGTACCATTTCAAAAAAAAAAAAATGGTTGCCTTCTAGATACTATTTGAGGTGCTGACTTCTCAAGGTCTCTGATTATACTCTGAACTGTGACAACATTGGCGGAGTTTCCTGAGAGCCCTGGTTCCAGGGAAAACATCCTCAATGAAGAGCAAAGTGACCGAGATAGGCTCTGGACTTTTCCCAGGGATCAGAAAGTCAAGTTCCTACGTCTAATAATCTATGTGAAAACTCTTGAACTTAAACTTGGCCATGACATCTCATGGGAAAGCACACTAGAAAGCCTGACTTCCCTCAGGTGTGTGGATTGAGCTAGACATTGAGCATTTAGCACTGAGTGCTCCTTAACAGATTCAAAATCCCGAGCCATCCATTTTTTTTTAATTTAAATTCATTGAGCTGGAGGAACATGGTTGGATAGGACCTGAGCAACAAATACAAAGCATCTTTAGAACTTTTCTTTTAGGTTAAAACATTGCTGGATGGGGGAAAATAAATGCCATCCACAAAAGCTAAAAACTGGTGGCATAGTCAGTGAAATTCAACCCACATAAGAAAATGTTTCAAATTTGATTTGTTATCAACAATTAGAAATTGGGCATTTTTATATAAAAGTGAGTTCTAATGTAGAATTTCTTTTCCCAGAAATTGAGCGTTATTGACCCCATTCCCATATAATACCAATGGGTTAGGACCTGTCAGAGGGCCCCTCCCATAGATAGTGTTGTCCCCTCTTCCTTCTTCTTTGATGAGTTTGTCTGGAGCTCTTTGTCGTCCTGTTGCACCTGGCTGCTTGATAAGATGCACTGCAAAGCTGACACCATGGAATTTTCCTTCTTCCCGAGTTTTGTATCCACCTGTTACCTTTGTTACATGCCTCATTTCTAGAATTCCCAAATCTATGACTTCTCCATCTATGTCCTCAGTTAGTGGATAATATTTGCCGTAGTATAAGGACCAACTACAGAGTTCGGAGGGAGTACAGTGCTACAGAATGCCTTCTTGTGGAGGGAAGGGAGAGGGCAAATATTACTGACCAAATTATACTGTTATATCACGTGCATATGTGAAGATGCAGCAATGAATTCCACAACTATGTATGATATCACCAATGAAAATTATGGAAGAAAAGAGACTTCCCTACAGAAACCAAAGTTTTAATTTAAATTCATTGAGCTGGAGGAACATGGTTGGATAGGACCTGAGCAACAAATACAAAGCATCTTTAGAACTTTTCTTTTAGGTTAAAACATAACTTTGGAAGCTTCCCAAAACAACCCTCAGTTTTGGTAGTTTGCTAGAAGAACTTATAAAACTCACTGAAAGCTATTTTACTCATCATTATGGTTTGTTACAGGGAAAGAATATGGATTAAAACCAAAGAAAGGAGCGAATGAGGTGCAGCCCAGGGAAATACCAAACGCACAACTCTCTTGCCTTCTCGCTGGGGGCCAGGACCCACGGCTTTCCTGGTACCCATGTCTGACTACATGCTTGGAGCATTGCCAGCCACAGAAGCTCACCATGTTCCAATTTTATTCGTGTTCCATCATATAGGGCATGATTGACAGATTGATTGCACACATCCCTGATCTCAGTCTCTAGGTGGATGCTGTGTGACCCGAAACCCTTGGCCTAAATTGCATCGTTTGCCTTTCTAGAATGGCCATCCCCACCCTAAACCACATCATGAGACCTCTCTGCATGACCCAAGGCCCTCAGATAAACAAAGACACTCTGTCAGGCATAAAATTCCCAGGGCCCAATATTACCTTCCAAAAACTGAGTGCAAAGGCCAGACAACCTCTTTGGGCAAGTCTAAGTTCATTATTACACACTTCTACAGAACTGCTAAGAACAGTACCTGGGAGACAAAAAAGTAGATGGAAAATCATTAAACTGCATAATGATCACTAATTTGACACAGTGGAGAATTCCACCCTCTCCTTTCACCCTGCTCTAGCCAGCAAACATTTCTCACTCTGGAGGCATTACCCAGCTTCTAATGATGTTTTAGGAATTCTGATATCATTCTGACTCTTGATCAATTATAAATGACTTGCTTTTGCTCTCTGATGCTTTTAGAATTTTCTCTGTATCTCTAATATTCTGAAATGCCATGATTATGAGACTTGAAGTGAGTCTTTTTTTCATTCATTATGTTAGGATTTAGTTGGTCTTTTAAAATTTGGAGCCTCAAGTTCTTAAGTTCTGAAACACTTACTTGTTTGTATTATTTCCTTAGTAATTCTGCCTCCTTCATATTCATTATTTTCTCTTTCTGGAACTCCTGTTATTTAGGAAGCGAACTTGAACTGATTATCTACTATTACCTTTTTCCCTTATGTTTTCATTCTATTTTTCTGTTGTGCACCATGATCAAGTAGGTTTCATCCCTGGGATGCAAGGATAGTTCAATATACGGAAATCAATAAATGTTATTCACCACATCAATAGACTTAAAGATAAGAACCACATGATCATCTCGATAGACACATAAAAAGTATTCCACCAAGTACAGCATCCCTTTATGTTCAAAACATTAGAAAAACTAGGGATACCAGGAACTTACCTCAACATTGTAAAATCGATCTATGCTAAGCCTCAGGCTAGTATCATTTTGAATGGAGAAAAATTGAAGGCATTCCCTCTAAAATCTGGAACAAGACAGGGATGCCCTCTATCACCACTTCTATTCAATATAGTTCTCGAAACACTGTCCAGAGCAATTAGACAGACGAAAGAAATTAAAGGCATAAAAATGGGAAAAGAAGAACTTAAATTATCACTATTTGTGGATGATATGATCCTATACCTAGAAGATCCAAAAGGGTCTACACAGAAACTACTAGAACTAATAAATGAATTCAGAAAAGTGGCAGGATATAAAATCAACACGCATAAATCGAAGGCATTTCTGTATATCAGCGACAAAACTTCTGAAATGGAAATGAGGAAAAACACCCCATTCACAATATCCTCAAAAAAAATAAAATAAAATACTTGGGAATCAACCTAACAAAAGAGGTGAAAGATTTATACAATGAAAACTACAGAACCCTAAAGAGAGAAATAGAAGAAGATCTTAGAGGATGGAAAAATATACCCTGTTCATGGATAGGCAGAACTAACATCATCAAAATGGTGATATTACCAAAAGTTCTCTATAGGTTTAATGTAATGCCAATCAAAATCCCAATGGCATTTCTTGTAGAAGTAGATAAAGCAATCATGAAATTCATATGGAAAAATAAAAGACCCATAATAGCAAAAGATACTCTAAGCAGGAAGTGTGAATCAGGCAGCGTAGCGATATCAGATTTCAAACTATATTACAGAGCAATAGTGACAAAAACAGCATGGTACTGGTACCAAAACAGGCGGGTGGACCAATGGTACAGAATACAGGACACAGAGACTAATCCACAAAGTTACAACTGTCTTATATTTGATAAAGGGGCTAAAAGCATGCAATAGAGAAAGGATAGCATCTTCAACAAATGGTGCTGGGAAAACTGGAAATCCATATGCACCAAAATGAAACTGAATCCCTTTCTCTCACCATGCACAAAAGTTAACTCAAAATGGATCAAGGAGCTTGATATCAAATCAGAGACTCTGTGTCTGATAGAAGAAAAAGTTGGCTCCGATCTACATATTGTGGGGTCGGGCTCCAAATTCCTCAATAGGACACCCATAGTACAAGAGTTAAAAACAAGAATCAACAAATGGGACTTACTTAAACTAAAAAGTTTTTTCTTAGCAAGAGAAACAATAAGTGAGGTAAATAGGGAGCCTACATCATGGGAACAAATTTTTACTCCTCACACTTCAGATACAGCCCTAATATCCAGAGTATACAAAGAAATGAAAAAATTAAACAATAAGATAACAAATAACCCAATCAACAAATGGGCCAAGGACCTGAACAGACACTTCTCAGAGGAGGACATACAATCAATCAACAAGTGCATGAAAAACTGCTCACCATCTCTAGCAGTCAGAGAAATGCAAATCAAAACCACCCTAAGATACCATCTCACTCCAGTAAGATTGGCAGCCATTTGAAGTCAAACAACAAGTGCTGGCGAGGATGTGGGGAAAAGGGTACACTTGTACATTGCTGGTGGGACTGCAAATTGGTGTGGCCAATTTGGAAAGCAGTATGGAGATTCCTGGGAAAGCTGGGAATGGAACCACCATTTGACCCTGCTATTGCCCTTCTCAGACTATTCCCTGAAGACCTTAAAAGAGCGTACTATAGGGATACTGCTACATTGATGTTCATAGCAGCACAATTCACAATAGCTAGACTGTGGAACCAACCTAGATGCCCTTCAATAGATGAATGAATAAAAAAATGTGGCATTTATACATAATGGAGTATTACTCTGCAGTAAAAAATGACAAAATCATGGAATTCGCAGGGAAAAGGATGGCACTACAGCAGATTATGCTAATTGAAGCTAGCCAATCCCTAAAAAACAAATGCCAAATGTCATCTTTGATATAAGGAGAGCAACTAAGAACAGAATAGGGAGGAAAAGCATGAGAAGAAGATTGCCATTAAATATGGTCGAGAGGGGGAGGGAAAGAGAGAGAGAAGGGAAATTGCATGGTAAATGTAGGAGTCCCTCATTGTTACAGAAAATTACATATAAGAGGAAGTGAGGGGAAAGGGGAAAAAAAAAACAAGAGAGTGAAATGAATTACAGTAGAGGGGATAGAGAGACAAGGTGGAAGGAGAGGGGAGGGAAGGGGAGGGGGGATAGTAGAGGATAGGAAGGCAGCAGAACACAACAGACACTAGTATGGCAATATGTAAAAAGTGGATGTGGAACTGATGTGAATCTGCAATATGTACACGGGGTAAAAATGGGAGTTCATAATCTGCTTGAATCAAATGTATGAAATATGATATGTCATGAGCTTTGTAATGTTTTGAACAACTAATAATAAAAAAATAAACAAAAATTAAAAAAATATATATATTCATACATATATACATAAATATTCAATTAATATTCAACCCTTATTTAAAGAAATGAAACTAAACAATAAATAGTAATATGCCCATATTTACAGCAATATACATTTATATTGTTTTTATTTATATTTTAATTATATATTCTTATATATTTGTATATTTTGATACATATGTAATAAAACTAATCCCACACCTAATCTTAGAAATATTCTTGACTCCAAAACATATAAAACTACTCCAAAACATTAAATTAGTTTTTTATAAAAATATATTTATATTAGTGTTCATGTATAATATGACTTATATATTATGTATTCACATAAAAATTTATATATAGTATTTATTTATATATTAATAACAAAATTTTAAACCGAAAAGTAACTGTACTCCTCAACCCCATTCATAAATACAACCCTATATATTTATTTATCTTTTCATATATTTTTTCACATATTTATTCAAATATGTATTTTTGTATATATATATATATATATATATATATATATATATATATATATATATATATATACTGGGAATTGAACCTTGAACCCCAGGGTACTTAAGTACTAAGCCACATAGCCAATCTTTTAAAAACAGTTTATTATAAACAGTGTCATGGTGAGTTGCTAAGTGCCTCACTAAGTTGTGAGTCTGGCACTTAACTCAAGACCCTCTGGCCTTTGTCTCCCAAGCCACTGGGGTTATAGGCATGGCCCATAGTACCTGGATCATTATATATATATATATATATATATATATGGCATATTTAGCATTATATGTATAATATAATGCAAAATTATACATAAAATATAATATATATACACACATATACATATTTCTATATAAAACCATATATTTACATAAAGGTTTTCATATATATTTTCACATATATATTCCTATGTATATTAATGTGTATTGTAATTTGTCTTCTAACCATAATCCTAAACCTAACTCTGACACTGAATATGTCTTTATACCAAACCATTTATTTCAGTAGATATTTCATATTTATTTTCAATGTATATTGAAATGCTTATTCATGTATATTTGTATTTGTTCACTAAATCTATCCAAAACACTAACCTTAAAATTAACTCTAAACCTAACTGTAACAATACTGTTAACCCCAAATATATCTATATACCAGGCCATTTATTTCAATAGATATTTTCATATCTATTTCAAGTATGTTGATGTACATCTTATAAACCTAATCCTAACCCTTTCTGCTCACAATCTGTGTGAGGAGGGAGTGGCTAACCATTAGAGGTGTGGGCCAGCTGAAAATTAAAGCTAGAAAAGTATTATTAAGAAATAAAGACAAAAAAAGAATTTATATAATCAAAAGCAGGGACACTGATGTGTTGGATAGATGTATTGGGTCTGATACTCACCAAGAGAAAAAGCCTGTGAATGCTTCATTTATAGTGAAACAAATCAAAGGGCTTCAGTATTGCAGGCTTCTTTAAGAAAACAGGCTAAGAGGAGGGAAAACAAGATGTCTGGGGGCTTGGTATGTTATATCCATCTCTGGGAGGCTGCATTTGACCCTAGGGCTGTGAGCTAAGGCAGGCTGCCAGCATGATCTGGGCTTTCTCAAACTGGGGAATTTCACCTGGGAGATTCCAGAAAAGAAGCCTCTCTGCCTTATGGTTGCTCTAAATAAATATTTCTATATACCAAAACATATTTTCATATAGGTTTTCAAATATATTTTAACATGTCTATACATGTGTATATTAATGTGCACCCTGAATCTAACTCTAAGTCTAAAACTAAATCTAAATGTATCATGGTACTATCCCTTAATATACCTATATACCAAAACTTTCAAATCAGTATAGAAATTCATACATATTTTCACAAATATAGTCATATGTATGTTCATGTAGATTGATATAAAATTTCTAAGCCTAACCCTAACTAAATCTAACTCTAAAAACCTAACATGGCCATACTCCTAACACTAAATATATATCTATAGCAAACAATTTATATCAGTATAGGTTTTTAAATCTATTTTCACATATATAATCACTTGTATAATTATGCATGTTGTTATTTGTCTTCTAACACTAGTCCTAAACCCAACCCTAAAAGTAACTCTAACCATAATCCTAACCCTAAATATTTTTAGAAACAAAACAACATATACCCATGTAAGTTTTCATATATATTTTCACATAAATATCCATGTATGTGAATATATATCTTCTAAACCTAACAGTAAGCTTAACCATAATATTAAAGCTAACTTTAACACTAAATCTGAATGTACTATACTCCTAATGTACTATACCAAACCATTAATATCAATATAGTTTTTCATATATATTTTCACATATGTAAGTATATTCATGCAGATTGATATATATTTTCTTTTTTTTGAGAGAGAGAATTTTTAATATTTATTTTTTAGTTTTCGGTGGACACAACATCTGTTTGTATGTGGTGCTGAGGATCAAACCCAGGCTGCACGCATGCCAGGCGAGCGCGCTACCGCTTGAGCCACATCCCCAGCCCCAATATATATTTTCTAATCCTAAACCTACCCCCAACCCTAACTCTAAACCTAACTCTAAAACTAACCATAACCCCTAACTGTAACCATTCTCCTAATCATAAATATATTTAAATAGAAAATAATACATATCCATATAAGTTTTCATATATATTTTCACATACATATTCATACGTACATTAATGTATATTGGTATTTGGCTTCTAATCGTAATTCTAACCCTGACCCTAAATCTAACATTCAACCTACATAAATCATTCTATTGACACTAAAATTATCTATGAACCAAACCATTAATCTCCAGACATTTTCATATTTATTTTCCCATATATACCCACTGGCTTATTCATGTATGTTGATATTTGTCTTCTAAATCTATCCCTACACTTAACCTTAAAATTAACTCTAACCCTAACTGTAACAATAAAGCTAACCCTAAATATTTTTGCAAAAAAATCATAATATACTTAAAGTTTTCATATATACTTTCCTTATACATGTTCATATGTATATTCATACACATTGATATGTATATTCATACATGTTGATATATATCATCTAACCCTAATTCTAACCCTAACCCCTAAACATAAATCTAACCTTAAAATCAACATTGACCATAACTGTAGACATACTCCCAGCTCTTAATATATCTATATAGAAGACCATTAATATTAATATAGGTTTTTATATATATTTTCACATATATTACATGTATATTAATATACATAGATATTTATCTTCCAAACCTTAGCCTAACCCTAACACTAAAATTAACCCCAAAGCTATCTTTAACCATTCTCCTAACATTACATATTTTTCTATATCAAAACATATATTTCCATAAGATTTTTCATATATATTTTCACATATATATTCATAAGTATACTAAAATGTGTTATATTTGTCTTCTATGACTAAATCTAAATCAAACACTAAATCTAAATGTAACATACTCCTAAAGATAAATATATCTATATATCAAAATATTCATATCAGCAAAGGTTTTCATATATATTTGCACTTATATATTCATATTCATCTATGATGATATATATCGTCTAACCCTTATCTTAATCCTAATTCTAATTCTGATATTAACCCTAAACCTAACTCAACCATTCTCCTAAATATATGGGCATAAAATTATATCTTATCTTAAACAGACTATAAATAGACTCAAGGCCCTATACATAATTATATATGCAAAACCATAATTCTCTATATACATTTTCATATATATTTTCACATATGTATTCAGAGATGCATTAAAATGTACTGCACTTTATCTTCTAAACTTACAACTAATTCTAATGATAAACCTAAATATCTTCTAACTATAAAACTAACCCTAACCCTAACCCTAATCTTAATCCTAACCCTAAACTATTCCTAAAATAAAACTATTGATATTAAAATCAATGCATTTATATGAATATTCATCTGTATTTTGGCATATATCTCTATATTTACATATGTATTAATTTGTATTCAGTTATATATTCACACTCAATTTTAAACCAAATCTTAACCATACACTTAAATGTATCCACATATAAACCATATATATTTATGAGATTTCCATTTATATTTTCACATACATATTAATATACATTTGCATTAACCAATTCCTCTAATTTACTTCTAATTAGGCATACATGTTCATTTCCCAACCCTAACCATATAGCTATCACTAAATGTAGTCCTTTCCCTATCATTACTCTAATCTTAAAATTAATTGTATATATACCATATATATCCAAACAAATATTCATATATATTTGACATGTATTTTCATATATTTACATAAAATTTTTATATAGGTTTATGTATATTTATAAATATTCATTTATATACTCAGCCACTTTAATGAAATCCTAAATAAAAACCTAATCATACTCTGACTGTATATATAATAGTATACATATATATACTTTTCATGTATATTCAAACATATATCATGTACTTTGTTCTCTCTCTATATACACACATACAAACTTACCATAACCATTCACCTAACTTAAACCTAACAAAATGCTTCTCCTGAACCTAAAACTTTTAATATATAACCTATACATATTTGAGAATATTTATATATATTTTGAGATATATTTGTATATTTACATATGAATATTTAGATGTATTCATATATATAGATTTGTATATTTGTATATATATTTTTATATTTATGCATATATATATTTTTAACCCAGAATCCTAAAATTCCAATATTACTCATCACCATAAACATTTTATATAAAAATTTCTATATGTATATTTATTTATATGGATATTCCTATGTATTCTACCATATATTCTTATATATTCAAATTTAAATTCATATTTATGTATATATTCATACTCTATCTTGAAGCCTTATTATGTCCAAACATCTATGTTTAAACCTATGTATGCATAAAGCCTTATATTTATATAGATATTTACTATGTGTTTACATATATTTTTACTTATGTATTCAAATATTTTAATGTTTATGTTCATACACTAACCCTAATCTTAACCAATTCCTCTAATTTAGTCCTAATACTAATACATCTCCTAAACATAAAACATATTTAAATACCAATTTAGAAATATATATTATGTTAAAAAGCATGCATATTTTGAAATGTTTATATATTTACATATAAATTCATATATATACACATTTTATTTTTATATTTATATCCTATTTTAAACCTAACTATACCAATACACCTAACCTTAAACATTTCCAGATATAAAATAACATATAATTATATATAGATTTTCTTATACAGTTATATGTATTTACATTATATATGTATATATTATATATTACATTATATATGTATATACACATATATTTTTATACTTTTATCCTAACCTTATCCCTACCCTTAATTTATATGTTTGTTTTGACATATACATTTATATATATTCATATGTATTATTTATATAATTATACCCTATTTTTGTATCAAACCATATCCAACTCCTAATGCTATCCATATAAAAAATCACAGATATTTTTATTTTTATATTTTTATGTTTTTATATACTATTTAACATATGTATTCATATATTTTGAGACATATATAGCTCAAAATATTTAAGTGTAAGTGTAAATGTTCGTGTAAATATATATTTATTTACACGAACACTTACACCATAACCATCCCCATAACTCAGGAATAACATAATGCTTCTCCTAAACCTAAAACTTTTTAATATATAACCCATATATATTTAATAATATTTATATATATTGACATATATTTGTATATTCACATATAAATTCTTAAATGTATTCATATATATTTGTACTTTATCTTTTTAATCAGCAATTAACAATACACTTAATCCTAAACTTATAATATAAAATATACTCACACACACACACATAATATGGCTTAATATATATTTTTAAGAAAACAACCATTTATAATCATATATATTATATATATATATTGTAACCCTTACTCTAATCCTATCCTTAAACATACTTCTAAGTTTAGTTTTATCCATAACAGTACTCCTAACCATAAAGCTATTTACATATAATGCCACATATATTTATATGAATATTCATATTTATTTTGTGACTCTATTCTTTTGATGAATGAGCATTATGCTGTGAATTTTCCTTTTAGTATTGCCTTCATATTGTCCCAGAGCTTATTATATGTTGTGTCACTATTTATTACCTCCAAGTACTTTTTGTATCATCCCTGATTTCTTCTGCCATCTATTGATTATTCAGTAGTGTATTTTTTCACCTCCAGGTGTTAGAGTAACTTCTATTTTTTATTATACCATTGATTTCTAATTTCCTTTCATTATGATCTTATAGAATAAAAGGTATTATCTGTATTTTTTATAGTTGCTAATCATTGCTTTGTGGCCTAATATGTCCTCTATATTAGAAAATAATCCATGTGCTGCTGAGAAAAAAGTGTATTAAGTCACTGATGGATAATATATTTTATAGATGTCTGCTAAGTTTAAATTATTAATAATATATTTTTAGTTCTATAACTTTTTGTTTAATTTTTATTTGAACAAAATAACCAGTGATGAGAGAGGCATGTTAAAGTCATTCAGAATTATTTTTTGTGGTCTATTTTATTCTTGAATTTGAGAAGTGCTTGTTTGATGGATGTAGATGCTCCATTGTTTAGGGCATAAATATTTACAATTGTTGTATCTTGTTCATGTGTAATTCACTTAAGCAGTATAAAATGGCTTTATTTGTCTCTTCTGATTAATTTTGTTTTGAAGTCCCTTTCATCTGATTGAGTATAGAAAAGCAGCTTGCTTAAGAGATCCATGTGGGAAAAAAAAAAAAAATATATATATATATATATATATTTTTTTTTCCCCATCCAATCTTTTTTTTTTTAAAGAGAGAGTGAGAGAGGGGAGAGAGAGAGAGAGAGAGAGAATTTTTAATATTTATTTTTTAGTTCTCGGGGGACACAACATCTTTGTTGGTAGGTGGTGCTGAGGATCAAACCCGGGCCGCACGCATGCCAGGCGAGCGCGCTGCCGCCTGAGCCACATCCCCAGCCCCTCCCATCCAATCTTTGTACCTTTAGTCTGTGAATGTCTTTGCCTATGAGGTAAGTCTCTTGGACACAGCATATTGGTGGGTCCTATTTTTCATCCAATCTGCCAGTTTTTGAATTTTGATTGATGAGTTTAGGTCATTTGAATTTGATGTTATTATTGAGAAGCAATTTATATTCCCTGTCATTTTAATTTATTACTCATTTTTAATTTAAATTACTTTATCATATGATTGACTATTCTAGTGTAGGTCCTTCATTGCTGGTTTTCAATTTTATTTTTTATTTCTTCTTCATGAAATATTTTATTGAATATTCTTTGAAGTGAATGCTTTCTAATTGTGAATTCTTTAACTTTTGGTTATCATGGAAGACTTTTATTTTTTCATCAAATCTGAAGCTTAATTTTGCCAGATATATTATACTTGGTTATCATTCATTCTCTTTCAGGACTTGGGAGATTTATATATATATATATATATATATATATATATATATATCTCAAGACTTCCTAGGTTTTTAGTTATGGACTGAAAAAAACAATTGAGATCTATGTTGGCTTCCCTTTAATTTTGACATGTTGTTTTTCTTAACAGTCTTTAAATTTTTATCCTTATTCTGTATGTTAGGCATTTTTTATAATGATCTGCTTGGTGTAGATATGTTGTAATTTTGTATATTTGGAGTATTGTAAGCCTCCTGTATTTGATGTTTTATTTCACATTTAAGGTTTTGGATATTTTCTAATATTATTTCATTGAAAAGATTGTGCATTCCCTTGGCTTATATCCCTGAGCCTTCACCTATCCTAATATATCTTACATTTGGTCTTTTTACGTTATCTCATATTTTTTAAAAATTTTGTTCCAGATTTTATATTTTGTTTTCATTGACAGAAACTCTACCTTCCAAGTGTTTTAGTCTGCAAGGTGATGCTTTCCATTGTGTGTTTATTTTGATTTATTGATTCCATCATTTTGAATATTCCCAATTGACTCTTCTTCAGCATCTACCTTTTTTATTTTTATACTATTTTTTATTTAAGTGATTTTTTTCATCTTGGATTTTATCTCTGATTTCACTTGTTACATCATCTTAAACCATCATATATTATTATAACTATAGATTTTCTTAATTCCTTCTGTGACATTTCCTCCACTGTGATATCACTGAGTTTTGTTAAGGAGGTATTGTGATTTTGGGGAGATGGTTTATTCCTTTGGTTTGCATATTGTTAGTATATCTACCAATTTTTCAGTTGGAATCTGATGTGGCAGATCCTCTACACTATGACTATTGTGTTCCTGAAGACTTCTAATAACAACAAATGCAATCAATATGCAGCATTAGACTAAATATTTAGTCCCTGTTTTCACATCTACAATGTTAATTGACAGTATAAACTGAAATGATATGGTAGGCAATTGCCAACTGTAGAGGTATTATGGTTAAAAAATGGTTTGCTATTTCAAAAAGGTGAAGAGTGAGAATGCAGAGATGTAGGGTGTTGTAATTGAGAGGAAGAATGAGAGAGTATTAGTAAAGTGTTAAAAAAGAGAAAAAGAGAGAACGATAGTATTTGATTGTTAGTGAAAGAAAAGGGAGAAAGAGAATGATGGGAAATAAACAGGAAAGAAATATAAACCAAAAAAAGCAATATAAAACAAAACCAAGGTAAAAGCCTAGTTCTCAAAAGATAGAGTTGAGAAAATAACTACCTGCAAGAAATGCTTGACATAAGAAGAGTGAGACAAATAGGTATATGTTTAAATATTCATGGACCATTTATCTTACAAATGTTAAAAAAGAAAGAAAGAAAGAAAGAAAAAACATTCTCAATGGAAGGTTGGTAAAATGTTTTTGTTGTGATGATCAAAAAAGTGTCTGCAATATCATATATTGGTTGTCAGTTCCCAATCACCTTTCTTTCCATTTTTTTTCTTGCAGTGTGCATTTCAGGGAAGAGTATTAGACAGGGGCTGTCAATTCCTCCTTTTTGTGGAGCTCATTATTGTTGCTGGTTCTCAGATTCCCTTCTTAGTAGTATAGGGTAGGGCTGGTGGAGGGTGTATTCTACTCCTCTCATAGTGAGGGGTTGCTATAAAGTTCTGTGTAAGGAGTTCCCAGAGGTGGAGCTCCTAGAGGCAGGTTTGAGTCCAGGTAGACCTCTGGTACTTTGTGCAATGATGTTTGGTGAAGCTTTTAATCGGCACACTTCCAAAGACTGGCTGCTTCCTGTTTGCATGGGTCATCTGTTTCACTGGACTCCCCCCTGAGTTCTGCACAAGCAGGGGAGGAGACAGTCCTTCACCCTCTCTACATCCTTTGGCTCCCATGTATTGGTCATCTGAGCTCAGTCCCAAACAGACATTCACACACCCCACCCCTGCCCAATCAAGTTCCTGGTCATTCCCAGCTGAACCTATAAACCACAAGACTCAAGAATGTGAGAGAAAGACACTCAGGCACTCTCATTTCTGATTGTCTCAAATTCTCCTGGGTACAACACTTTCCACACCTGAATTTCACCTGGTTTTCTAGTCCCACTCAGGGTGGCATGGCAGGCCTCTGCCAGGTCAGGTTTTCAGACTCAGCTGGAATTACCTAGGTCTGGGTGCTTGCATCTGAACCCGCCAGCTGCCTAATGCAGAAGGAAAAGATGGTGACTGTCCCTGATCTCCATTGGCCACCAGAAGTGTCCATGTAGCATGAAAACAAAATGCCACTCACCCACTGGATCAGCTTGACAATGTCCCTGATGACCATTCTGTTAGCTTCAAAACAAGCTTTCCTACAGTGGATCCCCATCAGCCACTGGTGTTGGCAGTGGGTTTTTTTTCTTTTTTCTTTTTTTTAAATTTATTCTATCCAAACTTCTAGGCTGTTCTGAGGATGTCTTTATTCACTGACCTCAGAGAGAAGCTGCTTATTCACTGGTCTTAGTCCACAGACCATTTGGACAGTTACGTTCTCTACTCTGCCAACTTGACCCCCTTCCCCCGCCTCTTATTATAAAACTACCCCTAAACTTAGTCCTAACCCTAACACTACTCCTAAGAAAATCATACATATTTATAAGAATACTCACATATATTTTGACATATACATTCAAACATAATTTCATATATATTCATATATATAATTGATAGATTCATACCCTATCTTTTAAAACAAATCTTCACCATACACCTAACACTAAACCTATCCATATATAAAATCACATATATATATATATATATATATATATATATATATGTGTGTGTGTGTGTGTGTGTGTGTGTGTGTGTGTGTATAGGTTTTCATTTATATTTTCACATATATATATATATATATATATATATATATATTTGATATATATTATGATATCCAAACCCTAACCCTGATCTTAATTCTAATCCTAACACTTCTCCTAACCACAAAACTATTTATATATAAAACTATATATATTTATATGAATATGAATATTCATATACAATCTTACATGAATATTTATGTATTCATATATATATCAGATTATTTCATGTTAAATTCCAAGTCATCCTCCACAGTTCTATCTGTGTCAAACACTCTGTCCTCAATGATAATTGTGGTACTTCTATTGAAAATTAAAGGTACATAAATATAAATTACTATCTTAAATTTGTTTTGATACATTGAAAATCACATTGTTATTTATTTTAAAAAGTTTTTCCCTCTCTAGAAATATTGATTTAGAAAACATATTACATACAAATAAACTTATAAATAAATCTTCAACTGAGCCTACTTTCAGTTGTTCACTTATATTTCATCAAATATATTTTACCTGTACACAATATGCAGTCCTCAATTTTATGAGTTGATGTAATAAAGGTTCATAATCAGAATAAGATATATTCTACACTTGTATAATTATATAAAAATTTATTTAACTATCATGTATAACTAAAAATAACCAATAAAATAAAATGAAAGAAAAACAAAAAAAATGTCTTTTTTTTTTTCAATTTAGAATCATTTATAGTGTTTCCTATTATCCACAGGAGATATTTCCCAAGCCTGTGAATACTTGAATTAGTACTGAACACTGTATAGGTTTGCTTCTCTTATACATATAATTTTCCACTATATATCAGTAATATATCCCCCAATGTCCACATGATGGACTTCATGTACAACTAAGTTTCATGGGATTATAACACCTAGTGACTGAGTATCTGCCTTAGATTTTGCAGGTACACTCCCTGATGTTCCCTCACTGTTAAACTGCCTATTGATCATTTCTCAGAAACTATTTCCATCATTCAGCAACATGTGACTACAACCATGATAAAGTTTAATTTATAAATTAGACACAGTAAGAGATTAACAATAACAATGAATAATTAAATATGAGCAATTATTAAAATATACTGTAACAAAATTCCAGCAGCATTACTCTTATACTATGGACCCATTAAATAAAATGGAAAAGTTTGCTTGACCCAAGCACTCTGATTTCTCAACATCCAAGTGGAATGGAGCAGAATGGCACCTAGAGTTCTTTGTGCTACTGAGCATGCTGTGCAATTTAAAACTTGTGAATTGTTATTTCTGAAATTCTCCATTAAATGTTTTGGACTGCAGTTGATCATGGGTAACTGTAATTATGGGGAAAAATCACAATATGAATAAGAAGGCACCCAAATTAATTTTCCTGTCTATCATGTATAACAATTCTTATTTTTAAATATCATACACAAAATTGAATATGTTATTTAATTGCTTATTAAAAACTCGTATCAGGGCAAGGTTAATTTTGGCTTTGCTTATGTTATAAATCATAAATTTATATAATTTGAATCTCAGTAAGTTGTGTAATTTTCTCATTACACTCTATTGAAAAATGTCATCCTTTTACTTATTCACAAAATTCACATTTCTCACTTTAATCTGAGAATATAATAAAAAAGATTATTACACTTTATATTATACTTTACTAATTATCTGATTGAACAAGCATATTTGGTTATTTGCTCATTCAGTTGTTCATCAGTTTGTTCTTTGAAAGCCTAGTTTGAACTACTCTTTCTCAGGTATTTTACTTTGAGGAACAAAGACATGGTAGAGACTCCATTATTGCCATACAGGAGTCTGTAATCTAATATCAATTCAAGCCAAAAAAGTCTTTGTCTGCATTAACAAAGTTTAGAGATTTTACAACATCAATGGAGACAGTAATGGATTCAGAAGGAAGGGTTCCTAGGAGATGTTCTCTGGAGACCTGGGTGTATGTTACAAAATCAGGAAATCAGGTTTTAGAAAGTGTCTGTCCATGCACAGTAACAGATGAGGTGCCGCAGGAGAATAAGCACTGAGGTAAAGTGAGGCCTGACACAGACCAGGACGTGCAAAAGACATTGAGCATGTTGCTATCTTAGGGCACAGAGGACCAAGTCTGCAAAAGACCCCCCAAAGTGTAAAGATTAGTTTGCAGTGTGAAGATAACAGATAACAGTGGCTAGGAAATAAAAATAGGTTTAGAATAGGTAGGCTTTGAGGCATTCAAGCCATGAAATTGTTTTGGAGTGATAAATACAATGATCTTGTAGTTTATTCTGGTTAAACATAGAAAGGGACAAAAAAATAATATGAAGAAAGCATAAAGAGATTGCTTCCAGCCAAGATGACGTAAAAGAAAGAGACCAGATTGACTCTTATGCCTTAAAGGAATACTGCTAAGGTAAATAAAAATATTTTAGCCAAATATTGGACTGTAGCTAATAGAAAGTATTGATTAATGATGGGAAAAAATAAGATGAGCCATGAAATTGTTAAAGGATATACTCTCTGTGTAGTTTGTACTTTCTAACATTTGGAGGGTCAAAAGTCTGTCTGAGTTGAGATCTCAGGGACAAGAAGAAATGTAGTGTTTGCCAATCAGAGTATAAGAAAAGAGACAATTGTCCTAACAGAACAATGGAGATCAACAGACGGTTTGCCTGAGTTTCAACCTAAATCCTGACAAACGCCTGGGTCCATGTGTAGTATGGTGGGAAAAAAGAAAAGAAAGGAAAAGAAAAAGAAAATTATATTTAGAATATACCCTCCAAAATGTCCCCCTAGTGTATTCAGAGGAAAACTTATTAGATCTCTGTATAAGGAAACTATTTGATTCCTGGGAAAGAACAATTCTAAAGGATAAAAAGAGCCAGAGGAAAATAACATATCAAGTACAGAGAAAATGTAAAGGTACAGATGACAGCAGGTCTCTCTTTGAAAACAATGCAAGCAGAAAAGAGTGGAGCAAAATCCCAAGTAACCTGCAATACTATGCCCAGCAGAAGCACTGTGAAAAGACACACAAAATAAGGAGCCTTGCAGACAAATAGCAACTGGAAAACCATCACTGGAAGACCTTCCTTGCAAGAAAGGTTAAAATGAAATTTTTAGACAGAAGGAAAATGCCATCCCTTGGAAATATAAAATCACACAACAGGAAAGAGAACAAAAAAAGGTAGCTGCTTAAGTAAATAGACAAAATTTTCCTAATTTCAGTCTGTCCGATGCTAATTTATTGCTTGAACAGAAGTAGCAATAAAGCACTTTGGAATATAAAAGTAAATAAAGCATAATCATCTAGAAATAGAGAAAGTGTACAGTATTTGTGATTTAACATAAGTATATCACTACTATGTGTTTCTCATAAGTAAGGTGATAAAAAAATCATCTGAAGGTACACAGTGATATATAATTTTCTATTATAAACCTGAAAGCAACTACTAACATCACAAAGCAGAGCTATAGCTAATAAGGTAGCATAAAATAAACTAATAAAAACATGCAACCAATAAAAGGATAAAAAGAGGATGAAAAAAGAACACCAACAGTGGTTAGAAAGATAGAATATTGGAATGGTTTTGAAATGTTGACTTATTTCCTTTGAATATACACCCACAAGTGAGATTGCTATACGACACAACATTTCCATTCCTAATTTTGTAAGACGCCTCTCTCTGTCCTCTGTGAAGGTTTTAGTGATGATGTTCCCATCGATTCCTGGAGACACATACTCCTTTCCCACATGCTCACCAGCTCTGGTATCATTTGACTTTTGAACAAAGGATATTCTGTCAAGTACAAAGTCGTATTTCATCATAGTTCTGATTTACATTTCATTGGTGATTAGTTATATTGAGGATCTTTACACACAGTTATTTCTTAGCCATTTGTATTTTATGCTGTTTTAGAAAAATGTCTATCAGATTCTTTTACATTTCTTAATTAGATTATATAGGTACTTTTTTTTCTATTGAGTTTTTCTTTTCTATTGAGTTTTTCTATTTAGTTCCTTATGTTTTTGCTTATTATCCATTTATTGGTTATAATGATTACAAATATTTTCTTTCATTCTCAATGTTAAAGTGTCTAATAATATGTTTGCAATTCTTTAATTTACTTTATTCCCCAAAGAGAAACTATTCAAGTGGGCATGTTAGAATGTATTGAAAGGTTATTTTTGTTGTTGTTGTTGTTTCTTGAAGAGTTAAATTGTGTGTATCCTGTGACTTAATCATTTCATTTATAGGGACTAAGAAAAAAAGAAGGCACATTTCTATTTTAAAAATATTGGCACCTAACAATAATGTGAGGAGAGAACCTACAGAGTGGGACAAAAATCTTTATCACACATAGAGCACTAATTTCCAGGATATATAAAGAACTAAAAAAACTTAACACCAAAAAAATAAATAACCCAATCAATAAATGGGTTAGGAAACAGAACAGACACTTCTCAAAAGAAGATATATAACTGATCAAAACATATATGAAAAAATGTTCAACATCCCTAGTAATTGGGGAAATGAAATGAAAACTTCTCTAAGACTTCACCTCAATCCAGTCAGAATGGCAGTTATTAAGAACACAAGCAATAATAAGTTTTGGCAGGGATTTGGAGGGAAAGGTACAGTCATACCTTGCTGGTGGGACTGTAAATTGGGGCAACCACTCTAGAAAGCAGTATGAAGATTCCTTAGAAAACGTGGAATGGAACCACCATTTGGCCCAGCTATTTCACTCCTCAGTCTATGCCCAAAGGACTTAAAATCAACATCTATAGTGACACAGCCACATCAATGTTTATAGCAGTTCAATTCACAATAGCCAAACCATGGAACCAACCTAGATGCCCCTCAATAGATGAATGGATAAAGAAGCTATGATATATATAAACAATATAATATTATTACTCAACATTAAAAGAGAATAAAATTATGGCACTTAAAGGCAAATGGATGAATTTGGAGAATATCATGCTAAGCTAAGTAAGCCAGTCCCCAAAAATCAAAGGCCAAATATATTCTCTGATAAGTGAATGCTGATCCATAATGGAGGAGGGAGCATGGGAAGAATGGAAGAATTTTGGATTGGGCAAAAGAGAAGGAAGGGAAAGGAAGGGGTATAGGGGTAGGAAAGATGGTGGAATGAGATGGACATCATTACCCTATGTACATGTATGATTACATAAATGGTGTGGCTACATTATATACAACCAGATAAATAAAAAGTTGTATTTTATTTGTCATTTCCTCCTAAGCAGCACAATGTAACAATTATTGGTATAGCATTTACATTGTATTGTAATGGAGGTGATTTAAGGTATATGAAAAGACTTGTGTGCAATGAAACAAAATGCATTCTGCTGTCATGCATAACTTACCAGAATGAATGAATGAATGAATGAATGAATGAATGAATGAATGAATATGAATGGGCACATAAATATTCATAGACACTTTGTTTGCAATAGCCAAAACTTGAAAACATTCTTCTTATCCATCAACAGATAGATGCATCCATTAAATCCATATCATAGTATACTACTTAGCAATCAAGATTAATTAAATATTGATACATGCAATACACTTGGAAACATCCCAAAGCAACCTTCTCTACTGAGAATTCAATTAAAAAAGAAAAATAAATTGTATTATTCAGTTTATACAGAATTATAGAAAATTATCTCTGGGATGTGGGATAGTAACATGAACTAGTATGTTAAAACTTGTAGGAGATGGTACTATATTCATTGTCTTCCTTACAATGATGATGATGATGCTTTAAAGAATATATATATATATATATATATATATATATATATATATATATATCACTTAGGAAATTATATCATGTAAGTATTTGCAGTTCATGATATATGAATTATATTTCAGTAAAACTGTAAGATTTTTTAAGTTTCTCTCCTCCAATAACAACTGAACTTTTCCTGAGCAGTTATCATTGTTTTTGTTTTATTATTGGTTAGTTGTATTAAATGAAGGTTGGATATTTCTTTATTCTGTCTGGATTGTTTCTTTTCTAAGATATTTGTGTATTTTGCTCTGTTATTTTATTTAGGTCTTTTAATCAAAGTACACCAGCAGAAAGGACCTCTTCTTACCATTTCTATTTTTAAAGGGAATTCTGAATAAAAAAAATCTTCATTCACAAAGAATATCTAAAATTTCTTTTTCAGTTTAGAGGCTGAACAAAGGAATCATTTCTACTCTAATGGAATAATAATGATAATGCTTTATTGTTAGTTTGCTCAACTTTCTATTTGCTCTGTGCAAAGCATTAGAAGTGTATAAATTAATGTACATAGATAGCTTATTTGCTCAATGCTATTATTATGCCTAGTTTCAAATAGGAAGACCAAGCAGTAGAGAGGAAAGTGACTTTTTTCTAAACCACGTAATTAGTATAAGATGGAGATTGAACCCAGGTATGCCTCACTTTAAAGCCTGAAGATTTAACCACTGAAGCAGTCTTTTGGTATTCATAGGAGAATGGTTCCAGGACCCTTTTCAGATACCTAAATCTTCAGGTGCTCAAATTCCTTATGTAAAATGGCATAATATTTCCATATAACTGACACAAGTCTTTCCATTTATGTTAAATCACCTCCAGTTTATTTATGCTACTCAATACAATGTAAATGCTATACCAATAGTTGTTACTTTGTGCTGCTTAGGAGGAAATGAGAAGAAAAGTGTGGATATGTTCAATACATATTTGCAAATTTATTTTCCATCTGCTGTTGGTTCAATATTTGCACTTGCAAACTACAGATATGGACACATTCACTCTATTTCTTCTAGAACCAAGACATCCCTCATATCAACAATAAATAAAACCAACTATAACTTTTTAAAAACCATTTTCCTCTGTCTGCAAATTGGGGATATTTTCTGAAAAGAGTTGTTTTTGCTTATTGTTAATATGCATTTTAAGGTAATAAAGTAAACTAGAAAACTGAGAAAGTTATTAGAGAAGGACAGTACATGTTATTATCCTCCAAGAAAGGACTATGGAAGGATTACAGTGTTAATTAGCAAACGTAAAGTAGTTCAGTTATGACAGAGTAGGCACTTTATCAATGTGACTGTCACCTAATTGGAAACATGCTTACCAAGTCAGGAATTACCTTGAGTGATTGAGGTCCTAACCTTCCAGAGGCAGGGGGCTGAACTAACATAATTTCAAAGAACCATTTTAGTTTCTCCTTTCTAAATTTTTAAAATAATGATTTGTCATTTTTTCTAACTTTGCATACAATAAAGAATTAGTTACTCTGAACAACTGAATTCTGTAGTTTTTTCTTCAGTTTGTAAAATTAATACTGATTTTTCTGGGTTACCTAGTGAATTAATTTGCATGAGTTGAACATCAAACCTTAAATTTGAAAAGAGTTCTACTAGTGGTAGTAGATTAGAAGGTTTTTCAGAAGGTGGTATGGAAGAGGGGATACAAGTAATGTTTTGGGATTAGGGACCGATAAGGTACCCCAAAACTGTTAGAACTGAATAGTCCTCAGAGATACTAATGCAAATGTGTCCAAACACCTGGTATTTTTGTACATTCTTATCAAATGGTTATTACATTGAGAAGATGCTAATTATAATACTTGATGGGGGAGTTGCTCAGTGGTAGAGTTCTTGCCTAGCATGTGCAAGCCCCTGGGTTATAAGCTCTGCAACACACACACATGCAAAAAAAAAAAATTAAAAAAAAATAAGAAAAAGAAAAAGTTAATGCTATCATTAAGAGAAAAACACATATAAGCATAGACACACAACTAGTGAAAGCCATTTTGAAAACAATGCATATGTATGTAATGGTCAAAATTGTTCATCAATTTCAAAATAGTCATTGAGAACCTACTTGGCATCTGTCACTTTTTTAGTGTTCGACACATGTCACTGAATGGGACAGTATTGCTAGCTTTGAAGTAGACAAATGAGAAGACAGAAAACCAACAAAATACATATATGTGTTAAATTAGGTGGTAATTACCTATGGAGAAAAGACAAAAAACTGGGATAGAGAATTGGGAGCTAGAGATCCAGGCAGAGGGAAAGAGAACAATTGATCTGAGACAGGAGGGAGTATTCCCACTGCATTTCAGAGAAGTAACTCTGCACTATATTTGAAGTAGAATACAAAAACTGGAGCAATGTAGAAATATATTAGAGAGCTAGAAGGGCATAGGTGTTGTAGGGTCCTATAATTATTGCAATGGCTTTGGGTTTTCCTTGTAGTGAGATGGGGAGACATTGGGGGATTTTAATCAAAGGTTTCTTATCATGCTCCAAGGTAGCGGGCAGAGTTTATTGACAAAAGTTTTAAAAGGATAATTCTAGCTGCCATACTGAATAGGCTAGAGGTGGGCAAGGACAGAAGCTGGAAGAACAGTTAGAGATGGTGGTGATTGGAACAAGCTGTTAATTTTATCTGCATGAATGTTGGGGTGCTATAAATAATTCATGACCAGAAATACTAACTAGCAAATAAAATACTATAGAAGTTTAAGTTGGTACTGACTAAATCTCAAAAAATTCTTTCTTGGGCATGATTTATTTATACTCTTATCTGTCAAGAAACTATACAAAAAGCTTTTACTTGAAGTAGTTTCAATTAAATAAAAATAAAATCAACTTTATTGCTGAGAATTGTACATTTTTGAGTGTGTAAGCATGTGTTAACTTTGTTCCTATTATTCATTATCTACAGTGTTTTGTTTGTGTGCTTAAATTATTTGGCTAGCAATAGTAATATCCAATATACAAAGAAATATGAATATGAGCATGTTTGTTTAATGTCAAGTGCTTGACAGTGAATTGTAGATGGTGCCTATGTTTATTCATGATATTGCTGTCACCACTTTTTGTTGTTTATAAATTGAGCTAGCTGGACACATGCTCTCTGTAAGCTCTGGGGACCACATGTCTAAAACTCACGACAATTGCATTTTTGAAGAATATCTTTTATGATAACCTGAATGTGCTATTTGAAAGATTTTTCTTTCCTAAACTGTTTTCAAGAACTCAATATGAATTACTTCCTATAAACAATTTAAGCTCTTTACAAATTCAACTTCACAAGTTTATCTCCATAATTTTAGAGAAAATCAAATTTGAAAGAAAATTAAGAATTTGATACAAATTTTTTTCCAATTTTTAATCAAATTACTTTTGTCTAATAATACACAAGTGTTACTATAGTGCAATCTAAAATTACTGAACCCTTGTGCTATTCTCTCAGGTGGTCCCTGATGACACCTTCCTTCTATGTGTGACCTGGACTCAATTACTTATTTTTAGTTAAGAAAATACTGCAAAAGTGAAGCAATATCACTCCAAGATTCGGGTTCAAAGATCATGTGGCCTCCTTCTTGTGCTTTCTGACTAATTCATTCTGAAGGACTTCTCTGTCATATAGTAAGCTGACTTAAGGGCAGACTCCTGTGGCAGGGAATTTCAGGTGACTGGTGACCATCAACAGTGGTCACAATTAGCATCCCTAAAAGAATGGAATCCTGAAAATAACCACAGAAATACTGGCAGTCCATCATTATCCATTAGAGCTTCATAGAGTCCCAGCCAAACATTGATTATAGTCCTATGAGCAACTTTTAGCCCAACGCCCTATACGAGCTATGCCTATATTCCTGGCCAACAGAAATGGTGCAAAAAAAATTGTTTTCTTAAACTGTTACATTTTGAGATAATTTTTTGCACATTCATTGATAACTAATACATTTTCAAGTTTGCTACATGCTATCACATTTCAAGTTTCTTGTCCGCCTAAGATTTATTTGCTCTAATATATCAAGGGCCCCAGCAATTAAATAAACATATTTATTAATTAAATAATCTTAGAAAATAAAACCTTTAACAATCTGTAATTTCACTTATGCCTATAAACTTAAAAGAACACAGATGTGAAACTACCTCCTTTATATTATTGATTATTAATAGTGTTATTAGGTAGGCTAGTTTTGCTATAATAGAAAATTTAATAAAATGTACAGATCATAGATACAATTATTTTATTCTAGTTAGAATGCAACACAGAAAATGATTTTTTGGGTAATTACAATTATCATCTGTATGCTAACACCTTGTTCACTTGCACAAAATGTTTCCCCAGGTACTATAAATAATTATTAATTTAAGATGGGACTAATTTCCATACCTGAAACTATATTTCAAAGATGTCCTCCTCCCTATTTGCATGCTTTAATCTGCCAAACACTTTCCTAAATGTGTGCCCCAGGGGACATTAAGCCTCCTTCTTGGGTGCACAATACCAGCATTTCTGAATTTGGTATTTGGCTAATAGCTCTATTACCTTTCATGCTGAGTCCAAAGCTTTACCTCCCTCAATCTTTACTTTTGCCAACTGGAAAATTTTCCATCATGTCAAGAAAACCCACTGTGTCCTGTGCTTAGGGAATGGGCCCTCTCTTGCTGACTGACAGCTATTCAATAGAGAAAAGAGCCACAGAGAGATGCCGATACGTATTAAGCTCAGTGAAGAGAATAAGCTTTGTATTTCAAAATGTCACTTTTCTTAGAGTTCAGTGGGAGTGAGTAGCTATAATAAGGTAATTTCTAGAGGGAACCATACTGTAGTTCATTGTATAAATAATTGATTTGATCAGCTGAAATTATTGTGCCTAGTCCTGAATGACCTTTCAGATGAATTGCTAGGTTTTCACTACAAAAGCAACCACAGCTTACTGTAAGATGTCAAAAAAAGCCATATACAGTAGTTTCCTATAAAAAGAAAGGGTATTTACATGTCATTATTTCCTCAGAATAACTAAAATATGATCGGTTCTTTCCCCAAGTACAAGTAGAGGCAGACTATCTTGGGCTTTATTTGTATGTTCAAGGTCAAATGTTAACAGTGAATTAATTCACCAGATCTTATATGAGAATGTTTTAAAGAATATTTTTAAAAAGGAAATAGAGAAACAAAATAAAAAAGTTCTTACACCGAAAGGAAAGGATTTCTCTTTACAACATGCTGACGTATCATTATAATATATCACAGTGGAATTCTCTAGACATTAACCAATTTAGAATTCTACAGAATAATAGACATAAACATCTCACTATGGTCACAACCATAATGTGTTATAATGTATCACTGATGTCTGTACAAATATATTATCTTTCTGATCAGAAATTTTACATAATTTGTCATATAATATTATTCTTATATTCATATAAGTTAGTTATTTATTTTAAATTATGTGGCACTATTGTGCATCATTAAATATTATTTAAAAAATTCAAAGGTGTATATGATTAAAAAATCAAAAGTTAACAATTCCTTCAATTACTATTTCACACTTGAATGCTACATGTAACTATGGTGTATGGTTCATTGTGTATTTGCATAATCCTTTTTGAATAAAAATTAGGCATATCTATCTATCTGAATATATATATATATATATATATATATATATATTATTAATATATATATATTATAATATATATATTATCATCTGAAAAGAACTCTGGATTTGAGCCTTAGAAAAGGAATATATATATATTTTTTTTCACATAATTATTCATAATATAGTAACATATGAATAAACCAAAGAGATCATTTGAACATAACCTTTAGAATAAGCATAATAACTTACGTCTTAGACATAGTTATCTTTCTTTTCCATAATATAGTTCTAATTATGAAAATTATCTGTGCATAACATAAACTTCTGACAGTGTAGAGTCAAAATAAAAATTGATTAACCATTGACTTTGGTGTCATTTGTCAAAGTTCTTTTCTATAATTTTTTAAAACTTCTACATAATTCTTCTTAATAGCATCCCAGTGTTTCATTGTCAATTGCAATAACTTTGATCACACACTATTTTATAGTTTCCCTAGGGGTTTTTCACTAAATAATTTTAAAACAAATAAACCACAAAACCCCTAATCCATCTACATCCTGAGGTGTTAGATGTATATAGTTGAAACCAGCCTGTGGCTTGCCTGTAGTAGATGGATTGTGGAATCTGCTTTTAAAAGCTAGAACTTCTCACCACATAATCAGAGTTCACTTTTCCACCACCCTGGCTACATGAAAGCATAAGTCTGCTTTATTCACACTATAATATTGACTTACTCTTCTGGACCCCAGCAGTTCTAAGAGTTGGTTTTCTTTGAAGTTATAAGACTATGAGAAAAATGGGATAAAATCAATACCAGAATTATGTAATATTGGAATTACAGGAAGCTCTATGGACATATCTTTGGAGTTTCCCATGAAGAAATGTTTTTATGTTAATTTGTCTTGTGTAAAAGGTTTACTTTATCTGAAAAGAACCCTGGATTTGAGCCTTAGAAAAGGAATTTGCTTTGTATAGTGCACCATATCTTCTCATTTCTCACAACAGGAAGAGTGCCACTTAGCCACACACAGTCCCAAGTTTAGCCCTTCCCTAAGGTTTGCTTCTAAAAGAAAAGTAAGGGTTGAGACTATAGTGAGATGTTTATGTCTATTATTCTGTAGAATTCTAAATTGGTTAATGTCTAATAGAGAATTCCACTGTGATATATTCTAATGATAAGTCAGCATGTTGTAAAGAGAAATTCTTTCCTTTTTATGGCCAGTTCTTTAAATTTTCCACAAATATAACCTGACTCTGTTTAATACTGCCATTTTAAACCATTGTACCCTATCTGTTCTAATAATCTAGCCAGGATTCAAATGAACAAACTATTTTTCTCAGGTGCTACCTTTTAGGAGGAGTCCCCCTTTGGCCAATGCCCTTGAGCTTGTCTAAATGAGATACATCTTTAGCCTCCATTTAAGAGTTCAAATCTGAGTACGCTTCTCCCCCTGCTAATAAAAGTCCTTTGCCTAGAAAGTGACTAAGTGTGAGCTCCCTGAAGTGACCCTTTTCCATATGTAGCCACTGCCTGGTGTGGTGTCCTTATGCAAGGGGTGCCCCACAAGTATTTTCTCATTGAAGGATGGAAACACAAATTTGGAAGGAGAAAACAAGAAAGGAAAAGCAAAACCAGATATTATCAGATGCACTTCAAGAGTGGCAGAATGAATATACGACAAAGCCAATGGTCACACCGTTTATGACGAGAGAAATGGGACCCAGGAACACAGGAATCCAAACAACAACATGGGAGCAAGGAAGCTAACTCTGCTGCAGCCCCACGCCAGAAAATTTAGAACTTGGCTCAAGCTGCAAGATTTCCTACCTGCCTCCATTTTCAACTCAGAATAAACTAGGGAAAGCCAGGCACACACTCTCTCCCCCACCAACCACCACTCAGCAGAAGATACTCTGAGCGTTCACCTCCTTTCACTATAAAGCTTCTCCCTCTACCATAGCCTTCCAGTCTACCAAAACCCAAGGAGTAGCGGTGCTTTGCTGCTGAAAGACTGAAGAAATGGCCTGTGTTAGCTTGGTCTTTTATTTCCATAACAGGTGTTAAACAAATGAACAGGTCTTTTGGCATATATATGAAATTCCACCATGAACTGGTTTTATGCCCCTGGTGAGAGAAGCTAATGTTACAACTAGAACTTGATCTTAAGTCTCACTTTAAAGAACTGTGCATGGCTTATGGGTATTGAGCAAATAGCTGAACAATTTACATTTTTAATACTTAATTATAATTCTATTAAATGGAAATATATTTTGTTAAAATGTTTTATATACTTTGTTTATTTGCAGCCATCATTTTCTAAATTAATAGTTCTTATTGTTTTAAAAGTTCTGTTCTAATATTAATTTATTATAGTATTCACTATCATGTATCATCAATTCTTTAATATAAAAGGCAAAATAAAGTCAATGCATCCTCAAGTAGCCACGCTCTGTTTTTTTTGGAGACTGGGAATTGAAACCAGGGGCACTTGACCACTGAGCTACATCCTCAGCCCATTTCATCTTTTTCTCTCTTTTTTTAAATGGGATCTTACTAGCCACTTACTATTATTAATACATTCATTTAGCAAATTGTTTTTTCTTTTCTATCTGTTGTTTTGTCTCATGCTAAGCTTCGGTAAGTTCATGCTTTGATATGGTCACACTCTTATAAGGAAAATTAGACATGAATGAGAAATGAATATATGATACATTTTACCAATGGAAGGACCTGTGCAACACGAGATAATATGATGCTTTCAGTTAACACAACTAAGTAAGAATCATGGGTGAGCTGGCATTCAACCTGTTGTCTTAAAAGTAAGCATTTTTAAAAGCTAAGTCTAAATCATTTTAGTGGAACTAAGTGCAAGAATATCAAGAATGAAATCACAAAGAAAGACATGGGTGGTCTGGGGAACTAAATAACTGTACACAGAGTGGTGAAAAGGCAGTTTACTAAAAGTATCCGTCTGGTAAAAGGAAGAGTGTAGATGAAAGCCTGGGGCCACAGGTCAGATTCAGATTGTGAAGGGGAAGTCGCGGTAATTGATTGACAGGCAGTTGTGGCAGCGGGTCACTCAACCCTATTCTACCTCTACTGCAACTTGTACACCTTCATGTCTCAGTTATAAAGCCAAGACATTCCCAAGCCTCTCTTTTAGTTCAGTTCTGACATTGACATGGCTTTCCCTGAGCAGAAATAGCCCGAGTCCTTCTGAAAAGTTGAATGGGGTCCTCAGATGTATTCTCGTCAGCTGGTAAGCACATGATTGCTTCCTCCTCAGGGGTATGGAAGATCCTGAGGTCTTCTCCCCAGCTGGGGGTTGGCGGTTATAAGAGGCACAGCACTGATCACCAGCTTTTCTATCTGGGCTCAACACTGAGTTGGTATGGCCTTGAATCTGTAGTTGGGAAGGTGGTTTTGATTATTCAGTGTTCAGATACTAACAGAGAGACAAGATCCCTAACAAATAAATTTTACTGTGTTAAGAATCTTTTCTGGACGCCTGATCCACATTCCAACAATTATAAATATCTTACATTAAGTACATTTGTGTTTAAATTAACCGGAGCAGCTTTTGTTATAGGCAACAGTGTGCAGAGAGAAATTCAGGAAAGGCAGATGTTTCTCTGTTCCTACTCACTGTGGGCCAGTTGTCAGTAGAGGAAGTTGTCAGTAGAGGACAGTTTCTCCTCCTCAGGGGACAATCGGCAAGCCTGCAGGACATAGTTGAGTTGTTTTAACTGGGAAAGTTCTAGTGGTGTCTCTTGGGTAAACATCAGGGAAGTTTCTAAACTTTCTACCACACGAAAGACAGCGCCTCTTCCCCATGCTCCTACCCTGTCACCACCACCTGCAAATGAATTATAAACAATTTGATAAACCCTACCTCCAGTATAATTCCAGATTTTAACAGTAAGGCTGGAAAGAAGGATATGAAGAAATATTTTAGGCCTAAAATTGATGTAATTAACACTAAATACCAGTATGGACACCAAGTAAAACAGGTTCTAGAAAGTATATGCTGAATTCAGTTAAGATGATCTTAATACTTCCATGTTGAATTCATAAAACAAATACTGTTTGCATGTGCTACACACCTCTACTAATTATCTTTATTAACTCATCTCTCATGAAAACTCTACAGAATATGCAACAGTATTGTCCACAAATAAACTGCTGCAACATACCAAACAAAAGTGTTTTTATGCAATTAAGGGTTTTTAAAAAATTATCTTCAGGAACAATGTTAGTTAGCAGGAGCTATGTTCCTTTCATTTTCTGGTTTCTGCACTTTTTTTTTTTGCGAGAAAACCATCATCATGTATCCATTTGATAACTACACTAAATGATCATTAACTCATTAAATGGTGATTATTTCCTGCAACTCTTTCCTTTACATTTTTAACTTATGACACTAAGATAAGGTGGTTTGTAAACTCAGTAATACATTTATTCCAGTTATAAAAGATAGATTTATCATTAAAAATCAATGTGATTCACTGTATTGAGACTATTAAAGTAGAATTTCCTAAAATATATGTATACATATACATAAAATTTATTAATATAAATTTATTTATACAACAGTTTACATAATGATATTTAAAGTTTTATCAAACATATATCCATATATTCATTTTGCAACTATATGTGTGTGTGTGTGTGTGCATGCGTGTGTGTGTGTATACAAACTTTGCTAATTCTTTGACTCCATCAATTAAGAAAGGAGTTTTTATTTTTAAATGTTCTCATTCTCAAGTCCAAGAACTATGTATGGCACAGATTAGGGTCAAATAAATATATATTAAATGAGTGAAGGAGTGATAAACCTTTTTTTTTTCCTAATTGTTATGTAAAGTTAACCTCAGTGGTGAGAAAATTCCATTGCAGCCGCACTCTCCATGCAGGAATTATACATTGCTATATAAGAACTCGTATTCATGTATGTGAATGCAATAGGGTATTTTTAACTTTTCCCATTTAAAGTACATAGAAGAATGACCAAATACAACAGATTATTCTCCATGAGAAATAGGTACATCGTTTATCTGTTCATCCAACAAGTATTTATCAGGGGCCTATTATATGTCATGCGGTACTCCAGAAACTGAAGATGCCAGTGTGCATGACACATACACCTTGACTTTCAGGCCTAGTGTTCTTTAGAAGAAGAAAGATGAAATTTTATAATCAATTTTATAATCAAAAGTAACTGCAATGGGGTTGGGTTTGTGGCTCGGTGGCAGAGTGCTTGCCTAGGAGGTGTGAGGCACTGGGTTCAATTCTCAGCACCATAAATAAATAAATAAAAAGGTCCATTGACAACTAAAATACCTATATCTAGATAGATAGATAGATAGATAGATAGATAGATAGATACTGCAATGTTTTTCAGACTGGCTAGAAGAAAAAAAGTGACCATGTCAAGATATCAAATGCTGGACAGGGTGTGAGGAAATGGGATTACTCATCTTTCACTGGTGGGATTGCAAAATGGTACAGCCACTGTGGAAATCAGTTCAGCAGTTTCTTACAAAGCTAAACATGCAGATGTGATAAGATTCAACAATTATACTCCTGGGAACTTGTCCCAGGAAAACGAAAACTTGTGTTTGCATAAATATCTGTATGTGAATTCTAAGAAAAACTTTACTCATAATAACCAAAACCTAGAAATGGCTCAGATTTCGTTCAAAAGGTAAAATTGTTAAACAAACTGTGGGATAATCATGCCATAGACGACTACTCAGCAGTAAAAGGAAATGGACAATTGATTCTTCCATGAATTGGAAGAAACTGCAGGAAAATATGCTGAGTGAAAAAAAATCCAATTCTCAAAGGTTGTATACCACATTGTCCTGTTTAGATAACACTGTGATATGAAGTACACTTAGAAGTACAGAAGTTATCAGTGGTTGTCAGGGATTGGGGATGTGGTCAGAGGGCCAGGGAGAGATGGGTATACAAATAAAAGGGCAGCATGAGAGATTCTTGTGGTGAAGAAATTGTTTCATATCTCAGCTGTTGTAGTAGGTGGGGAGAATACAGATGTCAGAAATTCTTTTAAAAATAAAAATGTACTCAAATGAGTCTCAGGTTAAAGTGTAAAGTGTTGAAATCCTGATAAGAGCAGCAGATTCTATCAATTTCAAAATCCTGGTTGTGAAATCTTTCTGGTTGTGTATTGTGATTTTGAACAGTGCCACCATTGGTGAAAACAGGGTAAAGTGCACACAGGATCTCTATTGATTCTAAAAATTGCCTTTAAATATACAATAAAATTCAATTACAATAAAAAGAATGGAAGTGGCCTCTCTTTTACAGGATTACTAATGCCTGACCACACAATGACCTCGCTGTTCTCAATCAGCAGAGGTTGAGATCGCATATCGGAGCAGTTTTCATAAATAGCAGAGATCTTCAAAAACTGACAAAATCATTTTTACATGTCTGCTTATCTTGAATACACCTAATGCTCAGAAAATCTGCTCTCATATCTCATCTTAAAATGTAAGCTCTAGGAAGAGAGCATGGATTTTTTTTTCTTTCCTCACATGATGGGGATTGAACCCAGGGCCTTGTGCATGCAGGGCAAGCACTCTATCCACTGAGCTATATCCCCAATCCTGAGAATGTCTTCCCTTCCTTCTGCTTTTTGCCACTGAACTTTCAGCCCATTGATCGTCACTGGTAAGGGTATTTCGAGTTCATTGGATTATTGTGGCCCTTGGCTAATTTGCCCAGTAACAGGCTATGCATAAAAAGCTTGCCTATGCCATAATAAAGTGGATCAATTTCTCTAAAACTGGTCTCCAGACGTCTCTTTCCAACTCTGTCGCCACACCCTCCTCAGCTGTTTGGTGGGCTTCAGCTGGACAGAGAGAGCCCACAAATTTGGGAGTTTCAACTTAAATTCTGTTTAAGTAATCTGTGTAATCCTTCAACTTATTTCCTTACATGTCTATACATGGTTGGGAAATATTTCTTTTTTTTTAATTTTTATTTAATCCTAAAATTTTATTTAGTTCTTTATTTTAGAATTCCTGAAAACCACACCTGGAAGACAAAGCTCCAGCTATTTTTATAAACTTACTCATTCATCTCACTACCAATGTCACCCCTCTATATGTCAAATTATGGATCCAAGTAGAAAATGACATCCAGATTTAATTATTTCGTTCTTCATTTGATTGTTGGGTTCCCTCAACCATGAAGTTGTAAACCTTTGATTTAAATAATCAAGATATAGTTCTCAGATATAGCTAAATCTCTTTTAAGAAATTTAAGAATGTTGTCAAATCTCTGTCTAGCTGTATACAATTCATCTGTCAAGCAAGTCTGGTAAATAAGGCAAATGTTGTATGAATTAGAATTTTAACCACAATGGTCTATTCTTTTAATTTTAATTCAATACTATAGATAAGTGATATTAAATTTCAAAACACTCTTGCCTCTAAAATATGATTTCTCCTTTGTTTTTGATTTTTTATTCTTTCTTTTTTTTTAGGATTCTAAAATCCTAAAAAAAATACCTAACTTTTTGGGTTTTTTTATTATTTAAATTTTAAAGATAAAATAAACTCAATAGACAAATCAATTATATCTATGAAACACATTCTGTATATATAATCCTTAATTATTAAATGACAATTATTATTTTATGGAACAATTATTAAAATAATTCTGATATTTTAATTTAGCAATTGTTTGTGCTTAATAAAAATAATATAAATTTGTTTGGAATAAGTAAGATAATTTTTTAACATTAAGAAAAGATGAGAAAGCTGTTTTTTAGAGACAGAAACATTCTGTACTTTTAGATAATAATGATAATAATCAGTAAGCTTCCTAATTAGCCAGTATAGTTTTTTGTTATATAATTGACATATTGCTAATAGAATAAAACATTTTCAAAAATCAATTTCTACTTGCTAGATAACCACCAATGTGATTCTGAAGCACTTATAAAAAATAAGTGTCACATTCAAACCAAGATATTTTTTAAAACCTGGAATAATGTTCTTTAGTATACATTTTCTTTTTATAATAAAAGAATACTATTACACAAGGTAGTATGATCCTGTGTGAAGCAGGTGGTTAAGGAGCAAATAAATTACTGGCAGATTTAATTATAATACACTTTTAATTTTTCATGATAAACAACAGATGTGTGTTTACAAAAATACATTATAGTAGAATCAGGTCAATAGAATCTAAATGAAAAAGGCTTAATTTATCTGTTACTCTCTTTTGAATTCAAGGGGACAACCTATTTAAAATAGACACCATTCAATGTAACACAAGTTCAAAGAAGATTAATTTAAATGGGCCAATGAATACCACTTTCATTAATTGTGTTAATAGAAAGGAAGATAATTTCAGAGTACATTAAGACATGGGAGAAAGTAACAACTTAAAATAACCTATTACATTGGAAGCAGCAAAGGAATATAACAAAATAATGTACACATAAACCAGATCACCCACTTCCCGGAATGCTGATAGTATGTTTCTGTCTTTCAATATTTGAATTTCTGCCTGACAGTTAATGTTGTTAAAATTCAGTGAGTATCATTAAATTTCTAAAATTTAAACTTTTGATAAAGACTGAAACTAACATGTATTTGAAGTGTAAATCTAGTAATTTAGGAAATATAATTGCTGAAATATTTTATGTGTATAATTTGATAAAATTAGAAGATTGGATTTAGAGTTCCAATATGTGAGTTATACATCCATTTCTGCCACTTACTGTAAAACATTTCATTTCTAAAAATAGCTGTTTTCAAAAGTTAACAAGATATAATTTCAATACCTACAATGGTCTATGAAAAGAATTCAATGTTTAAAAATTTCTCAGGCCTTCATTTCTTCTTTTGTTTTTGTAATCTTGATGTGTTTTAAAGACCTGGTTTAATGCTATTAATATACATAGTTTCATGTATTGAATTTCTCAATTACTAAAGGCAATCTTTTTATTTTATTTACATTTTTACACATTTTATTTACATTTTTTAATCTTTCTAATTCCATTTTTCCCATAGAATATTTCCCATTATTTATTGAATTCTTTTATTTGACTCAACCTATGACTGACACTGTTACAAGTACTTAGCATTGGTACAACCAAATGAAAGAAACTGCCTTCTAAGATCGCATGATATAAATAGAGACATTCAGCATTTGCACACATGTGAAGAAATTAGTATCCAATGCTTCATGAAACATACAAGATTTGATCTTCATCTTTTTTTTTTAAATCTACCTCAAAATGGGCAAATTAACAACAAAGCAAGAGAAAACATAAAACCTTTTTTTGTGGTGCTTACAGATTCTGCAAAGCAATGATTCAGACAAGGCAGAACAGGTATGGCTTGTCTTTGATCCACAGTAAAGGAGATTAGGGGTCTCAGCTTTAAACACTCAGCCAGCCAAGGGCAGATAGAACTTTGGGACTTCTGCAGTCAGCACTTTGGCTGCTTGCACTGAGATGCCTCAAACTCTGCGTGCACTGGGAACTCTCCTTCGTCTCACCGTCAGTGAGTCTTTGCTTCCCGGAATGCTGAAGCCTCACACCAGCGAAGCACTGAGGCAAGTGTAGAGTGGAAAGTGAAAGCTTTATTAAAGGACTGCAGAGAATACTTCCCCCAAGGAGAAAGGGAATCCAAAAGGCACCTTGGGATGGGGAGGTCTTATCCCTTTTATATCTAAGGTCTTCTTTTGTCCTTCTACATTTACGTTCTTTATCTTGCTTATTTCCCACTCTTCTGCTTGAGACAGGGGATGCTGGTGGGAAGGCCAAAAGCTCGAAAACAGGTGGGCCAGGGAGGAGTCATGGGGCAGGAAGGGCCTAGGGTGATTTGATTAGCACCTCCCTATTTGCTGGGAGCTGCCTCATTAACAGTTCTTTCAGATGGGCTCAGGCCTTGGGGACATTAACATTTCAATTCCCCAGGTGTAGTTCTGATTTCCCAGGCTCAGATTGGACTCCTGTATTTTTTTTTAATGGACTCCATTTTTCTTATTAGACTCGATATCAGACTTATCTATAATTTAATTGTCTAGTAAGACAAAGAACTTAGAAAACAGTTGTTATTTCAGGGAATACATCTATAAATAATGTATAATAGTCTTCACAAGCAAGAAAAACTAACATATTTTGGTGATGAACACCAACCAAAATCTCTGAAACAATATGATGGCAATTCTAAGAGGAAAGTTTATCGCATTGAGCTTCTACATTATAAAAGTAGAAATATCCCAAATAAATACTCTAATGTTAACCTCAAGGCCATGGAAAAGGAAGAACCGATTAATTCCAAAATAAGTAGAAGACGGGAAATAGTTAAGAGTGGATCCAGAATAAGTGAAATTGAAAATTTTAAAAAAAGTACAAAGAATCAATGCAATAAAGAGGTTTTTTTTGACAATATAAATAAAATTAATAGGCTGTCAGTTAAATTTACCAAAATAAAGACAAGTAGAGATGAAAAAGGAGATATCACCAGAGATACTTCTGAAATCCAGAGGATCATTAGAAACTTTTTTGAAAATTTATGATCCCCAATAAACTAGAAAATCTTGAAGATATTGACAAATTTCTAGACATATTTGAGCAACCAAAATGAAACCATGAAGACACAGAAAGACCTAAACAAAGCAATATAAAGCAATGATATTGAAGCAGCAATTAAAAAAGAAAAAAAAATCTTCCTGTAGCCAGGTGTGGTGGCACATCCCTGTAATCTCAGTGGCTCAGGAAGCTGAGGCAGGAGAATCACGAGTTCAAAGCCAACATCAGCAACAGCAAGGTACTAAGCAACTCAGTGAGACCCTGTCTCTAACTAAAATACAAAAAAAAAAAAAGCTGGGGATGTGGCTCAGTGGTGAAGTGCTCCTGAGTTCACCCCTGGCTACCCTCCAGAAAAAGAAAAACAAACAAACAAACAAACAACAACAACAAAAAAACCTTCCTACAAAGAAAAGTCTAGGACCTGATGGGTTCTCAGTCAAGTTCTACCAGATTCTTAAAGAAAACTAATGCCTGTGCTCCTCAGATTATTTCTGGAAATACAAAGAGGGACACCAAAAAATTCATTCTATGAAATGAGTATTATGTCACTAAAACCAGAGTGGAGTTTTTTGGGTCTTCTAAATATTTAGAATCATGTCATCATGGAAAGAAAACTATAGATCAATATCCCTGTTGATCATAGATGCAAAAATCCTTAATAAAATATTAGAAAATCACATTTAAAAATACATTTAAAGACAGTAGAATGAATCTGACATCACTTTCCTATGTACAGTATGAATACACCACAGTGAATCTCAACATCATGTACATCTACAAGACTGGGATCCTAATTCAAATAAGATGTACTTCAATTTGTATAAATATGACTAAATAGATTCTATTGTCATGTATAACAAAAAAGAAAATAAATAAAAATTATAAAAAGAAGCTAGAATACTATGATAAAGAGATTTTCATCTATCCCAGGGATGAAACTTTGGTTCAACACACAAAAATAAGTGAATATAATTTATAACATAATTAGAATTAAGGGTAGGAATCACATGACAATCAATAGATGTAGAAGAAAACTTTTGTCTAGTTCTAGAAACATTCATGTTAAAAAGCATAGAGAAATAAAAGTTAGAAGAAACTTGCCTCAATATTATAAGGGCTATATGTACCAAATTCAAAACCATCATTGCATTGAACAGAAAAAACTAGAAGCATTTTTTCCAAAATACTTTAGAGGACGAAGGTGACTACTCCCATCAGGGAGGAGGGGCTTGTTGAAAATGTTCTCCACAGTGCCTGTAATCTAGGTATGCAATTATTGTAGTATTTTGAAATAGATTGAGGAATTAGTTATTTAAAATGGTAAAATTGCTATTGCACTATATAGGGGTTGAAAAGAGCAGGCGAGAAATATTGAACAAAGGGAAAAAAAGAAAGTGAAAAGGAGAAAATAATGATTTAATAAAGGTATAAAGGGGAAAAAAGTTAAATGGGAGGGGGCACTTTTGAGGCAAAACCAGAAAATGCAAAAGGGAAAAGAGGGACCAAGAGGAATACAGTACTTCTGATCTAAGCAAACAAATATAGAGAAATTCCTTTTAATGCTTCAAAACAGAATAATTTAAGTACTGATATTGTGATGCTTCCTTCTTCATTCTCCTCCTCCTCGTTCTCCTCCTCTAATTTGATTTTTTTAAAAATTATTTTTTTGCTAAGGAGTGCTTTGGACATTCTTAGGTATCCTATTTTTCCAAATGAATTTCATGATTGCTTTTTCTATTTCTATAAGGAATGACCTTGGGATTTTAATCGGAAGTGCATTAAATTTGTATGTTGCCTTGGGTAGTGTGGCCATTTTGACAACCTTAATTCTGCCTATTCAAGAACATGGGAGATATTTTCATCTTCTAAGGTCTTTTTAAATTTCTTTCTTTTATGTTCTGTAGTTTTCATCATAGAAGTATTTTACTTCTTTTGTTAGATTGATTCTCCAATTTTCTTTTTCTTTCATTCTTTTTTTTTTTCTTTTCTTTTTTTTGAGGCTATTGTGAACTGGGTAGTTTTCCTAACTTATCTTTCAGCAGATTCATCACTGATGCATAGAAACACATTTGATTTATGGGTGTTAATTTTATATCCTGCTACTTTGCTGAATTCACTTATGCATTCTAGAAGCTTTTGGGTGGAGTTTTTTGGATCTTCTAAATATTTAGAATCATGTCATCAGTAAATAGGGTAGTTTGATTTCTTTATTCTGTCTAATCACTCTGGCTAGAGTGTGAAGGACGATGTTGAACAGAAGTGGTGAAAGAAAGCATCCCTGTCTTGTTCTCAATTTTAGAAGGAATGATTTTAATTTTTCTCCATTTAGAATGAGGTTGGCCTTGAGTTTAGCATGTATAGCTTTTACAATGTTGAAGTATGTTCCTACTATCCCTAGTTTTACTAGCATTTTGAACATGAGGGGGGTGCTGCATTTTGTCAAATGCTTTTTCTGCATCTATTGAAATAACCATATGATTCTTGTCTTTAAGTCTATTGATGTGATGAATAATGTTTATTGATTTCAGTACATTGAACCAATATTGCATCACTTGGATGAACCCAATTTGATCATGGTGCAATTTGCCAGAATTTTATTAAAAAGGTTTGCATCTATGTTCATCAGGGATATTGGTCTGAAGTATTTTCCCTTGATGTGACTTTGCCTGGTTGTGATACTAGCTTCATAGAATGAGGTTGGAAGGATTCTCTTCTTTTCTATTTCATGCAATAATTTGAGAAATATTGGTGTTAATTCTTCTTTGGTTTTGTAGAACTTGGCTGAGAATTTGCCTGGGCCTAGTATTTTCTTAGTTGATAGGCTTTTGATGGTGTTTTCTATTTCACTGCTTGAAATTGATCTGTTAAAATTGTATACTATAGAGTTATAGCAATAAAAACAGCATGGTACTGGCACCAAAACATACATGTAGACAAATGGCACACAATAGAAGACATAGAGACAAACCAACATAAATACAGTTATCTCATACTACACAAAGACATCAAAAACATCCATTGGAGAAAAGATATCCTCTTCAACAAATTTTTCTTGGAACATTAGGAATCCATATGTACCAAAATGAGATTAAATCCTTATCTCTCACCCTGCACAAAACTGAACTCAAAGTGGATCATGGACTTAGGCATTAGAACAAAAATCCGGCATCTACTAGATGAAAAAGTAGGTCCAAATCTCCATCATATTGGCTTAGAAAATGAATTCCTCAACAAATCTCTAAAATGCAAGAAGTAAATTAAAGAACCAATAAATGGGATGGAATCAAACTAAAAACTTTTTCACAGCAAAGCAAATAATCAAGGATGTGAAGAGAGCACCTTCAGAATGGGAGAAAATTTTTGCCACCTGCACATCAGTGGATTCATCTCCAGGATACAAAAAGAACTCAAGAAACTTAACATCAAAAATAAATAAATAAATAAATAAATAAATAAAGTAAAATAACCTGATCTGTAAATGGCTTAGGAACTGAACAGATACTTCACAGAATAAGAAATATGATCAGTCAACAAATATGTGAAAAAAATGTTCAACATTGAGTCTGGCAATTTGAAAAATGCAAATTAAAACTACACTGAGATCTCATCTCCCTCCATTCAGAATGTCAATTATCAAGAATACAAGCAACAATAAATGTTAGCAAGGATGTGGGGGAAAAGGTTCACTAATACATTCTGATGGGACTGCAAATTGGTGCAACCACTCTAGAAAGCACTATAGAGATTCCTCAGAAAAATTGGAATGGATCCACCATTAGAGTCAGTTACTCCATTCCTCAACTTATACCAAAAGACTTAAATCAGCATACTACAGTGATACAGCCACATCAATATTTATAGCAGCTCAGTTCACAATTGGTAAATTATGGAACCAACCTAGGTGCCCTTTAACAGATGAATGAATTTTAAAAATGTGGCATTTATGCTCAAATGGAATATTAACTCAGTCACCAAAAAAACCCCACAAAATTATGGCATTTACTGGTAAATGCATTGAACTGGAGGCAATCCTGCTAAATAAAATAAGCCAATCCCACCCCCCCACCCCCGCCCGGCAAAAAAAAATCAAAGGCCAAATGTTTTTTTTTTTTTTTTTTAATATGCAGATGCTGATTTCATAAAAATGTGGGGGCAATTTAATAAAGAATACAAGTAATTTAGATTAGACAAAGTGGAATGAAGGGAAAGTTGGAGGAATGGAAATAGGAAAAACAGAATGAAATGGACATTACTCTCCTATGTGCATAGATGATCATATGACCAATGTAATTTTATATCATGTACAACCAGAATGAGAAGTTCTACTTCATATATGTATAATATCTCAAAATATATTCCACTATCATGTATAACTAATTAGAACAAATAACAATAATAAAAAATAGAAGAAATATAATGAATGGAGAAGGCAACAGTATCAAAGAATAGGGGAACATCTAACAATGTAATATGAAAGTAACATATGTAAGATCAAAATAGACGTTAGACCTATTTATAATAATTCATACCAAGGTGGAGACATTTCTTAGTGAGTGCTCCTTCTCTAGATTTCATCACTATTTGGGACCTTTAGATAATACACACCACTTTGCAGCTTTCCCTTTATGTTTCCTTGTGTATATAGAGAGACAGTGATCATGTCTGCTCACCTCAATACAATTCTCAGAGGCCCCAATCCAATTTTGGTGTGTTTAGATACATACTAGCTCTCTGTTAGGTCTGAGGAGTTTCATCTTAATGGTCTGTGACTTAGCAACAAGGTCATTCCCTGTTAGGAATAAGAAGATAAGAACATCTTTTATTTTTCTTAAAAGAGTGAAGAAGAAATACCTGGTTATTTCCCCCCTAAAATCTGCAAAAATGATATTTATAAATAAGCCATATTACTGCAGTATCCAAATCATATTTGTATAAAATGTTCAGCTCGTATGACTGAGTTGTGTGGTCCCTTGTTTCTTCCACTCCTTTGTGGATCTACCTGTTTATCTAACCTTCCCAAAGATATAACAGGGGACGGAAAGGAAACACATTTCTGTGTGTCCTCCTGTGTATCCAGTGAGCACTACCCCTGGTATATTTCAGAGTGTGCAGAGTATGGCAACTGAAGTAGAGGTATTGTAGGCTGTTTGGTGTGTCACTAGGTGGTTCGTGGGGGTTGGAGGACTGATGCTCCCTCCAGAGTAAGAGGTTGTAGATCAGTGGACATGTATCTGGCCATACCAGGTGGTAGCTGGTATTCTCCAGGTGCTCCTCTGTATTTCCTGTGAATCTAATGAGAATTGACTTAACTGGCGATTTTGTGACTCATACCTGTGAACATTTCTATAGTTGCTGGGGCTAAGAGTTACTTCCCTGGTTACCATGTTTTTCTCACCAGTCAGTTCTCCTTCGTCAGCTCAACAATCTGAGCCTGTGTACTTGGAGAGAGCTGGGCTACATCTATTGGCTGATTTTGTAGGGTGCAAAGGTGCAGGATGCAGGGTTCAGGGCTCTTAGTGACCTCTGTGGAAAATGTGCACCTGTGGTGCAGAGAATGGAGGCCTTGCCCAAGATGCTCGGCAAGTTCTCTACCACTGAGTTACATCCTCAGCCCCTCCTTATGGCAGCATTAATAGTCACATCTTCTACCCTTCTGTTTTTTTTTTTATGGTAAAGAAGTCAAATGTCTATAAGTGTCAAGCAAAGCATTTAAAAATCAATTTGTTCTTTTACTTCTTGGTCACAAAATGGAAAACATGTTTCCATAATCAAATAGACTTGATCTGATTTCCTTATTCATGAGGCCAACGTGATAGTCCCATGGCAGGATGTATTTTGCTTATAACTCAAGAACTTTCCTACTGTGAGTGCAGAATGGTCTGTTAGGGCAACATACTTTGCATCCTTGATCACTGCCCGTTACTTGAAATCCATTAACACTGTAGTATAACTCACTATTCCTTAGCCTACATGGCAGACACATTTGGTTCAGTGAAAAGGAAAAAAAAAAACTTTTTGTAGTTTTAGGGAAAATTTAATAGGATTAAAACGTAAAAAAATAACAAGATAAATGAAACTTATCTCAAGATCTCAGCAAAACCACATTATTTGGGGAATATACTGGGAATAATGAAAATGCATGAGAAGCTGTAACAATTTGGAGAAAAGAAAATTCACTACTTAAATACCCCTTCCATGGGGACTCACTTCTACCTGAGAGAAGAAACCACATGAGAGCAGAAATGTGTTTCCTTTCCGTCCCCTGTTATATCTTTGGGAAGGTTAGATAAACAGGTAGATCCACAAAGGAGTGGAAGAAACAAGGGACCACACAACTCAGTCATACGAGCTGAACATTTTATACAAATATGATTTGGATACTGCAGTAATATGGCTTATTTATAAATATCATTTTTGCAGATTTTAGGGGGGAAATAACCAGGTATTTCTTCTTCACTCTTTTAAGAAAAATAAAAGATGTTCTTATCTTCTGCTTCTTGTAACTAAAATATAATTAAGAGAGCTAAATCAATACAAAAAGTACCTTATGGAGGTTGAAGAGAAGCAGTGTATTAGTTTAAACTTCAAGCCTTTTCATTTTCCATTGGACTCATTTTCCATTAAAATTCAAGATCAATAATAGAAGCACTGGTACTTTTAGATCTTAATTTTTATATAAAGCAGGATTTTACTAGATAATTTAAGTAATGCAGAGAAGGCTTTTCTACTTAGTAATAAATGCAAAATCATTATCAGAAAATAACAGCTTCTATCATTAGGGATATATTTGTACTGAACTATAACAAAAATTTTTTCAGATTTTTGTCTTCAAATCTCTATGATCAATTTATTAATTGTAACTATAAATATGATCATCTATCAAGGAAAAATGTAAAAATAATTTTTGATTAGTCCTCCTATATGCAAAGATAATACTTGAAATTATATGGCCTTGTGTCTCATTCCCTATGTAAATATTAGCAAGCTATGAATAGCCTACACAGAAGTCAATTACTGGTTAAAATTATATTTGAGTAGATTAATAATTTCAGTAGTTTTTTCATTTAATAGTTGTTAAATGAATCTTAATCTCTTATTCCCCATTGTTGCTTTCCTGGTCTGGACCACTGTAGTCTTTGGCCTTAAATATTGCAATAGTCTCAATGAGGGACCCTGCTGATGTATTCTCTACCACTGAGCATTGACCTCACCATCTTATCTCTTGCTTAGGAACACTTAGTGGCTTCCCCTTGGTGTATGCATCAAGTGTGTAAAATCCTTTCAGCATACACTGTAAAGTTCTTCATGGTTTACTGCCTGTTTTCCTCTGTAGGGTTCCTCTCTCTTTACTCTTCCCACTGTAGAGTGTAGCTTCATGAACTGGGATACCTGCCAATTTTGAGCCTCCTACGAGCTACCTTCTCCTCCTTCTTGAAGATTCAGTTTAGAAATGCTTTGTCTGCAAGACTGTCAAGCACCTTTCATCTACTCCATTGGGTAACTGCCCTCTGGGCTGCAGTGGCTCCGAGTGCTGATATTTACCCAGGTCCTGTTGAACAGACAGCCCTCTGTCCTGTGTCCTTCCTACATGTCTGGTGACTGCCCTAACACAATGGGACTGCATCTCATGCTGTGGGTACTCAGTGAATAATTTTGGAACTAGAGAGAAATTCTGAAATTGCATGTACAAAGATACAAACATTGTTCTGTTTTCAATTTATCAAGATTACCTTCTGTAATATTAACTTAATCTGCATCTCAAAATTGCATTTTGTTTTCTTAATAAATTATACATTAGGTCTTCTTGAGCTCAAATATTGCTTTGGAAAAGCTTCTGTTACCCTAAATAATTTCCGTTCCTATTCTGAACAGAGTAGGCACACAGCTTTTAATCAAAGCACATATATTTTAATACATATATGTATATTTTTACATGTGTGTATATTAAATATGTGCTTACACTGACAATACTTATTATATTTTACATGTCTTTAATTTTTTAAATTCAGATCTCTATTTTCCTCAATAAAGTTTTAAAAATATTTCAAAGTTCTGTGAATTATTTTGTCAGGACTAAAAATTGATCTTACATAAAGCAAAATGAGTCTCCATTTATTATAACTTTCAATAATATCTCATTAATTTAATTTGTGATATATGAGTTAATGATTTTAAAAAGATACATGTATTTACTAAAATGCAGAAATTGTTCATAATGCATACGTGGTTTTAAAAAAGATTGATAGAATTATTTTAAAAAATAATGGCAGTAAAAAAATAGAGAATGTTTATTAAAGTATACAAACTCATAAATTACATAATTTTTTATTTTTCATATTGTGGGACCATGATTTTGAATAAATAGTGTGATTGGCAAGATGAATAATATGTAGTTTAAGGAAAACTAAATGCTTTGATTATTAGTTTTCTGATGAACTTTTAAAACTGCAAATATCATCAACTGAAATAAGTTTGTTTTGGTATATCATACAAAATTGTTTACCAAGTGACCTCTGGTCTACACATTTATACAATCATGGTAAGATGGGGAATGTTGTATCTTCACATTATTCACATTAAAAATAAATGGTTCAAGCATGTAAGTGAATGATAGTGACTTTGTAAAAATTCCTGAATTTAGATATAAAAGGAATGGCCTACAGAATACTTCACTTAGAACCCAAATAAGTATCTGATTTAACAAGATAAGGAAGAAGAATACTAAAAGAGATCAAAATTTTGCTATTAGCTAATTTTAGCACACTAGACATTATGAAAACAATTTCTGAGTATTGCATTTAATCTTAACTAAAATTTACCAAATGAAAACAACTACTCCCAGATTAAAAAATAATAATAATAATCCTAGCTACATGGTAAATCTTAGAAAATTATATCAGGTTCTTGTTTTTGTTTGTTTGTTTTTTGTACCAGAAATTGAACCCAGGGGCACTTATCCACTAAGCCACATTCCTGGCTCTTTTTAATTTTTTTTTTTTTAATTTTGAGACAGGGTCTCACTAGCTTGCTTATAGTCTCAGTAAATTGCTGAGGCTGGCTTCAAAACTATAACAGAATGTTTCTATGCTATTACCTAGTAAAGCAAAGTTTTCAAATGGAACCAAAAGGTAGATGTGGGTGGTAGCATAAGTATAGAAATGAAGGGAGATAGTATATGGCTCTTGAACTATACTAACATGAGGTGTGTGTTTCCTTGGGCATTGCTGGGTATGGGCAGAAGAAATCAATACAGCACCCATATCCATGTGGTCCAGTTTAGGAATCACTGAGAAATCAATGTCTCTTAATTTGTAGTTGTCTGCTGAATGTGCTGAATTAAATTTGACGAATTTTGTTTATTTAGTTATTTATACACTAAGGATTCTTTTTACCCAAATGGGTTCTTGTCATCTATAGAAGCAAATTTTTGTATGTTGTGTATATAGAGTTATGGATCAACCACTAGTTTATTGTGTATATATAATAAATACATATGTGTATATACACATACACATATTTATGTGTTTATATATATATACATCTACAGTCAAGTACACAAAGGGAAAAAACACAGACAATACAAATACTGATTTTTGCAAAAGCGTACCTATTGCCATAATTTTCAATTTTAGAAATAATATGTTGGGTACTCACAGAGTAATGAATACCTATCTATAAGCATGAAACAATAAAAGTTGAAATTGTCATTTTTATTTTACAAAGAAATTGCATATAACTACTTTTTTTTCTTGGGAGAAGTGTGATTCTTTTTAAACAGCATAGCTTACTGCAAGCAATAGTAATGATATACATAATGATCAATTATATTTCATTATCCTTCTCTGTTTATATTCTCATGAAAATTGAAATATGCCATCTTGAAAATTGTGTATGTATAACATATGGTGTTTAATAGAGAACAAATACCTTTCCAAATTACTCACCCATGAGTTCTGCAGCTCTGCCTTATGAATACATTTATAAATCAATGGTCCTATTTCTTAAGATGATGAATAGCAAATGTTTATTTAAACCCTGGGCTATTTACCAACACATACATCAAAAGTTAAGCATTGCACAATTATAGAGGATGACTTTCATAACTGCACAAACTAAACGACCACCTCTTAACTGCTGTGAGGCAAATTTCAGGGAAAAGTATAAAGTAATTTTTAATACAAAAAAATAGTAACTGCTTCTGGTGCATTTTGAATCTTCAAAAACACAAGTGTTAAAAATGTTTTTTAGGGCTGGGGATGTGGCTCAAGTGGTAGCGCGCTCGCCTGGCATGCGTGTGGCCCGGGTTCGATCCTCAGACCACATACCAACAAAGATGTTGTGTCCGCCGAGAACTAAAAAATAAATATTAAAAATTCTCTCTCTCTCTCTCTCTCTCTCTCTCCTCTCTCTCTCTCTTTAAAAAAAATGTTTTTTAAAGTTTTTAAGTATTTGTTTAAGGAAAAATACATTTTTTATTATACTTACATATCAACAATATATTAAAAGGATCCAATATTTTTATTGTCATGCCAATGCTTTTATTTCCTGAGTAAATTAATCAAGATATTTTGGGTCTTTTTCCATCAATTAACTTGCTTGCACACCTATTTCAATTGATAATGCAGCCACAAAACTTTAGTTTAGGTTGTGGTTGTCTAAAATTTCTTAAAACTGCACTCACCGAGTTTTATTTCCCATGTGTTTTGTAAATCATAACTTTATTGTAGTACTTATATGTGAGACTGAATGGTCATGATAGCTTTGAACAATGAAACAAAAATCTTAGACCAATGTTTATCTGATTTCTATATTTTAAGAAATTCAACAAATACTCCTTAAGTTTTGCTTGTGTAATGTTAGCATACCAGAACAGCAATGAATGAAACAAATAAGAGTATTTTCTTTCTTGAAGTCTCCATTCTTTTGAAAGTGAAATATGACAAATAATGTGATGGATTAAATATCTGTAGAAATTCTCTGCCACTCTTCCACAGAGAGACAATGCTACTTCATGCCTTCTGAGTCTCTGTAGGACCTGTGACTTGTTTGAGAGAATGCAGAGAAACTGAGAGCAGTAACCTGTGTTACTGGGCCACAGGCTGCTTGCCCTGGCAAGGGCCAGGGAAGGTGGAGGTGCAAGGCGACCAGCACCCTTTCCTGGAAGGACTCCACTGAGCTCCTGGTAAGATTCTTTAATGATGTGATCTCGTTTTGAGTATGCCAAGAGTCTCATAACTTTTGCAGCTTATTTTAATACTTCAGTACTCTGATGCTTAGTCATATTATGACTCTATATACTTAACAACACGTTTTCCAAAGGCTCAGGGAGATCCACCATCAGAAATTCCTGAGATTCTTTTTCTCTTTTCCTCCAAGCCATATTTGAAAAATAGTTAAATAAGTTAGACCTTCTATGGGTTTGACAACAAAAATTGTCACTTAAAAGAATTTTGCACTAATAATACATTCAGTTTAGAGATTTTTTATACTTATATAAATGAACATATTGGAGAATTGGCATTTACTTGAGACAAGCAGGGAGGTGAAAGTGGATTAGTGAGAAAAGAATTAAAGAGATCATCCTAATGGTCATAAAAGAAGTAGAGTTTGATAATTCACATGCACATCTTCAAACTGAAGATTAGGAAATTGATTTTGATATATATATATATATATATATATATATATATATATATATACACACACACACGCACACACATACATACATACATAGTATTTAGGGATGTATATACCATAACTTTGTTATATACATTTACATATATATGTGTGTGTGTATGTGAAAATACACACACACACACACACACACACACACACACACACACACATATATACATACACACACCCCTAGATGTTTCTCATGAGTTTCACTGACAAAATCATTTTTAATAAAATTTAGAGTCTGTCCACAAAAAATGATTTCATATTCCTGTAGATCTGAGAGCACACACTATAGGTCAACACTTCTCAAACCCACTTGCTAAATAAAGACATGTCAAGACTACTCAAGAAGAACAATAGCTCTACCTGAATTGTCCCCACTATGCAAACCATTCAGTTTGGAAAGTTTGAGTGGATCTTGAGCATATATTTATGTGAAAGCATTCCAGCTAACTAGGTAATTAAAATATGATCACAATTAAGAACCTCTGCCTTGGTCAGTGGTGATTCTGCTTCTATAATGCTGGTGAGTGCCTTCCACTAACTCATTCGTCCAGATTCTGAAATCCATCTCTTTGTCAATTTATAAACTAATTCCTGTACTAATAGGATTTTGTAGTGATCATGTTGCATAACTAACCACCACTCAAATCAGAGGCTTTTAGAAAGCGGCTTTTTCTTTTTTCCATATAAATCAAAGTCATCTGCAACTGCAAAGTGGTGTCTTGGGTCAGGGAGTTCAGCCCAATTTGTTTCCAGATTGTAGACCACAGGTTGCTTTTAGGATTTCTCAATGTACCTGTTATTCTCTAATCCATGCTGTAGAGTCAATGGCTCTTCTTGTCTAAACATCTCAAGGTAGATGGTAGAAGAGAAAATAGGATGGTGGGACTCTCCATGCCTCTAAAAGCATGCTCAGAAGTGGCGTCCTGTCACTTCTGCTCACATTATGCTGCACAAACTATTTCCATGTACAAACCCAACATCAACAAAGTAGGGAATTATGCCCCATCCACAAAGAAGATATACTATGGCAGACAGTAGAGGGGGCATTTGGAATAAACAGTAGTGCTGCTTAACCACGATATTCATGCATATACTAATGGCATAGTGTACTTGTAGCTTCCAGAAAAAGAAATACAGAAATCCTTTCACTTTGCAGGTAGTTTTCCACATCTGATTCATTAGTATGAATAGCTTTCTTGTACTTAACACAGGTTTACATGAAAATAACTTACTATATATTATCCACTGAATGTGAGACTATTTTAACTTATTTTCTTAAATAATTGAGTATATGATTTTGAATAAACTTTTATTTTTCATGCTTTATGTTAGAATTTAAATTGCAATGTAAAAATATGTTAAATGTACTTTCTGAATGGAATTTACTATTATGAAAGTGGAAATATCACTGCAAACTTAATTTGTGAAATATGTGTTTTAAAATATATATGCTATAGTTTCTATTAAAAATAATTTTAGTCATTTTTATTGCATGATTGCAAAATATTTAAGCAATCTCACAAATCTTGGTTCCATGATTTTATTATAATGAACAATAGCAAGAATTACATTAAATATTGAAACCTTGGAAATAAAACCGATGTTTTCAGAAACAATTTGCTTTTAAAAATTATATTCCTGAAATTAATCAGTTTAGTTTTTCATATATCTGAGGTATCTGTTCCTTCTTACAATGTGTTATATAGTTTTGGTGCTAAACTGCTTACTGACATTGTTTTAACAGATCAAAACAAACAACATTATTACATCAAAATTTATAGAGAAAGTTTGAGAGCTTAGTTGTGAAATAAACTAGAGTATGAAATTCTAAAATATTGATTTCATGTTCTTTTTTCATTGTTTTGAAAATAAGTATAAATTAAGGATTGTGTCAAGCTCAACTCTATTTAGTCTTATTTAGTTAGACCTGCTGAAGAAAACAAAATCTTAAATTGTAATTCTCAGTTTCATGAAAAATTTATGATTCAATTATCAAAAATCATTAAAATATTTTGGAATAGTCAGCAAAGAGCTTATTAAATGCATCACTAATGATCCACAAATAACTCATAAGAGATCATATCACAAAAAATAAAATAAAGGATTTCTGGGTATATAGATTACAGTGACATGAAGGATATTAAATGTTTATTTATATTTTTAAAAATATATATTTTTAAAATTTTTTTGTAGTTGTGGATGGACAGAATGCCTTTGTTTTATTTGTTTATTTTTAAGTGGTGCTGAGGATCGAACCCAGTGCCTCACGTTCTACCATGAAGCTATAGCCCGAGCCCTAGATATTAAACTTTCATGTGCATATTAAGTGGTTCGATTTTTCAACCAATAGAAAGGTGACAGGTTTGGTAGCATTATTCAGATTTAATAAATGAGGTGTTGGCTAAGAAAATTAAATAAATTATGTATAATTACACTATAGTTTAGTGTAGAACCATGAATCGAAGCCAGATGTTACACTGTAGGCTCAGCATTCTCTGAGAACCTCTCTATGCAGAAGGTGCTGGACGTTGGCTGCATTTCTACAGTACATTGCTCTTGGTTTAATATAAATATATATTTATTAATATTTAATATATTAACATTTAAATCAGAGAACACTGTTTGGAAATATGTTATTTTTATTTATCCAATTGGAAAATGAAATTTTAGAACTTGAGAAAATTTCTTAATAGTCAATCAGAACAATTTTAATTAAAAGATACCTTCTTCTTTTTCAGAGATGAAGAGTTTAAAAGTTATGCTAGGGACAAACAATATGGGTTTAGGAAGGATAGGTGTATGTACTATTCAGGGTTCTCTAGAGGAACAGAATCAGCAGGAAGTATGATTATAAAATGATAATTTTTTTAGATTGACTTGTACCACCAGAAGCTGGAGAGTCCACAATGGCTGTCTGAAGGCTGGAGAAACCAATAGCTGTGCAGTCCAAGGTGCTGATGCCTCAGAACAAGAGGGGATCAATAGTGCTACCCAGTCTGAAGCTGAAGGCTTCTGGAAACCCCTGGGAATCACTACCAAAGGCCACTTTGGAAGAGTGAAGGAGTAAGATTCGGATGTCCTCAAGCAATCACAGCAGCAATCAAGATCCCATTCACCAAGAACTGAGCTTGCATCTGCTGCTGCTTCCTTGTTCTTCCAGTTTTTATTCCATCCACACCACCATCCTATGGGACAGTGCTGCCCACAGAGGGTCTCCACTGCAGTTCTCTACCCCACATGCCAATTGTTTCTAGACACACCCTCATTGACACACCCAGAAACCCTTTAATCTTCAGCATCTCTTTATCCAATCAAGTTGACAATTCAAATTAACTACAACAGTGTGACCTAAAATTTTTCTTTATTTCTTTTTTTTCCTATTTTGTTTAATCATTTTTCTATAAGTTACTTTTCATTTCTTTTCCCCATTTCTTTTTTTAAAATTTTTAGTTTTCTTCCTTTCTTACTTCATAGTAAAACTATTTAAATTTCTGTGCCAAACTGATATAGTCAAACAGTATAGTTGCCTTTTCTCTCCAGAGCAATCTCTGAGATTATAAGTTACTGAAGGTACGAATAATTATAAAGAGGAAATATTATATTATTATTGTATAGCAATACAGCCTGACTTGGAAACAGAAAATAAGCAAAGTTGTAGATATGTTAATTTGACAGATCATGGGTAGCAGATTTTGAGGCATAGTAGAATCAAGTCACTAAAAATTTATTTAGAAATATAGCTGTTAATAATTTGAGGAAGTAAATTAAGATTTAATTACAGCATATCACAGAAAAAAAATGTTCAGGGAGAGTACAAGCCTTAGCTAAAATTATTTGGTATATTAGAGCTCACAGTAACCACCCTGGCTTCCAGTTTAAGCACATATTTTATACAAATGACATCTTAATAAAACATTCTTATTATTTGAAATGACAATACCAAAAGTATTATTATTAACCATTTGACACATCATACATTTAAATAGCACTAAGATGAACTTTAAAAGATAATTTAAACTAAATTACAACTTTTTAAAATCCAAATTTATGTCATAGAGAAAAAGATGCCATAAGAAAAATTCTAGGTCATTCACTGGGAGAAAATATGTACAAATCACGTATTGGATAAAGAACTATATATATATATATATATATATATATATATATATATATATATATATATAATATTTCATAAAGTCAATCATGAAGATGCAGAATGTGACAAAACAATGTAATGGTATTACAAAGGTATGTGTTAACTTACCAAGGGAATTGGTGAGAAGGTACCATCCTAGGTAAGTTTGGGATGAAACAAGACTGTAAGGCTAAATGCAAAAGGCTAAATGCAAAAAAACTACATATACACACTGGGATCCAGTTGTAAAGTTGTTCCCCATAGGAGGCAGCTTGGCAGTTCTAATACTTCTAGAGACATATTCCTACATGAATGCTGGGTGGCAGGACCCGCACCTCAGTAATGTATCAGCAGGTTATAGACCAAGCAGTGAGGGAGGCTACGATGATGTTATAGAATTAGACCAGAGTCAGGTCATGAGCCATCAAACACTTAAATAGTTGCAGGTGAATATATATGCAGAGAAAAAATACACACACACACACAGACACTCTCTGTAGAAATGTGATAAAAATGTCTTCAAAAATGGAAGCACCAAAAAAAAACCAAATAACCCAATCAACAAATGGGCCAAGGACCTGAACAGACACTTCTCAGAAGAAGATATACAATTAATCAACCAATATATGAAAAAATGCTCATCATCTCTAGCAATTAGAGAAATTCAAATCAAAACCACTCTAAGATATCATCTCACTCCAGTCAGAATGGCAGCTGTTATGAAGGAAAACAACAATCAGTGTTGGTGAGGATGTGGGGAAAAACATATGCTCATACATTGCTGCAAGGACTGCAAATTGGTACATTCAATATGGAAAGCAGTATGGAGATTCCTTGGAAATCTTGGAATGGAACCACCATTTGACTCAGCTATCCCTTTCCTTGGACTATACCCAAATGACTTAAAAATAGCATACTACAGGGACACAGCCACATCAATGTTTATAGCAGCCCAATTCACAATAGCTAAACTGTGGAGCCAACCTAGACGCCCATAAATGGATTTAAAAAATGTGGCATATATACACAATGGGACTTTACTCAGCATTAGAAGAGAATAAAATCATGGCATTTGCAGGTAAATGGAGAAGATAATGCTAAAAGTTAGCCAATCCCCCCAAAAACAAATGCCCAATGTTTTCTCTAATATAAGAGGCTGACTCATAGTAGAGTAGGGAGGATTCGATGAATTCTAGATAGGGAAGAGGGGTGGGAGGGAATAGGAGGGGCAGGAGATTAGCAAGGGCAGTGGAATGTGATGGACATCATTATCCAAAGTATAGGTATGAAGACTGGAATTAGGTGTTAACATAATTTATATATAAACATATATGAAAATTGTGGTATATGTGTAATAAAATTGTAATACAAAAAAAACAAAGTACATGTATAAAGGCATGAATTGGCGTGAACATACTCTATATACAAAGATATGAAAAATTGTACTCTATATGTGTAATAAGAACTGTAATGCATTCTGCCATTGTGTATTTAAAAAATCAATAAAACTAAAATAATAATAATAATAATAATAATAATAATAATCATAATAATAATTTCTGGATTTAACAATACAGACTTTAAAATTCCTAATTCATGGCTTCCGCTTGCTGTCTACATCATTAGAGCATATCACTGATATTCACCCCCCACACACACACACATCATCATCTTAGGGCTTGATTATCTAAAATCTCTCAGAATTCATTGTTGCAAATCTAATGTTACCCTGCGGAGGAGGACTAACTTTGAACAGAATATACTCTGTTCAAAACTATATCCAGGAGCTCAGTCTCTTTCCACTTTGAACTCTGCCATCTAATATAATATGGTCCTCTCCTGCAGTTAAACAAAGATAAATTTAAAAGGGAGGTCATGAAATCATGTCTGCTAGGTTTCCACAGGCCAACCCTTGAAGTGGACACATCACTTCTTCAATGTTTCATGTGCAATATGTGGCTATATGACCTCAGCTGACTGCAGAATGACTGAGAAATTCACTTTAGTTCTGTTCCCAGGTAGAGAAGAAAATCACATATAATAAATGTACTGCAATCACTGGTCAGTGTTTACTTAAAGCTCATTAACTTTGCCATGTATGAGTCACTAGGAGCCTGAACATATTCTACATATCATTAGATTAGGTCATAGAATGGTGGATAATTAAATAAAAGACACACATCCTATATGTACTACATTTGGAAAAGATTAATTGCCATGCTTTTAAGGAAGTATCATACTGAAAAATAATGTCCCATAGTTTTATTACATTTCATTTTGACATCTTGAATTTTCATTTTTCATTATCATTTTTCATATAAGTTTGGCAGTGTGAACTTGCTCCTTCTACTTTCTGGAACTGTCTCTTCTGGCTTTCACATCCTATTTCTGGGTTTCATACAGTAGCACCCCTTTAATTCTTCACTTATACCTATGTGAACCTTTTTCTGGTAGGCAGTGGGGATTATATTATGGTTTTCCAAACACCTTGACATTTTTGTGGTGAATAATTTTGTATCAAAGGGAAGTTCTGGTACTAAACATTTTCTTCTGTTTTCCTGTCCATAAATGCAACTTCCTTTGACTTGTTGGTTTTGAGAGCTTCAAGTTTATAAAAATATGGTAGCAACAAACTGTACTCATTGTGAGGAGTACACATATGCACACATCCATACACAAATTAGTGACCCAAAATTTCCAAGGGTCCACTGTTAGATTTGTGGTTTCTATAGTTAGAAAACTACATAGAAAATGGGAATTTGAGTGAAGATTTTTTTTTACTGCTTTGAAACTTTGGATATATGTTGTTTTATTTGGTCATATATTGGCTTGTCACTAAAAGCATTCTTTATTTCTCTAAGAAAAGATACTCAAGCTTCATATTTCTTATGAGCTAAACATAATGATTTTTAAGAAATATTTTTAATGACTACCTTTTCTAAGATACTGGCAAATATTTCATAAAGTTATTTGGGGAAATTGACAAACACATTTACTTAAAAATGTTTCAAAGGAAGAAATTTCTTACCTCAAAAGATCTTTGATGTCCACAATATTTACTTTCACATTGAGAAACTTGAGGATTGAAAGAGTATGCTGAGATTTAGGTATAGCATGTGTTAAAACAGCAATTTTCCCCTGGATACATGAGCCATGTCATTTAATTCTGAGATTCTCAAAGAATCCCTTCTTCCAAAACTAGAAAAACACGCATGAACCTTCTGACATTATCCACCAACTGCTTGAGGTATTTTAACAAAAAATTTGACTGTTGTCCCAATTAGAGTATGAAATTGTTACTGTTCAAAGAGTTGATCTTGAAAATGTCCTGAGTTTCAGAGTTTCCAGAAGTTGGAACACTGAATAAAAACTGTTATTTCTGCTCCTAAAAAAAATGCACATAAAATCCTTGCAGTTAATAGTTTATGTCTCTTTCCACTTAACAACCAGTTGATAACAGGAGATGGAAATCACATGCAGTCTGCCTGGTACGTTATGCATCCATACCTTTTAAACTGAAATATATCTTTACAAAAATATGACATTAAAATGCCTTTTATCAATTACTCTTAGGACCCCAGATGTCCTTTCAACGAGAACCTCACATGTTCACAACTAGAGGCACTTTGAGGGGAAGAAGAAAGAAGATTCTCAATGAAAAGAAATGGCCAGTGAGGAAGAAGGACAATTCTGAAACCAGGGTCCTGACAGTCTAAATATGTGTCACTAAGTTTGATCAAAATAGAGGAATCACATCCGTGGAGCTTGTTGATAGCCGAGCACTGGAAAACGAGTTAAAAGTAGAGTAATTATGCTGACCAAGGTTCAAAGAAGATAACAGCTCACACAAAGTCTAAGTTTGAATTGGTTGTGGAGAAGGGATTAGAATTCAGGTCCCTAATGTCTAGTTCTTTGTTCTTTCTATCCTATCACAAACGGGTGCTACCAATTTAATTGTACATGGGATAAAGTATTTCAGCTAATGACATTTAAAGTCCATCCCAATTCTAAGTCTTTTCTAATCGCTTTTGACTTAATCATATTTTAATCTGGTCATTGTCAAAGGATTGTCTGTAGTGTAAAATAGAGAATGAACTAAATAAATTTCATTCTTTATAATTCTGCACAGTCTAAAAGCTATAAATGCTTCTACTTTTTTGACATATAAAAGCTTAGCATAAAAAAAAACATAAGTACATGTTCCAGAAGTCATGTACATATTGACTTGAGTGATAAGCATCACATGGCAACAAGAGAGAGCCATATGAGATAGACACTGTGACATCGTGTAAATAACCATAGCCACTCTGCTGTGTGAATTCTGAAGCAGCTTGAACTGATAATATTTATTTGCCATGGTAGAAATTTATCAGAAGCCAATCTGGCACAATTACTGGCAGGAGATAATAATAAAAAAAGAAACTTTAGCATTTTATTTAAAATGAAAATGCAGTGTTGAGTTTTATTGATTATTTTAATCCCATTTCACTCTAAAAATATTGTTAAAGCTCTGTGATTCCCCTTTGACTGCCAGAGGTTTCCAGCAGAGGAAAACCTGAAGTTAATCTATTAATAACTGGATAGACTTGGAAAAACATTGTACTCGCCCACTTAATGAGAAATGGTGTAAAGATTTTAAAAACACAGATGATCATATTTCAATGCATCATTATCATAGCAATGATTTAGCTACGTGCCAAGCTAGTTGCATTCATGTTTTCTTTTTGAAAATATCTTCAACAGAAAATAGAATATTGACTCATACTTTGCCTTTTGGAAAACAAAATATAAAAACTGGTTAAAATTATGCAAGTTGTGTATTCTGAAAAAGTGCACTGTATGTGCAATTTTAGAGATCCATGGTGATAGGTAGGTGACTGAAGCTTATTTACTCACATGGAAATAGGAAAACATAACAGACTGCAAACACCCACACAAAACTCATTCAAGTCCTACAAAAAACTAATAGGAAGATAAAGGGGACAGTTTATAGTTAAGGACTTAAAGTTCTCACATTCTTATGTTGAAGTCTTGTTATGGTTTGGATACAGGTATCTCCCCAAAGCTCTTGTGTTAGTGAAAGGATATTCAGAGCTAAAGTGATTGGACTATGGGAGATGTAACCTCGTTTGAATGAAATGTCTGGATAATAATTGCAGAAGGAGGGGTTACCTGGGGCCTGCCCTGGAAGGGTACATCTTCCCTGTGGTCCCTTCTCTTTTCTGTCTCTCTCCTCTTCCTGAACCTGCCACAAGTGGTACAGGTTTTTTCTGCTGGGCCCTGTCCCATGATGTTCTGCCTCAATGTGGCCCCATAGCAACGGAGTCAACCACCTGTGGTCTGAGATCTCAGTTAAACTTTCCCTCCTCTAAGTTGTTCTTGTCAGATATTTTGATGAGAGTAGTTGGGGAGCTGACTAAAATCAACCCCAATCCCAACATGACTATACAGAAATACAAATGGGACCTCTAGGGAAAGAACTGGGTTAAATTAAGTCCCAAGAGTAGGCTCCTCATCCAATAACATGGGTCTTTTATAAAAGCAGAGGAAGAGAACCAGAGAGACTTCTCTCTCTCTCTCTCTCTGCATAAAAAAATGTGAGGACACAGAGAGATTGGGCCTTCTACCAGTTGAGGAAGACAGGCCTCACCAGCAGCTTGATCATGAAACTTTAGTATCTCAAAGTGTGAAAAAAATAAACTTCTGTTGTTCAAACTACTCTGTCAGTAGTATGTTGTTATGGAACCCTGAGTAGATTAATGCATATATGCATGAGAAAAATTCTCTTCTAAATGTTCATATTACTTATGCAACAAACTGCATTTTTTTTCAACAATAATTACAATAATCAACCAAATGCTTTGGTGTACATGCATATTATCTTGATGCACCACCTGATTATGTCATACTGATTTTGTATAATTTCTGATAAAGATATTAGAATACACTGTACAGATTGATGAAGAAATTACTGTCTGTACAAGGTAAAAAGTAGAAAATTTATATCTATCATCTCTATAATTTATATCTAAATCAACTCATAAAGCATTTGGCAATGTAAATTGCATCCATACAAGTTTTCAAAACTATATATTGATGAATTACATAAATATGTAAAATGTTAGATCTTACAAAAAGGTAATATAACTCTTTAATCAGTTAAGACAGTTACAATTCAAAGGCTATCCAGGACAAATGTGATCACATGATAATTTTATTAATTTGCATATATTTTTGTGGCTTCTAGACTACAAACCTTGCCATATGTCATGCTTTAAGCTTTATCAAGTGTGTAGGGAAATAAAAGACTTTCTATGGTTTCACTTTTTTTCTCATTCTGTATGATTAAATGTGTTTTGAAATTTTATAAGATAGACAAATATGTTTATAAAAAAATCACATCAACATAATAAAAATATTAACTATATATTGTTACTAGTTAGTATTCTAGAATAATCATAAAGTCAAACAATCCTGGTTTCAAATCTCTTTCTGAAATTAGAAAAGTTGAACCATAAGTATCAAAATATCAATATCTATTATTTGGTTTGTTACAGATTATACTCAAAGTATTGAACATATTGAGCACTGTATTGCCATTAAACTCGTGTCATCTCATATAGTTTACAATTGTTTCTATTGGACTAGTTTCATGAAAGGTGAGTAGTTTTTCAGATTATATTTTTCATGTATTTTAAAATTATTCATCAAATATATTAAATTAATTCCATGTACCAGAGTATAATTTGGAGGATAAACAGAGAACAAATCCTAAATGTTTCCTCCACATTCAATGTTTTTTTATCAGGATATTATAGTTATACATAATAATGTGGTTTATTTTGACAAATTTATGGAGTCATATAACATAAATTTATTTATTTAAATTCCTAATACTTCCTGTTTCCTTTCCCTCCACCTGAACTCCACTGTTACATTTCCATGAGATTCCTCTTTATTAACTTATTATTTCTCTCTAGCTTCCTCATATGAGAGAAAACATTTCACCCTTTACTTTCTGAGTCTGACTTATTTCACTTAGCATGGTGTTCTTCAGTTCCACCTGTCTACTAGAAAGTGATATAATTTCATTATTCTTTATAGCCAAGTAAAACTTTTTTGCGTGTGATATTTTCTTCATCCATTCACCTGTTGATGGGGACTTCAGAAGTTCCATGAATTGGTTATTGCCAATTGTGTCACTATAAAACATTGGTATGCATTTATCACTAAAGTGTGATGATTTTAATTCTTCAATGTAAAGACCAGGGAGTAAATTAATAACATCATAGTTGGAAAACCACATGGAGATCCTCCAAAAGACAAGGTTTGAAATAACCATGACTCAATTTTCATCTCTTAGAGAGTTTCCTCCCTAAAGAGACAAATTGATGATGACAATCCTACAAGTAAATGTACAACAGTATATAAGTGCCATGAAGGAAAATCATGGCTATGGAAATAAACATATAGAGTAAAATATGTAACCAGTTTATTTTTCTGAAAAATTATAAAATGTTACAGTTTGACTTTACAATTTAAAGCAATACTTGGGTATTCTTTCTTTGTAGTAAATGATTCCTTAAGAGCATTGCAGTCTGGCATTAATAATGTAATTACCAACTGTCCCTAAGTTATCATTAAGGAATAGCTACAGAAAATTTCTAATATAAATTTTGAATTAAAATAAATTATAAGCATATATAGGAAGTCATAAAATATTGCTCTTTAATTTCTGTTAACTATAGAAATATATTCATACTCTACTAGAAATTTTCATTCCATTTTAAATTGTTTCAAATTTTCATATGGATTCATTTTCTCTTATCTATCTATCTATCTATCTATCTATTTATTTATTTTTTGGTCAAGGAAAAATACCTAAGACAAATGCATAGAAAATATAATCTGATGTCAACACCACAATTAATGAAAAACCAGTTACACACTGAAGAAGGCATGAATGTACTGTGTAATTATTTTGACAGCAGGAATTGAAGTGATATCTGTATTTTGAAATTCTCATATAACTAAAAAATATAAATATCTTATGGATAATGCATCTAAGCAACATTTTTATTGAGTAATTCAGGTAATTTGAATCAAACTAAATTTACTGCTCTTTAAATTTTTAATTTTTTATATCAAGAACAATCTACAGATCTAGTTGAAATAGAACAATAATATTCCTTACAATCTTAATGAAAATTCCATTTCATTTACAATTCTTTTTTATAAATATACTAACTTGGGACTAATTTTTTTTCTGCTAATGAGAATATGAGTTAACTACAACTACTCATTTTGAACCAGATTGATGGATTTTTTTGTAGTATGGAGATTCTTGGGCAATGAAAAATACCGATTGCTTCTCCTTTCTAATATAGCAATAGCTCATGTCTTGGAACTAGTTCTATTGTCAAAGTGAATAATATTTTAATATGTTTAGGTATGGCCTTATTCTTCCTCTTAGAAAAATGGAATAACTTTTGACATTAAGGGAGTTTGTTATCAGTCACTTGAGTGGTATTGATGCCAAATATTTTTGATGATGCATTTGAGCTTCAGGTAAGATTCTGGAAAATAAAATTAAGGCTAAAATATATGCAGTATATCTCTCTCTCTTTGGGTAGATTGTGTAAGCCAGAAATCATATTGCAGAGAAGCAGGAGGACTTGGAAATGGGGCCTTATCAGAAACTAGATTTGGAGTTAGATTGCTTTTGCAGAGCTGTTTCTTAAGCATTTGTGTTTGAGCTCCAGTAATTCTCTGATGTAGTAGCTGAGCTTTTGCTTGCTAAGCCTTGATAAATTCTAGGCAGCATCAGAATGATCAAACAGATTCTTGCCAATCCAAAAGCACACTTCTATGTGCAACTGTGCCCATTAGAAGATGAAGGTATACTCAAACAGTGCTCCAATCTTTATGGAACTTATATCATCCATGCAAGAAACATTTGTTAAACATCTGGAGTAAACACTACATGTCCTATGTTGGTAGATTTAGGGGATTTGGGGGAGGCAATAGCCTTGTCAGCTCAGTCACTATAACAAGAAAGATGAAAACAAACACAAAGTTAAAACATATCAGAAACACTGAATAGTTCTATCAAATGTCCTATTCTGGGAGCAATAAATAGCAAGGCAAGAAGAATAAAGACAAGAGGAAGCATTAATTTTCATAAGGTTGTGATGATAGAAATGGGCCTCCAGAGTACTGAGAGAGCTTGCTGTCTGGCCTTCTAATACACACATCCTACACAGCTAACCCTGGGGAAACAAGCTGGTAACACCACTGGTTCAGATGATGAGATTACACTTCAATAGATTTGCACACGTTTTCCATTACTAAGCAAGAGTAAAGAAATAAACATAGAGAAACAAACATCCTCCAATAATTTCATAATTAGAATGTGTTTAAATATACTAAAAACATTCAAGCAACTTAGTAAAAATGCACAAAACATTTGGAATCAGTACAATAAGTAGTTAGAGAAGATGCAATGGGAAATTAATTATCCCTGGATATTAATAGAATGAATATTTTATAACTCATTCTCACAGTTTACAATTTTCATAATGTTAGAACCTACACATGGCAAGGAAACAAGCTAGAAAATATGCCCCTAAATATTCAGTGTGACAATGTTTTTTTCATTTTCCTATCATATTAAAAACAACAACAACATCAAGAAAATGACTGGTCAAAGCTGGGAATATAAAATCAAGAACAGCAATGTAATCTGGCAAATAAAATTTCTGTTTGTGTAGCTATGTTTAGATTTTTTATATGGAAGTACTTTTATCCACTAAGAAAATGAGTTGTATAATCCAGATCACAGGCTGGGGGAAGTTTAACTTTGTTATAATAGTGGTAAATGCATATTGTCTAAAAATGTCTGTATGTGTACAATTACTTAAACGGTGATCCCTGTAAATGGATTCTGAAGCAGGAAACTTCATGCTAACAATTTTTCCTGGGAAGAACTTTGGTAATCAATACTTGTAAAATAGTGAATAAAGCAGAATACTGCACACAGAGTAAGAAGTTTGGACTTTGATACAATTGAAATAGAGGCTTAAATTTAATCCACAGAGGGCTTCGGAGCTAGATTGTACCATCAGGGACTGGAATTGCAATGAGGGCCTGGTATACACTAACCCTTCTCAGTTGATTATTATCTACAAGAAGCAACTAGCATTCAGTACAAAGTGTTCTCCAGTAAGAAATAACAGTGAGCAGTCAGCCATCCAGGTTCTGGGAAGCTGGGAGGAGTGCTGATGGAAGGGAGGATCTACCTGGAGCACCCCAAGTCCTCTGATGTGGCCACAACTCATGCCACTCAGATGCACTTGCTGTTCCCTGTCATATTATTCCACATAGAATGTCTCCCCAGGACTTGTCAAACAAATATGGTACCAGTCACTGTTTAAAATGCAAGGCAGACATGACTCAAAACTATGGCAAGAGGGGTCATGACCGTGTCAACTGAAAGGAAAAACAAGAGGGTTGAAAATTGTTTAAACAGCGAGAGAAAATCATGTGCATTTACCTGTGCCACACATTGTTTTGAAATATATATATATATATATATATATTTCAAACATATATATGTATGTATGAATATATACATATATGTGGATTGACTAAATCTAGCTAGTTAATATGTGCAATTTCATGTAGTTATCATTTTTGAGGTGGGAACACTTCATATCCATTCTCAGAGCTTTTCATGAATACAATATATTGTTGACCATAGTCATAATGTTGTGCAATAAGATCACTTACATTGATTTCTCCTATTTCATTGAAATTTAAATGCTGGAGTGAGCAAAAAGAAAAGTACTGGAGGATGTTAGGGGGAGGCTGGTCAGTGTGATGAGGCCGCCTGTGTTTGTTTCTCAGTGTTAGGTTCCTACCTACTCACAGAAACCAAGTGTCTCTACCATGGTCCATGATTCATTCCAAAAGGATGCCTCCCAGATCTTTTGAGAAGGACATTCCTATGTTGTCAAACTGATGGTAGATGGGGAGATTTATCCTCAAAGACTTCCAGGGAAAGAATTGCAATTTCAGATTTTCTAAAGTAAATGTCTAAGAAAAGGGAGGGCAGGGACTTATCCAACAGTCAGGAAGAAACCTGCCTAAAGTTCAGACATGTTGAAGGGGACAGTAAATTTAATGCCTAGTAATTTGTAGAGAAAATTGGAAGGTTACTGTTCCCAGACTTCAGCCCTCTTCACAGTGGTCTCTGCTCTCTATTTAACACCATAGACAGAAGAGCCCTAAAGATACTCTGAAGTATCTTGAGAATACTGACCATCTGAAGGCCAAAGGTTTTCTTCCCCACCCTCTATACCCAGCCCCCCCTCCTTCTGATGATGAGTGCTAGGAACCTTTGCTGGGAACACGACTCCTCTCCTCCACTGATTGATGAAGTATAGACCTTATTTTTGGAGATGACGCCACATGGTAGCCGAGGGGGATCATGCCCTCTGTAAGTTTTCATATACTTGTTCTAACTGAGGTCTTAGGATAGGAAAGGAAAACCCATATAGGGGATGCACACAGACATGAAACAATCTTATTCTTGGTCCCTCCCAGCAAGGGAAGACTTCAGTGTACTGAAACGGTTCAATTTAGTAGTTGGTGAAGAATCAACCTGTGTGACCCTCACTGTTGAACTCTGTGGCTGACACGATGGACATTGGTCATTAGTGGAAAGCTAGATCTGCCCCTGTGAGAGGGTCCATGCTGTGCTCATCTCTTTCCTCTGTCCCTGATGTCATTGCTCTTCTGTTCTTATACTCATTGTGCCAGCAACAGAATGGCTGTTGACAAGATGGCCAAATGTTTTTATCTACCTGGCTCTTTTCTTGGTCTCCCATAATAGATATTCCCATTTGGCTATTAGCCTGCTATCCAGGTATCACCACACCTCTGTGCCCTCCCATAGGTCACTACATGTCATTTTTTCAGATCCCAGCCTTTTAATTAGTCTTTATTTCCAAGAAAAGTCAAATCATTTTCAACTGAAGAAGAGTCCCTGTGTATTTTTTTTAATCTTCTGGCATATCTTCTTTCACAGAGAATAAACATACAGGTATGCTTCTCTGATCTCTACTGTTGCAGAAAATGTCTCCTCCTACTGTCTTTTAGAGATACCCAATTGGGCTGTACACAGCAGGCATCTCTGTTTTCCCTGTGCCAACATGCTGAGTCAATCTACCTATAAGCTGAACTTGACCTTCTTTGTTCTCTAATAGTTGTCCAGGAGGAAACCCTCCTGGGGTCATGGTTGTGACCTCACAGATGGGCATGAGTGTGCAGTGTTGAATACATGGTCCCCTGTCGTGAGACCTACTTGTGCCTTTTGACCCTCCTTAAGCTGGATTCCAAGTATGCATCTTCCTCCTAAAATATAATGCTGATGAGTTCACCTCACCTTGTACTTGATGAATCCCAAATAACTCAATGTATGATGCTCAGTTCTGGCTGTATAGTGACTTATGTCCCATGCTCGCTTTCTACACAGATTCAGAAATATTCCAGGCAGTACCTTGTAATCTGCTAGATTTCTTTGTCTCACTTCATACCCTTCAGGATGGATACCATGCTTTACCCAATTAGGGAACCCTAACGCACATTCTCACCCGATGTCTCCAGTGCTCTGGAGTCTGCACGTCATATAGCTGGGACTGCAAAGCTACATACACCACAGCCCATGCCTACGATTGAGCCTTTTCATTCTTGGAGCTCATTTCAAGGCTGACACATCTATTCATGCAAGTAAATACACTGGAGTAGTATTCCCAGAGGTGAAATGTTCTCTCTCTAGAACTTGAAGATGTCTAGCTGATGAAATTTTCAGCAAAGAGATTAGATGCACTATGTAATAGTTTAATTCACTAGATACCTCTATTTTTCCCAAGGCCCTGACTAGGGAAACAAAATAGGGAAGAGAGAGAGCTTTGCCAGGGAAATTTTTACATATTTAAGGATGTTTCAAGAGATGTTTTTGTTTCAGATACAGAGATAAAGGTGAGCTTTGAAGGGGACTGAGGATAAGAAAGTGCCAAGAAAATTTGGTTTGTCATATTAAAAATTTAGCCATCCTCTGAACAGCAATTCAAACTCGTTTACATATTTTAGCAAGAAAATAAAAAAAATGTGTTTATGATTGATAATTTCAGTTGCTTTTCTTAATAAAAATAATAATTCTTAGTACCTCATACAATTAAAAATGAAGAAAATGTGGAACCAATTTTCTAAAAAAATAAAGATTCTTATAATAATTGCTTTTGAAGAAAAATTTCCTTTAAAACACATCATATTTGCTCTATACCTATGTTTCCTTTCAGATTTTTTCCCTCTTATCATCTTATTCTTCACTGTTTTGTATCTTGTCCCACCAACTATATGGCAAATCACTTGCTTATCTCCCAAAACGTGATGTTATACTGGAAAATTCTTCATGAAGAAAAAAAATAACATAAGAATTTAATATGGATAAATTGTGCAGATGTCATATAATCTTAAAGATTCAATACAAACACAATTTGCAAGTTGATAAATTTTTATTAAATCTATGAAATAATATGTGCCTGCCTCCTAGGTTGAGGAGGGTTGTTTTTTAAGTTTTATTTTAATATTTAAAATAGATGGCTCCATAAAACATTATGACTTACATTAGTGAGAAAGAATGTTTCTTTTTGAAGTTTGTTTTGATGAACTATAATCGGTCACCCATTCTTTTTCTTCCTCCAGATGTCCTTTCACTACTTAGTATTTAAAAAAACTACTTTAATAGCATTGTTTTGACTCTAATATTTTCTTTTTTTACACACTATATTTATTTTATTTGCTTGCAAAGCATTTACATGTTCTAAAATGACATTTAATACATTATTTTACATAGGTGGAAAATAATTCTCTGATGGTTTATTTTATTATGCTTCTATTAGGAGGATAGACTGGTATAGTAAACAATATAATTTCAGTACTTTGTCTCAAAACTGCTTGTGAAAACACTGATCTCTGGAATTTTTCTTCTCAATAATAAAAAGGTTTGAAAATTATGATTTTGCTTACATATCATTTCCAGCATACAAAATAAAAGCCATTGTACCTGAATCCACTTTGGAGGAGAAAATATTAGTAAAAGGAAAATTCAGATGAATCTCATTCTAAATATTAAATCAAATTGCAAAAAATTTAAAATGATGAACAGTTTTATTATTTACAGACATCAGAAAATCTAGAGAGAGACTCATCTAAAAATATAGAACAAAGTCTAAATATGCCAATAATTTGGAATGGATAATTAAAATGTGGAGCATAGAATTTTCTGATTAAAACAATGCTCTCAGTTGCTCACAGAAAAGTTTATTTAAAAATTCTGTTTCTAGATCTAAATACATCTCTAAATATCCTTAGTTTAATTTTCAAGTTCTGATATCAAAAACAGCGAAAGGTTTTAATTAGTGGCAAAGGTCTAATACATATAGAGCAAATAATTTTGGAGTTGAAAGTATTTCCCTGAAAAAATATGAGTTCTCCACAGTTCATAATCTGAGGATATGAAGATTCACCTAATTTTATTTTTTGTGGTGGTTCTTATTTTGTTTAGGATGAGAAGCCTTGTTTATCCCATAAAATATGAAAGTATTGAAAAGTACAAAAGTGCAATGGCCCCACTATTCTAAAATATTAGGCTTAAATAATATAAATAAAAATGAAATAAAATGCACTAATGAAAAATGATATACAGGTGTTTTATCACCGAGTTTTATTGTAATTCACTTGTGAATTAACATGGTTACAAAAGCCCAATTAATCAAGGTCATTCTTCACATTCCAATTATTAAGTTCAAGGTAAAGAGATGGGTTTCCAGATTCATATTATTAACTGTTGATTTTACAGTTTTTGAGATTTATGACCTTAAAATGCTATTCCTTAATTGCATTACTTATAAAAAAATATTCACTGTCAAGTCTTTATTCCACATTGCTTGGTAAGTGCTTTGCGTATGCTGTATCAATAGCTGAACTTTAGCTAAACCGCTACTAATTTTGATGAGTGCATAAAATAACATGTTTTATAATGGCACTTGAAAACCCCAAGTGCTTTGGAGACCTGTGACTTTCAAACACACAGCAGTTAAGAAATACAAGTTGATGATTAAAAACACAGACCTGAATGCAATTTTGATTTTAAAGGATGGGTAATTTGTTGAAGTAGTTAAGGAATGTTAAATTCCAACATTTACAGTTGTAGAAAATTTTCTGTATGTTTATGAGTATTCGGTATTACAAGTAAGAGACCATAAATTATTTTTAAAATTATAAATTTGATTACTGAATAACCCTGATGTTGTATTTTTGTTTTTCTTTCTGTAACTTATCACTGATACGTCAATTAGTTAAAACTTTGAACACAAGAGTTCTAAGCAGAGACAACAATTAAAAATAATTGCAAATACTGTTGATCAATAAATGAAACGCATACATAAATCAAAAGTTCAGCATGATGCTGAAAGAAAAACTTTAAAAAGTCTACAGCTAAATTCATTCCAAGTTGGATCTAGGTACTCATCAGGAAAAGAAATAATTCTAGTACATATACTTACTTGAAAATCTGAATAAAATATTTATTTTAAATTATATTTTACGTAACTGATACAAGGTTAGCATATATTTGAATTTCATAGTTTTTTTTATTTACAGTTACCTAAAATATTTTCAAATTAAGTATCAGAATGTTTATTGTAAACAGTTTGGTGTCAGATATACTCTGGTTTAAAATGACTGCTCACCAGTTTTTGCTATAAGTTCCATCTTTTAACCTCCTTGAGTTACAATTTTTATTTATTTATTTATCTATTTATTTATTTGATACTGGGATTGAACCCACGGGTGCTTTAGCACTGAAGAACATCCTAAGACCTTTCTATTTTTAATTTTGAGACAGGTTCTTGCTAATTTGTCAAAGATGGCCTTGAATTTGCAATCCCAATGCTTCAGCTTCAGGAGACACTGTGATTGCAGACCTTTACGGAAGGTAAAGAATCTCATCCACAATGTACTAAAAATATTTGCTATTTTTAGATTAAAATTTAGCACAAGTTTAACGAAATGATATTTCTATAAACATTATACAAAATCTAATTAAAAAATTCACAAATATAAAAAGCAAATGCTCAAACCATGTAGAACTGTATATATTTCATGTTTTGAAAAAGTCAACTTCTCTGAAAGCTCTGATTGGTCTCACTACAACCTTAATCCAAAAAAAGTAAAAATTATTTAAATATATTTAATAAAAATAAACAGAATTTGCATATTCTTATGAATTGTGTCAAGCAATTTTTTTAAAATTTTTTGCTCCCTTTTTTCCTCCTTGGCACTATAAGTAGGACACTATTTTGTATTTTGGAGCTGGGCATCTACCCCAGTGGTAGAACGCTTGCCTAACCTTGGTGACATTTTGCAGGGCTGCTGAGTAGGACAAGTCCCTTGGAAAGGCACCCATTCAGCGTGCACCTGGCCTGATCCAAGACAAATCCCAAGGTCAGAAAGAGGCAGCAGGAGAGCAAGATGCCAGCAATGCGTTTTGCTGATGTGGTGACCCCTCTTTGGACTGTGCCATAAGCTGAGAAGTGGAAGTGGGTGGAGTGTGAGCAGGTGCTGCAGAGGATTGCCAAGGAAACTGGGAAGAGCAACTATACCCCTGGCCCTGGATGCCCACACAAAGACCAGCAACAACAAGGCCTGCTGCCCACTGGAGGGAGTCAGGGAGTCAAGCACTCAGCAAATGGGGGGTAAAAGCCTTCCAGACAGTCATCTGGTTCCCATCATACTCCACATATGGACCTGAGACATATGCAGGCTCCTGGAAGCCACTATGGCCAAGCCATGGCCATCACCTACTTCTAACCCCAGAAACTGAGCCTGGAGGAGCTGACCAGGCTGAAGGCCTGCCTGGTTCAATACTTCATGAAAGGATCAGACAGAGCCAGTGGACTGGTGTACCTCTACTTTGTGGAGGAGGGACTGTGAGACTCCCAGCCAGGAGGGCCTGTCCCTCGAGCATGTTTGGGAAAGAAGTGCATCCAGGAGGACCTATGAGGGTTGCCTTCCAGATCTCTCTTCATGCCTTCTTCCAGGTAGGACACTATTTTGTATGTTGGAGCTGGGCATCTACCCCATAGGGCACAAACACACCTGCAGATGAGGTGCTCTACACAGTCATCCAGGACTGGGCCCCACTGGATGAGGAAAGTAGAGTGTTGCATGTGTGCTATAGCACAGGTACCATTGGTCTGTCCCTTGCCTGGAAGGTGAAGAGAGTAATTGGGACTGAGCCATTTCAGGAGGCTGTGGTCGACCCCAGGGTGGATGTCCAGGCCAATGAGCTGAACAACTCTGAGTTCAACTGTGGCTGGGTCAAGGACATGGTACCCAACCTGGTGAGTAGACTGCCTTCCCAACAACTTGTGGCCACCCTGGACCCACTCCTCACTGCCCTGCATTCCAACGTGGTCCTGGCCATCCATAGAGGTGAGTACTTCAGGTGCTTCCTGTGTTATGCAGCCCCAGGCAGCTATTGGTAATTTTGTGGACCTCTGCAGGGGCCCCTTTTACCAGGTCAAGGGCTTTCCCTTCCAAACAGTCAAAGCTGTGGCCATGAACCTGCTTCATCAGGCCCCTTACGGTGAGATGCTCATTCTGTTGGAAAATATTGAGCATCAAAATGGCACAGGAGCCCTAGGGTACCAAATCCTGCCAGCCCAAACTTCACAAGGGCTCCCTAATGATGATCTGCTGGAAGGGGGGACCTTTGTTTCATCCTAGACCCGGAAGCTACAGAGACCAGCTCTTTCCTAGCAAGGCCCATCAGGAGGACCAAAGTTGGGGGCTTCCCACAGCCTTGTGTCAGGATACTCAGGAGAGCAATCACAGGGCACAGGCCTAGCCTCCTTGCCAGGACCAATCTATTGCTGTCAATATAGCTCAAAGGACAGGTAGACTCCTGTGGACTGTCCATCCCACATCCCATCCTACTGAAAGAGTCAGGCTATGAGGGCCAAACTAAACAAATGCTGAATAAAAAATATGAAAAAAATCTTCAGCCATTCTATTGATTCTATTTTAAGAATATATCCATAATTGTGATATTTTTAGTTCCTTAACCATTATTATTGTAATTTATTATTATAGACTTCATGTGCTTCTGTATAATTAGTAAAACTATCAAGGCTTGTTGATAATGGTGTCATATTAAATGGTAGCGTGATTTTTCTATTATATTTGAAAATTCAGCACAATTAAAGAAGATGTGCATTAGTCAAATAGACCAAGTGATAAACAGTAGTGACTCTGTAGTGGATAAATTTGACAAAACTCAAAGTATGATACACAGATTTCCTTTACAAGTATGTTTCAAGTTAGAAATAACCAAAGGGGAATTCAACAAAATTGGGAGGTCAGAGTGATGCAGCAGCCATTACCTTCCGCAGGGCTTCTTGTTCAGACATGGAGAGGGACAGATGCAGAGGCACTGAAGAGCTTCACCTTCTCCTAGGCTCATCTCTTTTTCTAGACTGCTGGCTCTAACTACAATGACCCTATTCCTACCAAGAAATGTAGAGTGCATAGCATTTTGTAAAATTCTCCATCAATTCTTTATGCAGTCTGAAGCCAGCAGGTGGACATGCATGGCTTGCCCCAACATTGCAGACTAAGATTCCACCAGACATTTGCACTATCAGTTCATACTGATTTAACAAAGACCAGTTCAAAAAAAAAAATTCCAGTTTTGGATGGGTTTTATTTTTTTAATTTTAAATACATATCCTGAAAAAATATTTTAAGTTTCTTTTCAGAATTCTGCCACATTTAATGTCTTTTCTGATGCAAATTTCCTTTATTATATTTTCCACTACTTGATTTATATCTACACACATGTACATACACCTGAGTGTGTGAGTGCATATGAATGCTAAAGATTTTCATATTGATTTTGGATCCACTTCTTATTTTTTCAGTAAATTTTCCTATGACTAATAGTACATAGCATTATTTTTAATAAAAGCACATTTTTAAGTTTCTGAAAGATAATTTAGAATATTAATTAGATTGGCATAAAATATGCAAAATTTAGCTAAATGATATTGATAATTTTATAAATTTAGATGTCTCTCTATCTGGTATCATGTGTGTTTCATCTGACCTCATATAACTATATTGATGTTTAATTTAATATCTCTAAAGTGCTTAGGAAACAATAATTAGGCCTGGTGTGGTAACACATGACTGTTATTGCAGAAGCTAGGGAGGCTGAGGCAGGAGGATCACAACATATATCCATATAGACTTAGAAAGTTCTGAGGCCTTCTAACAATTGGCCAGCAACTTAGCAAGACCTTGAGCAAGTTATCAAGACCTTGTCTCAAAATTTAAAAAGTAAAACATAAAAAGGGCTGGGGATGTGGCTCAGTTGTTAAGCACCTCTGAGTTTAATCCTGGTATCATAAAAATAAACAAACAAACAAAAATAAACCCAAGAATAATTAGAATACATCTAGGCTACAAAATAGTGCTCAATATTTATTAAAATGATTATATTATGTTTATTATCATCTATACTAATGTTCATGAAAAAAATCCTGTTTGAAAAACTTATCATTATGTAGTACAATTGTTAAAAAAGATATTTCCCTTGGACTCTAATTCTCCAACAAATTAATTCATACTATTTTAATATAAGATATTTAAAATGTCTCAGTACTCTTCCATTTTTATTCAAATTAAAGTACTTTAATAGATCCTAAGTTTAAAAATATGCTAGAGAACACCCCTATTGAGATTATTATTTTAAGATATTTTTATAGAAACTTTCTCATGTGTATTGTCAACATTAAGTGAGAATATTGACAAATTTGAAACCTGCAGATTACATAAGGGAATTCCTTTTACTTGGATTAGATGTAGTGCTAGTGTTACACCTGTCCAGTTGTTGAAAGAAAACTCAGAATGTTATAGGGAAGTGATAAAAATTAACTGTGTTGATAAATAGTTCAGTGTGTGAAGTAAATTATATCCTGTGAATGTGCATGTGTGTATGTGTGTGTGCATATATGCACATACATAAATATACACACATATATACATATATATGTAGAATGTATATACATTAAAACAGCTTCCCCCCTAAATTTGTAGGTTCTCTCTAGACCTAATTCTTCCGATACTTATTTCACAAAAAAAAAATACTCAAATCATTGTATATGTTCAATTCAAGTCCTATAATCAAACCACTAAAATTCCTGATACATTTATGAAACAATTTGTACTGCATTTCTTTTATAATTTTTTGAATCCACAGATTATCTCTGATCTCACTGCTTGTTTTCTACTCCAAATCCTCCATAATTCTTACTTAGGTTGTGAAAAGAGTCCATATAGACATAGAAATTTCTGAGGCCTTCTAACAATTGGTCAGTTGTAGTGGTTAGCAGTCCAGATAACTACATTTTACTCCACATTATATCTTGCTAACACAAGAACGTAATTTCAGTAAAATTGTTTTGCTCGAATCATTGTAATGACACAAAAATAACTAGACCATTATTGTAGAAATGCAAAGAGACAAGGGTATATCATATTTACCTCTATCGGGTATGATAAATCTCACATACATAAGGATTTTTCTAGGAAGCCTATAGCTTTTCAGATGCACTTTAGTGGATTAATAATGTTGATTCTTGGCTTTTTTTTTAGAAGAATTGTTTGTGGAAAGGTAGCTAATTAAATGAAACTTGCAACAGGTTTAGGTTTAATATAACAAATAATAGAATATACGATTGACATTTTAGAGAGGAATAAATAATATTGGATAATTTTCTTTAAGACTATATAAGTTCTCCCACTTCTTTTTTCCCCTTTATACATGTATTTTGTTGTGTGTGGGGGTATTTTTTTTTTTGTACATTACAATTCTTAACACACATATAGACCACAATTTTTCTATCTCTGTTTGTATATAAAGTATGTTGACACCCAATTCAAGTCTTCATACATGTATTTTGTATAATGATGTCTACCATATTCCACAATCCTTGCTAATCCCCTGTCCCCAGTTCTCCCACTTCTTAAGTTAATGATAAAGGTGGCTTTATAACCAATGTGATCCTGCAATCTGTACACGTGGAAAAATAAGAATTCATACCCCATTTGAATCAAATGTATGATATGTCAAGATCATTGTAATGTTTTGAGCAACTAATTTAAAAAAAGTTAATGAAACTCTTTCATTTTCTAAATAACAATGCTAATATTTTTGTATTACAACCTATTCTAAATTTTTTTTAATTTATCATATAATTGGTATTTATAAAAGCAATCTAGGTTATCTTTATTATAGTTTTCATCTTAATAAGGAGAAATGTAAGGACAGATGTAAGTAGTTTTCTCCAGATCATAAAATGGACTGTACAGGATTTAATCCACTCAAGTTTGAACATGAACTTGGGCACTTGTCCACAAAGCTGTGTCTGCTCACTGTCAGACTACTATGCTACGGTCTGATCTGAGAGATTGCACTGTTTTTGGAAGATTATAATTCAAGGTTTGCATGAACTTACTTAGCAGTGGGGCTTATAGTGTCACATTGGTAGATGCCTGTCCGGAGTCTCAGCTGTCAGTCTCAGCTGCCTTCAGGGTCTAAGATTCTTTGTACTCAAACAGAAGAATAAGAAGGGAGCTTCTTATTTGATTCTGAATATATGTGTTGATAGCATTTAAAAGTCTTACAACAGAACTCTCAAAAATTAAATAACTGTGCTGGGTACATTTGCTATGGAGATAAAAATCTCTTAATAGTTTCTTATCAATAAATGAAACAGGCCTGCTCAAAAACTCTTGAGTAGAACAGTGTCAAGGTGTAGGGAGTGGAAGAGTAGCGTGTCTGTGACAGCCTGCTCCTTCTGCACTCCACATAGGATTTACTGAGGATAGAAGAAACCCAGTCCATAAAAGCACAGTTCAGACTATTCCTTGTTTGAATCAAAAAATTTTATAAGTTAAATTGATAATGGACAACACCATGGATTCTACTAAGGGCTTCCTCTGAAGCTTTAAGAATCTCTGAAGCGATAACTCTAACTAAAATATTGTAGCCATTGCTGGAATGGCTGTTGACCTAAAGATGATTTATTTTTGGTCAGAGTACAAATATTAATTGATTTAATTTTTTTCATCTTGGGGAAGTATCCAGAAATTCCATTTGTAAACATGTTTCAAAGAGTTCCTTTAAAATAAGCAGTTCCGGGCTGGAGTTGTGGCTCAGAGCACTTGCCTAGAACGTGTGAGGCCCAGGGTTCCATCCTCAGCACCACGTATAAATAAATAAAATAAAAATAAAAATAAAAAATAAAATAAAATAAGCAGTTCCTCTATGAAGACTTTGGAACTCATCAAATGGTACTCCTGTGGTTACTTTCTATGTAATAAAAAAAATCACTGCATAAATAATTTTATTTCAGGGTTGAAAATTGCAGATGCATAAAGAAGAAAAATAGCATTGGTTGATAAAGACAAGGGGGAAAAAGTGAAAGAAAAAAAATCCCATTGTGTTCTCAGATTAATGAAGTACAAAAACATGAACTCATGTATTTGTCCATTTGTTTGCCTTCCCTAAAGTCTGTCAGGATAAACATGCATTGTCTGCATGAAGTTGCTGATAAGAAACAGTGTCTGATATGATCAAATTTTCATCCATAGGCCCCGCAGACTTCGTTCTCTAAGCTTTCTGAATGAAGAGCTATTTTAATTTGGATTTCAATTTTGCCATTGGCCAGTTATGATTTTTTTTCAAATTTCCACTGAAACTTGGATATTCTTACCCTTCCAAGAGTCACTACACAGAGAACAGAGGGTAGTTATGATCATTTAACTCTCTTTAGGAGTTTCCAGTTCATGACCAAACAAGGGTTCAGATCAGGGCAAGGCAGTGGCCTTGCTGCCTGCCTCAGGGAAGCTACAGCTTTTATTTCAGGCAGTTACTTATTCATTTATTCATTACCTCATTCAAAATTTATTCAACGCCTACTGGAAACAGTACAGAAGATTATTAAGTGCCTGTATTTTGGAGTGCACACCGAATTCACTGAAACTGTGCTCCTGCTGCTAACCAGCTCTCTGACTTGGCAAAACCCAAAGTAATGCTCTCCCCTTCCCTTCCCATCCCACAGAAACGACAACCAAACACAGTCCAGGGGCGGGCAGCATGGCTGAGGGGTAGAGTGTTGCTGAGCCAGCATGAGGCCTTGGGGTTGATCCTCAGCATCAAAACAAACAACAAACCACCACCACAACAAAATAACCTAGTGTAGCCTCATTTGTTTCCCTCACTTTCTTCTAAGATTAAATGAGAAAAGTGTGTGTGAATAAACAAGAGATATTGGACTAACGCCCATCAATGCATTCTGTGTACCCATGACGTGGTCACTTCCAAAATGTTGGAGCAGGAAGTGGATGCTCTGTGTGTGTGTGTGTGTGTGTGTGTGTGTGTGTGTCTGTGTGTATGTGAGAGAGTGTGTGTGTCTTTTACCCTCTGCCATCTTTATTTGTTCACTTCATTCATTGACCACACCATAATTTTCTGTTAGAAAATTAAGAAATCGTAGGACATATGTTTTGGGGTAGGTCTCAAGTCTCTTTTACCACACATGTCCCTTGAGTGCTCAATCAGCACCCCTAGTGTCCACTTTGTGGTCTCATTCAAGGGTGGCCACATGACCCATTCTTCTCGAAACAGGGAAGCCCTGGTCTCATGCAGACATTTTTAGGAGCTGAGGCAGCTTCACTGATCCATGAGGAAAAGCCTCATTCATGTGTCACAATTCAGTCTCCTCATGAAAATCCCACCCTGGAATGAGACTATCAGTACAAGATATGTAATATTTTTATATAAAATGGTTAAAATGAGTTTTTGTGGTCATTGTTATCCAAGAATTCTCAGGAATAATTTAGATTCATCTGTACTTTTTCAACAAGAAAATGCCAAGTGATTGTATACCGCATTCCACATATTCGTCTCTATTCTACTTTAATAAATAAAAATATTTTTACTGTACATGCTAGATTTGTTCATTACAGAATAGATCTTACCATACATGTGACAAGAAATGAAGTTTCCTGGTAGTGTCTTCACATCTATAGGTCACCTTGCTAATCACGTACCTTCTGTCATAATTTTCTTAATAATTCTTCCAAAACATATCTTTGCTATTTGATACATTCTCCCACCAACCTATCTCTTTCCCATAAATAATTTCTGATAAATAGAGAAAAGTTCATTTAAATGTCATTCTAGATGTTTTATATTTAGAACCTTAGCTTTTGGAACTACTCGATTATAGGGGATAGCATGTGGATTCTGTTCTATTCAAATCAAAGATAAATCTGCTGTATTGATAAACTATCACTAATTAGGAACAATAAAATATGGGGCAACCCCTTCTGCACCCCTAGATCATTTCATAAAAAGAAGAAAAAGAACAAAGCAGTCAATTGCAGTGTCCCTGTCAAGCAAACCCACTGCCCCTCTTACCTGGGCTACAGTTTTGCCCCTTGGCACAGGTGACAGCTTGAGACCAGCAGAGATTTCTACAGCACCTTTATCTTTATTTCTGAATTCAGAAACAAAATTACCTTACTATCGGAGCTCTTGAGCCATGGGTATTTCAGAATATAATGTGCACACAACAATAAACACTATTTTTTGCCAGATTTATATGACACAAGTTTCTATAGAAATGTCTATTGTGCTATGCTGTTTACTTTTTGAAGGGAGTAACATTTTCAAGTTATTTGGGTATCGGAGAATAAGACATTTCTCTAAAAATTCTATTAGCATTTTCTCTGAACTTTTCTTCCAGTGCTGAAATCTTAGTATACTTTTTCCCTCCCATTTATTTCAAAATCATTTTCAACTGGCCATGGTTTTCTTGTGTAAGTTACAGTTCCAACAGAATTGTTTCAATTTTAAGATTCATGTCATGTTGCACTTGGTATATTTAATAAAAATAGTTTTATGAGTTATTTAAGACACAAATAAAATTCTAGTGGTTATTTGCTCGCAGTTTCTCTTTGTAATACCCACAGATGATAGTCTGTTTCAAAATGAAAGCATAGCATTTTGAAAAGATTTTTCCGGTGTTTTATGTCATCTCTGTGTAATACTGTCAGGCGTTTTTCTGCCTGTCACCAGATCTTGGGGGTTGTCACCATATCTGTCACGATTTGTTGAGATAAAACAGGATCAAGACAATTGTGTTACCTGCCCAAGGTCACTTAACTTGTGTAACTGGAATTCTTAACAATAAATGACTTATGGGCTGTAATCCTAATGCAATCGCACACTTTTTAAAGCACTCTGCCTTTAGAGCTTCTCAGTTAGCCTGCCTGGGTAGAGTTCATTCTTTCACTTTCCATTCAGTGCTTCAACTTGTCCCCCAGCTCTCAGACCCTTGAGGTTTTACTTTTGGTGGGGGAGAGATTAAACCCAGGGACACTTTTAAACTGAGCCACATTCCTAGTCTTTTTAATTAATTAACTTATTTATTTATTTATTCATTCTTCATTTGAGACAAGGTCTCATTAAGTTGCTTAGGACCTCTGTAAGTTGCTGTGGCTGACCTTGAACATGAGATCCTCCTGCCTCAGCCTCCTGAGATGTTGGGATTACAGGTAGGCACCACTGCTCCCAGCCGAATTTTTACCTTTTTACTGTTGGAATAAGAAAGGAAGAGAAGAAGAATGTGTCACAGAGTTCCTTCTTGTCAGGTCACTTCCAAGGAAAATAATCCTACTATCTGCATTCAACAGGAGTTAGAGTTCACATTTTAATTCATGAATTGCCCTTCTGGATTTTTCAGGATCTCTCCTTTCCCCTCTTGTCTGGGAATTTTCATCTGCTGAGCCCTTGAGGTGCATCTGAGGCAATATCTTGACTCTGCCTTCATCCTCGGAAGCCCAGAGAAGCAGTTCTTTTTCACATGCATCCACCAGCATGCCAGTATCCGGTCCACCAGGACAGGGATGCTGAGCTCTGTGAGAGGAGTCTGGGAGTGTGGCTCCATCTCAATGCAGCCTTCTATCCTCAGGCTTCTGACTCCCCCACGGGTGTGACTCACAGTGTGACTCTCTTAGTTCCCTGGGGTTTCAATGACACGCAGTAAGCTCTTAGATTTATTTCTGAAGTCATTTTCTGATTGAAAGAAGAAACAGCCATCCCACCTTTCGCCTTGGAGCAGGTGATGGAACGTATGGCAGTCCTGCCAGACCCATTCTCCAAAGATTCTTCTAGTCTCAGATCTGACTCATTCCCTCAGCGAAGTTTTAAAGAATCATAAAACTGATCTTATTCAAGTGCTACTAAGTGGTCTGTATTATAACTCATTTTATGCATATATTACTGTGAATACTGCTTTTTAATAATTTCTTACACAGAGCAAGTAAATGGCAAAAAACAGGATTCTCAATATGAAACTGTCTCACTATATATTTATAATAGTCATTTGTCCCCCAAATACTGTGGCTATATCAGATAAAATTAGTATTAGAATAATATGTGTCCCCTAGCATTCTTTTGACTATGGACCTCAGGCTGTAAAACAACCCAAGGGAAGAGGGGGAATTCAGGAGGCAGCATTTATAGCCAGCTTCTCCTTAGCTTCACGTTCTCACAGAAACAAAGTGAAGTGCAGCGATTTGTATTTATGGGAGGTGAGTTTGAAGGAAAGGTATTTCTTATTCTTAATTCTTTCAATAAGTGTGTATTAATCACTGGGGACACTCATGCTGCGTCATGTAGTATTGAGATGAAAATGCTACTTATTTTAGGTCCTGACATTGAGGAAATCACAATACAGCCCAACCTTTTTGTTGGGCTATTCATGTAATAAAACAGATGTTGGTATGCTACCTACTAGAATTCTGTGGAAGCAACAAAATAATGTTTTGTATTTATTAAATCCAGTTGACTTTTCTGCTTATAAGCCCATGATTGTGTGTTTCAAAGTCCTTCAACATTTTGTCTATCTTTAAGAGAAGCTGGGTTTTGATGGCTTGATAAAACCATCTTCCATAATGCCATATATATCTAACACCCAAGCAATTAGAGCTGTCACTGGCTAATCAGACTCCCTTCTCTTTGTGTCCATTCTGTAACTATATTTAGTCAGAGGTAAGGGATAACATACTATGATAAATATGAACTATTAAAGGGATAGACACCACAGGACAAAAAGACGTATGGTGGTATGAAGGAGGAAGGAGACTGTGACAAAAGAAATAAATGACACATGTAGCTTAGGCACCTGAATGGGGACAGTTTCGATGAAGATGAAAGACAGGAAAATTAAAACCAGAAGAAGAAGGAAAAAAAAGGCTTACTGGAAAATGATATAGACCTCCCAGGCATCATTTCAACAGCTCACCGAGATAAGAAAAGCCTTAAAGAGGAGAGATCATTAATCACTGGTGTTTCAATTAGCCGATATTGACTGGGATGGCAATTATGGCACTGATAAGAGAGGGCTTCTTTCCTGGAGGGAACGCGGGCTGTCTCCTGACATATTCTTTGAACGATCCATAAGGAGCCTAAGCTATTATACACTTAGACCTAATGTGGCTGGAGAATGAGACAGCGATGAAAAATAGGACAGTGGCGCAGTCATCGAAGTGGAGCCATCACAATGTCACCCAGACATCAGTGCCCTTGAGGTTACTTGTGAAGGTAACAGAACAACAGCACTGAGCTTCAGTAAATAGGTGCAAAGGCCAAGAGGGGATGCGAGTGACCTTCTAGAAATTGATTAAAATCCATTTCAGCAAATTTATGAAAAATCAAGCTTTTAATAGTAAATAGTAGACTGTCGACCTTACCATCGAAAGTTGTTTTTTTTTTTTTAATTTTGTCTTCAAACTAAACATAATAGTTATAATTTCTAAATAAATTGTTTATGGCTTTGGGAGAAAAAGAGCAGACTCAAAACTTCTTTTAAAGGGGCCATGCCATGTTAAGTTTATCTGTACCTCTTGCTGGTTGGTAATGTGTGAATAGCTTTAAGATTAGCCTCTTACCTATTGCCTGAAAGTGCCAGGCTAAAATCATCATAGCCTATGTGCTTAAAATAAAGAAAAGATGTATATTTTTAAAAAGAAACACATGATATCTTATTAATGCTTTGCAGTTTACAAAACCAGAGTAATTTAAGACTTGTATTAATAGAGGAAAAAAATGATTTAAATATTCCACAAAAAAAGGAAGTTAAACTGTGAATACGAACGTTTCCAAATATATTTTCTGAAGACCAAAAGAGTGACCTTTTGGAATGAATCACAAAAGTAGAAATTTAGGATTAAAATTTTCATGTTAAATTGAATAAAATAAAAAGAATATGTGCCGAATAATTGCATCTAAATTCAACAAACAAGTTCTAATTATGTATCACACAAATATTTAGCCTACAATTCACTTCTATACTTCAGACTCTGTGGTAAGAACACTTAAACACATGGCATGTAATTAAATAATCTTTTCACAGAACCTTTTAATAACTGATTCAATAAATGTGTATATTTATTAGTTAGGGCCCCGATAGGAAAAAAAAAAAAAACTGTTACCCTCCAACTGTTATGATTTTTTAAAGAGATGTTCTCTGAAATATGCATAAGGAAGCCAGGAGGACCTGCAGTCAAGCCACAGGGTAGACATACCTCAGTCCCTGCACCCCAGGCATGCAAGGGAGGGTGTTTATGGGAATATGCAGTGGTGTCCTATGGAGGCTGCTGTCAGAGAGAGAGATGACCTTTCAGTGGAGGGATTCTGCTGGTCTGAGGTGACTCCTCAGGGAGGCAATGAAGGCCCTGAGTACCCTCAGCTGCTCCTTTCCCTCATTGTGGTCACCTGCGTGGCTCCCCTGGCACACCACACAGGGATCCGGAGGAGCACACGAAAGGAATCTGAACCAACCTAGAACACAGAAGGAACGAGCAGCTGGAAGGGCTAAGTAGGTGGAGATTGTAGGATTTGGATACCTGGCTCCAAATTGCCTGGTATGACACATACCCATAACATGTGACAGAGCGGAGGGCAGAAATTTTTTCATGTGCTACTCCCTGTCTAACACTGCTCTAGGTTGGAAGGCCTAAGAATTAAAGACAGTAGTGTAAAAATAAAATGGCGTTAAATTTTTGCCAATTACTGGGTAGAAATTTTTTTATAAATTTACTATAAATCAAAATGAGAATTTTTTTTTGGTCAGTGTTTGGAGGAGCTAATAAGAAAGTAATTAATAAACCCATCCTTCATTTTTTTTTAATGTTTGTTTTGAGGTCACTGATAGTACCATAGACAGGAGTGGCTCTTCTTCGCCCAGGCGGGACTGACAGGTTAAAAATGACCGATTTAAGGAACATGCTTCCTGTTACTTCAGCCCTTTCTGGGAATCCTCCTCTCATCTTGTATTGACTTGGAGCACCATTCCAACATGCCCTGAGAAAAGAAGCTGGGCCTCAGAGTTGGTGGCCTGTGGAAATCAGTTATCTCAGTTTCAGTCATAGGTACAGTTCTTAGCAATTCATGGAATCTTGCACTGGGGTTATTGACTATGTTGTGTATGAACTAACAAAAATCCTACAGCTGATTATATCACCCTGTTTTTTCATAAAATCGTTTTGTTTATGAAAACTCAATTCCATGACATAGAATATAAGCCATTATGTACAATATTAAGGGAAGCACATAAAATAGATGACATAGTTTTTTCAATTTAAATTAAAAGAAGCCAGGTTTGGTGGCACATGCCTGTAATCCCAGTGGCTAGGGAGGGTGAGACAGGAGGATCAGGAATTCAAAGCCAGGCTCATTATCTGTCAGGGGCTAAGCAACTCCATGAAACCTTATGTCTAAATAGTAAAGAAAGAAAGAAAGAAAAAGAAAGAAAGAAAGAAAGAAAGAAAGCAAATAACCCCATTAATATATCCTGCAGAGTATTTTAAACACTGCCGTTCATCCCATCAGCCATCACGTATTCAAGAGTAGGTTCTTATTTATTTATTTACCTACCTACACACTCAATTTATCACTGGTGGAAATATCTGATTGTTTATTTAGGCCAGGTCCTATAATGAGCGACTTATGGTCAACCTTTGTGTATTTTTTTTTAAGAGAGAGAGAGAGAGAGAGAGAGAGAGAGAGAGAGAGAGAGAATTTTTTAATATTTATTTTTCAGTTTTTCGGTGGACACAACATCTTTATTTTATTTTTATGTGGTGCTGAAAATCCAACCCAGCGCCCCACATAGCCAGGCGAGTGCGCTACTGCTTGAGCCACATCCCCAGCCCTCAACCTTTGTCTTAACACACACAGCAGCCGTGATGTTAGTTGTTATCAATCTCCTGTGCAGACATGAGGACTGAATGGTGAGAGGTGAAGTTGGTGATGGTGCCCCATTTACCAGACATGAAGGAGGTGGGTGCCGACCTGCACAGGTGTGCAGACTCAAGCTTTGGCTTTCCCCACACCTTCATAATGCTGGCTGTTTGTTTTCTTGGTTTTATGATTCTGTGCTTTGATGATGTCATTCCTTGAGAATTTTCTGGCAGTCTTTCCCGTACTGACTGTCTCTGTAACCCACAGCAATCCTGCCAGCTGAGCCTCCTCACTCTCCACTATTCCCCTGACATCAGCTTTTGCAAGGTCATCGTCCATCTGGGTTTCCTGGCAGCATCAGCCCAGGTCGGTGACCACTGGCACCTTCTCTACTACTGTCTTCCCTTACCTTCAGTGACATTCACCCCTGCCCTGTTATTTTTTTTAATTAACTCTTATTAATTATGATTCATCTCTTTTGGATTCTATGACTTTGCTAATACTTAATTTTCTTTGTCTTGCTTCTCAATTTACTCCATTTCTAAATGGATTTGAAAATATTTCTGTTTAATTCCCCGACTGTCATTTACCAGAGCTGTGCACTTTACCATGTTATCAAGTGTTTCTGTGTCTTTGATTTTCTTATGGAAAACAAAGCAAAACAACAATACCTAACTGTATCAGTCTGGGTCCAAACAGGAGATAACTGTACAGTAGTTAAAATAGGACTTTTAATAAGAAGTATTACTAAACTATGATACAAGGATAATTTTATAAGGAAAACATGTGTGGTCTCCTAGAAAGAGATTGAGACATCATAGGAGAACACAGTAGAGGAGAGTCCAAAGTTAGAGACATTCTTCTGGTTAGACTGGGCAGGAGCTCTTCTGTGGTCATTGCATAAACAGCAATCATGCAAACAGAGGCAAATGCTATGGCATTCAGGAGGACTGCAGTTCTAGCAAAAAGGCTTGGGGTTCAGATGGGCTGTAGGGCTGCTGTGGGAACCTTTTGGAACAGGTGGAGAGTATGGAGACTGCGCAGGGAACACGTTTGGTGCAGCCAGAGCACATAGACCAAACCTTCACATTATGTAAAATTTGTTGAAACTGAATTAAGTAATTTTCATCCTTCATTATTTACATTTCACTTTTCTTCCCTTAATATTTTCTCCTACATTGCTTTCTCCCTAATAGCTAGCAGAATGCATGCAAACAAAGAGGTAATGATTGAAAATTGGTTGAACGAACAGTTGAAGGATTGAATGGGTTCTTGATTTTTCTAGTGCTGCGCACTTCTTAAATGTGGTGGTTGTTATTTTAACATCCTTCAATAAAGAGGTGTACAATTCATCTCTTTTCTTCTGCCCATTTCCTCTACCTGCTACTGAAGATTTACTAATGTTGATGCTTTTAAAGACGTGATAAACATTTTTTTTTACTTTTATCCTAATTTTGAAAAGAAAATATTATGCAAAAGACACCACAATTCCTTATTTTTTCTCTCAAGTATTTGCAATGATACATTTTCTGTTTTTTTTTTTTTTAGAATAGCATGGATATTTTTATATTATCATATAATTGCATGAGTAGTACCAGTAAAAAATATGTAGAACTTGATTAATTCAGGAAATATGATACCCTAATCTCAATAATTTAGTATGGATACAGAGGAAATACAATTCTGTATGACAGGAAAAAAATGTCTTAAGATCTTGCATTTTTAAAATATTATCATATTTTCATTTCTGTGAGTTTAAAGTTAGTTTTTGATTATCTGACTAATTAGTTCTGCAGGTAGACATGTGAGTGGATAACTAACTGAGAAAAGGAATAAAGTGTTGTCACACAAAATCCTAAAAAGACTATTTTCTTATTATTTGATTCCGATAAGTAGCAGATTTATTTTCTTTCTTACTTTTTATGTGACAATCTTGGAATGAACTTGCAGGTTCAGAGACAATGTGCATAATCATGAACATCAACAGAAATATCTTTTCACCTTTTAATAACTGCAACCTGTGCCATTCTCATTTCCTCAAGGCACCTTATGAATCAGATAGTATTTATCATGTCTCAGGTATATTTTTCAAGCAATTATTAATCACTTGCTTTATTGTCTACATTTTTCTCAAATACTTTCTTCCAGACACTTGTTTAAGAACTTTAAGAAACTTATTTTTTGTTCACTAAAAACCCACATAAATATCAATATAACTCTATAATTGCAAATTCCTAAATAAAGTGAAATTATAAAATTGAGATGTGTGTCATAAGGTGACCAGAAAAAAAGTAATAAGAAAAAAATAATACAGATGTCTTGTGCCTGAATAAAAGTAAAGAAAGTAAACAAGTCATTATGCTGCTGCACAAAAGTAGTGACATGTAAATCCAGAGATGGGATTTTTATCACTACAAAGCAACACTGTTTGGATTTCACCTAGTGGTTCCTTTTGTAAAACTGCTCACCACAGACCGTAATTACCCTTGAGGGCCTTTGGTGAGAATTGAATTTTCATTCAATAAGTCTGACACTGGGTCTGGAGGGTAAGGGAGTCAAGCTAGCTGTTTGCAAATTAAATTATGAGGATAAGATAAAGATGCTGGGCTTGTCACTCTGTCAGTTAGATAGGACATTACTGAAGCATTTGGATAGATGGTAAAGATAACAACTGTTTATTTCTCCCCTTTTGACTTGTTGGGTTGAGTGAAGGGATGTAAAAAATGCAAGAGAGACTTTAAATTTGTGCTTGGCCTTCTTTGGCTAGAAACACAACAATTTGAGCATATTCAGCCACAGGTACAATCTTCATTAAAACAAATATACATATATAGTAAAAACATCTATTGATACATGGTCCAAATAATTTCTGAAAATATTCAATCTACATATAAGTATTCTGCAATCACAGAAAGAGAAAATAGCTTATTATTTCAGCAATCATATTAATAATGTGAGTTTTATTTAAAAAATTGAATACTCTCATTTATACAAGTGTATATGTACATGTATGATATATAAGTATATGAATTTTTGTATTTACATTTTTGTTCAAAATGGCATACATAGTTAAATTGAGGAATGGAATTTTTCTCTGTTCTCAACTAGCAGCTAATTTTTTCATTAGTTATTTGAGGTTATGTTAGTAAATATGATACTTACCCAATCAGTCACTAATAGCAAACAAATAGAAGCCAGTATTTAGTGAAGGGGTCATTGATAGGTGGTGTCAGAAAAAAATTCATTGCTGGTGCTGGTATATTTTGGTATGACTCAAATGAGCTTAACACACCTGAGAGAATTTCTGGACTCTGAAAGTCACATCACATGGCCCTTCTGGAAACTCATTTTATGGACTACTTACAGAAGTGGCATGATCTGTGACCTATTTATATATATAAACCTAACAGACTGGACTAGTATTGGAATGTGGTGTATTTTATTTTATTTATTTTATTTTATTTTTTAAAGAGAGAGTGAGAGAGAGGAGAGAGAGAGAGAGAGAGAGAGAGAGAGAGAGAGAGAGAGAGAGAGAGAGAGAGAATTTTAATATTTATTTTTTAGTTCTCGGCGGACACAACATCTTTGTTGGTAGGTGGTGCTGAGGATCGAACCCGGGCCGCACGCATGCCAGGCGAGCGCGCTACCGCTTGAGCCACATCCCCAGCCCAAGAATGTGGTGTATTTTAATACATATGTTCAGGAACTATATTTCTGCCACAGTCTGGCTGGGCATAAAATAACCTAGCCACCACAAGGGACTTGTAGATTCAAAATAGGAACTCCTTTATTCCCGAACTCCCGTGAAAACCACCCAAGCAACCCTTCCTGGGAAACACCACCAACCGGTAATCCCTCCTCCAGCACTTCCCCAACCAACAAGAACTCTCCAGGAATCCCCAGAGAACTCCAAAGTAGCCGGCCAAGGGTCTATTATACAATTGAATACACAGATTAACATAACCATCATCATCTCAATGGCTTGCTGGCATCACCTTTCAACCACTCAGTTCTGGCAAAAATGCCATGCAATGCCATGCATCATTCCAACTGTGGCTCTCAGCATCTTTCGAAGTTCTTATGTGAAGAATGAAATGCACACAGGCCATGTATATACAGAATTTGAGCCTCTTGAAGAAAAAAAAATGAACATCTTCAGAGAAGATCCCTCTTGATTTGTGTACCTGTTGGCAGGTGCTCAGGGATGGCTGATAACCCTATAAGTTCTGACACTGACACTTGTCCTGGCCCCTTCTAACTCAACAGGTGACTCCTTCCTACACACCCAGCCAGTCACTCTTGATATCCTTCTTTCTCTGCTCGGTATCAGATCATTCTCTTCTTGACTAAATCATTTGTCGTGCTTACCCATGGCCTTTATTTTTTCTGTATCAAAAGAAAATTCCAAACAAAGACACCAAACAAGAGCAACCACATATTTCTTCTTTTTGGTGTCTGCAGAGTTTCTTTACTACTCAGTTGTATGAAACCCCTAGAGGACATTGTTCTTACTCATTGATTTCCCCCACTATCTTTTAAACTCACTCTCACCTGATTTTTACTCCGTGATAAGTGGGTAAACGTTGAATTACCAGCTTTCTGGAGAGCAAGCTCTGATGTGAAGTGTTTTCTGAGATTCCTGGTATAAATATGTTGTCTCACTAAGGCTAATTTCAAAGCCATTGGGGTCCATTTGAAGCTGCACAATGTTGTGATTGGAGGCGAGGAGCTGGACTGACAGCCCTAAGGTACTTTTCCCCAGGAGCCAGGTCAGGAATCCCAGACTTGCACCCGGCCCCTCCTTGAAATGGCTCTCTTAAATCCTCTGCAATAGGCTCCACTTCCTTTGCATTGGATTCCTTGCAAGGCCCTAAACAGCTCTGCTGAGATAACTAATGAGCTCAAGTTGTTAAATCCAATATTTCATTTTGGGCATCTACTTGTTCCATCTAAAAGCAACATTTTTTTTTACACAGTTGGACTCATTTCAGTCCTTTAAATACTCTCTTCAATTCCTTCCAGGACTCTCTACTTTCTTAATGGTCTCCTGACCTCCTTGGTTGTTCTTCCTCTGCCTTTTTTACTAGATTTTCTTTTCTTTACCTTCTTAAGACTTTTAATGCTAGAATATTCCTCTGCTAGAATTTGACATCTTCTGGAGAAAAGTTGCACATTTGCTTCTTCATTGATCTCAGCCAAACTTCTGGCTGTATACACCAGTTAGAGAGGGGTGAGGCCCTGATTCAGGCAAATGTATGTGCCTGCATATGGAATTCCTGTTTGCAACCTTAAGATTCAAAGATAAGCCCACCTTATGAGTCACTGTATTAGTGAGACATGTATGGTGACATGTCTCTGCCATTATAACATCAGGCAGGTGAGTTTCAATCCCCCCAAATCCTTCTTTCTCCTCCTTTATCCTCCCTTCCCTTTTACCCCTGGTAGCCACTGATATATTTTTTTCAGATTGTATACTTTTGTCCTTTTATAGAGTGACACACCCATTGGAATTATACCATAGTAGTGTTTTCACATGGGCTTTTTCCATGAAGTAACAGGCATTTAGGTGTCTTCCATGTCTTTTTGCAGCTTGATAGTTTATTTCTTTTCAGTATTAAACAGTATTCCATTGACTGGATGTACTTATCCATGTATTTGCTGAAAAACTTCTCAGTTGCTTCCAAATTTAGAACAATTATAAATAAAGTTCTTTTCAATACTCACGTGAGCGGGGCGGGGGGTGGGAAGTGCCCGCTGCCAGCACTTGGAAAGTCCTTGTGCCATGACCAGCTTGCGCACCTGGCAGCCGCCGCTCCGATTTATGCACCCTTCAGTAATGAAATGTATTTAGTATTAGCCTTTTGCTGTAACTTTTTTCCTGATAATCCTTCTTTTGAACTTTCCTTTTCTTTTTGACTAGAGTTCCTGGGCTTCCATCAACACATGCCCTAACTATTCTTGGTTCCACTGGGGTGCCTCTTTCCCTTATCAATTTACTTAACACCCCTTCCATATTTTCATCACAAAGATAATACAATACACTGAGACAAAACAAGACACAAACATACTGTATCATTCTCCATTTTCTCAAAATGGCCATTTTTCCTCTCGCCCTATCTGGGAACGAGCAGATTTGCTCCCGTCCTATCTATGGATGGGCAGCTTTTTTTCATCACTTACCCCTGAGTGTCCCAGGGCTCCCCGTACGAGCCATCATCTGCCACAGTCCGGCTGTAGCAAAATAACCAGGGGATGACGAACAACTTGTGTAGATTGATACAGCAGGAGTGGGAGCCGTTTATTGTAGGACAGGAGAGGTATTTATTATTTTATCTAATTAACATAAACTAGATACAGCAGTCAACCAATAAGGAATCTCCACACTTAATGGCTCGCTGGCCTTACTTCACAAACCACTCCCTCTGGCAAAATGCCAGGTGCCATCCAGACTTGTTTACAGACTCTAACATGTACCCAGCCCTTTCCATTATTTATTTTGAGATAAGGTCTTACTAAGTTGCTGGAGGTGACCTCAGACTTCCTGGAGGTGACCTCCTGCTGCAGCCTCTCATGTTGCTGGGATTACAAACATCTGTGTGACCTTACCAAGTGAGTGAAACTCTCCAGAAAGCCATTGCTACAAATTCTAAGCTCATTCACAAGCAATGGCTTAGATTGCTCTGCTGGAGGAACAGAAAGAAATTGAGGAAAATAAATAATATACAAAGAAAGTCTACAGACAAGATATCAAAGTCATAAGTCCAAATAGTTTCATAATTAGGAACTACAGGGATTCATGATTAACATTTTGTATAATAAGTATAACAATCAACCATATTTACCAAATTCTGATCAAAGGTATGGAAGTTTTAAGGATGAAAACTACCCTTGCAAATTCTTTCCTTTTTTCCTGGTACTTTTATACTAATTTTGTTTTCTAAAATTAAGCTTTCAACAAAGACCTCTGTTCTGCATGTGGTGCAGATATTCTCCAGGTGGACGGTTTTTACTGGTTCTGTCTTCTCTGTACTGAAGCCATGCATCAGCTGGTTTTCACCAGGGCACCTTTCAGCACTGCGTGAGAGCACCTGCTGGATACCTTTCCTTCTTGGAAGTGCATCCTCTGTCATCAGTCCAGCCTTCTTGCCCCACAGGAGCTCCACCTGCAGCAGAGAATATGGTACTCTTTACATGGCACAGCAGGTCTTTTCCAATTGATTTGTGGGACTATCAGGAGAAAATAAAAAACACTTCTTCTTCAGTTGGAGGATCTTTCTGTAAGGCAACGCAGGACAAAGGCAGATGGAGAAGGCTGACCCCAAATACCAACAGCCTGCATTATTCTATCAACAAATGAAGGGGAGGCGCTTCTGAGAAAACTGCAGAACAAGTCGCACTGGTGCTTATCTGGAAGAGCAATGATTGGACGAGGAGTCATGGACACATATAATATCCTGGGTCCCACCCATGGGGGTATTCCAGCTGGTCAATTGTGATCCATTTGTTGATGTTGCCTGACTCGGAGTCAGCCATGTCCTTGGAAGCATTTCTGATACTCTTATTCTTGAAATTCCTGAATATTCTAGAATCTCTCTCCACCATCCCTTTTGTACCATCTGGCTTCTGGTAATAATGATAATGACTTCCTCTTCCTATTTCCTTTTACATAGTGGCCAATGTAACAATTACTCTCTTTAGTCAGAGTTCTACAAGAACAGCCACCACTGGAGTCTTTACTATTTTTTTTCTTTCTTTCTTTTGCTCTATTTTCTTCCCAAACTGAGTGGCTGTGATTGATCTTTAATAATCTTATATTCTGGCATCTTAGTACCTTGTCTTTAGAATTCTTGGTCTTACATTTGAACAGCAGGCCAGAGAACAACACAAAGGTTCCTGAACTAGAATGAGATTTTGATCTCTGCATCCACACCCATAAATTTTTGGAAAACCTAGGTGCACTTTGATGGAAATGAGTGGGGGCTCACCTGTCTTCGGGTTGTACCACTGCAGCTTCTCTCAGCTCCCTGTAGTGGAAAAGCTGCAGGATGGCCATTAGAAGCCTCTCTTCTGGTGGTCTCCAGGGCTCTCTGCTATTCTTAGTTTTTCTGTAGCTGTAGAATCATTTCCTTTCCCTGAGTTGATTTGGGGGAAAGAAATAATAAAAAACAAGAAGGCAAGAAAAGGGAACAAGGATGTCAGAGCAAAGAGGAGGAGGGTTCTGAGAAAGCCTCAGCATGTTTAGGGTTCCATGTCCCTTCCACTGTTTCATTGCTTGAAATATTTTATTTTTCTGCCATCCAAATCATTTTTTTTCTTTAGAATGATATCCATTCATAAATAACAGTAATTTATTTGTTTGGGATGGGACCTGTCTCAGAATCTTAGCAAATGTGTAAATTTATTCAAATTAGAAGAACCACTCTTGAGCTCTGCAAGGTTGACTCTCAGGGAGTTACTACAGATGGGATGGAGAGCTATAAGAACTTTAAGAGGAAGACCTGAAGCCCCATTCCTGATTCCTCATCACTTAATCACATAGTGACCAGGATGGGATTTGGGAACCCACATTATTCTGATTTACTAGACAAGTTTGAATTTGTTAATTTTTTTTTCAATTGATGCAATAGTTATACATATTAATGACATACGGTGTGATATTTCAACAAAGGCAGGTAGTGTGCACTGATAAAATTAGGGTAATAAGCATTTCCTTCACTTTGTCATTTACATGAGGAAGGACGAACCGTCAACTGGAGGTTGGGTTATGGGTTCTAAAACTGTGCAGCCGTTTCAGTGTCCACTGCACAGCGGGAAAACCACAATTCCCAAGAACCCAGTACATATTTCATGAAAAGCTGAGAAAGTCAAATTTGAATTTGGAAAAGTATCATCCAAATTTAGAATTCAAAAGGAACTAAGAGATAAAAAGGAGACTTTTATAACTGGGAGTCCCTTACCTGAAAAAGACACAGCCCCTCTGGTGGCCCACCCATTCAGGACATTCCCAGCACCATGCTTCAAACTGTTGCTCTCACAAAGGCAGAGAGAGAAAACACGTTCATTGTAGAATAATTGTGAAGCCAGAAGGCAATCTGCATCTCTGGCACTCCACTAAGAGATAACAAAGACAGAAGGAATCTCACCTTGTAATATAGCTAAGCTCATATGCATTCTCAAGATAAACAGTAATTAGTGCTCAAGTCAGGGGACTTGACAGCAAAATTTGTCACATATAGTTCATTCTAAATTCACTTCAGTAATTGGGGTGACCATCTGTGTTAGCTAATTGACTTTATGCAAAGAAAAAATAAATTCCTATCTTTAAGGCAAGAGATAGTTTTATAACTTGGGGTGAGGAGCCCTCTGATCTTAGCTCCTATATTCTCACACAAACTGGGATACAGGACCATTATTTTTCTTCAATGATTACATTTCAAAGAGATGGTTCCCAGGTCTTTAAAAAAGTCACTCTAAGTCATGAAGTTGACAAGAGGACTATTTAGCTTTTACAATGATTAATGTATATTTCAGAGAGAAAAGGGATATGGAAATGTTCTAAGAAAATGGTGGAGGTAGGATATCTATTTTTTGACAGGAAAAATTAAATGTCTTATTTTTAATTTGTATTTGCCTTTATAAAACTCAAAACTAACATGTCCTCATCCATCATCTTTCCCAAATCTAGGCCATCTACAGTTTTTCAACTTTCAGCTCATGGAGATTTCCAGTTTTTCTCCATCAGTCTTAAAATTTTGCAATGTCCTTCCTTTTCAGGGTTTGCTTTAAAAGTACTTCCAAGCTGGGCATGTGGGTACACACCCCAAATCCAAGCTACCTGAAAGAATGAGTCAGGAGGATCATAAGTTTGAAGTCAGTCCAGGTAAGTAGGTGAGACCCTGTCTCAAAAGAATAGAAAAAGAATCATACAAAGAAAATTAAAAAATACCCAGAATCTGAGCATTTTATACCTCCACTGATAACTACTAGTATAAGCCACTTTCGTCTCTCATTGAATTCCCTATCTCTGATCTTGATTCCAAGTTTGCCCCACTCCCAAAACTGCATCTGCATACCTGGCACAATGGTGCATGCCTGTAATCCCAGCAGCTCTGGAGGCTGAGGCAGAAGGATCACAAGTTCAAAGCCAGCTTTAGCAATTTATCAAGGCCCTAAGCAACTCAGTGAAATTCTGTCTCTAAATAAAATATAAAAAGATCTGGGGACATGATTAAGCACTCCTGGGTTCAGTCCCCAGTTTAAAAAAATCAGCAGCATCCCCAAATCATCCATGTAAGAGACCTACCACTGAAAGTGACACCCCAAATGTGCCCTTGTACTTTTGACTTCATCTCCTGGTTACCTCCATCAGAGATGCTGCTGCAGACACACTCTGATGTCCTTTCTCTTCTTTCACCTGCTGGTCACTCCTGAGGCTAAAAACTAGCCACTGCTTTTACTGCTGTCTGGAATGTTCACCTGCCAGGTATCTGTGTCTCTCCATTCCCTCCTCACGTGCTTTTTCAGCAAGGGCTTTTTGGAAATGCAAGCCACTTCACCCATATTTCTTATTTTTGTAGATTTTCTTTCTTATAGTATTCATTTTCTTCTGCTGTAACTTATTTAAATAACATGTTTTCTGTTTCTCCCCACTAAAATGTTAACTCCTTCAGGGCAGGAAATTTTGCATTTTGTTCACTAACTGTTTTTCCACCATTGTGAACAGTGCCCAAATCCAATAGGCGTTCAAGATATGGATTGTCGAGTGAAGGAGTGAGAAATAATGGGGATGATTTATTGTGCATGTGCCCTGTATTACTTATAAACATTATTTTGCTTTCATACTCATAGCAACACTATGCGGATATTTTAAATTTAATATTATACTAAGCATTATTCCTGATACTCTAGAAATGTCTTAGTGCATATGTGTATGTGTGTGTGCACACACTCGTGTGTGATACTGAAAGTTGAATTTAGGACTCTGTATTTGCTAGGCAAGCACTCTGCAACTGAACCATTAGCACAACCAAAAAAATGCACCTTGTGAATCGTGTGTCTAAAGTCATTTTATTTCCAAGCCTGCAGAAATTCCCCAGCAGTTAACCTTGCATAAACTCTCTAACTCCTACATTACCATCTTCACAGTGTGACTTTACTTTCTCCTTCTCTGCATCCCCCTTATGCAAAGTTGGGTATTTCACTCCTTTTCTCTCCTACAGCATTTTAAAATATGCTTGTAGTTGTGTCAACTGAACTATATCATCATTAAGCTCTTTCTTGCTATCCAAAACTGAAAAGCTCCCTAAACAGAAGTATGATGTTTTTTATCTTTGCCTTTCCAAAAGATTGCTGAATCAATGAAATCAGTAATATTCACTGATATACCTAATTTGTAAAGTAAAATTTTCTATTATACTACTATATTTTTTGTTGTTTCTGAGTAGATATCAGCAAAATGTTATGGAACATTTAGTAAGCCTCGTAAGTTCCTTCTCTTACAATGAAAATTAATTTCTCTCAATTTTGAACAAAAGTTGTAGCTATAAAAAACTTTTAGAAGAAAATAAAAGTTATTTAAATGGTTTTAAAGAGACTTTGGTAGTTTCTTTAAAAATAAAACTCAATGTTCAAAATAATTAATGTTTTATAATCAAGTAAATTCTCAATTTGTATTGTGTGTTTTTATTCAAATTTCTTATGCACTGAAGATTTCATCATATAGGTATGATTAATGATTAGACAGAACTGTGAGAATGGTACAATTGTGGATAAATTTGATTAAGTAAAGGGAATAGCATTATTGTCTAAGAATGATTTTATTTTCTTAGCAAATTCTGAGTCCCTGTGGGATTCAAGGACACACAAGTTCAAAGCCAGCTTTAGCAATTTATCAAGGTTATAGAGCTACAAAGATTTAAGTATGCAAGTTTTCACAATGGAAATGGATTTACATTTTAAAAACATACACATTTTTTTCTAAAATATATTATTTGCCAATGAGTATAAAGATATATTAAAAGCTACTTTAGCAGTTTAGTAATGATATATTCATATATATTTTATTGTGCCTGGATTTAATATAAAATAATTTCTACCCAGTAATTCAGTGCCTACTATACACCAACAAAGTGACAGATATTTCACTTGACACAAAACATGTTTATGATTAGAATCAATATAATATAAAATTATCTATTTTATTTAGATTTAAATATTATAATACTTATATATAAGTCCAGCAAGGCACAGTGGCACAGGTCTGTAATCCCACTTACTTGGGAGACTGAGACAAGAAAATTTCAAGTTCATGGCCAGTCTAATCAGCTTAGATGCTGTCTCAAAGTATAAAATTTAAAGGGCTGGAAATGAAACTCAGTGGTAAAATGCCCTGGGTTCAATCCCTAATATAAATGATAATAATGATAATGATAATAATAATAATAATAATAATAATAATAATAATAACTTTAAAAATAAATAAAAATTAGTGAAGCAGGGAATTTCATACCATAAAATCTATGTTATAAGAACAATTAAGTCTAAAACTAAAAGCATACAATATACACAGAAAGTATGAGATATGAGACAAAATAAAAGAGAATAATTCTTAACACATAGAGAAGCACATTACACTAAGAACTGATCTTTTTATTGTGCTTTAAACATCATTAAATCTTGTAATCTGCATATCAGCAAAGAAAAAAATCTAGAGCAAATGCCAAGTAGGATCACTAAACTGATCGCTGCTTCAGCAAATTAAACTTTGCACACCAGCGCCGTCACTGTCCATTCATCCATCATTGCGTACTAATTTTACAAATTAACCTGGGTCTACAGAATACGGATTGTCTCAATTACAGAAATGTGGTTTCCATTATCATTCCATTATTATTCTATTCTACTTATACCCATGTTAATAAGTCTCAAGAATAGTTTTGACTCATAATTCACCAGAAATTTCCCCACCAAAAGCCCACTTGTTAAGCATAATTATTCCAGATTCACGTTTTTTCATTATACTAAAATATAATTTCAAAGACTGAAATTCTTACTCAAAAATTAGAAACAATAGAGTAAGAAAAAAATAACAAGATGGATAAATGCAAGATACGTAAGAATGCCTTTTAATATCCCCCACACTGCAGGTAGCTACTGGGGAGGTGTTTACATGTGAGCAGTTGGAACTAGGACTCAGCTCCTACCATTTATCATGGAATCACCTACCAGCCCTGGAAACCTTCTAAACCCCATTTACCTGTGTGTAAGTAAGTACAAGTAGAATTTGTAGGGCTATCATAAAGAGAAAATAAGTGAATTTATGTAAAATAGTTAAGTTATATGTACATAGCATATGTCCATTAAGGATTTTGGAGAAAACTCTCAAACAACAAAATATTTACTTGCAAATCCTAGGTAGTAGCATTTATATGTGGAAGTGCACAACCCTAAGTTCTCAATAATGTTAATGTCTCAACTATGTGATCAACTGAGTGTTTGTGTTCATAAAAAATCATCCTCTTTATCTCATATACCATCAGAAAATTCTGGTTATCAACAATATTGATGATGAGTTCTGCAGCCCAGAGCTCAGTCACCAAGCTAACATTGAGCTTCTTTTCCTCATCTCTATTTTTTGACCTATTTCAAACCAAAGAAAATATTTGTCCAGGATTTCGACTTTCACATGCTGTTTCATTTCTTGAAATAGGTCACCCTCCCTGTTTAATTATGTGAATGACTTTAATTTCAGATACCTCCTTGCTGATATTTCCACCAAGACCCATATTCTATTTCAATCTTCTCTGTTAAATTTTGCTTGGAACCATCATATGAGTCTCCCTTGCATTATAGTAATTTGCTTTTATTTAATTCAAATTATTGGATTACAGATTCCTTGAATAGCAGTCCCATATCTTACTAATCTTCTTATTTTATGCATTGCGAAGCAGGAGGATGTAGACACCATAGCTAATTGAGAATATTTTCTAATTTGAATACAGACCATGCACTCTTCTTTCATATGCACTGGAACAAATTAAAGAAGAGGTCACAAAATGTAGAAAACTCATTTGTGTTTCTCCAGAATAAGTTTTATTTTATAATACTGAATTTAAAAATTGAAATGAAAAAAAACACCTTTAAACAAATAAAGAAAAACAATTAAGCTAAAACAAGTTGATTTTGGAATAGAAGTGCTGTCAGGCTACAAGTTGGAGGCACCTAAGTGTGGTGGAAGGTAGAGATGGCTTAGAATCTGCTCTTATAATTCATTCATAACATTAATACCCCAAACACAAATGTGAGTATGTGATTTTCTGTCACTACTTTATTCTTATGAGATGGATGTGGGAAATAGCAGGGGACTATTACCAGAGTAGAACCAGGATAGAACTTATGCTGTGGTGAGATGCCAATGTCTACATAAGTGATGTAAAATGTATCCAATGTCATAATGTGGTAGCAACCCTAACAGTTTAGATGAGCCTAAGTTTAGAGCTGTCCTGGAGGAGATTGGAGTAAAAAAAAATGCAAGAACTAAACAGGTTGGTAAGAACAGATGTAGTTAGTGAAAATGAACTTGTAGACCCACATTGCAAAATTAAATATAACTGCTCAGACAAAAAGTAAGATTCACAACTAAAATATGAAAAAAAAAGTTCTGGAAGAAATTACAGGAAAAGAGGACACTGAGCAATGTGAAACTGTGTTTTAATAAATTTTATATAGATAAATAAGTAAGAAATTGCTTCAAATTTGTATGTTCAATATGCTAATAAATATATGTTAGGTATGTTTTAAAATAAAAAGAAATTAAATTTCTCATATAATGACATGAGAAGATGCTTACTAAAGATTATAAATTGCTGTAAACTTGACATAAACTACATGCCTGAGAGGAAAAGATTCAGAAATCAGGATTAATGTAGCAAAAGGAAAGAGGCTGAAAGAGAAGTGAAGAGAAATAACAAAGAAGTGAACATAATGAAGTAAGTTGCAAAAATAGTGGCAATAAGTGATAAAAGATTGAATGTAAGCCCTGACCAGAAACAAGAATTATAAATTTTATTTATAATTTCTCCCACACACTGCTTTTTAAACAATGCAACAAATACACAAGTAAGTGTATCCCTGCAGACAGGGGCCGCCGGAGGAATCACCGGGAGGAACCAGGCAAAGGCTAATTAAAGGAAAAGAAGGAAGTGAGGATAGCAAGCAAGAAAATCACAAGATACAATAATAATAAAATTACATGAACCTAACAATACAACATGAAAACATAGGGTTCAAAATCTCACATTGTTAAAAACAAAGTTAACTACATCACATTCAGAGTAGATTATTTAAACTTAAAAGCTGGCAGACAGATCAAACAAACCAAGTTATTTGAAAGAATGAAAAAACTTGAAGCACCAAATCAGGCAGGGTATGTCTCACTGAGAACTAGAGGACTTTAAAAATGCTACAGAGTAAGCCAGGCCAAAAAGCATCTCAGGAGGAGGGAACAGCTGTGGGACTGGTGCTAAGGCGGGATCTGCTGCTAGGGGGCGCCATGAACAGCAAGCTGGTGGAGTGGCTGGAGAACAGGGAGCCTGAGGGCAGAGGGTGCAGCGAGTGCAGGTTTTGAAGTCTGATTGGATTGGAATCAAGAGACATAGGAGGAAAATTAGAGAAAATGTCTACAGATAACTCCATCCAGGAGCAAAAGAGAGGGCAGAAAATCCAAGGAAAAGTATTGTTTGTTGTTTCATCTTTTAGATCTAAGAACTAGCAAGGAACGTGTTTGCTTTGAGCAGTGGAGGATCAACAGTAGAGGAGGCAGCCTTAGGTCAGAACTTGAACTGCAAACTCTCCTTGACATTAGCAGAAAAAAATACATTGAGCCACATAGTCAGAGACAGGCTGGGGTACCAGGATCAATGACAGAAACCAAGAGAAATCGGATGTATATTCTATCATTTTTTATTCTGTTCATGTGATATATAAATTGCTGACTAGCTGGGATTGGTTGCACCTGTCCTGTCTTTGCCCTAGCCAAGTTCTACATCAATCACCCTAGCAGAGCATCTATTGCTACTTACTATGCTTCATTGGGCTTGGACAAAGATCAACACCATGGATGCAGGAAAACTCAGAATCAGGCAGAATTCACTGAGCTTATTAATAAACCAAGTGTATACTTGAGCCTACCTAAGATCACCTGATTTTTGTTCAGAGGCACTAACTTAGGGTGTGATTTGTTCTACACCATTATTGTGGCAAGATACAACTGATCCATCTGGAACAGCTGGTGTTGTTCAACAGCATTGCAGGCTTCTATGTGAAACCTGTATTTCCTATTTACACGATTTATTCCCAACTTCATAATAGAAAGGATAAACAGTATTTTTTTTTCACTAGGTGAAGGCCTAGGTGCTTCATTAGGGAGTCTGACCGCTTGTGGAATTATGCCTTATTTCTCTGGTCTGGTCCCTATTTCAAAAAATCAACCACTCAGCAATGTAGGTAGTCATTGGTAAAAAAAAAAAAAAAAAAAAAAAAAAAAAAAAAAAAAAACTGCTTGCTTACTGACTTTATGTATAATCTTTTTTACAGAGACAATGGGATCATTAAGTTATTTGTTCTCTAATTTAAATTAGTGGAACAAAGAAGGAAATAATAATAATGAAAACATTGAATCTATCAAATATTTAAAAGTATAAAAACAATGAACTTTGTTAGCAGTGTAATCTAAAGCATGAGTAGGAGAGATTATCCTGTGTGTATTTTGAAAACATTGATTAAGATAATTAGCAACTATCATGACTAGACTTCTTTTTGAGACTGACAGTCAGGGAAATGGTTTACCTACTTGAAAGCCTATTGCTCTTTCAAGGACGCTGGCAGAAAACATGAGACTCCTGGATAATAGATAAAAGACTTTATTATTCATTTGTTACTCATTTATTTTTTACACAAACAGCACAAACATAATATTTGCTTTGGTTTCCTTACACCACCCACAGGGGTGAGGTGGAATGGTCAGATCATTATTGCCTACAGTACTGTAGATTTGCTGTAGCAGAGGAACACTGATTGTGGGTAATCCACTTCTTACCCAGAAAGTAGTAAGGAAACCCACTCTTGGTGCAAGAGGGAGATACTACCTTAAGGTTGTCTGAAAAAAAAAATACAGCCTTAGAAATGACTCATACAGAGTTGCAGGCATTTAAATCCTTGACCGGAAGGACCATGAAGATTTTTCCAATGTTCTACCCTCACCCCTACTTAATTGAGAGTAAACATAAACTTTCTCAGAATGGTGACACTCCATCATCTATTCCGATCATCTGACCAAGTATGCAAGTCAGATTTCTATTGCTATAAAAGAGCATCTGAGATAAATAACTTATAAAGATGAAATGCTTATTTGGGCTCATTGTTTTGAAGTTTTCATTTCATGGTCAGTTGGTTGCATTGCTTTTGGATCCATGGCAAGGTAGTCAATTGTGGTGGGGTCATTTGATGAAGCAAAACTTTTTACCTCAGGGAAGTCAGAGAGCTAAGAGAGAGAGAGGGTTGGAGCAGCATCTCACCCCCAATGATCCTTCCACTAGTCCCCACATACTTAAATCTCCACTACCTTCTGAAAGCCCCAAGCTGAGGACCTAAAGCACGTAGGTTTTTGAGGCACATTTCAGATCCAAACCATAGCACATAGGTTGGAATCAAATCTGTTCAGTTTGTTTCCTACCCCATTAAGCATCATATACAGGCTCTAACTTTTAATAGATTTCCAGAAAAATAATGAGATTTTATCTGTAGTGACATCAACCATGTTCCTCAGGTTCCTAGACTCAGACAACTATGAAAATGGCCTAGAGAGAACAACTGAATCTTATTTCAGGTATATGAAGTGTAATTTAAGGCCAGTGTAGTGGCCATGATTACTAATATGGGGGAGCTAAGATTGATCCATTGATTTTTTTGTTGTTATTGATAAAATTTCTGGAGATACAGAGATGGATCCAAAAGTCATTTCCATCTTCAGTGGGAGGTATTGAAGCCAGATCTCCCCATATGCAAACATTCCAGCTGAGGAGGCACAGCTCATTACCAGAGATATGTCATTCAACTTGATTTGACTTGGCTCATCCTTATTTTGATTAATTTGGGCATCATTATCAAGTAGCGACTGCCTCAACCCGAATACATGTCATTACTCAGTGCCCCTTGGACATCAACAAAAGCCTATGAATTTGTAGCAGTCAGATTAAAGAAGGCTGTGCTATTGTGTGTTTGTATACATGCAGGGGAGAAGGGGAGAGGTTGATTCCATGTCCAGGAACCGCCACTAACTAGGTCAAGAGATTTCCTAGAAAGGATCATCGAGGTTTCTATTTTCATAGTGTGTAGTAGGGATAACAAACCCCACAAAAGGCCGGATTGTTATCTCTTTGCCAGATTCGGAGTGACTGTATGATAGTTCTGCTAGGATGTGGTGCTAGATGAAGGAGATGAGGAGACACTGATGTTAACTCCTGCTCTGATAGGTTCCCCCGTATGTCAAGGTTCTTGCTGTCTCTCAACACGTACATACAACATCAGTGTGTCCCATCACGGTAGATAGGACTTCACCTTTTGTCTGTTACTTCTTTTTTTTTTCTGAATTGGTACTGGGGATTGAATCCAGAGGGGATTGACCACTGAGGCATAAACCAGGCCTTTTCTTTTCTATTTTATTTTTAATTTTCTTGAGACAGGGTCTTGCTAAGTTGTTTAGGACCTCCCTAGGTTGCTCTAAGGATGGCCTTGAGCTTGTGGTCCTTCTGCCTCAGACTCGGGCGTGGCTGGGATTACAGGCATGCACTACAGCACCAACTTTTGGCACCCAGAATTTTTGCCTTGAGGGTCAGGTTTGAGTGGGACAGAGCCTTTTTATAAAATTTCCAGAGCCTCATTATACACCTGACCTTGGCCTGAAAAGGCCACCCACATGCTAGGGTCCTAATGAGCAATGCCCTGAACCAAGATGTCATCTCTTCATGATCTAGGACTGTGAATGTCCAACAAGACAATACAATGATGGAACAAGTATGGGTTTGAGTGCCTACACCTTTCTGACTGCACTAACACCTGGCCCCTGGGAAGGGGCCCACCATGCTGGCCTAGGGCTGCAGAAAGAGAAAGAAAGAACCCCAAGTGCCAGGAATGTGTAAGCTGTAAGTAAATTTTCAGTATGTCCACGTGATTCCACATCCTTTTTCCCCAAGAGTTTCACAGAGTGCATCCATGAGTGAACCGCGCCAGGGATTTAGGGGGATATTTGTAAATCAAGGGCCTGCAGAGCAAGCAGCTTATCTTCAGGAGGCAGAGTATAAAGTCAGGGTTTCCCCATGGGTTTAACTGTCACTAATTGACATAAAATTACAAAGCTGAACTCTTAAATAAATCATTTCCATGGAAAGAGGGAGGCCTCTTAGGTTCTTCCCTTGTTAGTTATTGAGTCTTAAGTTAAAAAATACCCAAATAAGGATTTCAGACTACAGAATCACAATGCCCCCTTACATGAGGCATTTGAGTTCAAGAAAAGCTTGTTAGCTAGTTACTAGTTATCTTTAGTTTTTAGAGGTTTATATGCTGTGGCACAGATAGGTAGTGCTTTTGTTCTGTGAAATGCCATCTCTGGGTACTCTGTCAGCAATTGAATGTTGCTCCTTCTTCCATTTGTCTATTTTACTTATTTGGGGCCTCGTAGGAGGAGACAGGGATTGTTTCCCTATATGCAGCTGTCACAGATTGGGGCACTTCCCTCTGACACTCCTGGCTGTTACAGGATTATGCCCTTGAAACACCAGTAACAATAATTCCTGCAGAAATGAAAGACACCAGAGCACACCCAGCCATTGTAACCGGGTGCAAGGTCCCCTTAGCTTCCCCACTGAGAACTCTGCCTAAATCTGATCAGATGACTTTAGGAGCTTCCTCTCTCATCCAGTCTAGGGACAAAAGTAATATGACCCTAGAGTGCATGGAATATAGGAAACGGGGGAAAGCAGATGTAGAATGGGAAAGGGGTACAGAGGGAGATTTGTTTTGCTCCCTTGGTCTCTAAGTACAAAATTAGTGCCCCCAGAAGTATGTTACGTTTTCCTCCATAAATGGTCCAACATCTGGCACGCTGCTGCTTCCAGAGCATCCTATCTTCTCTGCCACGTGCGTGTGGCTGTACCTCTGCTTTGTGCACACTGCCCCGCCGTGGGGAGCAGTTCCATCCAGTAAGCACAGCTTGTACTACGCCTTTCGCTGCAGTGTCCATTTGCTTGCTGAGAACCAAACAAACATCTGCTATTTGGGGCTTATTCAAAGCACTGTGTTAATGAGCAAGGTCCTTATTGCCGACAGACTGACCTCAGCCTTGGGAACTCCAGTGCCACAGTAACAGTGCCTCTAGCTTGGGGCCCTGCTGTCACCACAGTATCCTTCTCCCAGCCAAAGCAGAATAAGCAACACCTAAAGCTCACCTCACGGCTTGTTTTAACCCTACCTCTCATGGTCAGCTTCATTAGTAGGCGAGACTCTTCCTCTCACCCAACCCACCACTTAAGCAGGAAAATTTGCTACCCAACCCCAAGTAATGTGCTCATACTCTCAAACATTTTTTGTTTGTAGGATCTTTGAGCATCCTCTGAAAACCATGTCTTTCTAGTATTCCATGTTCACCATCAAAATCTTAGGTTTGAAGACTGAATTGTACTGTTCTTCCAACCTAATAAGTTAGCCCACTAGTCGTTCACACTGCAAGCCCAAGGCAGATTTCTGGATGGTCCTTTGACAGTGCAGTTAATCACATGAGCACCAGTACATGCATCGACTCCCATGAGGGTAATATGGGGACTGGGATGCCAGCTGGATCTTGCACATTCCTTGGGTTTGCATCACAGCAGAGGAGCCCTCACCTGGGTAGCCTACCAATTTTAGACAAAGTCTACTCTTGATACCGAAAGTCCTTATTGCCTATTCCTTCAGGGTTGCTCATTACCCTGGAAAGTGGCACAGTTAAAAATGGCCAAGTTGGGGCTGGCTCAAGTGATAACGTGCTCGCCTGGCATGCGTGGGGCGCAGGGTTCGATCCTCAGCACCACAAAAAATAAAATAAAGATGTTGTGTCCACTGAAAACTGAAAAATAAATATTAAAAACACTCTCTCCCTCCCCCTCTCTCTCTCTCTCTCTCTCTCTCTCTCTCTCTCTCTCTCTCTCTCTCTTAAAAAAAAAAATGGCCAAGTCTTGCAATCTTGGGATGCAGTTATTTAAGGAAGCTCTGGGTTCATGGCAGATTGCCTGTCCCAACACATACTATTTCACATTTCTCCTAAAGCCACAAGTATCACTTGATATTACTTTGGAAGTACAAGTCAAGTTGGAAACACAAAAATCTAATATTAAGCTAGAAATTTGCACGAGATCAATATTAGCATTAATTTTAGCTATTAGAGTTGCAATACATTTCAATTTTATATACACAGACATGCAAATGCATATATTCATAAATGTAAATGATAAAATATATTTTATAAATACAGTATATTTTTATATAAACAAAGTTTAATACATAGAAAAATATGCAATAATTGTCTTACTTAAATAAAAATTATTTTAAACAGTTTTACAAGAAATATGAAGGTGGATCTATATGAAGAATATAATCTGACATCAATAAAAGTATAAAGTGAAATCAAAATAAATGGAAATAAATATAATCTTATAAATATTTTATTTCTTCAAAACTTAATCCTTTAATTTAATGAGATTTTAATCAAAATCTCAATAGGATTCTCCCTAGAACTTGACCTGTGAACTCTAAGGTGCACTTGGAGTTATGAATTTGTGGGAATCGATGCTCCAGGGTCCAGGGGGATTGACTTAGTCACCTGAATATCAGGATACATACTATGACTGTGAATTTCAGGAAATAAAGCAGGTTTATTTGAAACTAATGGCTTCCTAAGAGCATTGACCATTATCTGATTCCAGAAGTAAGAATGAATACTTCTTTAGGCAAATCGTTGACTTCAATCTGAGAGTTGATATTTCCTTTCAAGGAATCTATTATTCCACATCTTTATTCACACCCTCTTCTGTGAGTGTGTATCAAATTGTCAAAGTTACCCTCTCAAAAGAATCCAGTTACACGAAAAATAGAAGATTCTAAAGAGTGTGATTAACTTATAGGTTATGCAGACAGTGTCTTATTCATCCTAGATGGACTTTATTGATTTATGAATATTTTATAGAAATTTAAGTTTCCAAATGCTACATTTCTGCTTTTCTATTCATAAGAGAATGAAAAAAATACAATTAAAAACACATTTTCATTAATTATTTTTATTTGTATATATCATTAGGATTCATTTTGATATAATCATAAAAGTATGAAATATAATTTTTTTCTAATTCAGTTCCCAGCCCTTATCACCTCCCCTCTTCTTCCTCTCCCTTCTCTCCCGTCTACTCTACTTACTGATCTTTCAGTAATTTACTTATAGTTTTTTTTTTTAAATTAGTGTCTGTGGATATACTTGATAAGGAGGTTCACTGTGGTATATTCACAGATGCAAATGCAAAGTTTGGTAAGATCAATTTCACTGCTCATCTCTCATCCCATCCTTCCTTTCTCACTCGAATCCACTTTAACTTCTCTCCTGATCTCCTCCTGACCTTTGTATTTTGATGGAATTTCCTCCCCCCCTTTTTTTTGCCTGCCTCTCCCGCAGCCTTCCTTCCTTCCTTTCTTTCTTCCCACCTTACCCCCTTATTTTAGATTTTCTTCCACATATCAGAGAAAACATTCAACCTTTCACTTGGCACTGGCATATTTCACTCAGCATGATAGTCTCCAGTTCCATCCATTTACTAAATCCATTAGTAAATGCCATAATTTTACTCTGCTTTATTCTTGAGTAATATTTATATCCACTCATTTGCTGAAAGTCATCTAAGTTGTTTCCATAGCTTTGCTATTGTGAATTGTGCTGTGCTATAAATTGATATGACCGTATCCCTGTAGTATGCTGATTTTTAATCATTTGGATAAATACTAAGGAGTGGAATGCTGGTTGGTGGTTCCCTTCTAGTTTTTTTTTGAGTAATCTCCAATGTTTTTGAGGAATTTCCAGAGTGGGTGCAATGACCTGCTGTCCCACCAATGATGGATAAGTATAGCTTTTTCCCTGCATCCTTGCCAAAATTTGTCTTTATTCATACTCTTGATAATTGCCATTCTGAGTGAAGTGAGATGAAATCCAATTGCATTTGGATTTGCTTTTCCCCAACTGTTAGAGATGTTGAACATTTTTTCATGTATTTATTAGCTATTTGTGTTTCTTAAATTTTAGGAAACATCTGTTTAGTTCTTTCACCCATTTATTGATTAAGATTTTATTATTATTATTATTATTATTATTATTATTATTATTATTATTATTAATGTTAAGTTTTTGAGTTCTTTATGTATTCTGGATAGGAATGCCCCAACAGAGGAGCATGTGGCAAAAATCTTCTCTCATTCTGTAGGCTCCCTCTTTATGTGCTTAATTATTTCCTTTGCTTTGCAGAAGCTTTTAAATTTGATGCCATCCCATTTATTGATTTTTTTAAAAATTTTACTTCTTGTGCTTTAGGAGTCTTGTGAAGGAAGTCAGTTCCTGAGTCAACATGCTGGAGTGTTGGGCCTATAGTTCCTTCTAGCATGGGCAGGGGTTCTGGTCTAATTCCTAGGTCTTTGAGGCACTTTGAGTTGACATTTGTTCAGGATGAGTGATAAGGGTCAAATTTCATATTTCTACATACGGATTTCCAGTTTTCCCAGCATCATGTGTTAAAAAGTCTATCATTTCTCCAGTTATGTTTATGGTGACTTTGTTTAGTATCAGATAACTATATTTATGTGGGTTTGTCTCTGATTACACACATTGAAAAAAAATACAAAATTGCACATATCTGTTTATGTAGGGAAGTCACTTGATAGTAAATGCAAAATTATGTACTGTGCCAACAAAAATTAAGAAAACATATATTGATATACCAGGTATTATCAGAAGCTGAAATAACTATGTTGCATCTATATGCAGTATATGATTCAATTTTTTAAAATAAATATGTAAATGAAACAAATAAAATTATAACCATAGTTCAGCCACTAAAAAAATAGGTTCTGTATTTTTTTAGTATAAAACTACTTAATAAAAGTGATGAAACATTAGCAAATATTTGCATACTAGTTAGATGGATGTCTCTTAAAGCATTACATCCACTATTACAAATTATAGAAAAAACCTGAAAGATGTGGGTCTGTAAATTTATAAATTTATAAACTATAATTTATCAACTTCCACAAGGTACAACAAATAAATAAGTGCAATATATATGACTTCCTTGTGTCAAATAATATTGTTTAATCTTATTTTAGCACATTATTAGAAAATGTCTTATACTTTTCAGAATGCTAAGACAGAATAACAAAAATAAAATATAAAGAGATACACAATCAACAAATCTAATGAACATTTTCAAATTTAATAAAAATTAATCTTTAAAATAATAATCAAAAACAAGAAGATATTTTTTACTTTATCCCTTTCAAGGTAACTTTTTTATTAAGGAATAAATAAAACCAATCACTTTTGATGATTGTGGTTTTATAAGATTATATTTTTAATTTATATCATATACAATGTCAACGTATGTATGAGAGTCAGTGTGCAAGTACATTGACAAAGCTTTGATGTAAGATACTTGTTTCCATTGTAATTTCTGCTTTCTCTTGGGTTTACTCCATTATAATCTTTCTTCACTCTTTCCTTGCAAGAGAGAATGTCATTTTTAGTATGTCTTCTAAAATCCAACTTTTTCATTTAAAGATATATATTCCTTATCAGATTTTAGGAATGATAACATTAAAACACTATATATTTGTTAAACTGAAACATAATGGTTTATCTTTTAACCTCATTTTAAGTTGCCTTAAATCCTAGATATTCTTTTCTGAATTCACTTGCATTAGAATTTACAGTTAGGGTTATCCATCTATTTTTTTTTAATGTAGTAGTTATAACAGTTCTATAATGTAACTAATGACTATAAAAACCAAAAGCTTTGTACAATAATGTTGGTTATGCTAAATTTTATGAGACAAATAAAATGAATATGCAAATACAATAACTGACTAGGAAGGATACAATTTTAAAAAGATATGTTCTCATATTATGAGAGCAACTCTATTCCTTATTAGAAGTGACATTATTACATGTTGTGTGGGCGTGTGTGTGTGTGTGTGTGTGTGCATGTGTGTGTATCACTTTGTAAGTATACTGCTCTAAAGACACAGATTACCATGAAGTTCAAGCTTCAGGGCCCCTCACTTGCAAAGGTTGCTTTTCAAGTCCCTCTAGGGCATATTAAAATTCCAATTATGTACAGTTTCTCTTAATTTTTTTCTCTCCTCGCCTTGGAAATATATTAACTTCAGTCCCTTCAAAACTTTGGTTAACCTCCTTGCCTTGAAGTGTACATGTTCACATCAAGCATGTCAGTATAAAAGCTGAGCCGTGAAACCAGTAGTACATAAAGAACAAGTACCTTACAAACAATTAAGTCATGTTGCCTGAGGAAATATCTGATGCCAAATAATTACAGTCCTGGTTGTCTAAGAACTGAAATAAAATCCAAATTAAACTTCGGTTTTTGTTACAGAGACACAAGAAATATAAAAATTAACTAACTACATGCTCTAGTGCTGGCATGCAGTTCCAGCTACAATATGGGAGCTGAGACAAAAGGGTTGCTTGAGCCTGGGAATTCCAGATCAGCCTGTGACACAGGGAGACCCCCATCTCAAAAAATCACAGCACAATTTTTAAGTCTATATTGCCTTATCTATTTAATCATCATTTGAAAACGTTAATCAAAATAAGTAAAGATTCTACTCACAGCATAGAGGGTTTATACAACACTGGAGTATTGCACACTAAGAACTTAACATACATAACTAAAGACTGAGTCATGTTCTATTGCATTGAATACTAATCAGTTTCTTCTGCTGAGGACTCTTTTTGGAGTCTTATAATTCATCATTTGCTCCCTTGTATATACCAAACTTGTTTTTTTTAAAATCATAAATCTGATGGAACTTAGTCACTATGTAAATCACTTATAGGTCAAGAAACTTTCTCATATCTAATGCCACTGACTTGACTTAAAGTCAGGATTAAGATGTAAATAATACAAGAGGCATTTTCTGTTGAATCTAAATTTTTGGAAGGGGAAACTGTTACTCAACTAATGTATTACTTTCATTCTAGATTCTAATAAGTTTGCCCTCTTCTACAAGGACTTAGGATTTTTGTCTATTTCACCCTGGTCATAATAATGCTATTCATTCTAGTGGATAATTGTGAGGATTAATTAGCATTAAGTTAGGGACATTTATATGGAAAATGTTCATAAATGCTAGCCAGCACTAATTATTTAGCAATGTTTCTAATATAAGGACTGCTGCCATTTAACACTTAGTATTTTGGGGTAAATGGACAAAAATAAAGAAGAGACATGGCTGGGCAGTGGATTTCCAAAGTGCAAGGGACCTGACCATTCAGGGAATTGTGCTAATAGATGTGAATAAAAATATTGCATATGGAATTTTTGGTAGTAGAGAAGATATTAAGTGAACTTGATAATGAGTACTGATTTCCTTTTAAATTAGGAAAAAAATAGTAACAAGGAAAATAGGATATGTTGGGACCCAAATTATTATTAACTTCTTTTCAGGTAAAGATAAATGAATGTTATTTAAAAATTAGATAGTGATTATTATTCAATGTGGCCACAAATAACAAAAATCTTGAAAAATATGATTGAATAGAAGATGCCAAACCAAATAAACATTTATTTTCTTTCTCATGAAATCTCTATGATGCTTTCGAAGGTTGATAAAACTTTTCCTTCTATCCCGATATTTCATTATGTAATTTCTAAACTAAAAAACCCAATATATCAACATCCAGACTAAAAGCAATGGGTAGAATATATGAGGAGGGAACACACATCTCCTTAGCTTCTTGAAGCTTCCACAAAACACTTTCCTCTAATGACATGATCGCATTTGCCACAAAGAAGTTTATGGAAGATATTCACTAACACTGAGGAAATGACATGACCCTGTAGAATTGCATTAGTGTTAAGAAAAGGCAAATGGATTAAAGGTGGAACTTCTTAGTCTGTACCTTACTAAGTTAGGACATTTCAATACTTGCTAAGTACTTACTATGTGCTCACTATTATGATCCCATACTTATGAAAGGCACTCCAACCTTAAACCAGAGTCCCATTAAGGGATGGTTCTAATTGCAAGTCATTAGATTTATATTTTTTTTAAAGATGACTATAACTAAGCAGCTATAGAGTATTACATAAAGGATTGCTTACTGAAAGAACTGGCATTAGTGTGTAAAATTATTTATATCATATAATTTTTAGTCATATATATGACTAAAATATAATATGACTAAAAATTATACATATATCTATCTTGTGGTGCTAGAACTAGAACCCAGAGTCTGGAGCATGCTGGACAAGTCCCCTTCCCTGAGCTACACCCAGATCTTTGCTTTAGTTTTGAGCAATCAAATCAATAAGCACATTCAGAACCTTTTTAAAAATAAATATTTAAATAAATGAGATACCTTACTAAAATACTGTAAAGGATGTTGTTAGGGTCTGTAAACAAATCAAGATGGCACCTGGCATTTTGCCAGAGGGAGTGGTTTGAGAAGTAATGTCAGCGAGCCATTAAGTGTGAGATTCCTTATTGGTTGACTGCTGTATCTAGTTTATGTTAATTAAGATAAGCTGTGTGGAATGTATAAATACCCCTCCTGTCCTACAATAAACGGCTCCCACTCCTACTGTATCAATCTACATAAGTTGCTCGTCACCCCCCAGTTATTTGGCTGCAGCCGGACTGCAGTAGGATGTAAGGTAAATGTCTGAAAATATTGATTTAAAACTCATGATATGTATACATGTATTAGCACATCATCACCTGGTTCCTCATTAATATGTACAATCTGTATGTTTTTATATATGTTAAACTAAATGTAATTTATATTTAAAAATGGCAGTTGTTTTACTTATATAATTAAATCCCAAGAGGCACTGAAATTTTTCATCTAGAGCAAATATTAAGACAAGTAAAAGGACCTGTGTTTTAAAAAATTTAATATTAACTGCAATTAATTTAAAAGGACATAGAGGGTAAGTAATGAGTTAAAGCAGTTTAAGTAACTTAATGAGGCACAATTATATAAACAGTTTTTTTGTTATTTTATTGGAATTTATACTGATTTTAGCAAAACTACATTTGAATTTTAACACTTTTAAAATGTTAGTTAATTGACTATGAGTCTTTGCCTCAATCTTCCTTTTATTAAAATGCATAACAACTGGGACATCTGTGATCTCACCTAGAGTCCCGGGTCTCAGTTTTGTTCTTTTTCTTCTCCCCTTCCCTCTCCCTTCTCAACCTCTTCCTCTTTATTATAACCACTTTAATCCATGGAAGGAAACATGTTTTTAAAACTTGCATATCTTTCAAATTTAAAATTTTACCTCTGTTAAAGATATATATTGAGTAAGTATTTTGTTAAATATTTTGTTCATTTTAATCCATTTTTTTCATATATAAATTTAGGTTTGAAATAGCTATGTTATTTGCAGAAAGCACAAAACTGAAATATTTGACTTGAGTGGCTGAAAACACTGTGGCTTTTGCTGCATAGAATTTACAGGGAGTGTTTGAAGGTCTCAGTATCAAGGACACATTCTTTTGTAGAAGCAGCAAACTTTCATTGCCTTTATAGTAACCAATTAACATCTGTGACTCTAGAATCCTCTCAAAGTATATGTGACAAAGCTCTGTAGAGTTATTTGGGCCATTCTTTCACATGAAAATACCATTGCCCTTGATTTTCCAGAATTTTCTGTATGTTTGATTATGAGGTCTTAACTAAATCCTCATAAGAATTTGTCAGAAGTCTCAAAATATCATGTCTGTCATAATCTCCTTATTAGTACTTCATCATGGATAACCCTCTAAATCAGAGGGATAGCTTGCCATGTCTGTGCTTATACCTTCTATATTTGTATAAGTAGCTGAGCTGTTTAACAAACTTCAGAAAGTTCTGCAGCTGGGCGTTAGTATATTGATGAAATTTACCTTCAGCAGCCCTTGTTATTTTAACACAGAGAGAGCATTGTGTTTGCCCTTTTTGATAAATAGTTAGCTCCAATTGTCTAAGGAAATCATTCAGCAAAATGTACTGAAAAGCAAAAGCCTCAACCTGCTTCTTTCCATTTTTTATTTATTTTATTTTATTTTATTTTTCATTTCATTATGAAAATATCAGTATGCATCTACTTAACAGTAGCCTGAAATTTAAAGTTCAGATGAGTGATGACAGGTGTGGATTGCAATAACACAGTTTGTCTTTACTCTTCTTTAGCCACATGCATACTTTACTTTATCTGTACAATGAGAAAAGCAGTAACACCTACTTGCTATGGTTTTTATGAAAAATAAATCAGATAAATATGTGGCTAATATTTAACAAAGTGCCGAAGACACTGTGAGGACAATGTGCAGTTGCTTTTTGTTTGTTATATATAACAAACAATATATATATATATATATATATATATATATATATATATATATATATATATATTTATTTGTAAATGTTTGTGTGTGTGGTAGATGGACACAATACCTTTATTTTATTTATTTATTTTTATGTGGTGCTGAGGATCAAACTCATCACATGTGCCAGTCAAGTGCTCTATCACTGAGCCCCAGTCCCAGCCCCAGCCCGGCACTGGCTGTTTTAATTAGCACTGTTAGTTAGTGAGGGGAGGTGGTGGTATCAGAAGCAGCAGAACCAGGTGGTGACAAGAGAGTGCACTGGAAGCAGCAGCTACTTGAGAATCCCTTCAGCCAGAGGCTCATGATTACAGGCTGGGACCTTCCTTGAAACATAGTATCTTTTTAGTTAGTCCTAGACTTTAAATCCAAAAAGAAATGCTTTTAAATTTTTTTAAAGTTTGTATAATTAGTGCTAATCATTGAAGCCTGATAACTTACATTTAGAAGGAATATAACACCTTAGATGACAGGAAAACAATCTGCATGAAATCCAGCAAAATGTATTAAATTTTTGTGCGAAGAAATTAATATAAATTAGTTCAACTTTAGCATTTTTACATATTCCTTGCTTTATTTGGTGACACATATCTTATTCCTATACCAAGCCATTTCATGACTAATCATTGCCATTGTAAATGATATTTCAGTGATACAGGAAGCTTCCATCTGTGTTGATCCTGACATCAAAGAGTGCCTCTACCTTTGCTATATTTTAAATTAAAATTGAACATATTTATTAGTTACCATGTGGTATTTTAATACAGATGTATACACTGTATAACATTTAAATCATTTAAATATATCCATATTATCAAACAATTATTGTTTCTTTATGGTGAAAATATTCAAGCTCATCTCAATTTTTGAAATGTGCAGTACATTTCCATTATTAGTAGTCACCCTAATGTGCAACAACAGCAAAAATTCTTGCTTCTAACTATAATTTAGTACCCAGTGAACTGTCCCTGTCCCTCTCTGTCCTACTGTCCTCAGCCTCTGGTAGATGGCATTCTACTCTCAAGTTTTGTGAGATCAAATTTTTTATATTCAACAAATTAATGAGATCATGTAATATTTGTTTTCTTGTGTGTTTGTGTGTGCGCCTGGTTTACTTCACTTAATGATCTCCTGTTCTAACTATGTTGGCACAAATTATAGGATTTCATTCTTTTTTATTATGATTAAATAGTATTCCATCATGCATATGTACCTCATTTTCATTACCCGTTGGTTCACTGATGGGCACTCAGGTTGTTTCATTTCTAGACTACTTTGAATAGTTCTGTAATCAACATGAGTGTGCAAACAATCTCTTTAACATACTGATTTCATTTCCTTTGTTTATGTGTTCAGCAGTGGGATTGTTGGATCCTGTAGTAGCTCTATTTTTAATATTTTCATCAACAGTGTGCAAGGGTTCCCTTTATTTCACATTCTGATTGACACTTGTAACTCTTGACTTTTTGCTAAAAGCTCTTCCTCCTGAAGGGAGGTGCTATTTCATATGGTTCTGATTTGCACCTTCCTGATAACTAGTGGTGTTGAGCATGCTTCCATGAACCTGTTGGTCACTTGTATGCCTTCTTTTGAGAAATGTCTTCATAGGTACATTGCCAGTTTTTAATTTTTTATTTATTGGTTCTTCTTAGTTAAACATGACAGCAGAATCCATTTTGACATAATTATGAAAGCATGAAATATATCTTGTTCTAATTCAGTCCCCAGTACCTCTCCTTCTCTTACCCTCCCGCACCCTTCTCCCTTGCCTCTACTGATCTTTTTTCCATTTACCCATAGTTATTTTTTTAAAAAAAATAATTTATTGTGGATATGCATGATGGTTCGATTTACTGTGGCATACTTTTACGTGAACATAGGAAAATTATGTCAGTTCATTTGCTACTGTGTGTTTGGAGCTCCTTCTCTATTCTGGATATTAACTTTTTTTCCGATGTTACAATTGCAAATATATTTTCCCATTCTGTGGGCTGTCTCTTCACTCTGTTGATCATTTCCATTGCTGCACAGAAGTTTTTGGTTCCATATAATCCCAACAGAAGCAAAAATTGACCACCTTTTTTGCTTTTGTTGCCTGTACAATTGAAATTATATCCCCCCCCCCAAAAAAAAAACCCTTCAGATCAATGTTTTGAAGTATCTGTCCTGTTTTTCTTCTAGTAGTTTCATACTTTCAGGTCTTGTGTTTAGGGATGTGATCCAAGTGATACATTGAAAAACATTCTTTGAAACCCCTCTCTTTCATAATTTAGTATCGTATTATAAAATATCAAACAATATGTTACAGTTGTTTCATAAGCAAACATCTCCATTACAAATATTCCTAAGAGTTTCATCATCTCAGTTTAGGTGTGAATCACAGACAGAGTACATTAAGATTTCAAAATATCACTTCCAAGCTTGTAATAACTCTTCAACATCTTCCAGCAACTTAAAATAAATTCTATATCCCCAGTGCCTTTTTTGATGAATAGTAGGGCATATTTTCTACTTTCAACCTCTTAACAGCTGTTTGGTGTTCTTTCGATCTACACTCTAAGTTAAAACATGGTTAAAAATCCTTTTAATGTGTGTACTGTAGCCTTGATTTTACTCTCTAACCAAGATGTTTTACGGCATGTCTGGGAATACACACCTTTCCAAATTCCTTGCCAAATATTAATTAGTAATTTTATAGCAGGACTTCAAGGACCAAGGCAATGCACTTTTAAAAGAAATATTAAGGGGCTCTTGTCATCATATTTTGGGTTTTAACTTTACAAAGTGAACTAAATTAAGCATTACATTTTTACCCAGAAAGAAGCAAAGGAACATCTTGTACTTCTCTGGGAAAACTGCAGCAATCCCATTGTTCGTCCTGGCCACATTTGTCAAGTGGTCTCCTGTTTTCCTCCACTGCAAAACTATCTTCACTTTTCCACCTTGCTTAAACGAAGACTGCATAAGCAAAACTGATCACGTTGCCAAAATGCCTCTGAATTATTCAGTATCAAGAAATCCCACTTTATACTAAAAATGTTCTAATTCTGTGAGTCATAAACAAAATCCCGTTTTATTCCATGGAATTCTCCAGGAATCTCTCCTATCTATGAATTGACTGTCTCCAACGTATTCTCCATATTTCCTCAGGAAGCCTTATCTTTCTGCCCAGGTATGACCTATCCTTACTATTATTGGCTCAGATACAGTCATGTATGCATTCACCAAAAAATATAATAAAGGCTTTGTCTTCATCACAAGTTTCTAAGATCTAAAAAAGGATGTTTTTTACTCAGTTTATCTTCTATTTGCATATATTGGCATGACTCAGTGTTAATAATACATATTCCATACTAACTGCATTTTGTAGTGTGACTAAATAAATTCCAAAATTTCTTATTGCACATTAAAATATTCTTTTAATGACTTATTTTCATCATTATAACCCAATACCAGCTTTCACTTAGTTGTATTTAGAACTATTCCTTTAATCTACATTTATAACAATTTAGTTTTTCTTAAAAACTATTATCATGGATATGTGATAACTTTTTCATATTTTATGAATCTACTGTTTCATTGACTAGGATTCCTAGAGGAATATCCAAAAAAAAGTTGTTCAAAAACATTCACGATTTTCTTTTCTCCAAAGTCTACTCCTTCCCTTGAATTCTCCAATGAAGTCAGTGGTTCTTCTCATCACCCAGTTATCCACATGGAAAGGGGTGGAATCGGCAAACTTAACTCATGTTTTCATACTTACCTCCTGTTTTCCCTCATATTTTATATACATTCATCAGAAAATACAGGTGCCTTGATCTTAAAGGATGAACCAGATGTACATCCTTTCAACTTTTACCCTTATCCCTAAAGTCCTGGTCTAAGCAAGCATTAGACCATCCCTAGAAAACCACTTAGCTTCCTAAATCATGATATGATTTAAATTATTGCACTACTAACTCCTGGTACTTGATTTTCCCAAAGATGCTAGAGTGAATCTTTTAAAACCTAAATCTGATTGGGTTCCTCATTTGCTCAAACTCCCATCATATCTAAAGCAAAATACAATTCTTTGTCTTATACATTTATGAAGGGTCTTATGCATAAGGTGATAATACTGATTGAGTTTTTATCTTACAGAATAATTTTAATAGTTTTCTGTGGGGTGCTTTCAAATAAATTGAACACTGTATGGTCTTAAAAGTGATTTTAATATAATTCTGTTATGTTCAGCAGATGTTTTTCTTCTAAGTACTATAATTCAGAAAAAGGACTTGGGAGCTGTTGTACACCTGTGCTTTCCCATATATATTACTCATAAGTCCTAAAGAAACCGAAGAGGCTCTATCAACAAATTCAACATTAGGTAATGTTAAATGCATCATTTTTTGTAGCACTTGGAACTTCTGTAATATATGTATGTGCTCAGAATATGTCATGGAATTGTTTATCTGTTCCACATCTGACTGGAGTTGTATTTTTCCAAATACATTCACTCAAAAGGCAAATGTGGACAAAATGGTACCAACATACTCAGAAATCTCAGCCTGTAGGTATGCTTATATAAGAAAAAAAAAGGAGGAAAAGCAAAAATAAAATTTTAACAAAAAAGAAAGAAAAATAACCCAGAACAATCTTCTTCTGAAGGATGGAGCATAGGCTCTAGAGCAGGGTTTGGTGGGGTTGCCCTGGAGTCACCGTGATGTGGTCTGCCATGTCTCTTGGCGATGCGTACTCTCACATTTCACATAACTCAATTGGAGCTCTTGCTATAGTAGCTGTTACTAAAAAGTCCATCCTTTGAGGAGCATGAAACAGAGTTAACAAAACAAAGGGCAGATTTCATAGTTTTCACCCTGGGGGATACATACACATATTCACGTATAAATATGTACACAAATACATACATATATAATAGTATTAGTACTTCTAATTAGTATTGATAATACTACTTAATAATAATGCTAATTGGGTACTATTATCAACAAAGTATTTATGAATATTAATAATATGAAAACATGATATAGAAGAATTAACATAACTGGATGAGAATATAGACTATTGGGGAAAAGTATTGCAGAAGTAAGTAACCATAGATGAGAACATATCAGTATTTCCATGTAAAAGTTACTTACTATGCTAAATATTACTTGAGAAAATCAAGGAATATGAAAGTTACAAACAAAGATTTTTAAAAGGTTCTAGAACACATGAGTAAAAATGGCACAAACCTTATAATTAAAATTAGTCCTGGTTAATCTGTGTGCTCATTCAAACTTTCAGCATCTATTTATTTAGCTCCCTGTATATGTAAAGACATTTAGACTATGTCAGGTGCTGGCAGAACTGCAATAAGCAAGTGGAGCTATGGGCACATCAAAAAAGCATAGTAAACATAATGTATTCAAGAAATTGATATGTTCTTTATAAAATTTGCCTTTTACATGAGTTTTAAAATATGTTTACATTAATTTTTAAATTTTATATTATAATATATAATGTAATTGATATAATTATGTACATAATATTAATCACATTATATGCAGTATATTTTCTTTATCTGCAATGCATCTATTCTAATCTAATATTGAATTAGATGAAGTTGTTTTTAATAGGAATATTATGGAAGTTCTAATTTTAATTACTCAAACATTGATAATTTTTTTTTCCCGTTTAACAAAAGTAAGTTCTTTTGCAGGTGTTTAACTATTCCTTTATTACATATTAAAAAGAGAAGACTAAATGTAAGAATACTGTTTTAGTATTTACAGATTTTGAACTTTTCAAAGCTATCTGTCATGTGTGCCATATGATGAAGATAGAAAATGCTCCTTTTTTAAAAATTCCAGAATCAAAACCAATTTTGGTTGGTTTTCATCTTTCTCTAAGACAAAATAGACTTATTTATTCTGATTGTCACAGGACCTTATATCTTCTTATAATTTATCTGAAAAAACTATTTATCATAGAAAGCATTATGAACTGAATTGTGTCCCCCAAATTTATATGTTGAATCCCTAACTCCAGGTATGCCTGTATTGGGGAGACAGGCCCTGTAAAGAGGTAATTCAGCTTCAAGAGTGTAATAAGGCTTTAGTTCTAATCCCATGGGAAAGAAGAAGAGGAGGCACCGGGGATCCCTCCAGCATGCTGGGGAAGGCTCAAGGCTAGCCATCTCCAGAGCTACAGGAGCAGAGGAGAGGCTCAGAGGACATAAAGCAAAGGTGCCCATTCCCAAGCCAGCAGGAGAGGCCTTACCAGGAGAGGTCTGGTGTCTTCATCTTGGACTTCTAATTTCCAGAGTTGGAAAAATAAATTTGTTTTTTATCTATGTATTTTGTAGTATATTTTATGGCAACTCTAGCTCATTAGTACATTATGATACTCATTTGTTGACTATTTGATTAGAGATGTAAAATGACAATACTTTTGGAAGGATAAATATACAGTATTAAATCCTTTAAATTTTCATCAAACTATATCCAATTGACCTATATAGTCATATGTATTTTTCCAATTCATAAGTAATAGGCCTCCTAAAAATGATTATATTCTCCTAATAATTGTTGGGAATTTAGAAGTACTATATTTTCTTTTAAATTTTGCTGATCCATAGCATATGAAAATGTTCACATTTTGAAGAGTTTTTAACATTCACTGTGGCTAAAATAATGTAATTTTAAATATACTTATGCAGGAACAACTAATAACTAATAATTAAAAGAAATCACATGCAACTCTTGAAACAGTTTCTTAATTGCAACTCATTAAACTAAATTGCAGCATATTACCTCTATTATAATACTGAAAATAGAATTTGTAATGGTCTTTCTGTCACTCTTCCATGCATTTTAGCATTAATTTATCATACCTGACAATAAAGAAGCTTTTATAATGATGTAGCCTCTATGTTATACATTATACAATCTATATTGTTTTTAGATCTCAGAAATTATCAGAAGGAAAACACTTGTATTTTTATTCAATATTAATAACTCATTGAAGGTTATGTATGCCAAATTACATGAGTACAGTTTCTATCACTATGTGTACTTCTTAAAATCAACTTTTATGTTTATAAAAAATCAAGTTATGTAGTTGAAAAAAACATAATTATACAAAAAATAATTCAAAATAAAAATGTGATTCTAAGTCCATACCTCTTAAGTAAAAGTCTAAAGACATTTTAATGGAATTCACAAATATCTTGGATATAATTGTATTTTATGAATTGGCTATAGTAACTCTGGTATGGACATATTGCATTCATGATTTATCCTAACTACAACAAAATTATGCAATGATTATGACAATTATAGTTGTACATTTATGTGTGGAAGCCATTATCTCTTATTGAGTTTATATATGTTATGATCACAGAAAGTCACTGATGACTATTGAGAAAGTAACTACTTTCGCAATAGAAAGTAATATAAAAGAGAAGCTCCATCACGAAAAGAATGCAAAAATTTTGAAGGGTTTTAAAAAATTATTTTGAATAGTTTAAAATGTGAAGAGCTACAACTGCTAATATACATGAAGGCAGATCTTGCCTACATTTTCCCTTGTTTACATTTTCTCTCCCAGGATATGAACCATATTTTTTAGTTTGTGGCTTGGGGTTTTATAAAGATGTTAACATAAGTTATCTGGTCATCCTTAATGTCCACATCAATATTTTCTAAAATTCCAAGTGTAAGTTATATAGGTTTTGGTACCATTTTATATTTTCCCTTTCAGTTTTATCTTCCCCTTCCCCAAGGAATTTGGATTAATTTGATATAACCCTTTCACTTACAGTCAATCTTATCCCCACACATATCTAATCAAAGCTAATTTTTATGTGAAAGAATTGATGATTGGGACCTGTTTTTGGGTTTCCAACCTGTTCTTTAACAGCTCTGCATATACTGGAGTTTTGCTGTATTTGTGTCTCTTCATGCTTCAAAACCCATTTTAATATCTTTCTATAAAAAAGAAACAAGGGCCTGGGGTTGTGGCTCAGTGGTAGCGTGCTTGCCTAGCATGCACAAGGCACTGGGTTCGATCCTCAGCACCACATAAATGTAAAATAAAGATGTTGTATCCACCTAAACTTAAGAATAAATATTTTTAAAGAAGAAAGAAAGAAACAATAGGGGCTGGGGATACAGCTCAGTTGGTAGAGTGCTTGCCTCTCATGCATAAGGCCCTGGGTTCAATCCCCAGCATACACACACACACACACACACACACACACACACACACACACTTAAAAACAACAGTAAAAGAGTAAAAATATACTGTTTTTCTCTTTAATAAAATCCTTTTCTTGAGGTAATGACCTTCAGCCAGTTGATCCCTTTGATCTTTCCCTTCCCCTCTTCCTTTTCAGTCCACTATATCAATGGACACACATGAAACTACCAGGAACACACTTAAAGTACAGGGACTTGCTCAAAGGACAGAGAACCCTGCCCTGTCTTGTTAGAGCCCTCTGTGCCATTTGACACATCTTTTTCTCCTTGTTCAAACACTGACCTCCTAATATTTCCAAGTTTACACTCTTCCTAGTTTACTTTGTAATATTTTACAAAAGATTACATAGTGTTTGTCCCTTTTTGAAAAAAAACAATAATATTTATTACTTATTGCTTCCTCTTTTTGGATCAGGTTGGATCAGGTGTTTTTTTTTTTTTTTCTGCAAAGATTAGCCTTCACTTTTTTGGCTTTATACTGTCTCTTAGTCGACTCCTTCCAACTAACTCATGGTTTTAGCTTCTGATTATCGTCTGTCTATGGCTGTCACCATTCCCTTAGCCATTATCATCACTCACCTAGACTCAAATATTCCACCCTCACTCATCTATCATATACAGGTTGATTCTCCCTCAATTCTGATACACAGTAGCCAGGACCATCCTGCAAAAAACATGAATCAAGTGAAAACAAACGCCTGCACGAAATATCCCTACAGATTCTCAGGATATTAATCACAGACTCCAACCTCCTTACCTCAGTCCTCATCCGTTGTCCTGGATGCTAGGGGACTCTATGTGCACCTCTTCCCTTCCAGGTTCCTATCTGCTCAGCTATAGGGAGCACTGGCCCTTAGGCTCATGGTTGAGTGCCTCTTCAGAAATTTCCTCCAGCAAAAGGGAGCCTCCACACTGAAGGGAAAATGCACAAACAATGTTAGCTGAAGTCCAGATTTCTTTGTCTTGGCCACAAGTCTGTCCATCTGGGCCCCTGAGCACCCCAAGAGCCACTTAACCTTTGCAGTGCAACCCTCAGTCTGCACAGGTCAGCTTGCTAGACAATTCCTGTTAGGTGCCCTCACCCAGGACTCGAGTCTCTGCTGCCCTGGGAACCTGAGCAAACACTCTGATACAAAGGCCACATATGATATGGAATTGAATGCATCTTCTATACAGTCCCCCTCTCCTGGCCTTGCTTCTCCAGGGAGACCCTCCTAAAGTTAACCCAGGCTCTATTCCATTGAACGTTCTCACTTGTTTTAAATGCACATCTCCTATTCTCTACTATCCCCCACTTGTATTATTCTTCTCTTACCCCTCATTTCCTCTTATATGTAATTTTGTATAACCCTGAGGATCACCTTCCATTTCCATGCAATTTCCCTTCTCTCTCCCTTTCCCTCCCACCTCTCATCCCTGTTTAATGATGATCTTCTTCTCAAGCTCTTCGTCCCTATCCTGTCCTTGGTTACTCCCCTTATATCAAAGAAGTCATTTGGCATTTGATTGGCTAGTTTCACTTAGCATAATCTGCTCTAATGCCATCCATTTCCCTCCAAATTCTATGATTTTGTCATTTTTTAATGCACAGTAATACTCCATTGTGTATAAATGCCACATTTTTTTTATCCATTCATCTATTGAAGGGCATCTAGGTTGGTTCCACAATCTTGCTATTGTGAATTGTGCTGCTATGAACATAGATGTAGCAGTGTCCCTGTAGCATGCTCTTATTAGGTCTTTAGGGAATAGACCAAGAAGGGGAATAGCTGGGTCAAATGGTTGTTCCATTCCCACCTTTCCAAGAAATCTCCATACTGCTTTCCAAATTGGCTGCACAAATTTGCAGTCCCACCAACAGTGAACAAGTGTACCCTTTTCCCCGCATCCTCTCCAGCACTTGTTGTTGTTGGACTTCTTAATGGCTGCCAATCTTACTGGAGTGAGATGGTATCTTAGGGTGGTTTTGATTTGCATTTCTCTGACTGCTAGCGATGGTGAGCATTTTTTTCATGTACTTGTTGATTGATTGTATGTCCTCCTCTGAGAAGTGTCTGTTCAGGTCCTTGGCCCATTTGTTGATTGGGTTATTTGTTATCTTATTGTCTAATTTTTTGAGTTCTTTGTATACTCTGGATATTAGGGCTCTATCTGAAGTGTGTGGAGTAAAGATTTGTTCCTAGGATGTAGGCTCCCTGTTTACCTCTCTTATTGTTTAGACAGCAGAATGCATCAGACACTAGAATGGCAATATGTAAATCAATGGGAGTGTAACTGATGTGATACAGCAATCTGTATACGGGGTAAAAATGGGAGTTCATAACCCACTTGAATCAAACTGTGAAATATGATATATTAAGAACTATGTAATGTTTTGAATGACCAACAATAAAAATAAATAAATAAATAAATAAATAAATGCACATCTCCTTGTCTGCATTGACCTCTTTGCCCCTTTGTGCACCTTTGTTTTTCCTTTCAAATGGAATGTAAGCTTCCAGAGGGAATGGGACCTGTCTCTTGGTCACCACTGAATTTAGCACAAAGCCAGTGTATGGTGGGAATTAAATAACTACTCATTTCCCTCATTTCCCCCTTCTTACCCATCATATCAAATCATCATCATGAATTAGCCACACGTTATTAGAAAATCTGTCATCCCAGTATTAGATTCTACCACATTATTATCAACTGACAACATATTAAATCTCCCTGCATGATCTCTCACCTAGTTTTCTAATAGCACATAACAGTTTTTTATTTTTTTCATATTTTGCCTTCTTAATGTATTCCAGTGATTTACCACTGACAATACGAGAAAATCTACTTGAACACTTTGGTGTCTCATGCACACTGTCTAACCTTTAGGACCATAATTTATTCCTGCACTCGCACGCTTAGAGACTATTCTGTAGCCTCAGAATAGACATAATAGCACATAACAGTACTAATCAGGATATTGTGTTTTGATAGGCACCAACTGTATGCCTTTTTTTTTTCATCACCTGGAAAATTCTTAAAATTTCACTAAAATATTTCTACAATGAGGAGCATTGTCTTGATTTTTCTAGGCTTAAAATTCCTTTCTTTGTGGTTTAACAGAAATTTGCATGTGCTTTTCTTTAAGGAAATTTTAAATTCCCTGTACTATTTTTCTTTACAAGTCTTTATTCTTTATTAACTCCTGGAAAAAAGAAGACTTACACTTTATCACTTATGTTCTTCAGAGATTTATATATTAAAGGAAGGAGTGTGTTTTCTTTACTTTGCTTTACCAGTGCCCAGTACAGAGTTTGACTCTTGCATTGCACTCATAAAACACCCAGGGAATAAATAAATGTATAAGGAATAAGGAGTATGGGAAGGTCGGAGGGAGGAAAATGAAATAAGAGTTTGATATGATACATTTTATTCCAAATATATTATAAAAATACTTTGAGGGAATACAGAAAATGATTTATGATCAAATAAAAAATAATATAGTTACTAGTGTTGGAAAGAAGGTCAAAAGATTAGTAGTGTTTGATTTAAACTTCAACAAGTATGTGCCAAGTTATGTAGGGATGGGACTTAAGGTTTCATTTGTAAATGTCATTGAAGCAAGCATTCCTGGTAAATTTACTCAATGAAGAAGAAATTGGATATTTCAAATAAATAAAAATGAAATGATACAATGGAACGATAAATACTAGGAATATACATTGTGATGCTAAGTATCCTTTTTATAATTGTTCTGAAAAGCCATATGGTATTTACTTTATATTTAATATCAGAATAGTAGATGAGTAATTGGACTCTCAAAAGATGGTTTCAGTGTCAATACTGGATTACATTTAAAGTTTGGCCTTGATAAGTGAGGTGGAACTTTTATTCTGATAACTTTCTAATTATGAACTATATTTATATGACTGTATACCATCTCCTTGAAATTCAAGTGCAGTTACATAAAAATAGTCTGAACAATTGATAAAACAAACATGGAAATACTAATGTTGAATATATATATATAGTTAGTAAAAATGAATATTTCAGAAAAAATGAATAAAATATAAGAGAATATAAATTTGCTCTTTATATGTTTTTAAAGAGCACAAATAAAATCAGCACTAAACTATATAAGTGTTTATTTAAAAGGATGAATTATGTCTATAGTCCCAGCAGCTCAACAGGCTGAGACAGGAGGATTGCAAGTTCAAAGCCAGCCTCAGCAACTCAGCAAGGACTGAAGCCACAAGTGAAGCCCTGTCTCAAAGTCAAATATAAAAATAAGGGCTGGGGACATGACTCAGTTGTTAAATATCCCTGGATTTAATCCCTGGTACCAAAAATAAACAAATAAATAAATAAAAGTGCAAATTAGTGTATCACCAGTTCTCAAAATCATATGTGTATAAATTATAAATCATATATATATATATATATATATATATATATATATATATATAGATAGATAGATAGATAAAATGAATATTTTGATGAAGCAAGACCACTTGAAATAACCAGTTTGCACATAAATCAAGGAATTAGTGAAGTCAAAATCAGACAGTGATTATATATAAACAATGTCATCAAGCTTATATATTTGGAATTTTGTTCTTTGAAAACCATACTCAGCAGTGGTACAGTGGAATAAATAAATTATATTTTCAAGCCAAAAATTAATGATGGAGTAGGCACTCTTTGGTGTTAGTAAAAACATATTTGATGGACGAATGGAAATCGTTTTCAGGAAACTCTGTTGTGAAACCCCTGAAAAAAAAGAAGACTTAAACTTTTTCACTTGTAAGTTCTGATGTGTCCCCTTGACTGTGCCTCAGAGGACAGACTGCAGGCACATTATTGCAGATCTTCTAGAAACATCCTGTCTATTTTAAAAAAATATAACTGCTAGGGAAAAAGACAGTACTGCAGAGGATAAAATGTGTGGAAATGAACAAGAACAGAGAAGGAAGACCATAATAATGTATCAGTAAAAATGGACTAAAAAGTTCAGGAAAAAATTAAAAGAATTAAGGAAGATACATCTAGGAAAATATACCAAGTGAATAAACATGTATTGAAAGTTTAGATTTTTATAACTATAATTTCTATATCTAAAAATAATGAAACACCCTGGAGATTATTTCTTATTCATTGCATATAAACCCAATTTTGTTCTTTTTAAGGTATATGCAGGAAAAAAAGCATTTATTTCTATCCTAAGTTCCAAAGAAACTTGGGCTTGCTGTTTCAGAGTTCCTGGGGGAGGGGTATCCCCCAGGGAGCAGAGAGAGGCAATATTCTGTCTTCTTTGCAGGGTTCAGCACTACATACCAAAATTGAAAATCTGATCGCTGAGATCTGGGAATCTTGACCTCTCCACCCACTCCACCCACCCATCCAGGGAAGAGAATTGAAAATAAAAGAAGCAACACAACTACAAAAAGCAATTCAAGATATCAGTTTCCAGCTTCCACTTCATAATTGAGAAGTTTGGGTTTATAGAAGTTTCCCTTCTCTGTACGTGTAGCAGTCTTAATTTCAAGCTGTGGTATTTTCCAGAAAACACAATCCTAAGAGGAAAGAATTTCAATGCAATAAAATATGATAACCCATAAATTCCCATAGACATTTGTAAATCTCATATAAAGAGTGTTTCTTCCTATTTTCAGTCACTTAATCTTATTGAAATCTAAGTATTAATTTAGGCCAAGAATTAAAATTCCCCCAAATTTCCAATTGTGAAGTATTTCTTTTCATTGTTGTTCATGATTCAAATAATGTAGAGAAGCTCCACTTGTTTTATTTAACATTGTATTCATTAATCAATTATCCAATGTCTTTGCCAGTTTTTAAATTCTCATTAATATATAGCAGAACATTGTGCTTCATAGTTAAGCAGAACACAGCATGCATTTTATGATGCAATCAGTATTATCTGATGCAATTAGTATTTAACAATAAAGTAGAACAAATTATTCCCATCCTATTTTTTCTATATGGTACCTGAAATGCTGCTCTTTATTCACAGTATGCATTGATCAAGTTGCAATTCTGACTAGAAATCATATCTTTTGATGACTAGTCTAAGAATCCTAAGTTAGCCATATTTTCTTTATCTGCAAATGATGGTGATTATAATGATGATGGTGATTTAAAACCACAGGGAATAAGAGACTGACATTTAAGGACATACTATAACAAACTATACAGTAATACATCTGAGCATGATACATGACTAAAGAATTAAAAGTATCAAAGAACAAATAAGTATGGCCAAGGGAAGCATGGATAATACATCTTTACATTTGTTAAAATTTAATTTTACTGCCTAGTAATAGAGAGGTACTTAAATTACATAGCTTTGGATAGTTTTACATTTTTATGTTACTCATAACCTAAGCAGTGAATTTTTAGTTTCTATTCAGGTAAATGAAGTTAGCCACAGTTAGGGAAGTCATTGATTTCATTCATAATACTTGGCATAGTTAAAGACTGAACACTCTGTTTGTTTAAAAATTCTGACTACCACAGTTAACTCTTTTACTATTTTTCTAAGGTATTTAATTGTTTTATTCATGCATAATTTGAGATCATTTTAAAATGTTTATACAAATATATTTTCACCTCTAAATGGAAGGACACCTTATAAAATAACTTTAACAGAAGAAATTCGTATCCTCAGGTGAACATAGCAGCACAGCAGCTTAGATTGAATTTTTGCCTTTTTATTTGTGTCTATAATTTGATTATTAAATGAATCACAGAAAACATTTGCTTTTGAAATAAACCCCACAGATTCTTATGTCAGTCCTTTAGCACAATTTATTCTACAATAGATATATATGTGATAAGAAAAAATATATAACAAAAGGCAAAATAAGAATTCTCATTGCTTAGCTTTAGGACTCTGACTAAAATTTGGAGAAAAAAAATACATTCAGGCCCAATACCTCAAACATCCAGAAAGTTTTATAATAATATCATAGTGTGAACCTAGCCAAATGCTGAAGGACTTCAGGTAAACATGGGAATCCTCATGGTGACAACAAAAGTAGTGCTCTTGGCTCCACCAGCCCTTTTGTTTGATGTCTTCAGCTCCCCAGGGGCTCTCTTGATATCTAGTGACCAGTGTTGGTCTCTTCCTGGTATTACCAGCACAGTTACCATAACTACAAAGTGACTCCTATGACTGACATATGGGCAGATTCGGCTGTCCGCTATAGGCCATACTCCAAGTCACACTTGCGGTTAGTTTATGCTACCCTGGTCTTATCTTCTGTGTTGATGCTACAACCTTTGCTTCTACCTCTCCTGGCTGTTGTGTTTTACATAATCCCTTTATGTATTTGCAGAGTACACTTAACTTCTAGGGAAAATCAAAAAAAGGGCTTCATCTCTATTGTGACTACTACTCAGAAATGCAATGAACTTCTACCCAAAGTTTGTTTTGGGTATTATGTTAGTCAGCTTTTCATCATTGTGACCAAAGTATCTGACAAGAAAAAACTAATAAAAGATAAAAGTTTATTCTGTCTCAGATTCAGAGGTCTCAGTGCACAGACAGCTGGTTCCATTACTCTGGGCCTGAGGCAAAGCAGAACATCATGTGAGAAGGGCATAAAGCTTCTCAGATCTTGGCAGATGGGAGCAGAGAAAGAGTGAGGAACAGGGGACATGATATAGTCCCAAAGGGTACTCCCTCAGAAGCATAATTTCTACAGTCATGCTCAACCTTCTACAGTTATTACCCAGTAGTCCATTCAGCTCTCATTGTGTTAATCCAGCAAATGGATTAATCCACTGAAGTCAGGGTCCTAATCACCGCATGAAAACTTCCTTCTAAGCCTTCTGCATTGTGGGTTATGCTTTGAAAACATGAGCTTTTCAGAGACCATTCCAGATCCAAACCATATGGCTAATAAGACTGATGGAAGTACATGTACATTGGAAGGACAGGAGCAGTGTTATTAGTACTCACATAGTAAGGCTTTCTGGGAAGAGTATGGCTCCTCAGCAGGACTGAAAATGAATTGAGAGAGCCAGGGAATGAGTTTGGTAGGGGAGTATAAGGCTTTTTTAGGCAGAGGGTTGTATGGTTTGACATTTCCTCTGGTGCCTGCAAAGGGAAGAACACCTAGAATTTGTTACTGATGTGCCCAGTTGTGAGACAAGAGGGCAAAGGGGTCAGTTTGTTGTCACTACTGAACCATCCAAAAATAAAGAATCTTTATTATACCCTGTGAAGGAATGACTTTCAAAACTAGGTAGCCTTCTTGTAAGCATGCCCTCCTCCAGGTCAATGACACCTCCCAGGGTACACAGATTGGAGAGGACTATAGTTCCCAATTCCACCCCCTTGTTCTGTGATTTGGTGCCTCTTCTGACTGTTGTGTTTTGCATGATCCCTTTGTATATTCAGAGGATATACTGAGCTTCTAGGGGAAATGCAAAAAGGGCTTCCTCTCTATTGTGAGTACTCTTCAGAAATGGAATGGACTTCTACCCAAAGTTTGTTGTGGGTATTATGTTAGTCAGCTTTTCATCATTGTGCAGGACACAGCTGCACAACCATCTAGAGAAAGCATGTAGAGGACGAATCTCAAGGAGAGGAAAGCTGATGGCCTAATGGGCTGATTAAGGAGATTTCACAGAATTCCATGAGAATCACTGGCAATATATTGAAAAATTTTAAGGTTAAACCAAACAATAAGTGATTCTCATTTTATTGCATATTAATGAGAAAGAATTCAGGAGTGGTTGTAAGGAGAGTAGCAGGATATGCATTCAAAGATGTTGAACAGTTGTCATGAACATCACTAAAACTACTCCAGAGGTGGGTATCAGGCAGACCCATCAGAAGAAGTAGGGCTGTGACTGTCACAAACAGGAAGAAGATTCCATCTATCTCAGATGTCAGTGACAGAGACATATACCTACACTAGGCATTAAAGGGGAGACTTGTGATTACTATGGTAGAAAACAGGTAAATCATTGAAACCTTGGCTGGGTCACTCCATAGATGAAGGGTCTGTCTGAGTAATGCTTATTAAGAATGACTGCAAGGAATGGCAATACCTGGGTTATCTCACAGCCCAGTTCTTCATGCTGTCCATCACATATGTTGAAGCCCTCTAAAAAAGATAGTTTTTTTTTTTTTTGGTTTTGTTGTACTTTTTCATTGGTTGGTTTTGTTTCAGTGCTGAGGGTTGAACCAGAGTCTCACCCGTACTAAACTTGCACAATACTTCCAAGCTACACCTCCCCAGCCCCTAGAGTTCTTAATGTTCTTATGAGTAGTTTCTGACTATTAGAGAGAACATAGTCTTTCAGAAGATGTTCTTGTAACACACAAACACGGGTTTAAAAAAATGAGGAAGCCATTGACTAGTATTGAGCTCTCATCGCTCTAGAATGGGCTTAAAATGATAATGAAGAAAACTGCTAATTATACATAAAGTAAAAGCATCAAAAGAAATTAAGATTTATCTAGATACGTCCTAACACAACTGAAAACTTACCTCCGTCTTTATGTTTGGACCAGGTGAAAATTTAAACTCTTGGATTGAGCAAGGGCAGCAGTTACACAAAAAGAAGGTAGCCTCTTTGAGTTAAAAGTAGAAAAGGTACCAGGAAAAACAAGATGTCAATGTAGCCACTCTGTATGACCAGTAAAATTGTGAGGAGATTTTGCTCCAAACATTGCCTGTCACAGAACCCACTGTGGAGAAGCTGTGTTGGGCACTCCCCAAAGTGCACTTCTATCCTGCTCCACGGAGGATCCTGAAGCATCTTTCTGTGTGTCATATGCTCCCCAATGTCCATTCTCCTAAGCTTCCTAACACACCTCAATGCCACTGCCATTTACCACCACTGGGTAAGCAAGAATCTGACATGCCTGTTTCTACCCTCTATACCCAAAGCTTTCATATCAAGGATGAAAAACTGCAGGCCAGCAAGTCTGAGCCCTGTGCTCAACAGCATAAATTGAATGTCCTAATAAATGCAGGTTTAGAATAATTTTTAATATCAAGGTGCTGAGTTCTTAATCTTTCCTAATTTTTTAAAATTTCTTTTACTATTCTATGTCTTTAGGCCCAGCTTTTTTTTTTTAATATTTATTTTTTAGTTCTTGGCAGTCACAACATCTTTGTTGGTATGTGGTGCTGAGGATCGAACCCGGGCCGTACGCATGCCAGGCGAGCGCGCTACCGCTTGAGCCACATCCCCAGCCCATAGGCCCAGCTTTTCTATGTCTGCAAATGAAATTCATTATATTGTAAAAGGGATTGTGTTGAGTAATAAATTAATTTGGGAAGAATTGGTGTCTTAATGGTATTTATTTCTCCTATCAATGAGCATTGGGTAGTTTTCATTTTCTTTTCTTTTTTATTCAAACATTTTAGAGTTTTTTTACACTGATATACTTGTTAAATTAAGTTTTGCATATTATGATGTTTTAAATAATATTGTGCATAAAAATATTCAATGTGGGTGTGTGCATACATGTGTGTGTGTGTTTGTGTGTGTGTGTGTGTGTGTGAGAGAGAGAGAGAGAGAGAGAAAGAGAGAGAGAGAGAGAGAGAGAGAGAGAGAGAGAGAGAGAGATCTTTAACCTGTGGAACTGATTCATTTATCTTCCATGGAATGACTCTTAAGTATTTTTTTCTTTGATACAGGATATTTGTACATATTTATTAGAAATAGTGTAATGTGTGTCTATGTAAGTGTGTTGCTGAGGAGCAAAGCCAGGGCCTCCTGGTACACACATACTACCTATGCAAGTTTGCATTCCACCACTAAGCTACATTCCCTGCTCCTATGTTGTATTTTGCTTCATGTACTTCGAGTAATGATTGACTCATTACAATTGACATATTTATCACCCTAAGCTGTATCATTTCTTTATGGTAAATACATTTAAAATCCTTTCTTGTAATGATTTTGAGATATATAATGTGTTAGTCTTAGTTGTAGTCCACCGACTGTTCCACAGAACACTAGAATCATTCCTCCTGTTTAACTAGACAGCACTGGACCTGCTCACAAGCCTCACATATTCTCCTTCCCACTTTCCTTCGCTAGTCTTTGGTGTTATTCAGCTCTCCAAATCCTATGAGATCAACATTATGATATTGCAGATATGAGTAGATCACAGTGTTTCTTGGTGTGTCTGAGTTGATGACATGATTGCTGGATCACTTGGTAGATCTATTTGTGTGTCCTGGAGTTCGTTCATTTCATCTAGGTTTTCCACTTGGTTTCTTTTTGTTTTTCCAAGAACAAAATTTTACAGTATGTTAATTTTATGAATAAAAAATTGGAATCTTTTTTTTTTACTCTATCCATGGTTCCCCATCACTTATGGGTAAAATTTTCATTAGGTTTAAACCAGCATTCAAGGCTCTTCCTGTCCTAGACCCTTCTTTTAAAAAAAAATTGATTTTGTTTTTTAAATACATGACAGCGGAATGCATGACAATTCACATTACATATATAAAGCACAATCTTTCATGTTATTTGCAAAGTTTTCAGAGCTCCTTCCCTTGTTATTTTCTAGATTCATCTCATGGTGTTCAGAAAACATAACTGATATACTTTGATTTTTTAAAAATATGTTGACTTTGTGTCCTATTACATGATTTACCCTAGAGAATGCTTGTGTGTAGCTGAGAAGGACATGTGCTGTGGGGCCCTGGGGTGGAGAGCTGTGTCTTTCCTACATCCCTCTGGTGTAATTGTGTTGTTTAAATGCAGTCTAAATGTATTGTTTCTTGCTTGATCTTCTGTCAGATGGTCTGTCTCTTCCTGGAGGTCTCTTAATGTTTATTTTACATATGTAGAAGCTCTGACGTTACATGCACATACATTTACAATGGTTACATTTTGGGATTTATTGGCCCTTTTGCTATTTTATAATAACCCTGTTTGTCTTTTTTTTTTTTTTTTTAGTTTCTGACTAGCGGTCTAGCGTATTGGATGTGCGTATAGGGCTCCTGGTCTTCTTTTGTTCCCATTTGTTTAAAATATCTTTTCTCTATGTTCACTTTCAGTCTGTTTGTCCTTTTGGGACAAGTGCATCTCATAGAGGCAATGCAAGGTGGTTCCTGTTTTAGTATGCATTCTTACACTTGAGGTCTTTTACTAAGAATTTAATCGATTTTAGTAAAGGTAACTGTTGCAGGGTAGGAACTTACTACTAGCACATTTTTCTGGATTTTTACTTCTTTTGTAGACCCTTCATCCCTCTCTTCCTTTACGACTCTCATCTTTTGTTGTTAAATGATCTTCTCCAGCAGTATGTTTTGATTCTATGCTTTGTAATTTTAGTATACCTATTACAGTTTTTGCTTTGTGGTTACCATGGGGCTTACTAAAAACATCTTATGGTTATAACAGGTTATTTTAAACAAATAACAACAATATTCACAGTGAAAAGGAAAGAAATGTGCTTTACACTTTAACTCCATCCCCTCATTATGTTTTTCTTTTGTCTAAACTTTATCTTTTTATATTACCTATCCATGAATATGTTTTGTGGTATTTATTATTGTTACTTGTTTTGTCTTTAAAACTTCTTTTGGAGATATTAGTGGTTTATTTTTCACAATTATGTTAGAGTTTTTAAAACTTTTGCCTGGATGCTTACCCTGACCTGTAAATTTTATAGCTTCAGATGTTTGTGTGTTTCCATTAGGGTTTTTTTGGGTTCCATTGGAAGAAGTCTCTAGAGCAATTATTTTAAAGCAGATATAGTGTTTTCGTAGTTCTTCAGCTTTTGTCTGGAACAATCTTTAACTTCTTCATTTGGTGCAATACTCTTGACTGGCAATTTTTTTCTTCATGTCTTTCCATATCCCATCCCCATCTCTCCTGAACTACTGGGTCTATATGGGAACCCTACTGCTTGCTGGTCATGTTGGGATTGCTTTTTATGTACTGTATGTCTTACATTTTTGCAGTTTTTAGAAATTTTCTTTGTCATTGACTTTGGGAAAAAATAATCTAACCTATTTTATTATAACCTATCTTATAATAAAATGTTGAATATCATAAATTCACACAGATAGACATTTTATTCATATGACAGCAGATTGGAAAACACAAAAAAAATATCCAAAGCCCGCTTTTCTTATCTTTAAACTGAAATAATAATAAATGTGTTTTGCTTGACTAAATTATGAGAATCAAGCTGTATGTGTGTTTGTAGGTGAAAGTGTTTGGTTAATTAAGACTTTATGGAACATATGTACTGTATAGTTATCACTCATACCAGGTAAAGTAAAGCTCATCTTTATAAACTTACCTTTATTTCTTAAATGTTAAGTTCCCAGTGATGCTTAAATTCAATGCCACATAAAGTCAAGTTTACACATATGTCTACAGATGGTGAATATATTTAACCTAAATTCAAATTGCAAAGGAGAAGCAATGAGAAAAATCTGTGAAGTACATACTGCAAAGTATACATATGATTCTTTTCCACCCTTCAAACTACAGAAGGTCCAAAAATTTTAGGAAGTATTTCCTCTGCTTGGATTTTACACTTGTGTTTTAAACTTTATCATATAAACTGCATTTATGCCACTAAAATAAAACATTTTAGCTCTCATATTTAGTATATATTCCACACTTCATACTTTACTAACCTCATTCTCCTCCACTTTAGCACTCAGGTATCAAAACATCAGTGCTATACATCTCCCAAAATAAAGAATATAGATTAGAAGACTATCTTTGTAAGGTGTCATGATTATGTTCTCTCTCAATTATTGCAAGTCTGCTTTCTACCACTTAATTAAATCCTATACTGCAACACTCAAAATGTTGCACTGAGTATGACAACTTACCAGGGTGCAAATTCATATCTGCAGCCTTTCCTGGTTTTTTTTACTCATCTAAAACTCTCAATAAAATTAGAACCTATAAGTTATGCATGAAAGAAATAAGCAATTCAGAACTGATCAAGGTCAACAGTCAGCTTCTGTCTTGGCTCAGAATTGTTATCCTAAGAAGAAATTGCTATGATCACAAAGCAGAATATTCTATTTTCAATCCTAACTCAGCATAGCAAAATAAGAAACTACACTTCCATAAAACATCTGGATGGCTTGAATCCAACTTTAAGAATTTTTCTCTTTTTGAAATATTCCCTGTGTCCTAGATTCATTTTCCATCCTCATGTTTCCCATTTTACTAGAAAAAAATCACATTTGCATGCAGAATTACTGCATGACCTTCTCTACAATATTATATACATATACATTTTCATATAGTATATATAAAATATAAATATATAATATTTAAAACTTATAATAATATTCATTCAAAGATGAATGTAGCCCTAAAAATTGTTCCTCATAATAACAGATTTACCAGGTTTGTCTTTCTGATTTTTTAAACCTTGTATGTGGAGTGTGAGCTCCTTTATCTACTCTTAGTTTTTAAGATGATAACTCAGCAACACTTTGAATTGATCAAACAGTAGCAAAGTTATGTTTTTATGTATGTGAAAACTCTAGTGAATATTTAGGTATACCATAATACTTTTATCAATATGTTGTCATTTTTGTTGCTCATTCTTAGTTATAGAATTCCTTTTGACATAATTATAAAAGCATGAAATGTTGTTTGTTCTAAATCAGTCCACAGGACTTTGCCTTTTATCTTCCCTCTTCCTCTCCCTGTTCTCTTCCCACAACCTGGGAATAACGTTGTCCAATAGATGGCGCTGTTCTCTTTATAATACATTATCCAATGTGAGCAAAACAATTTTATGTAAAAATCTTGTTCAATTTCTCTGTCAAATGAACGATACAAACATGGCTATTTTTAGTTTTTGTAAATAAAAAATCTTATAGGAAACATGAAAGAATGAGATATTTATAATAAGCCTTTGCTTTGTTCTACCTAAGACAGTCATGGATTCAATTGGAGTTACTGTCACTAATCATCCTTAAATATATTGTTAAACAGAAAAAGATAAGCTTTTAAATCAAAGAAGATATGTCAAAGAACAGGGAGCTTTAATGTCAGTACATTATACACTAATATTAGAAGCATTGTGGTTGGTGTACATATTAAGTGGAATTTAATATGTAATTAAATTAATATGTAATGTGTACATTAATACATATTAATGTAAATTAAGAAACTTATGAGAAAATTTGAAAAAATTTAACAGGAAATTTTTTTCACTTTGTTTTTCATTAGAAAACTACAATCATCTGATCATACTTTGCTGAGGATGTAGTGTGTGAATCTCTGTGTTTGAGATGTTTGTTAGCTGGCTGCTTGTTGATGTTTTGTTCAAGAGATGTTGGGGGAAGAGCTCACGTGGCAATGCAGGAATGTGCAGAGGGGAAAGGATTAGAAGATGAGAACTGTGACCTCCTCAGTGGATAGAGCCACTTGTTGGGTTAACTGTTTGAAAGGATGACTGGTCACTGTCGGCAGGTTGGCAGCCTAGAGGATATTGGTCATTGGGAGAGTGCCTGTGGGGACTGTTTTGTCCCTGGCTCTTCACTAGATCTCTGTGTCTCTTGGTGCCTTAAGCTGAGTGGCTTTCCTCCTCCATGCCCTGCTCCCATGATGTTCTGCCTCACTCAGACCAAGAGCAGTAGAATCCACTGACTGTGGATTGCACCTCTAAGAATCTGAGCCCAAATCAATTTTTTTCTCCTCTAAGCTGTTCTTGTCACAGAATGAAGAGCTGACTCACAAAATGATCATAGACTCTGACCCAGACATAGGCATTTAGTTAGGTTACTCTGATATTCATAGAAGAATATTCCACCTAATTTTTAAAAAGTACTTCATTCTTTATTTAGTTCATAGTTAAGAAATAATGATAATATTAACTGCATTTCAGAATCATGTTTGGGATCTATGATTTAAAAGTTAGAACTGGTTATAGAAAATATTAAGATTGGATTTTCATTAAAACATTTTCCCAATGACTTACTAAAGGATGGCTTTGTTTGGAATTAAGAGATTTAATTCAACACTAGCTTAAGCAAATGCAAAAAAGCATCGTTGCTATAATTCTAAAATACTTTATTTTTTTTTTTCTTACTTGCCCAGACCTTAACATTAGGATGGTTTTACAATGTATGTTTTTGCCACTTTGCTTGGTTTTCTAGATAAGTACTAGACTAAAATTGAAGCTCATCTTCTAATTTTATAGTAAAAACCTTTGACAGTTGCTCAAAATCAAAATAACAATAGAACATAATTTTCAGCATTACATATTTTTAGCATAAAATTTTAGGATACTCAGAGCAAAATCACATGCACTCATGTTTATAGTCATACAACAAGTCAATGTGTCATTCATCTCTCAAAATGTAAAAACAAATACAAAAACACTGCAAAATTTGGAGTTCATATCCCTTACATAACTCAAATCTCAATGTAGACCATAAAATTGACAGAAAAAGGCCATAAAATGTCAAAAGAAAAAAGAAATTGATCATTGAAACATAAATATAACTTTGGCACTAAGGACAAATATAATCCATGGAAAATGTCAATACAAGTACTAAATAAGGACTCCGTATAAATAGTATAAAGAAAAGATACTTTATTAAATATTAAAACTAAAAAATATTAAATTATCCAAGACACTCATAAATATAATGGTGTAAATAAGAGTGTTTTAGTCAGCTTTTCTCTGCTGTGACTAAAGATCTGACCAGAACAATTATAGAGGAAGAAGAGTTTATTTGGGGGCTCACAGTTTCAGAAGTCTCAGTTCATGAACAGCTGGCTCCATTCCTCAGGGCTTGAGGTAAAAAAAAGAACATGATGGCAGAAGAGTGTGGTGGAAAGAAGCAGTTCACATGATGATCAGAACACGGAGAAAAACTACACTTGCCAGATACAAATATGTACCCCAAAGCCATGCCCCAATTCCCACCTTCTCCATCCACACCCATCTACCTTCAGTTATCACTCAATTTAATTTCATCAGGTGATTAGTTCACTTATAGTGAGTTAAGGTTCTCATAACCCAATCATTTCTTCTCAGAACTTTCTTGCATTGTCTCACACGTGAGATTTTGGGGAAACCTCACATCCAAACCATAAGAAGGAGTGATGAGAAATTCCACAAACTCTTGTTAGGGAAGGGAGAAAAGAAAAAAGACAAAAATTACTGTATTCAAGATATTGTTTTAGTGGAGTAGAAGTGACCAGAGGAAAAGAGGTATCATAGTGGCAGAAATAAGTGGGATTAGAATAACAAGAAGTAACCATTCCTCCTGTTGTGATTACATCCATAGAAGATAAGCATTGATTGAATAGACATAACATACGATTAATTTTAAATAAATGAAGTGAAATAATGGAATTAACTGATAACATTATCAAACAAAGAAAAATTAGAGAACGTAAATGACTATAGTTTGGAAAGTCATTACATTAAGTATAAATATGTAGAATTTCCCACACTGGTAATGCAAAAGTAGTAGGAATTTTCTTATAGAAAACATACTCAAAGAAAGGTTTGAAAACATAGGCAAAGTATTATTTGGCAAATAAAAACAAAAAAAGAAGGCTTGGAAATAATAAAAGTACTTTTCAGTTAAAAAGGGCTTTTTAATTTTTTTTAGTTTATTTTTAAATGGCATTTGGGATTCCTCCTGGGACTTTGTATTTGGAGGTAAGTAAATATTTTTCCTTAGAGACACATTCCATTCACAGTCACATTTTTTTTTCTCCTAGTCTTTTTTTTTTTTTTTTTGTATCAGAGATTGAACCCATGGCACATAACAACTTAGCCACATCCTTAGCTCCCTTAAAAAAAGATAGGATCTCAGTGAGTTGCTTAATACCTAGCTAAATTGTTGAGGTTGAACTTGAATTTATGCTCCTCATGCCTCAGCCTGTCCAGCCCCTGGGATTACAGGCCTGTGCCACCATGCCCAGCTAGTCACTTTTACTTTTCTTTTTGAGATAGGACAACTTGCCTCAGCATCCCGATTAGCTGGAACTTTAGGCATGCACTGTCATGCCCAAGGAAAAGAGCCATTTTGAATAAAAACACATGCACTGTCCTGCAAGTGCTTATATGGACATAATTAACAAAAAAGTATTAATAGAAATTTTAACCAATTAAAAAAAATTAACCAATGAAAAAAGTGATTAAGCAAATCTATATTTTAAATGAAAATATATAGCAGTTGATTCTTTCTAAAGACCATGGATGGCATTTTTATGTATCAATTTGACAAGATCATTATACATTGGCATTTGATCAATCAATATTCTAGATAATTGCATGAAGATATATTTTTGATGAAACTAACACTAAAATCAGGAGACTTTCAATAAAGCAGATTACCTAGATCCGTAAGTATTGTAATGTAGATGGATGGGAATACTCTGGTGAAGCTGGGTACATTAAACCCCTAAATCCTCATGAATATTATTTGTCATCAAAGCTTGTCTACCTCTTTCTGAAGCAATTAGCCCTCCATTAGCTGATGAAATTCTAGTGGACTCCTCAGAGAAAGTACCTTTGCAAAACACTGGTGGCTGTATCATGATCCATCCTTATTATTTATTTTTACTTATAGATCTCTAACTAAACTCACATATCATAAAGCTACTAAAGATGAAGTGCAGTGTGACTTATTATGAGTTATACTCCACTAGAAGAGAACTTTTTTATTTACTAGCTCATGTAAAGATTTGTGGAACATGTTTGCAAATGATGTTAATATATGTGTCTTAATCATTAATGGAACATAAAATTAGTTTAGATGGATACCAAACAGATGTTCTGTATTTGATGTTTGGGCTCAGGGTGTTGTTTTGTTTGATTGATTAGAAAATAGATCAAAATGTGACCCACAATCTATGAACTGGAAATGTCAAGGACTTTTGTATACTGTAAAGGAAGAGATACAAAGTCTTAATAATATTGAAATACTAGATTTGATTTGTCATTTAAGACTGACCTACATTACAGAGATCTAGTGGGTATACTTTTTACTAAACTTGTGAGCAATAAAGTTGTAGGGGGATCCTTGGAATCCTTGAGGAAGTCTTTGATAACTCTTAGAAGAAGTCTGGAAATGCAAGTGGGAAATGCAATCACTGGATTAGGATATTTAAATTGAGTGGAAGTAATTAGATCCTAAGGCAGTAGGAGCCAAGTGATGGCACACTCACTCCAAGTGATGGCTAAGTAGTCTTGGTTAGCATAGCCAACAGTAGATTCAAAAGAACAACCATAATTGTCTGAGTTGCACAGACCCATGAGCTTGCCTTGTCATCTTGGTGTTCCTAGAAGTGAAGGAGATAGGGAGCCTACTGTAATTTTTATTTGACTTGCATATGCAGAGACGTTTTAGCTCAAGTGAACAAAAGTCAAATTTTAATGATGAAGACAGAGTATCATAATCCTCATTCCATTCCTGACTTGGACCAGTTTAAAGACTTGAAACTCCTTGAATGAAGAGGAGGTCAGGTTTCCTCAAATGTATATTCCATTATACTAATTGCATATGGTTAGTCATAATTCTAGCCTCTTCTCTAAAAGGACCTATGATATTTTAGAAATTATTTCACAGTGGCTCTACACTGATAGTAATTCCACAAGACCAGAAAAATCACTTTGGTCCACTAGTTGGAACACTTGAAACCATTTTGTAATTATTTCTTCAGTTCCAAAATGTATAATTGAAATAGATGTGCTTAATAGCTAGTAGGATTGCCATATTTGTTCCCTGAGCTGTGAGATGAGGTCCATTATGTGAGAAAGGCCATATGAAAGCTATTAAAATTGCCTCTGCCTAGGAAAACAGTAAACTAAAAGCAATATTACATTCCTTGAGGGATTGCAGAGATTAGTGCTACGATTAAGGTCTTGAAAAATGTAGAGATAGTGATTTCCAACACATTCCATCAAATTTCCTTTTGGCCTTAGCAGAAGACAGATGCAATTGGAAGAATGACAGTGTATTCCTCTAAGCTAAACCAGGTGGTGACTCCAATTGTTGCTGCTGTACCAGATGTGAGTTCAATGCTTGAGCAAATTAACACATCTCCTGGTATCTGCAGTATGGCTATTGGTCTGGCAAATTACATTTTTTTCTATGCCTGCTCATGAGGCCCAGGAGAAGTAGTCATCTTACAGCTGTAAAGTCTATTAATATACCTTTAACTTTATACATCAAGGCTTTATCAACTCTCCAGCCCTCAATCATAATTTAGTTGTAGGGATCTTGGTTACCTTTCTCTTCTGTAAGATATCAAACTGGATCATTACACTGGTACACTGTGCTGACTGGTTCTAGTGAACATGAAGTAGCAACAACTCTAACATTTTTTGTTAAGATGTTTGCACGTCAGAAGAAAGTAAACAAATCTGACTAAAATTTAGGGACTTTCTACTTCAGTGGGTGTTGGAATTGTCAATATGTTTTTCCTACGATAAGTTGTTTCATCCAGCACTTTCTACAACCAAGTAAGAAGCACACTTGCTACTGTATCTCCTTGGAATTTGGAGGAAACATATTCCCATTTGTGTATATTTCTCGGATCCCTTTACTGAGGGACCCAAAAGCTGCTAATTTTCAGTGGGAACCCACGAAGAGAAGACTCTGTGACAAACTTAGGCCACTTTGCCACTTGGGCCATATAATACATATGATCCAAGGATGCTCATTAACACTGTTTGAACTGCTGGGATGCTATTGAGAACTTTTGGCAGGGTTCCACTAGAAGAATATAGCAAATATTGCCATGAAGTCACAGCCAGCATCAACCTTGTGGCCTACCGTGACCCTGTTGGGATGCCACTGAGGTAGGCATAGTGATTATAATGCAGTGAAATTCAGGTTGAAGATGCAGGAGTCAGTGCAGCTACCTTTCCTTCTTAGGTGGTCACCAAAGAGTGCCAAAATACTGAGCACACCCGTGTGATTTCATGTGAGGACTGGGCCTTGGAAAGTCCTAGTCATGGGCAGTGTGTATGTGACATGCCATGCCTCTATCCCCAAGGGGATTGACTGTCCCCTCCTCCCACAAGTGGGATTCTCAGGAGGCACCAAATGCCAAAAATTCATAATAAAGAAAGAATACCAAAAGCTGCAGAAGACAAGCACCATGTTATTTTTAAAGCAAAACATTAGAATAAAAAAAATCTGTAAGTGGGTAAATGAACTGAAAAGCAATTCTCAAAGGACAAATTTTCAATAATTATTTGAAAAAAAAAAACTTTTTTTAGTTATGAGGAAATGCAAGTCAAAATTACATCGGGATTGCATCTCACCCCAGTCAGAATGGCTACTATAGAGAACACAAAAACAGTAAATGCTGGTGTGGATATGGGGAAAAAGAACTGTTATACACCGTTGGTAGAGTGTACATTAGTAGAGTTACTACAAAAACCAATGTGGGGGTTCCTCAAGCAATAAAAATGGAACTGCCATTTGCTCCAGCTGCACCACTCCTTGGTCTACACCCAAAAGGACTAAAGTCAGCATACCATAGAGACCCCGATGGGCCATGGTTACCACACCACTGTTTACAATAGATAGTTTGGGAATGAGACTAGGCGCCCATCAGTGAATGAATGGATAAAGAAAATAAATGTATTATTTTTTTGTGTCTAATTAAAATGCACTCATAAAACTTAAGCTAAGGAAGAATAATGAGCAGGTGTTGTTTACTTATGCCTTATTGGACAAATGGCCTGTTATTGCATATCTTATGAGGTAAGAAGAGAATTAAATTCTATAGGTTAACTATACACACAAATTCTGATATTATATTATAAATTTGAAATTTTGTTAATATGAGGATCACATGATAAGTGTTCTTTTTTTTTTGCCATACTGGGGATTGAACCCAGAGTCTTATGCAAAGTAGGCAAGCACACTACCACTGAGCCATATCGCCAAACTATGTTAAGTGTACTTAATTCAACAATTGTAAAAAAAAAAATTACTTTTAACTTATATAGTATGAAAAGGAGTAGGGGTTGGGGAGGAGGACGATGAGAAGAGAAGCAGATGCTGCAGACACTTAAAGCATATAAAGCCAGGAAAGAGAAAATATTTCCTAACTCTACAGAGAATGTTTGCTAGCCCTGGTTGCACAGTATGATAATATTTTTGAAGCATGCCAACCTATCCACAAATAGCACACTAATAACTATATAGTTAACTATAGAGTTAACATAGTGATGTAATTTTCAAAATGCATGAATGCTTCCAGAAGGACATACCAAGTTCAACATCTCTTATTATCTGCAAGCTCTTTGTGTGACTCAAACCATAGCTTCATTTCTAATAATATGAAAGCTAATATAGAGGGATTCTTTTCCCAAGCGTTGTTTAAAATGGGGTTATGTCATATAATTTTCTTCACTTTTTCTTTGTTATTGCTTCATAAAATATCTCCATTTTAATTAATAGATAAAATATATATTTAATATAAAGCACATCTAACCCATATATTTTTCTCAAGCCTAATCTTATTAGTAGCCACACAGCTCCATTTTTTGAGTTTTCTAAACTTAAGCCATGATGTAATGAAAAAAATCACATATGTATATTTTAATTATTGCCCACATTATTTGTATAGAAAAATAGTGTGGAGCTCCAGGAAGTAAATTTCTAGGTTATAGTGTATTTATAATTTTAATTTTAATAGACATTGTTCCATTGCTTTTTATGGAGAATGTAATAATTTTAATAATTCATATTTCCATCAGCAATGTAGGAATCTTTATTTCCTTAACAGATATTTTTACTCTTTTTATTACTCTCATTCTGATTTACAGATATGGTTTTGTCTTTTATTTTTGTTTATATTAACATAAAATGGTCAATGAAATCAAAACTTTATCAAATAAACCTTCAGAATACATTTACTTAGTCAAATTAAGACTATTAAAAAGTTTAAACAAATGAAGTACATCCTTCTGTATGAGAAATACTAATAAAATCTTAAACCAGATAACATGCGTTTCATAATTAGAAAAAAAAATCTCTACTCAAAAGAAGGCAGATCATGAAAGGAAGATCAATTAAACATGAAGGAATTGAAATCTAGAAAGATGAATAGCTGAACAGGTAAGTAGAAACTACATTAATAAGCAAATATAAGGGTTGGGCATAAAGGGTTCAGTAGGTTGTAATAAGAGGTAATGGTACTAGACTTTGCCATGAATATTTGAACCACAAAAAAAATATTGCACACATCAAGGTATTTTCCTTAATTAGCATATTTCACAGAGTACATTTAGAAATGGAGAATAGAAAAATTGCTTTAGCTTAGATAAAAATCAGAGGTGTGTGAGCGTGTATACATATATATACATATATTTATATATAATTAGCTATATATACACTAGATGTGCATACATATGTATATATAAATATATTTTTGATATGCAATTAGCTTTATATATATGTGTGTGTGTATATATATGTATATATATACACATACACAATAGATAGTGCCATATATATATATGTATAAAACTTCCAATCATTTTAGCTACACATCCATTATCTATATAACCATGTGCTACATGAAAATTTGACCCAGCTTCCATATACTCCAAAAAAAAAAAAAAAAACAATTGACTCCTAGTAGGGCTAATTAAATGTTTCTGGCCATTGATGTTTGGAAGTAAGATTGTTTAAACACAATTTATTCCTGGAATATGAAAGCATGTACTGTTTCTTCTTTTTTTTAATAAAGATTTTCACCAATATTTGAAACATGAGACTTCAGCAATTATTTAAGGGTAAACAAAAATAAGAACTATCCATGTAGATCTATAGAAAGAATCTGTGTTCATCTTGTTAAAGGGCTATTGAATCAGCTCTTGGGCTGACTGTATTGAATTTTATGTTTTGAGGAATAATAAATTTCTATGTTAACATGGCTATGTTGAAATGGTAATTCTATAATATCATTATTGTTTGAACATCTATGAAGGCAAATATTACAACCATTCTGGTTACATTTCATTGTTTTGGTTGTCTTGGTCTGCATAATAATATTTAAGACTTCTTGGATGAAGTGTAAATCTAAGCTATTTGCCCTGCAGTTTCTGAATACTAAAACAACTGGGGGAGAAATGCCCTAATTTAAAATCAATATTTAATAAAAAATCAATTTTTATAATTTGAAGTTTTTATTTAAAGTATTAGTGACTTGCACAGTGGTCCTTTGGGATATGTATACCTCATCCCTGAAAAACAACTGCAGAGGTTCACACTGGAGAAGCTAAAAGAATATAAAACGATTTACACTTTTTTCCTACATCTTGTACAATTTCAGTTTCTTAGATAAATTGTCCATGCTGTAAGTTTCATCTTCTTACTGTGCAATCACCAACTTTCATTCTGTCACTCTGAACCTTCCTTACAGATCAAGTTCATTCTCAGAATCTCCCAAGTTGATAACCCACTGTGTTCCCATCTTACCCTTCACAGAAATGTTTCACACATTCCACACAATTTATATGGTGGTCCCCATTAGAGCAATTTCCTTGGACACAGCCTCAAAGTAGTCTCTTTCTTCCCAACCATTTTAATCTGATGATCACAGGATCTATATTGTGGCAGCATCTTGCTTTGTCCCAATTACTTACAATTATTCTCTATGTTGAATCAAAACATTTTGCTTCTTCCTGCCTCTATCAAAACTCCTACATCCAGAAGTTGAACGAAGATGATTGCTGAGACAGAGGAATCATTGACTACAAGTCTTGGCTCCATGTAAAAAATGTCTCAGTTCTTAAACTGGGTAGTAATTTTCCTAGAAAAATATTGCTGAATTTTCACTTAATGAAGAAAAATGGCGTATAGTATGGTTGGGAGAAAAATAATAATAAAAAGCACATTTTGTGGGTAATGAGAGTTTCCTTTCTCTTGTGGAGCACCAATGATAATATTTAGAATTCACTAGTATACTATCTAATAAGGAACATCTGTAGGCTGCTATTTAGGAGTTTCTATTCCTCTGAATTGAGCTCCCAGTATTTTGCTTTACAGAATATAAGCAAGAGAGATCCTCAGTAATAATAATAAAAGAAACAGAAGTTTGTCTTCATTACATCAAAATTCTCCTTTGTTCTAATCTCCCTCTGTAGATAATGCAATTGATTTTATTTATCTACACTTCATGCAGCTTCAATTATGTCTTTTAGATACTTATATGTTTATATTTGCAATTTTCCCTAATTTGGGATAAGAACTATTTAATACCTAGCAAATTTGATACCTACCAAATGTCATCTGGAGCCAGTGATTATTTTAAAGAATAATTAGTCCTCATTTTGGCACAGAATTTTTTTTTGGTGCTTACTCATAAGTAATTATATATATATATATATATATATATATTTATTTATTTTTCCTTTGTTCCTTTAAGCTCAGGTCATAAAGGAACCTAAGATTCTTTTTCCTCATCCCTATTTCTAAGTGGCTTCTGTCTGATCTACTTTGACTCTGCTCTAAGATGAAGAATTCCAGTATTCCTTACATTTGGCCATTTGACCACTCAGTGCCTGCTTATCAGCTTTTCTTTGTGAGTTTTGTTTTCATCACATTCTGTTGGCAAGCAGGCCACCTCCTTGAGATCTATGATTTCATGCTCCATATAGTTTTGAAGCTGGATATCAAGGATGAAACAGAGGAATAGAGCCATAGATGTTCAGCTACATGAGAAGGAGAGGGTCGCAGGAGGGTATTTGAGGTGGAGCAGGCTTGTGGGCATAAAAGGGAACCTGAAGCATGTACTTAACCCTGGACAGCAGCGGGCATTAGGTACACAGTCTATTTCAAAGCTTGAAGGCTAGCCTGTCATGGTGGCACGCCTAAATTCCCAGGGACTCCAGAGACTGCAGCAGGAGTTCAAGGCCAGCCTGAGAGCTTAGCAAGACTGGGACTAAATAACAGTACATACATACATACATACATACATACATAAAAGTGGGGGCTGAATGTGGCTCAGTGGCATGGCCCCCTTGGCTTTAATTACAAAACAAAACTCTACCCCCAAACAGAAAGCAAATATCTCTCTTTCTGGAACTGTACTAGCTAGCTGAAAACCAGGAAGTGTTCTATTTAAAATAACGTTGGCTAAAGACCATGTAAGAAGCTATCACATGTTTTAGAAACTTTGGGGTTTATATTCATTTTGGAAGAGATTTTCAGAAAGGGTATCCATATGGCGCCTGTGTGGAGGAGAGTGTTTCAAGGTAGGCCATCCCACAACGGCCTTCTTAGAACTTCTAACTGGGGTCCATGATGGAAAACTTCACCACCCTCCCCCACCTGAAATGTGTGGCTCCTGCTGGCTGAGCTTCTGATCCACCTGGACATTTGCTCCCTTGATCTGGGAGACTTCTACACCACCAAAGCCCAAGGCCATCATTGTTAATGTGAAAGTGCAAAAGGAAACATGATTCTGCTAAGAACTAACAGTGTGAGATGGAGAATCCTATGGATTTAATAATTGAATAAAAGATTTTTCATTAGCTATATGAAATGCTTATCATATATACCACAATTCAAAATCACTCAATGTTATCTAAATCTCATTGACTAGATCAGATTAATTTTGTAGTTGCATTTATTAGCATAAAATTTATGCATGCCAAAATTATGATCCATAAAAACCAATATTCATGTTTAGTTTTACAATAATGTATATTTTCAAAATCTTCACTCTTGTCATCTGATTCTGTTAATTACATATGAAACAGTGAAATTTGTCTTCCAATTACATAGTATGTTCAAAAAACTGTTTCATATTGAGCATTGTTTTAGCTAATGCCACAAAAGTAGGAAAGTGTTGGTCTTCTACTCATAATTAATAACAGAGAATGCTCTAAAGGATTTTAATTTTGTGAGTTGGAAGGCACAATATTAAAATGTTATGTGAGAGGTAATATCTAAAATTTTAGCTGTCACCTAACCAATTCTTAACTTTCCAGAGCATGTTTAAAGAAGTGAACATTGTAATTCTGATACTCAGTGAATAATCTTCAAAGACGATGATAGGTGTAAGTATTTCACTTAAAACCAAATAGAGCCTGATTTTTAGCTGTCTGAAATGCTACTTGTCCTTATTCACAAAGCAGCACATATAATCAACCTCAGAACTAATAATATTGTTCAAGTGAATAAGAATATAGGAAGCACAACTAAAGGGAGCCAAGTTAATACAATGGTGTACTTTACCATTGTAATTAGACAGGTAATTATTATTTCTCAGAATGCCATAGTCAAGCAATATAATATGTAAAATTAATTTTAGAAATCTTAATTAAAATAATGGAATTGCTCTATCTTTAAGAATTGCTAAAAATACTTTTTGTAGAGTGTTTGTTGCATAATGTGTTTGGACTCGGTAGAGCTTTCATTTGTCATGAAGGGTTACATTTGTTGGCTCTTTTGCAAAAAAGTTGAGATACTTTTCTCAACGATTTAGCTGAATTTATGATAGTTAAAATGGTATTAGTGTTTGAAAATATTTTGAAAGTATTTTGAAAATCATTTAAAAATAGTTTATACTTATCTCATAATATTTTCTATTTTATATATCTCCAGTACATATTTTTGAAACATTCATAAAACAAAATGGGTAAGCAAATATGTATTGCAGGAATACTTATGTATCATATATAAGTCTTTCTTAATGTAATAATGATTAAATTATATTTTTCTATTCCAAAATGATGTTTATATTTTTATTGCTATAATTCTAATATGAATGTGACACACAAACTCTACATACTCAAAAAAATACATACAGATATTCTATGCACACACATACACTAACACACAATACTTAATATAAGATTCACTTTGAGTGAAATAAACAAATCTAAAGTATATTATTTTAAGAAATTATAAAGTATATCATTTTAAGAAATTCATGGACTGGGATCATACACAAGTATCAAGAAACAAAAATGTTTATATAGATGCTTCCTTTGGGGTTAAGTAAAAAAAAAATTGCTCACCCAGCAATATGTACATTTGTAGTGCACCAATAAAACATGAGGGAAAAAAATGTTCAGAAGAGACCAACATTAATTTCAATATTATGATTTTCAACATTAATGAGTTTTACTTATTCCAAAAATTCTTATACATATATTTACATAGTGTTTACACTTTTTTCACCTTTTTCTTTCATTTTGTTTTTCAGATTCATTCTTTTATTTATTTATTTTCTGTATTGGTAATTAAATGTTTTACCACTGAACTATGATCCTCACTTTCCAACCCTGTTTATATTTTGATTTTGAAACAGTCTCACTAAATTTCCCAGACTGACATCCTTCTTCCATCACCTCCTGGTTAGCTAGGATGATAGGCACACACCATTGTGCTTGGCTTCCAGATTCATTCTAGATAGACTCCTTGTGTGTATTGATATTTTATTCCCATATCTACTGAGTACTATTCCTGATATGTAGTTGGTATATCTTTATTATCGTTTTACCTGTTGATGGATATTTTATCTATTATGAAAATCTTTGTTATATTTTATCTATTATGAAAAAAAGTTCCTATGTATGTGCATGATTTTTTTTAGAAATTACATGTTTTATTTTATCAATAAAGTTGAAATTTCCATGTGTATCTGATCATACATCCTGAAATGGCTGGTAAGATGCAGTAGTTGCTAGAATTCATTCTCTGCACTTATTCTTATCTCTTTCTGTCTATCTCTCTCCCTCTCATATTTTGTTCCTGAAATCCCATTTCTTCAAAGCCCTGGACATTGACTTTGACCTACTAACCATTGTGAGACAGCTGTACTTGGTTTGTGTATATGTTTTGTTTTGTTTTGTTTGGTTTTTTGCCTTCATGAAGTCCAGAATGTGCATCTAGGAAGAAAGATTGATAGTCTCCCTTTATGTGTTAAGGTTGACACAGGGTCACAGAAATGAGATATCTGAGATCACATTGGAAACTCCAAAAGTACATCAAGTCACATTGTTATGTGGATAGTATTATGTATTAGTAAATAATGTCTTGCCAATTTTTAAAGGAAATTTACATATCATTTAAATAAAATGAATTATAAATGACATATATGTTCTCTTAGAAATGAAATATATGTTCTTAGAAATGAAATATATGTACTCTGCATTGATGTGGGTCTTTTCCAGATGCATTATTTTAGAGAGTGGATTATAAATTCATGGGGTTTATGCTGTGTCTCCTCAAGAGTTTCAAATATGCATAGATATTTGGGCTCCAACTTCCCTTCATTTTTTTTTTTTACTTCCCATGAGAATAGTACTTAACAAATGACTATTTTCCACAAAGAAATGAGAAGACATGTTGAATGGTATAATGTAACCTTTGGAAGAGAGATATAGTAGAAATATCACAAAGGGGTATATTAGAAACTACTTTGGTTTCATTCAGTGGTGGATAGAAATGGAGCAGAAAATGGAGATCTAGAAAGGACTTAGAAGGCATGAGACGTGTGAGGAATAAAAGTGCTTTGAATACTTCTATTCATAGGAGCTGGGTTTTTTTAGATTTTATTTCACATTTTCAAAAACTAAAGTCAAGCAAGATTCTAGAGGGACAAATGGAATAGAACAGATATAAAGAATACAATTCTATTATAAATATATATAATATAAAATATCAAAAAAGGAGAAAAGAAAATAATTTGATGAAGTAACTTTAGTATTTGTCATTTGATTTTATACTCTAAGGCTAAAGACATAAGCACCAAACAAAAAAGTACTTTAATTAGTTTTTACTTCTGTTTAAAGATTTCAGATAACAATTACAGAATGTTTTATGTATATATTCATTTTTGTAAAATGTGAAAATATATTGTAAATCGTCAAAGTCAAATCTTTTACTGTCAGAGAAGAGATTGGAAGGGCTAGGAAAATCTCATGGAGATGGATTCAAATTGGAGGTATTGGTGCAAAATAAGATTTTGTTTCCAGACAGACGAGTGAATATGTACAAGTAAGTTCATTTCTGTGTTTTCTAGCCCTTAGAGGACCTGAAAGCAATGGCACACAATATCAGTGAGCACTTTACAGTATATTATTGGATTCTAAATGCCATTGTGCAAAACAAAATGAAAAAAAAAAAACAAAAACAAAAACAAAGTTCAGTAGTACTGGAGAAATTATTCATTCCTACTTTGATTGGTTATGTTGTAGTTGTAGAAAATGGTCCCATTTAGGAAAGTCACACTGAAGATACGCGAGAATTCTTTGTATATATTTTTTTTTTTGCAAACTATTTTTAAGTCTAAATTTCTTTCCAAGTAAAAGGTTTAAAAATTAACTACAAAAAAATGTAATGTCTGTCTTCAGTGATGTAATGTGTGGCTTTAATGACCATGAACATGGAGATGTATTCAAGTTTTCTTTGTTAGTTTGTTTTCAGAATTTGAGGAAAGATGCTTCAAAATGACCCTTGTTGATTTATTTATGCTTGCTTGTTTCAAATGGGCATTTCTTCACAGCATATGGGACTGCACTTTGGTACCTGCTATTCAATTTCTAGGGTCTCCCTCCTCCCTACGCTCCCTGGTGGTAAAAAGGAAAGATGACTCACATAGAAAAGCGTTGGTAGTTTTTGTTTGGTAGCAGTAAGTCATTTCACCTTAAATTTCCTAGATGACATAGGTAAGTTTAAAATATTTCAGTATCATCAATCTCCTCCATAGCTAGTGTCTTTCCTTATAAAATTGGATTCTACATGACACCCTTCTATTTGTAGATGCACACAAATTTGTGGATGATACAACTGGTTTTGAAAACTAGAAACCATTATGATAGATGTTTATGGTTCTTCATTGTATGGCGCTGGTGATATTGATGATCTCTACTGGATGCTAGGTGTGTTTTCTTCTCAGATGTTTCTGCCTTTCACGTGTTTTCTTTTTTTTAATATTTATTTTATAGTTTTCAGCGTCCACAACATCTTTGTATGTGGTGCTGAGGATCGAACCCGGGCTGCACGCATGCCAGGTGAGCGCGCTACCACTTGAGCCACATCCCCAGCCCTTTTCACGTGTTTTCATGTGCATGAGTAAACTTACTCCAGCTCCTGATCATCTAACTCTGTTGTCCTTACTTTCCCTCTGATGTCACCCCTTTCCTCCTACCATGCCTACATGTCATGGCCTCCTTTCATTTCCAAATAGTCTAATTTTGCAATTTTGTGTTGAAGTGTCTTGAAGAAAAATATCATTCAGGTATGTTCTCTATTGTGTTTTAATTCTAAATGTGTGTGTGTGTGTGTGTGTGTGTGTGTGTGTGTGTGTGTTTTACATACGTCTTCCTATATAATTTAACTATAATTTCTGGTATAGGGTGTAAAGTGACAAAAAGTCAATTACAGAATACATATAATATGGAAATTAAGACAGACAATGCAGAAAATGATTTCCCAGGGAGAGTCGGTTTATGTGTTTCTTTGTTGTGATTTTAATGTGTGACTCCTGAGGATACTGATTCCAACTTTCTGCTTAGGTTCTGGACACTGCTGTGGCAAACACCTCCAGAAAGACAAAAAATTCTTCGTTTTTGCCTAAAAATTTAAATATATTTTCTCTCACCCAAGCAGATGGCTAATAGCTGCAGCTGCCTCCTGTTTAGTTAGTTCAGGGAGAATCACCTCCTGTTTCTAAGAAAGAGCTCAGTCTTCACTTCCATGGGGTCCTATAGGCATGCCTGTGTTGTGGGCTCCTTCTGAGGTGTCCGTGGCTTGATTTCCAGAGCATAAACTACCCCGAAGAGCAGTCACAGGTAGATGCAGAGAGGAAGCAAATAAAGAAGCTAAGAGCTCATGGAGAGGAACAAGACTTTATACAGAGATTGCTGCAAAAAAAGAAAGCATAATTGTTTTTTATCCAGATACTTCAAGGTCCATGTTATATGTTCTTCTTTTTCTATTTCTCTCATAGTTAATTTTTCCTTATTGTGTACTTTCATAACAATTTCTTGATAGCTTTTCTGTAGCAGTTTTAAACAATTTCTTTGGTTTGCTCATTCTCCAGTATGAACATGCTATCTCCCTCATTCTGTTCTGTTTGATGATAAATTTCAAATAGTCTGGTACACTATTTATTGATTGATTTGGACCAGTGTTTTCTAACTAGGTCAAACATGTGTATCTTCTACCTTCTCTGCATATTCTTCCCAATATGTTATCATAATTATGGGCACCAAATAAAAGAAGTTAAGGAAAAATAGCCTGTCATCAGAATCTTGTGAAGCAATGTACAATTCAGACGACAGTTAAAGGTAGCAAAATGCATTTTAACTAAAGAAAGGAAAAAGGAAAAAAAAGGCAAATTCATAAGGAATTAAGTCATGTAGGGAAAAAAATACTGCCTGTCAAGGTAGATGTCTTGAGTGTTCCAAAGGTACCTGGCTTCTGCCAGCTGCCTCCTGTCTCACTGCATGTGCAGACCTCTGAGCAAGCAAATAAAGAAGGGAGGTTTCAGGAGATGTAAGGCTGGAACAGCAAAAGAGTACAATCCAACACAGTGGCTTAACATTAGTCACCAAAGATGGGAACCCTCATTTTATCCTCACTTATGCTTATAAACTTGACTTTATGTGTAAGAATAAAATGTTGAAATCTTGAAACCATATGCATGGCATACATAATCTTTCATTGAATAGAAACAGAAATTTCTCTATAACAGATATGTAAGCTTTCTGACTACAGTTGTTTTGGCCTCAATGCTGTATAATGAGTTAATATGCCCACAAATGCACACTTAATTTTATACATGGAGAAGCCGAATATGGGCAATCTTCCCAAATTCAACAACACATAAGAAAGCTCAATTGTAATGCTGTTAGTGCTCTAACAATAGTAGGTAAATTAACTGAATATTTTCAACTTAGTGTTTAGAAAACTATGCTAGAATTACAGTCTACAATTTTTCTTTTCTTCTATTGCTAGATAGTAGAATTCAGGTTTAAAATTCACAAAGTTGCTAATGGCTTATCAAGGCTCACAAAGAAATGCAATATTTCATACAATTTATTAGTCACTCTGATATCACAGTTGTCCTCTGTCCGACAATGCTATGAAATACTTCAGTATTCAAGGTTAACCAGTTGTGTTAAGTCCTGTTTTACCTGAATAAAACATACATTGTGAAGAGCCTTCTGAGACTTTACTATTTCTTGAAAATAAATAATTTAGATCAAGTTTGATATCTCTTGAATATATTACATAATCACAGAAATTCTTTGTTAATGGTATTTATAACAGTTATGATTATCCTATTTATATTTTGATACAGTTTTTCTGTAGGTCAATAGGCTACTTTATTCTTGTAAGTAAGTGAAACAAACTAAACAACAGTTTGTTTCCTAAATCATGTCGACGTTTAGCTAAGACATAAAACTAAGTATAGAAAATGAGAATTTCAGAGATAAGAAACCATAGCGGCTATGAGTTGAACATTATTTGTCCTCATGAAGTCAGGCAGGGATTTAATCCCTCAAATTTTATGCTAATGCAATTTAGAGAGCTGAAATTTAACCCACCTGTGGTACTTAGAGGTGGGATCCTTTGCACAGTGGTTAGGTTTGGGTAAAGTCACTGGGGTGGATACCCCATAATTACCTCTCACTGGTTTTATAAAAGAGGGTCATGTTGAGACCAGAAATGCAGATGTAAACACATATGCCCTTTCTCTGGACATGTGATGCTATGTGTAGCCTCAGGACTCTGCCAGAAAATAGGTTGTCATCAGGTCTGAGACTATGCCTGGGCTGAGCTTTTCAACTGCTCAAACAGGGATCCCAATAAACTACTTTTCATTATAGAATTAGCCTGCCTCAAGTATTTCATTATAGCAAGGAAATGCTGACAAATTAAAGGCCTCTCTGCTTATTTACTAAATCTTTCATACATCAGTCTACTACAACTCATAGAGTTCCAAAGTTAATGTTTCTTATTTTCTTTAGGTAACAGAATATATTTGTTTGGAGATCTCTTTGTAAAATGCAATTGGATAGCTCAGTTAAATCTCCAAATCCAACAATAATAAATTCTTGAGAGAATATGGGGAAAGAGGAGCTCTCATTCACTGCATATAAGAATAACAATAATGTAAAAAAATTGAAGTGCAGATGGGAAGTTTCTTAAAAATTTACAGATAAATTTTCTCTGGAGTTCAGAAATCAGACTCTGCTGTATTTGTGCTCCCAATTTGAAACTTAAGTCAACCCAAGAATGTACATACAGTTGTTCATAACATCTTTTTTTAATCCTTTATTTCTAGAATAAGAAGCAAGCAGATATTCTTTAATAAATGAATGGATAACCAAACCCAAACGTTGATTTTTGCGCGCACACACACACACACACACACTCACGTAGCACACACACAAATGGACTGATATTCATTGATTTGTTTTAAAAAGCACATTATTAACTAACTCAACAATATAAATGAATTGTAAATACAATTTTTCAAAGTGACAGAAGCCAGTTACTGAAAAATGCACTAATTTATTAGTTATAATAAATTTCTAAAACAATTAAAAAGTTAAATCATAGAAATAGAAAACACATCAGTGTCTTCCAGGGAATTGAGGATAGTTTCAATATGAAGGAGGAAACTGACCAGAATAATTCTCTGTGCTAATAGTTTGATAGATCTATTGCCTTATCTTATACAAATGTGCATATAAATATTAATATCATATATATTCATGAGTATCCACAGCACTTTATGTCAAAGTGTGTGAACTTTAATGAATGCAAATCTAAAATCAACAATGGAATCAGGGGACACAAGGTTGGAATTAGACCATAGAAAAGGAATACCGGAGTTTTATAAATACATGGTGGATTTCAACAAAGGGGAAGAGCAAAACAGGAATTAACCTAAGTCATTTTGAAAACTGCATTCCTTAGGCTCCTTGGGCTGTCATAACAAAATACTGGACTAGTATCTTAGAAAACAGAATTTTGCTTTCTCATACTTCTGGAGCCTGAAGTCCAAGATCAAGGTGCCAACATGGTAGAATTATGGTGAGGGGTCTTTTCTTCTCCACATGGAAGACAGAAAACTACCTATTATCACTTCTTAGGACACAAATCTCATCAAGATGGCTTTGCCCTCACAACCCCATCTCACACTAATTATCTCCTCAAAATAACCATCTCCAAATACCATCCACCTTGAAGTCAGGGCTTCAACAACATGAACCTGGGGACATACAATTTAACCCATTGCAAAAGTGTTGATTTAAAATTGTAAAGTTAGGACAAAAATAACTTTAAACATTGAATTGTATTAAAACTCATTCCTCATGGAAATGTATATTAACAATTCTGAAACGCCTTTGATTACCTACTGGGATTAAACAAGAAGGACATTGTTGGTAGATGATGAGTGTTAGATTTCTCATTGGTGATCAAGAAGGTTACAAATAAGCAAGGGGAGAAAAGATTAGAATAAAACTGTGACACTAGAGTTGAAACATTAATATATACACACGTTTAGCATAATATGAATACACATAGATATATAATTAAGCATAGATAAGTGTGCATTTATAAGTTAATGCACATACAGGTATTTTGAGGCTATTCACTGAATGTAATTATTTTTAAACAAGGAAACATTAATAATAATGAACAAACCCACCACCTGCTTCTTTGTTTCTAATATCATTCTACAATGAGTAGCTGATTGGATCATTGGTGCAGGAAAACTATAGACGTGCCTTGAGAATCCTGAAATACCAAAAAGAAGGTAAGTCCTAAAAATACACAAAGAAATAGGGTATATGAAAGAGACACATGAGTCAACTGAGAGTTCTCAATGGCCAGTTGGAATCATTTAAACAACAAACCAAATAATGCAGTGGCGGATTTTAAAACAAAGAATATTCCAAATAGTTTATATAGATTCTCTCCCTTCAAGAAGGTAGAGATCAACTTCTCCTCCCCCTTTTATACTGGCCACACCATATGATTTGCTTCCAAATGATAGAGTATGGAACAGGTGGCAAGGGGAAAAGAGCAAATTTACAGGAGATAAATGTTGCAAAATCACCCTTACCTAGGAATCAAGGTTGACATTGTGATAAACTATATCTATAGCATGTATCATATGTGTTACAATTCTCTCAAATCAACGACCCCCTTATAACTATAACAGAAACAAACTAAATATAAGCATGCTCCATATATAATATCTCAAAGCTGTGGTGTTCACCAAAACAAGGAAAGTCTGAGCAACTGGCATGATGTCAAAAAGCTTACATAGACGTGGAGCCTAAATCCAATACGGCATCCTGAAAGAAATTCTGGGAAAGTAAGGACAATTTGGAGAGAGCCATGAAAACTGAGAAAAATCTGTAGTGAAGTCAACAGTCATGTGCTAGACTGAAGAGGAAACTGACCAAATTGCCACTTGTGGCAATGCACCATGGTCATGGTCACCAGTGCCAGGGAAACTAGGGGCAGTATATATGGAAATCTTATGTGTTGTTGTGCAACTTTTCTGAAAATCTCTAAGTACTCTACACCAAACACATGATTAAAGAAAAGAGAGACTGGTAAATTTTCCAAGAGTGCGTAATCTGTGCATAAATAATTTATAAAATGTGCACACATGCATATATTAGCTGCACTTATTAGTAATTCTCATTAAAAATCCTATAAGTAAAATATTCCTGGCTCCATCTGAGTACTTTATACAATCCACAATTCTGTGTGCACTTTGATAATTGCCACATATGCTTTCTGAATGCATCTTACCATAGGGAAGTATGTGTGTGTGTGTGTGTGTGTGTGTGTGTGTGTGTGTGTGTGTGTGTACATGTGTGTGTACACATGTACATGTTAGATTTTATGCATCTGTTTTACAGATTGGAAAATAGAGGTGCAATAAGAGGAAATGACTGCTCTAAGGACTAAGAATCAGTAAGAGCATTACCACTTGACCAACCATTAAAGATGAGCTTATTTTCACATTGATGAGTGACATCACCAGTATCAAGTCTTGAAAGTAGTGGAGCTACATGAATGATTCCAGAGGTTCTTTTTTTTTTAACATAAAATCTCTTACTAGGCTTATTTATTACCCAGACACTATCTCTTTCTATATATATGTACTTTATTTATTTATGCATCTACATGATAAAAATAATTGTATCATTTTATTGTTAATTTAATACATTCCTTATAGGAATAGTTATACCATTCTAAATGTATGCTTATATAGTTTTATTAAAATTAATGACTCAATATGATTAACTCACTTTTATAAATTGTATCTATGTGGAAAACATGAGTGTTGAAATATAGAACTTTATTGTTAAACACCTCTAACAGTGAATAAAGCAGGCTTTTCTCAGTTTGATTTATATTGGTTATTCTTCTGACTTCATTTACATAAAACTGAAAATATGGACCTTCAATTTTGTCTTATAATTTGATTTTAAAAGGAATTTTCCTTTTTGTTTAAAACTTTTCTGGTTATATAAAAATGTTAACTATGTATTTATTATATATTCCAAAGACCTCTGCAGAAGTATTTATTATCATAATTAATTAAATTAAGCTTCAGTGTGAGAAGTCCTTGTTGAATTTATTCTCCATTAATTAATCTATAACTATGAGTAGCTCCCCGAATTGAATTTTTAAACTTTGAATTCTAGGGTGACTGAAAGATGATGGAATACAATATTGTATTTGGCAGCCAGAGATATTCACAAAGCACTCACTGCGTGCTAAGCATAGTGCCATCTGCTTCATTAGGTGAGACCTCCTCTACTCCTCACAGACACCCATGAATCAGTTGTTAATGTCATAATTTTCATGTGAGGAAACTGAGGTCTGGACAATTTACACATTCAAAGTCACACTGCAAGCCAGTGACAGATCCAGGACTGAAAGACTTCGGGTGACTAGAGCTTGTCCTGAGTCACAGTGACCCATAGGGCTCTCAACCACAGCTCTCTGTTGGATTTCTTAGAGAAGGTGGACAGTTGGTAAAGTTTATACCAGATTTTATAAATGAAGCTAATAGAATATGAAATGTCTTGAAAAAATTACACATCTAAAAAATGACATCATGTTTAACCAGACCTTCAGCAGCCTGTCCTATTGCCTGTCCTTAAGCACCAAGCCACTCCAGGAAGGCTCCTGCCTACCCATTCCGTGTCCCCTAGTCATGAGTGTGTTGATGCCGGAGGGTCCTCTAAGTAGTGAGTTCTTTCAGAACAATAAATAACAGCACAGCACAGAGTTTCTTTTATTTTGTAGGTTCAAGCAACTGAGGCAATCAGTTCTTTACATGAAGACAAAGCAATAAATATTAACTGTATCAGTCAATGAGAAGGTGCTATGAAATGACGAAAACTGGACAGGCATGTTTGTGATTACAATCAAATAAACCACGTTTTAAATCTTCTACAAATTATCCTTTGAGAAATCTAAAGGAAAAGAGAAAAATGTAAAAGAATAACATACTACATTTAATGGTTTTTTTATTTAATTGACAGTAAGTATTTTTTACACTGCTTCATTTAGGGAATAATTACAAGGAGAAAAATCTGCACATGTTTCATACTGACACAATAGTTTTTCCAAATATTATGAACTCTCAGTTGGTTTTATGTATACATGAAGAACCCATTAATATAAAGGGCAGATTGTATGTAGTATTTCCCAGGAGACTTAAGCAACACTTTCTCGTAGGTATCTAACTCATACAAACTTAGAGTGCAAATGCATACAACAATATCATCTCTATTTTTTTTTTTTTGTTACTTGGATTTGACCCCAGGGGCACTTAACCACTGAGCTACATCCCCAGGCCTTTTATTTATATATATATATATATATATATATATATATATATATATATATATATATATATATATTTAGAGACAGGGTCTCACTGAGTTGCTTAAAGTATCATTAAGTTGCTAAGGCTGGCTTTGAACTTGAAATCCTCCTGCCTTGCCTCTAAGCCAAAGGTATTATAGGTGTGCACAGCCACCATGCCCAGCTGTTATATTTATTTTTTTTATAGAAAACACTAAAGAAGCCACTATTAAAACAAATATATACATTCAGTAATGTTGCAGAATTTAAAAACAATGCATATAAATAAATTGTATTTCTGTACACTTACAATGGAGGTTTTTAAAATAAATTAAGAAAAAAATTTTAGTTTTTATCACTTGAAAATAATAAAGTACTTAGGATTTTTTATAAAGAAAAATACTACTTTTACTCTGAAATATATAAAGTTTAATTTAAGGTAATCAATAAGGGACCTAAAAAAAAAGACTTAATAGACTACTCGTGGTTTATGTATCAGAAATCTTAGTGCTGTTAAAATGACCATAATTTCCAAATTGATCGACAGATTTGCCACAAAGACCTGGTTTATTTTTCTTTGCATAAATTAGCCAAGTGACTCTAATGTTAATGTATAAAGAAAAATAACACAAAATAGATAATATAATCAGAACAAAAGATGACAACTGGGTGGTTTTGCTTTCTGACATCAAAATTAATACCCAGCTACAAAACTATGGTAATCTAGTATTGGAACAAGGAGAGATATATAGATCAATGGAAAAACCTTGAGAGTCCACAGACAAGCACTAACCTTTATGGTCAATTGGGATTTAAAATGGGGTGAAGACAATGCAATGGGTAAAGAAAGATCTTTTCAACAGGAGCAACTAGATAACCATACATAAAATACTTGAATATGTACAAGTTGGTATTCTATGCAAAAAACATACTTCTATTAGATAATGTTTCTAAACAACCAAAAGATATAAAAACTAAAGATATAAATCTCAACAGAAATCAGAAGTAAGCATTTGAGAACTCAGGTTAAGGAATAATTCTTTAAATATGGTATCAAAAGCCCATTAAATAAAGTAGGAAATGTGTGAGTTATAATCTTCAAATGTGAAAACAAATAATTTAAGTGTTCTAAAGAAAACCAACAGACTATAAGTGAAAGACTTGGAGAAAAAAAAATTGAAAATCACTAATCTGATAAGGCTTTTATATCCAGAATATATAAAGAATTGTTGCTACTCAAAGATAAGCCAATCCTGTTTAGAATACAAACAACATACTTAATACTGTTTAAAAATATACATACAATTGGACAAGGAAAGCCCTTAAAAAGAAGTTCAACAGAATTAATCTTAAAGAATGTAAATTAAATTCCACTATCCAAAGTACATGTATGAAGACACGAATTGGTGTCAACATACTTTATATACAAGAGATATGAAAATTGTGCTGTATATATGTGTAATAAGAATTGTAATGATTCCACTGTCATTTATTGTTTAAAAATCAATAAAAAGAATGAAAATCAAAACCAAATATCTATCAACAGAAGAATCAACAAAACTTAAAATGTTTTTATCTATTAAAAATATGTGTGATATATCCAGAATATTATTTTGCAATGAAACGAGAATACATATTTATGCTACTGTATGGTAATCATAAAATAATAAAAATTGAAGGAATCTTGATGCATATTTTATGTTGACATTTATATGAAAGTTCAGATTAAGAAATTCTCTGAAGAAAGTAGATAAATCATTACCTAGGTCATTTGGTAAGTCAGCCAGGAGTGAAGAGTGGACAAGGAGTACTAGCCAAAGAGCATAAGTGTTCTTTGGGGTGTCAAAATGAATTAAAATTAGGATGGATAAAGAGTGTGTCACACTGTAAATATACCCCACACCATTGAATCATGTGTGTTAGACTGAATATTATAGTGTGTGATTTATATCTCAATAAGATCTAAAATAATTATAGATTCTTAATCTTTTACTTTAGTTTTATTTCTCATTTTCATGATCTTTCATAGAGTTGCTCCATCATACTAGTAGTCAATTTACCTCATGTTTGAGAGGCCAGCATTATGGAATCAATGTCTTTTATTGGCATATAATATTTGAATACATTTGTGCTGTGTGTAATGATCACATCAAGGTAATTTGCATTTACACTATCTCAAACATTACCATTTCTATGTGTTACAAACCTTCCACCTCTTCTCTGCTAGGAATCTTGCAATATATAGTGAATTGTTGAAAACTATGGTTAGCTTATGATGGGATGAAACATTAGAACTATTCCTCCATCTCCCTGTATTTTATTTCCTGTTATCTAATATCTATCTATCTATCTATCTATCTATCTATCTATCTATCTATTTATCTATCTATCTATCTCTCTGTCCACCATACTCTTCTAGCCTTTGGTCAATGGAGTTATGGATAAAAAATGTGGTATATGTACATAATGAAATATCATTCACATTAAAGAGGATGCTGTCATTTATAACAACGTAAATGAACCTGGAGGATATTAAGTGAAATATGCCAGGCACAGAACGACAAATACTGCATTTCTACTCATTTATGTAATCTAAAAATGTTGGTCCAAAGAAGTAGAGAGCAGAATCTATGCCTAAAATGCTATTAAATGAGGAAGAGGTGATGGCGGGACTCAAGCACTTTCCTGCAAATACATCTCTCTTCTTCTTTGTACCTCAGTCTAACCAGGGAACCTGATCTGGAGCACTCAACACTTTTATTCAATTATAGGGAAAGAGATTTTTATCTTGTTATATGTTCCTTTCTGAATTTAATGTAATACAGGAATACCATTTTTTATTTTTATTCTGTATCTCCACTAATGAAAACCTTTTAGTATTTCACAAGTCAGTTAGTTTTTCTCCATGCATAACTTGAAGAATTTGAATATGAACCTTGTTAGCTGTTCTTTGTGAACTTAGATTCTTATTTTTACCCAATACTATTCTTTAATGAACATATTCTCCACAGAGACAATTTTGAACAATGTCAGGAAACATTTTACTTGTCATAACTGGGATGTGCCACTGGCATCTACTGGAGATAGGCCAAAGATATACACCCTGTAATACACAAAAAAGACTGAGGACAAAAGATTATCTGACACTTACACACATGACATAGCTTTTGGTCATTTAGAGTCAAACAGGGATTGTGTTGTAAATAGTATTTTACATGTTGTTGTTTACATTCTACAGCAACCTCTGGATAAAGGTCTGTATAATAACTTATAGAGGTTTATTTCAAGATTATAAAGACTGTATAATATTTGTGATGCTAATGGTCTACTTGATAAAAATTTCCCTTATTTGCCATTAAACATTTTGAATGACACACACACACACACACACACACACACTCACACATATATTTATACAAAAACACAGCTATATTAATATATGTGTAATAGTGCCTTATTTTATGTGATTGATATTTAAGAATAAATTTCCTTGGTTGAAATATGTATGACATTATTCAGTTTAGTAGATAGTGATACCTTTATAAAAACCTATAAAGTTAGCAATTCAGCATCAAAATAAATATTTTAGTCTTTTATATTTGCTGTTCATTTGAATTTATATCAGTGTGAAGTGCCAATCATGATTGACTAATACGTTCAAAAATTTAAGAGTTTTGTTTGGGTTTTTCTATATTACACTTAACCATTTCTCTATCATCTCCAATATAATTCACTCATATCTTTTCATTACCGGAATTATATGAGCTGTGCTTTGTGTGCATGTACACACATGCATCTACTCACGTATTATAAAGTACAAACATTATTCTACTACTAGGCTGTAGAGATTCTTTTGCAACAAATTTTCTGAATCACCTGAAATTTATATTCTATTATTTTAATGGAACTTAACAGAACTAGAAATATGATGGTTATTTATTTTAAAAGTATATATCATGATATGAAACTTTTTTCTCTTCCTGATTAGTGGCTTCTCTTCCTTGAATCCCCTAGGAGAAAAGGATACAACTTTAGACTTTAGGTTTTGTTGTTATTAATTTTCTCTTAAATCACCATTGAGCTCTAGAATTTCAATAAATAGTATGATTTTAAAACTAAGATATTTCTGTCATATTATGTGCTGGTCTATAAGACCATAAGATTATAAATGGTCTAGTAAATAATTGTAAATAGTAATTTTATTTTATATACTAAGTCAGAGAGGAAAATTGCAAATATATGTACATTTAAATAATTTGTATGAAAACATAAAATACAGCCCTTTCTTCATTATTCTGCTATTTGAAAATTCTTTTTAAAAAATGGGTTTATAATGCCAGTGCATTTCAGTACAGAGAGGAAGTTGGGAAGAGACCTCTAAATCTAAAACAAAGGACAATGCATTCCATAATACTTATCTGATTATAAGCTGATTATATTTCCTCCATGCCACATAGAGACCCAGGGAACATAAGAAAGTGTACTGAGTATCAATTTCCCCATTATCTCTAATGAAATTAAATAATGCATGAGGGACTACAGATTGTAATGATAAATATGCATTAAAATTCTTAACAATGCAAATAATAAGGTGATTTTTTATTCATTTACAGACAAATAATTTGCTGATTTTAAAAGTTAAATTACCCAGATGATTGTGTGGTTGGCCTCAGTGCCGAAAAGTGTCTGTTCTCTCAGAAGGGTAATTTCTCTAGTGTTAAATCACAACCTATTTCTCATCAAATGTGTGATTAAAAAAATAGGCTGGGGTAGTTTTACAAAATTAGGTCAAAACAAACAAGAGAAATTCAAATAAGCTAAAAGTTGAGAGACGATGTTTCTGAAGGCACACTGACTATACATTTAGAAAATATTGTGAGGACAACTACTCCATTCACAATATCCTCAAAAAAAAAATAAAATACTTGGGAATCAACCTAACAAAAGAGGTGAAAGACTTATACAATGAACACTACAGAACCCTAAAGAGAGATATAGAAGAAGATCTTAGAAGATAGAAAAATATACCCTGTTCATGGATAGGGAGAACTAACATCATTAAAATGGCGATATTACCAAAAGTTCTCTATAAGTTCAATGCAATGCCAATCAAAATCCCAACAGCATTTCTTGTAGAAATAGATAAAGCAATCATGAAATTCATATGGAAAAATAAGAGACCCAGAATAGCAAAAACAATGCTAAGCAGGAAGTGTGAATCAGGCAGTATAGCGATACCAGACTTCAAACTATACTACAGAGCAATAGTAACAAAAACAGCATGGTACTGGTACCAAAACAGGCGGGTGGACCAATGGTATAGAATAGAGGACACAGAAACCAATCCACAAAACTACAACTATCTTATATTTGATAAAGGGGCTAAAAGCATGCAATGGAGGAAGGATGGCATCTTCAACAAATGGTGCTGGGAAAACTGGAAATCCACTTGCATCAAAATGAAACTGAATCCCTTTCTCTCGCCATGCACAAAAGTTAACTCAAAATGGATCAAGGAGCTTGATATCAAATCAGAGACACAGCGTCTGATAGAAGAGAAAGTAGGCTATGATCTACATACTGTGGGGTCGGGCTCCAAATTCCTCAATAGGACACCTATAGCACAAGAGTTAATAACTAGAATCAACAAATGGGACTTACTCAAACTAAAAAGTTTTTTCTCAGCAAGAGAAACAATAAGAGAGGTAAATAGGGAGCCTACATCCTGGGAACAAATCTTTACTCCTCACACTTCAGATAGAGCCCTAATATCCAGAATATACAAAGAACTCAAAAAATTAGACAATAAGATAACAAATAACCCAATCAACAAATGGACCAAGGACCTGAACAGACACTTCTCAGAGGAGGACATACAATCAATCAACAAGTACATGAAAAAATGCTCACCATCTCTAGCAATCAGAGAAATGCAAATCAAAACCACCCTAAGATACCATCTCACTCCAGTAAGATTGGCAGCCATTATGAAGTCAAACAACAATAAGTATTGGCGGGGATGTGGGGAAAAGGGTACACTTGTTCATTGTTGGTGGGACTGCAAATTGGTACAGCCAATTTGGAAAGCAGTATGGATATTTCTTGGAAAGCTGGGAATGGAACCACCATTTGACCCAGCTATTCCCCTTCTCGGTCTATTCCCTAAAGACCTAATAAGAGCATGCTACAGGGACACTGCTACATCGATGTTCATAGTAGCACAATTCACGATAGCAAGATTGTGGAACCAACCTAGATGTCCTTCAATAGATGAATGGATAAAAAAATGTGGCATTTATACACAATGGAGTATTTCTCTGCATTAAAAAATGACAAAATCATAGAATTTGGAGGGAAATGGATGGCATTAGAGCAGATTATGCTAAGTGAAGCTAGCCAATCCCTAAAAAACAAATGCCAAATGTCTGCTTTGATATAAGGGGAGTAACTAAGGACAGAGTAGGGACGAAGAGCATGAGAAAAAGATTAACATTAAACAGGGATGAGAGGTGGGAGGGAAAGGGAGAGAGAAGGAAAATTGTATGGAAATGGAATGTGATCCTCAGGGTTATGCAAAATTACATACAAGAGGAAGTGAGGGGTAAGGGAAGAATAATACAAGTGGAAGAAATGATTTACAGTAGAGGTGGTAGAGAGAGAAGAGGGGAGGGGAGGGGGGATAGTAGAGGATAGGAAAGGCAGCAGAATACAACAGACACTAGAATGGCAATGTGTAGATCAATGGAAGTGTAAATGATGTGATTCAGCAATCTGTATACGGGGTAAAAATGGGAGTTCATAACCCACTTGAATCAAACTGTGAAATATGATATATCAAGAACTATGGAATATTTTGAACGACCAACAACAAAAAAAATAATGATAAGTTATTGATTTAAGAGGATGAAAGTTACCTCTTTAATCCAGATTTTTCTTAATATAGATTGAATTCTAGCATTCTATCAAAAAAAAAAGGAAAAAGCAGCTTTACATGTATGAAGACATGAATTGGTGTGAGCATATTTTATATACAAACGGAGATATGAAAAATGGTGTTCTATATGTGTAATAAGAATTGTGATGCATTCTGCTGTTGTGTATTTAAAAAGTAAAAGCAATTTTAAAAAAATATTGTGATTTTGGGAGAGTACTTTGTTTTTTCTTACTGTGATTAATCCCTATGTGCAAGGTGCTCTGCCAAGGACTTTCATCTTCTAGATTTATGATTGCCATAGTCCAGACATTAAAATTGATAAAATATTCACAGTCTTTCCTATTACTTCTGTACCTGTTTTAACAATATACCTTCAAAATATAATACTTACGAAGACATAATGTAATGGCAATTTCTGTAGTTCAATAGTCCTTAGGCCTCAATGCTAATTTCAGAGCTTAATTACTTATGATAGTATAATAACACATAAATAGCTGGTTACTAACCTTTATTAGTATAAGATGCACAAAGCAAAATTTATAACATTAAATATATTTGAAGCTGAATTTTGGAGAATGTTAAATAGCTTAGAAAATAAAGCAACACTTAACTTTGACAATCCATCTGCTCAAACAACATCTGGACTGAGTTTCAACTAAATCCATTTTAAAAACAAAAACAGAATATACTTCTCAATCCAGTCCTGTGCTTCACATGTGTGCTTAACTGGTATAATCTTCAAGGGTGACCATAAATCGAAGTAGTGTGGACCCTGAAGCCAGGTATTAACGAGGTTTGAATAGCCTCACTTGCTGAGAGAGATCTTGTGGAATAATGCTTGCTTTTCTTAAGCTTCAAGTTTATCACCTGTAAAAGTGAAATGATCACAGTAAATGCCCAATGGAATTTGAAGGGAAATTAAGGAGATAGTCCCTGCAAATGTCTTAATATAGTGCCTGCCTCATACAACATGTTCACTAAACACTAGCCATTACCTCCATTATCACTTCTATTCCCTGTTTTGTTATCCTAAGGACACAGTTCTTTTTGCTGTATTTTGTTTCCCAGTTGAAAAAATACATTTACAAAAACCTTATTAGGGATTGAAACTGGAGAGAAGATAATCACATACATAGGGAGGAAGGAAAGAAAGAAAGAAAAAGGAAGGGAGAGAGAGAAGAGATAGTGCACCCAATTGGCAAGTCCTATTGTAGATGCTTGATATTCTGTGGGAATCCACATGTTTTAGAGCTCAGTGGAAATTGCAATAGGGAGTGGTCTTATGCAGCATCTAGAATCTTAGTAGTAAGATATTACAAACATAGATAGGGTTCAAATTGGTAGAGCAGAAAATGGAAGACATTTTGGTGGGATAAAAGGAGGAATTTGAGAAATGTTTCTTAAGCAAACAGATACTAAGTTTAATATTAGTAGATTAATTTGACAGAAAGTTTATGCTTTTCACAATGCACTCAGGGAGGCAGGGGAGCAGTGCTGGCTCATGAAGAAGTGGGAGAGGCTCAGGCATCTAAGAGGGTTGAGGGGGTTTCCAAGGAAAAGTTCCCATGCTGGGCTAGAAAACTGTGATGTTTAAAATGAGCCAGGGCAGGAGGCTAGCAACCCATAGCACAGAAGAAGAGTCTGAGGTGAACAGTGAGGTTAACCAAGGAGTTAGTGGGCAAATACCAGGAAGTGTCAGAGTCCTTATCACATCCTCTGTGATTTTAATAATCTAGGTGTTTGAACCGTAAAATGCTGATAACTTGAAACACCAATACCATAATTTCAGAAACACCATCCACATTTAATAATAGGAATTGAAAAATTCATTTAAATTTTACATTTTCTTGAATCAGCTATATAGTGTCATCTAAATTAAATACCTTGTGATTCTAGTCATACTTCTCTTTTCAATGAAAAGAAGTTTTCATAATATGAAAAGTTGTACACATTTCTACATGGGCTAATTCATAAGAAGACTATGAACTTAATGCAGACTAAATTTTAAAATAATACTTTATACCAAAGTATTTTTAAATTCTTCATATTTGACATTATTTGAAGTGTACTTTTTCTATCACTAGATGTTTTTAGTCTCTATCTACCCATTAAAGGACATAGTATATTTTGATTATTTAAGGAAATGTGCTCATTTTTTCTACATTATAGGTTTTTTTTGAAAAATTAAAGAATGATAACTTTACAAAAAATTAAAGCCACAAGATTGATTCATGAAAAGTGGGAAAGGAATATCTCACAGTAGCATGAAAACCTGGTTCATCTGCAGTTGGAGCTGAGGTTCCACACAGTTGCTGTGTGGAAAACCTTGAGGTCACAGGGTGGGCACCAGGGTAGCCCCACATGGTATCAGATAGTATGGTATCTATCTGTTCATGTCACTTAAAAAAAGAGTCATCATGAAAAGCAGCTTAATATTGGGTGATGAATCAACGTGTTGGTAGTAGCTGGCTATCGATGGCCAGCTGAACTCAGATTTCACTCAAAACCACACTTTCAGAAATTCAATGTTTACCAGCATTTAAGAGAATATAAGGAACTGCTTTTAAAAGATTATCTAATTCCCTGCTATGGTGACATGGGCTTTCTTCACATCTTCAAGGCTCTGCACTGTGGATTCATTATCTGTTGTTCTTAGTGATTCGAATCCACATAACACAGTCAGTACCTTGAGAATCATTCACCTGGTGGCGTATGCGGCTAAGCAGCTGTGCAGCTTCACCTACAGACCTGACCTGCTGCAAAGCACTTTGTGGAATGGTTCATGCCCTAAAATTGGAAACTTCTACTTTACCTGAAACATAGGTGCTAACAATTATTTCCAAGGAAGGGACATTGAAGTCCCACAACCTGAAGGACCACAGCAATGATGAGCTACTGTTAGGGGACAGCAGGTAAGTCCTCTGCAGTGGAAAGGGTAGGCTCTGCCATTGCCTCAGAAATGACACATCTCTGAACCTTCTGAAGGGTGTCTTCACTACTCAGTGATGTATTTGCTCATGACTTCCTGGTGAACAGTATAGTTAGAAATGAAGTCACCATTTTGTTGACAGGGAGAAGCAAGGAGGTATTCTGAAAGATGTAAAACTGGTAGAGAGCCCTGTGTTCTATATTATAACAAACAGCAGAGAATTTAACAAAGTCTTCTGAAAACCATTAGCAGTGTCCTGCTCCTGTGAAAAGGAAAGCAGCCTTGAGTTTTTACACTGATAGGATTTGAGAATAGACTTGGATTGATTTTTTTTTCTTTAAGGTGTATTTTCCCTTTATTGTTATATTGGGTAATTTTCTATTGCTTTATTTTCAAATTCATCATTTGTGGTTTCTCCTTTCATTGAGCTATGTTTTCCTATGTTACTACTAATTACGTTTACTTCTATATTAAAAGCACTCTTTCGGTCATCAGTTGTACTTATATCTCTTTAGGAATAGGTAGTTCCAAATATATGGGAATATTTTCACAATTTCCCCATTCATCTTTCTGTGTCGTCTCTATTTTACAGAACTTTCCCCTATTGCCTACCTGTAGAGGTTCCACAGGGCTCTATTCCTAGTTGACCCCTGTTTTCATTCTCCATGGTCATTTTACTTCATGCTCCTGGATTTTACCCTCATAATTCCTAGGGTGACACTCAATTTCTCAAGCTGAGGCATTATACTCTTGTATTATCAACAATCAATTGGATATTTCCTTCTAGTTTTCAACAATTTAAACAAAATTGTTTTAAACCACATTATCTCACATTTTCATGGCTTATGATAATATTCTCTACCAAAACTTGTAATTCTAGGTAGGAAGTGCCTTAGACAGTCAGCTTCCCAACCCCAATTTCTCATGTTCAATTACAAATTACTCCTCTGCTCAAATGCCTTCAAGTGTTTTTCACTCACCAGACTATAAAATTATAATATTATTACAGCATCCACTCCTCTCATAATGTAAACAATTGTTATAATTTTTATCTCAGTCAAAAATACTTTAGCCAATCAAAAGTGAGTCTATTCTTCCCCACCCGCCACCCACCATTGTAAATTAGCATCCACAAATCAGAGAAAACAATCTGTCTTTTGTTTTGGGAGATTGGTTTATTTCTCTTAGCATGATATTCTCCAGCTCCATCCATTTACCAGATAATGCCATAATTTCATTCTTTAATGTTGAGTAAAATTCTTGTGTGTGTGTGTGTGTGTGTGTGTGTATAAAATATTTTCTTTATCCGTTCATCTGTTGAAGGGCATCTAGGTTGCTTCCATGGTTTACTTATTGTTAATTGAACTGCTGTAAACATTGATGTGGCTGCGTCACTGTAGCATGCTGATTTTAGGTCCTTTGGGTATAAATTGAGGAGTGGAATAACTGAATCAAATAGTGATTCCATTCAAAGCTTTCTGAGGAATCTCCATACTGCTTTCCAGAGTAGTTGCATTAGTTGTAGTCCCACAAAGCCATATATGAGTATACCTTTCCCCCACATCCTCCCCAACATTTATTTTTGCTTGTATTCTTAAAAATTGCCATTCTGACTAAAGTGAGATGAAATCTTAGAGTAGATTTGATTTGCATTTATCTAATTGCTAGAGGTGTTGAACTTTTATTCATATATTCGTTATCAATTGTATTTCTTTTTCTGTGAAGTGTTTTTTCAGCTCCTTAGCCCATTTATTGATTGGATCATTTCGATTACTCAGAGAGGAGTGAAAGGAGGGGAAGGGAGACTGAGAGTAGAAAGAATATACATAACATTTTCTTAATCGAAATGATATTTATTTTTGCTTCTACTTATGCTTCTGATTCGCATTGTAGTCAGTTTTCTCAGGATGACCATTATAAATATCTGTCATTTTTTACATATTAAAATTAATTTATATTGAAATATAGTCAGTTGAGTCAAGTGTTGTAAAATTCTTTATGTTCAATACACTTATTCAATTCACCAATTTTTTCTATGTAGTATATTCAACTTTGTTTTTTAAATCTAATATATTATTGGTATTGGATAGTAACAGCAATAAGTTGTTAATTATTGTGCTTGGTATTCTGAGTAGCATATTTTTAAAAATTCAGATGCATATTCTTATCATTCTTCTCCATTTGTTGTCTTTTCTGTGTTTCCATTCATTTTTTTCCAGATTACTCAAATGACTATATTAAAACAAAGTCTGATATTGAATGATAAAGATAGGTTAATATTTTGCTCATAATTTGGGTGTTTGAAGTTAATATTGTGCCAGGTGCATGCAATGACACATCCTCATTGTCACAGAAGCAAGTACAAATCTAAAGCTTTGCATAATCTCTTGAAGTAAAAAATTGTTTAGGGACAAAAGACTGAAATGTAAATTATCAAAGCACAAAATTTTGGTAATTACAGAGAAATAAGACAATTTAAAAATGACTACATTTGAAAAATAATGTTAATGAAAAAAAAAGGCCTACCTGTATCATGTTGACTTAAGTGCACATTTAAGAAGAAGAAAAAAAATAACAATGTCATAATCTGTGAAATACTGTTTGTTCTTTATTTCAATCACATGACATTTCTGACCTTTGGGCAATATGAATGCTCAAGAATAAATTCTTGTGAGTTAAAAAAAAAACATTAAAAACATAATATTATTTAAAATTTTCTTTTTCTCTCTTATAGTTAATGAAAATAATGACAGTTTGCTTTGCATAAGAACAAGAATTTCTATTAAAATACTGGCTGCCAATATCCCTACAGTATAAAAAATTTCAGAAAAATCACCATACAGTTTATGGTTCTGTTTAAAAATAAGTAATATAATTGATTAAATACATATCTGAATCATAATCTTAAAAATTAGATCAACATTTTATTTCCACAATTCTACCAACATATTTTATAAGTCATACAATTTTAAATAAGCAATTTATTATGATTTAAATATTTATACTTTTAATTAATTTATATTGAAATTTTTAATTAACAAAAGGAGATCCAAGGGTCTTAGTTCAATGGTGGATAAAATCACAACTGTAGTATCTCACAATACTCTTATTTAAATATTCATATGTAAACATTAGAGTATATTTATATATTAATGTTTTTTTCTGCATCATGAGTGAGTGATCAAGAAAGTGAAGAATGCAAAATACCCTAATGTGTTAGTCAGCTGTTCATCACTGTGGTCACATTCCTTGACAAGAACAACTCATAGAAAAGTTTATTTCAGGCTGACATTCTCAGAGGCTTCACTCCACAGTTGGCTGCCTGCTTTGCTCTGGACCCAAGGTGAGACAGATTCTTATGGTGGAAGGAGAGGGAGAAGAAGTTTACTCAGCATAGTGCAGCCAGGAAGCACACAGAGAGTGAGGAGCCAGGGATAAAATAAAATCCCCAGGGCACTCACAATGTGACCTTCTTCCTCTAGCAATGTCCTTCTTGCCTGCCAGTTACCAACCAGCAATTTATTCTAATTATCAGCCCATCAAATGGATAAATCTACCCATTAGGTTACAGCTCTAATACACAACTCATTGCAGCTTTTGGGTGGACACCTCATATCCAAACCAAAATAACCAACAAAATTACATCAGTTTATAAAATGTTACCAATACTAGTTATACAGTTTTGATGAGTATCTTTTTATGTGAATTTTCTATTTTATAGTTGATACAATATTTAGACTCCATTCTCTTTGAATATTTTTGAATGGTCCTCTTCCTAGTTTCAGTTGCCACCACCCATTTCCACACATGTATGGGGTTATGATCACCTGATCAAATGTGGGAACAGTGAGGAAGAGTTGTGGATGCACCAGGGTAATAGAATTCACTTCTGCAAAGACAGCATCCTCAGCAAGGATTTCTACACCCACTGATTCTATTTCAAATTGCTTTGGGGCAGGTTCTACAGTCATCCAGCAAGCAACTAGAATGTTTGTATTAAAGGAGAGTTAGTGATTGTTTGGTTTGTATTTAATTTAGTTAGTTTGCATTTAATTTCCCTTTGTCCTATTTTATGAAAATATTTATTGAATTATTCTTTCTTAGTTCCAAATAAGAGAACTCTACCATGGTCCATTTAAACACAAAGAGGATTTACCAAAATTGTATCAAGTAGATTATTGGACTAACCAAGTTTGGAGAGTCGGGCTCAAAGAGAAGGGAAGGGGTCACACAATCAGAGTCACAGATAAGATCCATCACCTCAGAGCCACCAGCAAGACTGTGCCATGGAGCCCATCCCGTGAGAATCCAATTCCTACTTTTCTGAAAGCCAGATACCCAAGCTCACCCTCCTGGCAGTGGACTTTTCTGGCTCCTTATTCTCACTATCAGTGTTTCTCCAAGGTCTAAAGAGAATTTGCTGTCACCATACATTCTGGGGGAATGGAATTCCATCATTCCTATACTTTTGACAGATTTGTCTCTTAGTTCAGATTGGGACTGGTTGTGACTTTTAAGCAGAGCTTGCATCAGTAATCCAGGGCTAGCTGCTCCTTAGAATGTTCAACTTCCTGGCTCAGGTATCATGAATTATATAATGGAGGTGACATAGCAAGGTATCAAAATACATTTAACATCTACTCTATTATATCCACCCAGCTACTCAATATCAGCATGGTCTAGTTTTATAAGCAAGAAATACTCCCACCCAATAAAGGTAGGCTATATTCTTATGTAATCATTGACATGCCATAAATAACCAACCATTCCCAATGTTAACATACTTTATTTCTTCATGATTCAGAATACATGCAGAATTCACTTCCTGCTTAAAAAAGGGCACCTCGATTTCAATTTAACAGCATCTTCTAGAAAGTCTTCCCTGAAGGTCTCAGCTAGAGTAGGACAACCTGCTACATCTGCCCACAGTACTGCACTCCTTTGTAGTGGTTGTTCCATGTATTAATCAGACATCTGGGCAACCACTCATTTTATGTATATCTTACCTGTTATATAAGAGCGATTTGTGCTGATTTTATCCAAATACATATTTCTAAAGCTAAAGCAATGATTTGCGTATAATAATAGCTTAGCACATTTTTACTAAACAACAGGATACAATACAGTGAAATTGGGTACAGTAACAGGCTGAACTTAAACTGATATTTTTTTTTCAAGTTTTGGAAATTCTACCCAATAATTCAAGTGCTATAGAACATTTACACTGGCAGAGTACACTTTTTACTCCCCAAATTAGAAATATATATAGAATGGTAGAATGAAAGATTCAGGGCCCTAAACTTGACAAAATCATAGTTTTTGAAGAAGCTAGCAAGGGACCTAGAAATTTAGCAATAAGATGCTTATTTCAAATATTTTAAAAGTCACAAGAAATAAAATTCATTGGAATGTATCTTTTAGAAGAAAAACATTTTTGTATGAATGGGAATTTCATGGTTATGTCAAAATTGTTCTTTGTGAAACATTTTGAGCATAAATTATTATTCTTATTTCTGAGAGAAGCTGGAATAGAACTGAGGGCTTGAATTTAGCTGTTTCCATACATCCTCACATCCTAAAGCAAATCATGATGACTGAGGAATACTAAAAATTATATAAATAAAGCCTTTCAAGAAGCATCACAAATAATAAATCGGACATGCTTTATCATTAAATGATCTATAACACATTTTAGCCTAAAGGAAAGGAATAAAAAAGTTAGGATCTACCTCAGCATGCTTCTGTGGGTGAATGGAATCAAAATTGTAACAACTAACACACTGAAATCCAAATGCCTACTTAGTGAAATTATTTTATTCATAAGTTTTCTTGATGCATTTTTCCAGAATCATTTTTGTAATGTTAACAGATGTGTTATCTTTCTTTTACAAAATATTTTCTTTAATGGGTATGCCACAACATGAAGAAAAATGACAGAAAGAGAATAAAATCGCATTTCTCTGTTGTTACCTTATATACAATGCATTGTGAATTTTCCCCATAAAATAATACAAGCTCAAATACTCTTGAGTGTGCTTCACAAAAATGCAGAATGGAAAAATCAAACTGTCCAATGAAGTGAGTTATTACCATGCTTAAAATTTTAAGAAAGGATTTTTCAAACGACTGGTTACAGTGAGTTATTATAAAAGAGATATATCATGCACAATAATTTTATCATAAATAGGTAGGATTTAACATTTATTTATTTACCTCTTCAGTGATACAATTCCATCCTACATTCAACCATCACTTCCTGAAGAATCGCTGCATATAAAACATCTCATTTACAATATTAGAGTGAAAACTATACATATGTTTACATATTCACATATATATGAGTGAAAATTATACATATGTTTGCATATTCATAAATATATTAGAGTGAAAACTATGTATATGTCTACATATTCACATATATATACACATATATTGTTTTTAATATAATAGAAAATTAAATTGAATGATTATCTTTAAATTTGGTAAACCCTGAAAACTAATTCAGCTGGATAAAATTTTCAAGTTTATAGCAAAAACTCTTCAGTTAAAACTCATATCTAAATATTTATCCATAAACACATTTTGTTTAATATTCTTTGCATCCTAGAAGATCAATTGGTTATCCAGGACAATTTCTCGAAATTTTGTTGTGATTGTACAAGCTCTTATACTTTTTAACTTATAACTTTGCACATTATGATGTTGAAATAACTCTTCATAAATGTAGAAGAGAATTACTTTCATCGATAAAACTTGCTGACATGCCTCATAATATTGACAATGTATTGAAATTACAGCAACAGTGAGGTCAGCTTAAAAATAAATTATCCAATATTTCTACTGCAATTTTAGTGTAACTTTTAAGCTATAGAATTTATTACACTGTTATTACCATCTAATTGTTTCAGACAAAAATTTTGTAAACATTTGTAGTGATTCAATGGTACTGTCACATTGGGCTTCAGTGGGTGATGTGATGTCCGGCCCCTCCATTAAGAATAAACTTTCTATTTGCTTTTTGGAAACCAGAACTTCCCTTCCTTCTCAGAATCTTTCTCTCTCTCCCCTCTTCTCTGCCTTCTCCCTCCTTTCTTTCTTCACTGTCCCTCATTTTCTCTTTCTCATTTCTGCATTCAGTCTCGCCCTGGAAACTGGATCCACTCCTTCAGTTTAAATATGTTAAACTTGAGCTTTAACCAATCCCCTCAACCTTGATGATCTAATTACTACTACTACTACTACTACTACTACTACTACTACTACTACTACAACTTCTTCTTCTTCTTCTTCTTCTTCTTCTTCTTCTTCTTCTTCTTCTTCTTCTTCTTCTTCTTCTTGTATTTTATTTATTTATTTTTTATTAAAATTTTATTTATTCTAATTTGTTATACATGATGGCAGAATGCAATTCATTTCATATTACACATATAGAGCAAAACTTTTCAAGTCACTGTACACTAAGTATTTTCACACCATTCCTGTCTTCATACATGTGCTTAGGACAATGATGTCTAACTCATTCCAAATTCATTCCTAACGCTTGCTCCCTACATTCCCCTCCCTCCCCTTTGCCCTATCTAAAGTTCCTCAATTCCTTCCATGCTTCCCCTACCCCCCATTACCATTATGATTCAGCAATCACATATAAAAAAAATCAGCCTTTGGGTTTCTGGGATTGGCTTACTTCACTTAGCATTATTTTCTCCAACTCCATCCATTTACCTGCAAATGCCATGGTTTTATTTTCTTTTGATGCTGAGTAATTGCTTCTTATTCTCTTCTTCAATGTTAAAATTTTGGAAAGATGTCTTCATCTACTCAATTTCTATTTACCTACTGTACCATTAGTTTTGGCTGTCACCCCAATTGTTCCATTAAACAAGTTCTCGTTATGATTACAACATTCTTCATGTTCCCCTTACTTGACTCATTAGTTCTGGTGAGACCATGCCTTTTGTATTAAATCATTTCTTTGTTTGCTGAACACATTTTTCAGGCTTTCCTCACTCTCTCTGCTAGTTCTATTTAGCAGTATCATGTGAATGTGTTTCCTTGGCTGGGCATTTGTAGTCACTAGGATTTGATGCTCAGTCATAGCCTTCTTTCACATGTTTTATTCTTTCTCCATGTTCATAGATTTAACTGATCACAAGGTTAAAATGTTGTATTTTTATTAGAATTATCTAGGGCTTCAAGACCCAATTCAAATGCATTATTTAATTATTGAATTTTTAGAATTAAAAAAATTCTAAAATGCAAGGAGTTCAATCTTTATGAATGTTTTTATTGTCCATACACTTAAATAAGGTAACATCTCAGAAGTCATCTTTGAAAAGCCCTCCTCTTAAATGTATAGATCCAATACTCAATTTAGTCACATTATTTTTCTCTAATATTTGTCTCTAATATTTGTCCCAGTGTTGGTCACCTCACATCTAGTATGGTAGATTGCTCAAGTACAATATAATATTTCCTATAGCTGAAATGATACATAATTTAATGAGAAATGCAGCCTTTATACCCAAGTAAAAATGGCCATTCTGCTGAATTGTTGAAAATGTGTCAACCAATTAATAAATTCATGTGAAATTTTTTGAAATATTTTATTGATTTCCATTTCTATTATTAGCATAGAATCATTAACAGTACAGACTAAATAATTTTTGCTTATTTTATTTTCAGAAATTTTAGGGTATACTAATAACATTGTTGAAAAAATGTGGAAGCCATTAAATTTTCTTATCCCTCTAAATAAAGCTAAAAGTTTTGTTTCCAGTTGTTTTTAAATGTAGTATAACTATTACATTTTTTAAGAAAGTGATAGTGTTTTTCTTGTTTCATGATAGCAAATGAACCACTAGTCAGTATTATTATATTCCTAAATCACATAATCCATATATGTAAAGTAATAAGCCATTATGGAGAAGCAATTAATCTGAGCTATTTGCCATTCATATATTTTTTTAAAAAAAAACAGGCAAAATAAGTACAAATTAATTATAATTATGATAGAGTTGGAAAGGTGTTTTAGATTTCTCATTATGGGAAATTCTTAGCATTAGCTGGAAAAGTATATATTTATAATGAGTTTCTGATAGCCTCAATAAAAGTTCATTAAAAAAAACATGGTTATTCTAAAAAAGTAATTTTATAAAAGTTACAATATACTTGCAATGATCTTTATTTTTACTTCTGACACATATAACATAAAAGTTTTACATATTAATGAAGTGTCATGTGATGTTTCAGTATAGATATACAATGTGTAATACTTAAATCAGATTAAAGACATCTATATCTTTAAACATCTATCACTTTTTTATTGTGAAAACATTCACATGCTTTCTTCCAGCTTTTTGAGACACACAGTTCATAATTGTTATCTGTGCTCACCCCACTGTGCAACAGGACCCCAGAGCTTCTCTGATCTAACTGTACCCAATGAATCAATCTTTCTCCATCCTTCCTTTCACCTGTTTACCTAGTCAAATGTTTTCCCATACAAATGAAGATTTTGGAAAGTATTTTCTCAATTTTACTGTAAGAACTTTTATGTTTGCTTTTTCTTTCTTTCTTGCTTCTTCCCTCCCTCCCCCTTCCCCTTTCTTTCTTTCTTTACCTGGATTGAACCCAGGGGCCTTAACCACTGAGCCCCATCCTCAATCTTTATATATATAGTTTATTTAGAAACAGAGTCTCACTGAGTTGCTTAGGGCCTTGCTAAGTTGCCTAGGCTTGAAGAGATCCTCCTGCCTTAGCCTCCAGAGCTAATGGGATTACAGGTCTGTTGTTTTGGGTTTCTCCAGTTGTCTTAGAGAATTTACCTAATAACTGTTTAAATTTTGTCAAATTTTATTTATTAGTTGGCATGATCTAAGGTGTCTACAAATATCAACATCAAGATAATCTATGATTATGCTACAGATGTGATAAACACAATAAAAAGCTTTCACAGCAAAACTAACACAGGGCAATATATTTAAGTGCTTGAAATTTAATCTCTATAATTTATATGGGCCAATACTAATGATAATTTAGTACTCAGTGAAAACTAGTGAACTTCAAGGACTGTGGTAATATTTTAAGTTTAATCCTCATGACACTATTTTAAGATACTTTTTGTAATTTTAAACTTAGAGAAGGTGGTATTTGAAGGCATTACATAATTTGTGAAAAATCATGAAAACAGTGGCAGTAAAATATTTAAATGCAACTTTATTAACATTGCCTTCCAAATCTTGGAAAAAAAGTGATATATTCCCTAGTTTATTAATGGATATTTTCAGTTTACAAGTTCATTGATTTCTTTATCACCCAGTTGGGACTAAACATGATCAGTGCTGTAACCATGATGATAATTTACATGTATTTTTTTTCAAAATGCTACTCATAAATAATTTCTTTAGGAAATAAATTCAATTAGATTGCCTACTAATGCATTGTGTCCTAAAAATCCAGAGAAACTCAAACGTGGTTACATTATAGAAAGTATAGAGAGCAGAGTAGAGGGTATTTGGGGTACTTTAGATTATTAATCATACAGCTGAACAAAAGCTTCTTATAAATCTTTAGTTGTAAGCCCAGGATACTTGAAGCCATAGTCTTTGATAACACCAAAACAAATTTTTACAGGTTTGATTCAACAGTAGCTGGACTTAGAATAAATATATTAATGTGCAAAGAATGTCTTCAAATAGGGTGAGAAGAGAAGTCAGAGAAGAAAAAAAAAGACATTTGTAATATACTGTGCAAAATCACCAAAGCAATAGCTTTGGAAGTCTTACATTTGCAGAAAATCTTGTGGGTCTGAATTCAATCTAAAGCTGTCAAAAATATTGATGAAAAAATGTGTCTTTATATTTAAAAAGAAACATCATTTGAGGGACCTGCTTCTAAATCCAATTCTCTCCATTGGAAGGTAAATCTATCCTCAAGTTGGACTGTTTAGGCATGAAGATTTAATTAAAATGCTGAAGATGCCAACAAAATTACTCTTTCACTGAGGCACTGAAATAACTATTGACAAATAACAAGTGCATTGAGGATTGTAATCATGTTTCTGTGAATTGTTGTTATACCTATTTTCAATAAATAATTAGCTTCAATAAGCCTCATTTCTTTCAACACCAGCATGGTCAATATTCAAAGTACAGCGTGTTTCTAAAACAGGGTCTGCATATGTGTCAAGTTTCTGAATCAATTCTGCTGTGTTGCTTTACTGATTTACTCTGGTTCAGTTACCCAAGTTGTGACTAAAATTAGTCATACTTTCAATTATGTCTATGAAATGGAATCAGAAGATATCATTTCCTCTTTCTCAGTCAACTCATGTCAAAACTGCAAGCACAGAAGATACTTGTAACACATATACTGACCTGGGCAAATCTGACCAACTGGTTTCCAGAGCTTTTTTTTTCTTTAATATAATCTTGCTTGACTCCAGAGATCTACTTCATATTGAGCTTAAAATAAATAGTATAAGATCAGCTCCAATTTTTATTTCCTTGTTTTGTATTGTTAAGAGTTTTTAAACTGTAAATTTCTTTAAAAAATGCCAAGTTGCAGGCAGTCCTTGCCCTTATTATCTCAAAATGCATATTATTATAAAGATTAAATAAAACTTACAGAAATATAGTAAACTATATTTTTGTGGAGAAAATTCATATAGAATTTTGGGTTGTAGCACAATAAATGAAGAGAAATACTATGTTATATTAAGTATGAATATATTGGACTAGAAGTATTTCTAAGAATTGGTATAACCAGTGTGCTTGCCTTAATCTCTCTCTATAACAGTGTTTTATTGAATATAACTGTTTCAAAGTGTCAGGGAAGAATGGATTTCAATTTTTTTTGAAATAATGAACAATTGTGCAATGACATCATTTGGCATAAAAATCAGCTGAAAGACGTACAAGTAAATATTAGAGGGAGGGGTTAAAAGAAATATACTCCTTTCTTCTACAAAATATGTTTAATATAACACGTACTAGTATAATTCCAAAACAGCAAAACCTATGATTGAATACTCACATTTTTCTGGGGGAAAAAAACAACTGTTGTTTGTTTAGACTGGATTTAGGCAGGGACAGCATAGTTACTAAGTATTTAAACTCATGTGAGAAAACATTACAACGAAGGAGATTTCTTCAAAGAAATAACTCAGAACTTTAAAATAAAAAGTTAAAGCTCAGAAAAATAGACAAATACAAAACTAAAAATTATTGCATTGTTTACCAGTCAATAATAATTTTGAATATGTTTAAAAATGACAATCCGAACACATTGCGGTCTTGAAACAAGTTGAGGAGAGAAAAACCCAATGAAGGAAAGCTCTTATGGGAATACAGATTTTCAGTGAAAAAATGAGCAAATTAAAACCCTTCACAGTCAGAGCAAATGGGGTTTTCTCTTTGTGAAGTGAATTTCCATTTTTGGAGAAAGGTTTAATTTAATTTAGAGAGATAATTTATAGTGTAGTTCCTGACTCTCAGCATCAATGTTCAAAGAATGTTAAAAGTAATTTTATAAAGTACTTGCTGTGAACCCAGCCCAGTATTTTGTAGACTGTTTTACATCCCTGGGGCAGGGCCTACTACTGCCAGTCTTCATTCTTCTTGATAATTGTTAGAAATGCTCAGGGAAAGCATTTCTTCATCAACTTCACTGAAGGCTGTATCTTCAACTTCATAGTTGCAAGAACTTTAAAAATCAGAGGCTTTAGAACCTCAATTTCAGACCGAGGAAGGAAAGTAAAGAATTTGTTAGTTCCCTTCTTTAATTTACTATGACATCATACTTGTGAATATTTAGAATTTCAAGAGAGCATTGTTAACATCAATTGCTGAACCCTTCAATTCAGTTTAAAGACATAATCAACAATAAATGTAAATTTAACTGGGCTATTAGATTTTCTTGTTTTTCTTTTCAAAGTAATAATAAATGTACTTTGCCCAATAATTCTATGTTGCTGTAGAAAACAAATGTCATATGTGCTGTTATTCTATGCCCTACACCTTTAAAGTTTCTCTGATTCTCTTTTTCAAAGTTTACTTAAAATTGTATAGAAATATTCCCAAAGTTAGCTTTTAAGAATTAACTCCAACAAAATATTGATAATATACTAGGATGTTATCTGCTCAAAATTTATCATGTATAATTTTAATGAAATTTGAATGAATCTAGGTCTATTCAATACCAATGCAATCTCTGTGTAATGAAATATCCACACACTCTATTGTATATTCTGTTTATATATAATCTGGTAAATAAATTGTTATTCTTTCCTTTTGAAAATGTTTAGAACTTTTGCCAATATGGTGTCCATTTAAAACCTAAGTTGTTAGCAGAAAGTTTAATGAATTTGCCACATAATGCACTGATGACTGACAAGACATGATCAGTCAGTATATTTTAAAAAACCACACAAATCATTTTTGTGGTGTAAGTTTTGGATTAGTAACTGCAGCCATCTGTATATTTGCTGTGGCATTAGAATGTCACCCATGCCAACATTTTAAAAAGAAAATAATTATGTTAATGCTAATTCTTTTGTAAGCCTTGTATTACAATTTTAGAAGAGTGCAGAACAGGAGACTGCATCCTGTTATACAGCTGTTCTGAGGAAGATGGGCACAAAACAGAAAAACACAATGTTCATATGTATGCACACCAATAGGACATGGAAGTCCCAGGTGACCCATCTTTCTGTTTTTCACTTATACATGAGGCAATTCCTTGTCTTCCTTCTATGTTTCTCTTGAAAATCTTCCCACCCACCCTTCATCATTCTTCTGGCTCTCATTAGCAAAACACTAGTCACTCTGGGCATTACTTCTATTTATATCTCACTAAACTGATGATTTCTGTAGGATGTTTGCTTTCTGTCTAGCACATTGCGTAATAATTATGGGCTACAATAAGAATGGAAGCAGGACTCATTGCTGTTATGAAATCTAAATAAGAATTTAAACAGACTGAATTGGCGGTGGGAGTAACTTGGAAGCAGCCTGCCTTCAAGATCCCCTAGAAATTCATCCTGGTGTTGAGCTTATGGACTACTATGCCAAGACTGGGTTTCATTTAGCCCTTCACACATAGGAAGGTGGAGGGTCATGCACCTATCCCCAAATTACTTTAAGTTTTTTATTATGATAAATAGTCTTAAAAATGGTACATGAATATCAACATGTAAGAGATATTAAATTATAATATACTACAAGTTAAATAATTTATCAATTAATGATTTTAAAATAAACTATGGAGAAAAATTTTACTTAAGGATTTAATATTTAATCATTAATATGAGAAAAAATTTCAGTTCTTATCTTCATTCTCTTTATCCGATACAGATTATGTGATCACAAAATTGACCCTGGTTCCAGCTGTTTTAGAAAAAGATACATTTCTTACATTTACAGCAGAAATTTTTTTAAATGAACTGCATTGAACAAGTTATATATATATATATATATATATATATATATATATATATATATATAACATACATATATATATATATATATATATATATATATATATATATATATATCATATATCTTGACCCGGCTGTTGAAAATAAGCTATCATTTGTAAACCTACTTAGCTACATTTTAGTCTTGCTGGTTCACAATCTGACTGATTATAACAGGGACTGGTTCAGCTTTCGAACCTTTATGTCAAGTCTGTGTTTGGAACTATGTGTAAGTGATCATAGTTGAGTTTTTAAAGATATATTTCAACAATTTACTGGAAGGCTAACAAAAGAGTATTCCTGTGAAGTTATGCAAAGACCGGGTCAATTTTTAGAATATAAATGACATTTTTGAAAATATAATTAATATAGTATTCTATAGAGATATAATTTTCAGAAATCAATTTTTAAGAATTTAAAATAAATGATCAGTCTTCCTCTTTTTTACTTATTTTTTGTGGTGCGTTTCCTGATGAAGGAATCAATTTGCATGGGAAAGGACTACTGCAGGCTCTTAGGAGTAGTCATTTATGCAGTTCTTTGTGAGCTGTCCATCAGTTATGCTGGTTGTCTAGTTGTTTATTTCAGTTAGAACGAAGAAATGTAGAGGGAAAAGAAAAGCACGATATTTGTAATTATTAAGCATCAGTAAAGTGTCATCAAAATAGATAATAATTTATACATAAGCCACATGTATATAAAACCTTTAACTTAAAAAATAATCACTGGGTTATACATGTGATAGAATGGTAGTTTACACTTTTCAATTATTATTTTATAAAATATTTTCTCATAAGTTTGAAAGTTTCATAGATGTGACTTCCATGTTCAAATTCCTGATTCATCAGATCTTTTCTTATGCTGTCAGGCAGGAATGCAGTTTCATCTTTTGACATGTGGGTAGCCAATTATCTCAAGATATGTCATTGCAAAGATTTTTCTTTCTGTAATGACTGACAATCCCATTTTGGTCACAAATCAAGTTTCTTTACAGTGATATTTGCTTTTCTGTCTTTCTGCTTAATCAAGGAATCAAGAGACAATCCTAACACATACATAACAAAAGGATATGTTGTTCTGCTTTGCTTGGGCTGCAGTAACAAAACACAATCTGAGCCACAGTTCTAGAGGCTGGGAAGTCCTAGACCATGGTTGGGACTGACTGGATTCCTGGGATGGGCCTTCTCTTGGGGTGCAGATGGACCTTCTCTCTATGTCCACCACATGAGGCAGTAGTAAACTGATGGTAATTGGAGATGAGACTCTAAGGAGGTTAATTAGGTCATCCCACTCATGATGGGATTAAACTCCTAAAACAGATGACACCCATTTTAAATTTCCAAATAAGAATATGATGTACATTAAAACTATTTTTTGTTATCTTCAACGTCTTTCAAAAAAGTTTCACACTTTTTTCCACTAAAGACATGGAAACATGGGGCTGGGGATGTGGCTTTAGCGGTAGAGTGCTTGCCTGGCATGTGTGCGGCCCCGGTTCAATCCTCAGCACCACATATAAACAAAGATGTTGTGTCCACCGAAAAAAAAAATTCTCTCTGTCTCTCTCTGTCTCTCTCTCTCTCTTTTAAAAAAAGGACATGCAAACATGTTTCTAGATTTATAGTTTAGATTTTACATGATTTTAAATATTAAAATAACATTTGCCTTACATTAATAAATATACTTTATTATAGTTCTTACTGCTAATGGTATGTAGAGATGTACTCAGTTTAAGTTTACATGGAGCAAGCATTTAAAACTTTGTAGTTTCTTGTAATTATATCCAAAAGTTCATTTGAGTTTTCTTTTTAAGAAATAGTAATGTTTTATTTTCTTTTTTTGATACATTTTATTGTAATACAATTTTATTGTTATTCTTTTCATCTTCTTATGTTAACTACACTCCCCTTTCCCTGATGAATAAGAGTGACAAAATATGTAGTGTACATCCTTACATGTAACACTTCAGTTTGTCACCATTACCTATACAGTTTTGAAGATTTTTTGGATAAACTTTCACATATTAAAACAGAAATAATCTATTTTATTCTTAGCTATTTGCTTCTAAAAATTTTAACTACAGAATGCTAAATTCTAACATATATTTTTCTCATCTATTAGGATGATCATGTCAACCTTCTTTTATCAATTCTTAAACCAATAAAATATCTCTAATTTATTTTCTTTCTCATGTTAAACTAGTGTAATGTTCCCAGAATAATTATGTTTTGTTTCTGATTTTCTTTAAATTCATTAGAGTCCACCTGTTAAATTTTCTGAAAAAGTTTTAGTTCATTTTTGTGTGAGGTCACTTAATCATTTCAGGCATTATCTTTGTAGGTGTTAGTATACACAACAGGTTAATCCAACAACAACAACAACAACAAAAAAACTGTAGGTGAATGTTTCCCGCTTTCTGTATTTAGAATTGGAATGCAGTCATGCATTATTCAACTACAGGTCTACACTCTGAGAAATGTATCATCACACAGTTTTGTAATTGTGCAAATATCAGAGAGGGAACACCTATAAGTGTAGCTGGAAGAGTTTATTGCACACCTCAGTTACATGTTATATACTCTAAGGTGAAATCAAACAAAAGGAACACGTTGAAATCAAGAGGCATTAAGTGGGCTGTAGAAGCTTGCTGTAGCAGCACAACAGGATGTATTGTAGAGCAAGTTATTATTATTATTATTATTATTATTATTATTATTATTATTATTATTTTAAGTATGTAGGATAGGGATGGAATTGTGGCTCAGTGGTAGAGCGCTTGCCTAGTACGTGTAAGGCACTGGGTTTGATTCTCAGCACCACATGTAAATAAATAAATAAAATTAAAGATCCATCAAGAACTAATAAAAGGGGCTGGGGATGTGGCTCAAGCGGTAGCGCGCTCGCCTGGCATGCATGCGGCCCGGGTTGGATCCTCAGCACCACATACCAACGAAGATGTTGTGTCCGCCGAGAACTAAGAAAAAATAAATAAATGTTAAAATTCTCTCTCTCTCTGTCCCCCTCTCTCTCACTCTCTCTTTAAAAAAAAAAGAACTAATAAAAATATCCTTAAAACATATGTAGAATAGCAGTAGAAAATAGTTGCAAAACACGTGTGTAGTGAATACATAAAACAGAGTTACACGGTCATTGATTACCATTGTCAAGTATTACTAACTGCACATATTTTATGCTATATTTTGACAAGACCAAGAGCTCAGTAGATTCACTCCATAGATTCAGTCATAACCACTCTCACGTAATTAATGCATTGTGCACATCAGGAAGCTTGGCAGTAGGAACTTCAGCTCTATTTTTTTTTAACATTTTTTTGAGAGAGAGAGAGAGAGAGAGAGAGAGAGAGAGAGAGAGAGAGAGAAGTTTTTTTAATATTTATTTTTTAGTATCGGCAGACACAACATCTTTGTTGGTATGTGGTGCTGAGGATCAAACCCGGGCCACACGCATGCCAGGCGAGCGCGCTACCGCTTGAGCCACATCTCCAGCCCCATAAGGAACTTCAGCTCTATTGTAATCTGATGGGAACTTGTATGATGTGTGGTCCCTTGTTGAGAGAAAGATCATCTTTCAGTTCATGCCTTAATAGAAAATTCCATTATTGTTCCTTTGTTTCCAAGATTAAGTGCTTTTTGGTAAAACAGTATCTGGGATCTGATTGGTTTTTGGATTGCTTATTTGTGTGTTGGTACCAGGGGCACTTAACCACTGAGCCACATCTCCAGTTTTTTTTATTTTTTTTTTTATTTGTTCCCTGTCTTTCTTATTTTACTTTATTTTCAGATGGGGTCTTGCTGAGTTGCTTAGGGTCTTGTTAAGTTGCTGAGGCTGCACTTGAACTTGGGATCCTCCTGCAGGGAATACAGGTCTGTGCCAGGCTTCCTGGCTTTTAGTGCCAATCTTTTGAAATTTCTTAGTACTAGCTTTTTGCTTTCGTTAAATTTCTTTCTTTTTTTCTTTCTTTGTACTCTAATGTATATTCTCAGTTGTCATTTTCATATGGTAAGCTTGACTGTTAAATGGAGCTTGTTAAAATTACCTATACCCCAATTATTTTTATCTTCTTTAATTATAGGTATGTATGTTCCTTCTTTTAATATGCTGGTATTTTCCATATGTGTGCTACTGGATAGATACATATAGATGGATGAGAGATTACATAGACAGAAGATACATATAAGATCATATTGCATATTATTACACATATTTAAATAATACATGCCTTCCTGGCAAACTTATTGTTTCATCCCATGTCATAAATCCTCATTTCCATAATCTGTCTCCAAAGTTTCTAAGCCAACTCTGTTTGTGTTAGTGTTAATCAATTATATCTTTGTCAACTTTCCTAACTTTCCTTCCTATTTTTCTGTTTGTTATATATATTTAGATGTTTCTTTTAAACAGTATATATTTAAATATTTTGGAAAGGACTCTTTCTAATAAAATTTATGTTTTTAAGTCAATTGCATTCTCATTTATATTTATTGTAATTATTTATTTATATAAATTAATTTTAATATTATATTTTCTTTAAATTTTTCTCAACTTTTAATATTTTATTCTTTCTTTGCATTTGCATTTAGCTTTCAAAATTTATTTTTTCCTCTATTTAATCAAAATTATACACTATGTTTATCTTTTGCTTTTCCCCACACAACTAGTATAATCCATTCAAGTCAAGAGGTATTATTGCAGATCCCTCAAATAGTATATTGGATACTTTATATTTGATCAAACTCTTCCCAAATTTTTAAAAGTCAAAACACATTATTCCAAATTTGCATCTTAATTACCATAAGAAATATTTTTTGTTGGTCTGATATTTTGGTTATTTACATGCATATAACATTCTTTGTTTTTGTTGCTCTTTGAATCATAATTGCTTTCCTAGCATTCCTCTCATGGTTGCAGATGTATACACTATCAAATTTCATATGACAAGGATCTATTGTGACAGTCTCATTTAAATTTCTAAACATCTTTTTGCATTTTATGTGGCTTATTTTCAATGGGATTTGCAAATTGTTTTTTTTTTCTCAGTGATTAACGATATTATTCCATAGTTTTCAGGCTGCCATTGTTGTTACTAAGAAATCACCTGTGATTCTAATTGCAGTATGCTGGGGGGAGGGGGTGCATAATTTTCTTTCTCCCAAAATCTAGGAGGCTTTATTGGATTTGGTAGACTTCAGCTCCACTGCTGGGTGCCTCAGTACAGGTAACTTTTTTTTTTATTCATCTCATCTAAGATTCCCTGCACTTCTATGAATTGTTTCTTTTTATATAATATAAAATTTGTGATTGTATGCTAATTGACTTTTTGATTATTTCTGAGTTCATGGTACCTCCTATTTCCTTGAATTCTGATTAAATGCATTTTATATCTTCTCACTCTAAACTCTGTGTATCTTAATCACACTTTGATATTAATTTCTTATTGTTTTACCTATTATGTTACATAATTATGGATAGTTATGTTATATATTCAAGAGTGAAACTTCAAATATTGCTTATCTCTAGTAACCTATCTATTCAGTTTTTATTTATTAACTCAGTTCAAAGTTGTATATGTTCAATTTGATTATTTTTCTAGTCAGTATAGTCACATTTATAGGATTGCTTTCATTTTATTTACCTTTCATTTCTCATCATTATTAACTGAACTTAATTTTGTAAAGTGGTGTCTTTTCTGTTTTCATTTTTCTATGTTAGCTGAAGTTCATGGTATTGATTGTTAATTGTGATACTTTTTAGAGTGCATTCAATATCTTGGAAATATATTTTTGGATATTTTTGAGAATGGTTTCATGTAGTGAAAAGTAAACTCCAAATTCTCAGCAAGTTACCAAAGATAAGACCCAGCTTCTCCACTTCTCTTTCTTTCCATGTGTCGTTGACACAGGATTCTCCTTTTCAGTTAGCATTGATATTCTCAGGTGTTCAGAGAATAAATATATTTCATAGTACATATCATAATGAATTAGAAAAAGTTCTAGTTGTACTGAATAGAATCAAGCCCCACTCAGACAAAAACAAATTAATCACTTTATTTTATAACAGGATTTTAAAAAGCTACACTCTGAAAGGAAAGGCTTTTATTCCTCCCTGTTGATCACAAAGGCACATTTCTATTACTTTTATGTTTTTAGTTATACTAATCTATCTTTACATTGTCATTTACCTTCATAGGAATTCAGTTTTCCTTTAGAAAACCTTACCTGGACTATATTTTGGAGGAATGTGGTCAAATCTAAAGCCATAACAAGCATGCTGCTCTGGTTTGAATTATAGAATTTCACCTTTCTCTGACAAGATTTTATCTGGTCCAGATGGTGGAAGGGCTTGACTTACCCAGTGTCTAGCAGAGTTAAGTGTGATCCATTTGAAATTCAATCAGTGGAGGGTGGAAATGACAGCTGTTGAGCAGAGAGGAAAGCATTTTGGTAATTCATAAAGAACTTTATTTTGATGGCCATGAAAAATACAAGCCATGGTATATTGTGATAAACCTGACACTTTTGACATTAAATTAAAATAAATTTTCCACTCAAAAACTCAATGATATGCTTCTCCTTTCCTTTTATTAAGGAAATAATCCCCCATTTTTTTGGCTTAGAGTCTGTAGATTAATTACATGCATGATGTTTTGGCTACATTTCTGTGCATTTTAATAGACCTATTACACATTTTTTTCACAAACTATAAAGATAGTAGATAAGTAAGCATTAGGCACAGAGGAAATATTGCTTTCATGGTTCAGATCCACTTTTATAGGCATATATTATACTTTGAGAATATGGAAGCACTGAGATGCTATTGCAGTTTGTTTAAAATATATGACTTTAAATGTATTTTTATAATTAACTAAAACTATTAATATAACAATATCTACAAACTGTGATTATTAATAAGGAAGACAATCATAACTTGGAGATATTCACAACACTAACCAATTTCATATGTGTATAGATGCAGAGTGGCTTTAAGAATTTCTACCCATCTATGCATATTTTTTAGACTTTTAAAATCAAAACAAAAGCAAAAGAAAACACAAAAATATGGTTAAGGAGAGAGGTCAGACTAGAAAGTAAATTTCCACGTTGAGTTTGGCTTACTGCTGGGAAGACAGCTCTGCATTCTAGTTACCCCCTTGTGTATGCTAGCACCTGAAATATGTTTGTTAAATTATACAAATATCTTTTCAAGGCAAATGTATTAGGAAATTGCCATTGTAAGGAAAACAAGAAGTAGCCTCTGTCAGTCCAGGTTTAGGTAGGAAAATAAATAGCATAATCAAATCAGGGTAATCAAAGATCCTAATAAATCATTTGAAGTCATGAGTATCTTAATATAACCAGGCTTTCACCTTTTAAAATGTTGAGCTAAGATTTAATATAATGAAGGTTTACTTTCTCTTCCAGAAAGAGTGTAAGAGAAATGGGGATGTGGTAGCCACATAGGCCTGTGATTCCAACTGCCAGGGAGGCTGGGGCAGGAGGATCCATCACAAGTACCATGCCAGCTTCAGAAACTCAGGGAGCCCTAAGCATTTTAGCAAGACCCTTTCAGGAAAAAAGAAAGGAAGGAAGGAAGGAAGGAAAGAAAGCAAAAGAGGCTCAGGTCTAACTCTGGGATTTTCTCAGTATCCCTTCCCCTCAAAACCAAAAAAAAAAAAAAAGAAAAAAAAAAAGAAGTATAAGAGGAGGAAAATAGGAGTGAAATTTTTAGTGAAAATCAGGATGGAAGATTTCTGTTGACCTTCTAGAGATGTAGGAAATAGCCAGCTGTAAGTAGGGAAGACTGGGGGGAAAAACCCTCCAATAGCATCTCCCCTTCTGTCCTTTAATCTTCTGTTAGTATTTTTGTTGGCTAAACACATTAAATGTCAGAGGGCAAGAAACAATAAGGCAGGAAAGAGAATGGAAAGTCGATCTGGAGAATCAAATCAGTTTCCAGGGCAGATTTTCTTCCCTCAGGCTGTCCCAGGGCTGAGGCCAGTCAGAGGGCTCGGCCAGCAATGGAGGGCTGCTCCTCAGCCCTGACTCTTCCTCCTTGGCCTGGTATTCTTAAACAGAGCATCTGTTTCATCTCTTATTAACATTGTGAAGTTCAGCAAATTACTCCTATATGCAAAATAAACATGAAGATGATATTTTTCCTCACAGGTGTTTTATGAAGACTAAAGGTAATTAACTATTTGGAAGAATATTACCAATCTAAATAAATATGCAAATATGTATTGATATTTGTTACTGAAAGAAGAGAACTTTTAAAAAATTCTATATTAAGGTTCTGCGATTGATTAATGTCTCTTTAATATGAATTTTCATTAAGATTTTATTGCTCATTTTTATTCAGATACTCTCACTATACACCAAATCGCCATGTTTGACTCAGCTCTCTGAAGTTGATGCCAGGTTGCTCTTCTTGAAACTGCTTTAAGTATTCCTTCACACGTGTTCCTAGTCCTTTCAAAAACACAGTGCCTGTCTTTCCCATTTCTCATGTGGACCTTCAAGTCTTTATGACCACACATTTATTTTGCATCAGACAGTTAACAATCTTGGCATTGGCCTTATTTAATATTCTGTGAATGGTTTCATGGATATTTGTAGATGTTTGTAAAAGCCCTTCGACGGCAGAAGATTGGTTGGAGAAAACCGAAATCTGGGCTCTTTGCACAACATGATTCCATACTTTCACAGTCAGCATTTGGACACAGTAGCCCCAGAATGCTGGCAATAGCACATTACACCTCAGATGGATGAAAAGCTGGTCTGTTTAAGGGAAAATCTTAATTGATGCTAAAACATAAAGACATTTTGACTGTTTTCTAGGTACTATTTTCTAGTGAAATTCAATGGATTGATTTAATGCAGAGTAGCCGCTCACAGCTCTAGATCCCTTGATACCTGGTCTCACTGCTGCTCACATCAATCACATGAGCAGTTTCTGTCTGAAACAGTAGATTAGACTAGATCAGAAGAGCCAATCAAATGGTCTTACATTTACATGTGTGCAGCAGCACCAAATGATTTAGACATACAAAATTTTCAATTTCAATTTCTGCTAGGTACAGTTATGCACACTTTTACATCCAATATGCAGGGAACCTAAAGCAGGAGGATCACAAGTTCGAGGCCAGCCTGAGTACCTTAGTGAAACCCTGTCTCAAAATTGAAATAAATAAGTATATAAGACTTCAGATAAAGTTTTCAGTATAGTTAAAATCCCAGTACCAAACAATAAATGAATAAATAAAAATTAAAAATTTCATTTTTTAACATCCTAACTTCTTCAAGTGTGTTAAAGTCAGTAGAGATAAATAATTTGTGCATGGATACTGATGCTTTGCTCATTGTTTTAGAAGGCTTGATTATGTTGATGTTTTATAAATGGGTTACTCAAATAAATAACACATTTTCTTGTGAAACTTTTTCACAAAATAACAATTTTACGTGAATAAACCTACATAACCTGTTATTTATGCATTTTATCAGACATTGTCTTATATAAAACATATCATAAACCCAACCTAATTTTATTTCATTGTATAGTACTGGTACTAAAAAGTAAGACTGTGATATGTCCACCCACACAATGAAGAAGTGCAGATCTCCATTAACTAGGTTTTTGCTAACAGAACCAGTGATTTTATCATTATTTAATTATCTTAAATCAGAAATGCGAACTACCACTATTAGCTGCTTTAAACCATTTGTTTGCCAAAACTGAATTAAGTATCATGATTAGAAAAACAACAACAAATTTAATGCTTAATTCAACTTTAAAAATTATGTAAATGAATCATTTCATTTTACTTTCTGCAGTCATTAAATCTTTGCACATAATTTTATGTATCAGTTTAATTCCAATGTCTGACATGTTTATATGTGTCTTGCAAATAGTCTGTGTTACACATTATAGAAGTATTAGGTAGGAAAGTCGCAATGGACAATTTCACATTCCCTATGAGACACCCTTACATCTTCAATTGCTAATTGTGAAACCCCGATAAAGCAATTCTGACAGCAAAAAATATATATATTATTATTTATGTGCTTACTGAAATCTAGAGGATCTTTTTTATGTTTAGATACATAGATATCTCTGTGGATGTTTAGAAAAACAGAATAGAAATAATTTAAAATATGCCCATAAAAGGAAGAGCAAGAAAGAGTTTCAGAAAAAAAAATGATGATCTCAGAACAAGAAGATTCAGAAATGCCTTAGACAAAAAAAAAAAAAAAGATTCAATGTAAACACTTAAAAAATTAAGACAATGGGATTTGAGGTTTGAATGATGACTAGTATGAACTCAAGCACTCTCCACAGTGGCAGTGTATTCTAGAAAACATTCACATTACTGATACATTCCTTTTTTAAAAATGTACAATGCCCTGAAATGTGAATGAATTTTACTATCAGTTGAAGACAGAAGTTGTCAAACAAAACCTTCAATGCCTGGCTTATGAATTGTACATATTATTTTTAAACAATGGACTGTTAGTGGTTTGAGGTCGCATCTTGCACTTTACCAATTTTGAATTTCTAGTAACATGATATGGTGGGTATATAGTAGAAGAAGTGAACGTTTGATAAATGAACTAAAGAAAAATAGAAAGACTATAGGAGAGACGGGGAGGAAAAGGAGTGGGATGGAAGGCAGTAAAGAAGGAAGGGAGAAGAAAATGGATTTTGAAATGGAAGCCCTGCATTGGAACTCTCAATGGGTCAAGTTTTTGCTCTCTGTACTTCTTCATCAGCTACTTTGAGTCTCAGTTTCTTTCCTTTGCAAATTGGACAATAATATTTTTAAATACAAAGCAAGAATCATAGGAAATAATATAATTAGAAGCCTGGGAACACTGGATTATGCTTATCTTAGATCAAATTCAAGCAGAGGCAGTTACCAAAATCAAAATCATTTTCATTAGATAATTTTTCTCCTCCTCCTTTATTTATTTATTTATTTATTTATTTATTTATTTATTTATTTTTTAATCAAAGAGTGTCATAATGAAAATAGCCGCCTCCTCACTGCCTCCCATTGACTCTCTGTGGCTGTTCCTCTTACACAGGTCTCCCCACTACCTTCCACACAGGCTGAGCCTTTCTTCCCCTCATCACTAGTAGGGAATGCTTTCACTATCATATTGTAGTATAAAGCAGGAAAATGTGACAGGAGAACAAAATTTATTTATTTTTTATAATCCATCATAATGTTTAAAGTGCATGAAAAAAAAAAAGAAATTCTACAACTGACCAAACCAACTAGCCAATTGAAGAAGAAAATAATGTGGAGAGTGTTGTCACTGTGTGCTCATGTGAATCCCAAACGAAGCATTACCATACCAAGTAAAAGCCAAAGATGCATGTACTCCTGAAGTTAAAAAAAATGATTTTAGCTTTCTTGTAGAGTTAATTTTCCTTTTTGTTTAGCTTTCTGTTGAAGTTCAGCATTGTATGTCAGAGTCGCCGTGGTATAGTGATGGAAATAAATCTGAAATACTCACAGTCATGGACTTTTGAATAAGCAAATCTCATTTTGTAGTGTTCAGTGGGCCTTCAACTCCATTATGGAGCTTGAAAGAAAGTCTGGAAATCAATGTGTAATTTGAAAGAAACGGGAAAATAATATTTAATGATTGTTTTAACTCCTTGAGGAATGTTGCACTATAAAAAAATTCTGTAGTTTTTATTTCTCTCCCATTAGTTTTCAATATTATAGTAGGAATTTACTTTTTTTTTCTGAAGTGCTACTAGGTTAATTTTTTTTTTGTTTCTACTATGAGATGTGGACTTTGACATCGTACAGTATTAAAAACCTTAGTTCACAAGCTCATTCCTCATGATAGAACCTGGCAATGATCTGCTGGTCAATGCAAGAGAGTTTAGAGATGAAATGATTGGGTTATGAGAGCCTTCATATACTCAGTGCGTTAATTCACTTTGATGGGCTCAGTGGGTGATGACTGTGGGAAGATAGTGGGTGGATGGAGGAAGTGAGTTGCTGGGGATATAAAGTAGTAAAGAAGGAGGGAGAAGAAACATTTGAACTCTCAGTGGGTTGAACCTTTGCTGTCTGTACTTGGTGCAGTAGCTATTGGGAGTCTCAGTTCTTTCCTTTGCAAATTGAAAAATAATATAAACAGATACCATTTTGAAATACAAAGAGAAATAATGTAATTAAAATGTAGGAAATAATGTAATTAAAAGACTGGATTTTATATTTTGTGTCTTTAGAGTTTATATTTTGTCCCTGGTGAGCGGAACTTAGTCTCTCCTGCTTCTTGATGGCCATGTCCTGAGCTGGTTTCCTCCTCCACACTCTTCTCCCAGGAAGTTGGGCCTTACCTCTGGTGCAGAGCAATGGGTTCCCTATCTATGCACTAAGATATGTGAAACCATGAGCTCCAAGTTAACTTTTTCTTTCTAAAATTATTCCTGTCAGGTTTCTTTTTTTTTTATCATCATAGCAGCAAAGTTGACTATAACGGTGTGTAATTTTTTTTTCTACTGGGTAGTAGATCCCGAGCTACTCTACCACTAAGCTAAAATGTTATGTTGACCCTTTATCTTATTTATTATTTGTAGACAGAGTCTTGAAAAACTGCTCAGGCTGTCCTCAAACTTGGAATGTGTTGTCTCAGGCTACAGGTACCACTGTGCACAGCATTATTCTGTATTTTTAAACAATTAATAGTCTTTTCTACTAAATGAATATAAGTGTAAATTAATCCTATTTTATATCCACAGGACACTGTTTCACAAACACCATCATCAGCCATGTATAAAGTCACAGACTAAATAAGAATTAGCAGGTAAATTTGCATTACACTATGCCACAGAGTTTCTGATTGATAATAACTAAATATCCTGTACATGATCCACCAGGTTTAGAAAACTAAAACTCATTTAATTGTGCAAGAAATAATGTTCTCATTATTTCTTATGAAAGAGTATACTGTGTGCATACTCTGAATAAATGAACTAAGGAAGGAAAATGCTTCAGTAAAAACAAATGTTCTACATTAATAAAGAATTGACTTTAACTCTGCTCTTTAATGCTTTTTGAAATTGGAAGTTAATTTTTAAACCTCAGTTGTTTCAGATGTAAATCTGAATATCATTTGATAATTATTTATATGCTAAAATATGTTCTTAATTAATGTAATTGCTTATGTATTTCTAGGACATAAACAACAAGGGGTTTCTCTCTTTGCCCCACATGATTTTGTATATTTCTACTCAAATCCTCTTCTTCATTTTAGGAAGTCCAAGGTGGAAATATTACATTAAACACATAGGCATCTCTCTCCTACAACTAGGGCCTGATTGCTTTTATTATAAGAGGCAGAAAATGGGAGTCATAAACACAAAATTTTTGGCAGGAAATAGACATTAATTATTGGCTTCTATGAAACATAAGATTCTGCAAAAGCTTCTCCTGCAACATTTTGTCTTGTTTGTCTCACAGGAAAAGGATGTACAGTCAAATGAGATGCACTTTGGAAATTTAACACTTCCTTTCTGAGGAATTTGCTCAGCAATGAATTTGTTGTTGTTGTTGTTCTTACTATGGATTTCCTCCACAAGTTGTGTTCTTTTTCCTACGTGTAATGTATATTTTTGAGAACTTAATATAATGCAGATACTATGGTTCTAGAATTATCAATGTAGATGAGTAGAATCCTTAGAGGTGAGTAGAATTATCCATATGAAAATGGGAAGGACATCCGTGGCAGTAGAAGCAAGCACACCTTTTTTGAGTGTGTGGGTCTGTAGGATTTGAGTGACAAGCCTTGACCGTCCCCTGGTTAGTGGGATGGAGACTTTAGAGAGTGTGGTCAAGAACAGGTGATTGCCTCTCCCCCAAAGCTCCAGCTTACTGTTAGATTTTCTCCTTAGGAGAGAAAGGTCATAAACAATTTTCATTCTCTCATCAATTTTGTGTTGCAGGAGCTCTAGCTGGCACAGAAGTCTGCATCTCCTTTCTTCTACCCAGCCCTAATTCCCAGGGCAATAAGCAGATTTCTACCATGGGCAAGACAGTCAAAAAACAGCCGCTCCACTGCACCAACCACCCTTATGTCAGCTGACATGTAAGATGCAGATTCCATTCCAGGGGAGATACAGACCCAGGTATTGCTCCTGCCCAGTTCAGATCCATAGATCAACATGTCACTCTCAGAGAAGGCAGTAGGGCTGAGCTCTGCAGAGGAGGGCAGCCTGTAGGAACGGACTGTTCCAGCGAATGTTCCCTAAGGGAGCTGGGTTTATTTGGAATACAGTGTAGACAATTTCAAGTCAAAGAACATTCTCAGAAATAATGGAAGCTGTAGTTGTGAGAAAAAAGAGGAGGCTGGTAACTCTAATTACAAGCAAAGCAAGTAGAAAGAGCAGAACGTTTCACATACAATTTTATTTGAAAATAATAGCACAAAGAACAACAGGAAGGGACATAGTGTATTGGTATAAGAAAGAAACAGAAAATAACTAGAAAACACAGGAAACAACAGAGAGAAAAATAAATGCAATATAAGGTTAACAGAATGAACTATAATCATGTATTTATTCTCATTTTTGTATCTATATTTTAGCAGATATAAAATTGTATACATTATTATCAAAAGGTATAATTCAATTTGTCACATCTATAAACATCATATGTAAGGCATTAATAGCAGATAATGGGGAGAGTTTATAGAGTTGTATTGAAGTAACCTCTATGTCTATATATTTCATTAAATTTATCAGTATAATTCTGAAGTGGATTCCAATAATGTATGATGTATGTTACATACCCACGTGAAACCTCTGAAAAAAGACTGGAAAAAATGTAACCACTTTTATTTTGAGATTTCATAATCTTTTATGAGAAAATTTCAAAGAATTCATTAAAAAAATATCAAAACTATAATGATGAGTTCAGAAATACTGCAGGATACAAAAGTTCAACATTCAAAAAAAATTACGTTTCCACATACTACCAATGAAAAATCTTAAAATGGTATTAAGAAAAGAATTATTAAAATAATATTAATAATAATAAAATGCCAAAATAAATTTAATAAAAGAGGTATAAAACTTGTGCACTGAAAATTATGAAACACTTTTGAAAGAAATTAAAGAAGACAAATAAATGGAAAGACATCCTATATATTTTTTTTTATTATTGGTTGTTCACAACATTACAAAGCTCTTGACATATCATATTTCATACATTAGATTAAAGTGGGTTATGAACCCCCAATTTTACCCCAAATGCAGATTGCAGAATCATGTCGGTTACACATCCACAATTTTACATAATGCCCTATTAGTAATTGTTGTATTCTGCTACCTTTCCTATCCCCTACTATCCCCCCTCCCCTCCCCTCCCGTCTTCTCTCTCTACCCCATCTACTGTAATTCATTTCTCTCCTTGTTTGTTTTCCCATTCCCCTCACAACCTCTTATATGTAATTTTGTATAGCAATGAAGGTCTCCCTTCATTTCCATGCAATTTCCCTTTTCTCTCCCTTTCCCTCCCATCTCATGTCTCTGTTTAATGTTACTCTTTTCTTCCTACTCTTTCTCCCTGCTCTGTTCATAGTTGCTCTCATTATATCAAAGGAGACATTTGGTATTTGTTTTTTAGGGATTGGCTAGCTTCACTAAGCATAATCTGCTCTAGTGCCATCCATTTCCCTGCAAATTCTATGATTTTGTCATTTTTTATTGCTGCATAGTACTCCATTGTGTATAGATGCCACATTTTTTTATCCATTCATCTATTGAAGAGCATCTGGGTTGGTTCCACAGTCTAGCTATTGTGAATTGTGCTGCTATGAACATCGATGTGGCAGTATCCCTGTAGCATGCTCTTTTAAGGTCTTCAGGGAATAGTCTGAGAAGGGCAATAGCAGGGTCAAATGGTGGTTCCATCCCCAGCTTTCCCAGGAATCTCCAAACTGCTTTCCAAATTGGCCGCACCAATTTGCAGTCCCACCAGCAATGTACAAGTGTACCCTTTTCTCCACATCCTCGCCAGCACTTGTTGTTGTTTGACTTCATAGTGGCTGCCAATCTTACTGGAGTGAGATGGTATCTTAGGGTGGTTTTGATTTGCATTTCTCTGACTGCTAGAGATGGTGAGCATTTTTTCATGTACTTGTTGATTGATTGTATGTCCTCCTCTGAAAAGTGTCTGTTCAGGTCCTTGGCCCATTTGTTGATTGGGTTATTTGTTATCTTATTGTCTAATTTTTTGAGTTCTTTGTATACTCTGGATATTAGGGCTCTATCTGAAGTGTGAGGAGTAAAAATTTGTTCCCAGACATCCTATATTTGTGAACCAGAAAAAATAATATCGTTAAGGTGTGAATACTGTCCAAATATTTCCCCAGATTCATCAGAATCCCTATAAAAAGATCACAGCTTATTTTTTTGTTTGAAAAATTTGACAAATTTATCTTAAAATCCACTTGGAATTTTAAAAAGCCTAATAATAGTCATGGGATTTGAAAAATAGAATATTAGAAAACTTATATCTTCTTGTGTCAAAATCTGATGAAAATCTACAATCAATAGGATATGACATAGTGACATAAGAATAGGCATAGATTAATAAAACAACTTACAGAAAGAAATACTTTCATATATTGTCAATTATTTTTATTTTTTAATAATGGTGTCAGGGCAGTTCAATGAGGGAAAGAATAGTTTCTTCCATAATGCGTTCTGGATAAAATGGGTATATACACATAAAAGAATAAAGTTGGCTAGGCATGGTGGCACATGCCTGAAATCCCAGTGGCTAAGGAGGCTGAGACAGGAGGATCACAAGTTCAAATCCAGCCTCAGCAATGGAGATGCACTAAGCAACTCAGTGAGACCCTGGCCCTAAATAAAATACAAAAAAGGGCCAGAGATGTGGCACTCAGGGGCTGAGTGCCCCTGAGTTCAATCCCCAGTATTCCTACTCCCAAAAAATAATAGAGTTGGACCCTATCTCTATACTATACTCAAAATTTAATTCACTATAGGCTTAAATTTAAGAAAAAAAATGGTACACTTATTACAAATAAACACAAGAAAAAATATGGGTGCTGGGTAGACAGTGTAGATGCAACACAAAAAATAATGAGCAAGCAAAACTTTGACAAAGTGTAATTTAAAAAATTAAAACTTTTTTATTGGCAAAAAATACCATGAAATGAAAAACACTTAGAACAGGCATAAATATCTACAATTAATCTGAGAACAGACTCACATCTAGAATACGTAAAGAACACTCCTACAACTCAACAGTGAAAAAACATGAATAACCCAATTAAAAATGGACATAGATATGAATAGATACATTTTCAAAGATAAAACTATTTGGTTAGTGAACACATGAAAAGATGTGAGTTGTAGTTATTTATTAGTAGAATATAAGTCAAATCCATAAGATACCTCTTCATATAAACCAGACAATCTATAATAAAAATGATAGACAGTAACAAATGTTGGAAAATATATGGAAAAACTGGAGCCTACATACAGCACCACCATAGATGTGTAAATGTAGCAGCAGCTTTGGGAAAGAATTTGACAGTTCCTCAAAAATTACACAGAGTTGTTATATGACTCAGAAATTCCTCTCCAAATTATAGAGTCAGGAGAACCTAAAAATATATTCACACAAAACTTAAAAGAGTTTTCATTGCAGCCTTATTCATAATATTCCCAAAGTGGAAAATATAAAATGTTGATCAATTGATTAATGTATAAATAAAACATGATATGTGCATAAAATGGAATATGATCCTGTGTTATAGGGAATATAATACTATTGCATTGCTACAACATATGTGAGTCATGAAAAATTCATGGCCAGTGTAAGAAGGGAGGCACGAAAGGCCATATATGTATAGAAAAATGGCAAGAATAGTCAAATCCGTAAATATAGAAAGTAAGTGAACACTTGCCTGGGATGGAGACATTGGGAAGTTGCTGGGTGGTCTCTGTGATTTCTTTTTGATATAATGAAATGTTCTAGAATTCATTGTGGAGATGGCTGCTGAATTGAGCAAATGCATAAGAAACATTGATTTGTACCTTTAAAAAGGTGGGTGTGGGGAGATCAGTGACTATTCATATATTTTTTTGTGTTAACTGTCATACTAGACCAGGAGGACTAGTATAGGTATATTGCAGAAGGTCATGGAGAAAGTCAGCAGAAATGGACCAAACTTATCAATACTTTGTATGTAAAATAGCAGCGTGCACTGTAGCCTGTTCGCATTTGAAGGAAGGAAGGAGAGAAAACTGCTCTCAAGATTTTGGGATAGCTGGGTGGTGAGAAGGGTCATTGAGTGGGATTGAAGATGAGGAAAGTGAGACACAAGCAGTTGATAGGTATGGGACAGGAGTTCGCTGAGGAGTTGAAGGGAAGGGAAACTGCTTTGTCAGTCTACATAGCTTGTGTATGGAAGCTGGGCGTGATGGCTAACTAAGGGAGAGAGACAGCTAGTGTATCAAGATCAGCAGCCATAGTCTCAACGGAGAATGTGAGTTGGCAAAGTGGGGATCGACTATAGTAGTAGGAAGCATCAACCAAAAACTTGAAATTAATGCTCAGTCCATTGAGAATTTTAGAAGAAAAAAATATACATTTATTTTTTAATATTATGCTATTAAAGTGAGATAGTTGAAAGATCGGAATTGACTCTAAAATTAGTTTTAGTAGGCAAATAAATTAGACTGGTATAAATTTAAAAGTAAAAAATTTTTAAAAAGCATACATAAATTATTGTGTTCAGCAATCTCTTTAAGAAATTAGAAATAGCCAGGTACAGTGGCACGTGCCTACAATCCCAGCAATTTGGGGCACTGAGCAAGAGGATCAGAAGTCTGAGGCCAGCCTCTGCAACTTAGCAAGACTCTCCCTCTCAAAAGTGAAAAATAAATAAATAAAAGGGGCTGAGGATATAGCTCAGTGGTAAAGTGTCCTTGTGTTCAGTCCCCAGAACATTAAAAAAAAAAAAAAGAAAGAAAAAGGTCTTTTATTTTTTTTTTCCCTCTGAAAATAGAAGTATATCTGTTCTGGGGAGCAACTTCAGGGAATTTGTATCAAAATGATATTTTTTTGTTTGCTTGCCTGTGTTTGTTTTTGTTTGGGAAAGAAGCAATTGGAATACTTAAAATACTGTTAGATAAAATCCAGGCAGAGAAGGTAACAGAAAAATTAATGCAATGAAGTGAGAGGAAGAAATGGAAATTCTGAGCAAATGGAATGATACTAGCCACAGAGAGATATTGCTTCAATCTTAGCAGTATTTAAGGAGAGGATGAGGAATCACAATGAATTTTTAGTTCAATGTAGTCACTTCTGCATTTTATTGATAAAATATGTGAGATAACAAGGGTGAATGAAAAGATGATAAATTGGTTGTTATGCATATTAGAAATATGGACATCAACATTGTCTGCATTCTGCAATAAACCAACACTATCCTTTCCATATATCCTATTCCCATATTTACATGTAGAGTTAATTTTCCAGAAAAAAATTCACTCAAGTCTATGTCATCCTCACCTCTTTTATATTCCTCAGTCCCTGACCGTAAAAGCACATTAATTTTTGTAAATCATATGCCCTAAAATGACCAAATGTCTCCTACCAGGTGAATCTGTGATTTCTTTGTCACATTAGACAGTGAGTCTCATGCCTCAAGTCACATTTCTCTAAACTCTAGTCTTCCCACGTTCATCCTGAATAGCTTCTGTTTCATTCAAGGTTGCTTCCATTTTAATTAATTATGATCCTAAAACTTTAATGTTCTTATCCATCAATGGCTGAAATGAACACTGATGGGTTGGTTTTAATGTATTTTGAGTTCTTATTTTTGCTATAGGGAAAACCAAAGTGCCTAAAATTGTTGATAGGGTTTGTTACTGAAAATGTTGAGAATCAGCAGGGATAAGACAAGACTGACTTTTCTGACTTCTCTCGGGACTCAGGAATAAAGTTCACTCTAAGAGAAAAGAAGAAGATCTAAAAATTGAAATAGCAAGACTCCAAAATTAGGTGGATAAATTACCACATTTTTTCACTTTTTTAAACTAAGTGGACCTGAATTTTACCATTTTTGTGTTTACATCAGCAAAGTAAAATTCTTTATTCAAAATACCAGTCATTCTAAATTATTGATGATTCTATAAAATATTTGAACTACACTTAAAGTCTTTGCTTAGCAAATTTCCCTTTTAGAGTTTTCAGGTGATAATATTAATGTAAACAAACAAGAGGGGAAATATGTTGACTTAGTTTGACAGGTATTGCTAGACACTTAGTAATTAATTGAGACAAAAAAATCGTACTTAACACAGAACATGGCAAAACTGCAACTGTTTTTTAATTGCAAAATCATTTCAACTAACAAGTTCTTAAGAAGAGAAGTAATTAAACATGATCTGGGAATACTGTAGAAACTTTCAGAGAACAGTAGACTAAAAATGAACCTCAAATAAGTGCAGAATTATCTATTAAAATAATATGTTGTTTTTATTATATGTTAAAATTACAAAAAGCATGTTGGAGATGACATTTAATATGTCTCCCACAGGAACTACTAAAAATTCTGATATATTTCCTTGAGAGATGACAATTTAAGAGTTAGATAATTTGAAGTGAAGTATAGAAATCTTATTTGCTCCTAATTTTTTTCAATATTTATTTTAAGGTCAAAGCATTGCCACTACAGAAGATGCTGATTTAATAATTCTAAATAATAAAAATTAGTGAACAAAAAATAGGTACATGAGAATGAAACCTTCATACTAGGAGAACAAGGAGTATATTGATAATATGTTGATACCAAGGGAGCACAGTTAATAGGGAAGAGCACCACCACATTTTTGGAATTTGAAATTCAGCTTAGGTATTTGTTTTCTGTTGTTTTAAGACAAGTTCCATTTTAATGCAGTAACAAAGTTGACTATTTAAGGAAATACCATAGCCAATTCTTCCATGGGGATAAATAATTTTGTAAAGCTACGGGTTACCTTCCAATTTCTTGATTTTATTATCTGGATTTTTGTGTAACTAATTTACTTACAGCAAGTAGCATTAACATGCCCTATTAATGCTACATCCCATATTTTTCCAATCTTCCTGCTCTTCTACATCTCCAGCATCAACATCTTATTCCTCTTACTGACTTTATTAGTGAGTTGCTGTGGCCAAAATACCTGACCAGAACCACTTACAGGAGCAAAAGATGATTTTGAGCTTATAGTGTCAGAGGTTCAGTCCATGGTCGGCTGACATCATGTGCTGGGCTTGAGGTGAGGCAGAGCATCATGCGAAAGGGCATGGTAGATAACAGCTGTTCCACTCATGGTAGCCAGGAAGCAGAGAGGGACAGAAGGACCCAAGGACACAACATGTAATCTTCTTATAACATATGTCCTCCAGCCATGTCTTACCTACCTACAGTGACCACCCAGTAATCCATTCAAATTACTAATTCATCAAATGAATTAATATAGTGGTTAGTATACAGCTCTCAAAATCTAGTCATGTTACCTGTGAGTATTCTTACATTAACAGGAGCTTTTGGGGGACACCTCCTATCTAAACCATAACACTGAAACCCTTCTTGGATAAGTGCAATAATTTCTTTCTTCATTTATATTCCCTACTAGACAGAATGATAAAGGAATATATCATGTCACTTTGGTGCTAAAAATCATTTACCTGATAGGCATAGTAGCTCACACCTCTAATCCCAATGGCTCAGGAGGCTGAAGTAGGAGGATGGCAAGTTCAAAGCCAGCCTGAGTAAATTAGCAAGGACTTATGCAATTTAGTGAGACTCTGTCTCAAAAGTAAAAAGGGATGGGTATGCACAGTGGCTAAGCACCCCTGGGTTCAATTTCCATACCTTCCCCACTCCAAAAATTCATTAAGCCATTTTTATTACACTTGGCAAAAAATTCAGATTTCCTGATACACATGCAAGTGTATATATGATGATATTCATTCTTATCTCTTGCTGTCCAACTCTCACTGGATTTCTTTCAGTCTCTAGAGAATAAAGTTATCTCTTATAGGTTTCCCCAAATTAGAATATATTACTAGCTTCTGTTCACATATTTATTTCTATCTTATCTACCCAATTTGAATGTCACAACTGTAGAGAAATTTACATTGGTTATTTCATTTAAATAATCTCCAGTAAGTACTCATGCTTCTAGAACCCAGCCAGTCTCTACCCCAGAACTCTGATACCTTCATACTATTTTTTTTCCAATTTGGCATTAATTTATTTGTGTATTCTCTAGTTGTTGGTAAATTTTTCATGGTAGTTTTTCTTTTTTCTCTTTAGCACCTAGCAAAATATCAGGCACAGGGAGTCAATGCATATTTTTCATTCAACGGATAAATGAAGGAAATATCGATATAGGTTGTTCTATGTCAGGAACACCAGCTTCACTGTAAGGAGGTCTGGATTGCAGACTGGACTCTGCTGCTCACTCTCCTGAAGGGCCCTTGGGAATATTTTAATTATGAAAGTATTTTCAGGTGTCTAAGTCCTCTTTCATCTACAACATTTTTCTGTGTTTTGTAAGTTGTCTCCAAATTTAAAAGAAAAAATAATGAACAGTTGTAATAATACTTTCTTTTTTAAATAATAGTATCTTAAAGTGTTCGCACTATTTTTAAAATTCAGAAAATATTTGCCAATTACAAAGAAAACATGGTATCAGTAATCTATGCAATAAATTTAGATTTTCCTCGATAATTCACTGTGGACTAGAGCATCATTCTTTTAAAAACAAATGTGAATTTAAGTGCAAAATAATTTCTCAATGCTCATGATTTACTGGCTAAATTTACTTACACTCCAAAAAAGATTTCTGACTGTCATGTAGTAATGAAGTATGAATAATGAATCTGAGCATAGTGCTATCTGGGGGCATGTTGGTTAAATATACTTACATATATATCTTCTTCAGCATAAGTAAATAGAATGTTACATAAACTGCTTGCAGCATAAGTGGCATTTATTCATGTTTATATCTGTATTAGTGGTTATTTTCATAGAACCTGGAAAAGAGGTTGTATTCAGTAAATGTAGCTTTTCATTTAGTTAATTAATGAATGATGCTTGCATACCTGATACTGTTTAAACTTATTGCACTATTAAAATGTCCTTTAGTTTTTGCTTGTGTAAAAAACAGCTTTAAAATCACTTCTTTTTAAATTATTTTGCACTTGTAATTCGATCAGTATCATCAAAATCTAGTTCCCTAGAAGCTGAATGCATGTCATACAAAGGCAGACTTCAGACAATGGGGCAAAAAAAGACAATAAAAACCTGTTTGCTTCTATGCTTTCTCTCCTCAAACAGCTATATGTCACTAAAGGGACCCATATGTCCTCCCTGTTTTTGCAAATTAAATGTGAACACTGCACCAGCACTTGTAAACTGCTGCCTGCAATTCTTCTGATTCTTAAAAAAAAGAATGCAGGAAGAAAAGTGAGTAAAACACTGGTAATTTGTTTAGCTGGTGGTGCAGGCTGTTCTCCGATCAAATTTTGTTTCCCAGAGGAAGGCATCAGTTTTAAATTACACAGCAAGCAGGTAAAAGAAAGGAGGCGAACAATCAAAACCTTCCCAGGAGGGGAAAGAATAAGGCGAGGGCTCCAGAGATCCCATTTAATAAATAAACACCTTCATTTCTGTAAGTTAATTTCGCCACAGGAAATAAGTTTAGTTTTAATTATATTGCCTTATGTCATGTTTTATAAAAGGTACATGAGGTTCATTGACTTTCTCTTATTAAAGCCTTTGCTGTTTCCAAAACTGTTGCATGTAGATTCAGCCTCTGAGGAAACATAGCATGCTGTACAATTATTTGAAATGCAATATTTTCATCTTATCCCATGTTAGTGACAATTAGATAGATGAAAACAGCATGTTGTATTTAATTTTCATTAAAAAAAACGGTTGACTTTTTGGAGTTATATAGGAAAGACTCCGAGTTTGTATTATTGGCACAAATATTAAAATTGAGCTACCTCTTGTCAGGTTTGGGAAAATATACCGGTAGTAATTTTGAGTTAATTTTCTTGATAGAGACCCCGCAGTGTCCATAATTCTGCATAGTCTCAATCTAAATTTAACATTGTCAAGAGGTGAATGTGTACAGGTAGGGGGCTTTCTGAGAAAAGTAAACCAGAACCTAGGTTAAAGGATAAACCTCAAAAGGTAAAATTTGACTGACGGGAGCTAGCCAGCGAGATCACTAGATAGATTTAGAGGTTTTCCTCAAAATGAGTTTATATTTCAAGTCAGAATGAATTTTGGAGTTATTGAGCTGGCTATTCCCATTCCAAAGGACTATAAAACACTGGGGAACAAAGTTTTCTTTCCTCTCTAGAAAGGAGAGGGGGCAACATGTAGTATCTGGACTTGGAGATTCAAGATTTTATGATTCACTTTCTGTGGCCCATGGGTCCTCTCACACATGCCTGGTCCACCAGCTCTCAATGTGTCACCTGCAGTGGAGAGAAGGCAGCATGGGAGCTGAACAGAAGCGTCCTTTGCTATCAGGGTAATACAGATAAGCATAGGTATTAAGGTTCCCAAACATTCCACACCAGGATTTAGAAATCATTTTGTGAGCAGTTTTATAGGTAGTTGAGATTCATCTGAGCCTCTGGCCAAACTGTTCTCAAGTCCACTAGGGATTTGTTGATTCTTGTTTCGGTTTGTAGGGATATAGATTAGTAAGAACACAGAAATCATTCGGTGTCAAAACTGGACATTGCAACTTATTTCATTTTAGTTATTATGTGATGCATCAATTTATTTTAGCTCAATGACTAATGTCACATAGTCGGTAAAAGGAAACCCATAGTGGATTAAATTGGCTTTGGATAAAAGACGATGAAAGAAAAAATGAAATGAAAAGAGATTTATGTTTGTGGATTGCTTAGTGAAAATCATTTTTCTATGTGAGAGATACACCACTGATTTTAACATTCTGAACATTATGGGGGAGGAAACACATGTTAACTATTTTTTTTTCTTTTTCTTTTTTTTTTTTAAAGAGAGAGGGGGACAGAGAGAGAATTTTAACATTTATTTATTCTTAGTTCTCGGCGGACACAACATCTTCGTTTGTATGTGGTGCTGAGGATCGAACCCGGGCCGCACGCACGCTAGGCAAGCGCGCTACCGCTTGAGCCACATCGCCAGCCCCAACTATTTTATTTCTTTTCTTTTTTTTATTGGTTGTTCACAACATTACAAAGCTCTTGACATATCATATTTCATACATTAGAATCAAGTGGGTTATGAACTCCCATTTTTACCCCAAATACAGATTGCAGAATTGCATTGGTTACACATCCATATTTTTACATACTGCCATATTAGTGACTGTTGTATTAACTATTTGTCCTAAATATCACATTCATTAAAATCTTGGTGTATTGAGTATTTCATACCTAAAGTAACATGCTTGAAACATGAAATGTATTGCCTAAGAAAAAATCAGCACAGGGTAGGTTGAGTCTGGGTCTATTAAACAGAAGACAGTGAACTCTTGTCCTTAAGTTCATTCTGGAGTTAGGATTATGTGCAGAGGAATATCATAGGTACAGCGTGTGATGTAATCAATGCAGTATAGTTCCCATTAAATGGTGAAAAAAAATGCAATATAGTACATGTTGCATTCAGCATGTAAGAGGTACTATATTGATGATAAGTACTCATCTTTTATAGTGTTACTTCTCAGTTATATTTTGTGTTGGTGCAGTAAATTGTCATTTAATATTGAATGATTATTTTTCTTTCTAGTTAATATAAGATGACAAGCCAATCATTATCACGCCTTCACAATTGAATGAGGTATAGATAATGCAGGATAAGGAACAACAAGATGGAAGACATGAAATAACTTGAACAGACACACTCAATTGAGAAATGCTCTCTCTCTAAATAATTCTACAGACTGTGTTGCAGAAGACAGAATTGTATTCCTCAAGTCAGGATGCTGCTCTCAAACCTGCCTTTCTCCTAAGTATGTATTGGGAAGAAAAATAAAATGAGTCTATGTTTCATTGAGCTATTGTCCAGTAGAATTTATTATGACTGTGTGCTATAAAATATTTTAGGGGGACTCATGACCAAGGTGGCCAATGTTATGAATTATGAAGGAAGCAAATCCATGTTCTCTGTTACGATGTTATTAAATGAACCTAAGTTACCCACTCTTAAAGTGTCTATTATTAAACCTTTAATTAATTTAATTAATTAAATTTTTTCTCACCAGAAATATTAAAAACACTTGAAATAGGCCACATGCAAAGTACTAAATTAAGCCAATCAACTATTTTATTTAAAAATTCAAAACCTATGCTCTTGAAAATACATTTTTGAGAGAATAAAAAGAAAAGTCATGAATAAAGGTAAAGATGTTAGTCTAATTCAGATAAAGAAATCTGTAAAATGGGTAATAACACCAACAACTCAATAAAAATGATATAGACTGAATTGCTATTAAGCAATATGTAAATGAGAAATAAATAAATGGAAAATTGCTAAAAGCCATGAGGATTTAGGGAAATTCAAAGTAAAACCATAACATATTTTTAAATTTATTCTGTTTAGATATACATGACAGTAGATTGTATTTTTATATATATATATATATATATATATATATATATATATATATATATATATACACATTGAATATAACTTATTTAATTAGGATCCCATTCCTGTGGTTGAATATGATGTGGGATTACATTGGTCATGTATTCATGTATGAACATAGGAAATTTATGTCCGATTCATTCTAATGTCTTTTCTATTCCCACTCCCTTCCTTCATTCCTCCTTGTCTAATCCATTGAACTTCTATTCCTACCCCCCTCATTGTGTGTTAGCATCCACATAGCAAGAGAGAACATTCAGCCTTTGGTTTTGAGGGGATTGGCATATTTCAGTTAGCATGATAATCTCCAGTTCCATCCATTTACAAGAATGACATAATTTCATTTTCTTCATGGCTAGTAATAGTGCATTGTGTATATGTACCACATCTTCTTTATCTATTTATCTGTTAAAGGACAGCTAGTTTGGTTACATAGCTTACCTGTTGTGAATTTAGCTGCTACAAACATTAATGTGGCTGTGTCACTGTAGTATACTGATTTTAAGTCCTTCAGGAGTGGGATAACTGGGTCAAATGATATTTCCATTCCAAGATTTCTAAGGAACCTCCATACTTCTTTCCTGAGGGATTGCACCAATTTGCAGTCCCACTAGCAATATATGAGTGTACCTTTTCCCCACATCCTCATCAACATTTATTCTTACTTATACTCTTGATAATTGCCATTCTGACTGTAGTGAGATGGAATCTGTATATGGTTTCTATTTGCATTTCTCTAATTGCTAGAGATGTTGATTTTTTTCATATGTTAGTTGACCATTCATATTTCTTCTTCTGTGAAGTTTCTGTTCAGTTCCTTTGTCCATTTATTGATTGGGTTATTTGTTTTTTGATGTTGATTTTTGAGTTCTTTATATTTAATGGAGTTTAATGCTCTCAGGTGCAGGTAGCAAAGATTTTATCCACAATGGGAATTCTTTAGACATATTAGAATTTAATTTAAAAGACTGATGTTAGCCCATGTGGTTGAGGGTTTGGAACAAAAGAAATCTTCATACTCCCAGGTAGAAGTATAGAATATTATAACTGCCTGTGAAAATATTTTGGCCATTTCTTCATTCTCTGAACAAAGCCCTGTCAGTCCTTCCACCTTGGATATTAATCCAAAATAAATGACAATATATAACAACACAAAGATGTTAAACCCATCTTTATAACTGACTCTTCTCTAATAGTCCTACACTGGAAACCAACTAAATGTCTATCAACAGAGGAATGGTGAAACAGGTATAGTATACATCCACACCATGGAGGAGCATTCATCAGTACAAGACCACACTGGATACATGATACATATTAGTGGATCTCAAAGAGAATTATTCTGAGTAAAAGGAGCCAAACAATATATAAACAATATATATATAAAGTCTATATTGAATGATTCCATGTATTTAGAATTCTAAAAAGTGCAGAGTAATTGATAGTGACAAAAATCAGACCAGTGTTTTCCTGAGAATGGAACAGAAGGGCATCTGAGCGATGAGATTAAAGTGGGTATGAGGAAATATTTAAATTATTAATTCATTCACTATGTTACTAAATGCATTTTTACATATTGCAAGACTTAGCAACTTGTATAATTGAACATCTGCTATTTATTGTGTTTTGTGTCAACTATGTCTAGATATTAAGCAGTAGGATGAGCACATTTCTATGTGATTCTCCTTTCTCTTTGCCTGCTTATTTGGATAAGATAAAAATTTCCCAGTCAGTCATCACATCCATTCCAGTGCTATATAAGTTTATAGTGACATAGTAAATATCATATCCCTGTATCATTTCAGAATCAAGCCACATTTTGAACTCTGAACCTTCCACTAGAGCAAGACCACATCTTGTGGATTTATCATGCTTTCCCATGCTTTGTATTTGAAGCGTTAGATATCAGGGTGTTAAATGCTCATAGCTGATAGTCCTGAAAGTGTTTCTTCACCTCTCTGAGGATGTTCTGCCCAAAACAAAGAAAAAGACTTCAGACTGCTAAGGAAAGCCATTTAGTCTGACTCATAATCCGCCTTTTCATTTCATACCATTTTGATCAGCACTAGCTCTGAAAGAGGCTTTACATTGCATGTTTGGGTCATTATCGGATGTTTCAAATCATCATGACAAGGGTAAATGAGCAGGTCTGGTAGTATCTTCTCACCCAGGAGCAATTTAACCAGAAAATCTAACATAATAATGCATAATCACTTCAGTTGCCACTTCAGTGGTCTCTACTGTTTTGATACCACTTTCAACTAATCATCTAAACACTTACACATTTGGTTTAACCATCCTACCTTATATTTTTATAATTATTCACATTTTTTTTCTGAATAATTCACAGCTCTGTCATGAAGCCTGTTCTGAGTGTGTAGATCTGTGATAACTTCTCTTATTTCATCTTATTTTCCAGTCACAATGTAAAATAAGAAGTTTAAAAAGGCAGAATTTTATTCATTGTGGCATGTATCATGACTTCAGCTAAAGGTATACAATCAGGAGACACTTTAACATCACCATATAACCAATCCAATGTAGTTTGCATTCTCAAAATTTAGTACTCAGGAATAGTTCCTCTTTTATAGAAAAATGTACTTGGGTAATTCTCTTCTCTGGGAATTTTTACACAACTCACAACTTAAACCAGCTCATCAGGTTAGGCATCTGTCTATCCAGGTATATTTCTACCAGGTTGTGATAAAGTGACAAGGTTTCTACCTTATCCTCACTCAAGATACTGTTTACTACTGGCTTGTTATGTGTAGTCTTTGTTATGTTGAGATATATGTCCTCCGTGCTAATGTTTTTTTGGCATTTTTAAATCACAAACAAATGTTGAATTTGATAAATTGTCTTTTTCTTCTATTGTTATGGCATGTCACCTTTATTGATTGGCATATGTCAATCATCCTTGCATCCTTGCACCTTGGATGAATCCAGCTGTGCCAACAATACCAACTACACTAGCTATGACATATTGGAACTCTGAGAACGTTCACAAGACAAGAGCAATTACATAATATCTAAAGAGTTTAATTTAAAATAAACAGATGCTATCTATTGGGGAGAGCAAGAATGACTAGTATAACATGGGAGAGGGAGTCTTTAGAGTACCTTCTCAGCCTCACAAAGTACAAACTGTCTCTTATTCATTTTTAATTATATATTTGAAAACAGACTATCTAAAAACAAATTTAAAAATCTGCATAGATTATTCCCTATTATAAATTATAAATCCTAGCACAGAAAAGCAGGACTCTAGCTCAGTCTTCTACTGCTCCATGGCCAAGGGTTCTGGCATCTTGAGTCTCATAGTGTCCCAGAAAAAAGCACAGACCTTCCCCAAACTTGTTGAGATTGGTCTTGAACTTACACAGTTTTCTTGAACATGACTTTCAGTGAATTCCACAAGCTTAACATTTTGCCTTTGCACTATAATGTTCTTCAAAATATACTTAAAATCGAATGACTTTTTATTTGACCATAAGTTATAAGTTCTCTTTTACACATGGTTCATTTGAAATTTATTTCAAAATGTATAGGATGTTCTAGTTCAATTAAAAGGTTTTTTTTTATTTCTAGATTAATGTTTTTTGAATTATATAAGAGAAACTCTAAATCATTTCACTACTTTGAGATTTATTTAAATTTGTGAATCTCCTAGAGATTGCAGTGCACATTTCTACTATCATTGCCCATATTCAAATATTAATTTCCTTCCTTCCTTCCTTCCTTCCTTCCTTCCTTTCTTTCTTTCTTTCTTTCTTTCTTTCTTTTAGGGGGGTACTGAAAATTGAACCCAGGGGTACTTCACCATTGAACTACATCCCCATTTTATCTTTGTTTATATTTATGTTTATTTTATTTTCAGTCTTGCTGAATTTTTTGCAGCTTGGTCTCAAACATGAAATCCTGCCTCAGCCTGTATGGACCCTGGGATTACAGGCATGTACCACCACACCAGGCTTGGCCTATACTTTTTAAATGCAAGAAATATATAATTGGTAGGTTGCATTTTAACAAACGGCATGACAATAGTTCTATGTCTAAATGCAAATAATTTCAACCCATAGTTCATGCAATATACAATTCTTATTGATTCATATACATAAGTAGTCTAAAATCACATGCTTCTTAAAGGAAATATATGAATATGAACTTTCAGTTAGGCAACATGTTTTTAGACACAATACCAAAGCAAAGTTCATAAAAAATTATTATATTAACTTCAATCAAAATTGAAAGGTTTTACTTTATGAAATATAGTGTAGAGAAAACTACAAATTAATAGAAAATATTCGCAAAACCAGGGATCTGATAAAAGGGATGATTCTGCCACATATAAAAACCCTCAAAAACACATTTAAAAAACGCTCTAAATTTAAAGTGAGAAAAGAATTTGAACAGAGAACTTCAGCAGAATAGATATCTGAATGACACTTAAATATTTGAAGTCCATTTAATCTTCAGAGACATGTAAGTTAAAACCACAATGAGATACATTACATATTTTAGAATGGTTAGGATTAAAAAGAGTAAACACACAATCTATTGAAGATGGTGAGTAACTAGAAGTCGTATACCCTGTTAATGAGAGATCACAGAGAACTAATTATATGTCTATCCTACAACCCCTTCTGCAATTAAGTGTCTCTTCAAGAAAAATAAAAGCTGATTTCTACAAAAGGTCTTATAAAATATTCTTCATAGTCGTTCTTATATAGTTCACACTAAAAACAATCTAACTGACCATTAAAATATGGATGGATAAAGCCATTTTGGTATATCTACAAGATAAAAATTCCTTTGAGCAATGAAGAAGTAAGAACTATTGTTAAACGAAGAAGATAAATGGATCTCAAAATGACCATGTGGAATTAGAATTCCAGACCAAAAAAAAAGTACACATTTATAATTTTGGGTACATAAAAGTCCACTAACTATTAATGCATCCATAGTAAAAGAGTGATTTCCTGGGAGTATGGGCAGCAGGGACTGTGAAGAAGTGGTCATGATTACAACCAGGCACTAGAAGTTTTTGGAGCTGATGGTGCAGTTCACTATATTGAACATGGTGGACTTAGGAGTTACATCATGTCAAAACAATATGTGCGGAATGAGGAAAGTTTTTCAAGCTCAGTATCATGAAAAATAAGCCAAACACAAAAGAATACACATTCCATTGCATAGAATTCAACAACAACAATGACAAGAAACAAACCATAGGATTTGAAATATTTGGAAAAGAAAGTGGGAGAAATGAGTGGGAATGAAAATCAAACATGTTTATTGGTTGCTGGGAGGTTTAGTTATATTCTGTATTAACTTTTTTACTTTCTTCCGTATATGTTACTTTCTTCCATATATATATATATATATATATATATATATATATATATACATATATATATATATATATATATATATATTATTCATTACTATAACTTCTATTAATTCTCTTATATGAATGACTGTCAAGTGACATTGATAGCTCTATCCTATCCATAGGGGTAGAAATAAGCATTTTAAAAGGTCTTAATATTTATTCCTTTATCTTTTCTTCAGGCTATTTGATTTACCTATAAAATTCATAATCCCCAGTTCCATCACTTGAATGTATTCTGTATTTTCAAGGTTCATCTAAAATGTCTCTTAGAAAATTATACTACATGAAGTTTCCCTCTGATATTCTACTGTGTTTAATCTTGGGAAATCATTTATTTATTCCCTTTTCTTAAAAAAAAAAAAAAACCTCAGCTGTGGAAAAAGAGATAAGAACTTGAGATATAAAATTATCAGAAAAGACTGTGAGAAAAATCACTAGCCCCATCTGCATAAAAACCATCCATTCTGAATACCAGCTAATGCACAAATCAGCAGCTGACATGATTGATTATGCACTTGAATAATACTGAACCAGCTCTTTACATTCTGTGTGTCCAGTTTAGTCTCACTTTGGTCTAATTAACACCGTCTCTTTATGTATACATATGTTCTGTTTACTTTTTAAATTTTTGACACATTTTTAAATCTAAAATATTTATTTGACAAATAAAAATTTTACATATCCAAGATATACAGTGTGATGGTTTATAAATGTACACATTGTGTACAAATGACAACAGTTAAATCAATTAACATACCATCACCAGCCATAGCTACCATTTGAGTATGTGTGCATGTGTCTCTTATCATCAACCTTGAAGTAAGCAATGTACACTTTTTAAATCTGCATTTTATTTTTTTTTGATTCACAAATATTAATTATACAGAATGATGGGTTTTATTGTGGTATATTGGTACATGTAAGTAAAATTATTTTATCACTTTCTCTCACCAATATCTTTCCTTACCCTCTTTTCCTCCTACCCATAATCCCCTTCCTCTGCTCTACTTCTCTTCCCTCTCCATTTTGTTTTCTTTCCCTCCCCTCCACTGTCTTCTACACATGAGAGAAAAGATTTGATTCTTGACTTTCTGAGTCTAGCTTATTTCACTTAACACGATGCTCTCCAGTTTCATCAATTTTGCTACAAATGATGTAATTTCATTCTTTTTTATGACTGAATAAAACTATGTAGTATATATATACATTTTCTTTTTCCATTCCTCTGTTTTAAGACACCTAGTCTGGTTCCATAACTTGGCTATTATGAAATATGATGTGATAACACAGATATGCATGTATCTGAAAGTATTCTGACTTTAATTCTCTTTAATTATACCAAGGAATGATATAGTTGGAGCCTATGGCAGTTCTATTTTTAGTTTTTAGAAGATCCTCCTTACTGTTTTCCATGATTGCTATACTAATTTTTATTCTACCCAATAGTTTATAAGCTTTCCTTTCCCCCTCATCCTTGCCAGGATTTATTGTTAATTGTATTTTTGATGATTGCCATTCTGACTGAGGTGAGAGAGAATTTCAGTGTAGTTTTGATTTGCATTTCCCTGATGGCTACAGAGGTTGAACATTTTTTTTTTTCATATAATTTTTAGCTGTGTTCCTTATTTTGAGAAGTGTGTGTGTTCAGTTCTTTTACCCATTTAGTCATTGGGTTATTTTTTTTTTCAATGTTGAGTTTCTTGAGTCTTCATATAATCTGGATTTAATCCTCTATCAGAGGAGTAGCTGGCAAAGATTTTTCTCTTGTACTTTTGGTAGTCTCTGCACTCTTTTATTTTCTTTACTGTGCAGAAGCTTTTAAATTTGATCCCAGCCATTAACTGGTTCTTGGTCTTATTTCCTACTCTAACAATCCTCTTTAGGAAGTCATTGTCTGTATCTATATGTTGATGTACTTTGCTTTTTTGTGTGTGTGGTTGTTGATTTTTGGTTCCCTAATAGTTGCAAAGTTGTTAGTCTTACAGTCTTACATGTAGGTTTTCTATTCATTTTCATTTTCAGTTGAGTTTTGTAGATGGTGAGAGATAAGTACTGAAGAAAAACTAGATGACAACACTTGAAGATGGAAAGACCCTTCATGTTCAGAGATAGGCAGAATTGACATTGTTAAAATGGCCATATTTCCAAAAGTGACTTACAAATTGAATGCAACCTCCAATGATATTCTTCACAGAACTAGGGAAAAACAATCTTAAAATTCATATGGAAGAATATGAGACCCAGAATAGACACAGCGATCCTAAGAAAAAAGAGTCATTCTGGAGGCATCACAATGCCAGAGTTCAGTTACTGCAGAGCCATAACAACAAAACCAAATGAGACTGGCATAAACATAGAGACATAGACCTATTAATAGAATAGAAGACACAGGAAAAAAAACCCATATAGGTAAAGTCATTTGATTCCTAACAAAGGTACCAAAAACATGTTGAATAAAATAAATCCTCTTATACTATTATTAATTATAATCACCATGTTGTGCCTTAGAACCCCAGACATTTTTCATCATATAAGTAAAAGTTGGGGTTTTCTTTGAGTAGCATCTCCTTATTTTCTCCCAGCAACATCTCCCACCCCTGTCAACAGTCCCAACTTTTCTACTCTCTATTTCTATTAGTTAGATACCACATTTCCACATTCCAGATACATCATGCAGTATGTGTCTTTGTGTGTCTGTATTATTTCACTTAGTATAATGTCTCCTAGGTTTATCCACGTTGTCATGAATGGAAGGATTTGTTCTTTTCTTTATAGCTGGGTAGCATTCTATTGTATGCATTCTTTATCTAATCATGGATTAACAGACTTAGGTTTTTTTTTCCACATCTTGGCTATTGTGAATAATGTTGCTATGAACATGGGGCCTAGATGTCTCTTTGAGACATTTCATTTATTTTGAATATACACTGAGAAGAGAGATTGCTGGATAACTCAGGACAATTGCATTCAGGTACCAGAATGGAGTGTCAGAACTGATAATAATGGAGAGTGCAAACGCTGGAAATCAAGCAAGCCTCCCAGTGAAGAAAAATGAAGGAGACAAAATCTTGTACTTAGGAAGAAAAGAAGTTTAATACTCTTTCTCCATTAAACACACTTATTACTTGTTCCCTTTTAAATTAAGCATCTTTAGAGTGTTTAGTAAGTAATGCAAACATCTTGTGCTTTCAGGATTGATAGTTTCCTCCTATTTCTCTAGTAACATCAAAATCAATGTTCTCCTTTTCCTGTGTCTCACAGATTGAAAACATGCTAATAATCTTTCTGGTCCATATTAATCCAAAATATGAATAAGAAACAGACTTACCTATACTATCATGTACACCATTTGCTATAATGTGTTATGATTCATTTTCATTTTATTTATTGAGATATGATGGGTCAGTATTCTCCGATTTCACCTACAATCCGCCTGCCCCCCAAATAAAGAAGAAAAAAAAAAGAAAAGGAAAGTTAAAGCTGTACTGTAGTTCCTGGTTTTCTTGCTCCTACTTGCAGGAGCACCCTTGAGTCTTCCTTTCATTAACTCTTGACATACTTGTCCAGTCTCAGATTAAATCTGTCAGTCCTTCGGAGAGATTTTTCCTACCATGTGTTAGAAATCCACATCTACATTGATTTTTGTGATTTCCTCTCAGATTACTAGACTCTCATCCTTTAAAATCATCATTGTTGAATATAATTCCACATTATTCATTGTTTTTATTTATTATTCATGTCCTCCACTAGACTTCAGGTCCAAAAAACATAGGGACTAATAATAATAATGGAATGGTCAAAATCTTTGTGATTTTAAAATCTTGGCTTTATAGTTTATATACAAAAGCTATGGCATAAGTCTACATGCATAGTGGATAATGGAATAAGCATTGCTCTTAGAAATGTTCAGGTACAGTGATGCCATATTAATGTCTGAAGCAAAGCCCGGACCTCAGAAGTCATCCACTAGCCTCCATGACAATCTTCTCACCATTTGCTCTGGTGTGGCTTATGTGTACCTCATATAGTGTCACACTCCACAACCCACCATCTTCTTAACCTAAAAACCTCAAATATAGATTTTGAAATATTAAGTCCTTATCAATCTATTTCAGTTGATTGGCCATTTCCTTCAAGTTCCTTGTCTCATCCAAGCCAACTGGCTTCATTTCCTACCTTTCTGAGGAATGTGAGCAGTTTGATTCTCCTAAGACTGTTACTTTTATCATTTGTTTATGTACAAAGATATAATATATAATAAACAGGCATCACTATACATATATACAATTACCTCATAGTCACTTCATACTCTACATATCCACCTCTACATATGTAATCTAAATGGCTATTAATGTGTGTGTATGTGTGTGTGTGTGTGTGTGTGTGTATGTGTGTGTGTGTGTGTGTGTGTGTATGTTTTTATTTGTATGCGTATATATAAAACTGGAATGGGAATAATTCACTGATAGAGCACTTGCTTAGCAAGTATGAGGCCCTGGATTTGATCCCTAGAATTACCCCAAAATAATTAAATTAATAATATAAAAATGTGCTTCTATAATCACTTTTCTTGGTAAAACCTATTAGATACAGATTTGCAGTATCAATAATTTTTTTATTCATGTACCGCACATGGCCATGTTGCTAAAAATTATGCTCTCTTCTTTACTAATGTGTGATTCTTCTTCACTTGTAAACAAAAACAGACTAATAAAACCCTGATTCTAGCATCTCCTTGTTTCTTTACCCTCACTCTGTCATTTTTATATCTCTAGTTTCTGGCAAAAATCTTAGAAGTACAGTCTAGAAACATAAGATCTTCTAATCTTTTAATCTTATTGATAAGAAAAAAAAAGGTCCGACATCCTAAGAAATCTCTCCAGTATCACATTACCAATTGTGGATACATCTGAGAAGAGTACCTAGACTTTCAAAATGTAAAATTCAATTGCCTTTTTTTCCATCAAACTGTTCCTTTTCCACCCATCCTGTTATCTCTTAAATTCGTTTTTTTTTAATCTTGTTCAACCTAGACTAAAAATATTTAGCTCCCGTGTCTTTGTCTCCCCACAAAGGAAAGGAGTCACTGAGCGCTATCGTTCCCACTAGCAAGCCCCATGCACTCTGCTAGTTCTTTCTGTTGCTATTGCCAACTTGGTAGTCCCTAAACTCATTAATTCTCTCACCTGTACAATCTTTATCCAAAGCTGTAGACAGAAGCTTCTTGGTGATTCCTCAGTTATAGACTGGGACTCTCACCTCAGCTAGGCCATGCCCATGCTGTGCATCCCTGCAGCAGTGAGCTGCACTCACAGTCATCCCTTAATTACCACTCAGAAAAAGCAAGCTCAAAATACACTGTATCCTCTATATCCATTGAGCACTTAGCACACATCAGACCTAAAGTCTGCTTTTAAGAAATAATTAAAGAAAGACACATTCTCATAGATTGTCAAGAATAAAGTTTCCATGGTGGGATTAAAATTGATAAAATATTGCATTTTAATGAAGATCTTATTAAAAATACTTTTTATTTTCTCCCTATCACCCATAGAATTTGGTGAGAATTTCTAAGCGTGGCCTTCAGGAACTCTGCAATTAGGACTCCATCCTTCTCTTTCAGTCAATCTTATTTTGTAATCTGTAATTAGGCTATTTAAAAATGAGAAAAGATAGAGTCAGTTTCCTAAATAATAAAAAAAGATAGTAACTTTCATGTTTTAATCAGTAAATAAAGCAAATTAGGATTGATTCAAATACACAACATTATATGAATGAGATACTTTCAAATATCATGGTTTGACCAAACACACAATGAATAGGCAGCTGATATAACAGCTTGATAAAACCTTGTTTCCTCAAATGGTGGAAAGTCAATGGTTTTTTTTTAAAGTAATAAGCAGCTGATGATCCAAAGTAAGTGAATGAAAAACAGAGACAACAGGATTAGGTTATCAGGGTGAGAGAAGGGAAAGACTCTCCTGACTTCCCTGTTCCTGCTCACAGGCAGCAACCAAGATCCAGCTGCTTATAAAATTTCATTCTTTATCTCCTACAGCACGTTCCACTTTATGCAAACAAAAAAAAAGATAAAAAAAGAAAGAAAGACAAGTGTTTCTCATAAAAGAACCGAGTCAAAGTGACTAAATAAGAAAAGGCTGAGTCCCCATCACCCTACCTCTAGCTGTGCAACTGATTGATGTTTTTAAAGCTCTCAAGGAGCAGCTGCAGTTGCTGTTGCAAAACAAAAAAAAAAAAAAAGAAGGGAAGAGGGCCAGGGAATTATGTGGCCAAATCATTTTCCCACAGCAAATGGGATAAGGATTATGTTAGGTAAGAATAACACAGTAAATATTATGTTAGGTAAGAATAACACAGTAAATATAGTGGATCTGTGGATGAAAGGCAGCAGGTATGCCCAGGAGAGCCTGCGAGGGGACCTGGCAACTGCACTCCCCAGATTGCCACACCAGCCGAGGAGAGCCAGTCCCCAGTCCTGCCTCATTGCGTAGCTAATAGATCTGCTCATCCCAGAAGACCTGTTTTAAACCAGCGTTTATAATGAGCAATCACAACCTCCGTCTTCTGATGCTTAAAACACAGAGTCGCCACCACTCGACCTGGGGTTTCAGTCACCAGGTCTGAAGAAGCAAGAAAGGTGAGGTTTGCAGAGAAATAATCAAGAATACTCAGCTGAAGCTTGAGTTTATCAGAAAAGAGAAAGAGTAGAGATAAAAACATGTTGGCTTCTGAGGAACAAGTAAGATGGCAGTACTAAAAAACTGGATAAGAAATTCAGAGACACAGGAGATACATTTACGGTAACATAAAAATTGATTTTGGTAGCATAATCTCAGGGTTATTTCAGAAATTTTAAGATGGATACTTAAATAGATAGTAGGGCACATTAGCATGTTCAGGCACCCAGGCAATCCCAGGGATATAACCAAGCTCCTGGCTCTGTGCTTCACTGAGGCCAATTTTATTTGTAAGCCATCCACAATCATATTCCTAACTCAGGGAAATGCTTTCACACTTTTTCTGCTTTAGAGAATTAACATAAAAGGAAGTATGTTCCTCTATATGTTGCTGTTTTCCATAAATCCATTAAAAGCATACATGATGATTACATGTATCTATACATTTACAGCATTTAAAATAGTACTTGTTATGTATTAGATGCTAATAGCATTTCTCATAATTAATAGGATATTTCCTTTGTAGGTGCTTTGAACAAAACAAATATTAATTATATCATAGCTTTTCTTAAGCAGATGATAGTTCCTAAAGGAAAAGAAATTAAATGTTTATACATACCTATACACACATGCACACACACACACACACACACACACACACACACACAGGCATGCACAATCACATGAATTTTGTGTGCACATGTGTACAAGCTCCAAAATACAAAATAGAAAAAAATAAAAGAGAACAAAATCATAGAAGTCTTTTGTGGTGGGAAATTAATTTAAACTTACTCTGATGCTGCAGCACATTGAAAATTTTTAACAGCCATAGAATCTGTCTTGCTTATAATGAGTTATCTTATATATGTATGCAGTTAAGGAGCCAGATTTGCCAGAAGTAAATGAAGTAAATGCATATATACTTCCACGTGGGTATGGTCTCCATCTCAAATGGACCTTTATTGCATTTTTCTTTATACTTGACGGCAGTGACATAAGTTTGTCCAATGCTGCAATTTCAGCATATTTAAAAATAATTCTTGAATGAACACAGAATATGGAGGTGGGTTTTATGTCAATGTGCTAATTCAGCTAAGTGAAACTGAAATAAAGCAAAGCCATGTTCAAGTTTTATGACTATTTATTAAGGATTCCCTTTCTTCTATCCTAGACTTTTACCTGCATGAGGAAAAGCTTACATTATTGTTTTCAATACTTTCTTCTAAGTCCCTAACACCGGCTCTAATACACAGCTATTCTAGGAAAATAAAAGATGAGCGAACCCATTTTCATTAGTGTGATCATACTCCACAAGTGTTTTCTAACCACCTTAGTGGCTTATCATGAGGGTTTTACACATACATGTGTGTACACATATACACACAAAACACAAATGTTCAACAGAATTTTAATGGCAGAAAAGTCTTCCATTTCATAGAATTGTAAGAATTCATTTAATAAACTCCCTGTTATAGGATAGTTTAAATAGGTGTCATTCTTTGATCTTTATGACAGAAAATCTGGGTTGCTAAGTAAATTGAAAACTCAATGTTTTGAATGACACATCACATGCAAAAGCAGTTTTTTGCCACCCTCTTAACTGCAGAGGTTAACTCAGAAGTAGAAGGAGAATGATGAAAGTTTAGGCATGGAACTCTGTCCCGTGCACTTGGCAGCAAGCTAGGGATTTGGCAAATACTCCCACTTACTTTGACAACTCATAGGTAAATGTAGCCTTTCTACATTCCTATGAGAGACTCTTGCAAGCAGGACCCAGTTTGAGATAAACTAAAACAGGAAATAAGTTTTTGAGTGTATAAGCCTCAAAATATCTCACCATCTCCTAACTTCAGTGTTAACTTTCATGGAGACTGCAGGGGGACCAACTACCATCTCCCTAAGTAGCATGGAGACAGGAAACCGTAGTTTCCAGATGTTTAAGGTCCTTGCAGAAGGAATGAAATGCAAGTATGCAGCAAGCTTTGAGGACCTCTAACTTAGGGCATATGATTGTGGATACTCAGGCAAAGCTTCCATAATGCTCTAGCACTAAGGAAAGACCTGCTCCTCTGTAGCCATGGCTGCACTTATACCATCCTACTCCAACCTTGACTGGGAGCCTACAGTACTGGGGTCATTATCTTATTGAGTGACACTGTATTTTGTGCCAAAACTTCAGCTAGGAGGCTTGAAATGATGACAGAAAATATCTGTAAATAATTCAATATTATGTATCTAACTTTGTGTACAAGAATGTTATATTGACCGTGACTACAAAATACCATCATCAACTTTTCATCTTTCAATACTTTTCTCAAATCAGCTTTTACATTTAAATAACTGAATTTATTCACATGTTTTTTTTTTTTTTTTTATGAAACACTGAGAGTGGTATCTACCTGGTCTGAACCCATTCAAGAGTCCTAAGGAGAACATACTTTTCCTAAGGCAAGTGTAACTGCCCAGATTTCAGACTTCAGGTTACTCTCCCAATTCGGAAAGAGCTAGACTCAATGAAGAAATCTCCAATACGCTGTTGCTGCAAGGCCTTTTCTTCATATTGGTGCTATCACTCATCCACTGAAGAACATTGGCTTTGAACAAAGGCTTTCTCAGAGGGGGCTCCAAGAATCTTCTCAGATGCACATATCTTTACTTACAGTTCCACTCTACTTTATTCACTTTTGTGAAATTCATAAATATCTTAAGACTGATATTTTGTAAGGTGGGAGAGAATGCATTTATATATCTGGTATAAACCTGAATTTACATAAGGCTATTTATATTGTCTTTTCTTTCCCTACAGTGTCTTCCCCAGATCGCACTGGAGAAGTAACAAAATGTATTGTATCTGAAGGTGTTGCCTATTTAAATTTGAAATTCTCTGAATGTGGAAAGATTGGTTCACTGCATGGTTTCACAGAGTGGACCTATACATATTAGGCTGCATTATAGTTAGCCTTTCAGAAATGGTTCCACCTACTAAGTTCACATGCTGAGCTCTCAAATAGGAATTACATACTGACTTCTGCTCTTCCCTTCCAAATTGTTCCAAATCATACTGTAAGGTCATATATATTATAGTTTGTGGTATTTTAGATTTACTTTGTTTCACTATTGTTGATTTTAAAAATAAGAAGGCATTTTTCTGACTATACTGATTGTGATAGCTTTTCTGGGAAGTTCTCAGATTGATTTGTGGAAAGTTAAGTTCTCTTTGAATAAAATATAGGGAATTAATTGGAGAGAAAGAAGATAATACAAAATTAATATTTAATATTTAAAGTAGTTGGTGAATCAAGTTGTAGGACAAATTCTATATATACTATAGGACTCTTCATTAGCAAAGCATGTATTTTAATTCCTACAGTCTGACTTGGAACCCTGGCCCTAAGGAATCATGTCATTAGGTTTCTTTCTGTATGGAGCTGGCTGGGCTAGGAATCCAAACTACAGTTGGCTTGGATAACCAAGTCCAGCAAATAACCCAGATGTTTTTTATGAAATTAAGTAATTGTGTAAGATATTTATTTCTAGATAAATAATGATCTGCATTAGAGTAAATGATTAGAGTCTCCAGCATATGCCTTCAAATTCTATTTTACACTCTTCTCAAGTAAAAATGTGAAAAAATACCGTGCTGAGATCTGCAATGATCCCGAATATAATTTTCTGGATAGTTGCAGTGATCCCTCTGAGGCACATTCTCTGCACTCTCTTTGCCCAGACAGTAGCTTTGCTTCTCATTAGTTAGGAGAGACAAGAGTGTTTTTCATCACACTGTGGAACTCTCATCTCACAAAGGCCAGCCAGGGAGTTACAGAGCTATAGGTTAACCCTGGATGTTCATTAAAAGCACCAGGTTTGTCAGGAGAGTGAATAGTGATCATACATTTTATAGTAGGCTCTGGGGAAGAATCGCTGCTTCCGAGTAGGTTGTGGTTGTTCATTAATAGTATGCTTGTCCAAAACAAATAACAAGGTGAAGCAGGAAGTTGTTGCTTTGAACTCATCTAAGCCCAGAGACTAAGAGCAAAAGTTGTGCTCCCTGAGTTGCACATAAAAAATAAAGATAAAGACCCCCTGAACGTTTTCTGAAATGAGCTTCTCAATTGAGAGGAGTTTGAATCATTATTTACTAAAGTTGTAGTGAAGATATTAGATGTAAATTTACAGAATTGCTTGTAGATGATACAATAATTCAGTAGACATATTTATGTACTTATTTGGCATACAAACTTTGAATAATTCTAGCATGATGAGTGATTTTTAGAGACACCAATGAGAACATGGTATGATTTTTTTTCAAGCTTTTAAGCATTAAAATTCATATGACAGATTAACATAATATTAGTCAAAAGAAAATATAGTTTTGATGGAAGAAAGAGTATTAAAATTTTTATCAGAATGGAACTCACTTCTTTCATGCATCTGGCTGAATGTGTTTTAATTGGATCTTTGTGGTTTCTCTCTTCTCTCTCCTTTCTTAAAAGTCACAGTCCAACTTTTATCAATGTCACATGTTGATTGAAGACTTATTTTTGAAAACCACACTTTTTAAGTACCTTTGTACAATTTTTTTTTTATCAAGCCTTCACCTAAAATATGGTCCACATTCAGAATTATCAACTCTAGAAATGATTTCCTCATTGAAATCTTCAACAAATGCCTTTGCATGACACTTCAATTGCTATTGACAAGATTTTTATTCCACCAGAGGTTTGAACATGGATCTGATATACTATTTATCATATAGTGTTATAACTTTTAGAATGTACGTCTTCCAGCTCATGCATAGCATATTTCTAGAATATACAAACCATATCCCCATTACTTTTTTATATTTTATTATTTGTGCCAGCATATGGTTATGGCACAAAGATATAGCCCAACAAAGTAATATTAGCAAAAATTTCAACTTATTTTACTCAAATTTAAACCTGATATAATATTGCCTATCAGATAATCAGAACAAACATTTAATAACTATGCTGTCAATCAAAAGTAAATTATATATAGTAGCACATGCCAATTATGTTTCAAATAATTACTATAAATGCACTCTGAAGTGACATTTTAATTGCAAAAATACTAATGTGCACTTTGAATTTTCAAGATATTTTATACCATCATTCAAAATGATCATACATAAAATTTGCCTTCAGTGTTGTTCATTTGAGACAGATCTCTGCCATCTCCAGAGAAAAATAGCAGCATTAATATTAGTGGTATCAACTATCAGTTAAAGGGTGATGAATATGTGTCCAGTTGTGTTCCAGGTTTGACTTGTGTATCTTATCACTAATGTCATCCTTTGGTGTTCACTGTTCTGTTCTCCCTCTTTCTCGGGTTGTCAACTAGGTTCAGAGGTGTTCAGGGTGGTTATGGTGGTAGTGACTGGGGAAGCCAGGTTCTTTGTTTTCATCCAGTTGCTGAAACACAGTGTGCATCTCAAGCTGGGTACAGGGTATTGATTGTGAACCCCATGAGGAACCAGGTGGGTACTTGTCAATCGTCACCAAACAAACACATGTTCACAACTCAAAGTGGGATTGATTCAGGCTCATTTTCAGGGAACTGTAGTCTAGGATCTGTGTGAGAGGGATTGAAGCTAAATACTCTGTTTCTCTACTTAGCCACACTGAAATCAGAGACATTCTAAAATGTTTAGGAAATTATATAAGGCTTATATGACCTTAGTGTTTCTTCTCATTCAATGAAGAGTTAGAGATGAAGCAGGTGTTACTATAACCATGATCTGAAAAGTGTTTGACACATTTTATATCAATATGCATGTATGAATATCAGCCATAAGACAAAACAAGGGCTGGTGACTAGAATTATTTTTTTTAAATTCTGGGTCAGTTATTAAAGTTACAATATACATTAAAAATGAAAATATCTCTTCTACAGTGGTTTTGAGAATTCATAGCATATTACAAATCAGACAAAGAAATTAAAGCCACTTTGAAAATTTAAAACACTGTCTTCCAAAGACACAGAAGGACCCAAACCACAAAAACCAAAAATGAGCCAAAAGCAAAAAGAGAAAATAATACTCAGCTAAATAAATTAATTCCTCAGCTGGAGCCCACATGCCCATGTTTGTGTTTTGACATGATTAGGAATGCTCTTGTCCTCCATTCTGGATCTGTAAAAACAACAGCAGCTGAAAGACCACCAACTCTGCTTTTCCCTGGACTGCTAGCTTGGGGGGGGGGGCACCACACTGCCTTCCACTCATTTGCAGCGCAGGCCACCTGTTGTGTCAAAAACGGGAGTTTTCCATGGTCCTTCCACATTTTGATCTTCTACCAGTGCAACTAACACAGTCAGCTGGCAAAGAAACTGGGAAATGAAGTTTTCACCTCCTTGGCCCAGCCATACCCAGCAGGATTTAGGAAGATGTGATCCGTTTGGCAGACCAACATGTTAGTCACAATCTTGGCGTGCTACAGGAAAAATTCCACCCTCAGCTTCTATGGCTAGAGTCCAAGAAATTTTTGTTGTTTCATTTTCTTGAAGTAGTGTTGGCATCTAAGGCATCAGACTTAAAGTATAAACCTTGTGTTCTACTATAGAGGAACACAGAACTGACATTTTCTCCTGATTTTAATAGGATTGATAGGCAGACCTGATAGGGAAGACCTAAATTATACTTAGAGATATCAACTTAGCTGATGAAAACTGTTTGTCTGTCTCAATAAACCCTTGAAATTACAATCTATCCATCTAGATTAAACACTCTTGTGTTTCATTTTGTCTGCTCTGCTGCCCTGTTCTACAGACTTATACAGGATTCTTTTAGTATCATTTTAGATAATTTTCTATGTGACCACCTTATCTTAACAGGTATGTAAAGAACTGTAAGTCTTCTAAATTTGGGTATAGTTACTGAGATAATGCTTAATTTCACAAGCAGGAGTACTTTTTTTAAATGTTTGGTGAAAACAGCTAGAAATTTGTTTGAAATTTTATAAAGAAGGCAACTCAGAAAAGAAGGGTCTGACTAGAAAATTCTTATATTTCTATGGAATTTACAACCAGTGTAGATTTCAAGGGAAAAGTTGAAATAAAATGCCAAGAAATCATAAAATTCCCACTTTCACTCACTCTCCCTCTTTGCTGTATTTGGCAAAATAGTTAAACTTTCTCCCTGTTTCAGATATAGACCATCTATATGTATGAAACGTGGTGCTAAGCTTTGCCCATGAATAATTTCATTTAATTTTCACAACAGCCTTAAGCTATGATTATTATTATCCTTGTTTCATAGAAATAAAGCTTGAGGTTTATATCTTATAAAGAGTCATTTTTTTTTTCATTCTGGGGCTCAGGTCTTCAGGTCTTTGTGTATTTAGCCCTACCATAAACTTCCTTCCTCTTTATGTTGGTTAACTTTGTTCTCAAAGAAAAAGTCAGGTATGCTTAGGACCCCCAGGAGATTAGTGAAATGGCATACACAAAGAAACAAGTGCACTCTCTGAACCCCATCACCAATCAATGAATTTGCATCACATTTTATCACTCCACTTCCATAGAATAAAACAAAAGCCAATAAAGAAAAAAAAATAGAAAAACAGTGAGATCTGTCAATGGCAATATTTATACATACTTTTAATTTGTTCATCAGAGTTAAGAGTTCAACATGCACATTCCTGACAAATTAGAACAGAAAAAGTGGACCGTTATAGGTAAATCAACAGCACAAAGCCTGTTGCAGAGTTACTGAGTTAAGAATGTTTCATCTTGAAATGTTTCCATTTATTGAAAATATTGAGGATGACTCAATATGGACAAGGTACAACCTTCATAGTCACAATTTAAATATTGTAGTTATTCATAAATGAAATATATGTGCACATATATATTTGGTAACAATTACAAGCCAGGAACTACATTAAATTTTTTAACTATTAAAAAACTATTAATTTAACTATTAATTATGTGCTGTCATGGTATACCAGTTTCCCTGATGCTCTTCTGAGGGATTCAGAAGAGCATCAGGGAAACTGGTATATCATGACAGCACATAATTAAGCCACATAAGCCAACCAATGATGGAGAAAAGTCAAAGATCTCTCACGATATCTGTCCAGTGTCAGAGTCAAAGTGCACACTACAGTTATGCACTGAGTACCTCCTTCCATGTTTACGGCTACTTACAAGAGGAACAGAACATGGCTTACCCTGGTCAGCTCTGTTAGTGCAGATACAATGGCAAAACTTCAGTAAAATGCTTTAGTTCTTCAGGTATTATAAGCCCTCTATTTGGATATGTCTGTGTGTTGGTTGGGGTTACAGATAATTCCTAATATCTCACCATAGGACATGTTAGAAATGCAAGTATCAGTGGTGAAGTGCCTTTCTAGTATCACAAGCTCTGGCTTTCAACCCAGAGCTACAAAATAATGATAATGGAGATTATAATAGTAGTAATAAATAAAAATAAATGCAGCTATCCCAAATCTGATAGTATAGGAACCCAGTGTTGTCTGAGTTTGTTTGAGCTCTTCATCAATCAAATGCTAACTTTCTATACTTAAAAGCGAAAACTATTCTTAGAGTATTGTCTATAAGCTTAATTTTCCGAACATTATTTTTCTTTATCATGTATAATATAGATAGCATCTTCATGATGAGAATATTCATTCATACTTGTGATGCTGCTTATTTATTTTCTCTGTAAAAGCATAAGCAAAATTTTTCACTTAAAAAGACTCATTAAAGATTCTAAACATAGAGTTTTAGAACAGCTAAGGAACTTCTCAATGTTCCTTTTTACTTTCAACATTTCATGCTATAAGCTAAAATGTGTGTGTATGTGTGTATGTATATATATATATATATATGTATATATATATATATATAATTTATATTTTTTAGAATATATGTATATTCTAAAAAAACTAAAAAAACTGCCATATTTTTATATTGTTAAGTCAAAAATATCTATTATTTTTCTGTACTTCTTTTGACAGAGCTAAGTTGCATTTCTGATGTGAAAACTGGAGACTATCTTGGTGGCTTTGACATAGTGCAATATAAATACATATATAAAGTATATCTCATTTTGATGAATTACAACTATGTTCTTTCTCTGTATTAAATACTAGAAACCAATTCACACATTTGTACAACAATAGTTTAGTTATTTAAAAAGTGGCAAATGGAAAGTAACCTAAGTATTATATGCTCACATAAAGTATCTCCTAGTTTTTTTATTGTCTTTTAAAAATTATCAACTACTTGTAATACATTATTTTTTATTTACAGATATTTGCAAGATAACAAACACTTCTATAGAGTTTTATGATTCTCAATTACAACCTGATGTTGGACTTTCTATTGTTATCATCATTTTATTATAATGATAAGTTTGAAAATTTAAATTAGTTCCTGATCCTCAATATTCCTCAAATTAAAATTAAACAAAAGTACTATCACCATCTGCCATTCATTATCATACCATAAAATATGAGTTTAGTTAAGCAAAATATCTCTATCTGTAGTGTTGATGTGGCTGAGGAGATGGTTAAGATAAGACACAGACAGGGTTAAGGACCCGTAGGGTGGAGGAAAATGAGAGACAAGAAATATATCTGATATTTGAGCTGTACAGAATGCAGCATTTGAATCACTCTGAAACTCTGAAGCTTCTTCAACGGAAAACATCTTGCTTTATACTTTATGAGAAGCCTGCATGCTATGTCCTAGATACTGTCACCTTGAGCACTATTCATTGAGACAAAAATTAACACTGGAGCCAAAGACAGACATTTCTCATTTGTTCAGGGGTCAATGATGTAGATTAGGAAAGACAGCATAGAATAGTGTTTAAGTTCCATCCTGTCTTCATTACTTTCTAGCTTATACAAACTTCAACAAATTATTTAACTTCTTTGCATTTCACTTTCAGCATCACTATATTAAGGTAATATTGATTAATTTTCCAATGTTTTTATAAAGAAGAAGTAAAATAATATCTATAAATAATTAAAACTGCTGATTATATATAATAAATGTTTCACATTACTTACTAGGTAATAGATACCAGAGTTTTTTTTATTGAGTAGGTAGACACAAAGTGTTACAAAGTGAAATGGAAATTTATAGTACAGTTTAGCAATGTAGAGATCAGGGTGCACTCCCCCACCCCTCATAAATTTGTAAAACAAAAACCAACAGAGTGGCAATCACAAGGTAGAATTAATGACCACAAAGAGATTAATTAAGCTACAAAATATCAGAAGCTGAAACTTGCAAGGATGGATGTTCTGCATTTCTGGCTACAGGCATTTTGGGGGAGGTTTTCAGGAGCCCCAAGCCGTAAAAAGAGAAAATTTTGCAGAGGGTGAGGAATGTGACCAGGTGTGAACTCCAGGGCTCTAGCACAAGACAGTTGAAAGCAGTTCCAAGAGTATTAAGTGATGAGCTTCTGGGGAAGCCACAGTGATACTCCAGCAACAAGAGTTCTACTTACTCAACGTCTAACTTGTGGCCCATCCTTATTTTCCATTTATCCTTCCAAAGTGAAATCTTGAATGTATATTAGGGGAGGTGTACTTTTTTTTTAATCTCCCAACCTGAAAAAGCCAGATTTAACACTGTCCTAATCTAAGGTTGCCTTTATATTTAGACCAATAAATGAATCTATTTGCTTATGTGAAAGACATTTTAAATTTTCTGAAATAAAATGCAACTTGAGACAAAAGAACAGAGCTTTAGTTATCATTTATAAAGCCTTTTTCAGGGAAATAAGCCAGAATCATAGGGGAGGAGGGTGATTTTAGTACAATGAACTGTCAGATCCTTGCTATACCTAAAAACTATTTTAGTTGAGATCAAATCATTTTCAGGAGCTAACAAGCAACTTTACTTGGGATTTTTTATAATGATCTTAGTGTGTGTGTGTGTTTTCTTTGGACCTGTCTCTCCTCTAGCAGGTCATTCAGGGAAGCTTCTCCACTAGGTTCTGTGGGTGTCCATCACCTGTATCCAGAGGCAGGGGAAAGGGGGATTGGCACCATACTTCTTTACGGCTCTCGTCTGGAGAACACACACACCATTCTTTTGCCATTCTGCTAGGAAATTTAAGGTCATCATCAAATCAGGATGGCAGGGCCAACAGTGAGGAAGTGGAGATTGTAGATTTTGAAACTATGAAACTTCTCCCTGGAACTAGAAGTGGATGAGGAGAGGCCTCAGGAACCAGATTACACAGGAGAGTTTTAAGCTTTCATTAGCAGGGTTTTGTGTTGAAGTGTTTTAAGCAGAGGGACAGTGTGATATGACCTATCTAAAAGTATCACTGAGGACCAAGTTGTGCATGAGCCATGAGTTAACAAGACGAGACCAATGAGAATGTACTTTGTGTCCATTTCTTTTTTTTCTGACATTTCTTTTGCTTTTGGATTTGTAAAAGCACTTTTCATACAAAATAAATGGGATTTTTGTCTTGATGTAAGCTAAAGATATGTTCACATCTGTCATCTGTTTCATCTTCACTTGTTTCAGTTTTGCTCATGTAACATAAATACTGCATTCCCTGTCTCCTGCTCGCCAGATTCTTTCACTTTACAAATTCAGAAAACTTAATATACTCATATCTCAGATTTATTATCGCTAGAAGTGAATATATACCAGCTTTACACACACACACAAAAAAATAAGAACATGGTTCTGCAAGCGGGGCTATTGCAAATCTTTTACTTTCCTGACAAAGGGACAGTCTGAAAGCTGCTGCTCCTTCCTTTTCCAATGCTTTAATCATCGATAGGATGCCTGGGTTGCCCTGTCTTTTAGCACACAGTGGAGGAGGCATTGGAGAAATGGTGATGTATTCTTGATGCCATCTTTCAGTCACTGCCATTCTCTAGACTTCCAGCTCTGTACTTCCAACATTATGCATCCATCCATCTATTCAGCAAGTACATAACTGAGTACCTGCCATGTGCTAGCAATTGATGTGGTAGGTACTATTTCAGTCTCCCTTTTACAAATGTGAAATCTGAATTCCAGAAAAATCAAACACATTTTGCAAGATAACACAGCTGGGAAGTGAGAAGCCCTGTCTAGGAAGTGTGACTTTGATCTGTGTTCTCAATGACCATATAACACAGCTCTTCATCATACAAGATAAATAGCATGCTAGGTTTTCAATCATTGTTAATTAGATTTTTTGAAAGTTTAACATAAAACCAACTTTTAACTGATATAGTTGGTTTTTTTTTAAATTTTCTATTCAAATATTTTTAATGAACTCGTATCCTCAGTGGTCCTATGGATCAATTTCACAGTTCGATGCCAAGACTCTGATAGAACTGGGCCTCATTTTTAGATCCTTATATTTAACACAAGTAGTAAAGCCTCTCAGAGCCCTTTAGCTGGTGATCTGAGGAATTAACAATAAGATCACTTCCTTATCTTGTGTTTTGGACCTATCGCTGGAGTTTAAGGATTGAACTCTAAATTTCCTCAACTCTAGAACTTTCATAAAATTCAATCTAACTTTTGCCAATAAGGTGAATCAATCTCAATCAGATGGACAAATGGTTTTAGAGAAAAATCTCCAAGAAAAATTTTTCAAAAACTTCCACATCCTGTCCCATTCTATTATGGATGCTTGTGATTGCTTCTGACTTGCTCAGAGACAAATGGCATTTATTCATCTTGACTAATGGAGCATTGGCAATTATATTTTATTTGAACCCTACAGAAAGTAATGGTGGTAGAGAAAGCTGACTCTCTTGTTATTCAAGAAATAACTGACTGCAAAGGATCAGTCTGTCTTCACTTATTTCAGGAGAGGACTGGGCTCCATCTTCCTTTGATGATTCAGAAAAAACCACCGCCCACCCTTCTTTAGGACTGTAAGTCTCAATGACTCTTCCTGTTCTCCTTCCTCTGTAAAACGCCATGCTGAGTTCCCTTTCTTGGAGATATTTGCATGAGGGAAAATACTTCCTATGGCAACAGCCTGAGAAGAGTCACCTCCTTGATTTTCCTGTGCATACTGTCTTCATATTCCACCATCCCCACATTTTCCACCCAAATATTCAAGTTTTTCATTTATAAACTTATGCAACAATTAAGAATGAGTTAAGTAAATCCTGGTGACAATCTACTTAATGAGGCAGGAGTGTGCTTCCTTTGGCAGATGAAAGTACAGTAGAATGGCAGAGGCAGAGTTGAGAACAACAAGGTAATTATATTTTTTTCTAAATCAGGATAATATAAGTGCAAAATTAATCTTCTCAACTGTATTTGGAATACTGAATGACAGCTGTATTGGCTTGTTGCAATTAAAACAAATTATGGTATTATACACTGCACAGGCTATATTGCTTCAACTAGACCAAGAACTTGAAGATTTCCTCAGTATGTGTGTGTGTGTGTGTGTGTATGTGTGTCACACACACGCACGCTAGATTCAACCATAATTAACATATTATAGAAACTTCAAATGCTAAACAAATGCTGTTACTCTTTGACAATTTATACCAACAATGGGATATATCTTCTAATGTATCTTAAAATCTTTCATAATAAATGTATTATTTATTCATTTTATCTTTTAAATTAGGATTACTTTGTGTGGGGAGAGAGAGAGAGAGAGAGAGAGAGAGAGAGAGAGAGAGAGAGAGAAAGGAAGAGTTTGTAATACTATATCAGTATATTTGAGGAAACTCAAAAATTTGCAACTGATATTCTATTATAGCTTAAAAAGCTTCACAGATACTAAATATTACATGACTGGAGTATTTATTCCTGATTGGATGTTTCAAACTAATCTAACACAGACCTCAAGATTACAGATATAAAGTTATATGGAAGTTATTTGTATCAGCCAGTTTGATGAACATTCACTTATATGTTCCTCTACAAAAAATAACAGATAATAATTTTTAGCATTGCTTTTAAACTTTTGAACTTGTTTTCTAAAATTATTCAAAACGAAAACTAAATATGCAGTACAGTTTATGTGCATAATGTTGAAAGGAAATATATACTATTTATTTTCTAGTATCCTTTACCTATGAAATAATAACAATGTAAACTGGAGCATATTGTTAATCATATCCTTCTTGAGCTAGGTGTCTCCATTCAGGGGAACCAGTGAAGACAAAGACTGTGCCTATCAAGTGTTCACAGAACTTAGTACAGTGTGTGATTCACAACCAACACTCAGCACAGGCTTGAATGAATGGATTCCTAATATGCAAATATAAAAGTTAACGCTGGTGTGGTGCAATCCTCTAGAACACCCTTAACTCCCCTCTGTATTTCATTCTTCTAATAATCTGGTTATGTGCAGAAAAGAGAAAATGGCTGGTTCTCTGCTCTCACTTTTTCTTTGTCTCTCCTCTCCATGCCTCTCTTTATATATTTAAGAGAAAAAATAACTTCTGTTTTATTATGCTCTAAAATTCTTTATTTTCTTATATAATGTAATTCTTGATGTTAGAACAAGTAATGACTGAGGAGCAGACAACTTAAATCATTTACAAAGTAAACATCACACAGTTAGCACAGCCAGAGCTGAACCACAATATTGATCTGCACTGATTTCACCACCCAAGGTCCTTCCATTACACACCATGCCATGGTGGGAAGGGCTGGGGTGTTTGTGACCTGGGTGCACAGAGGGAAAGCGGTGGAATCAAAGTCTAAAGGTTGCACTAGTACACTACACAGAAAATCAGCTAATGAGTAATAAACACAACCAGTTTTCTCAATAGCTCAATCATGTTCCTGTATTTTAATTTGATCTAAGTTAGAATGTTACTATGAATAAGATTCAATTTTAAAAGTATATTTCTTCCTTAATATATGATGCTTTGCTGTACATTTGGGTGTGAAGATGTACTTTAGTGCCTTTGAAAGAGTGAAAAGAATAAGGACAAGGCCAGGGAGGAAGGAGAATGTGGAAGAATTAGAAAGAGAAGGATTAAAAAGTAACTTTAGGCTGGTGTTTCCCCTTCTATTCTAGTCTTTGTATTTTCAAGTTTTCTTAAAACATAATTCAGATAATAACAACTCTAATCTATCATAAAACAGATCTTCCAGCCATTAAATTAATATCAAATTCTTTTATATTATAAGTTCCTTAAAGTACTAGTTATACTAAAAACAAATGTAATTTTATTTAAAGAATTAATAAAAATCAAAGATTTCTATGTAAACAATTACAGAAATAAACACAGATATAAAGATAAAGTCAGTTACATTTAAAAAATGTAAGTAGTGTCTACCTTTGAAACCTGCGAATGCCCATAACAACTTAAGAATGTGTCTGCTGTGCATAACTTTTATCCCAGTAGGAAATGGCAGTATACAGCATACAACTAACCTAATGGATCTGAAGTGAATATTAGTTACCTGAAATGCATGTAAGAGTCACCTCTGCTTACAGGGAAATCACCTAAGAGGGGAGATGGAATTGCACATTATAACTCCTCACACCTTACAAACTACTGGTTGGGAAATTTTAAGCATGTGTTTTCTCTACATGTTGAGCATTTGAGCATTCTTTCCTGGTGGAATAATGGAGCAGGAGAATGTGAGAACACAATAAAATTTAACCCTCCCCTCTCAAAAAAAAAATGGAGAGAGCAAAATGAAAGTTAATGTGTTTGGGCAGTTGTGGGTGGGTGGAGGGAGAATTTCTTTTAAAAAATAAATAAAAAGAATACAAATATTAGGAAAAAAACCATCAACCATTACCTCCCTTAGTATCTTCTAAAAGCAGAGAACAATGTCACACATGGAGAGACACATATTTCATGAGCCTGAAAACATCAAAACAATGATAATAATATAGGTAGGAGAGAATACAGAAATTGAGGGGTTTATTCCAACTTTATACAGAAGTTTCAGTGATTGTTGATGATTTAAGAGAAATTGTAAAAATCGGGTGTCTATATGTTTCTATGTTTTTACTCATTTTCATTTCACATGTGATACAGGAACTATATCACAATATATGACAATATATTGTCATATATCACAATATATGATAATAAACACCCGTAAATACTGACAGGAGACATAGATAGCAACAACACATTGGCAGAAATGTGTTTTGTGTGATGGAAAAGGTGATGGAGATTCTTGTGTGTGTTTTTATGCACCCCTAATAGATGTGAAATATATATACTCACTCTCTCTCTCTCTCTCTCTCTCTCTCTCTCTCTCTCTCTCATACACACACACACACACACACATATATACATACACACATATATATATATATACTCTAATAATGTTTTGTTCAATATAAATAAAATGGAGTAATCTTCAAGACATTCTGACAAGATTTACTGATTTTTTTTAGATTCTAAACATGTTTTTAGCTAAATTCACTATTTTCACATTTTCGGAAAAAAAGTGTGAAAAGACAAATGTGTAAGAGAGAATAGAAAGTTGAACACAGGTGTTAAAAGGGACAGCACCAAATTCTTTTGTCAGGTACATGTCAAAGCCAGACCAAACTTACACTGAATTCTTACTTTAGCACTTATTAGTAACATGGTCTTGAATGTCACTTTGCCCCATTCAGTCATAGCTTCTTATTTGTAAAATCTAAATAATAAAATTTACTTAATGGGGAGAGATGACAATTATAATTGAGTTCCCAGTCCAATACTGAAGTTTTTAGAAAAGCTGAGGAACCTATTGCTTATAGAAGTGCAGGAATGATATATTATTGATTCTCTTTTCTTGGATTGCCCAAAAGTACTGCTGCAACTACAGGGGATGCTTATGGAAATTAGACACAACTTAAACAATAGGCAAGGCAAAAATATGTGGGCTTAGACTCTGTACAAAAAGTTTTCTGCTTTTCATACACTTAAAGACATATTCATAGATGCACATGCTCCTGTATTTAAATGAAATGGCATTTGTTCCTCAATGTAGTTAAAATTTCCTCATATCATTGGTTATTAACACATAGAAAATGGGTACAGAATTTCATGCCATAGATGTGCCAAAGTATATTATTATTTTCACTTTTACTGCATATTAACATTGCACTAGGTCTGGGGCTATAGCTCAGTGAGAGAGCTTGCCTCGCACATGTGAGACACTGGGTTAGATCTTCAACAATACATGTTATACATGTGTTAAAAAGAACAGCACCAAATAAAGATTGTGTTCATCTACAACTAAAAATATATATATTTAAAAATATGGGCTGGGGATGTGGCTCAAGCAGTAGAGCGCTCACCTGGCATGCATGCGGCCCGGGTTCGATCCTCGGCACCACATACCAACAAAGATGTTGTGTCCGCTGAAAACTAAAAAATAAATATTAAAAAATTCTCTCTCTCTCTAAAAAAATTGCACTAAAAATTTGTGTTTATAGTAACATTTAGGCATATATACCTGTTTTTTCCTCTCTCATTTCACAAGCACACATTTATTTTATGAGAGTGTCTTTATTTTACACATTCTTCACCTCAAGATATTAACAATCATTTAAAGGTTTGCCACGCTAGGGAAGGAGTGGAGATTAATTTTTCCAATTCTGATAGCCCCAAGTCCAACTCTGTAGGCCTACTCTACATGTAAACTTGTGTGTGTATGTGTGTGTGTGTGTGTGTGTGTGTGTGTGTGTGTGTGTGTGCTCGTGGGTATATGTTACATTAATATTCAGAATATTTTAATTTATTTCATATAGGAAATTTAATTTTTTGAATTTTAATAACTATCTTGTTATATACACTGTAAATAGTATTTGTCCTTTCTGTCATTTGCCTATTTACTTGATTTATAGTACTTTTTTTGCTTCACCTGTGTTTAATATTACATTCACTTTAATATGAAGTCTTTCTTTCATGTACCATGATATTTTATGTGATTAACCAAGATCTGCAAGACAAAATTATTCCAAAATATTTTTCAAGTTTTTCATAATTATTTCAAAGTATCTTTAAACTTTTATGTAAGAAATGCTTTAGTTCAATTTCACTATGATGTTAAGTAGGGATATTTTAAATATGAATACCACAATAGTATGGCAGTATTTATGAAATTGTGTGTCCTTCTCTATGTTTGAAATTCCAAAATTATTGACCATGTTTCATTATTTGGGGTTATCTATTTTGCTCATATATATGTCTTTATATCCCTGAGCCAACAGCTGCTATTTATGATTGATTGCTAAAATTTGGACATCAAGTAGAACAAATGAGCACTATTACTGGTTTTCAAAACAGTTTACCAATTATGTCTCACAGCAGTATTTTCAAATCAACTTTTAAAATAATATAAAATATCTATCATAGTGTATAAAATATATACTCTTCAAAAATAAAGAAAGGCAAAGCCAAACCATGTTAGCATTTGCTTCCCCTACAAATAACCTATTGGAAGATTCTCATCCTACTATGAGATATTTAAATATTGATAAGTCAAAATTGATTTACTTGAAAGTATAGATTTCTAGAACTGTATATTCATTTCATAATTTTCATTATTCAAATTAATGAAAGCTAATACTAAAAGTAGTCACTCCCCTGCCTGCAGGAGTGAGCATTTTGCAAAATATTTTTTTGAATATTTATTGATGTTTGTCAGGAATATTTAAATATTTCTAGAAAGATTCTTCCACAACAAAGAATGTGCCAATGCTCTAGGGTGAAAATGGTGTTGATGTTTTTAAATTACATTCAATTAATTGCATTGTTGTTTGAATTCTATTTGTTTTATACATCTCAAAGCCAGATTGTACAAAATTCCATTTGTATCCTAAGTCATATATGAATTCAGCTTGAGACATAGATAGAAATATTGTTTCTGACATTGGAATCAGCAAGGGTAACAGACAATAACATGCCTGATTACTAAAGTAGAAGATGTAAATTCTGCTACATTTCTATGCATTAAAAGTCTCAGAATCCCTGAATTTTAATATAAAATACAATGAAGTGTATCAAATGAGATTCCCCTATCTTGCCTAGTAATAATGTGGTTAAATCACAATGTGAACACTTTAAAGGGCAAACAACAACAACAAAAAAGCTTAAAAAAAACTTTGAATCACTAAGTTTCAAGAATATCTTATTTTATTTCAAAACGTTATTGAACTTTTCTACACTTCCTTCCATGACTGACTTTAACAATATTAGTGTCTTGGTTGTCACCTCACCTAAGGAGCCAAAGACAAGAATGGCAAATGATTTCATAGCAAGATATAATCTCGTAATTGGATGTGATGAAGCTGAAGATGCAAAAGAATGTAAAAAAAAGAAGAAGAAGAAAAAGAAGAAGGATGGTGCATTTCATCTGACATTGAGTCTGCTTAACTGTGCCCTGTTCACAGTGATGAAAACTGGTGGCACTCAAATAGCATAAGCTTTTTTTTTTTTTTTTTAAAGAGAGAGGTGAGGTGAGAGAGAGAGAGTGAGAGAGAGAGAGAGAGAGAGAGAGAGAGAGAGAGAATTTTTTTAATATTTATTTTTTAGTTCTCGGCGGACACAACATCTTTGTTTGTATGTGGTGCTGAGGATCGAACCCGGGCCGCACGCATGCCAGGCGAGCGCGCTACCGCTTGAGCCACATCCCCAGCCCATAGCATAAGCTTTTAAGAATACAAACCACAGCCTATTATTTGCCTCTGAAGGGAGTTCAACTTAAAATGAAGCTCCAATTTCTCTAATAAATTGTGAAATTCAGATGTTATTGTGCCTAGGAGACCTAACTTGATTAAGACATAAAATTTCACTAGACAGTTTTAAGCAGTAAGAAAAGAAAGCAGAGTATGCTGATTTTCTTTTGAGGATTCAAGTGTGTGTCCCCTATATTTTCACTGCATGTGAAGTATGCGCAAAGGTTTTATTTTATATGAATATAATCAAATAATTCATAGAAAACAGTCCAGGGATCAGTAGCGTAACCTTCAGTGATATATAGACTTCCTGAATTCACCTCTTTGCTGAAATGCTTGCAATACTTTGGTATGTTTTGAAACTCCTCTGTGGATCAGTTTTCTCAATAGAGAAATAAAATTAAAATAGAGACAATAAAAGTACAACCCTCATGGGATTGTTATAGTAATTTAGCATTTTAATAATTATGAAGAATTTAGAGAAATGTTTACTTTGAGTTGCAGGGAGATACTAAAACATTTTATTTTATTTATTTTTAATCTTACCTTTCTTATTGGTCCTTTTTAGTTATAGTAGACTCCATTTGGTATACAAGCAAGGAGTAATTCTAATTCTAATTAGGAACCTTATTTTGTGGATGTACACAATGGTTAGATTCACTTTGGCGTATTCAAACATGCACATACAAAAATTATGCCAGATTTGGTGGAATCTTATAGCCCCTCCCTTTAGTCCCCTTTATTTAATCCATTGAACTTCCTTCCAACACACATACTTTTTGTAGGTTAGCATTCACATATCAGAGAAAACCTTTGATCTCCCCCCCCACACACACACCAGGGATGATTCTGTTATTTCGCTTAGCATGATGGGAGAAAGCACATGATTTATTTTTAAAATTTTACAGTAACTACTAAAGGGATATGCATTATAGGCTTGGGGGAAAGCGTTCAAAATAGGATAAGGTACATGAAAATAAACATTTCCCACATTTTAAAATATGGCATTTTGGATCAAGATATTGACAGGAAATACAGGGATATAGTTTCAGAGTCACCACACTCTCCTGCAGGATGGTGTAGGTACCAGGAATTATTTTACAGTTGAAATGGGACAGCTTTATGCTTGATCTCTAGGGACATGTAGATGTCTGGTTTTGACAGTTGGCAGAGATAAAGACAACTAACAGAATAACTAACAGATGATTTACACTGTGCTCTTTATAGTGTGAAACTCCCTGGGAACATGCATCCCTGGGTTTTTATCAGTGGCTTTCACCTGACTGGTTAGACAGTGGAGGTTGCCAATATGACCAAAGGGATGTAAAGTACCCTGCTGGGAACTCTTGCCTTGAACTCTCTTGAAATCATAATTTGTCAGACAAATCGAGGCAGTTCAGTCTTGAGAAGAATTGTGTCCTTGTGAGAAAGAGAAAGACCAAGGGAAGCTTTTTCTTAGATGCCCCTTGGACTCCCAGTGTCAGCCTGCCTTCCCTGGGTCACCAGGGCAAGCCTTGCATGAGTGTCTTCTGTGGATTCCTCTGGGCCTCTTCAATCTCCACACCTCTTCAGTTGGCAAAGGATCTGGAGACTGAGAGAAAGAGAGCATTCAAGGATGAGTCCTAGATCTATGATTGGAGAAACTTGATGATTGAATGTCATGTATTGGGACAAGAGTCCTTGCTAAACCATAGCTTTATAGCAAGATTTTTTTTGTTGTATATTTTGAATGCATCATGCTCTCTATTTGGAACATATTAAGTGAAGATACTATATAAATAGTCTAGAATTCAAGGAATACATTGGGCCTGAAGATACAAATGTTTTATTTTTACTTTTGAATTGTATTTCTATTTATCAACAGTGACATGTCAAGACTGAAAAACAATGTCATTTTTAATTACTAAAAAAATGAAATACTTAGGTATATACTTAAACATGTACTGGACAGACATGCTGGAAATTCCTAATATAATTTGTACAATGTTACTCATGTTATTTAAACAAATGCATGAAAAGAGTTATATGGTGATTGTCAGGTGATTGTCACAATTTTCTCAATGAAGCAGGAAGAAACTCTCAGGGGTTATTAAAAGAGAGGAGCTAGTAGAGGAGATGGGAAAGAGGTAGTTGCTGAACTACTATGTAAAAGTGGGTGTGTCTTGAGAATAAAAACTAAGCAAAGACAGTTTTAAGAATAATCAAAAGCAAACTACTCAGTTTGCTTACATTTTTAAAAAGAAATATTCAGTGGAGATTTGGGGAGGATAGTCCAATTTAAAGTGGTTGAGAAAAAGTCTCCATAGTTGCACTTATTAAAAATTCTTCTTAGAAATGTTTACATGCAGTAAAACAAAGAAGAGATGGGAATTAAAGAAACAATTTTGTCTTTCCTTAACATAAATGCTACTATTGTGGGCGGATGTCTCGTGGAAGTGATCTTGTATAGAATGGTTAAAAAATAATAATATGGACAAAGGGCAAAGTAACTGCGGAAGCCATGGACTTGAGAAGTCAGGGAAACAGGAGCCAGCACAGAGATGAAGAGGCTGAACTCTGACAGAATCAACACTCTGCTGTCCATCAAGTTGGAGATCATGGGTACCGCCCAGCGATGTGCAAAGAAATCCTGTATGCAGTTGATGAGGAGATATGAGGCTTGTCACAATTTTCTCAATGAAGCATGAAGAAATTCACAGCCAAAAGTGAAATTATGGTTAAAAAAATAACAGCAGGACTGAGGATGAAGTGTATTGACTACACAGGGACAGTGTCTGGAGGGACACTCTCACCTCAGGATGCAGATGTACTCGGGCTCAGCAGCCTGGATGTGCTACTTTCGATCAATGATATTGAAATAAGATCTTGATACTCAGACAAACTTTCTCCCCTACTAAACAACAACAAAAAAATGTTTTCTCGTTGCTACCAAGATTATATGCATTCTTGAAATAAAGACAAATCTGTAAGATTAACAAAAAAAAAAACAAGCAGTACAATTTTTCTTGTGTGAAATTTTAATATGGCAAATACAAAGAAACTTTTTATATAGCCACTCAAATCAATTTTTGAATGATGATCCAAGAATAACAATTTGGGAATATGTGTGTTTGTACAAGTATCCATGGATGTGCATACTGAGTATATTTCGCCTCAGTCATTTGCCTAAAATATTGTTCTGAGATCAAAATGCTTACTTTTTTTCTCAAAAAGATTTACTTTTGTAAATCTTTCTAAATTCCTCAGAAAACTTTTTGAAATAATAGAAAAATGGATATTGCCTTTACTGTTTGGTTTTTCTTGACATATTCCTTCTCTGTAAGCCACATAATATTTCAATTAAACCAGTATTTCAGTATTTCAGTATTTCTACTGTAATTGCTAGCTCTTTAAATGTGCTTTATGCATTTTTCTTCAGAAGATGTTCTGTTTATATTCTAAGTATGTGAGAGAATTGCACTCTGTCTATTTACCTAGCTTTGTACATATCCCTAACAGCTCTAGGGATATTTGCCTCTAATGCAAGTGTGTGTTTATATACTGTGTTTGTTTATTCAGGACAGTTCCAAAATGTTTGTGAAGTGATAAAAAATAAATAAATAAATAATCCTGTGGTCATTGAAATGCTCCCAAAATTTCCCTTTCAGTTGTGCTTATATTCTCAAAATTCTAGGAATACTCACAGTAGTTTAGTCATCAGTTCCTATAAATAACCATTGCTATGTGAACTCTCTTAGAACTGTGGAGGTATAAGTGAGGTAGTGGCCTTGTGACTAGTGTGAATTCCAACTTGAATCCTTATTTAAATCCTTATTTAAATGAATTCCAACTTGAATCCTTATTTAAATCCCCCTCTTAACATACACACATGCTCATATATACGTATATTGAACTCCATTTACTCAAGTATACCATGATACAGGTTCCTTTTCTGTATGATGTGATATATCAATTTTGGAAACACACCACTCAGACAATTAATACAAGAATATTATCTCAAAAATGCATTTTAAAAATAAGTTATTATAAAAGGAATGAATCACCTTATCAGTTAACCTCTTTTTATTGTGGTCTTAACAAAAAAAATTCATAAGTTATCTGACATTTTCATGAGCTTCCCATGGCTGGCTGCCAAAATGAATTATCACTTAATTTGGTTTGAAATAATAGAAATTTATTCCTCCATGGTTCCTGAGTCTGGAAGTTTGAAATCAAGGTGCCAACAGTTCACACTTCTAGAGGGGAACCAGAATCTTTCCAGGTTTTGGTGGCTAATGACATTCCTTGCAGTGTCTATATAATTCCAACCTATTCCTCTATGGACACATTGCATCCTTTTATTTTATTTGTCAGATCTCCCTGTTTCCTTCTAACAAGGACATGTTCAGTGCACTTAGGGTCCACAGAATAGTCCTGAGCAAGCTCCTCCTTTTAAGATTCTGAATCATGTATTTTGCCACACAACATAGATTTCTGGGATTAGCATGTGGCATGTCTTTGAGGGAATAACCATTATTCTCACTAAACTCACTATTACCATCTACTTTGAATGAAAGAAGGATTGTAATGTCAAATTAATGATACATGCTAGATGAAGTTTTAAAGAGAATGAAACATTAAGCAGTGGGCAATGGGACTTGGCTAGAAGATCTCCAAAACATGTTTTGATAGCATAAAGACACTAAGAAAGACAGCACTGTGGCTCTTTCTCTGTACACACTGCCCGTCTCTTCTCTTCATGGCTAATTTCTTCAATGTTGTTATAGTTTGGAACTTGAATGTTCCCCAAAGTCCTGTGTGTTAAGGGGTCTTCCCCACAGTGGAAGGTAAGAATAAGAAGAGGGGTCTAATGGAAGGTCTTTATGATACTGGGGTATACCCTTACAGAGGTTGTAGGATACCAGCCCCTCCTTCTTGCTTTTGCTCCTGGCCATAGGTGAGCAGGTTCACTCTGCCTTGAGCTCCTGACATGATGTACTCACTTGCCACAGGACCAAAAGCAACAGGATTAATCATCCAATAGAGTCTTCAAAACTCTGAGCCAAAACAAACTTTTACTTTTCCAAGTTGATCATTCCAGGCATTGTGTTATACTGATGCAACTCTGACTGACACAAGTATTTATGTCTGACCACCAAATTTGGTTAAGTTGGAAAAATGGACATGACTACTATATTGAAAAGAAGTGGAATAAAGTATCATTCTGGTTTTTAAAAATCTAACATTTTGTTTACAAAAGAAACCTTAATATTATTAGGGATAGTGCATATATTCCTATACGATCATTGATCTGTTTATAAATTATAGAGACATTACAATTCAATACACTAGAAATTATGTCTTTTTTTTTGATCTCTTGATTTTCTAGTTTAGCTATATGTCTTTTTCTTGAAAGACAGAAAACATTGGAAGGAAACCAGTGAAAGCAGGAGAAAAATAAAGTATAAGATCTGATAAGTATTAGAGCTGGGCATGGTGGCCCATATGGGTAATCACTGCTATTCAGGGGTCCAAAGCAGGAATATAGAAAATGGAAGCCAACCTGGGCAATTTAATGAGACCTTGTCTAAAATAAAACAAGAAGGGTTGGGGATGTAGTTCAGTGGTAGAGCACATAGTTACTAAGTGGGAGGCCCAGGGATCAACCTCAGTTACCACCAGATACTCAGACACACACACACACACACACACACACACACACACACACACAGCATAAAATTTATTGTAACAAATAATTTATTCTTCACATTTTGTCTGTTTCACAGATGAGGAAACAGATACATGGATGTTTAAGAGAATCAGGTAAAATTACACAACACAAAGTTAAGGAGTATCAGGCTTAGAACTAGAGCTCTGGCCCACTAGTTTTAGAGTTTGAATACCTCCTACACTATGCTGATTCTCAAGTAATAAAAAAAACTCTGCCTTATAAAAGCATCACCTTTATTAGCAGCTTTAATTACTGTTATCTTAATATAAATAGTTTCTTCTCATTGTAGAGAGGATACAGGTCTATTGTGAGCCATTTCCTTTAGAAGTGTACCATGAAATCAAACCTTTATAGAGTTCCCTTTCTCATTCTGTGCAGAGATGCCTTCATGTCTTTTTGTTTATCACCTGGCTTGGTCAAGAAAATACTCTTTGCCAAGAAGCTCCAAAACAGTAATTTTGGCCAAAGAATAAACCCGGGTTATTCTACATTCAAAATTATCACAACTCCACTATTGACTTTGTGCCACATGTCAAATCACCTTATGTTCCTTTCACTCTCAGGACAATCATGGTGATGCGAAGTTGAGGTTTGAAGAGTTTGAACCCATTAAAATTCATTCAACTAGTAAATGGATGAGCTGGGATTTGGAGCAATCTTGTGCTGAATTCAAATTTATTTTTTATATTTTTACAAGGATGAATTATTCTTAATGTATCTGAAAGAAGGGCCTGACAAAATGGCAAAAACTCTGAACTTGAATGAATTTCACCTAGGTTATAGCTAAGGACCTATATGTTTTACATATTTTAGATATTTAATACTAACAGTATTGTGGGGGAGGGGATGACACTCATGTGCCTTTGGATTGAAATCTCTCACTCAGCTCTAAGTTCATGACAGTATTATGTTTTTGAAAAAGAATCATATTCAAGTGTATGTTACTGAAGTCTTTCCAGCCATAATAAATTTAAGGCAAATAATTAGAATCTGATTATCTTTATGGTATGCAGGTACACATGAAAAATGGAAAATAAACAATGAAAATGTTTCCCACTTTATTTGTAGAGATTGACACCAGATCAAATAAAAGCACTAGAAACTGTGCCATATTCATCAATATCTTAATATTTCTATTTTATTTCTTTTTGAGATAAAAGATCTGGAATTTCATGCCATATTCTCTTTAAGAGTAGAAGAAGAATCTAGCAGTGCAAATGCCAATATTTTTGTAAATGTAAGGCAGATGGCACTGACAAGTCCCTCAAAAAAACATTTGTAGTCTTTACAATGCATTTCCCAAATCATCATTTTAGCATCAACAAAACTAAAAACTTTACATAAGCAGTAAGCTCCATAATCATTATCCTTATCTTGTTCATCACCTGGCTTGGTCATCATCACCTTGCATATGTAAATATGCAAAATCAAGACAAAATAAGACCACACTTTAAAATTTCATGTTGAATATGATAAATACATACAGTTTCATCTGTCAATTGAAAATAAAGTAAACTTAAGAAAAAAAAGACCCATTGAATTTAAATGAGTCTCAGGATGCCAGGTAAATGAAACCTGTTCTTCAAACTAGAATGTTAATAATTCTGATCTATGAATATGAAAAACATACATTACCTATATCCTGGTTATATATAAGCTTGGGTATTTCATAATTGTCCATATGAAGTCTTGTCATGAAGTGTATCATCGAATTGAGGAGATGAAGGTACAATCGGCTCTGCCTCTCCTATTCCTTGTCTGTTGGAACAGAGTGCAATTACAGATTATGTCATGGAAAAGCTGATTCATTACTTTAAAGAGAAATTTCAAAAGATAAATAGGAAATGTGAATCACTGTATTGCCTTTCAATGATCTTACCATTAATTTATTACATTTTATCAAATGCCCACTTAAACAATTGATGCATCTATATTATTGGAAATTATGATGACCTTCTTTACAAATCTTGAAGTAAGACAGTACCAAAAAATGGAAGTCTTAGTCTCTGCTGTCAATCACAGCTTCCTCGCCTATCTTAAAGGGTATGTTAAGAATGTTTAATTTCCTAAAGAATCAAATTATTTTTTATACTGAGTAGAATAATAATAATTAGCTCATAGAATTCTCTCATTAACATACCAAAGAGCATAAAACTTCACATGCAGTAATTTGGCAGCAACTTGTAACCCTACATTTCTACATGTCTATGTGATTCTAGCTTTTGGCCTAATTTTTGATTTCTAAGATTGAAGGGGTAAAGCATATTATAACATACAAGTATTTGCTGAGAGTAGCTATGATCATCTTATTCTTCCATATTTTTAGTGTGGGACATCATAATAAATTTAATGTGACATCCTTACATCCTGGTGCTGGCTCCTTGAAATGACAATGTAGCTTTTCTTTGGTTTTTGCTCTTTTATGCTCAGGCCCTAAAATGCCAAAAATAAAATAAGTAAACAAGTGGTTCTACATTCCAAGGTAAGGCATGAGATAACTGATGCAGAATTATATAGAAGGTATTTTAAACTAGCTTGCCATCATCTATTTTGTAGTATAAAAACAAAGGTGTGGAATACTGAGATCTGTAGGATTTCTTTGACGACAGTATTCCGTGTTCCGAAAGACCCTCCCAACATTGGTTGCAAATTGTTGGTAATAAATCACTTCTCTTTTCAAGTCTTCAGGACACTGCTATGTGTCCCAGAATATATAGCAAACTATGAATTGGTGTCTGACTCGCTTGTAAGATAAAAGACGGAGCTGCTGCTGGAATGAGCTCCAGCAATAAGATAGATGTTTGTACTTTCTAATGACTTGCGCTTCTGTTAGGAGGCAACTGATGAGATTCTTTATCTAAATCCCAACAATGTCCCAGAGTTGCTTTATACAGAGGCAGTTGTGTTATGGATGGTGTCAGAAGGCAACACAGCACCAACTCTCAAAGAGGCTGGCATACATCAAGAGGTCTAGAAGTTGAGGGACAATGTTAAGAAGCCAGCCCAGGAAAGCAGACTACCCAAGACCAAAGAGCCACTTCCACATCTTGCTAATTCTGAGAAAGCCCCCAAGAAAATCCAAAAGAGGACCCCCTAGAGCACCCAAGAAGAAAATGAATTTTTCTTAAAAATTTTCAGAGAAAAGCATCACTTAAGGGCTACTCAAGTAAGATCTTTCCTTCACACTCCTTCCTACTCCAACTTCACCCTGAAAAAGCCAAGAAGAGTCTAGTTAACAGAGAAGAAAATATAGACACACAAAATGGAAGTGAAAGAGTTACTGATACTGACTTTTCTTCTTGGTGAAGAACCCAAGAAGTTTTTCTCCTGTGTCAGGAGAAAACTGGAAAGAAGACATTTATGAAGTCAAAAGAACTTTAGAATTTTATATATCCAAACTGGACAAATTAGTGGATAAAATGATGATTCTTGTAATTCAGATAAATTTACTTTTATCTTGTGGTTTAGAGATAAAGCTAAGGTGCTTCTAGAATACTTTATCTCAGCAGAAGTTTTTGTCACTTAGAGAAAAATTGAACAAGAATGGGAAAGGAGAATATCTATCTCTTTATTTTACCCCATAGCACCTTATAGTATCTTCTTATTGTGCTACAATTATTTCTTCTCTGATTTTGCTGAATTTTTGAGTTATGTTGGTTGAAGCAGATTGAACACCAAGTAACCCCAGGAATGGCATTTAACTGCTTTAAAAGCTTAGATACTTTGAAATTCTAAGTTTTTAATTTAAGCTTGCTATGATTTGGATGTGACTTGAATGTGTCCCTTGAGTTTGATGTGTTAAAATATAACATGTGAGTTTTGCAGGTTAAAATTTAATATGCAAGTTAAACTTTATTAAGAAGATGGGAACTTAGAGGTGGGGCCTTTGAAGGCTGGTTAGGATTAGATAAAGTCATTAGAATGAAACCACCAGATTAAATTCTAATGGCTTTATAAAAGGAAAAAGGGCAGAGCAAACCCACATATGCTCCTTGACTCTTCCCAGGTGATGTCCTCCATGTACCACCTTGGGATTCAAACAGCAAGGCAATCCTCACCAGAGCTGTCCCCTCAAACTTAGGTCTCCAGAACCATGAGTCAAATGCATTCTTTCTCAAGATGCATTCCATCTGTAGTACTGTGTGATTGGCAACAAAAACGGATTAATACAAAACTCATAGCTAATTACTGAGATTTTATTCCATTTATGTATTTATTGAATTATAAAAGCAAGAAATTAAGGACTCCAACTGCAAAAGTAAGTCATTCATATTCCTGTTCCATCTCTAATTATTTTCTCCCCTTTTTTATGCTGTAAATCAAGGAGAACAGGAACTCAGCACTTCATATAAATAGGTGCCATTGTATGCTGTATTTTTAAAATATAAACACATTCACACTTACACAAATCAAAGATGTTCAACACAAGGCAAATCTTTTTTCTTCAATACTCTGAAGTGTTTCGTAAATGGGATGAAGTTCAGTGGATAAGGGCCCTGGGTTCAATTGCCAGTAAGAACAACACAAAAGAGTAAATTGGAAAAAAGAAAGTTTTAAATTCAGTTGTATTACATAAAATTGTTTCATTCATAAAGTAGATTATGGTAATGTTTATACAGAATGGAAAATTAAATAAATCCCCTTAGAAATTATGTATGAGAGATCACATTTTACTAGACATAAATATTAATAAATAATATTATTATTTCATCTTCTTAGAAAAGTTGGACAAAGAATGACAATAGAGAATGCACAAATAGAAGAAGATCTTAGAAGATGGAAAAATATACCCTGTTCATGGATAGGCAGAACTAACATTATCAAAATGGCGATATTACCAAAAGTTCTCTATAGGTTTAATGCAATGCCAATCAAAATCCCAACGACATTTCTTGTAGAAATAGATAAAACAATCATGAAATTCATATGGAAAAATAAAAGACCCAGAATAGCAAAAGCAATTCTAAGCAGGAAGTGTGAATCAGGTGGTATAACGATACCAGATTTCAAACTATATTACAGAACAATGGTGACAAAAACAGCATGGTACTGGTACCAAAACAGGCGGGTGGACCAATGGTATAGAATAGAGGACACAGAGACTAATCCACAAAATTACAACTATCTTATATTTGATAAAGGGGCTAAAAGCATGCAATGGAGGAAGGATAGCATCTTCAACAAATGGTGCTGGGAAAACTGGAAATCCATATGCAACAAAATGAAACTGAATCCCTTTCTCTCGCCATGCACAAAAGTTAACTCAAAATGGATCAAGGAGCTTGATATCAAATCAGAGACTCTGTGTCTGATAGAAGAAAAAGTTGGCTCAGATCTACATATTGTGGGGTTGGGCTCCAAATTCCTTAATAGGACACCCATAGCACAAGAGTTAATAACAAGAATCAACAAATGGGACTTATTTAAACTAAAAAGTTTTTTCTCAGCAAGAGAAACAATAAGAGAGGTAAATAGGGAGCCTACATCCTGGGAACAAATTTTTACTCCTCACACTTCAGATAGAGCCCTAATATCCAGAGTATACAAAGAACTCAAAAAATTAGACAATAAGATAACAAATAACCCAATCAACAAATGGGCCAAGGACCTGAACAGACACTTCTCAGAGGAGGACATACAATCAATCAACAAGTACATGAAAAAATGCTCACCATCTCTAGCAGTCAGAGAAATGCAAATCAAAACCACCCTAAGATACCATCTCACTCCAGTAAGATTGGCAGCCACTATGAAGTCAAACAACAACAAGTGCTGGCGAGGATGTGGAGAAAAGGGTACACTTGTACATTGCTGGTGGGACTGCAAATTGGTGCGGCCAATTTGGAAAGCAGTTTGGAGATTCCTGGGAAAGCTGGGAATGGAACCACCATTTGACCCTGCTATTGCCCTTCTCAGACTATTCCCTGAAGACCTTAAAAGAGCATGCTACAGGGATACTGCCACATCGATGTTCATAGCAGCACAATTCACAATAGCTAGACTGTGGAACCAACCCAGATGCCCTTCAATAGATGAATGGATAAAAAAAAATGTGGCATTTATACACCATGGAATATTACTCAGCACTAAAGAATGACAAAACCATGGAATTTGCAGGGAAATGGATGGCACTAGAGCAGATTATGCTTAGTGAAGCTAGCCAATCCCTAAAAAACAAATACCAAATGTCTTCTTTGATATAATGAGAGCAACTATGAACAGAGTAGGGAGGAAGAGCAGGAAGAAAAGATTAACTTTAAACAGAGACATGAGATGGGAGGGAAAGAGAGAGAAAAGGGAAATTGCATGGAAATGAAGGGAGACCCTCATTGCTATACAAAATTACATATAAGAGGTTGTGAGGGGAATGGGAAAATAAACAAGGAGAGAAATGAATTACAGTAGATGGGGTAGAGAGAGAAGATGTGAGGGAAGGGAAGGGGAATAGTAGGGGATAGGAAAGGTAGCAGAATACAACAGTTACTAATAGGGCATTATGTAAAATTGTGGATGTGTAACCGACGTGATTCTGCAATCTGCATTTGGGGTAAAATTGGGAGTTCATAACCCACTTCAATCTAATGTATGAAATATGATATGTCAAGAGCTTTGTAATGTTGTGAACAACCAATAAAAAAAATAAAAAAAGAGAATGCACAGTTGGTGCTATTACATAATATAGTAAGTTTATAAAGAAATAAATACCACAAGTAGGGGGCTAAAATTTTGCGGGGAAGAATTCAAAAAACAGCACAATTATTTTATTTTCTATTTTAGGGGACACTGTTCTTAGAGAAATTGAAGTTTTCCCAGGCATCCTTTTCAAGGAAGCACCCCTTACTGTTGGATAAGAAAACTTCCAGTGGACTTATGCAATTCCAACCTCACTGTACAGTGGTACTCTGCAGGAATCCTGGATTATATTTACCCTTGATTTATAATTTGGGTAATATGCATTGTTCATTTTTGGTTCTTTGTATTTTTCCATCATTATAAAACTTAAAGAAATGGAATCACTTTACCAGTGAGAAATACAAATACAGACACCATCTGCCCCTCAAACTTTTACTTATGCCCTCTCATACTCTACTCTTAAGGAAGTGCAATAATTCTGAGAGTTTGCTCATCTCCTGTTGTGAAGCAGGGTCGCTTCTTAAATGGAATAACTGAACAGAAATACACCTTAACATACCTGAACCTTATGAGCTCCAGCTATGCAGCCACGGTCCCCAGGAAGGGTGGTGGAATGAAGTTCTGCCCAATCCAGACCATGCTTACCTGCTGCTACAGAGATGTCCTTGTGATACAGGACTGCAAGAGCTTGAGTCTTCGGATTCACATCACATGCTTTAGCGTGAAAGAATAGAGTATAAGCCCAACCTAGGTCAGTGTGGTGGAAATCAGAAAGGCTTCCAGTCTAGACATAGGCTCCACCTCACAAGTACACAGGTCCTTTGGGAGTGCTGACATTAATTTTCCAGCCTATTTCCATCCATTCTTTCTTGGCTCCCATTTTTAAACCTTTGGTTAGAGTAAATTTGTTCAAAATAGAAGGTTAAAAATATTGGTCATTCCCTACAAAGATGACGGAGGAATTCTTATTCAGTCTCTCCATCTCCTAGTATTGATATCAAATAATTTAAGATACAAACACCCTTCAAACCACAATGCTCTGCCAAGCATTTTCCCTGGCCAATTGGAGTTGAAAATAACCTGCTCTCTTCACCTGTAGTACTAGAATCAACTAGTATATTTAAATATTTTTATTTGCCTAGACTCTGGCTTAAAAAACAAAACAATATTTCAATAGCAAAAGAGAAAATTTTTCAAAAGGGTTTTCCCAAATGTATTTATGTCCTAAATTCAAAATGGTTAACAACATACAATCTTTCTACCTGTCCAACCTCAGCTCTTCCTGTTCTCTTCAGGAAGCCTAGACTTCAGAAGGCATCAAAACTGGTATTTTTTACCTTAATGAAATATGTCATGAAACAATGAAAACAGAATCTGCAAACATGCTTTTTTATCTCTTTCTTTGTACATCCTTTTGAAACTATCCTTCCCTTTAAAGCCTATTTGCCCTCTTAACTTTTTAAAATAACATTTCACACTCTTAATATTGCATACTAATTTCATTCAGTTGAATATAGTAAGTGTACCACTGTGATGTATAAGCACGGATCCAGTTTAATCCAGTAAATCTTGCAAACTGCTGACATGAACTGCTTCAAAATATCTATCACATTCTATAAATATGCCAGTGTAAAATAATTCATCAGTAAACTGATAGTAAAATGGAAAATTAGTAGGGTATTATAAGTAGTTTTGAATGTCACCTATTTACTAACGTAGGTATTTTTCAGAAACACCTGATTTTCAAAGACTTGTAATAGAAGTTTGTTGTATTGTGCCATACAGCCCTGGAAAGACATCTGCATCGTCAATAGATGGCAGCATAGCTCTTCAGGAGTTTTTGCAGAACTGCTTAATGGTTTAAGATCATACCCATTAGCATGCTAAAAATGGTCATCTCAGTAAAGCTTTCTCATTGCATCTTCCTTAATACTTCATTGCACTGATGTTGCTTGTTTTCCAAAGAGGAAGCTGAAAAGGCAGGTAAACCATTAATACTTTATGGTTCAGTCTTCCCCCAACACACACACACACATTTTTTTTCTTAAATTTAGATCATCAAGTTACATAATTTGGGTGTTAAGGGCTGTCAAAAATAAGAACAGACAGGATTGTAAGTCATATTAATAAATACTATACATTATGAGACCCTGAAACTTTAGTTTGACATTCGATGTGTGACCATTTAAAAAATTATTAATTATCTCTCAATACTAAGGACACTTTTAAACAAAATTTGAAAAAAAAAAAAGTACTATAGAGAAAAAATTATTTGGTCATCAACTTCTGCTTCCCAGGAAGACGAAGACTTAATATATACCAGCTGATTCTCTTTAAGGCAGTAGATGAGCTTTAGAGGTGGGAAAGCCCTCTGAACTTTTCAAATCTTTTCCATAAAATCACTCATGGATCAGTTAAATATTTAGGGACTTTTAATTTTATTTGGGGGGCTGAAATTTCTCTAAGGTTGAGGTTGGGTACACTTATGGTCTGCCTTCAGAAATAAATATTATATACATTCAATATGCTGGCAGATATTGGTAGAGAAAACAGAAGGCACAGTAATTTGTTTCAATAGACAAGGTTTCTGCCCTAGAGCTATCACTACAAGATATAAAAGAACATCAGTCTCACAGTGCACACAGATTATAACACAAATTTAGTTTTAATAATTGTGAGCAATCAAAATGGTATCATCATTTATTAATATTGCTAAAGTAATCTTTATTGGTTTGGGAAAAGTTTTCTAATGTATTTTCTTAAATTTTCATTATTAATTTCCAAATAGAAAAGAATCTAGTTTATGTAAGATCTGTTTTGTTTGCCACAGCCTATGACAGAATTCTTCCTATGGCAAGTATTCACCCTCATGTGTAATATATACACAAAGGAGAAGTTTTTATTTTCAAAAAAGAATTCCTTCTTAATAATTGTTTTCAAATAGCAACCACAGTTTTTAGTAGGTTACCCGAAGCAAACCATTTTATTTACTCATTCATTGGTTATTAATGGATTCATCCCATAGTTATCTAAATGAATGTTCTGTTGTGACAGACATGTCCTTTATTTATTTATTTAATTTTTAATGGATGAGGTAGCAATCACTTATTTCTTCCACACTTAGTGAGAAAGCAGGGCAGTTTTGACCATGTGAACAGCTTTTGAGATTCCCATGAAAATATAATGCAGAAGAAAGAGTCACCATTCTAATTGACCTCCACACAACTCTACACACCCTGTACCCAAGACATTGAAGTCCCTGATTTCCTTTGTGGAGGTGATTGGAGGATGCTGAGTGTGTTATGTCCTACACTTGTGGGTACTACACTAGTTTACTTGTGTGTTTGCTGAGAGTCTGCTGTGTTGGTTCCAAATCTAATTTATGTCAGTAACACCTGAACTTATGATTATGTAATTTGATTACTGAATAATGATTAAGTGCAAAAGGAGAGCTGCTAATTCTCTGAGCTGTCACTGAATTTTTGCAGAGATGACAAAGGCAAGCCAGTTAAAAGCTCTATCTTACTAGAAATGGCAATGCCAACTCTACAGTTGTTTACAATGGAAAACAACATATGAAGAAATAAAAACAGAAGAGGTATTTAGAAATATTTTAAAATAAGATTTCTTTTGTTTGTACTCTGAGTTCTTGTTGTTCTTCAAAATAAATCATACTTAGAATATATATTTTTAGTGTTTAAGCTGAGAAGGACTGATGGCAAATTCCAAGAGGCTGACTATAGTCTCAGACTGACTAAAACTTTAACAAAATTTGAAATGTATAGATGAAGATTTGTAAATGAATGCAACCTGTAAATATTATTTATTTACATTGTATCTGATAGATCATTTGGTTATATATGCTTTGTCTATGAGTATGTTTGTGCCCATGTCTATATAATGGTGATATTATCTTACATTGTAGTAATTAGTAAAATATACAAACATCATGTATTCAATTAAATAAGGAATATATGTTTATTTGGTGAACAAAATCATAAATGTCCCTAATCTCATGATATTTAAAGACACAGAGATAAAACTTTAAACAAATGACTACAAATAAATTGTAATGTCAAAGTTACCATAAATGATAATGAAATATCTAGATAACTATTTATATCAAAATTAATGGGGCAACTTATGGTATTCCTAATTATGTGACTTAACTCTTGAAATTTTTTGGTACTCTCATAACTAAGATAGAAAATAATAGGGAAGATGAGAGAAGTGAATGGATTTCTTCTGTCTACTCATCAGAGGCATTAACTCTAACTTAGCATGCTTAACTGGTCAACAAAATCTGCTGAGGAATCTCAATGTGACAGGTAATTGAAATACATTAAATGGCTTTTATTAAGTGCCCTGTAATTTAGACAAACTTAAATATTTCACAAAATTAATTTATATTTTCCTTATTAATATAACGTGGGAGTTTGAAAGTATTTTCTAATATTTAATTAAATAAACATTAGATAATAATTACTAGCTTGTATATATATATATATATATATATATTTGAAATGCTAAGATATATTAAAATAATTTTGGTAGCTTTAAAATTAAACATAGAAGAACATATAATTAAGATCACATCATTGACATATAAATTCTGATTTTTTAATTTCACATATTTCATGTGTTGTGTAAATTTCAATGAAAATTATGAAGAAATAAAGAGAAAAAATGAGAAAAAAGCAAGATAGAGTGGTAATTATATAATGAATATTTTTCATTGTGTAGATTGTCAAGATTTTGTAATTTAAATGATAAACTTTATTTTTAGAATAACTTTAGGGTTTTAGGAACACTAAGCAAAAGGTATGCTGAGGTAAAATATTGATCCAATTATATCTATTGGCCTTTAGTTATATTTCTCTAAAAATTTCCCAGAAAAAATTTATTTAAAGCTCACAGAGAAACTTTAGTGTCATGGTGATCTTAATTTTAACCTTGCCAATTACAGCAGATTGCCAAGAGAAAATACAGTACATAGCTTCTTAAGAGAGACTTTGTTAATACAAACCCCATAGTTTATTGTGCACTAAGATAAAGTATAATTTGCTAGATTTCTGACTGCACCAGGCTTAGAGCCAGCATATTTATAAATGCTAACATTCAAAGCAATAAAGTTAATGTAATGTGAGGTTTGTGAACCAAAATTCTTCATTTTTAAATCTACTCTGTCATTGTATATTTTTAGCCAATTTTGCTTAGGTTTTCGGTGCTTTTTTGAGATCATAGTACTATCTATATTGAAAGGTTCTGCAATTCATAAAATTAATTAATGTACATGAAACATTTAGCAGAGGATCAACCACACAGTAAGTATTTAAAATCCCTTACTGTTTTAAAAGTGAAAACTATTATTTAATATAGCATTCATGAGTGAAATATTTAGTCATCATTCTATGACTTCTGTTACTATAGGCGGCACAAATTGCAAATTCAGTAAATCTAAGTCTTTCTTAATTTTGAATTTTTATCATTTTTATTTCTGAAAATTATAAATTTCATGAATACATAGGTATAATTACTATTGCTTCTAAAAGGAAAAAAATACTTTTGCATCTCTCTCCTTTAGCAAACCTCAGAAGCAATATTTGCTATTCTTCATTTTACAAAACACTTTTATGCTAATTATTTCCTTAAAAGTTATTTAAATAATTATTTAATTAGAATGAACTATTATGTTAGTATTTCCTATGGCTAAAAATTATTAAGTCAAATTAATATACTTCACTTGTTAAAATATTGAAATGTTTAAAAATTATTTAATTTAGGAAACACATCTTGAGTGTATAGTGTTAGGTCATTTGCGATGACTGGATATGAAAATGATAGGTGAGGTTATCTTCCTGACATAGTCGCCATCCATACATGAAGATACAGGTATAAAAATTTTTGAGATTGATTCTGTTGCAGAAGAAAACGTATGTAAATGCATGTGAGATTGTAGTGGAACGTGAGCTTAAGCAATAATAACCGTATTTAGCATTTACCATGTACCAGGATTTTAATAAATCCTTCTTTTAATTATCCAATTTAATATTCATGACCTTTGTATCTTTTTTTAATTTTTCAAAGCACAATAATAGGCATAAGTTCCTTTGAGTCTCAAAAATCATTCTATGGGATATTGTGCTGATGTGATTGTTCTTTTACTAAAAGAAGACCTAGATCAAAAGTGGCCCCATACTTTACCAGTGACAGTGCTGGGAAGAAAGGTAGATGTTGTTTCAAACCAGTAATGGAACATTTATTCTTTCTCCCTGCTTTTGAGGCATTGAATTAATTTATGAATTGAGTTGCTTAGTGTTTAAGTGACTTTGGAGGACTTCTAATTGTGCCCTTTCCCCCTATATCTGCTGTTCTTCAGGACTCTCAGGAGCCTTATAGTTCTGATCACATTTGAATGAAATCACAAAAACTGTAATAGCAAGCTTTTAAAATATCTTCTTGCATATCATAGCATTTATATCTAACAGACAAAGGTGAACTAGCCATGATTTTATAATATTAATTTTCTACATTTCTCAAATAAATCAATTTGAATTATATAGCTTGATTACCTCCTTGTCTTAGGAACACTGTCCTCACCAAGAATAAGATGAACATAGATCACACCGTTTTTTTATTGAACTTCATGATTTCTCATGATATTTAAAACATTGGATGAGAAGAATCCAGCTTTCTACACGACTCATTCATTTACTCATTCATTCATTCACTTAACATTGATTCATCATTAAAAGCAGGCAGCTTCAATTGTAATTATACTATACTCAACTAACTTACAATATCAAGATATACTTCACTAACATAATTAGTTTTTTAAAAAACTAAATCTTTTTAGTTATTATTTTTTTTATTTCCTTGGTCATGGTGGTGATTGAACCCAGGGATCCATAACTACTGAGCCACAACCCCATCCCCTGTTGCTTGAGACAGGGTCTTGTTAAGTTGCTTAGGCCCTTGCTAAATTGTTGAGGCCTAGTCTTAAACTTGCAATCTTCCTGCCTTAGCCTCCAGAGGGGCTGGGATTATAGGAGTGCACCACCAGGCCCCAAATCCTTTTGATTTTTAATCAGAAGTAGATATGTGACATAAAGAATAGATAAGACAATTTTTTTTTTTTTTTTTGCTTTGAGTGCCAAAGTTGAGGCTTTACCAAAATCATGTTACCCATGGAAACTCCTCATAAGGTTCACAGTTTATTAGTCCAAATAAATGGTTATTTTTTAGGATTCCATTTCAAATACCCAGGCCTCCTATGCACTCAAATTGCACCTGTAGCCAGCCACTCATTGTCAAAACCTTCACTACTGGCTATGTTGTCAAAATCAAGAAAAACACTCAAATTCTGAGGTGTGTTCATTCTATTGGAAACTTTAAATACTTTTCAGTCAGAACATAATATACTTGTAAATAACGTTTTTTTCCTATTATTTTCCCCTTGCTATATATTAATATATTACATCTGCAATGATAACTGAACTGCCATTTTAACTCTCCTGAGAATTTCAGGAATACGCTGGGTAAAGATAAGCCATACATTCTAAAGGAAATATTTAGCTTAAAAAACGAATAAATAAAATGAATATGACAATTTTTTTGTATGTGTGTGTGTGAGTGTGTGAAGATCTTTGATGTGTCTGAGGTTTCACTCTGCTCAGAAGCTAACAAGCTCGCATGCTAAAGTTTGTGGATGTTGGCAAAGGCAGGCAACCAAAGAATGTTCTTGTCTCAACAAAGCAGGCAGCATGAGCTGGAAGTGCCTGTCCTCCCCCTTGCTCCCTGCTTGCCTGCCCTGCCTGGCCCCGCCCTGCCAAGTAGAAGGAGGACAATGGAGATGGCACCTCTCAGTGGACTCTGCAAAGCACAGGATTTTTACTAAAAACGGAAGACTTCCAAGTTTAGGAAATTATGGATGTTGCAAGGTAAATGGTAACAAACTTGCCCAACTTTCCCAGCAAAAGACCCACTGTTTATCCTGGTCAGAAAACAAACCTGCCCCGTCCAGGACAAGGCCCTATTTTTCTCTTCCAAGATGCTGATTAAACATGCATGTTTATTTTTGTGTCTGGTCATTCATTCAAGCTTTTTTGGAGATTTTATAATGTTCTCTTTTATCAGAAATATGGTCTTTCTATGGTTATGTAGAATGCCCTTCTTTATTTAAAAACAGTCATTTAAGTAGGATGTCCTGGTTCATACAAGCAGTTCAGGAGGCTGAGGCAGCAGGATGGCAAGTTCAAAGCCAGTCTCAGCAAATTCATGAAGCCCTAAACAACTTAGTGAGATTATGTCTCAAGATAATAAAAATAAGAAGTGTGCAGTGTGGCTCAGTGGTTAAGCACCCCTGGGTTTAATCTCTGGTACTGAATAAGCAAAACAAAAAACAAACAAATAATACATCATTAGGTCAAATCAAAAAAAAATAATATAAATACTTGCCTTTATAATGTAAATGGGTTGTTTGTTAATTAAATAAAATGTCTGAATTGTTGAGAACATTTTACCATAAGATCAATGATTGAACTCTGCTTTAAATTAACATTCCATTGTGAAAATAACAGTCAATGGAGAGATGTTGGTGGATTGTTGAACTGCTGTGTACACTTCACATGTCCCCAAACACCTTATGTCTATATACCAGTGTCTACAAGAGCAACTTGTGGCAATGTAGGAAAGCTGCCCATTGGCTGTTTACACATCTCAGGTTTTTGCCTCCTCCAAGGTCCTCTCATTTCCTTCAATACCATCACCTGCTGCTTTAATTATTATCCAGGGCATCCTTAGAAATATAAAAATTAGTATATTTTAACTTGGTATATAACGAGAGCAATGCAATTCCTTTAATCTCCTTTGCTAACCTTCAATTTCTAGACCTAGGGACCACCTCAACATAAAAAAGAAGAACAATAACCAATTAGGGTATTTTACTAAATCAATTCTTAAGAAAACCCACTATCATTCTTTAAATTAAACTTTAAATGTTTCTGCAGTTTCAGATATATATATATATATATATATATATATATATATATATATATATATATATATTAATACTTGATGACTCAAGGTCTAGCCAGTCATGGAGGTGACAAAATATGTCTCATTTTTACATATTATAAAATTCTTATATGTTTAGGTGAATGTCAATGGCACTCGGAGATGAGGTAATGGAAGAGAAATATTTATTATACTTAAGAAAGACAATAATGAGTTTGATAATGAGTGTGTCGCATGCTCTATAACTATGAGAATAAAGGAGATAATGCCCAACACAGGAAGGTGAGTGTATGACACAACAGCTTAGCAACGGTTTCTGAGCTGGAGATGGCTAAGTGTCAGAGGGCATTTATATCATATTTTAAATTTCAGTCTGGACAAGATTCAGTGTGGCAAAGAAGTAGAATGAGAAGAAAAGTGGCTTTCAGACTCAACGCTGAGAAAAATAGTACTTTTAAGGCTGAATTGTAGGAGGTGAATTAGCAAAGGATTCTCAAGGGCTAGAAGTGGGGCTGCAGGAAGAATAGCTCAAGGCTGTGGTTTTATGGAGAAGCTGGTGTTTCCAGAAGCAATGAGCATTCCACAGAGCTGAATCCATTGTACAAAGTCATTCTGCGTGATGATGCTTATCAAAGCATACAGGGTACATCAAGGTTACCTTAGAGGTGAAGAAAAAGAGCAGGAAATGTAGAATTATTTACCAAGTTTCTAATGATAGATAGCTTTCTGAGGAACTTTTTAACACTTTTAACATTTTCATCTTAACGAGCATTTCTTTTACTTGAGGGGAAAATTCAAGTTGAACAAGAGCTTGAATATGCAGAAATGAATATGATATGAAAAATTGTGCTCTATATATGTAATAAAAATTGTAATGCATTCCACTGTTATATATAAATAAAATAAATTAATTTTAAAAGTAATACGATGTAAATTTTGAGATTAAAGTGATATGATCCATGATCACAAGCAGGGGTGTGGCCTTACACTTGGGGGGATGATGCGTCACTGTTGTAATTAGAAGACAAACCAGAGAGCTTAGTATGAATTCAAGAAGTTCTGTTAACTGGGAATGTGGAGTTGATTTATATAATTGATCTGAGACTTTATTAACTTGCTTTGCTTAGGCATCTTACATCCAATAAATGTTCTTACACAAAAAATTTGGGAAATTACTAATCCTGCCATATTTTGTATGAATATATAAATAGACTATGAATCATGATGCTTAACTTTTTCTGTCTGAATTGGTGGCTAGAACTCATCTAACTAGACATTCATTAGATTTTGAATTTTGGTTGTAAAAACACCAAAAGGGAGCTTGACCTATCAACTTCAATAGTAGTATATGGAAATGGAGTTCTTTTAGTGCTACTTGGAATCCTGGTAGCTTCTGTCTTATACCTATAGCTTCTGTCTTATCCACTAGTATGGGAAAGCCTTTAAACAAACAAAATTACAGAAAATTGCTGATATAAATCATTTAAAATGCTAAAAATATAATCAAAAAGAAGCTTGTGCTATTATTATTATTGTGTGTTTATTCTATGAATTTAGATATTTGAAATTTGGGGGCTGGGGATGTGGCTCAAGCGGTAGCACGCTCACCTGGCATGCGTGCAGCCCGGGTTTGATCCTCAGCACCACATACCAACAAAGATGTTGTGTCTGCCAAGAACTAAAAAATAAATATTAAAAAAATTCTCTCTCTCTCTCTCTCTCTCTCTCACTCTCTCTTAAAAAAAAAGAAAAGAAATAAGAAATTTTGTCTCCACCCTGTTAGCATGGTTAATCGTGTGTGTGTGTGTGTGTGTGTGTGTGTGTATGTGTGTTTGTGATTAAAATTCAAACTTTGAATCTCAATAAAGGCCACTAGAGAACCAGATATTGTTAATCATAAGTAATTATAGAAATATAAAGCCTTTGGACAATAATGAGTCACCACGTAAGGGAATCGCAACCTATTTCTCAAATTTAAGTCATTTCTTAGACTTGGGGTCCTTAAATATATAATAATTTGATTGTTAGAGGAGGGATAATGGTCTACATGTGAATGTTTAGCAGAGCTTGTCTTCTATTTTCCTTTGATATGACCTCAAGATTTTCAAGTGGGTGTATTTGAAGTGAGGGAGAAAAAAATAGCCCATGCCTAAGACGGATGTTGATATTTTGAGGGTTTGTAAATTTCTGAGATAACTCTAATTCCTGAAGTTTCTACAGGCCGCTAGGCCATACCAGTGAGGCAAGTAATAAGTGGTGTTCAAACAGAGGACACTTATTGTCAGCTCAGTGAGTCTTTGAAGTCATCGGATATTCACTGCTCCAATTCCCATGTTAATAACTGGACCAGATAGCTTTACCACCAGAAGGATCTCTACAGGAAGTATATCCAGAAGCAGCTAGTCACAGAAGCCAGTTTATCTGATGAAAATCTCTCCAGTATGGTCTACATCTGACCCATAAAATCCAACAGACTAAAATATAAGTCTAGATGAAGAAATGACAGACATTTGCAGAAGACATGTCACTGACAGCCATCACCAATTACCTATAAAAGACATGAGAGTTCATTTTTAATTTTTCCATATAAATCAAGTGTTACCTGATTGATCCCTCGACGGTGTTTTGTGTGCCTAACAAATCTCCACCATTTAGGAAAAATGGTATTTTCAGGGAGGTGAGCATAATATCAAAACAAAAGAAACTTACCTGAGGAGGCATCCCTGAGTCATGACCCATGTTGCAACTCGAGGCTGCTGCAGAACAGTTCTACCTGTAGGATTGTGCAGGTAAATGAAGATGTGCCATTTCTAATTGGATAATAACTTCAAAATGAAACTCCTCACCCACTCTCTAGAAATGACTATGACCTAATGCACACAGAAAAAGGTTAATAGGGTTGCTATAAAATTTGGAATTAATAAGTTTTACTAAATTAACCAATCCATTTAGATGTTCTCCTCTCTTAGGAACTAAGAGTGACCATTATATTTTGACAACGCATAGATCAAGAATATGTTAATTTGTACTTCTCTGCCATCTCTTCCTCTTGATTATTTTTCTTATTTTAGCAGGCTATTATTTTCTCAAGAGGATTTAGAAGTAGCATTCACTGGTCATGACAAACCTTCAATTAACTGGCTTTCACACAGGGTGTATTATTATCTCATTATCAAGTTGTCTTTTTGTTCTTTTTTTTTTTTTACTTTTTCAAGTTATTTATTTATTGCAATTGGCCCACACAAAATTTACTTAATTATTTTAAATGATACTTTTGTTAGCAATAACATTTTTATGAAGTTATTCAGAAAAAAAAATCAAGAATCCAATTTAAATTTTCTCCTCAAAAGTTTAAATTCAAAGGAACAAGCTCTAATGTGAGAGAATGGCAAACAATTTTAGTTTTTTGTGGCTCAAATGTATCTCTTAGAATCTTGTTTTCCTTATTAGTAAATTAGTTACTCTAGAATCTTTCTAATATCTAACATTGTGTATTTCTCTTTTACCCACCCTTTTATGTAATGGAGATAGTAAAGGATTTGAAAACTGAAACATTAGCTCATTATTAGCCAATACATCTCCTTGAGTTTTTGTAAAAAAAACTAACCCTTATAGATATCAGTTTCTTCTGAAAATGACATCACTAATTTTCATTATTAATTATAATCTCTTTCAACTTGTAATAACAGAATCTGTAAAATACTACTATTTATAACTTATTCAATCATTAATTTTCTGACTGGCTTGTATGATTTCATAGCAGGTAAGTGAAGATGTGCCATGTCTAACTGGATATAATATCATAGCCATTTACCCCAAATCTTTAACGGCGTTTAAAATAAGGCCACAACTGTCAGCCAGATTTTTGGATGCTAGAAGTATAGTGATTATACACCAGCATCACATCAAAAAGCAACTCAGTAGAACTATGAAATCCAGGGAGTATTGGGAATATATCTTTGAGGGTATGGATGATTTCCAATGTAATAAGGAACTGAGGAGTCCAAATCTGAGATAGAAGAAAACTCAGATAAGAATCCATGATTGAGAGTTTCCTTTTTTTTTCTTCTATGTTGATGTTGTTGTTTGCCCTATTTTAGGCATCAAGATAAACTCAACATCAGTGAAGTGATCCAAAGCTTCAAAATAATTCCAAAAATATCTAAGCAGTATTTAAACATATTATTCCCACTTGGCTTAGGAAAATATTAAGAAGACTAACTGATTTCAAGAAGTTACATAATACACTAGAGAAATTCAAGTTCTCAATGAAGATCAGAGTACCCTGGAAAGAGGGTTCAGGAGCACAGAATTTAAAGATTTAAAGAAGAAAGCAAAGTCACACAGGCAATTAAATTCAGGGAATTGAAAACGAGGAGCCATGAGTCGGATTAGACATTCTGATCACTTGGAGGCTGGTTTTCCACCAAAGAATATTCTCATATGAGTTTAAGATACTTTAGCCCAAAGTAAATACACAACTAACAAGTTTGTTTCTTTTCACGTGAAAATTACTCTCAATTTTAATATAAAGTAGAAAAGAAGATTTTGAAAACAAACTACATGAATTGTTGTATCTCATTGTTTTATCAAGAAAGAATTAAGTTTCTTCAACTTTTTCACTTGTTTCTTTGTCCATAATATCACTATCAATACGATGCATACAGTGACTATTTATTTTGCAATTTGCTCAGTACTTGACCTATTGAAACTATTCGTGTATTTTAAAGGTTTGTTATTGTATATGTTTTTCTGTTTCTGTTATCAGTTTTATAGGTATAGGTATTATTTAATTATATATTTTAGAAAATTCTAAACTCCTCTAGGAAAGGAAGCTTTCAAATTTTGTTGCAATTCTCTGGAGTAGCTAAAAAGAAAGGATAATTCCCAGTTTCTTGAAAATGTTTCTAAACTCAGACAGAAGTTTGCTTACCAGTAAAGAAGAACTATTCCTCTCATTCACACCCTTGTTCTCCCCTACTATAGAGCCCTAATTATTCACATTTACATCATTAGGAGGCACAGCTCTACTACCCAGAACTCTGGGGATCCTCTTACACCATGCTACAGAATAGGTAGTTTAATCACTGTCCTGGGGGCCAAGAAGACAGGCACCTCTGGAACTGATTATCTCTGGTATTAAAAATACCAGAGTTTCAAAGACACTTCTTCAAAAAAAAAATGTGATGATTGTTAAAGGATACAGGAGAGCAGTTGGCTAGAAGGAATAACTTGTGATAGTCTATAGCACAGTAGGTAACTATGTGTGAAACAATTAATTCAATATTTAAAAATAGCAATAGATAGGGTTTTTACTGTTTCTGACAAAGAGCAATGATAAATGTCTAAGTTGATAGATATGTCAATTGACCTGATCTGATTCTTAAACATTTTATAAATGTATTTAAATCCCACATTGTACCTCATAAGCATATATAATTATTATGTGTCAATTAAAAATTTACTTAAGTAAAAGATGTTTTAAAAAAACAAATAATATAAAATGAATCTGAAAATCTTAGAAGCCAGTTTTTGTTTTGGTTGCTGTTGTTTTTCACAACATACACACTTAAAATTCAAAGACTGTTTGTGATTTGGGACTATAAAGGGATTTAAAAAAAACTCATCTAAAAATGTTTACTTTTCCATGAAAAGGGAAGAACCTCATCGATGTACAGCCATGTGATATAGCATGACATTTGGGTCAGGGTCAGACTGCACATGATGGTGACCCTATATGACTATGTCACCTAGGGATGCTGTTGTGAACTTACTTTGAATATATGTATTCATTAACATTTCCAAATTTATGTTGGCTTAAATGTACAACATTAAACACTCTTTCATCTCTTTGATGTTCCAAGGACAAGGAAATCACCTGGTGGTTCAGTTCTCAGACTGCATTCCAGGTGTTATGGAGTGAGATGGTATCTTAGGGTGGTTTTGATTTGCATTTCTCTGACTGCTAGAGATGGAGAGCATTTTTTCATGTACTTGTTGATTGATTGTATATCCTTCTCTGAGAAGTGTCTGTTTAGGTCCTTGGCCCATTTGTTGATTGGGTTATTTGTTTTCTTATTGTCTAATTTTTTGAGTTCTTTGTATACTCTGGATATTAGGGCTCTATCTGAAGTGTGAGGAGTAAAAATTTGTTCCCAGGATGTAGGCTCCCTATTTACCTCTCTTATTGTTTCTCTTGCTGAGAAAAAACTTTTTAGTTTAAATAAGTCCCATTTGTTGATTCTTGTTATTAACTCTTGTGCTATGGGTGTCCTATTAAGGAATTTGGAGCCCAACCCCACAATATGTAGATCTGAGCCAACTTTTTCTTCTATCAGACACAGAGTCTCTGATTTGATATCAAGCTCCTTGATCCATTTTGAGTTAACTTTTGTGCATGGCGAGAGAAAGGGATTCAGTTTCATTTTGTTGCATATGGATTTCCAGTTTTCCCAGCACCATTTGTTGAAGATGCTATCCTTCCTCCATTGCATGCTTATAGCCCCTTTATCAAATATAAGATAGTTGTAATTTTGTGGATTAGTCTCTGTGTCCTCTATTTTATACCATTGGTCCACCCGCCTGTTTTGGTACCAGTACCATGCTGTTTTTGTCACTATTGCTCTGTAATATAGTTTGAAATCTGGTATCGCTATACCGCCTGATTCACACTTTCTGCTTAGAATTGCTTTTGCTATTCTGGGTCTTTTATTTTTCCATATGAATTTCATGATTGCTTTATCTATTTCTACAAGAAATGCCGTTGGGATTTTGATTGGCATTGCATTAAATCTATAGAGAACTTTTGGTAATATCGCCATTTTGATGATGTTAGTTCTGCCTATCCATGAACAGGGTATATTTTTCCATCTTCTAAGATCTTCTTCTTCTTCTCTCTTTAGGGTTCTGTAGTTTTCATTGTATAAATCTTTCACCTCTTTTGTTAGGTTGATTCCCAAGTATTTTATTTTTTTTGAGGATATTGTGAATGGAGTGTTTTTCCTCATTTCCGTTTCAGAAGTTTTGTCGCTGATATACAGAAATGCCTTTGAATTATGCGTGTTGATTTTATATCCTGCCACTTTGCTGAATTCATTTATTAGTTCTAGTAGTTTCTTTGTAGACCCTTTTGGGTCTTCTAGGTATAGAATCATGTCATCTGCAAATAGTGATAATTTAAGTTCTTCTTTTCCAATTTTTATGCCTTTAATTTCTTTCATCTGTCTAATTGCTCTGGCCAGTGTTTCGAGAACTATATTGAATAGAAGTGGAGATAGGGGGCATCCCTGTCTTGTTCCAGATTTTAGAGGGAATGCCTTCAACTTTTGTCCATTCAGAATGATGCTAGCCTGAGGCTTAGCACAGATAGCTTTTACAATGTCAAGGTAAGTTCCTGTTATCCCTAGTTTTTCTAATGTTTTGAACATAAAGGCATGCTGTACTTTGTCAAATGCTTTCTCTGCATCTATCGAGATGATCATATGGTTCTTATCTTTAAGTCTATTGATGTGGTGAATAACATTTATTGATTTCCGTATGTTGAACCATCCTTGCATCCCAGGGATGAATCCTACTTGATCATGGTGTACTATTTTTTTGATGTGTTTTTGTATTCGATTTGCCAGAATTTTATTGAGGATTTTTGCATCTAGGTTCATTAGAGATATTGGTCTGTAGTTTTCTTTCTTTGAGGTGTCTTTGTCTGGTTTCGGAATCAGGGTGATGTTGGCCTCATAGAATGAATTTGGAAGAGCTCCCTCTTTTTCTATTTCCTGAAATAACTTGAAAAGTATTGGTATTAATTCTTCTTTAAAGGTTTTGTAAAACTCCGCTGTATACCCATCCGGTCCTGGGCTTTTCTTGGTTGGTAGTCTTTTGATGGCTTCTTCAATTTCATCCATTGATATTGGTCTGTTCAGATTGTGTGTATCCTCCTGACTCAGTCTGGGCAAATCATATGACTTAAGAAATTTATTGATGTCTTCACTATCCTCTATTTTATTGGAATATAGGTTTTCAAAATAATTTCTAATTGTCTTCTGTATTTCTGTAGCATCTGTTGTGATATTGCCTTTTTCATCCCATATGTTAGTAATTTGAGTTCTCTCTCTTCTTCTCTTCGTTAGCATGGCTAAAGGTCTGTCGATCTTATTTATTTTTTCGAAGAACCAACTTTTAGTTTTGTTAATTTTTTCAGTAGTTTCTTTTGTTTCAATTTCATTAATTTCCACTCTGATTTTAATTATTTCTTGCCTTCTGCTACATTTGCTGTTGTTTTGCTCTTCCTTTTCTAGGGCTTTGAGTTGGAGTGTGAGCTCATTTATTTGTTGGTTTCTTCTTTTTTTGAGGAATGACCACCAGGCGATGAACTTTCCTCTTAAAACTGCTTTCATTGTGTCCCATAGATTCCGATATGTTGTGTCTGTATTTTCGTTTATCTCTAATAATTTTTTGATTTCCTCCTTTATGTCTTCTGTAACCCATTGATCATTCAGTAGTATATTGTTCATTTTCCATGTCATGTAGGATTTTTCCTTCCTTCTTTTATCATTGATTTCCAGTTTCATTCCATTATGATCAGATAAAATGCATGTACTATCTCCACCCTTTTATATTTACTGAGGGTTGCCCTATGGCATAATATATGGTCTATTTTTGAGAAAGATCCATGTGCTGCTGAGAAAAAAGTATATCCATTTGATGATCGTTGATATATTCTATATAAGTCAGTTAAGTCTAGGTTATTAATTGTGGTATTGAGTTCTATAGTTTCTTTATTTAACTTTTGTTTGGAGGATCTGTCCAATGGTGAGAGAGGTGTGTTGAAGTCTCCCATAATTATTGTGTTGTGGTCTATTTGATTCTTGAATTTGAGGAGAATTTGTTTTATGAATGTTGCAGCACCATTATTTGGTGCGTAAATATTGATAATTGTTATGTCTTGTTGGTGAATGGTTCCTTTTAACAGTATATAATGACCTTCTTTATCCCTTTTGATTAACTTAGTCTTGAAGTCGATTTTATTTGATATGAGGATGGCCACCCCTGCTTGCTTGCAAGGACCAACCTGCCAGCTCTGTAATAGTTTCTCAATTGTTAGTCCACACTCAACTGACAACTGTAACAACAGCAACAAAAAAGATTCATTAATTTTTAGTTCTATATTTGTTGACAGGTCCATAGCTTATTGTTTTGTCTTTGACCTATTTTCATATAACCAAAACATTGCCTCTCAATTTTAAGTTCTTTGGTTCCTATTTTTTTTGTTGTTGTTGTTGTTGTTGTTGTTGTTCTCATTATTTCTCTTTAATTTGTTATTGTTGTTTATTTGCTTTTTTGGTGGGGGAGATACCAGGGATTGAACTCAGGGGCACTCAACTACTGAGCCACATCCCCAGCCCTATTTTGTATTTTATTTAGAGACAGGGTCTCACTGAGTTGATTAGCACCTTGGTTTTGCTGAGGTTGGCTTTGAACTCACGGTCCTTCTTTCTCAGCCACCTGAGCCACTGGGATTACAGGCATGTACCACTATGCCTGGCTCATATTTGTTTTTTACCTCTTTCAATTTTGTCTTTAGCACTAAAAAAACATTTTAATCACAAATATTTTGGAGCCATTTCATCTTTTATGTCTTATTTTTCAGAGCCACATATACTTTAATCTTCTTGTGCCTGTGAATACCTCATGTGATTTGCATGTACTTTTTGCTTTTCTCTCCTTATAATTAGTAGTCGAATATATGAAATTCACATTTCTGAAATTATACAATCACCATAAAATGGAGGTAGATTGTTCTAGAATGGCTTATACCAAAGTCAATGAGCTGCTAAGACATCATGCTCAACAACAGTTCAACAAAGTTAGTTAGGCCCTTGCTAAGTTGCTGAGGCTAGCTTAGAACTTGTGATCCTCCTGCCTCAGCCTTCATTCCATATGTCTCTTTTAACACTGAATTCTCATTTTATGAAATGAAATTATTCTACTTTACTGGATTTTATTTGGGAATAATTCTAATAATGTTTTCTAATTCTGTTATAAATTATTAAAGAAAAATATTTAAATAATGAGAATTTTCCTAGTTTTATATGAATTTGAATATTTGGCAAATAATTCTTAGTGTTTAATTTGCTAATATGATATATTGTAACCTTCATGAAGTTTCTCCCAACATATTTTATTCTCTGTTTATTTCTTTTCTTTTTTGTCAGTTCTTAAAATGCTTGTTTTCTTAAGACATAGTGCTCTACTGTCCTTCTAATAAGTCTGAATTTAAAAGTAATTAAATGATAATATATTGTAAACTGTATATTATTCATACATATATGCCTACTAATATTTATACATTAAAAAGGGACTTTCAATGGTCTCATTTTTTTTTCTTTTTTGTGTTGAAACAAGGCAGTGACATAACAATTTATTATTTTTAAAAATATTCAATGTGTAGAGCTCCTAAAAATGCAAACTGTAATGGGAATTATATTCTTTATATTAATATTTATGTGCATCTAATGAGTTCAAATAAATGTGCAAAGGTTGATTCAACTGATGGTTGATCTGAGAAGTTTGGGTTTTTTTTTTTCCTCCTATGGGATTAGAGTCAATCATACATAAATTGACTATCTTCGTACAACAACCAAAATAACCTCATGGCAAATATTATGTTAAAATATGGTTTTCATGATTTGAGAACAAGTGTTTGGCCATAAAATCACATCCCTGAAATTATAAGTAGACTGAATAATATGACCATATAAAATCATTGGAATTACATGTGAAGTTGAGTGAATTTGTTCACTATAAAAATAACAAGCTACAAAAAAAAATAAAATGTAATAGAAATCTAGGAATTTTCCAACCATAAATAAGTCAAATGATTTTTCTAGGAAACATTTTTTTCCTTTAAGTCAACACATTTATAAATTCATTATCAGAATTATTATAATATTTCCATAATTTTATAATTAATGACAAGACAATTTATACAAGCAACTATAATTAAAATAGTCAATACCATCTACCCTTAATGACTAAATCTTGACTATAATGCATGCCTATAGGATATTCTTGATATTAAGAAAACTGGAAGAGAGACAACACCTATATCTATGTTGTATAATGCAATATAAATCATCTGTACAAAGAACACTAGGAACTTGATTTAGGACTGTCTACTTGAGAGACAGTCTTACTCTAATATAAGTCATTGGGAGTCCTCTCGATAATAAACGATTGTCTGATCCAATCATTATCATGTTTACATTGTTTTTATTTCTAATATAGTTCAACATACTTTTTGTCTTCAAAATTTAAAATGAATACAGGTGTCATACCCAACCTAGATCTAAAAAATATTCAAAACACTAACAAACATGAGAAATTTGAAGTATAATAAAAGAATATAAGTGGCTACTTAAAACTCATAAAAAAAATCAATTGTCAAACTTTGCTGAACCCTCAGAATAATGAAGTTTTTCTTAAGATCCCACTGGTTTATTAGATTATGTAGCAAATTCAAATGCTAAAGATCTCTGAGTAGTTTTTATATCATGGAAAACATAATACTATATAGGATAGATGCTCACCAAGTCAACCTATAAAATACAGTTGATGACAACTTAAAGCTTGAAGAGTTTCATGGTTGCCAACTCAAAAAATGAAATATCTGCATTCATTTCACTTTTAGTGATTTGGCTTTAGTATTCGAATATGGTACCACTTAGTAACTGGTAATACTCTTGTATAACACTCAGATGAAAAAATTAAAAAATGCCAAAAAGTTACCTTTATGTTACAATTTACTGTATCAATTACTATACTTTAAAAATGACAAAATGATTAAAGAACAATGAAAGAAACTATAAGCACCAAATCTTACATAATGCAGATATCCATGTAACTATCTTTTTTCATAATCTTTTACAAAACATTCTTTCTTCTTTTTCATGGGTTTAAGAAAAATTCATAATCCTTGGTGTGGTTCTTTTATAAACAAGCTGTGAGACGGATTTGCTTGCAGGAACTTTCTTGGTGAGTATACAGAAAATGGAAACCTGGGTAGAGAGTAAAGAAGAGTGAAACAGCAATGAAGTTTCAAATAATGCATCACTCTATCCAGGGGGGGATCTATGATGCTGGTGGGTTTTCAGTTGTCTAGAATTGAGTCCAGGGAATAATTTTGCAGTAGCTTATTATCTAAGCTTTGGAAGAATGTCAGTCATGAGGAAGGCTGTAAACATGGGTAGCCACAGAAAATACATGAGAAGAGACCCAGCTGTGGGCTAGTGGCAGGTGACATGATGAGTTCCTCAATCTTAAATGAATGTCTTGTCTTAAAGCAGATATGCTTGTCTTGAAGCAGAATTCTAGATTCACCTACTTTAAAGTCAGGATTTTTAACTTCTATTTTTGCTTTGTTCTTAAGTTATATCTTTCAAAATATAAAGAAACTTAAGTTAAATATAATAAGATACTATGCCTGTTGACATTTTTCTTAACAATATTTTTTCAACCTGAAACAGGATCACAACTAGAACCCATAAAGGAGGAAAAAGCAAACCAAAACAAAACAAAAAAATAACAACAAAAACCAACAACAGGACTCCATTGCAGAGAATGATCTGTTTAGGTTCCATTCTTTAGTTCTTTCTGTGTTCTCAGTGTTCAGAGATGGGGATGTTGTTTCCTATTCCAGAGATGGCACTTTTATGTCAGTGAAGTTGGTATTTCTTTTTCCAACATGGGGCACTGGACTAGGTGCTGTTATAAGCCTTAGAGGAGAAGAAGCACTTTTGCAGAGGCATCCAGCCTGTGCCTCAGTAGATGCCATTATACTTTTTCTTCTCTGGTACTTTTTTGTATGCCTAAAATGGCTCTTTCTCATTTATTCTGCTGTCCTCTTCATATAAGACTCACAATTTCATAAAATTTGTGAGCTTTATTGCAACTTGACTGATTCCTTTCTCCTTGACAATATAGATACTTCTTCCTTCAAAGTTCCTCTTTTCTTCAGAAGAGCCTTTCTTACTTTTCTGAAGAACTCAAATCATCATTTATTTCCTTTATTTCCATCATTTATTTGACTTTGCTTCAGCATGTCTGCCTGCTGTATTGGCTTTCTATGGCTATCACGAAACCCTGGGAAAATCCAAGGAAGGGGGAGGAAGGTTTATTCTGGCTCAAGGCTTCAGGGGTCACAGTCCATTGTCAGGTGACCCTGAAGCCTTGGTCTTGTGATAGCAAAGTCCATCATGGCAGGTAGAGGAGCTACTCACCTTATGGGGGATGGGAAAGAGGAAGATAGCAAGAAGAAGAGGCTGGCACCCCAATACTGCCTAAAAGGCGTACCCCAATGATCTAATTTCTTCTAGCTAGGCCCTGCCTCTTAAAAGTTCTATCACCTCACAACATTACCTTGGGCTGGGGAACAAGCTTCTAGCTTTTAGCACACGGAGCTTTAGGTCATATTTCATATGTAAACTATTAAATCCCATCCCTGGCTAACAAAGTCTCATGTCCATCTCACAATGAAAAATCTCTCTCCAAGAGTTCCCAAAATGCTAAGAGTTCCCAGATCACTCAAAAGCCTAAGTCCAAAGTCTCTTAGAAACTTAAGGCAGAATATTAGAGGTGAACCTCTCTAATAGTAAAAAGAGAAATTTCCATATCTCCAAGATACTATGGCAGAGGGTAGACATTCCTATTCCAAAATGGACAAATGTGGGGGCCGGGAGTATAGAAGGAAGTAATTGGATCAAGTAAGACAAAAGCTAAAATCGTGTGGTTCCATATGCAGAATCTGTGGAACACAGTGGCAGGACATGAAAACCAAAGAGCCTGGAGAGCCTCATCCCTGTGGCCTTGCCATCTGTAGCTCATGTGGCCACTCTCTCAGGTTGGATCCACTCCGTGCCTGCAGCTTTCCCTGGCAGGCATTCAGTTTTGTTGCAGGCATCTCTACCTTCCGGGGTCTCCACTGCAGCTTGGGCTTCCCTCTCACAGCTCATGCTCTGCCCTCTCAGATGCTCTGGGCAGGGACTCTATCCCTGCCACACACTGCCTCATCTTCCAGGTTTTCCTTCAAATTCTCAGTGTAAGCTAGCTTTCCTGACCCCATAAAACTTGCATTCTGTGTGTGTGCAAAACCAGCATCCTGTGGATGACGCCACGGTCTGCCAATCACGTATGCTCTCCTGGGACCCACCTGAGCCTTGTTTGCAGTGGCCTCTGAGCTCCAAGATGCCTGAACATGGGAAATGAATCCTGGGAAACATTTCCTTAGATGGTTCTATGCAGGGCACTCTGGGGCTCTCTTCTCAAACATCTTTGAAACAGGTTTACACTTTGAAACTTTTGAGCTTTTGATTCATGGAGCATGGCCAATTCCTTAGATGCCTTGGAGGCAACTTTTCTATTGTCCTGGTACAAAGCAATTGGCTTCTTTAAATGCAGCTAATCTCTTTAGCCACTGCCCTCTCCAGGGATGGAACTTTACACATGCTTCTTTTCTGGCTAAACTGCAAGTTCCTCCAATCTTTTCAATCTGCCTTTTGTTCCTTATTCTCACTGTAAAGTTGGCTAATAAAAACCTGTAATACCCAGGAGCAGTCTGAATGTTATGCTGCTTTGAACTTTCCCTTGCCAGATTAATTAGTTCACAATTGTTAAACTAAGACTTCCACAAAGACTCAGGCCATGGACAAATAGTAGACAAGTTCTTTATCAGAATGTAACATGGTTGGCCTCTAATCTGATTCCAAATAAAGTTGTTTCCATCTGAAACCTCGTCGGAACAGTCTTTACTGTATTTCTATCGTCATTCTGGCCTTCTGAGCTGTCTCCGATATTGCCTCTTAAGCTACATTTATAATATTCTAGGATTTCTGTAGCCTCCTTCTCCACACCTTTCCAAATCCTCCCATAAATCAGTATGAGCAGCTTCTTAACCACATCATCAGGTACAGTCACAAATACAGCTCTATTTATTGGTACCAACTCTGGGGGCGTTATCATTCCATTGCTGTGACAAAATAAGTGAGATAACCAACTTATAAGGAAGAAAGTTTCCCTGGGTCCATAGTTTCGGTCCATGGCCACTTGGTCCTTCTGCTTTGAGCCTCTGGCAGCAAATCCATCATGGCAGGGGCATGTGATGGTGAAGCTGCCCACCTGCTGGTGGATGTGAACCATACAGAGCAAGTGGAAGTGGCCATCACCCCACATCACCTTCAAGTCACACCCTCAGTGACCTAATTTTCATCATCACAGGTCCAGCTCTTAAACTTGCACCATGTTGGACTAGCACCATGGTGACCAAGCTTCTAAAACATGAGCCTTTGGGGAACATTTCAGATACCCACTATGATACCTGCTCTTTTTCATCTCAAATATATCAGTCAGATGCCATCTTTCCCCTTACACACAATAATGATTAACTCTCCACCATTTTACAAGGAGTTAAAATAATTTCATGTCTCCTGTTCATAGTTCTGGTTCATTAATTTTCTTACCTTGATAGAAAAATTCGGAGGAACTCTAATTTTTACTAGATACCAGTTAACACACACGTAATGACCCTCAATGTAATCATATGCGAGCAGATATATTTCATTTTGCTAAAAGTATTTTATCAAATTTATTCAAAGAACAATCAATTTTCAGACCTCATTTAAAGATCTATTTGAAAACTTTCCCAGGGATGAGGTCTTCAGTAGATCAGAAGGAAGTCCCATTTGAACATTTATTAAGCCATAATATGCCTCTTTCTATCATTGTTTTAGTACCATGTTCTAAAAAGAAATACGTAAATTAAAATTACTCACTTGCTCACTTCCTTTCATAAAAGATCACTCCTTTGTGTCACCTTCATTATTTTTATCCCAGATAAGCACATTAAATGATTCTATTGATTTTATGAGCACTCCCTCTGTAAGTTTCTTCTACTGATTATATCAATTCAGTTTTACATATTGCATTAGACCAAGAGTCTCAGTCTTGGAAGTATTGGCATTTAGACTAGATTATTCTTTTTATGGGAGATGTTCTTGCATATGGTAGGATATTTAGCAGCATCTTTGAACTCTACCAACTAAATGACAGTAGCATTTCCACTTTAACTTATGACAACCAGAAATATTTTCAGCCATCGAAACACATTTTCGGAGAAGCAACACTTACCTCTTTTGGAAACTATTATAAAAGTAAATACAGAGAACTAGAAATCATATAAAAATTAATATGTGATAATATTAATAGTTTTGGAGCATGTGATGCACGCCAATTATATTGTTGTACATTTACAAATTTAACTGCATTTACATAATCTTTTTTTTTTAAGACAGAGTGAGAGAGGAGAGAGAGAGAGAGAGAGAGAGAGAGAGAGAGAGAGAGAGAGAGAGAATTTTTTTAATATTTATTTTTTAGTTCTCGGCAGACACAACATCTTTGTTGGTATGTGGTGCTGAGGATCGAACCCAGGTCGCAGGCGTGCCAGGGGAGCGCGCTACCGCTTGAGCCACATCCCCAGCCCTTACATAATCTTAATAAAAACACTATGACATAGGTATTATAGTCCCCATTTCATACATGAGGAAACAGATATGCAGAATAATAATTTAGATTACCCAAGTATTCAGAGATTATAAGTGACAGAACTTGCTTTTAACCCATTTATTCTGACTTAAAAATCAATGCTATTAATTAATATAAAAATGTGCTTTTAATATCAATTGCACAGAATGACCAGATGGACAGAAGGAAAGCTTTTTCAAACCTTGAGAGAAAATCACAATAATCACAATGAGGACAAAAAAGAGAAAGAAAATCAATTATGTTTTGGAACAGATAAGAAGTGAAGGGGGAAGGAATACACACACTAAAGTAATTTATGGAAGAGAAGAAGAATATTTGGCCACAACCAACAAGAAAAATAAGAATTAAAACCATTACATAGTATGATCATTTTTCTACTTTATTACAAATATATTTTTTCTTATCCATGATTTTTTTAAAGAATATCTGCTTTTCCTTGTTTCACAGATTGAGGTCATTGGCATAGAGAAAGATAAGGGAAACAGAAATGGTTATGTAGCAATTAGAATTCTAAAAGATATACACTTGCAAAGCAGATATTTTACATGTGTCATAGAGATATATTTTGTTTAATTTTGTTGATGACATAAGAAAAATAAAATAGGTGCCCATAAACATAAAGTATAAATGTTATTTTTTATGACAGTTTGCTTTTTTGCTTTGCTGTGAGTTACCATTTGCTCATAACGACAAGATTCAAGAACATTTACATGTAACAGAGCACAGGTAAATCAAACAGGCGGGTCCTGCCCTTCAGTTCCTGGGGAATACAACCAACTGGTGGCAATATGTGGCCAGTCAGGTGGGAAGGCAATAACATGGTAGAATGAAGTAAATTCTTAACAAAAAGACTCAGATGATTGCATGATTCAAAAGACTGGTAAGTCTATGTACAATGGTACAAAGAGTGAAGAGCATTTTAAATTGGGTTTTGAAGAAGGAATAAAGGTAAATTCTGGGTTGACTAAGCCTAATGAAAACTCACATCGGGCTGTCTGGTCTGGTGCACACAGCATAATCTCTAAGGGTGGTGACACATCTGACAAAGGAGAAAACATTTGGAGATGGACTCAAAAGCAATAGAAGCAGTTTCTATTTTGCTCAGTCCAGTGTGAAGTTCAGAAGTTAAAATGAGCATTATCTTCAAAAGCTGTGTCACAGCTGATGCAACCACATATTAATCTGTGATTTGAAAATAAACGTATTCTCTCCTCGAATATATGCTATTGTATCACTCAACTGAGGGCAAAAAAATTAAGACTCCCTATCATGGAATTATCTAGAGTATGTCCTTCATATTCACGTGAGGATTCTGTTTGCAGGGATTATGTGAAAGAGAAGAGAGAAAAATAGAATATGAGGGGTTGGAACAACATTCTGAAGTACTTTGAAGTAGTTAGGCTTTAAGTTTATTTGATCTCATGGTCATTAGCAAAATTAACTAAGTAGGATGACCTAGGTGTATTTATAAAATTATGTATTTATAATAGAAATAGAAACATTTTAATGAATTCAACAGCTCACCATTTAATACTTCAACCTTATAAAATAGTCTTGGTATAAGATTTGAGTGGTATTATACTTATATTAGTAGAGCACAACATAATAATGGTTTTCCTATATAAAAATGTGTTATTATATTTTTTAACAAACTGATGTGTTCTAGTAAATGCCTAAAAACATTATTCTTTAATCCAAATAAAATATATAAATATATAAATCTCATTTCCATAGTTGCAATTTACCTACATTTAAGAATGTGCCATATATTAGGAGTTCTTTATGAATTATTGTGATATTTTGATTCAAATGTTTCTCTTTCCTATTTATAAAAAGGTATTTTTTTAGAAGATGACATATGAAAAGTTTATGAAAACCAATCAGAATAAAATTTTTAATCAACCTCTAGAAATCTATTCTCAAATAGAAAGTCATATGGATTACATATTCTGTCTTATAGATAAATGAATTATATGTGAAAAAGTCACCTTTTTATGCCCATGAAACACACATTTTTATCTGGATCATGTAGAAAAATTTAGCCATTACAATTTAATGTAATCCTAATTTAAAAAAAAAGATGTCAAGCTCAGATTAAATTAAATTTTCCAATCAATCCAAATAAGAAGGTAATATAATTACATTGGTTAGTTTTTTCCTCTCTCTTAGAAGATATGATTCCACATCATGTTTTTCTGTGTCTCACAAATTTAGTAAAGAAAAGTAAAAGAATGCTCATTGAAAATTTTTCTCCTTTCCCAAAAATAAAGGAAAAAAAAATTACAGAACATTCAGGTTGAGTTAGAATTTGCTTTCTGTTTATCTTTTTTTTTTGACATGCCTTTTAAAATAACATCCTTTGAAAGAGAAGGAACCTTTCCCAAGGAAAATCTCCATGCAAAATCCAGGAACAATATAAGCAGCTATATGGTAAATTCACAGTCAAAACATTTGCATCCCAAAGCCCTGGTAATTTAGTGGATACTCCAGTGAGAAGAGCCTGTGGGAGTCAGAATATACTACTATGCTCATTTATAGACCCTTCATTGACCTTCTGGGACTCTTTACAATACTGAGATCATCTTCAGTGTGCCGCAAAGCAAAGCTTCTTTCTCCTTCTCCTCCTTCCTCCTACCTTCCCACCCCTTCTCCCCCTCCTTTTCTTTTTCTTCTCCTTTTCCTTCTCCTTTTTCTTTACTTTTTCTTCTCTTCATTCCTCCTACTTTCTCTCCTCCCCCTCTGCTTTCCCCTCCTCCTCTTCTGCTGAGGGCCATTGCCAAGTAGGAATGACGCATTGAAATTTCCTTGCCAGCGTACCCCATGTTGCTTAGAGGACATTCGTTGGGACATTGCATGTATGCTTTAGTAAGGTGACCTTGCTCAAAGACCAGGGCGGATCCGGGTTTAGAGCTGATCAGGTTTTAGGGAGTATCCCGTCCTTGGGTTTAGGGAAGTTCCAGGTTTAAGGTGTGCCCTGCGGGAATAGGGCGTATCCTGCTGCCTCAGGCACGCCCGATCCTTGAGTTCCCGTTGAGTTCTCCTGAGATTCAGAAAGTATTGGAGAAGAAAGTCTCGTGGAGTAGGTGAATTGGGCCGAGGCAGAACTGGGATTTCCCCAGAACGTGTGTAGAGGCTGGTGTGAGTTCGGGAATAAAGAATTGCTGTTTGAATCTACAAGGTGTGGTGGCTCGTGATTCTGTGCCCAGCCAAGACTGTGGCACTCTTCTCCTTCTTATTCCTCCAGAACCAATGTATTATTGTAACTAAAATTCCAGTGGAGCAACAATGATTTTTCAAGATATTCCCATTCTAGAATATAGGTCCTCGAGAACAGAGATGGTGCACCTTTGTTTACTGCCCCATCCTTTGAAGATGTACCTGGAAAATAGATACTTAAACCTAGTTGTTGGAGGAAAAAATCAAAGGGGAAATGCATCTAACAAATAATAAAATTCAAAAAATTCAAATCCAGTCTGCCTCATCACTTGCCAGCTAACATCCCTTCCTGGACTCAGTCTTGAATTCCCTAAGCATGCAGTTCCCTCTCTCCAGGATGCTTGGTCGCTGTACTCTTCCTATTACTACTTTGTATCTGTTTTGTCTCTCATATTCAAGTTCCAAACCTGATGAAGACATCCTCTAAATGTGTTCCCCAGTCACTACTATCATAACAACTATCACATCATATTAAAAGTTCTTGGTTACTCCAGCATCTTCTGCCTTGTAGGAATTTAAGCTCCCTGAGAATCTAAATTCCTTGTAAATATGTGGATCCTAGTATGCTATGTCACTTAGCATGTTCTGAATAGCATTTTTACTATGATGGTTACTTTCACATTATTTGCACACACTGAAGGGATTCATGGGATTCACTGAAAAGCTTTTGTACTTGCACACATCATGTCTTGCTCAATGCCACCTCCCCTTCTGCTCCCTCTGGTCCCCTCACCTGCCCTGATCATCCTTCTATCAGGTCATTGTCTCTTCTCTTTTTACTGCCCATGTATGATAGAAACATGGTGCACTTGTCTTTCTGTGTGTAGCAAAGATTTCCTCCCATTAAGTAGGTTATCTCTTTACTCTCTTGATTATTTCTTTTTCTGTGCAGGAGCTTTTTATTTGGATGTAAATTTCATTTCTCTAATCCTTGCTTCCGATTCTTGGGCTATTGATGTCTTATCCAAGAAATTGTTGCCTATGCTAATATTTTGAAGTATTTTCCTTATATTTTCTTCTAGCAGTTTTATGTTTTCATGTCTTATCTCAAGGTCTTCCATGTATTTAGGGTTGAGTTTTGCACAGGTGGGAAATAAATAAGAGATCTAGTTTCAGGCTTCCATGTGTGGAGACACAATTTCCCTAGTACCATTTGTTGAATAGCCTATCTCTTCTCCTGCCACAGTCTTGGCTGGGCACAGAATCACGAGCCACTCAAGCAGGAGCAAAACTTTATTTTAGAAAAAGCCGCCAATACTCCGTAGGCGCCGGCATGGCAAACCCGGTCCTCCCATGCGGGCGGCACCTCCCCAGGAATTTCCTCCTACTATCTTTCCCCAACCAATGGGAACTCTCCAGGAGTCCCGTAACATGAGTCCTGTAGCAGGCCAAGGTGAACAGCGGGAGTCCAATTTCCATATGAATGTAAATCTTAACATAATCATATCATCTCAGTGGCTAGCTGGCGTCACTTTACAACCAAAGGTGCCATACATCGTATTATTTGCTTGTGGCTCCTAGCATTCTCCAATGTATGTTCTTGGGACTTCTGGTAAGAATCAGTAGCTGCACATGTGTGGACTTATTTCTCACTTCTCTATTCTGTGAGATTGGCTGTTTTTATGCTGTTCCTACTATTATGACCCTGTATGTTTTGAAATCCAGTATTTCGATACGTTCAGCATTGCTCCTTTTGGTCAGGGTTACTTTGGCTATTTAGAATCTTTTGTGTTTCCACATGAATATTTAGCTTATTTTTTCAAGTTCTATGATAAATATTATTGGCATCTTGTTTCATATTGCACTGAATCTGTGAATTGCTTTAGGAACTATGGCTATTTTCACAATATTAACTCTTTTTACAAGAACATGAGAGATGATTCTATCTTCTAGTGTATTCTTTAGTTCTTCAGTGATTCAAAATTTTCATTGTAGAAGCTTTTCACCACCTTAGGTTCGAAATTACTAGATACATATTTTTGAGGCTAATGTGAGTGAGATTTATTTTCCGATTTTCTTCTCAGTCCTCTCATTACTGGTGTATAGAAAAACTGCTAAATTTTGTAAGTTGATTTTGTATCCTATTACTTGGCTGAACTTGTTCATCAGTTCTAAAACTATTTTGGTGAAATCTTAAGGATTTTCTGGAAATAAAATCATACCATCAGTAAACAAATATATTTTGACTTCATTTTTTTCCTATTTTTAATGTGCTTTATTTCTTTCTCATGCTTGGTTGCTCAGGTTTAATGTTCTAATACTATTTTGAATTAATAGAGGGGAGAGTGAAACTCTTGTCTTGCACCTGGTCTTACAGCAAATATGGTCAGTTTTTCCCCAATCATCATGATATTGGCTATGGGTTTGTCACATACACCCTTTATTGTGTTGAGATGTACTCTTCTAGATCTAATTTCCTAGGATTATTATCATGAACAGATGTTGAATTTTATCAACAACCTTTTCTATTGAGGTGATCATGTGATCATGTGATTTTTTTATCCTTAATATCCTGTATGTCATTAATTGATTTGCAGATATTGAACAATCCTTGCATCCCTACAATAGAACCAGCTTGATCAAAATGTATGATTTTTTAACGTAATTATGAATTTGATTGCCAAGCATTTTATTAAGGACGTTTGCATCTTTGTTCATTAAGGATATCAGTTCATAGGGTTTTTTTGTTTTGTTTTGTATCACTATTATATTTTGGAAGAAGGGTAATACTGGCTTCATAGAAGAGCTTTTAAGAATTTCTTCCTTTTCTATTTTATGGTATAGTTTAAGGAGAGCCAATGTCAGTTTTGAAGACTGGTAAACAACAGCAGTGAATCCATTCAGACCTGAGCTTTCATTTGGTAGGAAAATTATTATCAATGCTTTAATCTCATTACTTGTTATTGTTGTATTAAATATTTTATATCATCAAGTCGATTTTGATAAGTCAAATGTGTTCAGAATTTTTTCCATTTCCTCTTGATTTTCCAATTTGGGGGCAGATTATGAAGAAAAGCACATTCTGTTCTCTGACATGCTGTAGTCTGGTCTCCCACCAGTAAAACTGTGCAGTTCAGTCAGTCCCATCACCCAGGCGACACCGATTCTTGAGGACTCCTGAGTTAGAGCAGTGTTATTGCTGTGGGCTCCCAGAAATGGGAAGATTAAGGGAACATTGATTTTGACAGCAGAATTCTGAGGCAATAGGGCTCTTCAGAAGATGACTCCCAGTTATAGCACCATGAGTATGTGCTGAGAAGGGCTGGGAGCTTCTCCAGTGCCAACTCACTATGAGATCTCCAGGCCTATTGCTTGTTCAGACTTCCTTTCTTCATTCTTTCAAATCTTATGCCAGTGATGCTCCCTGCAACTGTCCCTCTTTCACCTCAATCCCACCAAAGCATCATTCCTCTGCCCCTGCTACACTTCACTAGATCATTGCTGGGCTCTGCCACGGTTAATATTTTTAATAACTTTTTATTTAATGACTAAATTAATGCATGTCTAATTGAATGAATGAACAAATTTGGACCAAATGATTGCTTCACTGAACTGTTCTTCTGTTAGTGCAAAGATACATCCTATGTTTTTGTTTATCCAACAACACCATTTCTCCATATATTTGCCAATACATGCCAGGCAATGTTTAAAAAGAAATTAACAACCATTTCAATTAATGTGTACAGAAACCTCATTATGCTTCAAAGTGTACTCTCCTGATTAACAATAGTGTTAAGCGTATTTTATGGGATTATTGCCCATGTAAGTATGATCTTTCTTAAAATATCTGTTCAGAGATTTTGCACATTTTATTAATTTGGCTATATTCTTTATGACAAGTTCTCAGACCAGAAATTATTAAACTCTTAGAAGAAAACATACAGTCAACACTCCAGCATATAGGCACAGGCAACAACTTTCTCAATAGAACCTCTAAAATTTATGAAAAATGCCTAAAAATAGTAAATGATATGGCATCAAATGACAAAGCTACTGTACAGCAAAGGAAACAAGGATGGGAAAAATAACATACATAATAGGAGAAAATCTTTGCTAGATACTCTTCTAACAGAGGATTAATATCCAAAGTATATAAAATACACATAACACCACCAAAAAAAAGCAAATAACCCAATGAATAAATGGGCAAATTAACTAAACACTTTTCAAAAGACTGAGATAGATATTATTACCCTATATTACATCTATGATTATACTACCGGTGTGACTCTGCACCATGTTCAGCCAGAGAAATGAGAAGCTGTGCTCCATTTGTGCGCAATGTGTCAAAATGCATTCTACTATCATGTATAACCAATGAGAACAAATTGAAAAATAAGATTACAAAGATGAAATACAAATGGCCAAGAAGTATCTGAAAAAGTGTCTAACATCATTAACAATTAAGGGAAATGTAATCAAAACTACACTGATGTTTTATATTAATCCTGTCAAAATAGCAGGTATTAAAATATTACTAATAATATATGCTATAGAGGATGTGAAGGGAAAGGAACAATTCTACACTCTTGATGGGATTATAAATTGGTACATCTATTAAGTATGTACTAATAATCAATATGAATGTTCATGAGACAATACATGGAACAAACATATGACCATCTCTGCCACCCCTTGGTATTTACCCTGAAGAATTAAAGTCATCATAATGCAATGATACATGCATACCCATGTTTATAGCAGCACAATTCACAATAAACAAACTATGCAACCAGCTTAGGTGCTATCAACAAACGAATATGAAGAGAAAATGTGTGTGTTTGTATACAAGTATACACACACATAAATTTATAGATATATAAATTGTATATATTCATATATATATTTATATATGAGTTTTATTCATCCTTAAAGAAAAATGAAATTATGTAATATGCAGGAAAATGGATGGAACTCGAGAACATTATTTTCAGTGAACTAGCCAAACTTGAAAAGTTAAAAATTATATCTTTTATCTTATATGGAGAAGGTAGAAAAGAAAAATGAAAAGAAGGTCTGGAGGGGATATCACGAAAATCAGAGGGATATTAGTAGAGTGAAGGAAAGGAATAAGTGTAGGGACGAGGGGAGGAAATGCAGAATACTGTAGAATAATATGTGATATCATCCAAATTATATTCTGATATGCGCTTATGAATATTTAACAACAAACCTCACCATAATAAACAACTACAATGCCCCAATAAAAATGTGGAAAAATATCACATGAATGTATTAATTTTTAGTAAACTATTAATGAAGTTAAAATAAAAAATATAAGTGAATATATTTTATATATAGTGTATAGACTCTAATGTTGCTGTATATAGATTAAAATAACGTAAATTCAAGTAAGAGTTAGGGATTTTTGCATATTGAAGATGTTTATTTCACAGTCATACTTGATTGCTTCTTTGGTTTGATAGAGAGGTTCATTCATTAACCTATTTCTCCATTGTGTTTTTTTCACTCAGTGTCACATGGAGAAATATCAATCATTGTGATTTATTAATTCATTTTTCAATCTTTGGAAGCTCCAATAATGTTTTTTCCCTTTTTATATAATATTTCAGTGAGAAACTTTGAAAGAAAATTGGTATAGATAGTCAGGTAATAGATTCAAACACATATATGTAGAAATGTGGATAACTTATTAATTTTACTTTGTAATTTATCAACTATCATCCTGGTATCATATATTACTTTAATATTGATACATTTTCTGTATTATTTTGTTCATAATTTTTTCCAACTTTTTTTTTTTTTTGCAACTTGTATCTTTGTATTCTGTTTTCTAATTGTTTTGTCTTCTGTTCTTTCCATTGGCTTTATTTCTCCTTTAGTTGGAAAAATTTTGAACCTGTACTGAATCTTTTATTGGAAGAATTTTGATTTGTGTTATTGTACTTTCATTTTCAGTTATTTCCCTCTTTTTAGTATATTCCTTATGGTTAATCACTTTACTTTTATTTAAAATGTGCTTTATCCTTTTTCTCACTTACATTTGTGAAAATTTTCTGCAGTTTTGTCTCCTCATATAGTCTTGTGTTTCTTCTAATTTTTTTATATATTTGATTTTTCATTTTTCCTTTCACAATTTTTTTAAATATTACTTTTTCTTGTCAATTCATCATGAAGAGTTGATGACCACAAATATATTTGGAAACTCAGTGTGTGTAGGATTCACTGTCTTTGGCTTGTACTGGATGGTAGTTTCAGTTACTTTTGGTGTACCTGAACAAAAGATATCAATAACTGAGTCTTTGCTCTTTAGTTTTCTAGATTCATCTTCTAGACGTTATCTCACAGTGTTCTCTATAGTTGATAGAATAAGATAATTAAAGTCTCTGATTTCAATAGCATGAGTTCACTTTGTTGCCCCAGCTTTGAGCAAGCCACATATCCTCAATCCTTTTGACTGTCACCAGTTGGGACCTTGTTCATTTGATCAGGAGGCTTTCTCTAGGTGGAGAAAAGTCACTTGAAGTCCTGGAGTGGAGACCTAGGAAGGTTATCTGAACTTGTGACTGCTCCTTGGGTTTTCATGCAGCTCCATTCCTTAGCCCTCACCTTTCCACTTTCCATTGCATTCGATTACGGTACCCTAAGTTCTCCATCCTTTCTAAGAAATCTGTCACCATATTTTTTCTCATTAGTTTTCTCCATAGATGTATTATCAACAGCTTTCTTGGGTTTGGAAGTCAGATATCAGAATCTTATTTATTTTCTGCTTTCATTTTTTAAAAAAGTTTTTCTACAGATTTTGTGGATTTTTGTTTGACAAAAGTAGATACAGTTTGTAATCTGCTGTTTACCCTAGAGTAAATACAGACATTTTAAAGGACAAGTACCTTATATTATGTTTATCCAGTACTACATCATCAAACAATATTGCTATTATGAAGAATAGAATTCTTCAAAATTTATCCATTTATACATTTATATATAACTATATGTCTGCATTTATTATATATTATTTATAAATTTATATATTACATCTATAAATTTTTGTATTATAAATTACAAATGTAAATTTTCCTGAGGATTCATGTCCTTGAAGAAAATTGTTGTTAAATGCTCTGCTACATCAAAAATTTTAGTTTCCATATTACATATCACCAGATGTCTTTACAAATAATTTCATCAATAGCTTTTAAAATGTATTCATACAGCATTTCTCATTAACATTGTTTTGGATCTAAAACAATTTCTGAAATTTTATGATTTATCTTCAAAAGAGCATGTGCACTATTTTTTCAAAAAATATGATGTTCAAAATTATGGTTTCTACATGCTCTTTTAAAACAATGTTAATTAATGTATCTACTCTTCAACTCTTCCCCAAAATAAATATCTCACAAAATATCTGGCAGTCATCAGGTAAGGGATGACTTTCATCTTTCCATCTCAGGATGAGTGCTTAAGGTATCATCAGAAGACACTGAGTTGGACCACCACAGGGAACATGAGCCCTTCAACCCCTGACTCTCCTCCCAAATACTTGAACATTTGGTGGTATAGTCAGAGTTTCTGTGGTCATTTTATGATCATGAAGAATACATGGGATTAAAGAAACCTAATAAAGATTGTGGAGCAAGATAGCTAAAGAGCTAAGGTATGTAATTACGATGAGCTATTACAACAATCCTAGACAGCTCACATTTGTCATTCTTTTGAGAAAGACAAGAGAAAGACTTTTGTCTTTGTTATGTGTTATCAAAGTTATTCCATGTTGATAAACCAATTTATTAATAACAAGCTCTCCTGATGTCCCCTATTCTCTAGAGTATGCCATCTTTGATCTATCTCCATGAGTTTGAATTTTTAAGATCTCATACCGACATTTCTCTGTTTCTGGCTTGACTTACTTAACATGAAGAAACATATAAATCACATAAATAAATAAATAAATAAATTTATTTCAAGTTCATGAATTGAAATGGCTAATATTGCTTCTATGTCTATGTTACCCAAAGTGATATATAGAGTCAATGAAATTTCTATCAAAATTCTAAAAATATTCTTCACAGAACTAAATAAAACAATTATAAAATCCGTCTGGAACTACAAGAGACTTTGAGTGATTGTCAAAGCAGTTTATTATACCAGATTTCAAAACATATTACAAAACTGTAGGAATCAAAATAATGTGGTACCAGCATAAAAACAGACATATCAATGAAATAAGAGAGTAGGCACAGAAATAAACCCACAATTCTGCAGTCAAATAATTTTTGGCAAAGGGGCCCAAACACATCTTAGAGACCTACAGGATCCTCAAAAAACTGAAAATTGAATTTCTATATAATCCTGAATTCCACTGCTGAGTAATTTTCCAAAGGCATGTCAAAGAGATGTCTGGGCTCCTTGAGTTAAGGCAGCATCTTTCAGAAGACTCAAGATGTGAAAATAATATGTCTCCATCAATGAATGGATAGGTATTAAAATTTGGTATGCAAACAAACAAAAACAACAGGAACTTCTGTCATTTATGACATCATGGATAACATGGAAGTGAAATTTCTATAGTTTGATTTGTGTTTTTACATTCTATTCTTCTATATTATTAGAGTATCACTTATTTATATGTATATAATTATACACATGTACTCTCCATTGCTATTTGTTGTATGTATTTTATCATTCCCTCTACCTTTTCTGTTTACTCATTAGATTAAATGTCTTCCACTTGATGAGTCTTTTCACTTTCACAATATTTTCTCTCCTCAAATATATCATGATTATTAATAATGCAGTCCGTGTATTTCCTAATTGGACATTTAAGAGGCATAGGCGTTGAAGAGGGTTATTATATTACTTTTTGTTGCTGATATAACAAATTACCAGCAAGTTAACAGATGAAAAGAACACAAATACATTTTCAGAGAAACTTTTTTTTTTAAAGAAAGAGTGGGAGAGAGTGGGAGAGAGAGAGAATTTTAACATCTATTTTTTAGTATTTGGCGGACACAACATCTTAGTTTGTATGTGGTGCTGAGGATCGAACCCGGGCCACACGCATGCCAGGCGAGCGTGCTACCGCTTGAGCCACATCCCCAGCCCTCTGAGAAACTTTTAACTCCAAATTCCAGCAGACTTGGGTGGTTTCTCTAGTCCGAGTCTTACAAATCAAGGTGTAGGAAGGGCTGTGTTCCTTCCTACAACACAGTCTTTTCCCAGACTTATTCAGGTTATTGGCAAAATTAGTACCAAGCAGTTGTCAGCCTGAGGCCCCTGGTTTTTACTGCCCTGGATGAGGTCCCCTCATGCCACCTGCAGACCTTCCTCCATCTCCAACACAAGGATGGGGCAATGGCTCCCTCGCAGGCTGGTCTCTCTTTCTACCCCATTGTTCTTGCCTTTTCTGACTGACTCTTCTGCCTTTCTATTCCTTCCTTCCTTTCTTTTTTCTTTCTTTTTTTTGGATCCATGTGATTACTTTGGTCTTACATGGATAATAACACAAGCTAATTTCCCTAGTTTAAGATCAGATGAGAAATGAAATGAACTTTGTGTCCAAGGCCTATTCAGAGCAAGACAACAGTGATGTTTGATTGAACAACCAGGGAACAGGAGTGAATGTTTGAAAGACTACCTGGGGACAGGATCTCAGGGCCCACCTTTATAATACATTCTGCCTGTGAGAGGATTCTACTATTGCATCCCCATTCATGGGGGCTTTAGCAGCTGCCCTTTCACATTTACAGCTCCTCTTGGTTTTAGGGTCAGGCTCTTGAAGTGTTGCTGACTCTCAGATGTCTGCACTCCCATCCTGGAGGAAGACACTTCCCAGCGCTCTTTGACTCTCCAAGGATGAACATGTAAATCATTTGGCTTCTGATGCCTCGGCTCCTCAACTCATCACCCTCACTTCTCCTTGGATCGTAGTGTGCTACTGCCCTGCACCATACTGACCAGGTAGGGTCTGCTGTCTTCAGCTGTAGTGTTTCATTTAATATAAGTCCATTGGTTTTATGTGCAGAATACATTGCTCCTGATTTCTTGATTCCCCCAAATCTCTTTTCCAATTTTGGATGTCTTTGTTATTATATAGGAATGTCTTTCTATACATTCCAGACATTTGGTAGACCTGCTATAGTGGCAAATGATCCATACACTGTCTAGATATAGAAACTCATCCTACAAAAAGCTACCACAGAAGCATACAGAATATGGATTATGAAATTTTCTCCATATATGAATCTTTATAGAATGTATATATATATATATATATATATATATATATATATATATGTGTGTGTGTGTTTATATGCATCAAACATGCTTATTACTATTCCTTTCTTAGTTCTAGTAGTAGTTCAAACAATGAAAATTAAATATTTAATTGTAATGGTAATGTACATCGTGATCGCTACCTTATGCTTTAAGTTGTCTTTTAATTTATATTTTAAAGAGTAATAATTAACTCTAATTGACATTTTACATACACAAAAGTGTGTACATATGTATGTATTTAAATACATTGCTTTTAAATAAGATATCAATATAAGTTGTAATGTTTTTATCTTGTTACCTAGAAAATGTTTGATACACTATGTGTATTTGAATACAAACTGAGTAGGAAACTTTGGACCTGAAATAAGAGTCATTGCTCATCTTTCTGTTTCCAGTCCAGCCTGTGTCAATGAAGACAGCTGGTGTTTAATGTTTGGCAGCTGCTCAATAGGCTCCAGCATATGAAATAGTTTGGTGGTGACTTCACTTTCCATTGAGTCATTGTCAGGTAGTGATTATTGGCCTTTGAAGAACTTGGCAAACATATGTGATGTTCCATGTCGGAATTCTTTTCTATCCAGGCACACTCTGTTCTTAATATCTGCAGTACACTATGCTGGCAGACAAATCGTCTATGTCACCATTTCCTACTGTTCAATAAATTAAAGACTTTAACTTCCAGTGCAGATTATATCTTTCAAGATATTTCAGTGTGAGAAAGCTTGAAAAAACTAATTATCTAGTGCCAAACACAAAAATGTGCAGGAAACATTTTAAAAAATGATTAAATGTATTTATTCTCTACATTCATAAAAAAATCACAAATAAAACATCTAAATGACGTAGGCATTCAGTAAATATTTATTGTAGGCTGAATTACTGTTAACTGTTTTCATTAGACTTAAACAATTTTCTATTTTAATAAGAATAATTTAAAATAATTTTACAAACTGCATAACTAGTTAGAATTCCATAAAGCTGCATTGCATAATATCTGGTACACAAGCACTTAAATGCCTTTCTTCAACAAATAATTATTAGTTTATACCATTATTGCAAGCCCTTTATTCTGTTATGTGCTGTTGATCCAAGAAATCAGATATTATATATTTTCCTTCAGAAGTCTACACTCTAGCTCAGTGGTCCATGTAGTGGAAAATATTCTCTGCTAAGACATATTCAAGACTATCTGTGTGCTGAAGGTGTGGAATATTAAACTTTCTATCTCAATTTGTTATACAGATTGATTCTTATTTGGTCTATATGTTAAATGATTGATTTTGGCATATCACATTCTGGTTATCATAAGAACATTGTTATTTACAAGTGCATATAAACAAACACATTGTTCCTTTAGAATATTGTAAGAGTGTATCATTTTAGCTGTGGCTGCATAATTTTAAATTTACATCAGTTTTTCTTTATATTTAATTATGATGACAATCACAAAATGCCTTAGGGCTTTTTGCATAGAGGACACAGATAAAGATATAAATTCAAGCAGAAGCATACAGAAAAATGTGAAAAAGTTGAACATACTTTTTCTTGTAAAAGTATATACCAACATAACAAGGTAGAAATGATAATCTGATACAAATGAAAAAAATTAGCTAAAGTGTATAAAGTTATAAAAATTTGAACTACACATTTTTTATGAAATTTGTATTATTCAAATGGAATCCTGTATAAAGTCTCCATGTGCCTTGTGTAACTCATGTGATACAGCAATCGGTATACGGGGTAAAAATGGGATTTCATAACCCACTTGAATCAAATTGTGAAATATGATATATTAAGAACTTTGTAATGTTTTGAACGACCAACAATAAATAAAAAAAAGAAATACTAAATAATGAAACATTAAGTCATTGTTATTAGCAAGACCCTTCAGAATTAAGCATATACCATAAAGAAAACAAATACTAAAATTTGTTTTCAGCAACTCAGTCTATGTTTAAAACCCTATTCTTTTAAAAGTCCCCTTATAGTAGTAACCCAGGTTGATGGTGCACTCCTGTAATAACAGTGGCTCAGAGGCTGAGACAGAAGGGTCCTGAGTTCAAAACCAGCCTCAGCAGTGAGGAGGCGCTAAGGAACTCTGAGAGACCCAGTCTTAAATAAAATGTAAAATAGGGCTAGGTATGTGGTTCAATAGTTGAGTGCCCCAGAGTTCAATTCCTGGTACTAAGAAAAAACAAATCCCTAATGGTACAGATTTTGATGATCCTTTTGTAGCTCCTTATTCAAAAGTAAAATCTGAATACCCTGCACTATCACAGTAATGCTTGTTCTTGTAGCCACAATGAAGGTGCTCAAATAGAACACAGGAAATAATTTGGAGAGGAAATAAAGTGAATTATTTGTCACAAATACTGTCAGAAATGTTTGTTCTGAGGATCTAAAAAATATGTTTTATAACATTTCAAAGTGGAGGAAGATTGCTATAAAATTGGTTGAAAGTATACAGGTTTCTAGTGTGTCTTATACAGCAGTTTTTACAATATTCTGTTTCAAAAATGAATGCATGAAATACTATTTTTTGAACAATTTGAAAAATATGTACTAGACAGATAAAATCTGAAGAGTGAAAATCTGTAAAATGTGCTTTATATTTAATAACTCCATACACGTAGCTACTAATAGCCATTTTGTTAGTATTTTAAATTTGGGGGTAATAGGTCAAAGTTAATAACACAACAAAACAATGAATTGATTCTTAGAGCATGAATTAATCCTGCCTTTCATGAACTATTATTCAAAGAACTGGACACTTGGTTATATAGCAAAAATAAAAGCAGGCAGAAATTCCTGTTTTCATGGGACTTAAGATGCATGAGGAAAGACAAAAGAAATGCAATAAATTCAATATATTGATGAGAGCCACAGAGAAAAATTACACAATAACAAGAGATAGGGAGCCTTCATGAGCTGAGAATGTACACACACTATTTTTATAAAAATTATATATATATATATATATATATATATATATATATATATATATATATATATTAATTTTCCATTTTTTTCTGACAATATAATCCTTGAGCAGAGACCAAAAGGTAGTGAATGGGAGAAATCCTACAAAATATAGATGAGGGGCTGTTTTCCAGGAATAGGAAACACCAAGGTCAGTGGCTCAGGATGTCCTAGGCAAGGCTTGTTTGAGGAACAGCAAGGAAGCCAACAGCTTTAGAAAAACTGTCCAGGAGAAGAGAAATCATGAGAGAGAGTCTGAGAGAGTCAGGTAGTGCTGTTAGACTCTTCCACAAAGTCTTACGTTATTGAATGAAAGTCAATTTAACACCTCTTCTTCTGAGCAGAAAAGGAATAGCGTATGCGTGTTTTTCAAAGGATCATTAGCTATAGCATTGAGAAGAGATTTCAGAGGATCAAGAATTGCAAAAATAATATTTTATATCATAAATTATTTTACTATTAATTTAAATCTATAATTTAAATCATTTCATAAATTTCTCATCATTTTACTGTATTTAAAGTTTTATCATGTTCACTATTACATCAGTGCATGTATATTATTTTATCATAAATAGATGTAAAAATACACAAAAGATATTTATGTTTAATTCACAATCAAACATATTGAAGATCACTAATCTGGAATGGAATGCAAACAAGTAAACAGGCAAGTAGGGCACATTATGCAAAGTATGATGATAGTTAACTATAAAGGATACTAGCCCAGGTTAATCTGTGATGGGTGTGTGTGTGTGTGTGTGTGTGTGTGTATGTGTGTGTGTGCACTGGTATGACATTCAATAGATGTTTTTAAAATTATTTGCTTAGTCATTCAAGGGAAAGAACATGAAAATTGTAACTAAAATAATTTAATTCTGCTTAACTAACTTGTGTTGCAACAATATTTGTGTATTCATTAGGAGACTAATCTGCAATTAGCAATGCCTTAATTACTGACTCAGTTTCCCACATGCTGATTACAGGCATGCACCACTACACTCAGCTAAAATACTGTTTGTTTTCCAGTACAGAGCTAAGCCACTATCCCTGTCTGCCTTAAATGTTATTTTTCCTCATAAAGAATATTTCTTACTAAATGATGAAAAATTAAAATAATATCTATCTTTTTTTATGTATGGATTGACAAGATTCCCAAGCCTGTTGCACAGTTAATTCTAAGAGCTTATTAATTTTGCTTACACTACTTAATGCTTTCTTACATCATAAGAGCTTGTAAAGGAAGGAACAGACACTGACGTTAACATCGGCAATAATAATAATAATAATAATAATAATAATAATAATAATAATAATAATAATATATTAATAATATATACTAATATCTTCTGTTTTCAGTGCATTTTTGTTAATTTTTCTTATAATTTTCTATAAGTGTGTTGCTTAAACACTTTAAATTCTCAAAATCAATTCAGTTTCCACTTGAAATTTTGATGAAATGCAACTGTAGCCTTGAGGTATTCCTTTTTTCTCCCCTGTATTGCTTCCAAGTTCAGCTACTCTGGAAGCACCAATGTTGGCTTTGAGCTGTGCTTCCATGGTGTTAATGACTAGTATAATTGCTTTTTAAAGAAACATCTCTACTTGGAATAATTGCAAAGAGTACCTTTGAGATAGAATTTGCAGAATGAGAAGGGTGGTGAATGGCTATTATGCACAAATTCATTTCCCCAAACCTCAAGCTTTGATCTAATATTAGATACTAAAGCTAATAGTCCTGATGAATATTTTTAGTAGAGGTTAAGGATTCCTGCAGGTATTTATTTGAAAAGAGGTAATATGCTTTTAATCAGTTAACAACATGCAGTTATCCAATTGAAATAATAACATTCTGTATATTATCTGTATCCATGGCATTCAATAAAAATATACTTCATATATACTTACAAATTATCATAATTAATCCAAATCCAAGTATACCTTGCAAAATATAATGCCCTAAGAATCATGTCCAGATGTCATCCAGATGCTTTATTCTCTATTGCAGTAAAAGTGATTTATAAATAATGATGTTTTTTTAATGCTACATTCTAGAACAAGTATCACTAGCTCCATTATGATGCTGTTTGACTAATTCCTAATTCTCAGGAAGAAGGCAATGGCAGCGATGGCTTCTCCCGTCACAACGCTGCTAAGAGTTTATGTTCCAAGCATGACCATTTTTGTCATATACTAAAACCAAGGCTTCAACACTCTATTTTTTAATCATATCCCATATAGATTATCACTTTAAATTTTTTATTATAAAAATAATGGTTATGTCTACAATACTTCAAACAATTCTTACAGATCAAATTATTTTGTCAAAATAAATGTGCAACCTTTCAGTTATTAACATACAATTTGTGAATAGTCTATCCCCATTTGCTATTAAACACCATTCTTGAGTATTTATCCCCAACTTGACACAATTGTGCAAATAATGAGAAAAATATTATCTAGTATGTTTCTAAAATTGGAAGTTTTGCAGACTTTCAATATTTACCGAAATGGACAAATTGTCTTGTGAATATTATTTTTTAAAAATCCATAACTAGTGTGGTTAAATATGACATTCTACTCATGTTTGAATTTGGTTTTCTGTTCTTATGAGGATTAGCACATTTTCATATCTGTCTCAGCCACTCATACTTTTGATTACTCATACCTTTGTCTACTTATTTTATTGTTTTTAGATACTTCCCTTTCAGTTTTTAGAACATGGTTTATGAAGATAATTAGCAAACTGTTTATGTCAATAGAATCTTTCAAAATATATCACTGGCTTTTTAAACTTGCAGAAGAAACTTTTATTATTTTATATTATATTTAATTTATATTGTTCTGAGTTCATGGCTGCCTTAGCAACAATTTTTTTCTCTCCCGTCTCATTTAAAACTCCCCCTTTTTAAATAATAAAGTTATTGCATTGTTTTAATACTTAAACTTAGTGGGAAATTAAATACCATTTCCTAACAAAAAGCTAGTATATTCTATATACAAAGTATATCAAGTGTTCTATATTTTATTAAATCACCACAAATATTTGCATCTATTTCATTATGTTTTATCATATTACACTATTCAGTTGATTAATTCTTATGTCAAACAATATTAATCCCTCTATATGCATAATGTATTTTCCTATCTTGCAATCTGGCTGATTACATCATTCATTTTCCTTTTTGAAATTCCTACCTGCTCTTGAATGTTTAGTTTTCTTCTTAATATTTAATTTTTATAACTACTTTTCCTTTCATAAATATATCTTCTATAAAATAAACATATATGATTCTATAATCACATTTTCATTTTTTGTTTGTTTTTAAATATTTATTTTTTAGTTGTAGTTGTACACAATACCTTTATTTTATTTATTTTTATGTAGTGCTGAGGATTGAACCCAGGGTTTTGCATGTGTTAAATGAATGCTCTACTGATGAGCCACAACCCCAGCCCAATAGTTTTATTCTTATTGAGGAAACCTTTGATTCTATGCACCAAGAAGGAGATGCAGAGAATATAATATGTACATAAATTTACTACATTCTATTTTCTTCCTAAAGAATATTTTTTTCATTTCTTCAATGTTTTTTTTCATAACACTCAAAAGATACAGTATATATTTGTCTATCTGTGATCACTCATTAATTTGTTTGTCTTTCCTCCATGTTTCAAAAATTATCAATTTCTGGTCCCAGGTAATTAGGGTGTATTTACTAACCTCCACCATCTCAATGTTCATGCACTAATTTTTGCTCAAATTACTGGAAAAGAATGATATTTGATTAGGTATTCAGCCTGTTAATTGGCATCTTGCATGAAAGGAATTGTTTTGTTACCAGTTCCATCTGCTTCTGGCCCTCCAAAATCATTGTAGTGTCATAAGTCTGGTGATTCCAATCTCCTGTCAGTACTCCAATACATTTACTGGCTGTGCTCTATAGCAATTCTTGCAAGAAATTGCCTATATGTCAGAAACTCTTCTGGGCCTCAGGGACAGACTAAGGAAAGAAAATAGCAGTTTCTCTTAGGTAGATGGATCAGAAAAAGATGAAATGCATAGAAGAGTCATCTGACCAACTGAAAGTCAGGCCTTCAAGATGCATGGAAGTTGCTCCAGAAATAACTATTGGAACTGGAGAAAATATTGATGCCTATTAAAAGGGTAAAAATAAGAAGGCATCATTCATAATGAATATTTTGAATGAAAATGTTTTATCAGCGTAATTCTAGGTTCTCTAGGTTTAGAATATTTTTGACTAAGAAAATTAATGGTTATAAAAAATTATAAGCTAGATAATGCCACCAGTCCACTTAAGGATTCTTATGCTAATTTTGTAAATAGGCAAAACTGATATGATTATTTTGATGAAATGTAATATTTCTAATAATCAAGTAGATAAATCTTGGTATTGTACAGTGAACCCTCATACTACCAAAATGTTCAGTAATAATTGTTAAAACAACACAATGGTGCTCCAAAGAGGAATTGCCACTATAAACTCATCCTAAAAAAAAAAAAATGAAAGTTTGGATCACATCAATGAACAGAGATTTAGCTTGTTAGCAGAGTTACAGACTAAACAAATGAGTAGTGGAAGAATATAATCTTAAATTATGCTATTTATGAACTGCAGATGAAGAGATTTTAGCAGATGAAGAGATTTTACTTAATATGATTCTGCCTTAATCTTCATTTTCCTCCCTCCAACACTGTATGTTGAAGGCAAAGCTGATGATGGTTTTTGTTGTACTACGGATCACAGTTTGTAATAGAAACACAACAAAAATAAAAGTGGAATAGATATCCATTCAAAGTAATGGTGTTGAGCATGTGTGGCAATGAAGACATTCAGAACTGGATTCTTTAAGGAAAGTCGGGTGGAGGTCCCATTTTTTAATTGTAAAAGTGGTGATGTTATGGAAAGCTTGCTTCTTGTTTATGGTGGAAAGGATACAGTTTTGAGAAAAAGGAAACAGAAGGTTTATTGCTTTGCCAGCAAAGGAGAAGCACAGGGGACTCATGTCCCAGAGGCTGTAATTGTCCCCATCCAAAAAACAGGTTGTTTTTTTTTTTTAAGAGTTGATTGAAAGGCTACATTCCACCTCTGTCCTGAGTTATAAGGAATTGGAATTCACTTGTTAATTTGGGAGATAGTCATTTCTGAGATCTTCTACTGCCATCCCCAAAGACTGTGGTGAGTGTGTGCTCAAGGACAGATAACTCCATCTAGGATAGGGAAGAAAGGTACTTCTGTTTCCCCTGAGATTCGGGAAGAGCAGGGAAGGTGGAAGAGAAAGAAGCATGGCTTTTTAAAAAATAATTCACAAGTGGCAGAGCAGTAAAGGCTAATTCAATGCTTAAAGTGGATCACTGTAGGCAGAGAAACAATTGGAAATTAACTGCAGAAGAAGGATCCAACAGGATTCTCAGTATGTCTGAGCTCTTCCTTTTACTTTTAGAACATCCTCCCTCTTTTGTTTTTCCTGCTTCCCACTAGTTCACAATACCTGTCTGAGTCTAGCTCATTTCCCTTAATATAATTCCCTCCAGTGCCATCCATTTTACTGCAAATCACAAAAAAATTTTATTCTTCTCTATGACTATAATACTCCATGTGGATGTATGCTTATGTATATATGTATGTGTATGTTTATGTGTGTATATACATATCCCATTTTCAACATCCATTTATCTGTTAATAGAAACTGAGACTGCCATGATATGGCTATTATGAATTGTGCTGTGATAAACATGTATCTGTACTATGCTGATTCTAATTCTTTTGGATAAATACTGAGGAGCGCTACAGCTGGATCATAAAGTAGTTCTATTTCTAGTTTTTGGAGGAAACTCCAACTGATTTCCAGAGGGGTAGCATTAATTCATATTTCTACCCACAATGTATGAGTTTCGCTCTGCCATCCCATCCTCACCATCATTGTTACATTTTTATTGATTGTCATTCTTACTGGAGTGAGATGGCATCTCAGTGTAGTTTTGATTTTAATTCCCTGATGGCTTTAGATGTTGACATTTTTTTCATGTAATTTTTGTCAATTCTTCCTTTTTATTTGGAGAATATCTGTTCAGTTCATTTGCCCATTTATTGATTTGTGTGTGTGTGTGTGTGTGTGTGTGTGTGTGTGTGTGTGTGTGACTGATTTCTTTTTGCATGTTCTGGATTTTATTTATCTAGTAAGTATCATTGAAGACACAAAAATAATTAAATGTTATTGGTTTTATATTTAATTACAAATTATTATATTACTCTTAAACCACAGTATTTTTTTTTACCATTTTCTGTTATTAGTTGTTAATCCCTCATTATGGGATAAGAAGGAAATAAGCACCTTTATTTTCATATGTTCTTCCTATTACCAGTTTTTTGTTAATTATTTTAGTGAATACAGATCTAGTAGTGCTTGAATCATTCGTTTGTCAGCAACAAATATTGTATATTTGACTAAAACTGTGAAATTTGATTCCTCACACTTCCCTCCTCAATGGTTTACTAATATTAGTCATTTTTGTATCCACTTTTTTAGTTCATTCTATTTAGAATATGTTCTGTAAAATGATTTTCAATAGAGCTACTACTATTTTTCCAAGCTTCTTATATTTTATTTATTTACTCAATTGTTCACCATTTTTCCCTTTAAGAACAACATATATTTATTAAAATATTTGCAAATTTTAACTTTTGTTTTACTAGCAGAATCTTTCTTTCTTTTTGGCTTAGAAGAAAGGATATTACTGTCACTGAGACTTATAACACCAGAATCTATGCTGACATCTCCTCACCATCACACACACACACACACACACACACACACACACACACACACGCTCATACACATATCACCAATAAATGACTTGGTGCTTTTCTTGATGCCCCTGTAAACATTCATTTTTTTTTTCACAATTCACCCCAAGAACATGTCTTTATATGATTCTCTGCTTTATTTTCACCAACTTCTTAGATATAAATTATGCATGTGTTAGAGTTTTTCTGTTTGTATTATATTGGACTGATTATAAATAACTATAAACTTTATGTACTTTTCCATTTTATTTTGCTTGATATTCTTAAGCATATATGCTTGCTCCTTTATAATAATATAATCTTCTTTTGCTGCATTAAATATTGATTTTATTTATATATTCAGTTTCTTTTCTCTATTAGTACTGTCCTGTAATATTGGTTCATGACTTTTCTCATATTTTATCATTTCCCGTTGAAGTGTTTGAACCTTTATTTAAGCTTTTGGTTTTATTTTTGTTTTTATATAATCACTTAAATTATGTATTTTTCATGGCTTTAGTTTCTTTATTTTTTTGTATTATGTAGATATAGGTTTATATTTGCTATCATTTATTCATCATCATGAGTGGCTTCAAGAATAGATTTTGGGACCAGAATGGGGATAAAGTATAGTAGCAAATTGTGACCTGAAATGCTTGCAAAAGTGAAAATAAGCAATTTTCTTGGAAGTTTTTTCAAATTCTGTTTCCTGCTATGCAATCTTCCCTAGGAGTACATCTGTGATCCAGCCTCTCAGTGTTTGGTGATGTCCTCCATCAGAAAAATCAGCAAAGCCCTGCATGTACTGTATTTGTGGTTTTATTTCTGTTTTTGCTGTGGAGTGGCAATTTAGCTTTATTTGTTTGTCTTCTTCAGCTGGCTGTAATTGGCAGCTGCTGTTCTCTTCTTCATACTGTCACCTGCCACACTGAGAGCCAGTTTCTTATAACGAGGTTGAGCCACATGCATGCTCATCTGATTGAACCAAAATCATCCTCAAATTTCACCTATAAAAACAAAGGTGAACATTATTCACTTTTTGGAAAGTACAAAACTAACAATCCCAGAACTTTGTAGGCTGTGTATCGTCCTTTGATTTGATCCAAGTACCATCAAATTACCTTGGGATAATGATTCAAGGTAAATTTAACTTCTGACTTCACTGAAAATTATTTTTCTGTTTTTGCATTGTAGCTATACTCTATGTGTTCAAAGAAATTCACTAGATAGTATGTCAATGCAGCAATGATGTAGTAAAGTGGAACTTATAATCAGATCTTATACACATAATTTTGTGGTAGAGTATAGAAAATTTTAGATTGGGTGAAAACAAAAAGAAACTCAAAAGCTGAAATATTTTGTGATAAGATATAAAATGTTTTTCATGTAACTTTTTACATTTATTCTGAAAGTTTAAAGTTGTTTTTATGCTATTTCATTGTAACTGATGATACTTATATGTACTTATGGATTAAGCATTGTATATATAAGAAATAGTAAATCAAGTTAAGTATTTTGTTTATTACCTAATCAAATCATCACAGTTTTGTGGGAAGAATCTTTAAAATCAACTCTTTCAGCTTTATGTAGTGAGAGTATCATAGTCAATGATGTTTACCCAAGGTGCGACTATTGCTAAAATCAACTCTTTAAGCAATTTTGAAACTTAGGAAACATTATTATTAACTATAGTCAATTTGCTAATTGATAAAATTTATTTTTCTTGTCTTACTGACACTTATTAGCTTTTGACCAGCATCTCCCCTTTCTCCATCCCTCCTTACTCTGATATACTCACACCAAAGTAAAATTTGCCAGTGCTTTTCTGTTTTAAGCTTGATACCCTTCACATTATGCTCTCCAGATTCATCCATATAAAAAATAAAAGGATTATCTCCTTTCTTAACATCTAAATGTAATTCTATTATTTCTATTTCTATTCTGTTTCCTTTATCCATTCCTTTCTTGATAGACACTTTGGGTGCAGCCACATCTTGGCTGTTGTGAATGTTGCTCCAGTGCACACTAGATAAACCTCCTTGAAATAGGGATTTCAAACCCTTCAGATATGTACCCAGAAGTGTATTTGATGGATCATATGGAAATCCAACTTTAGATTTTGGAAGAGCCTTCATATTACTTGCAATAGTCACTGTACCATTACATTGTGTCAAGGTTTTATTTTCATAGCATCTCTGCCAAACTGGCAATGAGAAAATATCTCACTACATTTTCCCTGACAATTAATGGTGCTAAGCAATTTTTTCATCTATTCATGGGTCACTTGTATGTATTTTAAGAAATATCTATCCAGATATTTTCCTTATATTAAAACAATTATTTTCATTCCATTGACTTGGGTTCTTTATATATATTGACCTTAATCACTTGATTAACCCCATAATAGGCAAATATTTTCTTTAATACATTAGGTTGTCTCCTCACTCTGTTGGCTGTTAATTATGCAAAGCTCTTTGGTTTGGTACAAGCTCATTTATCTATTTTTGTTTCTGTTGTGGATGAAATATAAGAACTCATTCCCTAGACCAGCATTGTTAATTTTAAACCCATATTTATATTTTCATATATGGTGTGAGATAAGGATTCAATTTCATTTTCATGCTACTCCAATACCATCAGAGCATAAATTAAGTTTTGTTCAACATTTCCTTTCTCCCCATCATTTCAATGACTTTGGGCTCATAGCTCTCTGTTATTTTTAATTAATTAGGCTCATTTTTGTTCACAAAATTTGCTCTACTCTATTAATTAATCCTTCTTTCATCTGTAACTCAAAACTCTCTCTGGGTCTTCATTTGCTTTTTCGTTTATCCATAAAGCCAAAAGCAACCAATCAAAGAAACGAACAAATAAACCTATTCAAGTAGGTATTCTCATCACTTTACTACTTTGATCCTCACCCTCAGAGGCACATTATCTCCACAACTTGCTCTAGCAAGTTTTCTTTGTAAAGCAAAACCTCTGATAGAGTTTAACAGGAGTTTTTAAATTGTTAAGAGTCCAATGGTCAAGTTTCAAAGCATTGCCTCTTTGATTTCACTATTGTATTAAAATGTCTGAAAAAAATCTCTCTTTAAACTCAATTACTCTTGTACATTCAGAACAAGTGTTCCTTTTGCCTTTTTTATTACATCTTAATTCTCAGATTAAGATTATATTTGTTTTCCTGTCCTTCTCTGGAGGATCTCAACTCTCTACACCATATTAACTACATGTATAGGATGATTGCTTCAAATACAAATACATACACATATTATATATAATGTATAATATATATGCATGTATATGTATAACATATGTATAATATTATATACAATGCATTTTATACATATACAAATATATACACAACCTATATGCATGCAGCATATACAATTTTAATTCTCATACATTCTGTTTCTCTGGTATATAATATAACAACATCCCTGTAACAAGTCAGTTTTCTGTTTCAAAACCTTCAGTGTCTTCTGACTGTTTTCCAGGTAAAACTTGACATTCATAGATTGAATAAACACAGCCAGGACCCAACTCTCACTGCCTTACCAACAGCCATGCCATTTAATATGCTCCAGAAAAATCAATTGTTCTGTATTGCCTACTAACAAACTCTCTCAGTACTTCTGCCTTTTTGTTTTTTAATCTGCTGTTTCTGTCATGTAATACTCTTGCCACTTTTTCCCCCTGCATTTACCCTTTTTCTCCTAAGGTTTAGCTCAAATTGACTGCTTTGGAAAACCTCTGCTATTCATCCCTGTTAGCTTCCACCAGCCTCTGGCATGCCTCCGGATCAGCTCTTGCTGGTGGTAAGCACTTTGCTCTCTCACAGGCAGATCCCATCTTCCCAGTCATCACTCACAATTTATAAATCAAGATTTTTAATGGAGTACACAGGGATCGCTTGTCCCCTTCTAGAAATCATTTGGTTATACTTGTGGTTAAGTGTAGTTAAAAGTGACATAATAATCGTCATCCCCATTCAAAAGGAAATTGAATATATAATATATATCTCCACTCCTCTCCCAATGAAAATTATATGATTTTTATACAATATATACAAGGGCTATAACAGAAGGCTTTAACTAATTCTACACTAATAATATGTCCTTCTCAAGAAGCCAGTATTTGTGGCCCAAGAACAGTATGCAGTATGTTATTCTAATTATACATTTGGTGACTAATACAGTAACTGACGGGGAGGAGGTGGTCCAAGAACCAGTGGGTCTACTGTGAGCAGACCTTGCTGAAGACACCACCTATTACCCAGCCTGCAGATATGAAGGTTTTGGATCTCCAGGTTTGCACAGAATTTTACTGTATCCTAAAGTCCTACATGTATCTCCTCATTGTAGAGAAGTCCCAACAAATAATTCTAAGCTTTTCTTATTTTCTTTCATTATTTAAAGTGAGTGAAAATAATACCATATATACTTGCAAGGCTAGTAATTTTTCACTCTTTGAGTTTCTAAACAGTTTTAGATATGGAAAATGGACAAGAGATCATAATATTTGATTGGGGCTGTTCCATGTAGCCTGCTAGCTTGCAAGTCTGCCTTTATGGGCAGAAGTTCAGTATTACAATATTATCCTCTCCTACTTGGCCCTGTAATGGTTAATTGTACAGCTTAACTTAGCTAGACTTCTGTGTACACTAGTTTCTACAAATATTGATCTAGATGTTGCTATGGAAGTATATTTTAGATGAGATTAATATTTAAATCAGTGGGTTTTGGGAAAAGCAGATTAAATGCCATAATATATGTGAGTCTCATCCAAATAGATGTATCCATAAGAGAAAAGACTGAGATCATCCAAAGAAAATATAAATTCTGCTTTTAAACACATGGCCACAACTTCAATTCCTGCCAGAGTTTCCAGCCCACTAGCTAGCTCTGCAAATTTCAGATCTTCTAGGACCACAAATAATCAATTTCTTAAAATAAATCACTCATTAGTGGCATAGATGCACAAATACATAGAGGCATGCATAGATAGAGATGTTGGCTCATGTTTGTATACACACACACACACACACACACACACACACACACCATAGCTTCTTCTATTTTTCTGGATGTATCTGACTAATATAACCTCTTTGAGCTGTTACTCTCATCTTATTTATCCTGGTAAGTTTCTCAACTTGGCCTCTGATGTTTCAGTATCTCTCTCTCTCTCTCTCTCTCTCTCTCTCTCTCTCTCTCTCTCTCTCTCTCTCTCTCTCCAGCAAGTGAGTCTAGTTCTCTAGTGGGCTCCTCTATAATCAACACAGGGCTACAAAGAGATACCTTGCTAAAATGCTCAGTGATGTGTTGCAAGATACCTTGCCATCTGATAGGCTTCCTCTCTTCCCTCTTCTCTAACAGGAACCCACTTCTCTGAGACTTTCACTCCTTCTAATTTCCATAGAAATGCTGGCAGATCAATCTTACTCAGCTTATTCTTGGAGGGATAATAGTAGCAAACTTATGTTACCTCATGGTACCCTCCACAAGGAAAGTGCTCTCAAATCAGTAAGTCTTCATTGTTGTACTCTGGCCCCTGTGATTACACACCTTCTAAATCCATTTCCTTGCAGTGTCTCTGAGCTCATGATCTTCTACCTGAGCTAGGCTTAGCAGCAGCTTTTTAATACTGATTTTCCCTTCCTCACCAGGTCTGGCATGTTCTCCGTGGCATAATGCTGAAGCTGCACTCTTGTTATAAGTCTAGAGGACAGGAGTGTGTGTGTATGTGTGTGGGGGGGTGGATTCTTAGGGGGATACATGATACATGGTGCCTCACCATATTTTCCAGCTATAAACAGGGAGGGATAAACCAGTTCTCTACGGTTCAGACATATGTGAGAAATAAAACATTTGAGGGACAAAAACTCAGCTATCACTCTCCCATATCTATGATTCCCTTTATTTTACAACCAGAGTCTCTGTGTTGGCATAGGGGATAGATCATTTTTAGGGAGTTTAAACTTCTTTGGAGCTCAGCTACTCTGATTCTTAAGTCCTAGGCCTATTCCTAAGCTGTCTCTGTCCTTACATAATATGAAAGCTTCTTTTTAAGTTGTCAAGAGAAATCTTTGGTTTCCCATAGGCTTTCATTTGCTTATGAATTCCTCTCAGCCTTTTGTTATCTTTTGTCTAGAATTGGGTAAATCCCTAGCCAGAGACACTCAGTTCATTTTTCTCACAATTACTGTTTCTTCCGATCTTTTCTCAATATGCTGGTATGTTGCTTTGACAGCAATGCAATCAACATGCATTATCAGTAAAAGTTTTAAAATTAAAATAGCCCTCCTTGTAAGTCTGTTGGCAATCCACCTGCAAAAAGTGAAGGGATTCTCAAAGCCCAGTGGCAGTGACTATAGATCCAAGGCACCATCTTATCACATTCTGGGATCACTTCCAGCTAATCCAGGGCTTTGCAAATCCTAGGAACGTGTTCTACCACTAAGCCATATTCCCATCCCTGCAGGTTAGCATTTATGAGAAACAAGCCCTGAAGTGAAGTTTGCTATGCATGTGAGTGTGCTATGGCTGCCATAACAAATACCGTCCACTGGGTGTCGGAAACAACAGAAACCCATCTTCTCACCATTCTGCAGCTAGCTGGGTCAGTCCTTGTGAGGCCCCTCCCTTGGCTGGCATAAGATCACATTCCCCTGGGTCCTCACACGCTCTTTCCTCTGCTCACAGATTCCATGAGTATCTCTCTCTCTTCTTGTAAAAACATCAGTCACATTGGATCAGGCCCCACTCTAATGATTCCATTTTAATTTTCTATCCTCTGTAAAAGCCCTGTGTCCAAATGCAGTGACATTCTGAGGTACTAGGGGAAGAGGTCAAAGCTTCAACAAGGAAATTTCAGTGGAACATGACTCAGTCCCAAAGCAATATGTGAGCTATTGTTAAAAAACCAGTTTGGACCGATATCTGTGGAAGGAAGCAGGACTGAGCCAAGGGAAAATAGGGATGTGGACCACCTACGAGTAGCACTGAGGCACTTAATGCTCTCCACTAGAGTTGACTCATCCTGGACCAAAGAATCTGGGCTTTATAACCTGATTTAATCAACTAGGAGGTGTGTGGACCTCAGGAAGCCAACAGTTTGTTATAGCTAAGGCTGTCTGTGTACAGTTCTTACAGAAAACGAAGTTAAAAACCTCCACTTACAGCCTAATAGAGGCAGTACGTTACCTTGCCGTTCACAAAATTGCTTTCTCTAGGCTCATTCTTATTTAAGCATAACCAGATTATATTTTCAAGGGTAATCTTCCATAAAAAATCAAATATATGAAAAGGTTGATGGTGAATTTTTAAAATGACTTGATTTTCTATGTTTATTTTTGTATCTGGGGGCTACAAAACTCAGGTTACTTCAGGTTATTAACTAAAATAATACAGGTTTAATGAATTAAGCAATATTTAGTCTGAAAAGTGAATACCATTTACAAAAAAAATGTCTTTAGCATGCTATGGTTTAGGTACCAGAGAGAATCAAAATCAAGATTTAATGAAAAACAGATATTTCATCAGTTAGAGGTAAAGAATTCCTGTCATTATATATTACTCATGAATTCTGAAAAAGAGCTTTAAACAGTATGAAGAATGTGTTTTCATATCCCCTTAGATCATTTCTTATTATCTCTTGGCAGTTCTTACAAGACCAATCAGTGCTGAGTTCTCAATTCTGAAAAGCAAAGGGGACTTTGTCTGGAATTTCCAGGACTTAATTAATGGGTCACTTACACCACACAGCAGACTGTTTGTGTTATCCAAAGGCAGTTTGGAATGGCAGGTGTTTTACTACTTCCTAACATCTCTAGTCATTGCTGGCTTGATGTTTTAATGCCTGAAACTACATATAACAACACTCCCTGTTGTGAAAATGCCACACAGACATTACCGTTAGGTGGTGTGCATGTATGTGAAGACAGCAGCCACAGGGAACAAATGGCAGCAGATCTCCAGATGTGCTGCCTAGAATCTTGGCTAGACTGTGATTTCACAGCCAGATGAACAAATAGGCAAGTTCTGAAAAGAAATTCATTTTCTTCTCATTAAAAGGGGAAAGAGTTAACTCTTTTAAAACTGCCTCCTTCTGGTGGGATTTCTTATGACAAACATTTCTAATATGAGGTATGCGGAAACATGTTCCATTTAATTGTAATAAATTGGGTGTGTTCGGTAATGGCGGCTGTGAGCTGTGTGGCCTTGAGTAGGTGTGTTGGGTACTGGACAGTCATGGCTCCAACCTCCTCAGCCCACCCATGCCCCCACAGGATTTCCCTAGTCTATCTCTTGGTAACAAAGACTTAAACTATCAGTTCCTAAATAAATATTTACACTTAGCATCTCAACTTAATCTTTGGAAATAGGTTTTTGGAAGGATGGCTGTGTCATATTCTGCCCAAAGCAAATGAAAAATAGAGAAAATGAGAAAAGACTATAAGTATACATATGCAAACATGAAGCCATTCATAACATTTGACATTTGTTATTGTAATGATCTCTATGATGTTTTGTTATAAAATATTTGGTGGAACTGTTTACATGGCAAAGTTATTACATAGTTAAAACTCTTTCAATGCAAAGAACAGAGGCTGTTCATCTCAAATAAACTTTCATAAACATAAATGTCTAATTTAACTATGATTGGCATGTACTCAATTATGGATCATATATATATTATACATATATATATTTATTTATACACACAAAAATAGATATACATTTTTGTGTGTGTATATATACAAAATTATCTTAGCCATACTAGTGGTAAAATTACAGGGCCTTCACAAATATGAAATGTACTAACCAATAAATTTACAAAAACAATGCATGACTCATTGATTGTATTCCTTTTGAGTCAGTTAACAAATAAAAGTAAATATAGAAACTATAATTTGAAACAGGTCATAAATAATACTAAGACATTACTCCACTTTGGACCAGAGATAGCAAAATACATAATTCACATATGAGTAAAAAGTATTCTGTGTTTTCCATACAAAGAACAAACTTGGCATAGGATCTTGATTCTCATTAAGCAAATTAACCTATTCCAACATAACCTTCAAATGAAAACACAAATCCCATGTCAACTTGCCATTACTGGTTCCATTATGGTGCCCTAATCCATGGCTTCTCTACATGTGGAACACTCACTTCCTTAATGGCATCTTTTCCAGAAATGTCGGGCAACAGGGGGGAAGAAACCCAGTTGAATTCCACCCTCTGTACTTCAAAGTTTTAAAGCTGAATCATTTTGTTTGCTTAATCTGGGCAGAGAATTGCAAATGTTTAAACCTTCACTCTTTTTATTAAATATTATACATAATGTATTGGGAATTACATTTTACTAACAGAGAAAGCATAAGTGAGATAGGAAAAAATATAACTAGTACTAACATGTCACCAAATGGTCAAAAGTATGGATTTAGGCAGTAATAAAGAGCTTCAACTTCAGGTGTATCTTAGATGTTAAACTTTACTGAAGGAATAACTCCCCTTTGGTTTCTCACTTGGTTGCCTGAAACACTAATTCTCAGCTCTGAAGATTATCTCACACTCCAGTGGCTCAGGTGTCTTAGTATAATCATCTGCTGTGAACTTTTTCTGCACTTCACAGATACACTGTAGGGAACAGAGCAGTCATAAAGGATAAAAAGCTATAAAATGCTACAGACAACTTCATCCTAATAGCTACTATTTTCTTTAGATTTCAAGCAAAGTCCCACAAATAGTATTTTAAGTAGAATTCAAACACAATGTAGATTTGCAGTCTAGGGATTCTCCATTCCTGCCCAACCTCTGTTCTCTAGAGAGAAGTTCACTAGTTCTCTTGTGGTCAGATATTGTGGGTAAAGATTTTAAGTAACTTCTTCCTTTCTCAATTTAGACAAATATGATTTAATTTCCATGTGATTCAGGGACTTGAAATTTATTTTAGAACTGACAATGCAAGCATAATTCCCCATACAATTTTCTAAATTAATACATGAAGGAAGGTGAAGATATTAAAGCAAACACATCACTAATATTCTCAAATATTTTATAGCAATCTTCTTGTTATGGATTTTAAACAAAATCATGTTTTGTAATCATTTATATATTAACTGATCCATTTCTAAACTGAAATCATATACACTGTAACAATAATAAATATTTTTTTTTAAATTTTCTTCTTATTTGTGTGCTTTCATGATCTTAAGCAAAAGACTATATATGTACATCTGTAAACATGGTAACAAATGATATATTCTTTTAAATCATAAATTGTAGAGTTTTCATTATTATCAAATGTAAAATTATTAAGAATAAGTTAATAGCATAGCTGTCCAAGTTATATATGTTAATGACTTCTTGGCATTTTCTTTTTAAAAAATGTATATATATATATATATATATATATATATATATATATAGTCTTGGACAGCATCACTTACTACAGAATATATATACATTTTTTAAAAACAATGCTAAGAACTTTCATATTTTCAAGAATATACATAAATCTTATGTTAAATAATATAAGTCATGCACAGAAAAGTAAACGACACATTTTCTAACTCGTGTGAGAAAAAGTCGATTTCTTGGAAGGAGTAATAGACTAGAGTTAAATAGTGATAAATAGTCTGGGGCTATTGGGGTGAAGGGGGTCAGTCAATGGATACAAAACAGGCAGGAGGATTAACTCCTAGTACTCTACAGCACAGTAGGACCACCATGGTCATCAATACTATGTTGTACATTTCAAAACAGCCATAAGAGAACACAGCAGAGAAATGCTGAGCATTTACAGGAATGGATACGATAATGACCTTGATTTGATAATTGAACCTTGTGTATGTCAATTAACTTTTTAAAAAAGACTAGAAATGTAGTCTCTGAGAGATTTGTAAGCCTATTTTGAGTAAATTTCTAAATTTTACCAAAAGAAATAATAGAATACCTGAGTCCATGAAGAGACCTCTTGTTTTGCTGTACAATGTTAATATTATTTGATATATGTTCCCCTAAATTTTACCTGGCATCACTATGCTAGCTTTCTGTCACTGTCACAAAGCTCTGAGGACATCATCTTAAAAAACAGGAAAGTTTTGACTCAGTTTTGGAGGTTGTCCTCCATGGTCAGCTGTCCCCTCTGGCCTGTGTAGTAGTCAGAAGCAGGTATGCCATGAGGCACAGCTACCCACTATGTGCCTGGGATGTGAAAGGGAGAGGGAAGATAGGGACCCACATGCCCCTTTGAGGGCAGGCCTCGATGTCTGAAAGATTCCACTACTCCCCAACAGGACCAGGAACTGGGGACTAAGCCCTGAACACACAGGCCTGGGGGAATATTCTAGAGCAAGTTTGCAGCAATCCCCTACAATTCTCTACTCTTTCAATTAATTTTAAAAGATTATTTAAAGCCATGTGAGACATAAATTCTCAATAATATTCAAGAACAAATTAGAAAGAATATAAGATAAAGGACTTATTCTACAAATAGTAGCCTATTAGAAAATTATAAGCAAAAATCCATTAAAGAGCAGTAAATTACTGAATGCATACACACATGTATCTCTGAAGAGAAAAAAAATGCAAATACAGTGTTGTTTGTATAGATTCATCAGATTTCCATTTCCATTTAGAGGAGAAAGAATGCATCAATTTTCTATTCATAAATTGGATCTCATCTTTATATTTTACACACAAATAAATTCCAGATGGATTTAAGAGGTGATAATTAGTCTACAGTAAAAATGTCCTGAAGTTCTGTCATTTTGGATTGGGATAACTTTGTTTAGCAAATAACAATTAGGAAATACTAAAATTATTAAACTATTAGAAAGTTTTTAATGAAGATTAAAGGACAATTGATAAACTGAGAAATATTTGTATAAAACGTATTAGACAAAAACATAGTAATGGAGATTGTATAAGAATCAATTCCTTTATGCATTTATTAATTTTTACTCTTTTTCTCTTCTAGGAGTCATCTATAACACTACATTTCTTTATAGTCTTATTAAGTTTCTCTAGATTGTAACAGTTACTCAGATATTTTTACTTGGTGTCCATAACAGTTTTGAAGGATATTTGTCAGAGACTTTATAGAATGTCCCCTAATTGGAGTTTTTCTGATGTATTCAGTGGTTAGAGTGGGTTTAGGGGATTAGTAGTGTGAAGGTAAAATCTCTTCTCCACCCGTTGCCCCAAAGGCACATGAGGTTACATGACAGTCATAGTGACCTTGCTCACCTGGCTGAAGTAATTAATTTTTATGGTTTATCCATTGTAGAGTTGCTTATTTCTCCCCTCTATTCTGTTCTTTATAGAAATAAGTTACTATGCACAGCCCACAATTTAGGAATGAAGAGTGTTTCTACTCCTAGAGAGTGGAATGCCTACATAAATCTTCATGTGTGATTTATCTCTTCTACCTTATTTGTTCATTTATTTATTTAAGAATGTGTTCACATCCATACAGACTTTGGGCTACAGTCCAATACTCTACTACTTACTGTGTTTCTCAGATATATCCAACAATTGAAATTTTTCATTTGCCTCCAGGCCCTTTAGGATATGCCTATTTTGGAGGATTTTGTTAGTTGTGATCGTTTCCTTTATTTCTGACTTTTCTTAAATAGTACTCTTCCCTGTCCTTGAATTGGTCATTTTTCTTCCCAAGGAATTATAATTCTTTTCACTGAAGAGTACTATTAGAAAATAAAACATGGGTTCAAGAACTAGTTGCTATAGAAACTACTTGCTGACAAACCTTACTTCGGTACCATCCCCACTGACAGAGCAAGAACAACATTCCCTAGAGTATGCCAGCTTCTTTATGTCTATGTATCCAAAGTTATTTCCAAATGGGTAGAGACATATACACATTAAGTTAAACCAGGGGCAAAGTGATCTCCACTGCTATAAGCTGGCACCACACAGGTGTTTATTGCTTTCCCCTATATTCTGGGCAAATTCCCATCCCAACCTTGAAAAATCAAGCCCTCTCCATATACCAGGTACTTTAGTTGTCCAAGCACTGCACACATGTGTAATGCTTTCAGAATTGTGAACCTCATGGGAAGTAAATTTATTAAATACAGAGCAGTGTTTATGTGCAGCACTGTTTTTTTTTTCTTCTAGCCTTCCAACATCAACTTGTTCTCAAAGTTTGCATTTAGCACCGTTTTCTCTCACCTCTGTCAATGAGGCTTTTCATCTTGAGTGATACAGTCTGACTCTTTTATCACAGTCTTGTTCTAGTCTTGGACAGCCTCACTTACTAAAGAATATATAAGGAAATAACTGCATACATTAAGGATCGGCTTTCATGCAGTGAATTTCCGTGGGTTTCACGGATGTCTAACACCTGTGCAGTAATCAGGTAGAATAGCCCAACCACCTCAAAACACCTGCACTTCAACTTTCAGCCTTTGCTCTTCCCTAAACTTGCTGTGACAACAGAGCCATTGTGATCTCTATACTATTGCTGTTCTCAAAAGTTCATATAGAGTCACAAAGTGCTCAGGGTTGAATTCTACACCTCTCAGATTTATGTATTGAAGCCCTAACCTTCAAGGTGACTGAATGAAGAGAGAGAGCTCACAGGAGACAATTAGGCTATGTGAAGTCACCAGGTGGGGTTTGAATAGGAGGAATTGTGGCCTGATATCAAGAGGAAGAAAGAATTCCAAGTAAAGTCCAGATTAGAACCAAGCAAGGAGGTAGTTTTTGAGAGCCCCGTCCCAACCTGACACTGACTTCCAGCCTCCAGAACTATGAGAAAATGAACCTCTGTTGTTGAAGCCAGTCTGTGGAACATTTTATTGCACACAATTACATGCAGTATTACAAAGTAGCTGACAAACACAGTGTGAAGACTCCAGGCAGCCTTCTTCCACCCAGCAATATGCATTAAGATGCGTGTTTCTTTGCGTTCCTTTTTATTACCAAACAACGTTCAGTTCTGTAGATGTCACAGCCTTGATATCCAGATCCACTTTTTAGAAAACCTTTGGGTCGGGGCTAGTGTTGTGACTCATTGGTAGAGCACTTGGCCTCATACCTGTGGGAGACTGGGTTCAATCCTTTGCACCACATAAAAATAAATAAATAAACTAAATATATTGTGTACCTCTACAATTAAAAAGAATATTTTGAAAAATTCTTGGGCTAGAGGATGTACCTCAATGCTAGAGCGCATGCATGAGTTCCTGGGTTCTTATCTATCTTAAGCACTCCCACAAAAAAAAAGGAAAAAATAGGGTTATTTCTATGGGATTAAAAAGTGTTTTTCATATTTGTGAATATAATTTCTTTATTAGAAACATGATTTTAAAATAGTTTGTCCCAGATGGTGACCTCTGTTTTCATTCTTAATAATACTTATGTAACAATACAAGTTTAATTTCAATGAACTAAGATTTATAAATATTGTTTTCTGATTGTGCTTATAGGAAGGTACATAAATTGGAATAAGATATACTACATGTTTGTATAATTATGTCAACAGGATTCAACTGTCTCGTATACCTGAAAAAGAACTGATAAAATTTTAAAAGAAAAAATTAAGATTCATCATCAAATACAAGGTTTGACAGGGGCTCTATTTTCCTTCTAATGCTGTTATAGATTTCCATTTTACATGTAAATACCAGTTGAACACTTTGGAATAAGTTATATCACAATCATTAATTTAAAAGCATCTTTTTCAATTGGATTACATTTGTTTCTTTGTCAATGATTCATTGATTATACTTCTGTGAGTGTATTTCTGGACTCTTTTTATCATTAATATATAGTTCTATACATTCACCATACTATACTAGTTTTTATCAATGTAGCTTTATACAGTAAATCTAGAAATTCTGTAGGGAAAGTATTCCAGTTTTGTTTTTCTCCAGTATTGGGTTGACTCTTCCCAGTGCTTTAATATTGCACATCAATTTTCTAGTCAGCTTGTTGATATCTACAAAACAACATTCTGGATTGTTAGTTGAGATTATTTGAACATATGCATCAATCTTCAAATAACTGATGTCTTAACTATTCATTCTTACCATCTTTGACCACATAATGTGTTGGATTTAGATCTTTGATGTCTTTCTCCAAAGTTCTAGAGTTTCTACTGTAAATCTTGTAAATATTTTGGCAGAGTTATGCCTTACACACCCCCTTTAAGGTCTTTATTGTAAATGGTATTATTTATATTTCTATTTAAAAGTCTGATCATTGCTTCTTTATAGGGAAGCAATCAGCTTTTTTTTATATGGGCTGGAACCCTGTGACCCTTCAGTTCTCGCTTATGAGATCCAGATTGTTGGATGTTTTGTTTTTGTGTTTTCTCTTTCCCTCTAGAGCTTGCTTCATAGGAAAGTTCATATTTTGCAAGTAGAGCCTTATTTATGGCTTTCAATTTGCAAACGTATTACTGCTACATAGTCTGTTTTTTTATGTTCTTGTAATGCTTTTATCTAATTTGGTTTTGGGATTAATGCTGGCATCATAAAATGAGGTGGAAACATGTGTATGTGTGTATATATTTTCTGTTGTGTTCTGTAAGGTGTTGCCTAAATTCATTTTATTTTCTCTTTAGATGTGTGGTAAATTCTTTCAAAATCATCTATTTATAAGAATCTCTGTCTTAGTGTGGTCTTAAACATCACCTCAAATTTTAGTATTTATAAATTCATTTAAATTTATATTTTTCATTGAATGAATTTGGTAATTGGGATTTTTCAGGAAAATCATATACTTTATGTGAGCTATCAAGGTTGAGAATATAGAGCAGTTTGTGATATTCCCTTATTATTCTTTTAATGTTCACAGAACTATTAGTAATAGTAGTTGCTTTATTCCTAATAATGGTTTTTTTATGGTTTTCCCCCTCCATTATGTTAAGTACAGCTAAAAATTAGTCAATTTTATTATTTTTTTACAAGAACCAGCTTTTGATTTCCTTAACTTTCTATATCATTTCCTTTTTAAAAAATTAATTGATTTATTCTCTAATTTTAAAATTTCTTCTGTTTCCATTAGGGTTAAATTATACTTCTTTCTATAGATCTTAAAATGGAATCTTTTGCTATTATTTTATTTTTTATTTAAAATATACACCTTTACTTTTATAACTCCAAGTAATCATTTATCTTAATTCCAAAATATTTTACAATTTACATTTTTGTTTAGTTCAAATTACTTTATAGTTCTTAAAAAATTTTATCTATGAATAAATTATCATCATTACTTAATTTTGGAGATGTGCTGGAGATTAAACCCATGGAATTCTTCCACTGGGCTTCACCCCCAGTATGTCTTATTTTTTTTATTTTGAGACAGGGTATCACTAAGTTGCCTGGCCTTCAACTTGCAATTGTCCTGTCTCAGCCTCCTAAGCAGCTGGTATTACAGAGGTGTGCACCACAACTGGCAACTTTTTAAGATACTGATAAAAATTCATTTCTCTGTTTTTGATTTTCTGTTATTAAGTTGTTCTAACTCTTAATTCCAATGTGTTCCAAGAGCATAGTTTGAATCATTCTCTTCTTTGACATTCAGGCAGGTGTGTGTGGTATATTATGAGGCTCAGAACATGGTCTCTCTTTAAGAATGCTCCACCAAAGCTCAAGAAAAAATCAACTCTGTTGTTGTTGGATAGAGTTTTCTAAATATGTTGTCTGGATCAAATTGACTGGTAATGCCACTGAAGTCATCTCTGTCTTTACTAATTTTTTTCCCTGGTGACTTATCAATTACTGAAAGAGATTTTTGATATGTCAGAGTATGAGTAGATCTGTCTTCTTTTACCTTTTGTATTTTGACACTTTGTTGCAAGCTGCAAGGTTTAGGGATGCTAAGTCTTCATGGAGAATTCACCTTTATTGCCCCTATGTGATGCCGCTCCACTTCTTTGGCAGTCTTTCTTGTTCTGGAATTTGCTTTATTTAAGGTGAATACGCATGCTTCATCTTTCTTTTGATGAGTGCTGGCACAGCATATTTTAATTAATGTCTTTACTGTCATATTTCCCTTTATATTTAAGGTGAAGGTGAATTTGATGCCAACAACACATGCACAATCTTCTTTTTTTAAAAAATTCACTGTAGCATTCTCTGTTTTTAAATGTCTGTTTGTGTTCCACTTAAACTTTAAGAGTATTAATAAAATTGGATTTATATCTACCATCAATCAGTTTGTTACTCATTGTATTTTGTTTATTTCTCTCTTAAGTCTTTCTACTCATCTCTAGACTTTTTTTCATTTCTTCTCTTTAGTTATAAGAGAAGTTATGTATACATTGAGTGTAAGGATCCATTCTTTCAGTTTTGCATAATGTGGAATCTCACTGGTAGTGTGGTCATATACAAACACAGGAAAGTTACGTCGGATTCTGTCTACTGTGTTTCCTATTCCCATCCCCTTTTCCTACTCCCTTTCCCATCTCCTATTCCTCCCTTCCCTTCATTTCCCTTTGTCTAATCTATTGGATTTCTATTCTTTGCACTATCTTCTATTGTGTGTGAGCATCCACATATCAGAGAGAATATTTAGCCTTTGGTTTTTTTGGGGGGTGGGGGGTTGGCTTGTTTCACTTAGCATGATACTTTCCACTTCCATCCATTTACCAGCAAATCCCATAATTTCATTATTTATGGCTAAGTAATATTCCATTATGTTTGTATACCACTTTTTCTTTATCCATTCATCTATTGGAGGGCCCCTTGGTGGGTTCCATACCTTAGTTATTGTGAATTCAGCTGCTATAAACATTGTTGTGGCTGAATCACTATAGTATGCTGATTTTAAGTCCTTTGGGTATATACCAATGAGTGGGATAACTGAGTCAAACGGTGGTTCCATTCCAAGTTTTCTAAGGAAACTTCATACTGCTTTCCAGAATGGTTGCACCAATTTGCAGTCCCACTGGCAATGCATGAGTGTGCCTTTTCCCCACATTGTCAACAACACTTATTCTTCCTTGTATTCTTGACAATGGCCATTCTGACTAGAGTGAGATGAAATCTCAGTATGGTTTTATTTTGCGTTTCTCTAATTGCTAGAGATATTGAACATGTTTTTGTATATTTGTTGGCCAATTGTAGTTCTTCTTTTGTGAAGTGTCTGTTCAGTTCCTTTGCCCTTTTATTGGGTTATTTGTGGGTTTTTTATTGTTGTTGTTTGTTTGTTGGTTGGTTGGTGTTAAGTTTTTTGAGTTGTTTGTATAACCTGGAGATTAATGCTTTATTGAAGTACAGGTGGCAACGATTTTCTCAGATTCTATAGGTTGCGTCTTCACATTCTCAATTGTTTCCTTTGCTGTGAAGAAGCTTTTTAGTTTATTACCATCTCATTTACTGATTCTTGATTTTACTCTTTCATGATAGCAGACTTGTTGAGGAATTTGGTGCCTAAACTGACATGATGGAGATTTTTGTCTTACGTTTTCTTTTAGTAAGCTAGGCACAGGATCTCTGCTCTAATGCCTAGATTTTTGATGCACTTTGAGTTTTGTGCATGATAAGAGATAGGGGTTTAATTTCATGTCGCTACATGTAGATTTTAAGGTTTCCCAGCACAGCTTGTTGAAGATGCTATCTTTCCTCCAGAGTATGTGTACTGCACCTTTGTCTAGTATGAGTCATCTCTAGTCTTAATTGCATGTTTTATGCAATTCATTTCAACTCCCTTCAGAATGTATGATGCATTTAATTTTAAATATCACATTTATTCTTATTTTAAAATTGATTTTACAATTCATAACATGGAGCCTGTTGTTGAGAGTGGTAAATAGGCTTCCCTTTTATCTACTTATGCCACATATAATAAGGATATTTGTAAGAAGCTGTTTGAATTCTCTGGACTTTTGTCATGTTGTTATTGAAAGACTGAATGATCACATATATTTTGAAGAATTATCAGGAAGTACAAATATAATAAAGTTGCTGACACATCTCTGACATTTAGAGGAGTAAGACATAGTACTTACTGTTGTCACAATCATTAATCATCACCAGAATATAGTATAATCTTATGCTGTTCCAGAGAGGCAGACTTTCCAGACATTTGATGGGGACAGTAAATTGATGAGGCATTTCTCTTTCTAGTGAAGAAAGCTTTAACTAATTTCCTCAGAAAAAATTCCAGCAAATATATTTTTTTAAAGTTTAAAATACCACTTCAAAGACCAGAATAAAAGAACACATAGACAACCTAACAGAAAACAATGTTCAAATAAAGGAAGATAAGACTTCAGGGTTGTTCACACAGAAAGCCATTCTTGCAGTTAAAGCAAACTGACAGAAGTTGTATCTATTTGGAAAAGACTAGTAAAATTATGCCCATAAACTGAAATTTTTAAAATTGATAAAAGACTGCCAAAAACTGATAGAAGACTATGCATACCTTAGGAGATTTTCAGAGTATATATATGTAGCATGGGTGACCCAGAAAATAGGAAATCTTTATAGTATCCACAGCGATGAAATTGGGATTTAATGAGACAAAACATCTTGTGGCTACACTTTCTCAGAGATGATTCTGTTCTAAGTAAAAAGTTGTCCAGAACTAATTTTTGTATTTGTTGCAATATTTTAAAATTTGCAATTAATAAAATATGGTTCTTTTCAAATATGTTAATGATCAATTCTCAACAAGTTTGTATTTTATTTTCTCATAAATCCCATAATTGGAAGTATTTTTATCTTAGGTGTGATATGATGAATGTTAATTTGTTTTTCTGTGGTAACCATACATCTACATACACCCAGATACACATATCATAACAACATGTTATATACTTTAAGCATACAAAATTAATTTATTTAAAAATAAATTTAAAAATGTATGACAGAGAATTTTCATGGTAGAAAGATTTGTCTCTATGATACTGTAATGATAGGTACATGCCATTGTACTTTTGCCTAAACATATAAAATATAGGAAACTTAGAGACCAATCCTAAAGTAAATTATGGGCTTTGGTGATTATAATGTATCAATGTAAGTTCATCAGTTACAAGAACAGTAGCCCTCTGGCAAGACATATGGATAAGATGGAGGGTTTGTTTGTTTGTAGTTAAGAGGGGACATGTGAAGTCTCTAAAACTTCCTTTTAATTTTGCTGTGAACCTCAAACTGCAGTAAAAGTGATCATTTAAAAATGCAATATATTACAGAACTATAGACACAAAAAAGCTGTTTTCTTTCTTCAGATGGAATCACCACAATTTTTTTTTTGCCCTTGCTAGCAAACACATCACCACCCTTCTAGTAGATGATCATATTTGAGTTCTGATTATATGTAAGTTGGAGTCATGTGCAATGTCCATTTATAATTAACATTTTTTACTATTAGCAAATTCATATGGTTTAAGCTAATAAAGCCATGAGTACTAAAAATTTCCCTAAATAATTTATTTTTTATTGTGATATACTGAAGTAAGCAAAAATTATTTCTACCATGCAAAGGAATACTGAGAGGGTTTAAAAGGCATAAGTGGTTTGGTTAAGGATATATACATTTGTAATCATGAGGACAACACCTGTGACTCCCTAAATAACCCCTGGAGGTATAGATAAACCCTGTGTAAAATATCTCTCGATCTGTTTTCTAAGAAATAAATTCATTAAAATATATGAAAATAATTTTTAAATGAAGGAATTAATTTTAAAACGTTTATAGAGACAGGTGAATATGTTAAGATAATAGCTATTGTTAATTTTATGCAGTAATATTCTTAATTCATTCTTAAATAGGACTTTAAAAGTAATGCAGCCAGACATGGTGACACATGCCTGTAATCCCAGACGCTCAGGGGCCTAGTTCAAGGCCAGCCTCAGCAAAAGTGAGGCAGTAAGCAACTCAATGAGACGCTGTCTCTAAATAAAATACAAAATAGGGCTAGGAATGTGGCTCAGTGGTCAAGGGCCCCAGAAGTCAATCCCAATGATTCTAAATTTAACATGAAAGCAAACTGTTCATACAAACTGTTCATCCATACATACTGAAATTTCTCAAAGATATCCAACTAATCTTCTAAAATTAGTATAAGTGACCTAAAATCATAATTTGTTTTACAATTATTATAACTCAATATATTAACTTATTGACTACTTAGGATCATCTATATAGCACTTCAAATTATTAACTCATGTTGTGTTAAACACTAATCAGTGCCTAAGAAAACTTGCAGTGAGATAAGAAGGACTGTAAAGACTGTGATACTGAAGGAAACAGAAAGGAGCAGCTGCACTCAACTTATGCAATTTCTGGGTCATGGATCAAAACGGTGGCACCATGTTCAGCAAAAAAAGTCAAACTGAGAAGGTCACGTGTCCCGTGTTTTCTCTCATCTGTGGAAGCTATGGAGAAAAAAAATAAAAAGAAAGGTGGGGCTCTCATGAAAATCAGAGGGAAATTAGTAAAGCAGAGGAAAAAATAAAAGGACCAGGGAAGAGAGAAGGAAAGGGAAAGGGAAAATACTAGGGGATGATATTGGACAAATTATAATGTTTTATTGTGTGCATGCACAAATATATAACTACAAACCCTAATATTATCTACAAATATAATGCACAAATTAAAAATGAAAAAAAAGAAGCAAAAAAATGTACTGATGAAATTTCTAAGGCAATGCAGCGGGCACACTCTACTTATATATATGTTCCCTGCAGTTGATGTCATGTCCTCCACCACACCCTTCCACCATGATGTTCTGCTTCCCCTTGGGCCCAGAGTTATGGAGTCAGCTGACCATGGATGGAGACTTCTGAGTCCTAGGCATGGTGGGGTCCTTCACTGAATCTCAGCCTTCTTCTGCTGAGGAATGCCTGAGTGATGAGATGCCCGAACCCTCTCTGAGGAGCCCTATAAGCACTTTCTTTAGGATACTTAAACAGCACACTGGAGCTTTTTTGATCCTGGGGCTGAGCAGTTGGTATAGTTGGCAGAATCCCAAATAGGAACACGCTGAGTCAACTTCAGAGTTAGAAAAGGACTTGGGGTCTTCAGGTTTAGATATGAGGCATCCTCCAAAAAGCTCATGTGTGAGAAAATGCAGGAAAGTTTAGAGGCAAAATGATTAGATTAAGAGAGGTTTAACTTCAGTAGTGGTTTAATTTTCTGACATTTATTAACTGGGTGGGAACTGTAGGCAGGGAGGTTGTGGATGAGGATGTGGGTCACTGAGGGGGTAACTTTGGGGTTTATATTTTATACCTAATGAGCAAAGCTCTCTCTCTTTGCTTCTGGTTACCAAGTTTTGAGATGATGTCCTCCACTACACTGTTCCACCATGATGTTCGGCTTCCCCTTGGGCCCAGAGTTATGGAATTAGCTGACCATGGTTGGAGACTTCTGAAACCATGAGAGCAGAAGAACCTTCCCTCCTCTATATTGTTCTCATCAGTTCTTTTGGTCAAAGCAACGAAAAGGCTGACTAAAACATGGAAACTGTGGTAAAAATCCTGGGCTAGCCAAAAAGTCTCAGGATGGTTGGAGGTGGCTTCCTTACTGAGGGGTTGTGAGGTACTGCAAGAGTTGGAAGGAGCACCCAGAATGTTGCAGGAAAGTAAAAGAAATTCAAAGCAGTCACGGAAACGAGAAACGAAACCAACAATGTCCATGTGGCAGTGGCAAGGCTCCTGTTAAGTGTCTGAAAGTCAGCCATAGAGAGGAGTAGTCCACTCAGGCAAGGTTCCACAGAGCTCAGAGAGCTAACACTGGCAAGAGACCCTCTTTCTTTGCAAGTTGATGGCAGAGATGTGCAGTCATAGGGTTTAGAAAATGTGGAGAAATGATTGAAAGTCACCATCTGACATTATGCTGAATTAAGGTCACCTCAGGGGTAACCACACCTGTGTTAGAGCACTGGTGACTAGTGAAAACTGGGACCCTGAGGTGCAAGATCTGCTCAGGGAATGCACTGTTTTCAGTGTTTCAGAAGTCCAGGTGCAACAGGAAACCATAATGGAAGCAAGGCCTGTGATGGCCTCAAAGTTAAAGAAGACCCAGTAGGATGCCCTGAGGGGCACTGAGCTTCCTATCCCATGAGACCATTTATTCCAACACAGTGGGTGGAACTGTGTTCCAAGTTCAGGCAGAAAATGAAAGAAAGCATACAGGCATGACTGTTCTGCCTGTGGAGCAATGGAGCAGATGGGATAGCATAAAATGGTACAAAGTTGAATAAAAAGGGCTCAGTAACTGTTCACCCTGCTGTGTACCTGTGGCTTTACATCAATACTGCTGATGAAAGGGTGGGGTCATAATGAGTTGGGTTGTTTTTTGCCACTATCGGTATGTGACCAAATTTAAGAAGTATCCAATGCCCAGAGGCATCTGGATCTCCATAGAAGAGCCATAGGGCTTTTCACAGGAGCTCGGGATGAACTATGCTATTTATGTGCAGTCTTTCTCAGGACTGCACAGTATGACTTTCCCTGACAGAAAGAGAGATGCGGTGTTACTTGCTGTCTGTCCATCCATTTATTATGCCCTGCCTGGTATCAATATTAGCCCCATTATTAGGGCAGCTCCCACCCCCCACTCCCAGCAAGAAGCACAACTGATAGTGGATCTAAGGGAGACAGGAAATTTGGGGGAGAAAATCTGTAAAAGCCAGCCCAAACTCGGAGGATCTTTACAAGTTTCTTATGAACAAATGTGGGTAGACTTAGGGAAAGCAGACGTAGAAAAAGATGTAGAAAATAGAGAAAAAGTCTGGTGCTACCCTGGTAGAGTTATGTTCTGATCACCACAGGAAAAGGTGTTTTAGCCATTGCCTCAATAACGAAAAGTAAAGGAAGATAGTCAGAAATATAGAAACGGAGTCTTACTCCACAAAGTGTCAAAGACAAATGTATCAGGAAATGCAATAAAAGCAGAGCACACAGCTCCCCTGAGAGGTCTTTAAATCCTTGGTTTTGGGTTGACAAGGGGAAAGATCAAGGTTCAGGGGTCTGAGCCATGTCTGTAGACCAGAGGCCAAACATAAAATTGACAATACATTGATCTTCACACAATGTTCAGAGACTAACAACATTGGTGGATGTGGGAGCAGAGGGTACACTGATATACGTTCATTGTGACAAATTCTCAGATGGGGAACTGCTATTGAATACAGGGGAAATACAGTCTGAGCCATAATGTTGACAACAGGTCTTAGAAGCCTCCCCCCCTCCAATGTTCATAGCTTCCATTCCTTAATAGATAATGTGTTGATATTTTGTACAGTAAATGCTTACAAACTACCATAGGGGAGTCCATCTGCATTTCTGAGAGACTAAACATGTGTCAATGATAAAGCCCATATTAAGCAAACATGCCAAACCCCTGCCTGGGGTTTTGCCTGCTCCCTGCAAATTGTTGCCACCAGATAGTGTTAGCTTCCCCAGTGATCCTCAAGAGATAACAGAGACCACATGTGAATTGGTTAAAGTAAACTTCATTCACTCAACTCACAGTCCTTTTAATGCCCCTGTGTGGCCAATAAGGAAGATGGCTAGAATTTGAAGCATGTCATTGGATTACAGGGAATTAAATAGGTGATTCTTCCACTTTATACAGTGGATCCCAATGGAGACACCATCATACAAGAGCTCAGTATTCAGTCTGGAACATATTATTGATTATTAGATTTTACTCATGCCTTATATGGCACAGATATAGCCCATGAGAGTCAAGACCCACAGATCTTCATGTGGGGCGGCCAAAAATCCATGCTTATGACATTACCTCCAGGATATTTCCTTTGTCCCACATATATCATGATATGATAATGAACCTTGTCCTCTTAGCTGGTAAAAATGTTTACCAATTTATCACATCTGATTCTCTTTCTGTGCTCAACAAGGCTACCCCCATGCATTTGATTCATTTGCAAAAGAAAGAATAGGCCACAAACCCTGACAAAATGCAGGTTTCCAGCTTATTGGTGAAACTCTTGGATGTGGTCTGATTGGATCAGACAAAGATTATACTTATCCGTCTCTGATAAATTTCATGTGTTTCCACCTCCCAACAGAGTAAAGCAAATACACTAACTCATGAGGCTATGGAGTGACTTCTCATTCGACTCAGTGATTATGACCCCTGGATAATTCATGAAGGAGGGGTCAGTAAGCAACTGGTCTGAGCAGCATACTGAAACTTTAACCAAGCTAAATGAACAGTAAAACTGGCACCAGCCCTTAAGATTTTAGACACATTGAAACCTGCTGAGCTTGTCATCCATGTCACTCTGGATGACTTGGGATATGATTTATGGAAGCATATTAAAGGACATAAGGACCACCTTGGATTTGGGTCACAGTTGCGGAAGGGGAAAGAGGAATGTTACCGCTTGTTGGAGAAATAACTGTGTGCTCCTTATGCTGCTCTGACTACCATAGAGCTGGTCACCAGAGAAGCACCAAGCAAGTCTGTACACTGGGGAAGAAGCAGAAGACATTGCCACTTGGCTACACTATAGATGAAAGCACGCAGGACAAAATACCTGGGCAGATATGACATGCTGCTGACTACCCATGAAGAGGTCAGATGTGTTGTTGCATGACAGAACTGTCTTGCCTGCTCTCAGTGCTATTCTTGATGATGGGATGTCAAAGCAGGTGAGATCCCTCTTCAATGGCAGATAGACCATTGGCTTTCTCCTGTTTTCATAAAGGTCTAAATAGGCTTTGACTAGCATGGACAGAGATACTGGCTTGATGAAACCTTCCCCAGCAAGAGTAACAATCAAAAGACAGCTATTTAGGGACCAATTTGGCTGGATGCCATGTATGGCACACACAGGTAATTGGAAGTGACCAAGAAACTCATTTCATAGGCCATGAACTACAGAAGTGGGCTCACGATGAGGACAGGTGATGGATTTCCCATCTGCCATACAATCTAGTAGGAGCAGGATTAAGTGAAAGAATAAATGGCCTGCTGAAACAAGCCTTAGAGACTGAAATAGCTCTACACAGGGGTGGATTGCTCATCTGCCTGAGGCACCGAGAATGTTAAATTAGAAACCTGGACATGAGCAGCCTACAGCCATTTCCATATTATCTTCCCCTTAGCTACCAGCATTAAGGTTACAGATAAAGGACACTTTTAACTAAACATCTTAAACCAGCCTGAGGCACAAGTAACAATTTAGTGTTGCAAGCTCCTCAAGATATCTGTAAGAAGAGAACTGGCATCTTAAAAAAAAAAAGACATCATATCTGAGACAACGAACATTCATTTTCCCACAACTGTGTAAGTAAACCCATGATTTTTCCGCTTAGTGACCCCTTGAAGAAGAGAGAATGTCTACACTTACAAGTGAAGCCTACAGTATTGGGAACTGACCCTCATAAGTATAAGGGATGTGACCTTTGGATGTTATCACCCAAGGAACACTTTGTATCCATTTCTGGGAGTGATATATTCCAGAGGTGTCTTTGACTTTCTATACCCCTGAAGAGCAAAGAGATAGATTTTTATGGAACACTGAGACAATACTGTGCAGGTTACTTTACTAATATGAGATTACACAAGACTCTTGGGGCTGATTTGTCATTATTGTTGTCTATTAAACATTTCCCATATTCTCCATCTGTCAGCAACAATAACCTATTCCTGGATGGGCAATGGAAGTTATAGATTATGCCAATCAGACTGATTATTGGATCTGTTCAGGGCCTGAGAACTCCTGTGACTGGACCACAGGATGTCCCTGAGTAGTTCAACCTGCAAATGAGACCAAAATAAACTCGGATAAAGCAAAATTGGACTAAGGATATGATATCACTCATGCTTTCACCCAAGTGTCTAAACAAATGAAGGCTACCTCACTTACTGCAGCACGCTTGCTGATAGGTTCTGGCTCTTTATACTGCTGTTGTCAGATATCAATGCTTAGGGCCTTGAGAGCCCTGCCTGGGGGCTTCACGCAAGACATGGGTGGTACTTTCTGGGACACTGAAGGGGTGGACCATGGGGTTGAGCACTAATCAGTGCCTAGGAAAACTTGTATTGAGATAAAAAGGGCTCCAAATAATTAAATAATAAAGGAAATGAGAAGAAGCTGGACACTTCTGTTATCTCCTAACTTGAGGTGAGATTCAAAACAGAGTGATCTTAGTGGTAAAATTAAAGAAGGCACTTGTAAAACCCCTAAAGAAATCCATTTGCACTGTGGGCATGCAAACTATCCTATATATCCCTGCCCTCCACTGTATCCTGTCCTGCCACCACAGAGGACAGCAAGCAAGATAGAATGTCCCAAACCCTCTCTGTGGAGTCCTCCAGGGTCTGTCTTTGGGATTTGTAAACAGAATTCTTGGTAGTATTTGCAGCCTTGGGGTTGAAGACTTCATAATAAAAAGGATGATGTGACAATCCAAAACAGAGTTAACTGTGATATTCAAATATGTGTTTGAAAAATTGTCATGTAGGAATCTATTAAAAGAAAGTTATCAGAATAAGATATTTAAATTTTAACATCACAAAAAATTAAAAAGTATAATAGCTATTAGTAAATCTATTACTTATATATCTTTTGAAGACAGTACATTTTCCTTTGGTAATTATTCTGAAGAATTCTAATTGTTTTTCCAGAAAAATCTGATATAAATATTATTCATTATTAACATTCTGTAGTCTTAAATTGCCCTGTATTAGCCCATTGGTTTCTAAAACTCTCAATATTTGGAACATTCTATTTTAACAACATATACATAATGAAAGGGTGTGATAATTAAGGATACCTTATAATTTATTTAATTTCACAGTTTATTTTAATGCAACTCATAGCTTTTAGGTCTTTTGCTTTGAAATTCAGTTTTTTTCCCCAAAATTACCAATGACTACCTACAAAATAAATAAATAAACAGTTGTTTAACAAACCTTCACTATGAATTAGATATTAATGGATACTACAGTATATACAAAGTAGAAATGTAACTATATCTCTAGTTAAGGTAATATACAGGCATGGACAAATCTTTAAACAAAAAGTGCCCAGGAAAAGCCTAAGAATAATTTCGAAATAAATGTTTCCGAAAAAAAAGAAAGTCTTAGCATTTGAAAATAAGGACAGATTATATTGAATTGATGTGTGGAATATTTGACTGAATGAAGCATTTTATGTTATCTCTTTCAGTGTTAAGATTATCTCCACAAAGTATTTTTATGTGTAACTTAAAAATGTGATTCTGTTTCTAAATACTTTCAAAGTAGATACTGGCTGTGAATTTCCATAGCAATTAGAATAATATAAAGAATGAAAACTGGCATATTGAGTACTTACCATATGCTCACAAATATAAAGTACTAATCTTGTGGGTCTACTTAAAATACTATGTTACATTTTCTCTTGGTGAAAGAGAATAACTCCTAAAACTGAATAGTAGATCTCTATACAAATAATAATAATGATGATGAAGACAAAATGGCAAATTTAATGAAAGTCATCCAGTTGGAGAATTCAGTGTATGGGTACACGGCATTTGGGCCAAAGGTTCAGAAAAGCCCTTCTTGATAACTAAAGTTAAAAATGTAAAATAGATTGGTAAGAAAATATTGTATTTTATAAAGAAAAAAATAAACAGAACAGAAAGGGTAGAACTTCTTATGAAAATAAACAGAATTAGAAAGAATAAAGTTTCTCATGAGATAATGTATGACCTTATCTCAATCATGTTAAAATATAAAACTGAAAAATATGTATGGAGTAAATCAGTGAAGTTTGGATACAGTAAACTGATAGTGAATAAAACTTTACTAATTTTGATTAAAAGTGTGTTACCAAAAAAAATCATCGAAGTTTCAAAATAGCCCACACTTACTTCTTCTGCATTTGAAAAAATATATTTTAGAAGAGTTGCTGCTTCTGTAATTTATTGTAAACACCCAAGAGTCTACATTTCATTTTATGTCTGATTATAATAATATCAGCATGCTAATTCTCCATTTGCAGTAACAGATTGGTTTCAGAAAGCAAGAAATTAATGGCAAACAAAGAAAATACATTCAGATCCCTTGCGACTAAAATCAATAAACTGACCAATTTTAAAACTGAGCTGTTTTATTATGTAGTAATGAAGTTTATTTAGGTTTTTGACAACCACATTATAACTCAGGGATTTATCAACCACCCTCAAAATATATTTACATACTTTTTTTTAAAACTAATCTAATTCTTCTTCAGACAAAAATATTCACTTTTTATTCTTAGGATATTTAGTTTTTGGTACCTTAGGTCCGTTCTTTCTTCTAAGACTTAGGCCTTTTGTTTTGGTGTTTGATAGTAGTAAAAAAAAAAACAAAGAAAGAAAATTGTCTAAAATTTTCTATTCTAATATGTCTTTTCTCAAGATTTGCATCACTAAATTTCTGGTTTTAGTTCTATTAAGTCAACTCAATCAAATTCCTATTTACTAACATCACAAGCACGTATTACTGCCAAGAGCAACAAATCAGAAAAAAACATTCTTTTTTTATTTGAAAAAATAAAATGAAGAGCCCTAATCTCTGCTTAGATACATGATATTCTATCACCATTTTACAGAGAACAATTGAGTTTTGTAAGAATATATTTTTTATTTAAAAAATACTATAAACAACCAAATTTCATCCTTTAAGTAGGACCACTAAATACAATCATACTTTTTGTAGCACCTGCATAGAAGAATCTGAGTTCTGTCATTGGTCTTTATTAACACGTCTATTATTCTGTTTCTGTGGAAAATTCAGAAGTTATGCATTTTCTGTGAGTTTGTAGTCTACCTTTCCACCTGGCAACCAGCAGAAGAATTTGATGCTGCCATCTCACTTGGAGTCAGGAGCCAGTCTCTGTTGGCTCTGGCTGAATTAGGCTCCCTGTTTCCCAGGGCTCAGATTCTCCTGTGACAAAGACATATCCTTGGCCTTATTAATCTCTAAGGATAGGACTGATTTGCAATTCGCATCACTTTTATTTCATCAATAAAGGAATATCCTGTCCAAGAATAACTAGAAAATGCTCAGCAGATCAACAATATGAACAGATAAACAACAACAACAACAAAAAGGACAAATTCAGTGAGATGAATGTTTTAGATTCTACACTTTAAATTTTACCAGAGGCAGGGGGCAGGGGTGGCAGGGAAAGGAATAGAGAAGACATGTTGATTAAAACATACAAAGTTTCAGTTAAACTGGAAGAAAAAAATCTACTTGTCTATTGCACAGCAGAGTGAAGACAGCTAATAATAATGTATGTTTCAAAACTGCTAAAAAGATGTTCCTAAATTTTTCCCACAAAACAATGGCAGACTATCAGTTGATACATATGTTAATTACCTTCATTGAATTTTTCTACAGTGTATACACAGATCAGAACTTCACATTGACCTCATAAATAAATTATTGTTAATTAAGGTTAAATAAATTATTTCAAAAATGGTAATTTCAGTATCAGGAAATATAATTTAAAAAACATTGCTTTACTCAACCCATTGATGTGTTAAAAGTTTAATGATGAGTTAAAAGAAAGAGCTGGGCACAGTGAGCATGTGGAAAAATAAATATTCTAATTTAATATGTAATAGAATGGAAATCAATACAACATTTTGGAAGAATAATTTTAGAACTTATAAAACTAGGGGGAAAATGCCTGTATGCTCTCATTCAGTAATTCTACTTCTAGCAATATTTCTATAAAATATTCACAAAGGTGTTACCATGTTTATTTATACTTAATTAAAAATTATGTGATTTTTTAAACATGAAAAATCATTTTCTATTTTAAAGCCGACATTATATGACACATTGTTGAAAATGATTTTCAACAAAGGAAACAGCAGTCATACAATGTGATGTAATGAATCTAAAAACTATTGACAACCTTTTAGATATGAAGTGAAAAGAGATGCCCAGTGGTACAATTTACACATGTTGATTTTCCATTCAATCTTTTTTTCATATACTTGCCATCCAAAGTTTACATTTCTTCATGACAATGATAAACTTAATTATTTCTCATTTGAATTAAAATTATGACATAATTTTGTTATCCATTTCATACTTCTGTATAAGTATCACCAAATTAGTATATGCTTCCAAGAATTTTAAACTTTATCCAATGTCAGGTCTTACTGCTAATGCCATTTTACAGGAAAGGTAAATGACAGATCAAAACCAGTAAATTTATACAAGACAAAATTTACTCAAAATTTAGTGAAAGATAAATAATATATATATATATATATCAACCATCATTAATCATTTCTTGTGCTCTTAAATCCTTCCCCTGATTTAAAGTTCAATTATTTGTCATTTCCTCACTCTGAAGTAGCTGCTGCACTTCCCTCTGCCCCTTTGTACTATTCTTATATATCTCCCTATGTGATAGAGCCAACTTTAAAATTTTATGGATACAGTTTTATATAGGATATTATTTGTTTAAATTGGTTAATAAAAGAAAACAGAAAATTCAACTATACACTTTTTCACTAATATCCGTGTATTTGTCTTTACTGTTGCTCTCTACCTTTTCAAGATTCACATTCTTCTCTGACATAATTTATTCCGGTATGATGGATATTTTCAGTATTCCTTGTAAAGCTGGTCTGCTGGCCACAAACCATCCTAATTTTTGTTCACATATTATATCTTTATTTCACATGACTAACTTTGAAGAATAATTTTGCTGGACTTAGGGTGCTATATTGACTTGGATTTAGGGTTCTAGATTGACTCTTTCCCTAACAGTTGTGGGGATCCTTATTCCTGAAGTCACCTGTCAATGTCTTTAAGGGATCCCTGAGTATAAAGGCCACTCTTTCTCCGCTGACTACAGTGTTTTCGTTGCCTGTGGTCCCCAACACTATGAGCATGAAATCTTTAGCTGCCTCTGCTCTTGCATCAGTATTTCCTTGGGTTTTGCTCAGTCTCTTGATTGCACATGTTGATGCTTCCCATCAGATTTGAGCACTTTTTAGCTGTTACTTCTTTAATAATTTTCTATCATTTTCTCTGACTTCTGAGATTCCCATTATACATATTTGGATAAGCTCACTGTTTATCGAACATAATTTAAGTCGATGCTAATTTTGTGTTCATTTCCTTCTTTTTCTTCAGGTTTTGTGTTCTCTCTTGATCCCGTGTTTTGTTTGCTAATTCTTCCTTTGGCCAGCTCATATTTTCAGTTGAGTACTTATGGAATGCTTCATTTCAACTATTGTACTTACTAATATCTGAAAATGCATTTTAAACAATTTCTAAAAATATTTTCCAGTGTGTCATTGTCTTCATACATTTTTGCACCTTGAAAGTTCTTCTTTAATCTGTGTTCACTGAACATGTTCATAAGGGCTACCTTGAGGTCCTTGTCTGCAAAGTTCTTATCTGGATTTCCTCAAAAGTAGATCATATTATTGCTTGCTTTTATTACCATGTATAGTTCTTAATTAATCTTTTTTCTCCGTGCTCCGTGCTGGGGATCCTCTCTGTGGCCTCACTCCTGCTAGACCAGCCCTCCACCACTGAGTTCTGTCTCCAGCCTGGCTTTTACTTTTCAAAAGTTAGTTTACGGAAGTGTGTTCATTGGAAGATCTTCACAGCATGTTACAGGGAACTGGCAGACAGTGAACTTATTTTTGTAAAGTATATGATGTAAACATAGAAGTCTAAGATATGTACGGGCTACACAGGAGGGTCACCTGGGTAGCTTTTAGAAGTCCCACGGCCACACCCCTTCAGTCCAGTGAAGTTGGCCTCTCTGGGTGGGATCCCAGGCGCCTGCTTCCGACACTGCCCAGCTGCCTCTCTGCACAGCCAAGGCCAGGAACCACAGGTTTAGGTGCTCACAGGCGAAACGTGGAGCAGACCTACTACTGTCCTTGGGTTAGGGAAGTTCTGTGCTCTCCTCTCTGCATACCTGTCTCGTTGACAATAAACGTGTATGTTTTACTGCAGCCGACATGGAATTGAATGCACGTAACTTTTGAAGAGCGGGAAAAGTTGGATGGATGGAAGGTAACAGGGAAGGGAGGGGAGAAGAGAAGGAAGGACACACTTTTAATCTTCGAAAATGTCTTAGCAGGGCCTGGGGATGCAGAGTTTGGTGGCAGAGGATGTGCCTGGCATGCGCCACCCCTGGGTTCAATGCCCAGCACCACCATGAAAGATTTCTTAGACGACTGACCCCACACCAAGAAAGCCAGGATGCAGGACCATAGGAGGGATCACACACGGTGTCCCCTGCTGTCCTGCCAGCGGCTGAAGGCCCTCCAGGAGCAGAGGGCAGGAAGGAACCAGCACCTGCTGTCCCATCATGCCTGCCCCATGCCCCTTCCTGTCTGATGCCAGTGTCTGCCCTGAGCAGCTCCCACCTCGTCTTTCAGGTGGGAAGTGGGTGGGAGGTGACAGCGCTGGCCACTCCATGGCTGGTATTTGAACATGTCCAGCCAAAGCCACTATCCCGCTCCTGAAGCTCCCCTCCTGTGCAGGGAGATGGTGGGTGGACACAGAGCATCCTCCTTCTGTGGCCAACAGAAGGCTCTGGATTGTTCCTTTTCTTTCTTTCTAAACATACCTGTGAGTGGAACTGACACTCGTCAAAGCCTTGGGTGCCACTCTCTGCCCAAGACTACCTACTGCCACTTAGCCCTGGACAACCACAGGGTCTTCCTGTGCGGAGCGTCACAAGTGACTGTCAAATTGTCTTCTGAAAGGCAATTGCCACCCCTTTCTAATAGTGGACCACCCACCTGCCAACCCACCCGAGGGGGCCGGGGTGTAGCCCAGCAGCAGGGCACAGGCAAAGCCCTGTTCCACCCCAGCCCCCAAAGAGCCCACCGGGTTACCTTGTGAACAAGGCCGGGACAGACAGCTGTCATTGTGTCTAGATGCACAAATTCTGGGGGGGAGGGGTTAAAAAAATTTTTAAGTGCATGATGATTTTTCTGTCGGCAGTCTAAGCAACAGAAATAAAAGAAGGGCCTACAGGACAAGAGTCAGAGAAGCTGGGGTCAGGCAGGAGGAGCGGGTGATCTAGGAGAGTCAAGTGGTAGTCAATCAGGTTTTCCAACAAGTGAACCGGCAGCCTCCACCTCCCTCTCTGTACCCATGCTTTCCAGGGCTGCTGCTTAGCACGCTTGCCTGGCGTGCGTGCGACCCGGGTTCGATCCTCAGCACCACATACCAACAAGGATGTTGTGTCCGCCGAGAACTAAAAAATAAATATTAAAAAAAAATTCTCTCTCTCTCTCCCCCCCCTCTCACTCTCTCTCAAAAAAAAAAAAAAAAAAAAGAATGAGACCACCTGTTTTCTTCCTGACCTTGTTCTTGGTTACCTGCCTCCTGTTCCTATTAGACAAAATGAACACAAGGACTGCAATTCCACATCTTTGTGGGGTTACTTTGTGTGTGGAGGTGGGGGGGGGGTGGCCCTAAACAGGTTAGAACAGCAAACAGGAAAGAGAAACCTCAGAGACAGAGCTGTTTTTTTTTATTCAAACAGCCCCCCCCCCCCCGGGGCTCAGGATGTCACCCTCTATACAGGGGGCTTCCCTCTGGTTACACTGGGCCCGTCTCCTCAAACAGGATGGTGTGGAAGACAGAGGTGAGCTCTGGAGTCAGGCTGCTCTGGGTCTCATCCTGGCACCACGGCTCATGGTTCTGAGCGGGATGAGAGTCACTGGACTCTCTGAGCCTTAGTTTCTATCCTGGCAAAGTCAAGGTAGAACTTTCTCCATCTGCTTCTTAGGAAAGCCTCAGGAATGAACATCTATTAAGGGCCTCGCCCCCGGTGCAAGACACACAGGAGGCACTTCACAAACGGGAGCTCCCGCCCGGCGCTCCACCAGCGCTCATCTAGTGAGAGCCCAGGGTTCTGGGAGTACCCACCCACCTGGCCTCCGGCACGCTCATGGGCACTGGACTGCATCCTGCAGGGCATGCCACCTTAGTGAGCCCACGTGCGCCCTGGAAGTGGCACAACGCCCAGGCTTCTACGGAGATCATGTCCAGCTCGGCACTGGGCGGCGGCCCACGTGCTTGTCCAGGTGCCATTTGGGTGTGTGGCTGGGCCAGAATTTATCAATATCAGTCAGCAACTGGTACATTCTATTTACAAAACTTGGCAATCACTGTGTTTGGGTTTTGGCAAGGTGTTTTCTGATGTACAATTAAAACATGGATTTTAAAACAGGCATGACACCTGTAATCCAGGCAGTTCAGGAGGCTGAGACAGGAAGATTGAAAGTTTGAGGCCAACCTCAGCAACTTAGTGAGGCCCTAAGCAATTTAGACCAGGTTTCAAAGCAAAAAATAAAAAGAGCTGGAGATATGGCTTAGTGGTTAAGCACCCCTGGGTTCAATCCCTAGAACCAAAACCAAAACAAACACACACATGGATTTTTTAAAACATTCAAATCAATACACACTGAGTATTAGTAGCAACTCTTGAAACTGTGCACTTTAAGGTTTTTTGATATGTAAACACAAGAATCAGAATCCAGAATCCAGGCTACCCTACAGGGTCCTTGTCGCTGGGCCTATTCATAGGTGATATCCCATTATAAGGAAAAAGAAAGAAAGGCAAGGAAAAAGAAAATTTGATGCTCTTTTGGATGGGATTCAAGACATCTTGGAATCTTCCAGATACAACATGTGGCTTTGAGTCTTAGAGGTAGTTTGTGAATTATCTGTCAACTGAAAAATGTTCACTCATCCACAGTGATCCGGGAGGTCGCAACCTGTAGTGCTGTGAACTAGGTGAGGTGTAAGAAATGTAATTGGGCTGAACTCATTCATCAGTGCTGATAAGTGTGAGGGCAGAAAGAATTCACAGACAGAAAAAGTGCTTCACTTTTCATATTTTAGATTAAAAAGTGATTCTCACAACCTTACCACACCTGAGAGTTGGTCCTGAACTCAAGCTGATTTTCTGGCTGGGGTACTCTCTATCAGTTACAAAGCTTGCTGATTAGGTTTAGAGTTTTGGATGTAATTGTGAAGGTTTACAGTCAACTTCCTCCTATATATTCTTGCCAGCCACTATTTCTCCTTTGATTTGTATCTTCTTCAGTTTCAAGTAGTTTAAAGTATAAACAGGACTTAAATTGTGAAGATGTGAACCCCTAAGCCGGTGTTTGAAACAGACAGGAATCTTCATTTATATATCCAAATAATTGGGCTGATTAAACACCAAATGGGAATCTTACCTGTTGCAGAGATTGCTTTAAGTAGTTAACCAGCTGTGAACTGGTGAAGTGGGAAATGAGGCAGGTTGCTAATTATTGTTGTCTTGCAGCTGGAGCCAAAGCCATGCGCAAGGGACCAGTTACTGCCAATTGAAGAAGCACAAAATGTAAAAGCTAGGCTGGGGGTGGGGGTGGGGGTCAGGCTAGCTCAGGGGTAGAACAATCGCCTACCATGCACAGGGTCCCCTGGGTTCAATCCCCGGCATTGCAAACAGAAAAAGAAACAAATACAAATTGTATCCTCCTGTGTTATGCCACAATTGTGTAATCAGTGCTGATATTTCAGAGCAGCCAAAGATGTACCAAAAATAATGACAAAGCTTTGTAGAAATATAGGAGTAGAAGTAATTTAAAAGCATTGTCTATTTCCTACTGTGGTTACATTAATAAGTTTAAAAAACAGGAAGACCTTCAGAGAAGGAAATTAAGCGTCTTTTACTATTTCTTCCTCCAGAGAGCAGTAAGACTTGACAGTGAGGCAGTCCTGAAATGTCACTGCATTTTTCATGCTGTGGCTTAAGTAGACATCATCTCATCCTGTGGTAAAGATAAAAACTTCCACCCTCCATTTGCTGTTTCTGCTAAGGGGACTGTGTTTCCATGAGTGTTTCCTCGATCCTTTCTGTTGCTTAAAGACTACAGGCAGGTGCGTTTGGAATAGGAGCTGTAAACCATAAGTTGAACCTAATATAAGACTTCTCTTATATTGCAGTATTCTACAATTGTACAATTATATTGCAGTATTCTACAATTGTACAATTCCATGTCGTTTCTAGACTCCATTGGTGGAAGTCACAAAAAGCCCGTTTAAGATTAAACCAGGGGCCTTGTATCTGATAACACTTCTCAGTCCCACCCTAAGTAAACTGGTATCATTCAGCTTTCCTGTGTGATAAAATTTAAAGTTTTAGAATGATACATTGAAACTTCTCCAGGTTCCCCTCTTTTCTTTGAGTTTTGGAACTAGGAAAAGACCTTATTCTTTTAGGACCAGGCTGATGATGACGTTGCGTTGAGCATCCCTTTAGCTCTGCAGAAAACGTATATGGTTAAAGATGTTAGCCATCCTTCCCTCACCCTAACAAAATGCCCGGCATAAACAGTTAAAGGAGTACGGGTTTATTTTGGCTCATGGTTTCAAAGTTCGGCAGTCCATGATGGACGGGCCCAGTTGCCTGTGACTCTGTGGCGAGCCTGAATCCCAGTGCAGGGAGCACACAGTAGACCTGCTCACCTCCTGGCAGCAGAGAGGCACAGAGAGGAAGGGCCAGAGTCCCAGTGGCCTCTTCAAGGGCAACAAGTCCTACAACCTAACTTCCTCCCACCAGGACCTTGCTCCTAAAGCTTCTCCCCCCAGTTACACTGTGGGCTGGGGACCACGCCCTTGACTGGCGGGCCTTTGAGGGACGTTTCAGATCCACACTACACAGCTGCTACTCAGCGGTAGCTAAGAACTTGGGTCCAGCCAGGTGCAGTGGCTAACAGCTATAATCCCAGCTACTCAGGGAGCTGAGACAGGAGGGTCGAAAGTTCAAGGTCAGCCTGGGCAGCCTAATGAAACTGTCAAAAAAATAAAAGGGGCTCGGGAGGTAGCTCGATGGTAGAGCACCCTTGGGCTCCAGCTCCAATACTGCAAGACACAACCAGAACCAGGGCTCCAGTACAAGCTCTTCTGCTTACCACAGGTGTGCCACTTGTAGGACAAAAGGAGACAAAGTAAGAAACTTTCATTTTCTCTTACTTATTAGTAAAAGTGAATAAGACTACCTAACATGCATGAATTTTTAAATGTGATGTTTTTAAAATACAAATTTTGAATTCTCTGTGATGTATATACTTATATGTACACACACACACACACACACACACACACACACACATGCAAGACAGTAATACCAAGATGACTGTTATGTGATTGGTTGTCACCGAAACAGCCTGTTCAGTCCCACCATGAATCTGGCCACAGATCTTAAACATCTCAACCCCAGCTAATTATGCATCCATGAGGGTCCATGGGGGTCTTGCAAGTTGTAAACTCCTTATCCCACTTCTGTCTTGACCAGTGTTTATGAAATTACAGAGACCCTTGCCCCAGAGCATCTCAGTGTCACACATGAGCCGAAGTATATTGACATATTGGTCCTCTCAGCCTGTGGGCAGCAGAGTAGGTCCTGGGGACATGCTGGAGCCTGTGACAAGACCCTCCCACCCTCTCCTGTCCAGAGTCCCACCCTCTCCTGTCCAGAGGCGTTCTATCTTTATGCCAGTGTGGTGGGAAGAGGCAGTCTTTTTCTGTGTGCCTGTGACAGACCTTCATCCCCCTGGAGACCACTGGTACATTCCAGTGCAGTTGGCTTTCCATGTCCCTGATTCCAAGTCCACAATTCAACCTATCACAGGTTGAGAATATCTAGAAACGAGATTGCATCCATTCTGAACTGGGGCAAACTTCTTCCTTGTTGTTTCTCCTAAACAATATAGTATAAACCTATTTACATAGTATCAGATACTATACTTAATCTGAGATCCTCCACAGTACAGGGAGGCTGGCAGGAGCTACCTGCAAACACACACCATTTTACTTAAGGGATTGAGTATCTGTGCATTCTGTATCCACGGCAGGGGCGCTCTTGGAACCAATACCCCATGAATAGCCATGACTATCCGGTATTTCTTTGACTTGTCTTGACTTTTCCCATTCATTCTAGCTCTTCCTACTGTGATGCTTGAAATGAGTTACACTTTTCCAACAGATAGTGCTGCCTCCTGTACAGGTTGGATGTCCATGACCGGAGCATCTACTGATAGGCATGCATGTTTCCTGCCACTTCTGGTGCTTCCATTGGAGACATCATTAAGATGACCTCATGAGACCCAGAGAGTGAAACAGGAGGCATCACGACTCCAGACCTTAAATTATACTACAAGTTCTAGTAACAAAAACGGTATGGTATTGGCAACAAAATAGACATGTAGACCAATGGTACAGAACAGAAGACACAGAGACAAATGCACATAAATGCAGTTATCTCTACTAGACAAAGGTGCCAAAAACATACATTGGAGAAAAGATGGCCTCTTCAACAAATGGTGCTGGGAAAACTGGAAATCCATATGCAGCAAAATGAAACTAAACCCCTATCTCTCACCATAGGGGACCTAGGAATTAGACCAGAGACCCTGCACTTATCAGAGGAAAAAGTAGACCCAAATGCTCATTATGTCAGATTAGGCCCTGACGTCCTTAACAAGACTCCTACAGTGCAAGAAACAAAATCAACAATTAATAAATGAGATGGACTCAAACTAAAAACTTCTTCTCAGCAAAAGAAACAATCAATGAAGTGAAGAGAGAGCCTTTCTTTTTGGGAGCAAATTTTTGTCACATGCACATCAGATAGGACATTAATTTCCACGATAGATAAAGAACTCAAAAATCTTAACACCAAACAAACAAAAAACCCATATAACCAATCAATAAATGGGCCAAGGAATTGAACAGACAATTCTCAAAAAGAATATATACAATTGATCAACAGATGCCTGAAAAAAAATGTTCAACATCTCTAGTAATTAGAGAAATGCAAATCAGAACTAAGATTTCATCTCATGTCAGAATGGCAGTTATCCAGAAGTGTTATTGCAGACGTGGGGGGAAAGGCACACTCATACACTGCTGGTGGGACTGCAAATTGGAGCAACCACTCAGGAAAGCAGTATGAAGATCCCTGAGAAAACATGGAACAGAACCTCCATTTGACCCAGCTATGCCACTCTTCAGTCTATAGCCAGGGGACTTAAAATCAGCATACTACAGGGACACAGCCACACCAATGTTCATAGCAGCTCAATTCACAATAGCTAAACTGTGGAGCCAACCTAGATGCCAGATGAATGGATAAATAAACTATGGTATATATACACAATAGAATTTTACTCAGCATTAAAAGAGAATAAAATTATAGCTTTTGTAGGTAAAAGAATGAAATTGGAGAATATTATGCTAAGCAAAGTAAGCCAATCCTCAAAGCACAAAGGCCAAATGTTCTCTCTGATAAGTGGATGCTGATCCACAATGGAGAGGGAATGGGAAAAATGGAGGAACTCTGATTGAGCAAAGGGGAGGGTGTATTGGGGCAGGGAAGATGGTAGAATGATGGAAATCATTACCTTAGGTACATGTCGGACTGCACATAAGGTGTGACATCATGTACAAACAGAGAAATGAAAAGTTGTGCTGCAGTTGTGTACGATGAATCAAAATGCATTCTGCTGTCGTATATACCTAAATTAAATAAATAAATAAAAAGATGATCTCAGAACTGTGACCTCATGACTCCTAGCACAGAGAGACCCATTTGTTGAAGAGGCCATCTTTTCTCCAATGTGTGTTTTTGGCACCTTTGTGTAGTAGAAATAACTGCATTTAGTGCATTTGTCTCTGTGTCTTTTATTCTGTACCACTGGTCTACATGTCTATCCAATACCATACCGTCTTTGTTACTAGAACTTACTAGAACTTCTTGCTAAGGATTGTTTTGGCTATTCTGGGTCTCCTGGGGTCATCTGACAAGACCCAGCAGCACAAAAAATAAACAAGTAATAAAAACCCAAAACAAAGAAACAGACCCATGACCTGGGTCTAGACAAGACTGCAGGAAATGTGAAACCTGACCAAATCACGTTTAGAAGACATAAAAAGATTTCAGAATGAAAGTAAGTTTGATTTTCATATAATCAGAAATCAAAACAATGTATTTTCTCCCCTTTTAGCAGTACTAGGCGTTGAACTCAGGGTCTGGAGTGCTGGGCACATGGCTCTGCTGGTGTTTTATATCCCAAACCTTTTATATTTTGATTTTGAGAGGGTCCCAGGAAGCATCCCCAGACTGGTCTCATGCTCCTACCTCAGTCTCCCGGTAGCTGGGGTCACAGATGTGTGCCACTGCAGGTGGCTTATCAGGTGGCTTATCAGATAAGGTACCGCTCTGAAGGGCCTGGCCAATCAGTTCCAGACGCAGGCCAGGGCGTGGCCACGCCTCCTCACGTGGGGTCCTGACCTCCTGGGGGGGCCGAAGGGAGTCCCCTGGAAGCCTCCGCTGAGGGCCTGCACCAGGGTAGGTCTCTGGCTTGGCTGTTTCTTCTTCAAAGTAACCTAATCCTGAACAGATCTAGAAAAACAGTACAAGAATGCTTTATTTTAAAAAGTGTAAAATAAGTACAAATATTTTAGACATACTTGGGGATGAATTGTGTGATTTAGAAGGCATTTTTAAGTAATAGAATACTTAAGAAATTTTGAATACATTAATTAGATTATTTAATCGATTAGCGCAGTGATTCTAAATCGAAACTGTGAGCCTCCACCATTCATCTGGACTTATTTTGGGTTGTAAGTTTAAGACACTTTATATAACTTGTAATTTTGGTGAGCCCAGGATACATGTTTATTTATTAAATTCATGTTTAAATACTTAGGAACCTTTGCAGTCAGAAAACTTAGAAAGTTAAAAATCAAAGATTTTAGCCTTATAAATGTTGATTAAAATATTTAAGGACGTTTAAGCTTGCAGATAGGACCAAACAATATTCCAAGGCCACTTTGGAGAGGACTTCCTGGGTGGTCCACATGGCAAACACCTGTAGTCCCAGCTATTCAGGAGGCTGAGGAGGACCCCTGGAGCCAGTCTGGGCAATCTAGGGAGACCTTCCCTGTGAAAACAAGTAAATTTTCTATTGTTACTTTATTTACAAATATGATTTAAAATGTGTTAAGAAAAACTTTAATTTTGTAAAAAATGTAAGGGAAAATTTTGCTATTGCCTTTGTTATTTAAATAAACGCTAATGAAAAAAAGATCCCTGAATAATTTTGAAGAGAGTTTAGAGATGCCAAAAAATACCCACTGAAGAAGAAATAGCATTCTAAATGTCATTAAAGCATTCATTACAGAAGAACTTGTGAAATAAACATTTAAATGACAAATGTAAATGTTTACTACAAAACAAATGAATCTTAATTTCTTATTTAAAAATTCATGTTTTACCATGAAGATGAATTCGTAGGTTGGGGTGTAGCTCAGTGGTAGAAGCTTGCTGAGCATGCCTGAGGCCCTGGTTTCCAGCTCCACTACTGGGGAAAAAAAAAGTGAATTTGTGCGGGGCATTGTGGCGCACCTTGTAATTCCAGCTCCGCTGGAGCCTGAGGCAGGAGGACCCCAGTTTGAGATCAACCTGGGTAACTTAATGAGGCCCTGTCTCAAAATAAAAAGGGCTGGAGATGGAGCTGGGTGGTAGAGTGTTTGCCTGAAATGCACAAGGCCCTGGACTCCATCTCCAATACTGCAAAAGAAGAAAGGGAAGAACCTGCTGGACACCCAGCCTCGCTGATCTCTTAAGATCTGTAAGTAGTGATTTTGAACTGAGTTAAATGGAGCGCGCGCTCTCTCTCTCTCTCTCTCTCTCTCTCTCTCTCTCTCTCTCTCTCTCATTGCTGTTACCTTCATGAGGATGAGCACATTTCCTGGACTAGAAGTCCAGTCTCCTGTGGGTAAACACTGGGTCCTCCGGCTCAGGCCTGGAGAGCTCCCCCCTGCCTTGCCTGTCCCTTCCCGGATGGACGCTTTGCAAGGAGAAGGTGTGTGACATGTAGTGAAGGCCAGCTGCCTCCCTGCCCTGAGGAGGCATATCAGGCAACCTGAGTGAAGATTCACTGTGAGAGGCCGCTTGGAGTGCTGGACAGTGTTTCCTGTCAGAAACACTTTGGGGTTTGTTGTTGTTTGTTCAAGAGACTTTCTTTGTAACCTCATGTTTGTTTCCAATGTAGCTCAACAGTAGAGGGCAGGCTTAGCTTGCATGAGGCCCTGGGTTCAATCCAGCTCCACAGAATCAAACACAAACACACACTGAATTATTTAGATATTTCAACCTGCTTTATATTCATTTATTTTACTTAAACTCCTGAACAAGCCATGGATTAAATGTTGTCCCCATTTTGTATATGGAAAAACTGAGGCTCAGGAAGGCTGAGATAATTGTCTAGAGCTAGGTTTAGACAAGATGTATGGTCAGAAGGCCTGGTTTTAAGCTGCGTCTTCACCATGTGTTGCCTGTGACTCTGGGGTGTCTTCTGAACTTTCTATACAATTCTGCCAAGGCTACTTGACAGGTTTTAGGGAGGAAGAAATGAGGACCAGTCTAGGAAAATGCTATCTAAAAGTAACATGCTATCGGTTAACAACAGGGGAAGGCCCAGACCCACTGACCCAGACTCTCAACCACACCTTGCTGACTAATTCATAGTGGTGTTTTTTTTTTTTTTTTTTTTACTTTCCAATTATTTGGTTTTTCTCTTTGCCCATGTCTGCCTACAGTGACCAGTGTTTTTGGAGCTCGCATCTTATAGAGAGGGTGTGTGAAAACTGGACTCGTGCTGTCCAGAGACTCCACGGCATGGTGAAAAGGCACAAGCAAACTGAAATGCTGACCTTGAGTTGTCTCCTTCACCTCTCTGCCCCTCAGATTTTCCATCTTTGAAATAATTGATGATGACACTGCCACACGGAAGCTCTCATAAAGGACTCAGCCCAGCACCTGGTGAAAGTGAATAGACACAAACCACATGTAACCATGCACAAGGCCTGGAACGGACAGCCACCAGGAGACTGAGACGGGGTCGGTTCCGGCTGAGCCCAGCAGAAAGACCTTGCTGAGCCCCCAGGGCGGTCACTACAAGACCCAGAAGACCACACGCAGGAGTACTGCTGAAGTATCTCGTGGTGAAGGGTACTGTCCACACCCACCTTAGTGAAATCCAACAGCTTTGGGAAGGACTGAGCTGGTCAACAAGATGCTGGAACAAAATGCAAATAAGGCTGCTTTTAAAGACCACCACCAACAGAAACCAGAAAACACCTAATCAAGAGGTGTATTTGTGTGTGTGTGTGTGTGTGTGTGTTTAGGAAAACAAAAGCCACAAAAAACAAGCAGATGATAAATCTAACAGAATCAAGATTACCTTTGAGGGGCTGGGGACATAGCTCAGTGGGTAGGGTGCTTGCCTCTCGTGGACAAGGCCCTGGGTTCGATCCCCAGCACCACAGAAAAACAAAACAACAACCACCAAAAAGTTGCTTTTGAGGGACATACAGCGGCATGACACAGAAAAGGAAAAGGGACAAAGGTCACACTGTGCCCTGGAAGACTCCCACCTCCCTGAGCCACGAATGCTCATTCATTAAGTCAGGAGGTGAAGGACAGCAATCGCAAGGTCTGGACTTTGGAGCCACTTACAGTGGGTGCAGGGAAAGGGCTGGGGCCTGACTTAGGCTAGAGCACCTACCTCGCACGCTCAAGGCCTGGGTTCTGTCCCCAGCACACACTCCTCCCCACGTCCTAAAATCTCCATCTGTTCACTCCACAATGACATGCGACAGGGTACCTGTGACATGTGGAGTCTGTTCTGAACACCAGCAGAGTAGAAGCACCACTGAGTCAGAACTGGGCTCTCCTCTGTGCACCCACCTGAGCAAGGGCACAGCAACTCTGCCAGCCGCCAGCAGGTGACAGTAGTGATCACCCCTGAAGCAGTCCCCTGGATTCAGGGGCAGAGAGAAGGCCCCAAACCTCCTGCCCCAACCTGCCCTCAGAACTGCTGTGGCCTGGGCACAGGTATTTCACCTCTGGGGGGCAAGCTTCCCTATCTGAATAATGAAGCTATAATTACGTCTTGAGAATTAAATGAGGTAAGGCATGTAAAGCCCTCAACCAGAAGGAAGGCCTCCTAAATGTGAAGTCACGACTTAGTGTGGCTGACACTGTTCTTTTGCCATTTGACAGGATGTCATTGTGAGAGGGATGAAACTGGGTGGCTGAAGGTAGCCTTGCTAATGGAAAGTGTGCCATGAGCCATAAAGGAAAGGGGAATCTTAATGATGACAGGTAAGACCAAGGGTACAATACGAACTTTAGGTCATCGCTAAAGAGGAGGCCGGAGGCTGGGCAGGTCTTTGCACTGCTGTTTCCCCCTCAGGTCCAGTCTAGAATATCTTGCTGTCTGATAACTGCCCAGCTGCCTTAGCTGGAAGAATTGTGAGTTCTCTGCAGATCCTCTATTTGTGGAGGAGTTATTGGCTCCCAAGTGGAGCTCCAGCCAAGGCATCACGGGGCTACTAGGAAGTTGATAGTCTGACTTAGGTTTATTGTTCCTTGGACAAAAGAGAGAATTGTTTCTCCACTAGGACCTTGGGGTGACTCAGTCAATGAAACTAGGCCGGAATTCAGAAAGTGCAGGCCTCTCGGGCAGCTCACCTCACTTCTTGAAAACACGTGGGTGTGAAGAGGTAGAGAACAGAGTTGGGGGTGGGTAGGGAGCAGACCAGGACCCTTTTACAGACTGAGAACTGGTTCAGCAGCGAGATTTCCAGGCGCGGGGACAGAGACTTTGGGAGGCCCTCTGGATGGGCACAGGTGTGTGTGGAGTGGGTTGATCCATGTGGGAACCCTGGGGCTGCTTCAGGGAGCAGAGGAGGTCAGCGGATCTGAGAGTGCAGTTAGAGAGGGGCTGCTTCCCTGCACCCAGAACACCGTTCGCCCTCACTGGTGGCCATCAGAGAGCCTCGCCAGGAGGCTTCCCTTTGGGGAGCTCTCCAGGGCGAATGAGCAGTTAAGCAGCAATCTTATTCTTATGAAAATCCATGTGGTGGAATAAAAGATGGGAAACAGATCAGCAGCTCTGGGGAAGCAGGAAACGCAGCCATGCTGTTATCTTGACTTCCCATGACTGGGGTGCTAGGGGATCTGAAGAGTTCACGCTCCTGTTGAATGTCACACCTTGAGAAGAAAGGAAGAAAATGTTCATATATTGCTGTCTTGTCTTTTTAGTTTCGCCTACTTCTTACCCTCACTTCAAAGACAGATTCTTCCAAATCAGATTCTAGGGGAGATAAACAAATTAGAAAGGTTAATCCTGAGTACATAGAGAGTAATCTAAAATAAAGAGAGTGGAAACAATCACATTCACTAATAAACAGTTTGGTGTTCATCAGTGTGCTATGACTCGAAACACACACCCTCCCACTGAAGTTCAGTAAAACAGAACAAAAATAATTGTAGCCAATCCTTCAGCGTCCACAACCTCATAATACGCTGATATTTTTCTCAGTATTTTTTTTCTTTAAGTCTCACGCCAACCTTGTTGTGGTAGTGGAATTCTAAAATGACCCCCTGCCATTGTGTTTCCCTCCCATAGAGGGAAGGAGGGACCTGTAAAGTAGCAAGAGTCTCCTCTGACCAGGTCATGTAACACACTCAAAGCTGACTTTAAGAAAGAGAGACTGTTGTCTGAACAGAGTGGGCTGCACTCTGCTCTGAGCCACTCCACGAGGAATAGAAGGTTTTCAGGCTGAGCCTGACCCTGAGCCACTCCATTTTCTAGAGCAGCCATTTGCCAGGAGCGAGTCCACAGTAGAATGACTCCACACCTCGTTTGTACAAGTGAACAACCACCATCTGCCTGGTACAACCAAGAGACACAAATGGGTAAGTCAATTAATCATGCTAATAAAAATGACTGCCTGCCAACTTACTAAATTAAATCAGATGCACCGGAGGCCTGGGTGCATCCACCCGGTGTCAGAGAAGCGAGGCCCATGAGCTTGTCAAACACACCAGACCACCAGATGAAGCCATCCCCAAACCATGACTCGTGAAAGGAGGAGCACCCCGAGCCTGGACAAGGCAGCACGCTGACCCCAGCACCTGGTCACTTGCCGCGAGCATTGCCCAGGGAAATCGCCACAACAGCGGACCTGTGATTCTCCACTCTGGGCTTCAGCTAGGAGTGGACCTTCTACCTGTGATGGAGACACACGGCCCCCTCCAGGCTGACACCTCAAGCTGATCTTCAAGCTGACACTCTGGGACCACCATCCACACTTGGACACCTCTGTGCCCAAATAACTTCTCTGTGTGGTTGAGCAGGTTCTCAGGCTGCCTGTGCTCCTGTCTGACCATCTGAGGAGCTTTCCTTCTGCTGTCTCCTGTCTTTGCTCTCTGGACTCCTGTGGCCGCCTTGATCCTTCCTTAAACTTTCTGTAAGCTATACATGTGTGTCACTGTGTACAGTGTGATGCGTGGCTTGAGTGTTCTAGACACTGGTGACTAAGCTCAGAATAGAAGAACCTGTGATTGCCCAGCTTATGACTGTCTAGTGACACGGAAGTACTTGGTAAATAGCAACCCCTGGAAGTGGAGTAGCTTGTGAAGGGGTCATTGTGTAATACATTCTGACCTTGTGGAAAGACAAAGCCTGTTTAGTGCGTGTTGGTGGCATAGTCTCTCACAGCATTCTCATGAGATGATAGAAGTCGGATGTGATGCACTCCTGTAATCCCAGAGACTCGGAAGCTGAGGCAGGAGGATCACAAGTTTGAGGCCAGCCTGGGTGACCTAGCAAGACTGTCTCAAAATGAAAAATAAAAGGAATGAGGACATAGCTCAGTAGCAGAACACCCCTGAGGTTATTCCCGAGTACCTGCTTCCCACAAAAGATAAATGTTTGAGATGATGGATAACCTGAGTATGCAACTATGTATGGCGTATTGATCACTTGTTTTAAACATGGTGCATAAATGTACTGAAACAAAACACTGTGTCCCGTAAGTTGTGTAATTATGTCGGTTAATGATTTTTGCTGGGTGTGGTGTCACATGCCTGTAATTGCAGACACTTGGGAGGCTGCGGCAGGTGGTTGGTGAGTTCAAAGCCGGCCTCAGCAACTTAGTGAGGCCCTAAGCAACTCAGTGAGACCCTTTCTCAAAATATAAAAACAGGTTGGGGATGTGGCTCAGTGGTTAAATACCACTGAGTTCAATCCCTGATACAAACAAAACAAAACAAAACAAAAAAACCCAAAACAAAACACAATAATTTTAAGTGAATTTACAAAGCAAAGATAGGGAAAAAAAAGGAAGAATGAAAGAAAACAGAGAGACTGATAAGGGAGACTTTATTTGCTGGCCCTGAACTAATCAGGTGAGCCCTTAAAAATGACAGGTCTCTTTCATGTAAAAGATATCTGAAGCATGAGAGATGTGATGCAAGAGATCCCAGCGTGGCTCACTTTGGAAAGGCAGGGGCCACATGCCAGGAGTGAGCAGAGCGGGCGGAGGGAGCCGAGCAGGGCCCTGTGGGAATCAGCCCTCAGTTCTGTAATTACACAGAACCCAATTCTATTTATCCTGAAGGAGTTTGGGAACAGATTCCTCCAACAGCTTTCAGTACTGTCAGTTCCTGCAATATAATATAAAATTCTGAATGTTCTTTTGTCTTCTCTTATTTCTGAAAATAGCCCCCATGGTTCCTTTAATGTTTAAGAGTGCAATGTTTTCTTTGGTCTCTCTAGTGTTAATTTTAGGTGTTTTATCAGCTCTGTTGTGGCTTACCCCACACCATAAAACAGGCTGGAGTCTGGATCGAGACAGCATTCAACAAGGTCCACTAAGGTCTGCCCCCATAACCACAGCAGGGTCCCAGCAGGGGCAGCTGCCCACACTCGAGCTTCCTCCCTGGCCTCTTCTCCATCTCGTAGCCCCAGGTCTCAGGTGACCTCTGATCTGCTTTCTGTCATCATAGATGTCTTCTCTAGATTTGTACATAAATGGTGTCGTTCGCCCGTACTCTTCCGTGTCTGGATTTTCTTTGCTCAGCACAATGTTTTGAGGTTCATTCAGGCTACGGCACGCAACAGTGGTTCATTCCTTCTCCTGGCTGAGTATATTCCATAGTGTCAATAAATATGCTACATTTGTTTAATGTGCGTCTGTTTTGCACTCCCCGCCCCATGTGGGATGGAACCCACCACCTCCTGCGTGCTGGGCAAATGCCACTGAGTTATATTTTGAAATTTTACTCTGAGATGGGTCTTCACTAAGTTGCCCAGGCTGGCCTGAAATGTGCGATCCTCCTGCCTCAGCCTCTTGAGTTGCTGGCATTACAGGTGTGAGCACCACCCCAGCTAACTCTTTACTATGGTTGATGCTATTTTGAATATTGTTGGTATGAGGAAGTGCAATTTGCTGTATATTACTTGTGTCCAGTAACCTTGCTAAATTTTCTTTTTATTTCTAATAGCTTTTTTGCTACTTTGTTTAGTATTTTCTATCTCCACAATCACATCATCTTCAAAAAGACAGTTTTTTCTTCCTTTTAGATAACTACACCTTTAATTTCTTTTTTTCTTTGCTTTCTTTTTTTAAATTTTGCTTAGAAGGAATAGCTAAGTTTCCTGTATAATATTAAATGAAGGTGGGACGATTGGTAAGGTTGGTTACTCTTCTTGTTCTTGACTTCAGGGGAAAGCTTTTAGTCGCTCACCAATCAATACATTACCTATCGGTTTTACATAACATTCATTTTAGTTGAGAAAATTCGCTTTCCTTCTTTTTCTAGTTGACTGGAGTTTTTATTATGAATGTGTTTTGAATTGATGTGACTCTCTGTATGCAAGCACATTTATTGAGATAGTTTATGTGATTGTTTCTCCTTTATGGGTTGATTTTTAATTTCAAATTTAAGTTTCTTTTTTTCTTTTACTTTTCAGTAAGGGGTGTGGAACCCAGGGCTTCACACATGCCAGGCTAGAGCTATGCCCCTGACCCTCAGAATTCTTTAATAAAAATGGGGCTCTTCACATTTTTTTGTTTCTTCTTGAGTCGCTTTTGACAATATTCATCTTTCATGAACTTCCAAGTTTCCTCTGAATTGTCACATTTACAGGAAGAGGTATGTCCCCTATTGTCCTTTTTCTTTTTTTTTTTTTTTTAAAGAGAGAGTGAGAGAGGAGAGAGAGAGAGAGAGAGAGAGAGAGAGAGAGAGAGAGAGAGAGAGATTTTTAATATTTATTTTTAGTTCTTGGCGGACACAACATCTTTGTTGGTATGTGGTGCTGAGGATCGAACCCGGGCCGCACGCGTGCGAGGCGAGCGCGCTACCGCTTGAGCCACATCCCCAGCCCCCTATTGTCCTTTTTCATGTTGGTAGTGGTATCACCTCTTTAATTCCTAATGTTGGTAATTTATGTCTTCTGAGTTTTCATCTTAATTAGTCAACCAAGAGTTGTATGAGATTTAATGTTTTTTTTCCTAAAGACCCAGATTAGACTTTGCTGACTTTTTAAAAAAGTATTTTCCTACTTCCAGGTTATAATAATAATAATAATAATAATAATAATAATAATAATAATATCATTATGGCAGGGATTGAACCCAGGGATACTTAACCACTGAGTCACATCCCCAGCCATTTTTCTTTTTCTTTCTTTCTTTCATTTTTTTTTGGGGGGGGGCACTGAGGATTGAACCCGGGGCCTTGTGCAGGTGAGGCAAGCTCTCTACTAACTGATCTATATTCCCAGCCCCTTATTTTTCATTTTAATACGGGGGGGGGGGTTGCTAAGTTGCTTAGGGCCTCCCTAAGTTGCTGAGGCTGGCTTTGAACTTGTGCACTTGAGGTCCGGCTGCCTCAGCTCCGGGCGTCTCTGGGGTTACAGATGTGGACCACGGTGCCCAGCCGTCTCAATGCAGTTTGCCATTTCCTTTCTTCCTTGAGTTCTATTCTCTCTCTTTTCCACTAAACACCCCCGCCCCACACCCCCGCCCCCTGCCCAGGGTGGGATGGTGAGAGCTCACATGCCCCTGCCCCTGCAGGAGCTCTCCACAGAGCCGCCTGCCACTCCCTGGCATGGGGCTGTTTGTGGACTGTGCCCGCCCAGGCTTGCCCTGCACAGCTGTATGTGGAGAAGCAGCAGTGACTGGGGGCGCCTCTGGGCGGGCCTGAGCTCTGTCGCATGGCCTTCTACCCTGCTGGCTCCAGCCTCCTGGCTCAGGGACCCTTGAGGTCCCCTCTTTGCAGCCACACCTGAGACTTCCAGAGGGCATCTGGGCAGTCTTGGTGGTCACCTCTTGCCTCCTGTTTTACCTGACGTCCAAAGTTTGGAAAACAGGAGTTTATAACCTTCTGTATGCTTCTCCGTGTTCTGATGGGCGAGAACAGCCAATCCGTGTCCCTCCCTGTGGCCAGAGGCAGAGTGCCCCTCACTGGCTTCTGGAAGTTTTCTTTTCCTCCCACGCTCTTCTGCATTTCTTGGAGTGTTTGTTGTGGTCTCTGGCTTTAATGATCAGGGCTTTCGCAAACATCAGAAAACGTGATATCTTTTAAAACTTCATCTTGGAAATTGCATACCGTTTTTCTGCTCTTTCACTGGTCTCATGCTCTTTCTCTGGTGCCGCCAAATTTCTTGGGTGTTCGTATTGAACAGTGAGTGTCCTTGGCGTGGACGCGCACACCTCTGATCCCAGCTCCTTCTCAGGAGGCTGAGGCAGGAGGATGGCAAGTCCAAGGCCAGCCTGGAAAACTTAGCAAGATCCTGTTTCAAAATAAAAATAAAAAGGGTTGGGGTAGCCTAGTGGTACAGCACCTCTGGGTGTACTTCCCGGTGTGAGAAAAATAAAATAGAAAGAAATAAACTTGCTTTTTATTCTTTTTCCTTGCTTTTTATTCTCATTCTTTTTATTCTTTCTCCCTGTTCTGCTGAGTCAGTTATCATCCCTCCATTAACTCTCTTGGTTGCCCAAATTAAATTCATTTTTGCTACCATCTCCTATATTCTTTGTCCTTGTGGATTTATGCATTTTTAAAGAAACATGAACATTTAATGATTTATATCTACTTTATGTCAATTAGATTTCATTTTTAAGAATAGTTTTAGATTTACAGAAAAACCGAGTGGGATGTTCAGTGTTCTTAGATGGGTTCTCCACAGTTTGTCCTCTTACGAATATTTCCTATTCTGTGTGGTACAGTTGTTACAATTAATGAGGCACTCTTGATACAATATTAACTAAAGCCCATACTTCAGATTAGGGGCTCAATGCATTTTTTGTTCTTCCCCTCCACTGGGAAGAAGTAGAGATAAATACAAGTGCCAGTCCCTGGGGTTAACAGACCGCCCGCTGTGCGGCTGATGGCTCCTCTGCCTTTCTGTTCTCTCTCTCACCCTCAATCTACTCATCTGTTCTTTTCTCTTCTCACCTTTCTATCTCCTAATCTTTATCCCATTGCAAGTTACCTTCTTCTTCATCATTTAAAAATTATCTTTATCTTTAAAGATAAAATTTATTTATCTTCATTTTATGAGCTAAAATTTATCTTACAGAGAAAAGAATACCTTCCTGATTGCCAGATTCAAATAATGCATATTATTCCTTATTGCATTTGATCTTAGCAGCACAGGGTACTGTTAAACCTCTCTTCCTTCTTCAGGGTATCATGTTTTTCCTGACTTCCTGACTTGACACCCTGTCTTCCTGGTCTCAGGCTTCTTTGGCGATTGGCCCTTCACAGTTCTGCAGGAGCTGTTGTCTGGGATCCTTAGGTAGGTGGTCAGGAACATGAAGATGGCAGAGGCAGGGTACATGAAAAATGGCATTGCAGGACAGGACAGGGAGATAGATGACTCATCATGTCCTTGTGTAGGATAGGTCCCATAGCCATGTCACTCCCACCACTGAGGACTTATCACCTTTGATGACTTCTGTCCCAGGTTTGGTATTCTAAGGCAACCAATGGGCGTAATCTAATCAGGCATGGGAAGGTAACCAATGGGAGCAAACAAGGTAAGGTCTTCAATCAGTCTGCATCGGGAAAAGAAGGCCACACAGCCCAGCACACCAGACACTGATTTTCAGACCTCAGGGCCTTGAGCCTCTCTCTCCTGCTTGGCTGACTTCACTCCACCTTAGGAGTACTACTTCCACCTCCACCTTCAATAAATCCATTCTTTGCATATCTTGCTTAGTTCTTTGGGATACCAATGACCTGGACCCCTAGTGGGTACCCTGACCATAACAGGATGACACCCACAGTGGTCCTCAACTCTTGGTGTTCACATGCATGCGAGGCTTCCTCTCAATGGACCAGGCTGAACCATGAGACCAGTGAAAGAGCAGAAAAATGGTACTTAATTTCTGAGATGAAGTTTTAAAAGACACCACATTTTCTGCCTTTTATCCCCTCTCCCTTTCTCTCTTGGTCCCTTCACCCAGGCTGCTCTGTGGGGATTCCATGAAGCAGCTGTGTAGTTCACCAGCACAACCTCTGGCAACTGAGTGTCCAACTCACATTTGTTGAGTGAGTTTATAAAAGGACCCCACTGTTATTTAACTCTTTCCTCCATCTATGCATTTCTATTGCATTCAACACATTTTGGTACCTAGGAAATTTTCCATTTGCTTTATAATATTGTAAAAGGGTTCAGCTCGATTGAAACTTACAAAAGTGTTCAATTAATTCACCACCTACTATGTGCTGGCACTGGGCTAGAAGCAAGGCCATCAAAGACTACCTGAATCATCTTCCAAAGAAAAGGAGTGCCGTGTGAGTAGATGAGGCCAACTCCTGGTCACTGTCTACTTCCCATGGAGCCTGGCCCAGCAGCCTGACAGAGTGACATGAAAGCCACAGTAAAATCAACTTTGGAGATCTTATATTCTAGGTTGAATATTTTACCCCTAAGAACTATGACGTTGCTGTGTGCAGTGGCGCACACCTGCAATCCCAGCAGCTTGGAAAACTCAACCAGGAGGATCACAAGTTCAAAGCCAGTCTCAGCATCTTAATGAGGTCCTAAGCAATTTAGTGAGAACCTGTCTTATAATGAAACATAAAAATGTTTCAAGTAAAAATAATTTATTGTATACTTCAAATTAGTAGATTTGTAATGTTTTACTACAAAGTAATAAAAGTTTGGATATGATGGTTACAAAAAAAAAAAAAGACTGGGGATGTGGCTCAGTGGTTGAGAAACGCTGGGTTCAATCCCTCCCCCCAAAGAACTATGTGACTTTGAGAGTCACTGCACAAATCTGAACTTATTTCCTCATAGCAATAAAGATTCCTTGAGTGCACTTTTGTAGCTCTGGGAGCCACTGGGTAGTTCAGTCAAGACCCTTGTTTCCTCTCTCTCCTCAGTGGTCATTCACTGTCAGAAGCATACTTGACTGAATGACGGATTTTGCATTTGTATTTGGAGTGGGGTATGAGAAGCATGATGTTAATTGTCCACACCAATTATAAAATGCATTCTGATTTCTTTAACGTGAAAGTAAGAAAGTGCTTCTTTGAATCAAGACCATAGGAAATCTATTGAAGTGCTCAAGTGTTCTGAAAATGGAAAACTATTGTCTAACTGTGAGCTCTGATTATGGCATACTCAAATAGATGTTTTCTGAATTAATGAGGTGATTTTCCTTCTTTTTTGCTTAATCCTATTTATTAAGAATTCACTCTATTTTGTTTTTATTTTTGTTAGGGAAAATTTGAAAATACACAGAAGGGAAACCAGCAAATTCCAATTTACCTGTTATCCGGCTACAAGGAAAATCAACACAGGGCCTCCCTGGGTTAACCGATATCCCTGTTCAGAGGTTAGTCAACAACATGCCTTCTGGATTATTTTCAAGTAACACTGCAGATCTTATATGATTTAGTTCATACATACTTTTAAGGAGTATTTCTTGTAGCCATTTACCTCTCATTTTCTATCCATGTAAAACAAGCTTTCTCAGAGTCCTTTACCAGCTCAGTTGGCACTGCACACTTCTGAAAGGTCCACATTGATCCAGTTGGGAAATACACTTCTTTAAAAAGGCCTCTTACTAAAGACAGTTACTGAGCTTGGGAGGTTAGTTTGAAAATCACGTGGGAGAAAGAAGCTGGGAATGGGGCTCAGTGGTAGAGCACTGGCTTAGCATGTGTGAGACTCTGGGTTTGATTCCCAACACCAATAATAAATAAATAAATAAATAAATAAATAAATAAGATCAATCTCAATTTGGGGAGTGAAAGCACTTGGTTCTCCTCACCTCTCTGAGTATCTTCCATTTTTTAAAAGCCCACCCCACCTTGGTACTGGGGATTGAACCTAGGAGTGCCTAACCACTGAGACACATCCCCAGGCCTTTGTGTTTTGAGACAGCGTCTCCCTAAGTTGCCTAGAACCTCACTAAGTTGCTGATACTGTCTTTAAACTTGTGATCCTGCTGCCTTAGCCTCTGAGCCCCTGAGATTACAGGTGTGTACCACTGTGCCTGATTTCTTCTTTTTGTTCTGTTTCTGAGGGTTTAATCATTATATGATGTGATTTTAATGATAGTATCTATCTTGGGTCATTATGGAAACATGAAGCATTTTCAGCAAATTGCTTTTATTCCAAGAGTATTCTCTCACCATCATGAATCATAAAGTGAACTATACTGATGCAAATGTACCTGTAAATTTTAAAAAATGCATAAGCTTTACAAAATAATTAGCTACTCAGTATATGTCTAGTTTATGTCTTAGTAGCCATTTCCAAATCAGCCACTGTGTTTGACATTTTAGAAGCTCAAGTTCAGTGGGGATTCCCTGAACAAAACTGTTTTTCCTTACTTTCTAATAGTTTCAGATGGCCAGTTCTAGTTGTAATGCTTAAGTACAGCCCCTTGGACACATTTACTTAGATGGGCTGTGGTGATCTCGGATGAGATGGCACTCAGTCCCAGAAGTGGTTTGACCACTCAAACAAGAAGCAAACTGCATTTGTTTTCACCACGACTGAGGACTGTTCTTGTTACAGTGGTCCACTTTATGCTTTGAATATAGCCCTTGTTGCTCTGCCACGAGACTTTTTAAAGAACTCATTTCTTTCTCTTGCTCTTTTCCTCCCCCGCCTCCCCCCCCCATCTCAGGAGAAACAGGATTACCTTTCTTCCTCATCCTAGGCAGAGTTATCAGTCCTTGTCCTTGAGCACACACCCACCACAGGAACAAGTAATTCAGATCTGGGGATGACACCAGAATATCTATATCTGAATATCTGGCTATCTCCCAGATTTAGAAGTGAATTCAACTTCAGACAGAGAACACATGGAATGCAGCCTTTGAATCACCTCTTTAAAAATCCAATTCCCTCTGATGGGCAGAGTCGCACCTCTGGGTCAGAGTCCTCCTAGTTCTCCTTTTCTAGCAAAGCATTAAAACTTCTTTTTTCTTTTTCTCAAAAACATGTCCTCATTATTGTATTGGCATCAGGGAGAATGACCCAGGTCTTGTTACATTCTGGGCTGCTGATGCTCCTGCCGGTCAAGTTTCGCAGCAGTATGAACAGTGCTACTTCAATTTCTGTACTTGCTGTTCTGAAAGTATTGGAGTTTTACACTCAAGAGGTAAATGATTCAATTTCCAAATCAGCCAGTCACGGGAGACTCATTTGAATCCCCTCCTACCCAGATGCAGAAGCCAATCAGAATCCTGCTGCAGTGCAAAAGATTCTTCCATTGAACGCTGCTTCCATTAGCCGCAGCTGAATCTCAGGACTGCAGTGCAGCTTTCCCTTTAGCCTTTCTGCCACCCAGGCCAAAGAAACAACTGGTGTCCTTTCTTTCACAGGTTACCACATAGTTTGGAATGTTTAGGGCAATTTTTGAAACTTCATTGGTAGGTGCCAGAAATATCCTTTTTAACACAGTTGAAGGACAATTTTGTGATGTTAATTTTTATTTATTGCATAAAAGATTTTAATGCATTAAGGAAATATGTAGCTTAGAGAAATTACTGTTTTGAAACAGACGGTTGAGGGAGGTCCAAAGTTCAATATAAGTTAATGAATGTTTACTGAACACCAATTTTTCATAAGGTTGTTAAGGCCCTGGGTGTAGATCGGTGGTCGAGCACGCCTCAAGTGTGCAAGGCCCTAGGTTCTTCCACACACCCTGCCCCACCCCATTCCTGCCTTCAGATCATCTCCTATCTTATTGGGAAGAAAAACCCAAACTCAGGGAACAATTTCAAAATTAAATAGTAAAGCTAGGCAAACACACCAGCAAGGAAACACGATACCTTATGTTCGGGTTTATGAAAAAGCGTTTCAGGCGGTATATTCTACTGATTAGTGATCACGGCGACCTGAAAACCCCTGGAAAATCTGCACAAAGAAGGTACACAGATACGAATCAGATAACCCTAAAAGGAAGAGAGGGAGCCAACAGCCTGCGAGTCTGGAGAGAGGGAGTATCTGGCTGAAGCAGAGTGGGTGGTGGGCAGTCAGAGGGTCGGAAGGGGCCAGGTCGGTAAATGGGCTAGTGGCCGAAGCCAGGCGACAGCAGGACGCAGAACTAGGCTGTCGTGCGTGGGATTCCCTTTCCTTTCCTCCCTCCCCTTCTTTCTGTCTTTCAAAAACGAAACCCGATTGGACATTCAGGGACATCCCAGTCGCTGGGCGATAAAGCACGCGCCAGTATTCTGGGTCCTGCAGTTTGGGGGTGGAGCTCAGAGACGTCGGAGGGGGTTGGGCCAGGTAGTATCAAATTTAGCACTGGGTCCCCCCACCCCCAGGCTTTGGTGAATGACGTTCTGCTAGCCGAGCCCGGGGGTGAAAGGCGTTTTCCTAGGCGCCCTCACAGTTCTAATGTCTTGAGTCTGCAAACAGCGGCAGGCGACCGCCCGCTGAGCGCGCCTTGGGCGTGGTGTTCACCGATTTCGTCTAGCTCTCTCTCACCAGAAATGGGAAATTAATAACGCGGATGAAGTCACAACGTGTCTCAGGGAGAGCTGAAAAACAAAATGCATGAAAGGGCCCCAGAAAGAACCAGCTTCGGTGCAGCCAGGTCTGCAGAACTGCATCCTAACTGGCCCTCCGTCATCCCGAGCCCGGGCCTCCGGCTCTCCTCTCCGGCAGCCAGCAGATGGCTCCCGGGCTCGCTCGCACTCCCTCTTCCCTCCGCAGGCACAGGGCTTTGCGGCTCCGAGCCGGCCGCCCGGGCAGGCCTCCCGGGTGCGTCCCGCGTGGGCACCAGCGCGCAGGCCGGGGGTGGCCGGGACTGGTGCGGAGGCCGGCTCTCGCGAGGTGAGGAGTGAGCGCAGCACTAGGAGGAGGGACCGCAGGAGCAGGAGGAGGAGAAATCGCACAAGGAGGAGGAGGTAAAGGGACCGCAGGAGCGGCAGGAGGAGGGACCGCAGGATCCGGAGGAGGAGGGACCGCAGGAGGTGGAGGAGGCGGAGGGGCGGGCCGGCGCGGCGCCCGCCCTGCGGAGCCTCGGGAGGGCTCGGAAAGCCACCTTCCCCGTGCCGCTGTTCCCGCCCTCTCCCACGCCTTCCGCCTGCACCTAGGGCCGTAGGTGCGGCGCCCAGGCTGCGCGGGAGCTGGCGCCACCTGGGGCCGCGCGGAGGAGCCAGCCTGCCGGAGGGAGCAGCAGCCGGCGCCGGCGCCCGCGCCCGGAGTCGGATCCGCTCGGCGTTCTGCAGCCCGGAGTTGTGAGGGAGCGTCATGTAGCAGCGACCGCCGCAGCCCACCTCATCTTTCCAACTGTGTGTGTGTGTGTGTTTTTTGGTAGGGTGGGGGGCGCAGCAAAATTGTATTTCCGCCCTCCCCTTTGCCCACTCGCATTTGCAAGCTGCATCAGCCTCTCGGAAACCTTCGGGGCGGGGGCCGAAAATCAGAGTTGGAGTGTAACACCCCCTGCGCCTAGAGGGCAACCATGGCCGAGGAGAGCGCCGACGTTCCCCGTTCCCCGGGAGTTGATAGGTAAGGTCGCGCGGAGGCTGTTTCCATCTTCCTCTGCGTCCTCCTCCCCTCCCCTTCCCGCCTCTGCCTCCTGCGGGTCCCCCGAGTCCCCGTGCTCCTGGGGTCGCAGCGGTGGTGGGCAGGGTCGCTGGGGGGCGCCGGGAAGTTTGCGCCCATCTGATTGCTGGGAGAGCCCGAGGCCGGAGAGGGAGGGCGGGGGCAGAGTCGGGCGCCCGGGAGGGGCCAGTGGGCTGGAGCCCCGGGCGCTGGTCCTGCCTGACCAGCGGGTGCAGCCGCAGAGAGCAGGCGGGGGCAGCTCGCGCCCGGGAGCTCCGAAAGCGAGGGAGACGCTTTACGCTGCCCCAAACTCTGCAAAGTCCGGGAAAGCCTGGCACAAGGACAGCCGGCGACAGCACAGCAGGTCGTCCTGGCCCGCGTCGGGCACCCTCCAGAAACGGCCCGCAGGATGTGCCCCCTAGCCGGCAGACCCGGGAGGAGGACTGCTCTGTGTAACGACTGGGCCCGGCAAGGCGTGGCTTGGCGTAGAAGGGAGCTGGGAGCGAAAGGGTTACGGGGCTGACGCAAACTCGGGCCAGGAAACTGAGGGTTAATGATAACAACCTTATTTTAATGATTAACCTACCGATCCCCCCATCTCTTAGGGAACCAGTGTGTGGTACCCGGTGCAAGGTGACCCATTGTTTGAGGCCCTGGAGGTTTTTCTCCTTTTTGGGGGGGTGGGGCGTGGGCCCTGAATTTTAAGTCTTGGGGTTTAACTTAATTATCTGGAGAGTTAAAACGCAGACCTAAATAGGCTGCGGGAGTGTTTGCACGTGTGCGTAGCGTGTTGTGTTGTAGTCCGGGAACGGCGTCTGGGTGTGCGGTGTGTTTTGAGCCCCAGTGACCTATATTCCGCACTGTACGGTCGGTCCTGGGCACACTGCGCACCTACAGCTCCAAGGAGGGTGTGTAGTCGGTGCTGGCCACAAGCGGAAGTTCCAAGTGTCCATCATCTCTGTGTGGAATCTGCCCCTCTGTTGCCCTTGTGGCCCTCAGACTTCAGAGGACTATGCCTGGCCTTCCCACAGTAACTTCCAACTCGGCAGGTGGAACTTGATGTGAAGAAGCTGTTGCTAGTTTTGTATGGAAATTCCTGCTTTTGCTGAATTAAGAAGAAAAAGAACCCAAATAAACCGGACCCTCTACCCGAATTGAGAGTGTGAAGACTCTTCCTGCACACACTCCCTCCCATCACTGTCCCCTTTCTCTCCTCAGTTGGGTCTCTTCCAGTCTCTGTTGGAGTGAGTGACCCGTTGGGTTCTGGGAGGCCCAGACCTTTCCAACGCCCCTACCGGAAGAGGAAGCTAAGCCTTAGGGCTCTGAAGGTGCCTCCAAGAGAGGGTAGAGGTTCAGTTCTGCGGAGCCTGGCAGTGAGCAGTTTTGGTGATTAGACTTGGGAAGGAGTAAAGGATGGAGTGGGAATAGGTATCTGGTTTAAACTGATGGTTCTCAAATAACTTTGGCATATTGTAAAAGTTGAATTTGACCCTTATTTTGAAATGGAATTTTTGTATCCTAAATGTTGCCTATCTTAGGTATCTCTCAACCAAGCGACTGGCTTTTGTAATATGCCCACGGTGACCTTTCTAGGTCTTTAAGTGGTCTGGTTGGGCTGGGATGGAGAGATTGCTGCCCTTTCTTTCTTATTCAGGTGCTCATGAGAGTTCGGCTGTGAGCAGTTCAAAATGGTGGCCAAGGGGAGGCCTCAGTAGACTCTCTTAAGTCAATCCCCCAAGGTGTCTAAATAATGTGTATCTTTCCAATTATGAAATTAATAAGGCTTTTTGTAGAAAAAAGTTAAGAACAAAGAAGAATAGGGTATATGTGACCCACGTCACCACTCCCCGATAGGTAGGTTTAATCTTTTGGCATATGCCTTCCCAGTTTCTCTCCGTATTCCAAAGTCCGTTCAGATGCCTGTCTCCCACAGTGCCTTCTGAGGGAGGATGGAATACCCAGTCCTGGTGAGATAGTGGCTGCACAGAGGACTCACGGTGTGGGAGCTCGCGGACATGTCCCCTCCCCTCCGCATGCCAACCTGCTGCCTTCCTGGGACAGGACGTCCTGGTGCCATGGTCACCGCAGCTGACAATGCCCTTCTCTCCTCTCTATTCTCATTAACTCAGCAGTGCTGAACTCTGACGGTGATGGATTCCTGATAAGTCAGTTTTGGTCACCCCTTCATAAACTTAGTTAATTGTTAAAATACACAGCACACTGTATTTGGTGTGTGATCCAAAACCTTAACTGAAACCCACCGTGCAAACAGGCAGACACCTTCCTGTTCTCTTCCTGCGTCTCACTCCCCTGTGGACACAGTGGTCTGTTTCCTTCCAGACCCAGCTCAGTGATCCCCTGCTCCCTGACACCCTGAAGTTCTCCATGGTCCTGTGTCCTGTGTGTATTTATTTAATAGCACCCTCATGGCCTCCACTAGATGGTAAACCGAAATGAAGGGTCCGTCTCTCTGGCACCCAGGAGATATCTATGGACAGGAAGTTTTTGAGTATGTGAATTGGTCAAGGTGATTACATTACAAAACACAGAACCGTGGGGACCTAGAGGAGGGAGCTACATTTCTGAAGGATAATTAGCGTATGATCATGAGATGGACAGGACAAAGACATCCCAGAAAAGGAATAGCTATCTACAAAGTCCTGGGGGTATGAAAGAGAGATGTTGGGGGTGATCAGACCTTTGAAACACACGGAAGACCCAGGTTTGGCCCTCACTGTCCCAGAGCAAGGCATTCAAGGTACAGGCACCTCACTAGGAGTCGAAGCAGCAGGTCACGAGTCTGACTTGAGACGCGTTCAAGTTGGGTGCCCCAGCTGTCCCCACCACTTCCACGTGTGTCCTTCCTCCAGTTCGTCTCTTTGCGGTGCCTTTGAGCTCCCTTGGGTGTTGTGCTGAGAGGCTCTTGGAAGGACAGAGGACAGGGAGTGCCCTGCTCCACCTAAATCATTTGGGCCAGTCCTGGCTCTGTGCTAATCTTCCTGGCAAGTCACTCAACTCTTCCTGTGACCTGTGACGCGCCCCGGGGCTGAGGGGATTGATGAATTCCCGCAGAGCTGATGGCCTATGTGGTGGGTGCTCCATCAGGTCCCCTGTGGTGCTCCTCCTCCCCTTCCCCAGCAGTCTCAGGCCATGCCCTGCCCAGCCTGGTTCTGTGCCGTGTTTAATACTTGCTGCAGCATCGTGCCCTCCGTACAAGGGACAGAGTAGCTGCTGATCAAATAAGCAGGATCCCGCCGCAGCCTCTGCGGAGACAGCTTTGTGGGGACCCAGGCTGGGAAATCAAGGAGGAGGCGGAGACAGGGCAGGGAGGATTCCCTCCTTGGAGGTCCCTTCACTATCTCTCCTGAGAAGTCGTAATCCCTTAATCACTTTTATTAATCTCCTAACAATCTCTCCAACATCGTTACATCCTCCTTATCTTGGTTAAGCATTTTGGTGAACTTAGAGCTTCTTGTCACTTGGGGTCTTTTTCTTTCTGCTTCCGACATATGCTTTTACCTAGTCTGTCTGTCTGTCTGTCTGTCTGTCTCTCTCTCTCTCTCTCCCATCCCTTCCCCCTCTCTCCAGCCTTGCTTTAAAAATCCAATAACCCTTGAATTTCAGAGAAGAAGCTTCTCGACAGCCAGCACGTCCTGCTCATTTCACAGCTAGATTCCCAGGACTTCCAGGTGTTAATTGACCCCTTCAAGGTCGTCGCCCCCCAGGTACAGGGAGGCCACCCTAAAGCACCTTAGAGTGAGAGCCGGACTCTAGCCCACTCCTTGGATCCTCACAAATGCTTCTGCATTGGGTTCCGAGCCTCATTTCAGAGATAATGAAACTGAGTCAGAGGGGGAGCAAGTCACTCGTCCCCAGACACAGGATAGGACAAACATGGATAGGAGGCTGGGGCCAGGCGCTGGGACTTGGGGAACGAGTCTCAACCACAAGGTCCCCTCCCCTCCACAGGCTCTGAGCATCTTCTCCCTCTGATCCCTTCAGGGTGCACACAAGGGGGAGATGGGGACCCTGAGCCAATGATATAAAGGTGTTGGGGGCCCTCTGGTTGGGAGCTCTGAAACCTGTCTGTGCCCTGAGCCCAGCTCGTGGTGTCTGTCTACTGGAGCGCGTGATGGTGATTTCTGCTGCCCACCCCAAGTTTAACTCTTCCACTTGATGCCCAGGACGAGGTGGAGGTGGAGAGCTGGGCTCCAACCCTGGCCACACCTTGGACCCACTGCAGCTGACCGGGTTCCCTGGGGCTGTCTTCCCTCACCTCCCACCTGGAACGAAGCTGGCAAATATCTGTCACCTCCAAAGGCATGTGGGAAGCCAACAGGGAAAGTTAGTTCAAGTAAGCCCCTGGCAGAAGTGGGGCTGTGCAGGGGGGACCCCCAGATTCCCACCTCTCTGTCCACCCACCAGGACCCAGGAAGCAACTAGAGATCCCAGTCACAGTTCCCAGACCACAGGCCGCACAGACAGTGAGTCTTCCAAGAGGACTGCTGTCCAACTGTTCCAGAGTCAACAGGGACACAGAGAAGGACCAGCTCTGCGGGGGTCCCCTGCACCCTCCACCCTCCCTGGGGATTCAGTTGCCACTCCACTCTCTTCTGTCCTCTCCTGCCTCCTTCCCTTTCTGTCTGTCTGACAAGTAACTGGGGGAGAAAGCGTAGGAAACCCAGGGCTGAATTTAGAAAATAAAAACACCCCGGTCGGCTTTTATTAATCTCTTGAAATATGCGCTCCAGTTGCTGCCAAGCGAGAGGGCTGTGTTTCTCCGGAACACAGAGGACAAGTAGGAATGTTTACAAGGATGACTAGAAAATGGTGCCGTGGATCTTTCTGGTAATGTACAAGGTGATGCGGTAATTGCTATGGAAACTAGTCATTATAATTCAATAAAGAGGGAGAAAAAAGTCAAGTTCATTGTGTTACCTAGGACTCCACCGGCACGTTCTTTACATACATTAGCATAAAATCAAGTCCCACTTTTATTCTCGGGTCTCCTCTGGCTCTGTTGGCACAAAAGGGGTTTGTGTGGCTCAGTACAAAGGAGGAGCCCCGAAGAGGGGGTGCTTTGCAGGAATCTGTCTTCCTTTTCCTCTTGGGCAAAACAGCTGGGCCCTCCACGGAAATGCACGGGCAGGCTCTGGAGGAAGAAGCCCCGCGCACAGAGAATGGATTTTTATTTTCTTTTTGCTCTATGGAACCTGAGATGTGACAGAGAGGGAAGTCTGCTAGTGAGAGAGATGACGCTTCTAGCTAAGAAAGAGGAAGAGGCAAGTCAGGAGACGCCCTGCACCCCAGGCAGCAGGGCATCAGGGAGGGGCGGGGCTATGTGCCGCTTTGGGGGCGGGGCCAGCGCCCTTCAGGACCGCCCACGCTCCACTTGGCCCACCCACCGGGTGACCCCACCCCTTCCACCCTGGGCACTGGGTAAGCAAACTGGGAAGCGGATCTAGACCCAAGGTAATCGCCATCCCCAGAGCCATGGGAATAACCACGAGGCAGAGGCGGGAGTTTTTGCTCAAATACCCTTTTCTGGTCTTTGGAACTAAAAGGAGGGAGGCCAAGTGGCCAATGCATATAAAAGTCCCCTGGGGGCTGCAGAGGGGTAAGATGAACACCATCACCCCTGTCTCTAGGTGATTGACAGCCCTGGGGCAGAGGCCTGGGGTCAGAAGGCAGGGGGCCTCCATCCAGCTCTAGGTGAGCTCTTTCACCCCTCTGAGATTTGAATCGTGTAGATTATTGCCATTATTTCCCCATCCCGTCCCCAAATCCGTGGTTCTGTGCCTCGGCCTTCTGGGGCCAGCACCTGAATTTCTGCTTGGTCTGCGGGGACTGCGTGAGCCCCCACCCACAGGGGGCGCTAGAGGGAGGCCTGAGGCCGGCGCCGCAGAAGGGCCAGGCTGGTCCCCGCTGGTTGGCAATGTCATCGAGGTTCCTTAACATGGCTGGGACAGCTGGTTCCCAGGTAGATTTACCGCCCCCCCCCCAGGATGATCACCTCTTCATGTCCCCCTCAGAAACCTGTGCCCAAGCTCTGCCTGGTCCCTTCTGCTAGCACGTGAGCACCCACAGAATTCTGGTCCCTTCTCCAGGACTTTTTCCCTTGGCTCTCTCAACCCAAAGCAAGTAGCTGCTGCCTGCAGTTTCCGCCTCTGGATTTCCTCAGTATCTCCTTTTGGCTTTTCCGGTTTACCAACACCAGCTCCACTGGTCCCCTATGCTGAATTCCTGCCTTCAGAATACCTGGTGTGGTCTCTGTTCTTACTTTGACTCTCACCTCTCTTAATCCTGCCCCCCCCCACCCCGTGGTATTTAAAGTAGCCTTTTGATCACCTATTTGGCCTGATCAGATGGCCAATGCCTGCCCTTTTGGTGACCAGAACTCCTCCTCCAGCCCACAGCAGGCTCCTCTGTCAATCACATTTCTTTTGCACAGGGACACACCCTGCGAATCCTTCTTAACACAGTGCTTTAGGACAGGGCTATTCCTGGCCGCGAATCAGCAGGTGGTGCAGAACTTCTTTAACAACCTTTCCTTGGAGAGTAAATTCCACCTCTGAGCTCTGCCATGAGATCCATCTCAGGATTTGTCTCATGTTTGTTGCTGATTACATATCAGGCATTTTCCAGTCTTACCAGTAGAATATTCAGAAAGAAATGCTTCCCATTGATAGGGTCTCCCATAGAGGTAGTTTTGTCTGTTTTTGTCCAGAAGAATCCACCCAGCATGCTTGGATCTAATGCACCTAGAGGAATCTTCAACTGAAACTTAACGAAGTGGACACAAAGAATTCTTGGAGGACGACTGGATTCCACCTCTGGGAGCAGAACTCTACTGATAATTTCAGCATAATTACAAACTCCAAGTGGCACACGTAGTGGAACTCTGGTATGAATTGCTAATCCTTGATAGACTTCTTTATCTGGATGTGGCCAAGCATCCCAGACTGTATTCTGGAACAATCTGAAGTCTTCTCCCACTTCTGCTCTTCTCTGTTGATGTATTCCATGTTGGTCCTGAGTTTATCTTGCTGGGGACATCTGGTGATGTCCATCAAGGTGCTAAGCAACTCAGTGAGACCCTGTCTCTAAATAAAATACAAAATAGGGCTGGGGATGTGGCTCAGTGGTCAAGTATCCCTGAGTTCAATCCCTGGTACCTATCTCCCCTCCAAAACATTAAGGATGGAACGCTACTAGCATCTAGTGGGAAGAGGCCAGGGATCTTGGGATGCATCTTGGTAGTTGTAGTGGTCAGCTTTCTGTTACTCTAATGAAATACCCAAGATAATCAACTTATTAAGAAAAAAGGTTTGGGGCTGGGGATGTGGCTCAAGCGGTAGCACGCTCACCTGGCATGCGTGCGGCCCGGGTTCGAGCCTCAGCACCACATACAAACAAAGATGTTGTGTCCACTGAAAACTAAAAAATAAATATTAAAAAAAAATTTAAAAAAAGAAAAAAGGTTGATTTTTGGCTCACAGCTTTGGAAGTTCCAGTCCATGTGGTTGGGCCCTATTGATTTTGGGTCTGTGGTGGGGCAGTGCATGATGGTGGGAGTGTGTGACAGAGCAGGAGGGACTGGGGTCTCCTTATCCCCTCCAACGGCACAGCCCCAGTGACTGAGCAGCTCCTCAGCACCAGGCCCCAGCTCAGCAAGCTCCACCTCCTCCCAGAGGAGCCACCCCAGGGGCCAAGCCTTGAACATGTGGGCCTTGGGGGGCCCTTTTAAGATCCCAGCTCTAGCAATGGTCCCCACAACAAAGATTTACCTGGCCCCTTCTGGCCCCATTGGTCGACAGCAGCCAGGCTGAGAACTGTGGTCTTGACTCACCTCCTCTGTTCTGGGCGTAATAAGGAGGGTGGAAACTTAACTTGGCCATGGCGTTTAGGGATGGGGCCTTGGGAGGTCATCAGGATTAGACCAGGTCCTCGGGTACAGCCCCCCATGGATTGGTGCTGCCTGTGAAGGAGACAGAGGAGACATGTGTGCATGCCCGGTCTCTTGCCATGTGATGACCTTCTTTCTAGCATTCTGTCAATAAGAAGGCCGTTGCCAGGTATGGGCCCTTAAATCTCCAGAATAGGGAACTAAATAAATCTTTTCTATTATAAAACTACCCAACCTCAAGGATTTGGTTATAGTAATGAACACTGGACCCATACACTAGCCACCTGCTTTTGTGGTCCAAGCATGTCAGGTCTAAAGGCTTTGAGAAGATTCTCTTCCACACAAGATTGAACTGAAGACAGATTTCTTGTTAGATACAGTGACATTTTCCATGTCCTGGAAATAAGCTTCCTCCTTCTACTTGAAGCCACTTGAGTTTGTTCTATCTAATCCTCTCCTGCTCCAAATCATTCAACCCCCGGGCCCTGTCCTTAGAGGCTGAACTATCTTTAATCTAATTGAACTTTACACATCCCCAGTCCTTTTTATTTTTTATTTAGAGACAGGGTCTCACTGAGTTGCTTAGCGCCTTGCTATTGCTGAGGCTGGCTTTGAACTGGCAATCCTCCTGCCTCAGCCTCCTGAGCCACTGGGATGACAGGCGTGGGCCACCGTTCCTGGCTTCATTGCAGTTATTTACATTAAGTACCCCCTGACTAAGGGACACGTGGGCTTGGATAGCTCTGTTATACTCTCATAACAAGTGCAGCATTCCTAAAATTTGTTTCTTGACTCCGATGTTGGCACGACGGCTTTGTTCTAAGTGAGATGCCGACCTCTGTTCTCTGGTTTGGTGGCCTTGATTCCATTAGCAATTGAAGGGCTCATTGCATCAGATTAAACGGTCTGGGGAAAACCCCAGCCTCCTTTTGCCACCGAGGGGCTCATCTGGGTCTGCTGCTTAGTTCACAGTTTTTACAGAGCTACGTGGCGGCACTGCGATGTCCTCCCACCCGGGAGCCCCCGCAGGTGAGCATTCTGGGTTCTGGTCACTGCATTTTGCAGGAAGTGGGTCAGCTTAAAATCCTGAGCTCTGTATCCTCTGAGAACCTTCACTGTAGTTTGAATTTCAGAAGTAAAAGACCCAGAACTTTGTGGTGGTCTGAAGGGTAAATGACTACAAAAATCTCAGAATTGTATAATCATCCATTACCCCCCCCCCAAATTTGACATCGGAGGAGCAGAGCTTCCTAGAATCACTAAACAGAAAGACAGTGGGAGCCCCAGCACAGAGGGAGCCTCAGGGCTCTGGACACTCCTCTGGATGCCCTTGCCTCCCCACCCACAGAATGGACGGTCCCATTCACATGCAGCCCCCACTGACGACACAGGACCTGCACAGCCACCAGGAAGCAGCCTCTGGACAGACTGTGCACCTGGGCAGGGAGCAGAGACGGCCCAGGGGCGAGGAGGCAGTGTGTGCCAGCAAGCATGATGCTGGGCAGTGCAGGGGAGTGGACCCTGGGCTTTAGGGGTGACCAGGAGGGGTGGGGACCGCAGCTGCACTTTGCCCTGTGGGTACTGATGCGTCTCGACCAGAGCATCCAGGAGATGCTGAGACCCTGTGCTTTGATGCAGAAGCAGAGATTCTTTGGTAACAGACTTGAATTTCTAGTGTATCACAGTTGGAAAAGTGATGGGCAGGTCGAGGGTGTTCAATAGCTCGATGTAAGCATCCCTCAACTTCAACCTGTGTCGAATCACCGCATGATACCCCTCTGCACCGATAGAGTCATTATTTATCCATTAAAAACAAAATTTAAGGACTACTACTGGGGCCGCTTTGAGCCTGCCCATGCCTAGTGTACGCTTCGTGTAGGGGCAGCCCTGCAGAACCAGACAGCGTCCCGAACAGAGGTGAAGAGAAAGGGCTCTGTAGCCAGAGGGTAGGATTCAAAGTCCCACTCTGCTGTGCAGTCTTGACTGAGTTACTTCACCTCTCTGTGCCTCTCTGCTGCACTCTGTGAAATGAAGATGCTAACCAGAGCGCCTACCTCATGATATGGTTGTGAAGCTTAAGTGAGTTAGAATTTGCGAAGGGTTTAGTGAGTGGACATTGGTTAGCCCCTCTCGGAGCTTGTGAAAACAGGCAGGTGCATGGTGAGCAATAAGTAGGCCTGGCTGCTCTTCTGGGTATTTTGCTGATCCTCATTAATTGTCAACTCGGGCTCCCCTGTGGGGATAGGAGGACAGGCAAGAGTGTGCGCAATTAATGTGTCCATTTTGCAGACGGGGAAATTGAGGCCAGAAGCGCTGGCAACCCCATGGCTGAACATGGCTCTCCAATCTGGCCCTCTCCTCTCTGACACTCTCTTCCCCGCTCCCAGCCAGCCAGCCAGAGACTGCCACCCTACCAGATGTCCCTTGCTACACTCCAGACACAAAATGACAATGAGGTGCCTTTTTTTTAAGAAAGAGAGAGAGAGAGAAGGGACCAGAAGGTGGGAAAAGAACTGTTCTCATCACAAATTTCTCTCTGGCCCGCTTCCCAGACATGAAGTTCCTGGCACAGACTGGCAAGAATCCGGGCAGGAGATGGAGTGAGTGTGCTGGGCACAGTCCTTTCCAGAACTGCCGCTCTACATTTCTTAGGCTGTCCGGTCCCCAGAATCACTGCAAAAAAAAAAAAAAATGCATCCCGGTGCAAAACGATGACAGGGACCCGGTGCGAGACCTACCAAGCATTTCAAGGGCGCCTGCAGCACAGGGAAGGAGCCCGGAGCACGGGCCCCAGACACGCCCCCTCCCGGGCACTGGGGGGGACAGGGGCGCCAAGAGGGTTAAAAGACGGCCTGGCCTCTCCCAGGTCCTGGTGAGATAAAAACCACCATTGGGAGACCCAGGACAATTTTTATGTAGGATTAGAAAACAAAAATCAATATTTAATTATCTGTAAGCTTTTTGTGTCACTGAATCTTTAGCAGCCTAACAGGGAGCCCGGGCTGCCAGGGTAAAAGTGAGTCATTAAAGACGCCGGTAGCAGGCCGTCCCTTTTTAGTGTCGGGCCATAAATAGAGTACATTATCACTGCTCACACGCTGGTATTGTTATTTATCTTTACAATCTCTATTTACCTCTATTTATAGCAGATTTCCCCTATATATTCTGAGGCCAGGTTAACTTTAACAGAGTTCATAAAAAAAATGTACTTAAAACTTTGGAACATGCTCCGTGGACAGATGGCAAGGTTTTCAGAAGCTATGGGGCCCAGAAGGCCGATGTGAAGGGTGTTGATTTTTTTCCTCCTCTTTCTCTCATTGCTTCCACGGATCCAGTGACGTCTGCCCGGAGTCTGGCAGCCCCATATCAGTGGCCATAGCCTTTGCAAATGGTAGGGGACAGGGCTAGGAGACCCTGATTCTGGACCTTCACGTGTCACCTGTACATAGGTCTTTTAATTTGTTGAAATGCAAAAAAAAAAAAAAAAAGAAAAAAGAAAAAAAAATAGTAAAAGAAGTCATCTTTCTGGAGACTGGAAATCTTTGCTTGGCTGGGGAAGCCCTCAGCAGGTCTTGGATGTCACCATCTTATCAGAGCCTTAGTTACCCTGGGTTGTGATGGTCTGTTCAGTGACTTCCTTCCCCCATCTCCTCTAGATGGGGACAGAATTGGGGCCCCAGGGAGATGTGTATTTCCTGGTCACCTTCAGGCACATGGCAGATGTGTCATCTAGGGGAGCAGATATGACACAAGGTAAGCAGCGTGTTCCAGTCACAGCCAGCCTCGGGCCAACCTGGGTGCTCTCTACCCAGGGGTGCTGGGAAGGGTGCTCAGCCTCTCACAGCCTCAGTTTCCTCCTGGAGTGACCTGCTTCGCACAGTTTCTGGTGCAGAGAGTAACTGGTAGAAGCTGATTCCATATCATTGCTCCAAAGAGACACTGAGTTTTTAGAACTAATGTAAATGTGGGACTCTGATAACATACTGAAATACTCTCATGGTAAAAACAGAATAAATCAGGACTGGTGTGGCTCAGCATTGGAGTTCTTGCCTAGCACATGTGAGGCCCTGGGTTCAATCCTTAGCACCACATAAAAAAGAAATAAATAAAATAAAGATATTGTGTCCATCTGCAACTAAAAAATAAATATTGAAAAAAAAAACAGAATAAACCTTCCTTGGTTGGTTATTATCCCCAATACACTGCTGAATTCCACTTGTTAATATTTTAATTTTACATGCATTTCTTCTAAGATCACATGTATGCTGGCCATTTCCATTTTATATAAAATAGCTTTGTACATCAAAATTATGTAGCCTTCCTGATATGAATTGCTGAGTTTTCTACTTTTCTAGAGCATTTACTTGGAAGAGATAACAGTATACTCCACTGTCTTGCACTAGGATATGTAATCCTTGCAGTCACTGAGATAATGTACTCTTAAAGGACCTATGCAATGTGGACATTATGCAGAACTTTGTACTTGTCCACTATACCTACATTACCATGTTGAGCAGACATTTCAGATGAGTAAGGTACAGTAACTATATCAGAAGCTAGATGCAATATATGTATTCTAAAAGGTGGGAGGAAAATCCTATCAAGATTCAGTGGTCAGCCTCACAGTGTTTTTTTTGGGGGGGGGGTGTTTTTTTTTGTTGTTGTTGTTGTTGTTTTACTGGGGATTGAACTCAGGGGCACTTGACCATTGAGCCACATCCCCAGCCTTATTTTGTATTTTATTTAGAGACAGGGTCTCACTGAGTTGCTTAGCATCTCGCTTTTACTGAGGTTGGCTTTGAATTCACAATTCTCCTGCCTCAGCCTCCTAAGCCACTGAGATTACAGTGTATACCACTGCACCCAGCCCTTTGTTCATTTTTGATTGAGTTGTTCATTTTACATTTTTACTGTATAAGAGCTCTTTTGAATTCTGGATATGAGAACTGTCAGCCCTAGGAGGCACAAATATTTTAACCTATTCTGTTTTTACTTCTAAGTAGTATCCCATAAGCACAAAAATCCTTAATTTAAATGAAGTCAAATGTATTTCTTTTTCCTTTTGTATGTGAGGGTTTGATGTCATCTGTAACAAACCATTCCCTTAGCCAAGGTCATGAATATTTACACTTTTTTTTCCTATGGGTTTTTCTATGGTAATTTCAGCAGTGCAGCCATATATGTTGATTCATTTTCAAATGATTTGGTGTAGAGTATGAGATAGTGGCCCATTTTTTTTTTTTTGCATGGAAACATCCTGCTGTCCAAACAATGTAATGATACTTAGAAGGCATGGATGAAACATTCATCAGTATGTAGGGGATTTTTCCAAGAATAAGAGGCATCAACCTCCAGGACATGGAATATATTCTAAATTGATGTTGCTGTGTCCTTAACAGGTAAAACACATAGGTTTCGCACTAGTGGGCAGAAGTAACAGTGGCCACACTTAATCCTTAGGGTAATTTTTTCTTTTCCATTTACCAAAACTCTTGAGGATTTAAGAATCCTTATCTCAGGGATGGAACAGTACCACCAAGGCACATTCCAGAGGTACTTAAGTTTTACACTCAAGTTTCTACCATGTCACTTCAGATTTCTCATGCCGGAAGATCAACAGACCAAAAAAAAAAAAAATTTAAGTGGCATGGGGACAGAAATGCTAGTCAGAGAATGGAGAATGGATGTGAAAGGGATGGGAACAATCCATTTCCACTTGAAACCAGATGCAAAGGTGAAAATGTGTTTTGTCCCATTGGTTGTCCCCTGGTAAGTTTCTCCAGGAAGAAAGGCCAACAAGCTGCTTTGAAACCCTATTATACAGAACAAACTGGTATGTGCAACACCAGTTGTGCATGGCAGTAGTCCTTTTCAGATTGCAGTGTCCATTGTCCCAGCTGCTGCAAATACAGGTGGCTGGTGCTATTGCCTGGGTTTCTCTCCAGGAGCTGTCCTCAGACAGAGCATTGTCCAAGCTGGATTCCCTCTTTTGGGACAACCTGCATGCAATTATTGCTCTCTGAATAGCATACAAAGGTCTATGCCCAGCCTGCAGGTGAGACACCCCTGATGGGCCAGTGTACCCTAGACCTCCTCAAAGGATGAACTGAGGCCTTTGATGTAACTACATCACACTTTGCCTCCTCTTCTGCTTAGTCCTACTTCCTTCCTTCTCTTACTGGCATGGTCCTCAGAGACTCCCAAATTTCCTGTATGGAAATCTCCATCTCAGAGATTGTTCTCCAAAGAATGCAATGAAAGACATCATACAACTATCAAGAGTAAGTTTTCCAACACTCCTCATAGTATGAATGACATATCCATATATTCCTACAAATATATTTAAAATCATATGGTGTATGCAAAGCCCTCCTGCTGAACATTTTAATCACATGGTTCACCTTAAGAATCAAATGGGTCAAAGACCAGCAGAGACAGTTTTCAGGTCTCTAGTGTAATAGATCTGAACTTGAGTCCTTGATCTCCTATTTACATACTACCTCTTTGACCTTGCCTCAAATACTATGTTTTTTACCTGTAAATAGTTTTCATAATTTTAACTACACTTCAGTCACTTCAGGAATTAAACAACCTAAAGTATCAAAAGTACTAAGCACAAATCTCAATATAATTAGTCACTATTATTATCATCATAAGTAATATTATTACTAGGGAGAAGAATACATGAATGGGTTTAAGCCCCAGTTCTGACAGTGGTTAAACTTTACAAAGTTTCCTTGTATATTCTGGACTTCAGTTTTCTTAACAGCAAAATGAAGAAAGTTGTTAAGCTGTCTTTCTGCTCTACAAAGCTGTGATTGTTCAGATGCAGAGACCCAAATGATTTGCATCAGTGGGTTTTTCAGAACTAACAGCCCCTGAGATGCTGATGATTCTTCCGCAGGAAGGAGAAGCTCTGGCCAGCCAGGATCCTTTGGGGCCTCATTAGAGCCTGGGAGGATGGCTCTTTACCAGGGAGCTTGAGTGAGTGGGGGTAGAGTAGCACCTTGTGCTATGCGCCTACCTCCACCAGCAGGGAGCTTTGTGGCTGACAGTCCTGACAGAACTGAAGGGTAAACATAAAAGATTAGAATAAAATAAGACACACAGCCAACCCAGACCCAAAAAATAGAAAAGCAATAAGCAATGCTGAGCATAGGTTGAGTACGTATACACTGCTCAGAGTAAAAAAAGGAAAAGGAAAAATTCTGCCTTCCCAGAAGAAATGTCATTCTGTTCTGCTTCAATTTTTTCCTTGACTTCAGATGGCTTCCTGTTTACACTATGCAACTTGCTTAACGTCATAAAGATTTTGTGGTTTTACAAAGGGATATTGATGACCCATACCTACACCCATGGAGGCAACCTTTGCACAAATACGATGAAATCATTAGCATCTGAGGCACTGGGGCACTGGTAATGTCTCAAAGTTCAAAATATTTCTCAGGCATCAGAAAATGTACTTCTAAGGAAAGTAAGATTTTGTATCACCCAAGAGGCAAGCTGTGTACAGAATGACCATAAATTATGTCAATGTGGGCTGATAACAATTCTCCAGCTCCATAACCAGGCAGCCCTGGATGGATGCAAACCCAGCAGTGCACTCCCTGGCTGACATCTTCAGGTCCGGCAGTATACTCTTCCACAAGTAAGCTCCACATCCCTAAAACATGAATATCGAAGGCCCCACCTCTGGAGGATGAGAGGAGCTAACACCTGCATAGCACTGAATGCAGAGTCTGGTACCAGGTGACCACTCTTGGTGTTACTGATGGTAACCTTACACTAACAGAGGGCACATGGCAATTATATGTCTTTGATGCCTTATTCGCCTATGAATGCCTTCCAATTAAATTCATATATGAAATACAATTAATGTATAATGAAGCTTCTCATACATACTTAGACAAATTTAGAAATAATCTATCCATATGCTTCCTCTTACTATCTATGATCCTGGTCCAAACCACTCTCATCTTGTAACGCGATTGTTGACATGGACATTTAATTCATCTGTCTACTTCCATCCTGCTCTTCCAACAGCCAATGTTCAAACCTAGATCAAAATGTGTTATTCCTCTGCTTAAATCCCTCAATGTCTTACCACAGTCCACGAACTAAGATCCAGGCTCCTGACCATGGGCTGCAAGAGCCTACCAGATCTGGCCCCTGTCTCTCCTTCAGACCTCCAGCTCCTGCGCTCCACTGCAGCCTCAGTGGCTTTCTTTCTGTTGTTCTTCAAGTAAGTGAAATTATTCCCTCTCGGGGCTCTTTCACTTGCCACAAGTGATCTGCAAAGCTTCCACCTGCCACAGCCGTCAGTGGCTTGTTTTTCCCTCCTGTTTCTGTTCTCTGCTCCTGTTCCTTACCTCCTTCATTACACGATTTTGCTGTACTGTCCTGAGATCAATTACCATGCCGCAGAATTATGATGCTCACTTTGGAGGTGTTTTATCTCCTTTCAAGAAGCATGGGAGCTCCATGAGATTGGGGACCACCATGATATTCTCACTACCCTCGACAATGCTTTCAGTGTTGTTAGAATTCAACAGGTACCTGGAAAATAAATTCTTAAAACCATTCTTTCAAGAGGAAATACCTTTCCATAGATCCATAAAAACAATCAATTGATTTCACTGGAATTTATGTTTATTTTGACTGACCATAAATTTCATAAATAAGAAAGGCTGAAATGGATTTAACATTCAAAATATGGGTCCATATGAGCTTTAGAAAATTTCCCTAGGAGCTATGAAGTGAGCTGTTCTCACAAACTTTGCTAATCTAAAACAGTATTTCACCGAAAAAGCTTGGGATGAGATCCTGGCAGTGTCTTGGAATTTCCCCGTATTTCCACCAGCCATGTCATTTTTAATTCTCATTTTTAGTAGAAATGATTAACAAAATAAAACAAAATGTTAACACCTTTGCAGGTATGGATCCTAGTATGTATGACTAGCTGTTAAATAAACACATTCAAAGTTTTACACAGTCAGAATTAGGGCTTGCATTGTGTTGCAATGGTGGTATTTTTATCGTTTCTCAAAACCTTGTTTTCTTTTCAAATTTTTTGTCAAGTGTTGTTTTCTTCCCTTTTCAATCTTCCTTTTGGTGTTTGCTTCATGAACTTCAAAAACAACTCAAATGTCATTGTCATTTCTTCTGTTTGCCAAAGAATTAGATGCTATGGCAACAGCATCCAGAAAATGATTGTTGAAAATAATTAGAGCTTAGGCATGAACAGAAATTATTCACAGGTAATAAACTCAAAGGGGAAAACGAGGAACTAATGAGGATAGAAATGCTTTTGCATCACGGAGAGCTCCTGGTGGGCCTGAGAAGTTCTTTCCACTCTGGAAGATGCTGGCCGCACCAATTCCTCCCAAGAAAAAAGTGTTCTCATCAACATTTTTGCCCAAGTTGCCTGCAGCACTTCTCACTTAGTCCCTCCACCTATACATCCATATTTCCAATCCTTTCCTTCAAAGTAGTTCAGGCAAAAGAAAGGGGAAGGGCTAAGGTTGTAACTCAGTGGTAGAGTGCTCACCTCCCACGTGGAAGGCACTGGGTTCGATCCTCAGCACCACATAAAAATAAAATAAAGGTATTGTGTCTATCTACAAATGTATGTGTGTGTGTGTGTGTGTGTGTGTATGTATGTATGTATATGTGTGTGTGTGTGTGTGTATGTATGTGTGTATGTATGTATGTATATATATATATATATAAAAGAAAGTGGGGGAAATACTGCATTTGACCTTATAGTGGATCACTTGAATCTCTGTGCAGTTAAAAGCAGTCAGGATGCAAACCCCACAGTGAGCCGCTATTAGAAAAGCTGAGAGCCTCTTTGGCACCCCTGGCATGCAGAGAGAGTATGCCCATTTGAGAATCAGGATAGAGCAGCTGCAGATGTTCAGTCAATTAGATTGCCTGATTAGCCCAACATCCTGACTCATCCCGCCACTCAGGGAGGACGGTCCCACTGTTCTTGCTCTGGGGAATGGCTTTAAACGGCATACCCACCGCAGCTGCTGAGTCCCATCTTCTTGTTTTTACACATTCTGCTACTCACCCCACACATTCTCCATCTTTCTTTTGGTTGCCACGCTGCAGATGTTCTGTTTTTTCATTTCCCCTCTTCAGAATACCTTGTTTCATTGGAAACCCAATAAGTCCAATTGGAAAAAAGAAAGACCACTTCATATGAGTTCTTCCAATTGTGGGAGATAAAAGCAGGCACATCACTGCCTACTGGAAAGGTTACATCTATAAGTGCCAATTTCACAATGTTATTATGGAGTAATAATGGAATCCAATTTTCAGTTACAGGTGGAGTGGACTTCTGCCATGCTATCTGGACAGCCGGCAGTCTCGTTTCCTACACATGAGAACTTCTCCCATGTTCTGAGACAGAATTCCCCAGAAGTTCAGCTGCCAGGAACCTATCTCCTAGGCTACCTTTCAGCCATCCTGAAGCACATGTCCTAGGCTCTAATAAGTAAAGGGACTCATTCTAGTCTTTGGAAAGTTTGTGACACAGGATATATGGACTGACAGAATTCATCCAAGTGAAGAGAGACAGGGACAACAGCACCATCTATTTCCTAGAGAACATATGGTTGTGCCAGGCCTCATGCTGGCAATGGCATTCATGAAACCAGCCGTAGGGCCATGGTTCTTGATGCTTTTAGCTGTGTATCCTGTGGACTTGGTCTCTGGCCTTCACAGATTTTTTTCCCCTTGATTAACCAACATTTCTTTCATGGGATGTTCAACAGACACAGGCAGTGCAGAAAATGCATGGTAGATAAAGAAGTTGGTACAATGAGTGTTCTTGCAAAAAATATATATTATTGCCTATTAGAATTTGTAAAATGAAGTAATCTGACTAATAAGGAAATGAAAGTGTTACAAGGTCTCTCTCTCTCTCTCTCTCTCTCTCTCTCTCTGGGCAGTCTGTAAGTTTCTTTCTTTCTCTCTCTCTCTCTCTCACACATACACACACACACACACACACACACACACACACACACTAATTTTTTTTTGTTTTTGTCTTCAACTTTTTCTGAGTCCTAATGTCTTTTTTTAAATTTAGTGCTGATTTTCAAAATCAGTGCCTCACACATGCTAGGCAAGCACTCTACCACATAGCTACAACCCCAGCCCAGTCCAACTGTCTTGATCCGAGAATTTTAGTATGTTGGCCTGGAAAATTCTGCCATCGTAAGTCATATTCTAAGCCTTGTATACAACAACATAGATTATTTCAGAAGGAGAATTTTAAGACATTCTTTTTTATTGGGGGGGGCAGCTATGGTGGATACCAGGGATTGAACCCAGGGCCACTGGGCCACTGAGCCACATCCCTAGCCCTATTTTGAATTTTTATTCAGAGACAGGGTCTCACGGAGTTGCTTAGTGTCTCACTGTTGCTGAGGCTAGCTTTGAACTCAGGATCTTACTGAATTTTAAGACATTCTTTTAGAAAATTTGCTTATAAAATGTGATACGTAATGTATTACAAAAATAAAGAAAAAAGCCTGTGATCAGAATCAGAAGGCTAATTATGTATTTAATAACATCAAAGAAAAACAAATATGAGATAATTTATGCACTTGTCATATTTTTTTCTATAATTTAGAAGATGACAACCCATGCTTATCTGTATCACCACCTTCCATCTTTCTTAAATACAGCATTGATAGTTATTTTTTTTTTATTTTCTGGGTTTCATCATCATAATGAAAGATTGTTTATTAGTCACTCCCACATATATAGTTAAGTCCTATACAGTATACTGCAAAATGTATAGATGCACACACACATATACACACATACACACATATGATATCAATTAATTTAAAGGATGGTATCTGTATTTATATAATTATTTGAAGATGGGATTTTACTGCATTGCCCCGGCTGGACTAGAACTCCTGGGCTGAAAGAGTTTTTCTGCCTCAGTCCTCTTAGTAGCTGGGAATGATACATCCTGCACCTGGCATGTGGGATGATTGCTAATTACTAGTTCAGTCTCTTAATACTTGTTAACATTTCATACAATATAGTTTGTGTTCCATAAACATGAATTTCTCCCTTAATCTCATCTAATTTTCTGACCTTTATCATTAGATAAAAGACTTTAATTTATTGCCTTGACTGGAGGAAAATAAGAAACCCAAACAGAATTAATCCTAATGTTTAGATTTTTATAGTTATTTTATTAATATATATTATTAAAGCAATTATATCTTTATACACCAAGGATAGCATTTTTTTACTGTGAAAGGGGGCAACTGGTTGCTTATATTCTTCAGAGAAAATAGAAACAAAGATTTTGTCTATATATGAAACAAAAAAATGACTTAAATGTCTTCATTCAAGGGGTTAGGCATTATAGTTTTTTTAAAGAAATTGTTTTCAGTCTGATTTTTTTATCATTTTTCTTTTTCCTGGATATTTAATATTTATGGTTTTCATGTTCTAAAACTTTTTTCTTATTTTATATTAGTAGAAGAAGCTGTAATTCACATTTTATGGTCACCTATATAGTAGACGAAAGAACTAAGAATTTAAAAAAATTTCAAATCTTTAAAGGTGGGAAAAACGCTTTCTAGCTTATAGTACTCATTTTTTTTATATTTTATACACTCTTGTCTTAGTCTCTTCATTTAGTGCAATGAAAATTTTATCTTTTAAATCAAATAACATTGAATATTTACAACATTGCAAGATAGTATGTTTGGGGACAGAATAGTGTATTTGTTTATGAATCTACTGAGCATAACAGCTATATAATCTAGTACATAAAGTGCAAGAATTCTGCTTTTGTATCCTCAATATAAGCCAAGTTGGAAGCACTTAGTAGGAATTTAATGAATTCTTATTGAATGTATAAATGAAGATTTATGCCCGTAGGGGGTTTATAATCTGGTTGGAGATGAAATGAACCATAAACACTTGGAATATTAAATGAAAGCAAGAAAATAATTACATAAGAATCCTGGCTTAATGAGATTAATTATATAAAGTGTTTAACAGAGTGCCTAATACATAGTAAATACTTTGAAGTGCTTATTTTCTTCTCTTTTGACTAAACACTAAAAGTTCCATAAAATGATATTTACATGTAGAGATTTGTTTTGTTTTTAAATGATAATAAATGCTCTTGAGTTTCAGAGAGATTACTATGAGCTGAGTGGGCTCAAATTTGAATATTGGTAGAATATGAAAAGAAAAGGTGTTTGGGGAGGTTAGCAGGACAAGGGAAATGCAAACAGCAAGGCATGGACCTGGAAAAGTTCAGTTCTATCTGAAGATTCATTGCTTCAGTTGAAGCACAGAGTGTGAGTAGGGATTATGAAAGGTGAAGCTAGGAAGAGTAGTTTGGGACAGATTGTGGATATCCTTATTCTGCTGGGAAGAGGCTTGGTGCAACAGTCTGGCTGGGCACAAATAACCGAGCCGCCACAAAGCCTTGTAAATTCAAACAGCCACTCTTTATTCCCCAACTGTCACCGGCACTGCACACACCACAGGGGAACCCACTCCCTCCACTGGGCTCCGTCTAATCTCCTGGAACCCCGCCCCCCAGAACTCATGGGAACTCCAAAGTAGCAGGCGCCTGAGGCAGCAAGAGCCGCCCCATTGCCCAACAGTAAAGGTTAAATATACAATTCAATCAATCCAGCATCACAGCAATTATATACAGCTTAACTCAAATCATCATCTCAATGGTTCACTGGCATCACCTTTCATCCATTCCCTCTGGCAAATGCCAGGTGTCATTCTGACTGGGACGTGTCTCTCAACAGGCTGGAATTTATATGACATCTGATATTTTTGGTTTGTACATAGAGAATGAATGCTTTAAATATAGAAAAGTATGCCCCTTGAAGAATGCTACTTTAAGGATTAATGTACATATCAAAGGAATTTTATTGGTTTAAAATGTGTTTAGAACACCTTTGGAGCCATAAACAACATCATACATTATAGAAGACTTGCTATTTGCATGGCATGCTTTCTGAGACCATTTCAAATCCTCAGATTTTAACATTGTAAGATTTTTGTTCAAATCTTTACTTGCTCTGAATGTATTTCTATTGAGTCTTACGTTTCTTGTATATACTACTATTCTACATGTTAATATTCTTTTCAACTTTAGTGAATGTTTTATTTTACTTTATGAATTATATTTGCTCAGGTTGGAGTATTTGGCGAATCAGTTCAATGATTGTTTTTTTTTTTTTAATCTCAAACATTTGGTGGACTTGTTCACATTCATAGCTACAAGTTATTACCAAATTTGATAATCTGTTCCTTTTCAGGTTAAGAATATTCTACCAATATTCAAATTTGAGCCCACTCAGCTCATAGTAATCTCTCTGAAACTCAAGAGCATTTATTATCATTTAAAAACAAAATTTTCTTAGACTTTACATTTTCCCTTCTTCCAATATTGTTATTAACAGTTTGGCTTTCTTTGGTGGTGATGAGGAAAACATTCTTTACGAAGAAACTTTGTGGGCTGGAGTTGTGGCCCACTGGTAGAGTGCTTGCCTAGCATGTGCAAGCACTGGGTTTGGTCCTCAGCACCACATAAAGATAAATAAATAAAATAAAGATAATGTGTCTAACTACAACTAAAAAAATATATATTTAAAAGAAACTCAGGATTTTAAAAAATAACTTTTTTTATTAGTTGCTCAAGACAATACAATGATCTTGACATATCATACATTTGATTCAAATAGGGTATCAATTCTCATTTTTCCACATGTACAAATTGCAGGAGTACATTGGTTATACATCCATGTGTATACATACAGCAATCCTAGTGTCAGTTGTATTCTGCTGCCCTCCCTATCCACCCCCTCCCCGCTCCTCCCCTCCCATTACCTCTCTCTACCCATTCTACTGTGACACTTATTTCTCTTTTTTTTTCTTCCCTTCCCCCTCACACCTTCGTATATGTATTTTGTGTAACCATGAGGGTCTCCTTCCATCTTCCGTGCAATTTCCCTTCTCCCTCCCATTCCCTCCCACCTCTTTTCATTGTTTCATGGTAATCTTCTTCTCATGCTCTTCCTCCCTACACTGTTTTGAGTCACCTCCCTTATATCAGAGAAGACATTCGGCATTTGTTTTTTAGGGATTGTCTAACTTCGCTTAGCATAATCTGCTCTAATGCCATCCATTTTCCTGAAAATGCCATGATTTTGTTATTTTTTAGTGCTGAGTAATATTCCATTATGTATAAATGCCACATTTTTTAATCCATTCATCTGTTGAAGGGCATCAAGTTTGGTTCCACAATCTAGCTATTGTGAATTGTGCCGCTATGAACATTGATGTAGCTGTGTCCCTGTAGTATGCTCTTAGGTACACTTGTACATTGCTGGTGGAACTGCAAATTGGTGCAGTCAATTTGGAGGGCAGTATGGAGATTCCTTGGAAAGCTGAGAATGGAACCACCATTTGACCCAGCTATTCCCCTTCTCGAACTATACCAAAAAAATAACACTTTTTAGTAATTGCCTTTGAACTTTGAGATGTAAATTAAAAACATTAGGCTAAACTCATGTATTTTTAGTCTTTGAATTAGGCTTTAGCCTCTCCATTGCCTTCACAAAGTATCTTCTGCATGGGTAACCATGAGTGTCATAGTCTGATATACTGAATATGTTTGTAGAATTCTTCCCTTGATCGATATCTTCTTTTCTCACACTTCTTTGTGTGCCTGTATCTGTGTGTGTGTAGATATGTATACCATATGCATCTGGTTTCGTGTTTTTTTCAGTGAACTTTCTAGCCCCTTGAGCAAACATCAGGAACATTTGTAAATATTTAATATTTAAGAGAATAAAATGTGCTATGGGTACTGATTGGTTGGGAACCCAAGTGAGCTTTTATGAGATTGAAGAAACCTACTGCTGGGTGGTTACTTATATACTGAAATAAGGTAATGATATGGATATAATTAATTTAGTGGTTTGGGTAGTTGAGGGTTTTCTGTATGGAAAAACCAGTATTTGTTATCAGACATTTGGAGATGGCTTTGTGAAAGAATGCACCACTCTTTCCTATAGCATTTCAGAGGTAATATGTCATCTAAAAACTTCCTAATCTTTTTTGAAAAGGAATGATAGAGGGCTGGGGATGTGGCTCAAGCGGTAGCGCACTTGCCTGGCATGCGTGCGGAGAAAGAAACCCTGGAATGGCCCAGGACAAGCATCTGGGCTGCTTGGTGTCACCAGCATTCCTTCTATAGATTCAGACAGAAATTTCCCATGGAGACTTGATAGAAGTAGCACTGAGAGACGGAAGAGCAGGATCCTCCAGAGGATGTGCACAGCAGTCCTGAACCAAGGTTCTCTTGTTTCTGCAAAAATTACCATCCGTTCTTAATGAGAAGTGAAGAGAGCTCATGTGGAGGCTGCTCCCCGGCAGACTGAGTGCAGCTTAGCATACCCAGAGCAGTTCTTGGCTGCCGTCCAATGGGGGAGCAGACCCCACTTCTACCCCTGGTTTATGCCTGGTGACAGTCTCATGGTCTGCTTGATCTTGAGTAAGGGCAACCTTCATGACCTCAAGTGTCCTAGCTCTTGATTTCTAATTATCACACGTGCTAAACGTTTCTGTGGGTGCAGAATGATGACCGGGTCAAGTAAGTGGCTAACTAGCCCACAGGAGGAATTCAACATGTCATTATTAATCCCGAGTATCATTTGTTTCAACTGTAGTTCTGCGAAGGTCTGTTTAGCAGAAAATCATTTTCCCTAAGAAAAGCCTGAAGTAAAACATGTGACTTAGTATCAACCAACTAAATCCAGCAATGTATCTAGGTGAGAAACCAGCAATTTACATCTCTTCTCACTTCTGATGCCTTGCTTAGTCTTTGACCTGCGTTTCCTGTGTCTTCTTCCTCTTTCCTATGACGTGTTCTTGTACAAAATGCATTGTGCCTATGGGGTATGGATCTTCTAGTAACGGTATCTAAATGCTTCCTGTGTTTGCCCTCTCCCCTGACCAGCTCTACGTCCCCAGGGATCTCCTGTGGCTTGTTTCACTGCAGCATTTGAGGTGTTTGCAGTGAGAGGCTGATCTGGGCTGTCAAACTGGCTTTAAAGGTAGAAGCAAAAGCCCTTGTCCTCTCGGCCCCTAATGTCCTTCCATTATCCAATGGACATAGGGAACTCAGACCCAAAAGGTCCAAGAAGGTTCCCAGAAAGTCACTGCAACCCTGTTCCCCGTGTCCTCTAAGTGAAGGAAACAGGAGACCCCCGATGAAGAGGTCACGGCATCTTGCTCTTATTTATCAACTTAATGTGACAACTCAAGAGCCTGGTACTTTTAACCTATCAGTATGTTTGATGAGTTAGGGTTTTGCTGAAATTTGGAATAATTAAAACTCATCCAGGCTGGGGCTGGGGCTCAGTGGTGGAGCACTTGCCTGGCATGTGTGAGGCACTGGGTTCAGTTCTCAGCACCTAAATAAATAAATAAATAAATAAATAAATAAATAAAACAAAACAAAGGTCATCGACAGCTTTAAAAAATCTAATTTAAAACAAAAAAAGAAACTCATCTATTTCCTACTGTGAAGATGTGTTTGTATTAGCTGTTTTATTTATTTATTTATTTAGTTAGTTATTGGTGCTCAGGATTAAACCCAGGGCCTTGTGCATGCAAGGCAGCACTCTACTGACAGAGCTATATCCCCAGCCCTGTGTTAGTAATTTTCTGTGTAATTCAATACATTATTATCACCCTTGGTTCCTATAGGTTTTTAGCAGTTTTCAAGCAATGTGCTCATAGTTATTTACTACTTAATAAAGTTGAATCAATTTAGAAAAATATGTATCCTAAACTTTCCTGTCCAGAAAAGTTTGAGAAATGTATAGGAGAAATTTCTTAGTTTCAACATATAGATGAGCTGGGATTTGTATCTTTTTAAAAATTAACTAATTAGTTTACTCAAGAAATAATAATTAACTGTCCACACAGATGGTGGGAATCCATCACGAGGCTTGACTGGATTAATAATCTGACGAGAACAGAAACCTGGGAAGTGTTGTGTGGAGTTCACTGGGAAAACCTGAAGGTCAAGGGATCGAATGTGAGCCAGTGGAGGGGCTACAGTTCAGGAGTGTGCTGGTCACCATTAGAAATGAAAAGAATGGGACAGACTTCAAAGAAATTTGAACAAAGATTCCCAAGCACACACCATGTAACTGTCCATCAAAGTGAGAGCAATCGTCAAGACTGAATGAAATTCAAGTACAGATTACTAATGACAATGCCATGGATAGGCTTTGATTAGATATTTGGGGGGCTGGAAATGATGACAAGTAACTTCTGGATCTGTTAATTGACCAAAGAAAAGCTTTATCCAATAGGAAAGCAGAATGGGTGCATAAAACAGAGCAGAGAGCTGGAGGCATGAGTTTGATGTTAAGCAAAAGAAAAATGTTAATCCAATAAGTAATAAATCCAAATACGTCACCAAAATAGTGATCAATAGCATTATTATACTGAAAGTAAATAATGAAATAATCAAAATATAGAACGCATGAATAGCTGAAGCCATCAGAACCAAGTTCTCCCAGACAAAGCAGGACATGAGGGTGATCCTCAGAGGAGAGGGAAGGCACCCTGGAGCACCCGGGAGATAAAGGAGAAAGTCTTCGGTGCTGAGGTGAAGCCCTGGCGCTGTCCTGCAGGAGCACTGACTGGGGTCCTCCGCACACTGTGGAGAGAGCATTTCCTCGTGACAGTGGCTGGACTCTCACAGGGTTCTTGCACAGCATGCCTGGATGTCAGTGGTGTGCACTGAGGTGCCTGCCTTCCTGGATGTGGTCATCAGCATACAACGTCAAAGGCCCCTATGTTCCATGTCCTTCCATTATCCATGGGGAGGGGGGCCCTGTAAGCTGTGCCTTCCCCCTTGGGACACGGCAGCTGCAGGCCTTTCTCCTCTCCCTAAGCCCATTTCCTTCTTGGAAGATGGAGATGCCAGGCCCTGCCTCTCTGATGTTGGGAGGAGGGATGTGCAGGCGCAGTCTTTGGTCCACGATGGTATTCCCCCGAAAGTGGCTTTTCAGTGCTAGCATCAGGAGTGAGCGTCCAGACTGCGCAGTGACCATATTCCTACTCAAATTTCTAAACATGGCAAGCAATATGAATACCTATGTGTGTACGTATGTATGATACACTTGTGTGCGCGTATATATACATTTTTTCTCTTATGTCAAAGTTAATGGCCTTCAAGGAAGATCCTCAACTGGACAGACTGTTTTCCTTCTCATGCCCTGGCATCTTTCCATTTTCTTTTTTAAATTATAAGCATGTGGAGCCTCTCCATGAGCTTGGGACAGATGAACAGGGGAACACGTTCCTACCACATCCTTGCTTAGAAAAGGCAAAGGTTTAATGAAATTGTCACAGTTCAGAAGCCTTCACAATAGGACAAACCATGTCATGGAGTAAAGGAGGGTGCAGGGGAGGCAGGGGAGGCAAGGGTGCTTCCCACTGGAAAGGGTGACGTGTTTGTCCCCATTCAGGCCAGGCCTTGCTGGCAGAATTAGCCATTAGGGTCAGTGGACAGCAGGGAGCACATGAAAGGCACTGCATGAGAGGCCACGCTGTGCCTGATGCTCGGAGAACCAGAGGGTTAGGCCCTGGAGGATCAAGGGCAGCAGAGCCCCAGGTGGGCACTGGTCGAGAGAGGGACTTGGGAGCCATAAACTGAAGCCTGTGTACCTGGAAAGCAGTGTGGCTCGGAGGGAATGAGGAGGCAAACACAAAGGACTGGTGTGTTCGGTGTGAGTGTTTGTGTGTGTGTGTGTGTGAGAGAGAGAGAGAGAGCTCCTGAGAGAGCACACTGAAGAAACAGCTCCCACCAGATCAAGGAAAGGATGGGAGGGCAGTTCCTGCCCTACTACCCCTCCATCTCTAGGCTTTCGGACACTCCTTGGTCCCCTGGACTGAGGCCGACTCTCGCTCACTTCAGTCCAGCACAGCAGAAAAAATGCTTTATCCCCCTGGAGGGCTGGGGCTTTGCTCCTGTTCCCACTGTGCATGGTCCCGTGATCTCGGGCAAGTTTCTTACCTGTCAAGCTTGATTTTCATCACCCAGGAACTCCTTAAAAACAGCCAACCCCTTCTGAGAGGCAGGGAGGACCCACTGAGATAAAGCAGTGAGTCCTCATCACAGGCAGGAAGAACGGGGACCGGTCACACTGAACACCCATTGCGGCTCTCAAACACAGCTCCCTCCTCTGTTCCTGCCGTCAGCGTTAGCGGCCCGGCCACCCCGGGGCCGCCTGGAAGCCCTACCTCCCGGGTTCCCTGGATGGGGGAGGTGGCCACCTCTGCATCCCTCCACCCCCTCCAGGACCCCCGTGGCCCTGCTCAGGCCTTCCTCCAGGTCCCTCTCCTGTCTCCTGCACCACCTCCCACGGCTTCCAAAGAGAGGAGCCTGGGCGCAGGTGCTTGCAGGTCCCCAGGTGAAGTCTCCTTCTGGGCCCAGCGTCCCGAGTTTGCCTCTCTGAGCTAAAACATGGCGACTCAGCTTCCCCGTCCTCTCTTGACCCCTTTCCTTTTTATGGAGTCTCACTCATGGTTTTGGATCTGTGGCTTCATTGAGGGCTTCAAGGTCGGGGCATTGAACTTTGAGGTGCACAGGGCTGCCCGCTTTCAGGCCTCGTACTCAGGCCACCAGCAAACCATCTTCTCACAGCTTAGGAAAGTCCACAAACTTCTCTGAAGCTACCTGTTACATGTCGAGTCAATATCTACGACCTGACAGAAATCCATAGCTCTTACTTTTGCCCAATTTTCAAGAGAATAAAAAAGATCTATTACTGAGAAATATGTAAAACAATAGCCAGCCAGGAAAAAGAGCATGATTCTAAATGGCCATCAAGGGAATTGAACAGTCAGGACACGGGGAGAGCAGACCTGAGGACAAGAAGGAAACTATAACAGCACAACTCTGGAAAGGATGAAAGGACCCTCTGCAGAGACTGAGGACAGTGGGTTCCCTCGCCTCAGCATGTCACGCAAAATGAGAAACACATTTTCTACTTTTTAAGAAAGTCAAACAATTTATTTTGTGCCTATTTTTTCATGGGCCATGAGAAAAGTGATATAAACTGCACTGAATATACAAGGGTGTACATGTATATGTTAACATGAACATGCATACATACGTGTGCACATGTGCTGTGTGGGCCACACGTGTGTATTCAGGTGTGGATGCACACATGTGCATGGGAGCAAATGCACACCCGTCATGGTCCCATTGCAGTCATGTCCCCACACTTCCCCTTTCCTGAGGCAGGGCCCTCCCGGGTGCTGCAGCCGAGGCTTCATTGGGAGGGTGATTGGGGAGACTGAGTGGTGTGAGGACCACCGACACAGCAGGAAGCTGGGCACAGGTCGGTTCTGCTGCCCTGGGCAGGGCAGGCTCCCCTGGGGTCAGACAGCAGGCTCCTCGCCCATAGTGGCTGACCTGGAGAGTGGCATTGTTCTGTGCACACAGAGCCAAGGCCAGCATTGTGCTGAAGTAACTGGCGGAGGGTGGCGTGGCCTTGGTGAGGAGGCAGCTGCTTATTCTAAACGGGCAGCTTGATCTGCAGAGGCAAGAACCTCTTGGGTTGGGAGACCTCGGAGTTGAAGGGAGAAAGGAGACTTAAAAGTCACCTTGTTCATGGTTCCATAAAATGCAGGACATGGTCTGTGCTCTTTAAGGGTGATGAGCCATTTAGGGAATCGAGTGAATTTTATCGTCACACTTTCTTAAATGACACACACACATAAACTTGACTCTCCTCAGGAGCCTGCTGAAACATTTGCTCATCTTAATAACTAAGCACCACTCAGGGGCTCAGGAGCCAAGATGAAGCCTCTGTTTGTGATGTCATTTGGAGTACACATGTTGGCACCTACTGTATACCAGGCAACAGGCTGGATAGATTAGTAAGACCTAATTCCACTCTTCTACGTGTTCACCCAACCCTCACCAAACCCTAGCTGGCCACCAGCTACAAACAGTCACACAGAAGCAGCCAGCTGAGCTTTTCCATGCAAATCTTACCCTATTTCCAACAATGAGACCTCTAATAATGAAGGTCAGTTTTGCTGGAGGAATCCAGAATCACTGTGGAATCACATCAGGGCTAGCAGTCAGCTCAAATCCTGAGATTTTAGGGATGTGCATTCTTGCAATGCCTCAGTGTCATTCCTTGGTCACTAGCTACGCAGAAGTGCCTGTAAAGTCAAAAGCATCTGACCTACACGGAGGAACTTCCACACGTCATCTAGCAGAGAGAAACATTACTGTAAAGATATAATTATTAGAAGAATTTTCTATATCATTTAATCAAATATTTTATAAACCATCTAATTATAAAACACATTTATAATAAATTGAAATGTTTTATTCCTGAAATACTTTTAAAGAAGCATTTTTTCAATTTTTTTTGTTTGACACCTTCTAGACTGTTGAGTAAAAATGAAAAGCAGCCTTTTTAGAAATAGGACGCATGAAAAAAAAAGACAGAAGTTTTAAAATTAAATGATAAGAACAGGGCAGGGTGTACTCAGTGGCAGGGTGTGTGCTTAGTGTGCATGAAGCCCTAGTTTCAATCTCCAGTGCCCAAAACAAAACGTGGAATCTAAGGAAAGAAGTGGACAAGAGGATTGTCACCGTCCCAAATCCACACCCCAAGTGTCCATCTAACAAGCAAAAGGTCTTGTGCTTCAGAGAGAGTCACACAGAGGCCCGGGCTTGCAGATTTAGCACAGCTAGATGGCTATTATTTATTACATATTCAATTATTAAAATTATTCAAATGAAAATCTTAAATTGAAATTGCTAACTTGGTAAAATAGTAGATTGAATATTATTAAACTGAAATTATTAAAGTGAAACTCTTGATAAGCATACACTGTGGAACAAGCTGCTCTCTCCTCTGCACAAGATCATTGGCACGTGACTGGACAGTGTTGTTAACATTATCCTAAATAACCAACAGATTTTCTACTCTGTTATGTTCTAGAATTCATGAGAATATAGAATGTGGCATTGACACCAGGAAGAAGCAAGTTGAAGCCGTGTGGGATGTGTGTGTATGTGTGTGTATGTATGAGTGTGCACGTGTGTGTGAGTGTGCACACACAGGAGTTGCAGGTCACAGTGGGGACCTGTGGCAAAGGCAACCTTTAACTAATGCCAGCACCTTCTTACTTACTAGAAGAGCTGGTGATGAATTAGAAAGCTGAGGCACTGGGAGAGGAGCAGAAGGTCACCTTCAGAGAGCTGGGTGGGAGCAGCTATGGACCAACTGACCCTCCCCCTGAGCCGTCGAGATACAGCTTCCTTCATATTTAGAAAGCGATGTGAAGATGTTGGTAGATGGTGGGTGGCTTTTCAATAATTAACCAGAAATAAATGATATTCCAAAAATTTCATTTTAGTTTATAAACATTCTTTTGAATATCTCCAACTCAGGTGTGAAATATGCATTCCCTATACATAGAATATTAAACTGAATTAAAATTTTAAATTCTTCAGACATTTCAACTAATAAATAATTTACAGTAAAATCACTGTGATTTCCCCATCTGAACCCATTCAGATTCCTGAACCCAATCATCCTGAGGTCTTTTCCTTGATAAAACCTCGTCATGAGCAAGAGCAAAGAAGGATTATCAGACCTGGAGACTGACACCCAGCCAACCTATTCTCCACATTTTCATACTCACTTGGCCATGAATATTACATTGTAGCAACAAATAAAATGTGACATCCTTAGTTACAGATTCTAAAACTAGGGGAACGGACACAAATCATGCTAAGAACCCAATTTGCATGTACGTCCACTTCCGACACACACCATGGGCTTTGTGTCTCTTGCAGAAGAGAGACGGAGACTGGCTGGTCTGCTTTTGACATTTTAAAGGTTTGACTTGCCTCTTTTTCTTGTTTGCATTAAGGAGAAAGCATGTTAAATGTTTTGTTCACAGCCTGATGGGACTGAGTCGGGAGGGCCCTGCCAGCCGCAGTGCTGCCAGTTACCCTGTCTGTGGGCTCTCCTCAATACTTTACCAGTAGGACGAGGGCCGAGCTGAATTCTCTGCTTTTATTCTGACTCCTCCATGGAGGTTGGAAGATGGATGACTTAACTCCATGAAAACAATCTGTCAGCAGAGCCAGCAGACGGCGTGGTGAGGAGAGGGCAGAGCATATGGTAGGTTCAGCAAGTAATGGCTTGTATGCCATTGATTATTCTTTTCTCAGAACAACAGCTAATACCCTGGAGTGCATTATGATAGAATAATCCTGAACATTCAGTGAATGGAGGCACTTCCAAGTGGTGCTTTGGCTTGGTTTGGATGCTATTTATTAAATAAGCCTTTGTCCCAGGCTTTTAAAGAGTATTTGAAGGGCTTGGGCCTTGGAACACTGGGCCTCATTCATCTGGAGACAAGGGTGATGATAGGTGGGAAAGCATCGTGTGTCACAGCACATGCAAAGTCCGCAGCTGCAGGTAGAGCAAAAGGACAGTGGCAGGGCCAACTCCAGGAGAAATATACTATAAAAATCACAGTAGTCACGTCATCTAGCAGGTGACAATCTAATCACCATAATAGGACCATGAATAAAGACACACATGAATGAACACAGTGATATGCTTTGAGTTGTGCAAATGCATCCACCTGTGGAGACATTCTTTCCCCTCTTTCTGCTTAACTTTCTCCAACACACCCGTTACCATTTCATACACTAGCATTGTACTTTTCCAGTTTATGTTATAAATTGTCTGCCCCAGAGAAACCTTGTCCTAGCACACTAATTATCCTGCCAGATACAAAGTGTTCAATAAATGTTCCTGGAATGAAAGGTGATCTACATCCTGATTAGTTGTCAACTGTTTTTAGCACTATTTAGGAAGAAGGTATGTCCTAATAGACTGTGCACACCAAGTGCAGAAATGCCTCAGTACTGTGATCCCAGGAGCGTCACTCTCCAACTACTAAATAGGGGAGGGACCAGGAAGCAGCTGCCATTCCCAAATCCAGATTGTGCCCAGGACCAAGGAGTGAGCTCTCCTTAGGCAGGGCCAGGTCCCCAGGAACCCTGACCAGGTCCCTCTGGAGGATTGAGGACTGCTTCTCCCTCCCTCTAATCTGGAACCACACTTGAATCCTCAGCTCCTTTCAGTAGAACTTCACACACCTCTTTTTCAATCTGATCAGCGTGATATTTACATGTGGCTTGTGGGGTGCACCACAGTCAGGCATCTTCTTTCTTCTGGCAAAAAGCCCACAGTCATCCCTGAGACACCACAGTGCCTGGGTGAGGTCTCACTGTGAGCCTTTCCAGAGGGACAGTCCAAGTGCCCACCACCCCATGGACTGTGTGCAGCCATGCAGGGCCTCCGAGCTGCATGCAGCCAGCTCCTGGCTCTGTGCTGAGTGGCCATGGCTGGGAAGTCTGTGCTGGACCGGGCACCTGAGCACTGGAATAGATCCATGACCTCACTCAGTTGGCTGCATCCTTCACCTTCACTGACAAGAAAATTAGGCCTTGGTATGCTCTCATCTGAGGAAGGAGACACACATCAGTCATCCTTGAATGAGCCTGACACTGTGGTGAGCAAGTCTCATCTTATTCTTAAGCAGAAAATGCCACATTTGCCTTAAAATGAGTCTTGCGGGATAATGAAAGACTGCATCACTTAAAAATAGAGCCTCGGGTCCCTGCCAATGGGTCCATGTGCCCACGCTGCTATTCTTAGTGAGCTCTCTCTGAAGAGACCAGGGTGCCTGGGCCAGGCTGTGACCCTGTCACCGGGAGTGCGGCTGCTCTGCTGGAGTGTCACAGTCAGTCTCTAGAAGGTTCTTTGGGGAACAGGTTCTCAGGACAGCATCCAGACAAAGGACTCAGGATAAAAAGCCTTGCAAACGGCCCTGAGAGGGTCAATGCTGTGGGGACAGGAAAGCAGTCCTGGGTCTGGAGGGAGAAGGAGGAGCAGGATTCCCTCCATAGCCGTAGTCCATTCTCACGTCCTGCAGTGTGCAAGATGGTTCTTCATAGGTTGTATCTCAGATCTAGACAGCACTGCATTTGGACAGATAAGACCTTACTGCCGCAGTCTGGCTGCAGCAAAATAACCGGTGAGTGATGAGCAACTTGTGTAGATTGATACAGCAGGAGTGGGAGCCGTTTATTGTAGGACAGGAGGGGTATAGATACATTCCACACAGCTTATCTAATTAACATAAACTAGATACAGCAGTCAACCCATCAGGAATCTCCACACTTAATGGCTCGCTGGCGTTACTTCACAAACCACTCCCTCTGGCAAAATGCCAGGCGCCATCTTGACTTGTTTACAGACTCTAACACCTTACAGTTGCCACCAATGTGCAGGTGAGATGGCTGCTCAAGGACTTTCCCTGAGGACCAGGGAAGAGGTGGAGCTCACCAGGAAGCAGCTCAGAAGCCCCTCAGGAAGCAGGTCTTATTTTCTCTGCCTCTTTTCCACCACTCATTGCATCTAACATCTCGCTCTCCAAATAGCAGTAGTTAAAAACACATCTTCTTATACATTTCCAATGTTTGAGTGCTAACTCCCCTGAAAGGAACTAAAACAGGGTCAGTCCTCAGCAGACAGAAACTGTGGAAGCTTAAACTCGTTTCCCATTTCCTTCCCTCTTTCCTCCATCTCTCCTTCTCCCCTCCCTCCTCTTTCTCTCTTGAGTGCCGGTGTTCTGAGGAGTAGCCACTACACTCCTCAGGGATGCCGGCTATATTTCCACAGGTGCAGGGACACTTGTGCACCACTGTAGCCTGGCTGTGTCTCCACCAGGTGCGGAACTCCAGATGAGTGTGTAGAACCAGCCCTCTTTCAACACTGCACACATCTGTGCATTAGAGCCACCTAGGCCTATTACTAACAAAATCTGCGCACTGATTACGTATCACCTTAACAATAGGGCCCAGCATCTCTGCCTTTCAGAAATTAAGACAGTGATAATCCACTGGATTATGATAATGCTAATAAAGACACGATTTTTTAAAAAATAAAACACCTTTAATTTTCTTCCCAGAGGAAAACAAATGGTTCTATCTGGGAGCTTAAACTTGTTTAGAAAACTAACACCTATCACTTAGTATGTACACAAAAGTGAAGCCCTATTGATTAGAAGCTATCTACATAGATAAATATGCTTTTAAAGTTTTAGTCTGAGTTAAGATTTGATATGGAATTTTTATACCTTTGTCAAGAATTTGATCACCAAAAAATAGGTCTGTTTGTATAAAAAAGACAATTTTAAGTAAGCAACTCAGTATAACAATTGTTTGTTATGAAGAATTGATGTTTAAAACAACCAATGTGTTTTAAATACATCTGATTTGAAATGGTTGAAGGAGAACTTTGGCAGATTTCAATTTGAATTTTTGAATATGCTAAACTATCAGATTACAGTTAATAAATCCAGTTCAACCTTAATGTTTGAGAATACTAAATTAAATATAAAAATTTTTAAAGATAGTTTGCATATTTTTTTAATCCTTGAGGTTAATCAGTGAAGAAATACTATAAGATCTCAATGAACAAGAATTCTATCTTCATTTACTAATTAGCATAATTTACCAATTAGCATAAAAAGAATCATCTTTTTAAAACCTGCTCTGAGAAAAATATGGCATGAAATGATACCTGACAAGGTCTAAAGACTCATTTTCTAATCTGAGAACATTAACATTGTCAAAAAGTAATGTTTGCTACCATTGCCTGAAAATAGATATTAATGTTGTTGTTTTCCTTTTATTACAAATAATTGAGCTAGCTACTCTGAATACAGATAGAAAATATAATACCTCATGAAGCCCATTTCTTATTTTAATTGGCACATTCTAATTGTGCATATTTATGGGATTCCAACACTGCGTCATGACCAAATCCAGGTAAACCACATTTCCATACTCAAGCATTTATCATTTGTCTGTGTCTGGAACATCCAAAAGCCTCTCCTCCAGCGATTTTGAAATGTGTAATACAGCATGACAAGCTGTATTTACCACAAGCTGTGACAGGACACGGATGTCCCCATGCCCTCCCCGGCTCTGGAGACCACTGTCTTGTCTCCCCTTCCAGGACATTGACGTTTGTAGGCTTCCCCGGGAGTGAGGTCCTAGTACTCCTCCCCTTTCTGCACCTGGCTTATTCCACACAACATAATGGTCTCCAGTTCCTTCCATGATGTAGCAAATGGCAGGACTTACCCCTTGTGGCAGAGTATGCTACTGTTCACGGGACCACCTTTCCTCCTCCATTCCTCACCAGTGGGCGCCGAGGCTGACGCATCTCTTGGCCACTGTTTGCAGAGGTGCAGTGGCCCTGGGAGTCCAGGTGTCCACAAACCTACTTGTCTGTCCTGTAGGCACACCACTGAGAGGCCAGGGCTGTGCAGCCCCGAACCAATGGTGATCAATAGTTCATAGTACAGCAAACAAATCCACCCAACCCAGGTGAGCAAGTGGAAGAGGGAAGACTAAAGCTACAAGGCCAAGCATGGGCCCTCCTTCAATGTGCTCCCTGAGCTAGGTGCGTGCAGAGTCCCTCACCACTCAAGAGAGAGTCCCAGCCCGTAAACTTGTCACTGGAAAAGATGTGACTAGGAGGGTCCCAGCAGTTCCTAGAGAAACTCAGCTCAGGGCCAGATGGGTTCTTGGCTCATAAGTTGGGAAAGTATCTCAAGTATCTTGGCACACACCAGTCAGGGCAGAGTCGGCGTATTTAGGAAAGCAGATGCCCATTCAGTGGGTAAGGGGCAGTCTCAGGGGACAGACAGCACTGAGCTGGTGTGGAGTGTTTACCCAGGGATGGTGCCAGGGCCTGAATGTGAGGGAGCCAGGCTTTCTCTCCTCCTGCTGTGAAGGTGAGGGTCAGGGCGAGGCCCAAGGGGGTGCCCTCAGGGTGGCTGTCGCTCCTGGGCGCTCCTGCATGTCAGTGCCTCCTGGTACTTCCTTTGAGACTCTGTGACTCTGCCTTTATTCCCAAATTCCTTCCGTTGGTGAAGAAATCACAGAAGCTGGCTTCACTGGGCACCCTCCCTCTGTGAGGTGCGTCCCCGCTCAAACTGTGTCATTGAGACACCATGAAAGTTCCAACCTGCTGTGGTCCAGGCTCTGAGGTCTGGCTTAACTCCATGTTTTCAGCACAGTTTACCAGGGATGCACCCTTGGGCTGTTATGCTCGAATTCAGGACCCCCAAAGACCACCAGAGACCCAAGATCGATGCAAGCAGCAAAGAGGTGTTTATTGTGAGCTAGTTCAGTCCTCCGCACACACACAGCAACTGGTGACGCTGAGAGGCCCCGAGCCCAGGGTTTGCAGCAGTTTTATACATTCTCTGGAGAGGGCAGGGACTTCACATACATCATAGCAAATCATCACACACTGCGGGAAAATCAAATAACAACTCTAAAACATGATTAGCACATTCACTGGCGGGAACAAGTTGGGTTAAGGGTGATTGATTACTACAAAAGGGATATTCATTTGAACTGATTGGTTTAAGCCAAGAGGGGTGTTCATGCTGAACTACATGGTTTCCCAACACCATAAACTACTGGGAGGGTCATCTGGCATCCCAGGTATTTCCCTGTCTCATGTTGATTGGTGGCTGCTAGGGGGTTCCTATGGGTCCCCACCTAGCCTGACTGAGTCAGGGACACCTGGCCCAGCAGATCTCTCCTGTTATTTGTAGATAAACAACTTAGCAGGGTGGGAATGTGCCTAGGAGTGCTCTGTGGGTTTTTCCAAGGACAAAGGTCATGTCCCTTTCTTGGACAGGCTTTGCTCTGAGATAGAAGCTGGTTTTTCAGGGCTTGGGAAGGAGAGAAAACATGTGTGACTCACAAGCCTCTACCTTTGATGTGCCTGCAGAGATGTGGGGAGGAATGAAGGAAAGGCCCTAGTAGGTAGAACACGTGTCAGGGTGCACAGGAAATGACGTGGAGCACTGTCACATGTCCTTAGAGTTAGAGCAATTATAACGTCACGTGAGGCCTTCAGAGCTGAGCTTTTTATCCACAAGTGAATTGTGAAGGTCTGTGCTGAAAACTTGAGTCCAGAGAAATGTTTATTTATCCTTCAATAAGTGATTAGGCCAAAGGAAAGCTTCAACCAATATAAACTAAACTTACTAAGGATTAATGTGTAAGCCAGACTGACCATTTATAAAGTGCTCACAGCATGTGACTATTCAGAGGCTGACCCACAGACTGGAGCAGTCCCTCTGGGTAGCAGTCATGACTGAGCCCCGCTTGAGATCAGCTCAGGCCGGGAATGAACCCCTAATGACGGTCATTTGGGAGCACCCTACTCCGGCACTTCTTGAGAGACACAGGTTGTTGCCTAGAAGAAACCACTTCCTGGACTTGGTGGTGATGACTTCCACCCCAGCTTTTCCCATGGGCTGTTTGTTTGGGCCATTTAGTTTTCAGCATTGTAACACAAATATTCTCACCAGACGATGTTCCTCATCAAAAATGCAAGTCTTCTTCCAATCCTTAGCATTCATTTTAAATTTCTATGGGATGAAATGCCCTCGAGTTTAACTACATTTGGTGATGTGTTTCTTTTCAGGCAGTAGCATTACCTGCAGGCTCTAGAGATGCTGTGATACCGACTCCAAATGCATCCAGTGTTGTATTAAGGCTGACATCATGAGAAACAGCTCAGACACAGACCCCAGCCAGTGTAGGCAGGGACAAAAGGTTTCTCCCTGCACTCCAGAGAAGGCAGCTTCTGGTATCACCTGCTCTTGAAATTTATTTCCAGATTCACTTAGACAGTTCTGACAGACACATATCCCTTGGAATAGCAGACAACAAAATTAGAATTATAATTGAAATCGGCCACATCCAAAGGCCCTGCAGGAGGATTTTCTAAGACTTCTGTATTTTGGCATTTGCGAGATGCCACTTAGTGGATCACAGGGTTGTTTGTCTTTCTTCCTTGTGTCATTTTTGCAGCTAAATCACTGATAAAACCAACCTGACTATCAACACGAAAGGAATTCCATTTTAATATTGTACGTCTTTCACATTGATCTCTTCCACAGAAGCAACCTTAACATGAGAGTTTCAACTTACAAATAATAATGACTAAGTAGAGACAAAACATTTTCTATACGTGCTCCAGATTTTCCCTTCACATAGTATTTTTTTCTGTGCATATGCTGAATACCTCTAACTTTAACCCAAAGAAGAGTGAATGGGTGGATGAAGCTGTGGTCCTACATTCACTGTGGTTCAGTTGGTAGCTTGCAGGCGGGCTTCTCAAAACTTAATCTGCACCAGGCACCTGGGTTAGCAGCGGATCTTCATTCTGTAGGTCTGGGACAGGAGCTGGGATTCTGCACTCCCAACAGCTTCCCACTGTGCACACCCACTGCATTTCTAACAGTCGCATCTTCCACACCCACTGGGCAGTGGAGGTATGGAAGATGCAACTCACTCAACGGAGCCTGCTTTATAAAATAAGTTACTACGTTCTTGTCACATACTGTTACTCAAGGGTCCTACAGGTCAATCCTTGAGGCAAATATTAAAGACCATGACATCTAGCACATTAGAATTCAGAGGATGCATTTATTTCGATTATATTTACAAATTCTACCATAATTTTTGTGTATCTTTATGATGGGTCTAAAATCTTGTATATTCAGAATCTAAGAATCACAACATACTTTTATCCTCTGTTGTTTATTATTTAAATAATCTTGTGGTGTGGACAATGCTTTGCTTTCAACATGACAAATTAAAATACTGAGAACAAGTGGTCTGAGAGGGAAGTGCAGCGGTGACATTCATTAGGATGTAAGGAAACCCTGCCTCCACGCTAGTGTCCAGGCCTTGTTAATGAGAGGTAAACCAACAGTGTGTGTCACTGGAGTCCCCTCTGACAGTCACGTGTCCAGTGTACTTGAAGGACAGTGAAGGTCACTTGAGGAAAGAGGACTGTAACAAGATGGAGCTCCCAGGGAATGTGGTATTTTCATTCCTTAGGTCCCAGGAATTAAGGACGAAATTGTTAGAGCTGAGTGACGGGCCAGTAAATTGCCTTGTGTACATTTTATTTTTACATTACATTTTATTATTTACATTACATTTTTATTATTTACATTTATTTTTTACATTTTATTATTTACATTTTATTTTTACATTACATTTTATTATTTACATTACATTACATTTTTATTATTTACATTACATTTTATTATTACATTTGCTTTGAAACTTCTTAAAGTAAGGAGCTTCAGCCAACCAGCGGTGAGAAGCCTGATGCTCAGGGTGGGAAGTTCCAGAGTCCACTTTCTCGGGATCTGTCAGAGCCTGCAGCACCGTGGACCTGTACAAGGAGCACGGACCAGCAGTGGGTCCTCCTCACTGTGAGGGGCAGGGCTCTTCATGCTCACTAGGGCTCTGTTGCCATGACTTTTTTGTTTTGTTTTGTTTTTTTAGCATTTGGTGGTGGTTCTGCTGAAGCCACAATAAAAATGAGTCAAAATACCTTTTCTTTTTCTGTGACGTTCTTGCACATTTATGGAGACAGAAGGTGCGTTTCTGCCACTCGCCAGCCTGCTTCCTGCTGGGCCCTTTCCACCCAGTCTCCACCCGAGGCTGCCTTCAGTGCTAGAAACAGAATTGCCACAGTAGAGGAAGAAGAGCGCAGCCACGACCTCCTTGTACCAACACCGTGTTTCTGCATGAAAACCTCCGAGGGAAATGGTTTTATCCTGACAGCTGCAGCCCAAAATCGACTCAGATTGTTTTTATTTTCTTTCACATTTTTAAAATTTAGAAATTGAAAACTCTAAATCTTTTACCAACCTAGGATTCATCCAGTTCTTCCTCATTTACTCATAAAATGGTTTACTTGCTATTGAGCAATACTTTCCTTCAGTGTGTGGATGCAAACTTTACCATGGTGATACTTCTTCTGGTGAAATCAAACTTCTGTGCATAACCAGAAACAATTTGGTGTGGGTGTGTGTCAGGGTTAGCAGGTAGGGGGTATTCAGATATTTTTATTCAAATGGCTCTGCACCCCTTTTTATTTCCCCTATGTGAAGGGAATGTCATCCTCATGTTGGCCAGAGTAAGTGAGGTGTTAACATCTCAGCTAAAAATGTTTCTGCCACCAGAATCACTACGTGCGCCATCTTGGTTCCACATCTGGCAGAGGTCTTCTCATGGCTGCCTATCCCAGAGGCCAGCTGGGTGTGGTGGAGTAACAGCAGGGTGATGATGGCTATAAAAGGGGTTCCCTGCTTCTGCAGGAAGACATGACTGGATGAGAGTTGGGGAGAGGTAGCAAAGTGAAAAGACCAATTTATTTTTTTGTTCCAATTATCGTGTATATTGCATGGTTGCTCATTAGATTTTTAAAAGCAAAGAAAAAAGACCAAATTGGATCTGAAGTCCCAACAGACTCTAAAACAACATATTGTTCAGGCTGTTTTCAAAGCAAAGTTCACTCCAGAGTAAACCGTGCTCATATTTCCATAATGCAACACATCAATCCTTCAGGACTTTGCCCCTTCAAGATGTGCATTTGTGTAAAACAAGATCAGTCCTTTGTAGTGCAGGCTCAACATGGGCATCACAGGGTGTGCATCAGAATCCACAGATCAGGATTTATATAGCTGTGTCCTTGATTGCCTGTGTTTCTTTCTTTCTTTCTATTTTAATGCTGGGGTTGACCCCAGGACCTTGGCATGCTAAGTATGTGCTCAACCACTGAGCTCCATCCCCAGCCGGATTTCTTTATTTTCCATGAATAAAAATAATAGGTTTTTTTCCTCTTTAAAATACTTAAAAATAAAATGATCTAAGACTAGCAACTCAAAATTCTTTCTCTGAATTTTAGATAAATAATACATAAATTTCTAATAATTCTAATAGAGTTAATCTTCCTCTTCTGAATATTTTATGCAACTTGAGATATTTTATTTTGTTGTAAATAGACCAGAAAATCCATTGATGAAGTCACTAGCCAACTCCACTTCCTCCTTTCTGGGCTTCTGCTGTGTTGACAGAATGGATACCCTTCTGGTTCCAGGGCATCAAGTTCAAAGTCGGTGGTCTCCGGGGTTGATTTAGTAGCCTGATATGGCCCCTCATTTGCAGTCCTGGGTGAGGCTCCAGCAGTTGTGCCTTCATAGCCATATGTTCCTGTAACTTTTGAAATATTAGGACATGAAAGCTGGGCATGACTCAAACCCCCTCCTTTTCCAGCCTGACCTCTCTCTCCTTGGCTCCCCCAAACCCCACGCAGTTAGTGCAGGATGTTTGAAGACAGAGCAAAGGGCCAGTTGAGCTGAGGTTTCATTTAGCTTGTGTTTGGGAGACATATTTGTGGGTTCTCAGCTCCATCATTAAGATTCAGCTGAAGGTCCTGGTTTAGACTTAACTTCCAGGATTCCTTGGGTTCAGTGTAATGTCACAGACCAGCAGTCAGAGACCACATTGGAGGCTGGCACAGCAAGCCCCCGGTTCCTGGCCTGTGGAGCACATGGGTGGTAGGTGTGTGGGGGGGGGATGAGGATCCACATGCCTGGAGCCCAGAGTTTGTCAAATTATGTGGAGAGTTACAGGAAAATTATGAGTGGGGGATAAAGTTTTTATTGAAGCCTATTCATGCTATCATAAACATTCTAAATTACACATAATGTCTGACTACAAACAAAGCACAATTTAAAATAAATTCATAATGGCATATTTGATAATCCTCCAATGGGAAAAGTGTTCATCCGATAAAGCTCAAATATGTCATTTTATCTAGAATTTGGGAACTGGATTTAGAACATTTTAATTAAAATGTGAGAAATTAGTGTCTTCTGTTTGGGGTGTTTATGGAGAGCTTCACCTTTCTCATCTTTAAACTTAAAAAACATTTACTAAATAGCAGAAAAATCAGACAGAATCAAGACAATAATGATTAGTGTTGAAATCTATGGAAATTATTCTACTATAGAGATAACAAAAACCTCTAATAACAAATAATAAATATAACAAAAATCAATTACACAGTACTACACCAATTGCTTCTTACGAGAAAGGTGCATTTTGAAGAGAAGTAGTGGACAGACTGCTGTGGTTCTATAGCCAATTAATGGAGAGAACTGAATTGCATGTTGGAAAAAAATTTAATTCCTTGCTAATCTAACTCTACATGCTGATACTACAGGGCTGCCTTCTGCTGTCAGTTTCCTAGCCATGCAGGAATTTATTTATGTGCGTATTTTTTGGTTTTCAGTGTTCAACCCTCCTTGCCATCTGCCATATACAGCCCACCGCTACGGATGTCTGTCCTTCTTCCTTGGCCTTCTTTCTTGCCCGTGAGCTAATTCAGGCCTTTCTTTATTCCTTAGATACTTTAGCAGCCTAATTAGGGAATCCATTCATTGACTACATGTAGCTTCTTTTTGGTCTTTTGTCTGATTCACCTTCTGTGCACTTATTCATTAAATGTATGTGTAATAAAGTCCAGAGCTGCAGTGAGAATGGCCAGGGAGACCATGGTCTTTGCTAGCAGAAAGCAGAGCATCTGTAAGAGACAGTGCCAGTCCCTCTCCTGGTTGAGATGCGCTGTGTGAAATGCAAATATCCAGACATGAGGAAGCTTCCATGAGAGAGCATGGGGAATGGGATGGCTCACCCTGACTGCATCCTAGAACAGAGTCCCAGGCTGCTGACGGTAGCAGCTGACCCAGAGTCCCCACAGGTGGGCTGTGTGCCCACATTTTCCTTCATCTGCACATGAGAAGGCTGGGGTGGACCAGCCGAGGAGCTTGCCTGCTGGTCACGAGGACCGAAGTGTCCAAGCTGGGTGAGCACAGGGGCCTGCTTCCCCAGCTAGCCCTGTGCTCTTTGAGCTAGGAACAGTTCTTCCTGAAATCCTTCTTTGAACATGTGATTGATCTCCTAAACAATTGTTTATTAATTATTTCTTCTGAAAATGAGGTCTGGCCTTTGGAGCTGGCTCTGCAGCCTCTGAGCAGTATGTGCTAACCGACTTTCCTGGTCTTTTAACCGACTGTTCACCTGGCCGGATGTTTCCTGACAGTCTGCCTGGGTGTTCTGCATGCATGGTCAGAAATATGTGAGTTGAGCCAGATGTTTAGGCCCCCAATCTTAAAGTCCTTCCTGGGTAACAGCAACAGTGGCAACCTTCTTTTTAGCTGAGTAGAAAAACCACCCATATCCTCCTGAGTGCCATAGAAACTGTGCAGTGGCCTCAGGAGAAGCAGATGGGTGGTAGGTGTCGTTTCTCTTTTCTTTCTGGATTTTCCCCTGCCTTTTCCTCCTTCCGCACACAGAGAATCGAGCAGAGGGCAGGGGGAGGACTGGAAAGCATCAGGCCAACAGAATGAGATGATGTCAGGAACAACACCTCACAACTCATGAGACACAAAGCTTTCCTGCGAAAACTAGGTGTCCCCGAGAAAGCTGACACACAGCGATGACAAGGTCTAAGACAGTCGAGTGCCCCTGGCAGCTCTGTGACGACACAGGAAACCCAGCTGCGGAGTCCCCTCAGGAAAGCGGTGAGGCAGTGGGAATCTGAGATGCGGCTTGTCACTCCATCCCTCAGTGCAGGGGTGTGCAGCCTTTAGGGTGGAGGCCTGGCATCCGAAAGCCCTGATTCTACTGACACTCTGTTACCTACGAGTTATGGGACCTTGGACACCTAACTCCAAACTCCTCAGCTGAAGAACAGGGAGACCAATCATCCCTGTCTCCTAGGGGCCTTCTGAGGACAAAAGCAAGAGGCGGCCCCTGTTCAAAGCCTGGCACATGGTAGTCGTCAGAGTGCCAGCTCTGTCAGCGCACCTGCCATCAGCATGGTGGCTGTCATGGTGTTATTGTGGCATTTAGTTGGTCTTCACTGCTTTTTGTGTTTAGCTATGTGTGAGCTCCTCAGGGAGAGATACTAAAAAAAATAATAATAAAAAAGAGGCAACATTGTCCTGACCTTTCATCTAAATTGGATGAAAATGTTGCAGAAAGTTCAACATTTCAAAGGAGATCTATCTTCCTACAAACCTTGCAGGTCTGCCTAATAACACTCCTGGTTGGAGAGTTTATTCTGGGTGGAGGAATCACTGGTAGCAAGAGGATGGCCGTGGCAACGGGGTCCAGGCCTGCGTCCTGGCTTGGCAACTGGGTAGTTGGCATTTCAGAAGCAATTAAAAGAGTGTGAGATCTGGATGTGAAGACCTTTGCTTTTCTCTGTGCGGAGATGTGTGCAGTGTCCTCATGACCATGTCAGCAATCAGCCTCTGGAGAGAAGCACGTCCCCCCCTGGAAAAGTAGCACTTACCTTATGCAGAGGAGGCATGGAAACAGCTCCCCTGACCCTCCCTTGCCCCCTGAAACCTCCCTCCTACTCCTTTACAAATCCTAATAAGGAGCAGTCACTGCTTCTGGACCAACTTGTGCTCCATTGACTTTGGGGTGTTTCCACACACCCCAGAGCCCTGCTCCATCATAAGGAAGCGTTTGCAGAATCCCAAGATGTGACAACCAGTTTACTGAGGCCAGCCTCCCAAAGAGGCATAAAAGCCAAAGCTTCTGTTGTCTAGGGTCAATGTGCCCGTGATCCATTGTCACCAGCCTGAACCAGCAGAATCCCGCCAGTACAGCCAGGGATGGAGGGTGCAGGGCCTGGGGGGAATCTGTGGCACAGGGTAGACAGGCACCAGAAGAATGCCATCAGACACACCCCCAGTCACTCCCCTGCCTTGAAAGCAATGGGTACCTCCTTTACTGGGATGGATAAGAACTGAGAATCATTATCTAGTAAAAGAAAAAGAAAAGTATCCCCAGTACATAAAAGATAATTTTCCACACACCGAAGTTGTGTTTTGTTAAACAGAATACTTTTTCATGCTCAGCATTTATTTACACTTTTCTCCCAAATGCCTTCCCAAGTCTTTAACAACTTTTTTTTTTTAAATAAACAATGATAGAGCTTCTCACCTCATGAGGAAACTTTACAGCCAGAGAACCTGATTAAACTTTACCTTTCATCTTTTCCTTTCAGCACCTCACTAAAATTTAACAAAAAGAAAATTACACAACATGCATAAAAGGCTCAGAATGAGCTGTAAATAGCTGTATAATAAATTACGCTGGAAAATTCACATCCGTAAGTGGGAATTTGTTTTTGTTTGTACTGCACTGCACAGTTGGTTGCATTTTAAAAAGGAGTTTTAAAAATTTCTTGAAAGTTAAAAAATCAAAAGCACATCCTTGTAGTCTGCAGGGGAATTTTGCAGGTAAATATATTAAGTCTCAATTTAAGTACTATCATATTAACACAGCTTATAAATATCACAGGCAAATAAAAATTATCTTATAAATAAAAAGCAGTATTGTTCACCAGCGCAGTCAGAAGTCACTTGTCACTGTAAGTCAGCTTCTCCAACCTCTGAAAGTGTTCCTGCAAGAGTTTCTTGGGGAGGAGACCTCTTCACCTTGGTAAGGAAGGATTGAGCTCCTGTCTCTAAGGGCCTAAATACAAACTCTCTCAGGCTTTTGTGATCACTGTATACCTTTTTGGTTGTGGTAGTTTTTACCCAAAGTGAAAAAGCTATAGGGTCACTTCACAGTCTCTCTGAGCTCAGGTGTCATTTGAGACAGAAGTAAACATACTCCACAAAATAGAAATGTTCTGCATAATGTACTAGCCAACCCTGAGGGACTTTGGTATGTTTTCTGGTTTGACTTCTCTTGTTTCGTCAGGGATGGGGCACACACACACACTCTGACACACACACTCACACACACACACAGCCAGAGAACACAACCAGGTCCCACACTGGAGGAGTGCACCAAGGGTTTGGACAGGCCTGTGCTGAGGTCAGAGGTGAGTCACCCGCCCTCCTGGCCCAGGCATCCTCACCTGTGGAAGTGGGGAGTGTGCTACACACCTTTGTGCCTTATTGAGAGAATTAACTCAGCAAACACGTATGGAAACGTCAGCCATACCACAGACACGAGTGGACACCCCAGCAGCCCCTCAGTCCCTCCTCCTTCCTTCTTTCCTGGAAGAAGTCAGTTTGGGCCCCATTTGCCATAGTCTGCTGGGCCCAGGCTTTGGTGAAGGCAGGTCACCTGCAGGTTAACTTGCACTTGTTTGAAGGCAAACACCTCTAGGAACTTGCTTCTTTGTTTTCTTACATATTACAGTTAATTAAGTTTTTTTTAAAGAGAGAGTGAGAGAGGAGAGAGAGAGAGAGAGAGAGAGAGAGAGAGAGAATTTTTAATATTTATTTTTTAGTTCTCGGCGGACACAACATCTTTGTTGGTATGTGGTGCTAAGGATCGAACCCGGGCCGCACGCATGCCAGGCGAGCCCGCTACCGCTTGAGCCACATCCCCAGCCCCTAATTAAGTTTTAATTGACAAAAAATCATGTGTACGGGGAACAATGTGATGTTCCACTACTTGTATACGTTGTGCAGTGATTACATCAGGGCACACACCTCTTTCTCCTCAAACATTTATCACTCAGTTGTGATGAAAGGACTCCAAATCCTTCCTTCCCAATTCCTGGGAGCTCAGAGCACATTTCCAGGTCCTAGTGCCACCCCACATACAGAAGAGCCCCAGCACTGGCTCCCCTCTGGGCCCTGATCAGACCTCGCCTTCCATACTCCAGCCTCTCAGAGCCCATCCTATTGCCACCTGCTGTGGGACCCACCGTCCCTCCTGCACATGTGAGTGAGAATAGAAGGTCCTTGTCCCCTTTGTCTGCTTCTTTTTCACTTCACACAGTGACCTCAGATATATTCACAATATTACAAAGGACAGGATTTCATCCTTTCACGCCTGAATCAGGCTGCAGGTGTATACGTACCATGCGTCTTTAGCTGTCCACCTGCTGAGGGACACTGGAGTTATTTCCATTCCTTTTCTATGGTGAATGCTCATAGGAGGGGAGTCAACTCCTCAACGTACTGGTCGCCTTACTGCGGCCACACAGTAGTAGGGGGCCCTCTGGATTACATAGCAGATCCAGCCTTAGGTTTTGGGGAGCCTCCCTAGGTACTCCCACCAACAGGGCAAGGGCCCCATTCCCACCACATCCTGCCATCCTCTAGTACCGTTCCTCAGGTGGGTTGAAGTCTTTCTAACTGGAGAGGATGACCTCACTGTGGCTTTGATTGGCATTTACCTGATTAGTGATTAATATATACCTTTCGGCCACTTTTGTGTCTTATTTTAAGAAATGTCCATTCATTGCTTTTGACCATTTTAATTAGATTATCTGTGATTTTTTTAAATCTATTTTTTTAAAATTTTTTGCTATTAAGTTGTTTGAGGTCCTTGCATATTCTGGATACTAACCCTTACAGATGTATAGTCATAGATCATGTCTTCATTCTATTGATGGTTTCCTTTGTTGTAAAGAAGATTTTTAGTGTACTAATATTTTAAAGGGTACATAATAATCGCACATATTTATGGAGTACAGTGTGATATTCGAAAGGATGTTTATGATGAATGATAGTCGAATTAGAGTTATCAGCACCTCAATCTCCTTAAATATTTATCAATTTTTATGTCGTCTTGTTATTTTGGAAGACACAGTGAAGGGCTGTGCACTCCACTCATCCACTGAGCTATGGAATCCTAGCACTTACCCGACCTACCTGGCTGTTTTCCTTGATGGCCCTTCTCTGTCCTCCCATGATCCCTCTTGGTCTCCGGGGACCACTTGCTACTCTGTGTCTTTGCCGCCAACCTCTTCAGCTTCTGTTTTCCCTCTGCATGGCAGTGGTGCCGGGTTTGCTAGGAGAGTTTGGAGTGGTCCCTCCTGGAATGCAGTGTCCCCTCCCTCCTTGTTTCTGCTTTGCCCAGCACTGTCACTGGGCAGGCAGTGGATGGGTAGATGGTAGGGGGCCAAAGTCTGGGGTGGCTTGCCCTCACATCTGCACTTCAAATGCCAACCTCCATCTTTTTTATAGCATCATTTGTTTGGGGAGAAATCTATTTTATTTTTTCATAGAAACACAGTGGAAGCTGGAGGGAGAGAGCACAAAGCCAAGGTCGGGTGCGAGGCGTCTCTTCACCTCTGCTCTCTCTCTGCCCTTGGCACCTCCCCTCGATCCTCCACCTCCCAGGAGGCTGGTGTGTTTTAGGACCCCTATAAATGTTTGCTGAATGAATAAGTGTGGATGTCAACTAGTCTGCAAAGAGGTTCCAGCTTATTTACTGCCTGGAGTTACTAAATCCTGGAGGATTTGGGCACAGTGAAAGCTGTAAAATGGCTGCTCAGTTTTTACCATGCCAAGGGCTAAAATCGACATAAACTACAAGGCAAGTCCGCTCAGTCAGAGTGGGGACTCAGCAGGGGCAGATGTGCCTCTGCCCAGACATGATTGCAATCCCCAGGGGGCCTGATTTACTGTCCCCTGCTGTCTGGGGTGGCTGGGGAAGAAGCAGGGCTCTGACAAGCCGTTTTCCATTACTACAAATAAAACCCAACGGCATTGCAGGACTGGAATTTGGCAAAGTTATTCAAAAGTTAATAGATTGTAAAAGATGAAGCCCTTGAAAGTACTTTCTGTGCACATTTCCAAGTGAGAATAAGGTCCCAGAGTCTGCGTGCCCAAAGCGGGAATGACAGGAAAACCATCAGGAATCTTAGTACATTAACTCCTCAGGTGTCTTAATTTAGCATTAAGGAATTCTAGATTCTAGAAGAGTCTTTCAATTTTGATAATTGCTAATTTTGCGGTTTGCTAGAGTAGAAAGAGCTCTGCCCATGGAGTCTGATAAGTCTGGGTTGTTATCCGTGTTCTGCTACTTGACACTTTCGCACAGTGGGTCTTGGGCCAGGTCTCTGACTCTCCGACCTGGTATTTGCAAAATGAAGATGAGGGTGTGGGATTGTGGTGAGGGTTAGAAGCAGAGATGCAGAGCTCCAGGTCTGGGGGGGGCCTGTGGTGGACGTTGCCGGCTCAGTCTTCTTGCCCCCTCGCTGTCCTCCCTTCTTGCTCTTAGCAGCAGCAGCATAGCTGTTCATATTGCTGCCACTATGGCAGTTCTTGTTGCTCATGTCACTTTGGGGCCCTTTAAGAATCTAACAAGAGGGCTGGGGATGTGGCTCAAGCGGTAGCGCGGTCGCCTGGCATGCGTGCGGCCCGGGTTCGATCCTCAGCACCACATACCAACAAAGATGTTGTGTCCGCCGAGAACTAAAAAAAATAAATAAATATTAAAAATTCTCTCTCTCTCCTCTCTCACTCTCTCTTAAAAAAAAAAGAATCTAACAAGAGAAGTTTAGAATAAAAAGGCAAACAGAAGCCCGGGTGACAGACAGCAGAGAAGGCACCATGGCATTTCCATTCCCAGTTAATCAGAGCCAGTTCCACAGCCACCGTGGGCTGCCAGAGGCGGTCTTCTGAACTGTTGTCCCCTGAGAGCTGCTGAGCTTCTTGACGGCAGCGATGGGTTGATTTGTGCTCAATTTTTTTCCTTGTGTTTATCAAAGCATAAAATAAAGATGTTCTGAAGAATTAATAAACAAATTAAAGAATAGACAAAATGAACTTTATGATGTGATGCATCTGAAAGGATATTTGTCCCCTTCCAAGGAAAGTTCTCAAGGGAAACCAGGTTGTGATGCCTTTAGCTATGGAGAATGAGGAAAGAGGCCCAGAACAGGAGGTGGGCAGAGTGGCACCTGCAGCCTGCTCCAGTCCCTGAACAGGGCAAATCACCCACTGGTGAAAAGAAAGGGTGCTGATCCCAAAGAATGGGACCTCAAGGGGCGTGGCCTCAACCAAGCCAGAGCCAGGCCAGTGGGAGGAGCTGCTGGCTCAGCTACAGCAGAAGATGGCTTTCCTCAGGGACCGAGTTTGGAAAGCATGATCCCACTCAGATATATAACCCTAACCCTAACCTATGAGAATAGGTGCAGATCAAAGCCCAAGTCACCACGACCGAGTTGTAGCAGGAGAAAGTCTCTGTGGGGACCCTCTGCTTCCTCAGTCTTCATTTATTAGCGTCTTGGGCCTCAGACTTGGGCCTAGGAGGGTGCGCCAACTCTCTGGAGCTCATTTATAAGGCACTGATCTCACTTAGAAGGGTTCCACCCTCATGACCCACTCACCTCCCCAAAGCCCACCTCCTAGCTCATTCACCTCTCAGGTTAAGACTGCAATGTGTGAATTTATGGGAACACAGACGTTCAGAACATGGAACTACTAATTAGGGATCAGTCACTGTCCAGAGGTGATGGGCATCTGCTGGCCCAGGGTAGACAGGCGAGAGAGCTTCCTGTGGAACAGACCTTCAGTCGTCCTTGGCTCCCAGCTTCTTAGCCTTATTCAGCAACCAGGAGGCTTTGGATTTGCCTCCAATTGAAGTTCTTAGAAACTGGTGTACTCACTTTTTTTATCATAATCCACTCTGTCCCATGGGTCTCATCTCCCTCCCAATCATGCACAACCTCCTCTATACACATGGGCCAGGTTCCCACAGACACAGGAGAGGCTCTGGGTGCAGCTCTGATCATCTGCAATAGTATTCCACGTGCAGTGAGTTTTAGGGTCCTTTACCTGTTGGCATTTCCGGACAGTCATGTGTTGTCATGGGTCCTAACCAGGACTAGGAACAGGACAGGCCCTGTCCCCCAGGCCCATGCCTAGGAAGCTCCTGGGGGAAGGGGGGCAACGTGCCAAGTGAGGACAGCAGAGGCTCAGGGCAGAGGAGGGCGAGAGCCTACGTGAGGACCCAGCGTTTCTGACCCTTAGCGCTGAAGGGAAGGCCCAGAAGTCTCACCTGGCCCGTGTGGAAAGAGCCCTGCTCTGGAGTGAGTGTCCCTTAGATTCCTATTAAAGCTCTGTCCAGGGGGTCTCACTTACAAAAGGCAGTGAAGACCCTGAAGGGAGCCTCAAGAGCACCAAGCCCAGAGCATGAAGACCGACCTGAGAACTGCAGGGGAGGGGCGCTCCATTTTCAGTCATTAGGAGAGAAAGCTTTGGGTCATAATAACCATCTTTCAGGAATGTGAATAGGTGTTTTTTAAAGAGCACACCCCCCACTTAGTCTCCTTCTCTTCAAAAGATCAAAGAAGGGGAAAGCTCTAAGAAGACAAAAGAGTGCTTCCTGAGCCCCCCTGGGGTGGCTAAGCCACAGCCCAAACCAAGGACTTTAATAGGAACAGCCCAGGGAACTGCCCTGGGTGCAGAGTGGAGTGTCACAGGTGACAAGACTCCAGTGGGCCACCCTGTGCTCTTCATGGGGTTAGGTATCAGGCTGTGGACCACGTCTCACATGACCAACTGATCATGATGCGTGCTCTCACGGTGGCCTGAAGCGTCTGTCACAAGGAAGTTCCGCAGCCTGTTGGGGTATCGACCTTCAACTCTGAATCTGCATTACTTCTTGATAAAGAATGTCATGGGTCACTTCAGTCAGTTGGGATGTGCTGAAAGAACTTCCCTGGGACATTAATCCCACCCACAATCACAGTCAGTGTCCGCTGTGGAGGGAGGCAGGTTTTTTTTTTTCCTATTGGTACCAGGGATTTAACTCAGGGACACTCAGCCACTGAGCCACATCCCCAGCCCTATTTTGTATTTTATTTAGAGACAGGGTCTCACTGAGTTGCTTAGTGCCTTGCTGTTGCTGAGGCTGGCTTTGAACTCAGGATCCTCCTGCCTTGGCATCCCATGTTGCTGGGATTGCAGGCGTGTGCCACTGTGTCCCACTGGAGGTAGATCTTGCAACTCCCTTAGCAACATGCTGAGGATTACATTCTATTCCACTCTGATACTGGAGTAATGTATAATACAAAATCTACGTGGAAACTCAAGAAATATTAAATAATCTAGGGAAAATCGTCTCTATTATTTTGAGTAAATGGAGATTCTCTTCTTAGAGATTTGCATGAGAATTTAAAGAAGAGACTGAGCTCTGACCCATTTAGGAAGCAGCTGTAGCAGGTGGAAGTTTCAGAAGTCCACCATGTTGCTTCTGAAATTGAGGGTATTGTGATCATTGGCCGTGCCGGTCAACTTTCCATTGCTGCAGTGAAATAATTGAGATAATGAGATTATAAAGAGAAAAGGCTGATTTGGGCTTATACTTTTGGAGGTTTCGACCCGTGGTCAATTGACCCCGTTGCTCTTGGGCCAAGATGAGGCAACACCTCCTGGCCGAGTGCACAGCCGAGTGAAGTCCCTCACTCCGTGGTGGAGAAGCACAAGAGAGCAGGAAAGAGGCAGCAGGGACTCCAGTCTGCTCCAGGAGGATGCCGCTAAGAAGCCAAAGGCCCCACTGCTGTCCCTTTAGCTCATGGGTGTCCACACTGCGGTATTAGCTGTGTCTAGAGACAGCTGAAACTCCATGAGAGGGGAGTCCATGCACGGTGTCCGCGGCAGGCGCACATAACTGTTCTTGTTTTTTATCAACAGAAGAAAAGAAATAGAGGGTGAAAATGAAAAATACCGTACCTAAAAATACTTGATTAACAAACCAAAGCACCATCACCATCCCTTATTCACTCTTCGTAGAATTCCTGTAACTGAAGGAAGCCAGCAGATGCTGAGGACCCTCCCTGACTGGGACCCTGTGGGGAAAGCTCAACACAGTCCTCTCGCCCGAGCACGGCAGCTTTCACTCCTGAAGCTCCACAGGTATCATCCCCCTTCACCCTGGCCTGTCTTTACCCTCTGGTGCCACTTTGGTCCATTTTTTCTAATGGTACCTTTATAAAAGGAAAAACCTTCACAGGTATACATCTGACTTGAAAAGTCAGGATTGAAAGTAGCAAAAGTCACAGGTTTCCTTTTGGATGTGGAAAATTGCAAGTGCAAATATCTAGAACCTATTTCCCTTCAAGTTTTCTTTCGTACAAAGTTCTGCTTAAGTTTTAGAATCTAATTTCCTAGTGATGTCCATCCTTTGTTTTATGTCTGGAGGATGTTTTTACCATTCAAGATGTCCTTGAGGTTGTAACAGTGGCACATGCTACTGTCACATTTCACAAGTAGACACGCAGCAAAATTTTACCCAATATGCTCATGTGAACCAGATTCATGCTACAAGGTGGAACCATGCCTTTACTTTAAAAAATGTGCTAAAAGTGTAAAAAACTGATCATTGGCTAGCGTCATCCAGACATTCATTCAGAAGGTTTTTCAATAATTTTAAATAAAAAATATAATTTATTAAGTATTTATGTGAAACTTTCAGTTATTTTTCCAAGTAGTATGATACTATGAGCCAATTCTAACTGCTGTCATAGAATCATGTTGCTAGTGTCGATTGCTAGTGTCTGCAATAGTTTGATGATGTGGATGTTGTACTGTGCATTCCACTCTGTTTAGGTTAAAGCACACTCATGTGTTGTGAGAAGAACAGACCATGTAAGTTTTAGCGTAAGGCTAAGTGCAGCCAGCAGTAGTCTTCATGGGAGATGAGCTTACCCATGATCTGCACACAGCAGTGCCAGTCACCCCATCCAAAATCACCATTGCTGCAACTCCAAAGTGGAAGATTTTTCTTTGAGATCATGACATCACATAAGCCATAAAATCATTAAAAGCATTCCAAAGAATAAGTGTACTACTTTGTTTATTTTTCTCCCAATGGGAGGTCTAGTTGTGGAGTCTTACTTAAATGCACTGAGACTGCTTTGCCCTCTTTGGTGCTGTGGGAATGATTCCCCAAAGCACAGCGAATGGTGCTGGCGTGGAGTGGCTGGGGGAAACAGAGGCCTTCACGGTCTCCCGGAGCAGGGCTCACACACCCTCCCCAGAGAGCTGCAGCCTCCTTCCTTTAGGCTTCCAGTCCCTGGGAAGGCCAGGGTCACCTCTCAGGGTCTGCAGGATGCAGATGCTGTTTCTTTTAATTTCAAAGCTTATTTGGCACTCATATTTTAGATATTGAGCAGCATTATCAAAATTATTAAATACATATGCTTTTTCACCATTTTTATCCGTTTCCAGAAGGCAGTTAGGCAGAGCCATTAGTTAATGACTCTGCTAGATCAATGATTGCTTTTACATAAATGTCTCTTCTTTTCATAAAGTTCAGGTGGTTAATTTTGGCCAGATACCATGTATCCCACCCTATAATGCATGGAGCCTACAAGGTATAAATGGGACATTGTGTCCGGTTGTCAACTTAGTGGCTTAACTTCCAAGAAAAGGTAAATTCCAAATGTTTCCCTGCTCTGCAGTATTACCCTCCCAGTGTAAGGGGAAAGGGTGACTCGTTTTCCTGAGTGTTGTGGATCCCCAGTGTTGGAGAGCTCTCCCAACTCCAAGGAATCCATCCTGGTACCTTTGGTATTATAATCTGATTATCTCCTGTTAGCCAGTGGAAATGAGGTTAAGGCGTGACATGAAAATTGCCTGAAATGTCACTGAAAGTAGCTGTCGACATAATGCAATTCACTTCCTTGGGAGTCCTCAGGAGACGGGATAATAGAATACATTTCCACTAATGCACTCACGTTGGTTTTAATGGTGTGAGGTGCGGGAGTCAGATCCACAGGCCTCCAGAAAGAAAGCTGACCGCTGCCCATACTCGGAAGGAGATGGATATGGTTTCATCAATCGCCACACAGCTGCCTCTCTCTGACATGCTTGTGATGCCAGACGTGAGGAGCCAGGCTCTTCATCACTCTGTGCTCACGGCCCACTGAGCTTGGATCTGAAAAGATCCACCGTGTGCAGAAAATAGAAGTCAGGTCGTTGCATTTGACAAAGGGCAAATTTTATTACTGAGATTTCTCAAGTAGTCCCATATAAGGAATGTTCATGAGTTTGTTAAGAGGTTGAGAAAAACAGTTATTCCTGAAATATTCAAGTGACTGAGTTCAAGTTGGTGCCATCTTCCAGTGTGAAGACCCACTAGTCTTACTCTGTGAACATCGGCCAGTTCATCACGTCCAAATTAGGAGACACTTCCCCCCTGGTGCACGGCAAGGAGAAACTGAGGTGATTCCTTCATTGTCCTTCAGGAGAAGGAAATGAGTCTCCAGGAGGGAAAATGAGTGTTTGTTAAGCATTAGATGTGTCTGGGAAATGCAGATCGTCATCCCGAAAAATCAGCAGATCCCAAAGTTTAAATGGAAGCAGGATACAGTGACTGGACAGTAGAACTAAGTGGATTTTCATTGCACTGGAAAGGGAAGGCATCATGCTTAGCTCAGCCCCAGACGGACAGCGTGGAGAGCAGCTCGCAGGTGTGCAGCCACATTGCTGCGGGTGAAATTAAAGTGTGTATGGATAGTAAGCACATAAACGACATGTCACCCTGTCTTTTTCCTCCCAAACTAATTTCTTTTCTCTTATTGCCTATATTTAAGGTATACAACATAATGTTTCGATGTACACAAGCACATATGGATTATCACTACATTCAGGCAAATCCACACACCATCACCTGATATTCTTACTTTGAGTGGCAAGAGCATCAAAAGTTTACTCCCTTATCAAAAGTTTGGTATAAATCACAATATTATTATATGCTATCAACTTTGTACCTTTGACCCCATTTCATTATTCTTTATCCCAGTTTCTGGTAACTGCTCTCCTACTCTATGCATCTATATTTTTCTTTTTTCTTTCTTTCTTTCTTTTCTTTTTCTTTTTTTTAACTTTCCACATGCAAATACTGAGTCTGAATGTGTCTTTTTGTGTCTGGTTTATTTCACTTAGCAACATGTGCTCCAGGTACATCCGTGTTGTATAAGAACGGGATTTTGTTTCTTTTGAAGGCTGAGTAATGCCCCAGTATGTCTGTAAAGCACATTTTCTTTATCTGCTCACCCATGGCAGGTGCTGGGCCTTCCAGTCTTGGCTCTCATGAGTGGCGTTGCAGTGAACACAGGAGTGCACATGTCTCCGCGAGGCACTGAGGCCCTCTCCTCCTGCTGAGCACTCAGACAACGGACAGCTTGACTGCAGTTCTGGTTTTAGTTGTTTGAAGAGCCACCGCTCTGTTTTCTATAATGAGCTTGTGTTCCCATCAAAGGGTGTGCAAGGGCTTCCTCTTCTCAACACCCTCTTGTCAACACTTGCTACCTCTTGTCTTTTTATTAACAGCCATCCAGTTGGTGTGGAGTGACCTCTCATTGTGGCTTTCATTTGCATTTCCCTGATTTCAAACCATTTTGAAATCAATATGAATTCTAAGAGTTCTTCTTTTTTCCATTTGATAATTCTTAATTACTCTTGGTTCTCATTGGGCCATGGAATAAGATAAAAATGTTTTTATTAATCAAAGCACCCCAAATACTTATCACATAATTATGAAATCAAATTTATTTATTTATTCCTTCAACATGTGGAACATGATACTAGGCTGGCTAGGGGATATATGCAGAAGGAAAACACCATCCTTGTGTCGGAGGGGTTCGTGCAGGTAGGGGCAAGGTGGATGGAGAGCTGCAGCTCACCTTGAGCAGTTCATGTAGGTGCAAGAATTGTGTTAAGAGCCATTGTGCACTTTGAAGAGAGCTTGGCTGGGAGGCTGTGTTGTTGAGCAGCACTTGTGCATTTCCAAACTTGTTTTCCTACTTTCTACTTAACACTCAGGTTTACCTTGAGATTTTTATTATATCGAGTTTTTGTAAATGAGCCTGGAAACATGAATTTTAGCTATGCATTTAAGTTTAGGTCCAATAAAAATTATCTTCCTATTGTCAGCATAGTGGTGCACACCTGTAATCCTAGAGGTTCAGGAGGCTAAGGCAGGAGGATCGAAAATTCAAAGCCAGCCTCAGCAATTTAGCAAGGCTCTGCTTCAAAATAAAAGAATAAAATAGAAAGGTCTGGATATGTGGCTGGTTAAGTACCCCTGGGTTCAAATTCCTGTACTCACCTCCAAAGTTGTATTCCTATTAATCAGACAGGGGAGTTCATAGTTGTTAGTCATAGCTCTATGGAAGCTAAGACAGTTGATCCGAATCACAGGCATATGCAGGAATTTGTCTTTTAGCTTGGTTCTGGATTCCTTCCTTCCTTGTGTACATGTACATAGTGAAAGCATCAAAAATTTACTTTCTTTGGGGCTGCGGCTCAGTGGTAGAGCGCTCGCCTAGCATGTGTGAGGCACTGGGTTGATCCTCAGCACCACATAAAAATAAAATAAAGGTATTGTGTCCACCTACAATTAAAAAATAATAACTTAGTATTTTTTAAAATTTACTTTTTCTTAGCAAACATTTGGTATAAAACACAATAACTAGTGCTGTGTAATACTCCACTGTGTATAAATGCCACAGTTTTTTAATCCATTCATCTATTGAAGGGCATCTAGGTTGATTCCAAAGTCTAGCTATTGTGAATTGTGCTGCTATGATCATTGATGTGGCATTAAAAAACCGTGGCATTTATACACAATGGAGTATTATGCAGCACTAAAAAACGACAAAATCATGGATTTTGCAGGGAAATGGATGGCATTAGAGCAGATTATGCTAAGTAAAGCTAGCCAATCCTTAAAAAACAAATGCCAAATATCTTCTTTGATATAAAGAGAGCAACTAAGATCAGAACAGGGAAGAAGAGCATGAGGAAAAGATTAACATTAAACAGAGATGAGTGGGGGGAGAGAAAGGGAGAGAGAAGGGAAACTGTATGGAAATGGAAGGAGACCCTCATTGTTACACAAAATTACATATAAGAGTTTGTGAGGGGAAAGGGGAAAACAAAACAAGGGAGAGAATTAAACAACAGCAGATGGGGTAGAGAGGGAAGATGAGAGGGAAGGGGAGGGGGGATAGTAGGGGATAGGAAAGGTAGCAGAATACAACAGTCATTAATATGGTATTATATAAAAATGTGGATGTGTAACCGATGTGATTCTGCAACTTGTATTTGGGGTAAAAAATGGGAGTTCATAACCCACTTGAATCAAATGTATGGAAGATGATATGTCATGAGCTATGTAATGTTTTGAACAACCAATTTTAAAAAAAAACACAATAACTACCTAGTTAGCATAGGTAGGGACAGGTTACATTGATGGCAATTGTATATCTGTATGGAATTTAAAGTCACAAGTTATTGTCCTTCATGATCTTTCAACAACTCCAGTTAAGAAATTTATTTTAATTTTTCAAATGGGAATGGCTGTTAGCTTTGTACTTAATTTCATTTCTCTTATTTTCTCTAAGGTATTGCAATATTTCATATTATTCTAGAGATACAGATTGTGTTTTGAGAAGAAACAATGCCACATTACTTCCTGTTCTTTAGATTTTCCAAAAAATGTTATGTTCCCTTTATACTTTAATTACTAAAACACAGCAAGGGTCAAAATTCTCTTTTAAGTGTATGCATGCAGTCAGCTTTGAAAGTCCCTGAAGCCTGAATCCCAGCCACAGAGCCAAAGGTGGTTTTCACCTCATCAAGGATCTTTCCTTTCATACAAAGCTCACCACGGGGATCATTCCTCTAAAAGATTTAATAATCTGTATGTAAGCACTTGAATTCAACAAGAGCGCTTCATTATATTACATGTAAAATAAAGAAGGGAAAAAACTTAAAGTGGAGGTGTTACGACTATCAACAATTGGAACCATCCATCAAAATTGGTGCAGAATGTGGGTATGTGAGACCTATAGAGGGGTTCTTTCTCAATGTTTTATTCCACTTTAATGAGAAGAAATTTTATTTATGGAAGTGAAAGGCAACAGTTCAGACTCTCAAAGGGAAACAGTAATTCATCCTTTTAAAATTGCAAACACATACTGGGAATGCTTTAAGTAATTTAGCACTCCCTAGCTTTTACTGAAATTCATAAATCAAATTACTCTCATCTGGGAGTACAAAATAAATGGAAATTTAGCTTGTGAACAAATAGAAAAGAAGCCAAATTTTTATTTGCCTTACCCTCCTAAAGCACATAGGGCTCCAATTCTACAACATCTCATATAGATTTCAATAATTCTTACAAATATTTGAGGAAATCAGTTGTTAAAGATTTTTTAGTGTCTAATTTCTTTGAAAAACTTCTTCGTAGGTCTATTTATGTGAATTTTAGCAACAATCATTATCAAATTTCCATTACATAAGAAATCAACATGAGTATTTTTCTTTCATTTGATAGATTTCGCAATTTTTCTGTTGTTTCTTGCTCTTTTGCTAGTACTATCTTGAATCAATATGTTAGCAGTTCTATTTAGTAATGATTGAATGACAGAAGCTGAGTATTCTTGTTCCTAGAGTTGACCTCAACCCTCCTCTTGGGGTGGAGGAGAATCCTAGAGCTGTCAAAGTATTATGGTGTTCCACAGTCTAGAGGCTCTTGGTCTCAGAGGCTGCTCCTGCAAACCTGGATCCTCTGTGGTTCTTTGGGTCACCTGGGCTCCTCTAAGGAGTTCTGTCTCTGACCCTCCCCCAGACACCAATTCCTCCACCATAGTTGAAACACAGACCCATGGCCCATCCTCCTCAGACACGCACGCACGAGTCTGTGTACATACGGCAGGGCTCTTGGGCCCGGGTGGCCCTCCCTCTGTGAAGGGCATAGTTGGGACTCTGAACATGTCACTGCCCTGTTTCCCCTGTTCTTCTTCTGGAACCTCAAAGCAGCTCACTCCTGTGCTTACTTTCCCCTGAGGATTCTCTCCCTTATTTGGAGAAAGGCGGTATTTTGAGGGGGTGCAGTGGTGAGTGACAGGCTTTCTTTTTGTTGACCTCTCTTGACATTTAGGAAGGAACAAGGGACACATCTATCTACAGCAGCCCTGCCCTTATACAGAAGAATCAGTTTTTATTGAAACAGAATTATGCAAAGTTGTTTAATTAACTTATTGAATTTCATTATTAAAAGCTAGCTGTCAAATTTTCTTCTAATTTTATGGAGAATCCATTCCAGTCCACATGCACCTAAGATTTGGGTCTTTCAAACCCATTAGTTGCTAAGAGATTTCTGGAAATGGCAAACAAGCAAAAGCAAGAAGTGTGTGTTTTCTGCCACTCTTGTTTATTTAGACTTTAGTTTTTAGTTAATTCTCATAAGACCACACAATTAAAAGCATCTCGAACAGTGCTCTAATTATGTTGACTTATTTAGAATTTAAAGCAAACACTTTCTTCAAATGCTGAATAGGCCAAAGACTCAGGACACCTTGTTTTAGTGCTCTTCCCACTAATTTGCCATAAAAATATATTAAATTGACTTAACATCTGTGCAAAAAAATCATGTGTCAAACGAAAATAGAGAAGCCTAAGTAACAGATATTAAAGTTTTATGAATAGTTTTTCATCTACTAAAACTTTATATTAATACCTGAAAACTTAATATTCCATGCACAAATTTAAGAAATTGTCTCAGTTGGGTATTGCCATTTAAAATTTTTAAATATAAGTTTTATTGCTACAACCAGCACATGTGAAGTGCCCTTGCCACGCAGACAGGCAAGGGTAAACCACTTGAAGGTAGGAGACAGAGTAGAAGTGCGGTCCCTAAGCCACATTGCTTGTTGCTTAATTAAACAGAAGGGGGGAGATGCTAAGAGCCATAGCCAAGTAGTATGATGCATGGCATTTTTGGTTGAAAGGTGACACTCACCGGCAAGCCATTGAGATGATATGATTATGTTAAGATCTGCATTCATATGGACATTAGACCCCTGCTGTCCACCTCGGCCTGCTAAGGGACTCCTGGAGAGTTCCCATGGGTTGGGGAAGTGCAGTAGGAGGGAATTCTGGAGGATAGGAGGGAATTCTGGAGGAGGGACTTCCTGTTGGGGGTCCAGGAGAACACTGCGTGTGTCGGTCGGCATAGTTCCTGCTTGAGTGGCTTGTGATTTTGTGCCCAGCCAGACTGCGGCACAGGGGAAATTTACATTCTCTGCCATGTCTTTTTTCTACTCCATAAAGGATTATTCCACGTAATGCTAACTGATCCTCTTTCCTTCCACCACCAAAGGATCTGAATATTTGGGAAGTGGCTGAGATTTCTGAGACTCCAGAGATTTTTTTTAAGGAAAGGTAGAACACATTTGAAAAGCAATGTTGAGGTAGGGTCAGGTGTTGTAGCTGTGGGCGGATAGGAACAAGAGACAGTGGCTGGTTAGCCCAGGCCAGGCTGCGTGTACCTGCTCCCTCCGTGGGCCTCTGGAGTTCACTGGGGAAGGTTCACACTGGGAAGGCTTTAGGGAGAGTAGAGGGGCAAGGAATGCAAGGCCATCAGGAGGAGGGACGCAGTCTGCACATGTACAGAACAATAAGATTAACCCCCAAGTATTTCACCAAGATGGGACGTTCTAGAACTGTGCTCCCATAGCTGGTCAAATACTTATCATCCATTATTTATTTATGATAAAATTATAAAGTCATTTCTAAGAATTATGTCTGTTGCCCAGATATAGTACATAGGGAACATGGGATTTCTCAACTGTGTCCCTATCTCTTAGACCCACATCCTGTGCCACGTAAAGCCATCTTTTAATGAGACTATATTTACAAGGGAATATTCAGCTCATTCGACAAAATAGATCGACAAAAGATAAGAAAGTTTGTTTTGAGTTAAATGACGAACTTTTGTGGGGAAAAAAAGGAGTAAATGTTTGCCTTTGTGTCATCTTTTGGAAAGGCTACTGTTAGGTGACTCTAAGTTCTCCTGGGATGTTAAAGGTATTTTGAAGAGTTCTGGGTTTACAACTAACTTCAAATACTTTTCCTAAATGTAAAAGTAAAATAATTCTGCAAATGCATGACATTCATTATTCCATGATACATTTCACTGTATATTAGAAGAAGGCTTGATAAATTAAATTAAATTATTTATTATGGAGATTAACAATTAAAGATAAACAATAACAAATTTTATTTTAATGTCTATTTAGAGCATTTTTCCCTCTCAAACACTACTAATCTCAGTCACTACATTTGTTAGACCATGCAATCTGATAAGAGCCACTAAAAATTTTAGCTACCCACTATAATATGAGCATGATTTAAAAATTATAACATACATGTTAGATCACATGTATATGTAGACACATTTTTCAAAATTTTAAATTTAAATTAATATTTATATAGTAGTATTGTCTTTTTATATCATTGCATTCTTAACATTATTAAATCTTTAAGTGAAAACAAATGTATTAACTTTCATCAACCAGCTGCACATCATGCTAAGTAGTAAATGATATTTAACTTATATTTTAACACAAATAACTATAAAAAGGTAAGTATTTTATAGAGCTCCCACATAGTTCCTTAACTGCTTGCCCAGTGGTTTATCTTAATAAATATAACTAAATCATCGTCGTAAACCATCTAACACGGTTTGAATGTCATCTGGTTCAATGGTCACTCACTGGAGGCAATCCTTGTTTTCCCTTAAAGACCACCAGAGTGCTCCTTTCAGCTCCCACTGGGTGTCCAGGGATGGCCCAGGCCTCTTTGTTCTTGTGGGTGAGGGACTTGGTGAGTTGTCCTCTGCTCTCGCTAACTGAGCTCTCCATGGCAGCGTCCTGCCTCAGTGGCATGCCCAGCCCACAAGAGATGTGGCTGTCCCTAACAGTGTGGCTCATGGCCAGTCCTCTGTGATGGACAGCCACGCACCACCTGCCTGGTCCGGTGAGTCACCTGGCACCACTCCCTGGCCCTGTGGCTCCTCCAGCCTCTGTGCCTAGGCTGGCTGGAGCAGTCATGGCCAGATCTGATGGACGTTCTGCAAAGATGATTGACAGGAGACGTCCAGTCATCATGCCACTAATAGACGCTGGAGGGCCAAGGTTAGAAACAAGGACACTTTGGGAGGCCACCGCTGGCTGGCGTGTAAGCAAAGGAGACTGGCTTGATCTAGACATGTGATGGTGGGTGGACATGCGAGAACATGCTGATGGTTGAATAGGTGAGAGAGAGGGAGGGCACCCATCTTTGAACTGAGCACCCGAAAGTGTAAAAAAGCACGGTAAAGGGTGGTCTGGAGGAAAAGTGGTTTTGAAGAGGAAGAACGAGGAGCTGGCTTCATGCATGTTTTTAGGTGTCTGCAGGTGCCCATACTGACTCGTAGAGGAGACCCATGGGGTTCTGAGCTGGAGATATCAATTTGGGGATCATCACTTCATGTGTGTATTTAGGCCAAGAAACCAGAGGAGATGTGAAGGGGAATGAAGACTAGGAAAAAGAGCAATGGTGTATGTTTACATTTCTAGCATTGCTTTTCAACTGGGCATTGCTTGATGAATTTATGAATTACCTTGAATAAACAAACAAGAAATCATGTCAACCTGGTTTTATTTAACCCTTAAGATCTTTGCCACAGTTAAAGAAAGTTAAAGACTTGTCAAATCTATGTACTCAAGCATATATCACATTTTCTCTTTTTTATGTTCCTGTAAAACAATAAAATCACTAAAACATAGCTAGCTTACAGTTCTATATGTCTTAGTAGCTTTTGGAACTGAGCTATAAGGGATTTGCAGATTGAAGTAATTTTGGATCATTTGCTAGACTTATTCAAATTACAGTTCCCTGATTAACATAAGAATTATGCTTGAATGTATAAATGATATGGAACTGTTGTCCTATATGAGAGCAAAAGAAATAGCATAATTTTATAAAAATAGTAACAGAATATACGTAGACAACTTTCCAAAACTCTGCCATATATCACAGTGAAGTTATATTTTACCCAACCATTTTGTTCAGTTTTACTTGAAGAATTTTGAATAATGTATATTGTCATTCCCACATGATTTTTCTGTCTTATTTGGCCAGGATTTAAGTGGCATAACTTATAGAGCCTCAGTATCCTTTAAGTGAAATTAAATGAAGATAACTAAGTCATTCTGGGGACAGCAGTGTGCTCTGGTTGAATTTGGATCTCAGCTATATCATAATCCTATGAACTGAGGAAAGTTTCTTGTCCTCTTTGAGAATCCTCTCTTCATCTGAGTAAAATTATAAAGGGATTATTTTAAAATCAAGCAAACCCCTGTATATAAGATCACAATAATACTTTGACATAAAATTCCAGTCCTCCTTTCTGCTCGGGTCCCACTTTCCTCCTTCTGCACACATATCCATGTCTTACTCATGCACATGTGTGATATCTATTTACTTGCAGTTTTCCAGACCCCAACTCCAGACTTTAGTTGCAGAAGACAGGCTGGATTTCCTTTCCAAAGACCCTCTGAAATCAGATGTTAACCAAATATCCATCTAGCCTAGGAAAGGATACCCTGTGGGGCTGAGAGGCCCAGCTCTGCTCTGCAGGAACCCTAATCCCACATGCTCAGTGAGAAATGCTGCATTCCGCTGGGCTTCAGGGGAGGTCCACGGAGATCTCCTGGGTCCACCCTTGGAGCATCCTTCTTCCTCCTTAGAACCATTTCTAGGATGAAATTTGAAGCCCTGGGAAACTTCATATTCTCCATATAGTGAGGCTGGAGGTAAACATCATGAGCAGTCTTCAAGAGAGAAAGTGCCGTGAACTCATTTTGGGGTGGTATCTTTCCCTGTCTCTTGGGATGCAGTGGAGCAGCAGAGGAGAGGCTCGACCCCTCCTACTTGGAGTGGGGTGTTTGCAGGCAGGACACTCCAGGACTTATTAGGAGCTGCTTCTAAGAGCTTCTCCACCCCACTCTGCTCTGGCTCTTCTTCAAAATGCAGGTGCTCCTAGACTCACAGTGGGGTTGGGTCCCAAGAAACCCATTGCGAATGGGACACACGCCTGACCTCCAAGCATCCTTCCTTGTCAACATGGTATGTTGCATGCACGAGTTGTCCCCTCTTGAGCCTGTGGCTGCCTGGAAGCTGCAGGGTGCTGCGGGAGAAAAGATCCAAACTCCACCAGATGCTCTTCACTTCCCACCGTGTGAAGTCGAGCCCTGTCCGTGAAAACAACAGGCGGCAGTGAGCCTCTGCAGGAAGAGGCCCGGAGGACAGGGCACTGCACCGAGAACCTCTCGCCGGTGTCACACCATGTGGGAAGGCATTCTTCCAGGCTGTGGGACGAGGACAGTGAGGAGGAGGTAGGAACAGAACCCATGGCCTTCCCTCTCTTTTTCAAGAGAAGTTTCACTTTTTGATATTTTTACGAGAGAATTTTACGTACTATTTTATTTCAAAGGAAACTGAATAATGGAAAGTTTGAAAGGCACGGTGAGACCTCACGGATGGCTCTTCCCCTCTCCCGGGTCCCCCAAACCAACTTCAGCTAACCTCTCCTGCATGGTTCCTCTGCACTTTGAGTAATTGGCTAATAAATCTGAAACAAATTTGGTCTAAAGTGTTAATGGTGGATAATGATTTAATGTGTTTCCCCACCCAGGGAACACATTTGCATTTTAATAGAGGTCTTACCAGCAATTTTCTTAACTCAAATGAATGACTTTAATGGTGGGCATTTGTGGTGCGCCAGGGATCGATTTGGGCAGAACTTTTCCAGTATCCCTAAAATCTCTCCTCGTCAGGCAGCCTAATACTGCTCCGGCATCTTCCGACTCTTCTTTGTAAGAAATTTTACTCTGTTTGTGTGTGTGTGTGTGTATGTGTGTGTGTGTGTGTGTGTGTGTGTGTGTGTGTGAGTACTTTGTATGCAGATCAAGTGTGATTTTGATTGACTTTGTTCTTAAGTTTGGGGTCTCTCTGGTTGCCCAGGCTGGCCTGGACTCCCCCTTGGGGAATCCTGTCACCTCAGCCTCTCCAGTGACCGGAACTGTAGACACAAGTAACAGGACTGGACATATTTTTGAGAATACTGTTCTCGAATCCATAAACACAGATTTCTGTTAATGTATATCTGCTCTGAACCAAAAGCTTTAACTATCACAGTCACGCCTGTGCTTTGGCACTGAAACAAAGGTTACCAGTTCCAAAGAAAAGGAAGGGGTAACCATCGTTAATATTGCAAGTTGAAACAGACAAGAACGGCATCAGTCATTCTGTCCACTGATGAGATTTTCACCAGTTGCTGAACTGAAGAAGAATGATGCTGTTATCAAGTCACTGAAAGTCGACCACTCAGGCCTTCTGCCCTCAGTCCTGCAGAACCTCGCTCTGACTGATTTCCACTTCACGCACCTGGTCTTCACTCTGGGGAAGGAGTTTCCTGACAGAAGGGAAAAGGGGAAAAGGAAAAACAGTTCAAAGAAAGAGCTGGTGTCTGGCCTCCCTCTGTTTCTAACTTAGAGGTGATGAGAGCAACTCTATCCCTGTCACATACATTTGCAGCTTTTTAAATACCTCAAAGAGTGAGTGGAAGTGACCAAAATAAAATCATGCTCCATACAGGGACATTTGTGTCCCCTCTGGCTTGCTCAGCCCACTGTGGGGGAGGCTGTCTGCTGGACTCCCTGGTGCAGACCACCTGCTGGGCATCCAACACCCCTCAGCCAGCAGGGATGGAGCCCAGGAGGCTGCCTGGTTTCAGACCTCAGGGTTAGTGACTTTTCAAGGGGGGGTCACCTGATTTCTTCTTCGTGGCTCTTAATATCCATTTTGTGCAATTCCTTACGAGAAAAATCCCCCGTGAATTCTCCATTTCTCCGTGAGCTGTTATGAAGCCACACGTTTCAATTCACACATGAGAGTTGCAGTCTACCCAAAGTGGATGTGGGGGACGCAGCGTGCCCAGAGCTTCCTGTGGCAGGTGGCCAGTGCAGGAGCGTCATGTGTAGCATCATCCTCATCCACGGACAGTGAGAATCGCCATAAGGGAGCACCGCTCCTTGATCACGAGTTTCCTTAGATGTCTGTGTCCTCTGAGGAAAAAGAAAAAAAAATCTGAAAAACATTCCAAAAGAATTCTTCTGAAAGTACTTTTTTTAAACCCTTAATACTGGTGATGGAACCCAAGTCCTTACCCATGAACTCCATTTCTGCCCCTGAAGTTGTTTCTAAATAAAATTTAAACAGAAAATTATTTAAGAAAAATGACCTACAATAACGAAGTATCCATGGCCTCTTCGACTGTGAAGAAGATATTTTCTGATCCATAGCACATCAATGTAGTACCAAGATTTTTTGTTTTTGTTTTTTTAGTTTTATCTCTCCTTTGTTCAAAAACTAAAATAAGTTCCCATTACACTTGTTTTTGGACATTGGCCCCCAAAATAATTCTTGGAAGTCAATTTCACCTCAGAAAACAAAAAGTACCACTCATATTTTTGTTTGAAAACGCAGCCCTCCCTGAATATATTACCTGAGAATAGTGGTTCTAAAAGGCAGCCACTTGCTGTGAGCATCCTGACATATGGGCTCAAGGTCATCCTCAGTGGTCAAGCACGGGTTTAGCTGGGCCTTGGCTTGGTCAAATGAACAGTGAGTTTGGTGGCCACCGTGTCCTAGGCGCGATGTGGATGCGCCGGCCACCTCATCTGGTGGCGTGGTTTGCATCTTTGACTCTAAGGTTGACGTTCAAAGCATGATTAACAGAAGGAAGGTTTTTGTGACAATTGCTGAGAATTTCATCCATCCCCTGGAGACTTCTCTTATCACTCTCTGTTTAGATGACACTGCTTCTGAACTGGGGTGTTGTCCTTTGTCTCAGCCTTCTCAGCCATGAGCCGCACCGATGTCTGTGGGCATTTTTCCCTCACCCTCCTCATCCTTCAGGGGTACACCCCCGGGAAGGGTCCAAGCCTGCGGACCTGGGATGCTCCTGACCTATCAGACATGGCCATTTTCTAGTTAGAAACAGTTTTTTGACTTTTTTTTATTAATTATTGCTGCCATTCTCAATTTTCTCCTCACTCACATTTGATGTACTCTCAAATTCCCCATTTTATCAACAGTGGCTTTTAGCTCTTTCTAAAAAGAAATCTTCTGTTTTGTGGCCTGTGTTGTGTGTGTGTTTCCCCAAATTTTCTAAACCACTAGTTATTAAGTCCACCTAACTTTCCAATGACACTTTTATTTAGCTACCTGTATTTTTACTAGAATTTCTAAATGGACCTGATATTTTCTCATGAAGCTTTGTTTGTTTTTATGATTTCTAGGATTTCAAGCTTTGCTCATTTCAAGCATGTTCATTTGAAGTATCCGTTTCTGTGTCCCCTTTTTATAAAGCACATACCCACTAGGGATCTTCTCAGGGTTTATCCCCAGGTTTTTTGGAGAGATTTTCCTACAAATAGGAGACTGCACTAATGGGCTCATTGATGTGACATTTCCCATGGTGGAATCGAGGAATCTCTGTATTTTAAAGTTCATGTGGGTCATTTTCTGATCAGCGGATTCACTGAACAAAATTTCTCCCAGTATGAAGGACTAAGATAGAAATTTATAAATTCTTATTTTCATCATATTTTAAATATTAGAGTTAATGGTATAATTTGTAAATTCTGTAATTTTCAAGATGAAACAAGGCTCTATTTGAAAAACAGAGCAGAATCATTTATTTTCCAGCAGTTCCAAAGCCAGTCCTATGTTCTTCACCTAGTATGACGCTGGGTGCCAGATGGCTGTGTCCCCTCACTTGGGGGGACACCCTCCACCAGCAGCCTGAGCAGAGGCAAGGAGAGCAGCCCTGGGTGGTGTACTCACCCAGAAGCTGATGAATCTCTCTGGCCTCATCCCAGTGCGAGAGTCTGGATTCTGGTCCACCGAGTTCCGCCCTCCAAATGTTGACCCAAGCTTTGTGACTCCTAGAACCCGACTACTCTGATAGATCTGTGATTCCCATCAAAGTTATAGCTTTCAGTCCTGTAAACTAAATAAATCTCAGGGGCTCTCACTTAGGGAGAGTGAACCTTCATTGAGGAAAGTACATCAATGATGTAGTGAAGGGAATTTGAAAGCAGAAGCTTTTATTTTTTATCTTCCATTTTTTTAAGTATATGAGGCTATAACCATTGAAAAATCATTAAAAAAAACAGGTATGAGCTTTCTGATTCCAAATTCTGTACTGGCAATTAAAAAACTGTAATGTATGATTCCTTACAATATGTTACACATTTTTTTTTAGGTAAAAAGATGAGCTATGCAGGGATCATAAGTAACACCCAAGACAGCATCAAGACATTGGAAAGGGACAGGGTGGCCTTCTTTGTCCTGTGCAGGTCTTTGGCAGCATCCTAAAATGGTCCTGAATCTGAATCTGCAATATCAGGCGGTTTCAATGACAGAAGAATGAGCAGCGGGTGGAAAGGCACCCAGAGGGTTGTGGGAGACTTGTTGACGAGAGAGGTAAGGATGAGGATTCCATCCCACTACAACTGTTTTAGTCAATGTGTTTGTTGCTGTGACCAAGACCTAACAAGAATCAGAGGAGGAAAGGTTTATTTGGCTCATGGTTTTAGAGGTCTGCGTCCACAGACAGCCAAACTCCATAGCTCTGGGCCCAAGGTGAGCAGAACATCATGGTGGAAGGTCATGGTAAATGAAAGAGCCCAGGACATGGCAACCAGAAAGCAGAGACCTAGCTCTGCCCACCCCAAAGCACACCTGCTTCTTCCAACCACACCTACCCACCTATAGTTACATCCCAGTTAACCCATATCAGTGGATTAAGACACAGAATAGGTTAAACCTCTCCTAACCTATTTCACCTATGAAGATTCTTGCATTATCTCACACTTAGCATTTGGGGGACACCTCACAACAAACTACAACAGCAAATGAAACACTGTGTTCTGTAGGGACACCTGCCCCCGACCAAAAGAAGTCTGGGCGTGTGCTCTCAGGTAGAAAGGGGGCTGAGGTGTATGCTCCCTTCTTGGGGACAGGGCAAGCATTTGCCTGTGACAGGGACACTGCAGGTGACAGTGTGATTGTGTGAAGGGGCCAGGAGGTCAAAGGGCTGGCATGGGGATTTGCACCTTTGCAAGATGTCACCTCCTCCTGTAGATGCCAGGTTGTCTTATACTACAGTTTCTGAAAGTGTGTCCTCAGCATGGAGTTTCCAGAAGGTAGAAACTTTGTTCTCTTTAAGGACTTGATGCCAATTCCACTCAATTAGACTTTGTTAAAGCAAACTTATGCAGTGTTCTTCACAAAGGGACCCCTTGGAGCCTTCTGTGTGCCATAGGGTGTCAAGACTCACCAGCGTGGCATGGCTCCAGACTGCTCCCTGGTGGATCTACTTCCACACCCCTGCCCTGCCACCACTCCCACCAGGAGCTCTTCGGAGGACAGGCATTCCACCAGGCGAGCAAGAAGCGACACACACGTGGAAATGTGTTTTGTTAAATAGCCAGCGGGGAGGCAGGAGTGATCAAAACGCACAGAGCCAGAGCAGGCAGAGTGGGCCAGTATGATGCCGCTCTGCTGACAGTGTTCCACAGTCGACAGCAGTTAGAACCTCTGTCTAATGACACCGAGATATCCGATTAGAAAAGGAGAGAAGGCACACTAAAATCCAGCGTTCTGAAATTGAATTTCATTCAAGCAAATATTTATTGAAATCCTGCCCTGCACCAGACACCACATAATAAATAAGTAAATATACAAACAAGGTTCTTACTGGGGAAAGTAAGTACGATAATCAAGTCTCGGCAGAAGGATCTGCATGTGCAGTTCTTGATGTGGAGCCTTGGGGCAGGCTGCAAGGGAACATGGAACACCAAGTGCATCTGGAGAACAGCTGCGGAGGCAGGGCAAGTGCAGGGGACTTAAATGACAGTGCAGCCACTACGCAATTCTAAACTGGAGATAAGAGGACCGATTACTGGGGGTTCTAGAAGAAAGGACACTCGAGAAGGGGCTGGAACACCCTGCTGACCCTCAGTGTCTCCTTGTCCTGACCCCTTTTGTACGTGCACTCTGTGAATTTCAGTAAGGCCACTGGGGTCACACTTTAGAAAGACTTGCAGCGTGAAAAATGCTAAGTCCACCGCTACTGTCCTTTAGATATTTTCTCTCAAAATACAGGAAATTATCAGTCTGAAACAATTCAAATATTTCCTTAATGCCAAAGATTTATGATTACTTTTTGTGAATAGATTCTATGTCTATTTCTGATAAAAGTGGTTCTCAGATTTTAAAATTTCAATGAAGTAGACGTGTTCTAAGTGATTGTGAATTTTGATATTTTGGCAATGTGAGATGGACTTTGCACACAGGGCCTAACAGTGAACTACAGGTGCCTGAAAGTGGTTTTTGTTACTTGTGTGGGAGAAATGAGGATCCTAGTTAGGGCTGCAGAACAGAGTGCATTAGTAAGATCTCCTGAGAGGATTCTGACACATGCATATGCACACACAATCTGTGCTTCCTCCTGCTCCACTACTGCCCATGGCCCACCACTGCCCATCACCACTGCCCACGGCCCACTGCTGTGCACTACTACTGCCCATGACTGAAAAGCACTGATTGACACTGTGTGACCTGCCACAGCAGCCACTGGCATTTGCAAAGAAATCCTGACTCTTTGAATGGAAGCATTTCCCCCCCCACACCAGATTTTGTTTCTAATTGATAATATGCATCATGGTAAAACTCTCAAGAGCAAACTGTGAGTGTTACAAAATAATAAAGATAACCACAAAATATGACTAAGTGAAATAAATACATCTCCAGATGATTTTCAGAATTTCCACTAATCTTTTTTTTTGTTTCTGAGAGTATGTATTTTTAAAAGGGTATTTTTAGATTCTAAGGATAAATTTCTCATTTTAAAATATTTTTAAACCACCCAATCTGGATGGAAATGCGTGACTTTCAAGATCCTTTCAAATGATAATAAAAACTTATTTTAAAACCATCATTAATTAAAGTAGCACGTAAAAGAAGATGTGATGAACTCCTGGATTATCATTCAACTTGCTTTCTATTATTTTTTTCTGAAAACCTTTTACTTTCCTTCCCCCAAACAGACAAGAAATTTCACATGAAAGAATTTCTTAGTAGTTAGCATAAGGAATGTGACTGTATTAGTGGTTACTGGAAAAGCTTCCTGAACAGCTGAGCCTGTGGCCCATGGGACAGCACTGCCCAGCACACATCAGCATGCAGGAGGCCCTGGGTTCCAACCTAGCACCACAAAAAAAAGTTTCTTGGTAATCCTTATTTGTGATTTTCAATTTTTTGTCTTTGTTGACCATAATATTTGTGAAGGGCAGGCAGTATGTCTGCATTCTACACATGGCTTCTTGTGATCAAATTACTCCTAATCCATGAGGCGATTGGGAATGCTCTAGACTGAAATGTGAGATGCCCTTGAGGTCTTTGGTCAAGGTTACTCAAGCCCAGTTTGAAAGTCACTCTGGCTGCTTCTAAGGACAGGCCAGTAACCAGAGACTCCTGATCTGAGCAGAGAGCTGTGTGGCCACCCAGTTCTTAGGAGCAAGGCCGCAGGCCAAAAGTTGGTGGGGCTGGGTGAGTTTCTGTCCCATGGGAACAAGGAAGATTATGCATTTTCATGAAATCTTAACCCAAGATTTTACCAAATGTGTCCTAAGAAACTAAGGTTTGATTTTCGAGGACTCCAACATGGAGGATTGTGGTGACCTGGGTGGTGTCTTCCGGACTGTGACTGGTCCCATATGCAGTCAGATTAGGAGGCTCTCGGTGTCTCCCTCCTGAGCTCCTCTACTGTAGGAGTGACGGCTAAACCCCATAGTAGACCAAGAAGTACCTGCAGGTTGCTCGAAACACTCTCCCAGCTTCCTGAGGAAAAGGGGACCTTGGACAAAGAGAACAGTCTTGTACTCTAGAGTCACGGATGCGCACGTTCTTATAGTTTGTAAAACTCTGAGAAAACATCAGTTTAAGTGGAAATGACATGTGTAGATGTATATTGGTTCAGTTTTTAAATAATGATGTCCTCAAGCATAAATTTCTTAGTGCTTATACGACTATGTCAGGGTGATGTACATTGTCAGTTTGAATAAAACACCTGCTGGTGGCACACCCTGGGGAGCACACCGTTCCCT